>NC_139344.1:310436850-311636850 GCF_055883805.1 Amblyomma maculatum | reverse complement strand
CTGCGCAACGAAACACGCCACGCGGTTTGTGAACTACGCCGTTGGTGTATTTAATCCCACTGACCTGTGGTAAGTGCTATACTGGGCAAACAGGCCAGTGCCTGAATTAAAGGCTGCGAAAACACCGGACTACAGTCGCAGCTGTGATGGCCGGTTGCCATTTGGCCGCACATTGCCGCAAATGAAGAATAAAAACAACAGGCAGAAGAAAAATGTGTTCCACTTTTTAGCCACACCAGAGTGCTGAGGCGGCTTCATAGGCAGGGTGATGATATTTGAGGCGTTTTGTATTGATAAGACAGGGGATAAGTGTGTGAGCACACCCTCAATAGCCCTCACGAAAAAAGGCAATCTATTTGTCAAAACACTTGCGCGTCAATTTCTTTCTTTCTTCAATACTGCGAACCTTGTACAGGTCCAAGCAGGGTGGCAAAAACCAATAATTTGGTTTAAATGTTTACTCTTTGTTATGACTTGATAAAGGAACAGGGAGGGGGGGAACAGTCTCCTGAGCATGCGCCTAATGCGAGTGTATAAATTTTGTTACGTGTGCACTCGCGTGCTGTCCCGACTCGGTACCTTTTGTCGCTGTCCTTTGCGTTTTTCCACGCTAGTTGCAATGTCGCAGTCATTAACGAATATTTTAATATCCTTCCAAACTTTCAGATACAAAATTAGGGTGACACTTAAGCTCTGCCCTCATTAATATGTGATAGCACTTCATTCACAAGGATGGTGTTATTTTCACTTTTTAAATTATTTTTTACTTTTTAATTATTCTTTTCAATTTTTTTACTCACCAATACTTAGCATCAAGAAACATTGGCTTTTCATTCTGAGCAGTGTGACACTTTGAATGCATTATTCATTTTTTCAACTGTTCCAATTAATTGATCAATAACAGTCTAAATTTGCGTAATAAGCATCACGCATTTGCTTTTTATTCCGATCGTTTTGACACATTAGCCTCTTTTCTCAATTTTTCATCTTTTCAAATAATCAATTACACTCTTAGTTTCTTAATTAGCATCATCAAGCATTGGTTTTCCATTCTGAGCAATTTGCCACCTATGAACCCATTTTACCACTTTTTTAATTATTGCAATTACTAAATTATAAACTGCATACTCCAAATGGTCTTAATATATTATCTTGCATTGGCTTCACGTTATAGCATTCTACACAATTGAAACTCTTTTTCCAATTTTTTGTTGCTTTTATTAATTCTTTCAATTTATGGATAAACTACATACTCTAAATTGTCTTGGCAGCATCAGGCATTGGCTTAACATTCTGAGCAATCCGACACCTTTGCAGCTTTTCCAATTTCTTTTTTTCTGCTATTTCAATCACTTAACTGATAAACTACATACTCTCTCAACATATCAAGCATTGGCTGTCTCACCATATTGACACTTTTGAGCCCTCTTTTGTCCAATATTTACTAATTTCTCTAATTCATCAATTAATCAGTCGATGATTTAATTAACTCATCATTAGGTAGGTAGGTATACCTTTAATGATATGCCGGTAAACGACGGTTTAATGCGTCGTGGCCCTGGCCAAGCATAGACCTGGGGTTACGCCCTACTCTGCATTACCCCATTTCGGCTCGTTTGTGGTGAAACACCAATCAATCATCAATCACTAGAGCCACAAATTGCCACGATACAATGTTTTTTTTTTTACGAAGCCCCCGATTGTTTACAACATGCGGTGCCGACTACTGCTACTACTACAACTTAGCCGACAGCTTTTTGACCGAATGAGCTGTATCAGCTATCACTTAAACGTTGTACTTCAATATTTGCATCGCATCATATGCTCACTGCTTATTCTCATTGAAATGAACATGGCAGTGATGCATCTGAATGGCACTGAGAATTGTCTCCATGACGTAAGTACCATGGCAGTGGTGCATCTGATTAATGATCAAGCTGATTAATGAACTTGGTCCAAAAAGTAAGGAAACGTTGTTAAAAGCTATGGAAACAGTCATTACGAATAAGCAAATTCTGGACAGCTGGCGGCAGAGTAAAATGAATTTGATTTATAAAGGGAAAGGAGAAAGGATGCACATAAAATCCTACAGGCCGATTACCATAACATCTGTTATGTACAGGTTGGCCATATAGGCGGTGAAATTAAAGGTGCAAGCATGAGTAGAAAGTAACAAGATACTCGGAGAACTTCAGAACGGCTTTAGAAATGGTAGGCGCTTAGATGATAGCCTGTTCGTGCTTACCCAATGCATCGAAATATCTAGAGTGGAAAATAGACCTTTGTATTTGGCCTTCCTGGACATAAACGGGGCGTACGACAACGTAAACAGGGAACTCCTGTGGAACATATTAAAAGAAGGTATCGGTTATGAGATAATAGAGTACCTACAGGAAATATACCGAGATAACAAAGTAGAAATTACATGAGAAGGGATAAGAAGTACGGAAGATGTCAAAGTATGCAAAGGATTAAGACAAGGCTGTCCTCTATCACCGCTGCTGCTCATGCCTTATATGATAAACCTGGAACGGAGGATACAAGAAAGCAACCTAGGTTTTAACCTGTCATATAGACTAGGTAGAAAGGCGGTATAGCAGCGCCTCCCCGGTTTGATGTATGCAGACGACATTGTGCTGCTAGCTGAGAGTCTGGAAGAATTGCAAACTCTACTTAAGTATTGCGGAGACGAAGGGGACGCTCTAGGCTTCAGTTTTAGTGCAGTTAAGTCGGGTCTGATGATTTTCAACGGCTCAACTGATCAGGGTCTTGAAATACAAGACCATGAAATACCCAGAGTAGCAGAATATAAATATCTGGGGGTATGGGATAATGAAGCATGGGGCATTGTGGGGATACAACAGGTATGAGGTTTTGAGGGGTATTTGGAAAGGAATAGAGGGTTTACAAAAGTACGTCTGGCAACCGTGAGCGGCGCGCTGATCCCGCGCTGGCCGCCGTATTTTGTTCGCTCCATCTGTTCGCTTCGTGTCCGTCCGTCAGCGCTCGCCGTTCTGTTCTCGCTTTTCACGTTTTAACCTAGTGTGCTGTGCTTGGACCTCTGTTCGGTCCCTGGCGATTTCTGTTAGCGGCGCCTAGAAGCGTATTTTGACAGCCGAGACGTGGCGGGGCCCACCAGCCGCGCTGCCAAGCGCAGTTACAAATTGCTCTACGAGTCGTGCATGGGCCCCCCCTCGGCAATCCGCAGCGTCATCCCTATCCAGGTACAGTATCCAGAGTTCTGTAATGTGGATTTTTTTTGTCTGTGCGCCTTTGCTGTTTGCTTAAACGCCTATGAGAGATCATCGCGAGTTTGTTTGCTTGGTTTGCGCAATCACAGTCGCTCATCCCACTGGAAGATACTTGGCTGGTGAAATGAGCGAGGATGCATTTTATTTTATGATAAAAGGATCGTGCGTAATGACGTAAGTTGGACTGGCGCTTAGCATTTTCCTTCCCATGCCGTCGACGCAGTAGTTGGCATTAGTCTCGGAAATAATCGGGGGCTGCGTAAAAAAAAAAGTGTCATGGTAATTTGTGCTTCCAGTGATTGAATATTGATTGGTGTGCGATAGGCGATGACGAGTTAATAAAATCTTTGTAATTAATTGATCAATGGATGAAATAAAGAAACGAAAAAAAGGAAAAATTGGGAAGTAAGGGTTTAAAGGTGTCAGAATGAAAAACCAGTGCTTGGTGATGCTAAGAAGAAAATTTAGAATGTGTAGTTGATTAATTGAAATAATTGAAGAATGTGTTCAAAAATGTCAAATTGCTCAGAATGGAAAGCCGATTGTTGCTGACGAATGCGTATTGGTGTATAAAAATATAAAATGTCAAATAAAATAAAAATAAAGAAAGAAATGATAGAAATATAACATAACATATTGTGGGAATTCAACGTTTCCCTTGCCCGCATGACGCTGCGAACACCCTCTCTCTCTCTCTCGGGGAGCCCTCATCTTTCCCCTTCTGGCCTCCTTCCTCCCGTGCTGTGGCGGAGAGCACGGGGGTGAGAGAACGGCCCCTCCTTCCTCCTCCCCTCTCATCTCAGCGGACAGCAGCTTCACCCAGAGAGACGACGCCGCGACGCCGTAGCGCGCGGATGCTGCTATGACACCGAGGAAGAACATTGGGCGTTCCCAATAAACAGCTTGGCCCGCTGGCTATGTTTGCCTCGGTGTGACGTTCTTGACGGCCACGGGTGTGGCCAGAGCTAGCGGTGTGGCCTCGGTTCTCAGAGCGGAACCGGAGCCCCGTGAGAACCGCACAATGCATAACAGAAATATAACATACATAACAACATATAACATACTACACTTGTGTATAGTATGTTACTTTTGATGAATTAATATTTCACTGCATTGTACTCTTTTCGCCCCTCCTACTAGGGCCCAGTTAGGGCCTGCAGTATTTGGTAAATAAATAAATAAACAAATAAAAGAGCTAAAATATAACACGCGAAGAAAGAAAATATCGTGCGTGTGTGTATGAGAGAGAGACACTATCGCGTTATACCTTTAACGGCGGAGCTTAAGTGACCCCCTAATTTTTCTATAACGATATGATATAATATAAATCTGATTTTATGAACATAGCCAGTTGCACAAAGCACAAACACTTCGCAGTAATGTGAGTTGACTTGTCAAATTTCTTTTCGTTTCAGCCGAGTTCCCCCGCCTCCGAGTTCCTCGAAGCTTCCAATGTCAGCGCTTTCATATGAGATTACGGCTTCAAATGTTTACTTTCTGACAGAGGGAATAAACAAGAAATCGACATAATTAAAAATTTCACAGAATTTCAAGTAGCTGTGAATTAGCGAACCATCGGGTGACTCGAAAAAAACACACAAAAGTGAAGCGCGCGCTTCGTTATTTTATCGGCCGCTCTGGCAGGTATAAAACCTGAGCTGCGCGCTCTGGACGTGGACCGGTCGAAACGGGCTGCACGTGAGCATGTTACAACACACTAGTGGGATGTCATCTTTTCCTGCTTTTCTAGACACCGCGGGTTTGGCAGCCGCTTGCTTTTGCAGCGTGAAACACGCATCTCGGGCGCACTAGACAACCGTATTGCTCTCTGCACCAAGCACTACCATTTCGTACGACTGTAAAAAGTAGTTTCGGTAATCATGCCCGTGTCTTAAATCAAATACACAATGGCAAATGAAACCTACGTACAAAATGTTTCAAAGAACGTATCTGCGCAATAGCGTTCGTTATACATGCATTGCTCCCTCTCCCGTGTCCTCCATCGCAGCATAAGTTTATCTTTCAAGTTCACAAGGCTCCATAGCGCGCAAAACAACCTTGATGTTTAAGGTAATAGCACATTCTGTGAGCTAGCAGTCAGAGGGACGTGCAGTAATGCTTTACATGATGCAAGTGACCCTTGTAAAGCCGATTAGGACTGCAAACAAACGGTCGCATACACGCGTATACCTTGATTCCGTGCGCGTCTATGACGGTGCGCTGGCTGCAGAAGAGCACACAACAACATGCTGGCATCATTCCGAATAGAGCTTGGAGCTAACAGCGACTGCTGTGATGTTAAAAAATGAAACAATCGCTTGTGAGCATTCCAATGCACCTTTCGGTGCATGCACGGTTTCTACGAAGGCGCGCGTTGACCACGTACTCGATGGGAGGCGCGGGCGGACTGAACAAAACATGGCCGCCGCGCACAGTTTCTCTTTCTTTCACTAGATGGCGCTAACTTTTGTAAAACCTCTATTATGGTGCCCGAACTTACTTTCGGAAATGCGGTTTTGTGCCTAAAATCAAGGTACAGTCGACATTAGAAATAAATCAGAGAACCGTTGGACGATTAGCACTAGGTGCCCACGGCAAAACCACAAATGAGGCGGTACAGGGAGATATGGGCTGGGCATCTTTAGAAGTACGGGAAGCTCAGAGTAAAATATTATATGAGGAACGCCTGAGGAAATTGGACAGTAACAGATGGGCAGCTAAAGTATTTAGATATCTATACTTAAGAAGCGTTGACTCACAATGGAGGAAAAGAACTAGGAAACTAACTAGTAAGTATGCTAGTCACAAAGACGGAGAAATAAAGAGCGTTAAGCAACAGGTGAAAAACACGGAAGGTAAAAATTGGATAAAATCGATGGAAAAGAAACAGAGTGTGGAATTATACCGAAAGTGAAAAAGGCAGATCAGGAAGGAAGCTTTCTTTGATAACTCAAGAGGCAGTGCCCTACTTTTTGAAGCTAGATCAGGGTGCCTTAGAACACGAAGCTACAAAAAGAAATTTAACAATGGAGATGACGCATGTGCTGTATGTGGTAACTCCAGTGAAAGAATTGATCATATTATACTCGAATGTAATGGTACCCATCCAGAAGTTGATGCAGGCGCAGTCACTGTTCCTGAAGCTCTGGGGCATTGAGGAAGGAAATAACTTAGGGGAGGCCCTGACGTCATTTTTTTGAAGCCGGCGCGGCCGCGCCGCGACCGGACGCTGCAACGTCTCTCCTCCTCCTTTACCCTCCGCATTCTCTTTCTCCGCGACGCTCACGTACCTAGGGCCCTTAGCAACGGTGTTGCTAGTGGCCCGAGTTTTCATAGCAACAGCGTCGCCGTTGCTAATGGCCCGACTTGGCTAACCCTAAATTTTGACGTCACTTCCGCCACACTTTCTCCAACGCATTGGGAATGGCAAGGGCCTCTCCTAATGAAGTTGTTTCCTTCCTCCATGACTGTGGAAAACCAGTTGCCTTCCCCTTCGCCGCGACCGATCACCACCACCCCAACGAGCTTCGTGACAGCGCCGGATGGGAGAGGAGGTAAATACCTCTCCTTGAGGGAAGGAGACCAGCCCTGTATACATGGACTCGACAGAGTCGGGTCGAGTAAGCCTGTCGAGTAAAAAACCAGTTGTCGGATTCATGTATACGCAGTCGGGTCGAGTAAAATAGCCGCGGAGCGGGTCGCGTTAACTCGCTTGCAGGAGGTAGGTTAACTCGCTTGATCCGCCTGTCTAAAAGCATGTAGACGCTGTCGAGTCAGGGAGTCGAGTTATGGCGAACTCTGGGATTAAAAGGCAACTGGATCGGCGAGGAGCGCGAGCGATGTTGAATGCTTTTTAGCCCTCATCAACGATAAAAAATAATAATCGAAGCTCTCAGTAGTAAAAAGCAGCGGAATCAAATACGAGTAAGAAACTTGCACAATCACTTCAAATCTCGACGCTATGCGCCGCTGCGATACTTATTCGCTGGAAAGCGAGTTCATATGTAGACACAAATCGGGTCGAGTAATGGTGACCTCGCTTACTCGACCCGGTGCTGTCGAGTTCATGTATACAGGGCTCAATGCGGGTTCCCGCGAGAAGACGAGAGAGAGCTTCTGGATCCAGCCGGCCACGAGAACGGTCGTCTCCCGCCGCCTCTCCCGGCGTTAGGCACACGCTGTGCACACGGAAGGACCCGTCGTGCACGACCGCCCGTCTTCCGGTTCCCAACGGCGAAGCGACCGGTAAATGCCGTACGCTTTCGCCGCCTCCCGCGGCCATATTCACGGCGCGTGCAAATGTCCGCCGCCGAAGTCGCACTCCCATTCCCCAGCCGGTGAGTCAGAAGTCCTTCTTACGTAGCCTTGCCCTTCCAAGCAAAACCTTGTTGATGTATATCTAGTCGGCATGCTCTGTATTATTTGCAAGTGCAATAAATGGTATTCGAGTATTAAGTATACACTCTCAAAATGACAAAAAAGAATTAATAAATGTGAGAGAAAGCCCGCTCCGAACCAGAGGTTATCGCAGGCAAAAACCAATTGAAAATAAAAGAAAATGGGAGACTCCCAAGAGAAGATTTAAAGAAAGCCAACCAGAAGGGTTTTCTGGCGGGCTAGTTGGTGCTTGTCGTTCATGATTAAACTGCGCGAAAAAAAACACGGACAGAGACAGAAAACACGTACACACACAGAGCGCAGAAGACAAAGAAAAATATGGCACAAATGTCGGGCGACAAAAGTGGTTTTTAGGGCAGAAATGCCCTGCGGCAAAATGGCTCATTATAGAGACGAAAAAAACAACACGAGGCTGGATCAAGCGTGCCAAGATCCTTGCGATGTGCTCGCAAGTGTTCATGATAAAGGAAGAGGCGGGGAACTATGGGAAGGGAAAATAAGTCAAGGAAAGAAGACGAGGGGAATAAAAAATGGAAGAGAATGGAGAGGGTTCAGTTCAGTTGGGGGGGGGGGGGGGGCAGTAAATAATGCAGGTCCCAAGAACAATAAAAAAAATTGGGAGAGAAAAGAAAACAAGGAGGAGAAACAGGTAGGAACAAGGAAACTGATGCGCAACTAGTGATAAAAAAAAGGCTGTGGTTAAAGGTACGTATGTCGGACGGGCCCGATCAATGGTCTTAAAGGTACGTCCGACGGACCTGGTGCGTTTTTCTTCGGGATACATCGGACGGATCCGGGAAATATTTTTCAGAGATACGGCGGACGGACCCGATCAGGTGTTTACGTCGTTGGGAAAGCCGGACGGATCCGGGAGGGGTACGGCGGACGGACCCGATTGGTGGGTGGGGTTCGTCCGACAGACCCAACCAAGGAGGTTATATAACCTCCTTTGGACCCAACGCATTTTTCTCCGATATGGGCCTTGGGATCCGTCGGGAAAGCCGGACGGATACGAGATCCCCAGATGTGGTTGTAGAAAATATTCTAGTTCACTGTAGTTGTAGGTTGTAGTAACAACATGGTAGCCATCATCACTATCAGCCTGATTATACCCACTGCAGGGCGAAGGCCTCTCCCATATTTCTCCACCAGGTTCTGTGCTAGCTGCATCCACTTGACCCCTGCGAACTTCATAACCTCATCCGCCCACCTAACTTTCTGCCGCACCCTGCTAGCCACATAGCCAACATGCCAACATGGTAGCCATATATAGCCAAATCGAAGTTGGTATGTGGTGTGCGATATATGTGCGAGGTGCAAGAAGTATGTACTACATACTGCATGCGTGAAATGTGAAATTACAAAGAATGGTACAATGGCAAGAATAGTGCCTATAATGATAGATATACTACGTGATGGCATGATGATAGGTTTACGTAAGTTGGACCGCGGCAGGGTGGCAAGCACGACCAGAGCGCAAGCGCATGTAATCGCGGTGTTGAATATCTACCTTGGTGTTGACGGCCAGCCCGCGGCCCGCACGCCCGCTCATTTGGTCCTCGTTATCATGTGGATTAACGTCTACGACGGTCGTTATGTAGTTATGTAGTTTTGATTCTACAAAGTTTCCTCACTTCCATCTGTGATGAGATGCGTCACGTAACGCATCGCTTCCTGCTCGCATTGAGGTTTGGTGCTGCAAGTTCTACGTAGTACATATACAAGCGGCGCTGAAAAAGCTGGGTGCCGCCGGCGTGTCTCTAACCCAAGCATCGAGTCATTCGTGTTTGTTGGAGGTGTGGTTTGTGCTTACCGTGAGATGCTGTGATGTACGGATTACGTCCTACTAGAGTGCTGTGTGAGACTACGATGAGTGCGCCGATGTCCGGACGGACATCAGTGTGTCCGTTTATGATCGGCGATGTTGCACGTGCATGTCAGTGTTTATTAGGTGCAGTGGTAATTTATTTACACGCGCTGTGCAACAATCAGACGAAAATAAGTCATCGACAATTTGTTAGCCTGTACTACAGAGCTCAAAACTCGGAAAATGGGAATGCTCATGATGCAGTTTTCGCATGTTGGAGTGGACCGAAAAATAAGTGCCCAGCCCACACCGCCGAGATGCGCATTACTACAGGTGAAATGGTTCAGGTTTCTGTAAAATAGCTGCCTAGCACAGCACCTTCCCAAATGTTCAGGCTTTGTTGTTGAAGGCCACTTTATCATAAATAATTCATTCTGGAGGCCTCGCCGTGCCCACGAAGGCTTGTGACGACTAATAGCCGGTGCTGTCCGTTATCATTGACGCAGTTGTCCCAGGTTGCGCATGCGCCCGTTCCATTTGGTGGCTTCCCACTCAGGCAGCCGCGAAAGATGAACGTCGTGGCTGTCTGCAACAATTGACACGTACTTGTGGCGTGATCCAAAGTTGAGGCATATGACACAGGAAGGCCGGTAAAAACAGGACAAAAAGGTTCAGATGGCTTCATTCTGGAGGCCTCGCCGTGCCCACGATCGAGAGCTTCCATATGGGAGCTTCCTCCATGTCTGCCTCAGCGGGAAGAAGAAAAAAATAGCTCACAAAGTGCGGCTGATGCGGCGGCGCAGCTTCTGACGGGTGTCGCCTATCGCGCAGCGCGGGGGCTCCGATGAGCATCGAAGTGAATTGACCTTGTCGAAGTCGTGCTCGCGGTGTACGCATTCCTATTACTTAAACTCTTAACGTTCCCTGCGCGGTGACCATAAGGCGCCTGGAATCGACTGTCTGATTCGACTCTCTTTGCGGATCATGCGTGGTCGGCGCCGGGCGGATGAAAGAGGCCAAGCCCACCGGTCCGAGTTACGCCGAGTCGCGGACTGAAGTTACAATGACAATTGAAGATACGCCTGGACAGTCATTAAACCTTTCATAACTCTCCATTCATTGGCCTCTGTGTACGCGCAAAAAGTAGATAACAGTCCATTTTTTACATGTTTACAGAGCAGTGATGCATTCGCAGCTCGTCTTTCCTTAGCGCGCAAGCCTTTACGCTTTGCGAAAACTACGTCTGTCTAAACTATCGGAATCGAAACCTGAGCACGTTTATCATTCGTAATTCGTTAGGTAGCACTTGACATGCGTAGTCGCCTGCAGGAAACCATGTCTTGATAGCTGTGTTTAATTTTTACAATAATAGAGCTGCCAATAGATGCATTATACACCCAAAATATAAAGTAAAAATTCATGGGAACAAATCTAGCTACTTTTACCTCCTTGCTAGATTTTTTTAGCTACTTTCACGATACCATTTCGCTACTTTTGGCTTTTGCTCACCGACATTTGGCAACACTGAGCAGCGGACAGCAGCCATGCCGAAGGACGACCGAAGCCGAAGCTGAGTACTTTTCTTTTACCAATTTTTATATGTAATCGTATAGTGGCGGCAAATTTAGAGTATAATTTAGCTTAAGATCAGAGACAGGGAAGTGAAAACATATAGGACTTAAATCGCTTAAATAACATAGAACAGCGCTAGGAAAAAGTATTTAGGCCTAGTCCGGAAAAATTTTCTGAGCAAGGCGAATTCTGTCGCAGAGTTGAGGCTATGGGGCGGCCGGCCAGGAAAGCAAAGGGTGGGGATCCTGGGGATCTCGTCCAGTGCGGAACGTGTGAGCGCTGGTGCTTCCTGGACGAGACAGGGTTTGAAAGCATGATGGAAGCTGAGGAGGCCAGCTTGAAATGCAAAATATGCACGGTGGTGGAGAAAGTAGAGGGGGAGCTGACCAAGGAGGTAGAACGGATGAGGAAGGAGCTTCAGGAGGAAAGGAAGAGAAGGGCGGAGTTTGAGACAAGAGTCGAGAAGGAGTGGGGCGTCAGGGTGGAGAACCTACAGCGCGAGTTGAGAGAGGTACGCGATAAGGCAAGCAGATTGGAAGATCAGGTGGAAGAGTGGACAAAGAGACAGGCAGAGGGACGGAAGGCACTCCACAAGAATGCAGGCAGTAATGCCACCCTGGACGACGGGGGGGCGGACGCGTCACAGGGGGCGCGCAGGGAGAATTTAGCGATTATGGGGGACACGAGCCCCGATGGTAACCGGAGGGAAGAGGGGACACAGGGGTCGAGACAGCAGGGACTGGATACCACTGACAGGGAAGAGACAGGAGCCGGCAGCAAGAGGGTATGGGTGGTAGGGAGCTCTAATGTCACGAGAATTAAAAAGGCAGTCTTAAAGACAGTGAAGTTTACTGAGAAAGTACAAGTGGAAAGCAGGCCGGGCGAGTGTTTTGGGCAGGTAGAGGAGAGGACAAGGGATATGCTCTGGGAAAATAGAGAAGGAGACAATCTGGTAGTCATCCATGCCAGAGTAAATGACGTGCTGAAGAACAGGGGACAAAACCTAGGCAGGCAGATAAGAACAGGGGTGGCGAAGCTACGGGCTACAGCTGAGAATGTGCCCATAGTGATGTGCACAGTGCCGGCAGTCAAGGGACAGGGCCCGTATGTAGCCCACCAAGTACTGAGGGCTAATGAGATGATCTGGGAGGTAGGGAAGGCCCTCAGGTGCGATGTCATGGATGTCATGGATGTGAACAGGGTGATACATGGGGATAGGAACTACCTCCCCTTCACGCCTGATGGCATCCATTACACCACACCAGCGGGATGGCAGCTTGGGCTGCGGATGGGGCGAAGGGCGCTAGCTTTTTTACAGGCGAGCAGATTGCCCCTGCATACCGAGAAGTAGGAGACAAAGATGGAGGGAGGAAGGGCAGGACGAAGGCACGGAGGAGGAAAAAGAAACAACCCGTAAATTTGGCCTTCATTAATATGCAAGGGGGTAGAAGTAGAATTAAATGGGATGAAATTCAGGAGCAGCTGCAAACTGGAAATTTTGTAGTATATGGTGTAGCAGAAACCCACCTTAGAGACAGTGAAGAACCTCCACACATTGAAGGATACTCATGGCTGGGGTGCAATAGAAAAGGGAAGGACCGAAAAGGAGGTGGCCTGGGGGCGTTAATCAAAGGCCAAGATTGGAAAAGGATAACAGAAAGCTGCAGAGAACATATATGGCTCCAGGGTAGAGTGGGAAACCTAGATACAATACTAGGGTTTGTTTACCTAAAAACAGGAAATGACTCGAATGAGGAAAATTCAGAACATTTAAGATGTTTAGCTAAAGACATAGAGGAATTTGGCCAGAATAAGGAAGTGATAATCTTAGGGGATATGAATGCCCATATGGAATTTTTTGATGGAGCTACCGATACGACAGGCAAAATGTTAGGAACATTTTGTGAAACCCAGGATCTCACAATAGTTAATTCAGAAATAAAGTGTGAGGGAAAAATAACATGGGAAAGAAATAACTCTCATTCCACAATCGACTATTGTCTGATGTCCCACAAGCTGTATGACAGGTTAGTAGGTATGGAAATTGATGAAGAAGGGGCGAAGAGCTTAGGAAGCGATCACAAAAGAATTAAACTCCAATTTGGCGGGACAGCGGCCGCAACAAAAATGCAGGTATGTGAAAGCAACCAGAAACTCAATGATATGCAGTTGGAAAAAGGGTCAAAGCGCATTGAAGACATAGTAAACCAACAACCAAACAGAGAATGGACATACGATGACCTAGTAGGAGTATTTAAAAGAGAGCTAAAAAAGGGCAAGATTAGAAGAGGAAAGAGAAAATATAAACAAAAAGCTGGTGGGATGCTGAAGTTAAAGCAGCCATAACGAGGCGTCAAGAGGCATCCAGAGAGCACAGATTAGCAAAGAAGAGGGGAGCCACACCAAGGGAAGTAGAATCCAAATGGGAGGAGTACCTTGAGAGAAAAAGGGAGGCGTCAACCTTAATCCAAATCAAAATAGGAAAAGCTGGGGTCCAGTGGATGATGGACATAAGTAAAAAAGATAAAAATGCTGCAAAGAGGTTTTGGAACCACATAAGGCTACAAGCAAAAAAGACGGAAGGGGTCCAACACTCACTGACCACAGAGGAAGGAAAAAGAGTGGAGGGAGAGGAAGCACAGGAATATGTTAGGCGCACAATAGAAACAGCCTTTGCCAGTCTGGAAGTGAATGCCGCAGAAGAAATGGAGAATAATGAGGACCACAGGGACGAGGAGCAAGAATACAAGATGACAGCAACACAATGGGAAAGAATAGAACGGAAGGTCCCCTTGGGAACAGCAACAGGACCAGATAGCATACCCATGGGATTGATTACCAGATTAGGACAAAAAAGCAAAGAAAATTGCGACAGTTGATTGAACAAACAATAAAGGGCGGTCAAGTACCAAAAGATTGGAAATTAAGCAGGATGAGACTAATATACAAAGGCAAGGGAAGCAGAGATAACATAAAGTCCTATCGGCCAATCACAGTTACATCAGTTATATACAGGGTAGCAATGCAGTTAGTAAAAGTAATGATGGAGGAATGGGCAGAAGGAGGGAATATCCTCGGAGAACTACAAAATGGTTTCCGCAAGGACAGAAGACTAGAGGATAATTTATTTGTGGTTACCCAGTGTATAGAAACAGCAGCTGCAAGTCAGAGACCATTATGGATAGCGTTTTTAGATATTAAAGGGGCATACGACAGTGTAGATCAGAAAAAACTGTGGGACCAGTTGAAGGAATATGGCCTGAATAAAAACCTGGTTCAGTTCATACAAGAAGTGTATGCAGATAATGAGGCAGTGATAGTATGGGAGACGGAAACAACAAAACCAGCAAAAATAAAAAGGGGGCTTAGGCAAGTGTGCCCACTGTCACCGCTGCTTTTCATGATATACATGAGCCAAATGGAAAGGCGCCTGGAGGAAAGTAATAAGGGATTCGATGCAAGCTATATGCAGGGAGGACAGATAGTAACACAAGTTCTACCAGGATTGATGTACGCGGATGACATTGTACTGCTGGCAGATAAGAGGGATGGGTTGCAGGAGCTGCTTAAGATCTGTGGAGAAGAGGGCGAAAAGCTGGGACTGCAATTTAGCAGTGAAAAATCAGGAATAATGGTATTTAATGATGAAAGGGGGGACGTGCTGGAAATACAAGGCACCAAGGTTGAACATGTGGAGAGCTATAAATACCTGGGCATATGGATCAACGAAGGAAAAAATTACCTAGAAAAGCAAGAAGGAATTACGATAGACAAAGGGAAAAGGAGTTCGGATATTATGAAACACAGGGCCCTCTGGAATTATAACAGGTATGAGGTTGTTAGAGGAGTATGGAAGGGTGTTATGGTACCAGGACTCACTTTTGGAAATGCAGTCCTGTGCATGAAATCAGAAGTACAGTCAGGCCTTGAAATCAGACAGAGAAAGGTAGGTAGATTGGCACTGGGAGCACATGGCAACACACCTAATGAAGGAGTCCAGGGAGATATGGGCTGGGCATCATTTGAGGTTAGAGAGGCAATTAGCAAACTAAAATATGATCAGAGACTAACCGAAATGGAGGAATCAAGGTGGGCACGAAAAATGTACAAGCACCTCTTCATGAAAAGCCTGAATACGAAATGGACTAACAGAACCCGAAAGCTCAGATTTAAGTACCTAGAGTTTGGAGATACACCGCAGCAAAACAGCAGCATTGAAAAGCAGGTAAAGGAGGCAGAAAGGAAAATGTGGGAGGAAAGAATGCAAGGAAAATCAGCATTGGGTATGTATAGAACTCGAAAACAGGATATAAAGAAAGAAAGTTTATTCGACAACTCACGAGGGAGCTCATTGCTGTTTGAGGCTAGGACAGGGGCCCTCAGAACAAAAACGTACAGGAAAAAATTTCAGGAAGTAGATATATTATGCGCGGCGTGCGGAACTGAGGAGGAAACAACGGAACATGTTGTTCTAAGGTGCCAAAAACTTCGTCCTGCCCTTCCCGCGGAAAAAGCGGCAGATCTGGAGAGAGCGCTGGGATTTGCTGGGGAAGATGGACGAATGGATGAGGAACGCGTTCTGATAACAAAAGAGAGGTTAGAGGATTGGTGGAAAAAGTCAAGAGAATAAAGAGAGGAAAAAAAGGGAGGGGGGCAGATACGGGCGAATTAGAAGCTAAAAATGGGGAAGAGATAAATATATTTCTTTTAATTTTTTGGCTAGGCGGCGCAAGCTGCCGTTCGATTCAAAGGGCAGAGCCACTATCATCCATCATCCATCCATCCATGCCGGGTTAGCTTTTCAAAGCAATGTCGACTGCTTTGATGGGGCGAGACTAAAACCCGCCATGAATAGGGTTTTTTCGGCTGAAATTTTGTCCCTAGATTTCCCCAAGCGCATTGAACGCCATGTTTTTACAAAGTACCTAAATGCTGACTATTATGTGCCTAGTTGAGTCTGAATTTGTCCCCAGATTCGTGGCGGGCTGGCGGGCTTTTCGGCTCTTTCCTCGTTGTCGCCGACGGCGTCCAGAGCTTTTGGATTAACGAGCTCTGGACGACGCCGTCGTCGGCGCATTCGGGCAGTGTTTGTAAAGTCTCTCAGTTTATTGCCGTGGTGTTGCTGCAGGGGAGGTAGTGCAACGCACCCTTAACATTAAACCATTCAACTGCAAAAGTCGGACGTTCGATTCATGGGTGCCGAGCAAATTTGCGATGTCTGCGTCAACGATCTGACATCGGCCGTCGCTTCTCACGTAAGCCATTGTCATTGCTGTTGTTTTTTGACATAGTGCGCTGAGTGCAGCGGTAGGTGGGTGTCGTGTCCATTTTTGTCCGCGAAATCAATGCGAGAGGTGTCATTTAGCAGTGCATTAAGCTAAACAGCAACCTGGTACTTAATTGTTTTTGAAATTAGCGTGCAGTTTGTCAATTACTTATATCTCTGTGGCATGGATGCCACCTTCTAGCTTTGGAAAGCAATCTGAAGACGGTGCAAAACTCGTGTGTTTTATCAGAACATGTATGGATATATAAACAGTATAGCAAAAATGACTTTGGAAGGAATTAAATTGTTTCCAACAAAGCTTTGCGCAAATACATTTTTTTTTTTCTATCAGGAGCTTGCGACAGCGCAACACGACAACGTAGGCACTATACTGTGTCAGCTTGCTGCTTATCTGCTTATCTGATTCTAATTTAAGATGATTAGCATTACCAGCATTTGTTGTTTTAGTGGTTATTTTATTACATATACAAAAGGAAAGAAAAGATGTTTGCCAGCCCCGGTATCTGATATCTGAAGCACCTGAACAGGGGCGGTGGAATTGAAGGGATAGTGAGGAAGGGGTAGAGGAAATCAAAGAGGTGAACGAGAGGGAGAAAGGGCAGGGTAGGTAAAAATAAAAAATATATATGTATACACTATGACACAATATACAGTAGTTCGCTTGAGGCCCAGAGTAACGAATGCAGCGAGCTGCCAAAATGCGGCCAGGAAGGTAGCTTGCTTAACTTCCTTCAGGTCACTTGCAGCTGCCTTGTTACTGTATACGTGTTAGTAAACTATAAACGTTGGCTGATATCTCATATGCAATGCTGCTTGGTAAAGCACTCACTTCATTTCAGTGTTTACATGTGTATATGCCATTTTTTGTTTTTACTGTCAGCAGTCTTGGAGACGCAGCCGCTCGTTTATTCTGGACAACTTTCGCATCCTTGGCTCCCTACATGTACAGTACATGTACCAAGGTATATATATGTGCATTATATTCAGTATTTTCATTTTATTTTTCAGTGCATGAGTATTGTTTCTGCTATGGATAGCAATTTGTTAAGTGACTGAAAAACATTTATAGCTACAATTAAAACATATGAGTGTCAATCTGTGAGGCCACATTAATGTTGCCATTGTCGTTGGTATTGTCTGGACATGCCACACCCTATACCCAATGAATTACCTGTATAGTCATTCCACCAAACTGAAATTGAATCTGGGTTGCAATACACACTTATACGCTACAATACCCCAGCACTCAACCCAACACTACGTCTCGTCTCGTAACTGCCACACTTGTTGGCTGCTTACTGCACCGAGCTACTCCAGCACTTACTGTTAGCACTACACACCCATATATTGTTTTTTATTTATTTATTTATTTCAAATACCCTAAGGGCCTTTGCGGGCATTGCATAGGGGGGGGGGGGATTAATCAAATAAACACAAATAATTTACATTACAAGCAAAGAAAAAGCTGTAAGCAGAAATAGGTGCACAAAAAACCACGAACAATTTATGTAGCGACATCTAGATGCTAGAATCTAAGAAAGAAGACATCTAGAATGAGAGCAGTTAGGGATAAGAGTAGATGGAGAATACCTCAGTAATCTGCGATTTGCTGATGACATTGCCTTGCTAAGTAACTCAGGGGATGAATTGCAAATAATGATGACCTAGACAGGAAAAGTAAAAAAGTAGGCTTGAAAATCAATATGCAAAAGACTAAGGTAATGTTTAATAGCCTAGGGAAGGAAAAAGTTTACGTTAAGTAGCGAAGCACTGGAAGTAGTAAGCGAATATATATCTATTTAGGACAGGTAGTTACAGCAGATCCTGACCATGAAAGGGAAATAACAAGGAGAATAAGACTGGGATGGAGCACATTTGGCAAGTACTCCCAGATTATGACTAGCAGTTTATCGGTATCGCTCAAGAGGAAAGCATACAACAGTTGCATCTTACCTGTACTTACCTATGGGACTGAAACGTGGAAGCTAACAAAGAGGGTTCTACTAAAGTTGAGGACAACGCAGAGGGCTATGGAAAGAAAAATGGTAGAGATAACGTTAAGAGATAGGAAGCGTGCAGAGTGGGTCAGAGAAGTAACTCAAGTCACTGACATTCTAATGGAAATCAAGAAGAAGAAATGGGCATGGGCAAGACATGTAGCGCGAGGAAAGGATAAGTGATGGTCGCTTAGGGCAACAAACTGGATTCCAAGGGGAGGAAAGCGTAGCAGGGGGCGGCAGAAAATTAGGTGGGTGGATGAGACTAAGAAGTTTGCAGGGGTCAAGTGGATGCAGCTCGCACAGGACCGGGTTAATTGGAGGAATATGGGAGAGGCCTTCGCCCTGCAGTGGGTATAGTCAGGCTGAGGATGATGATGATGATCTAGATGCTTAAATTAGCATTTCCTCATGGTATAGACATCCGCTCACTGGTCCTTGTTGTCATCCATGGCTTGGGCTTGCAACCTCCGACTGCTTGCTCCTTCACACCCTCGTAGGATAGTCGTGCATGGCGTGTGAGTGCCGTACATATAAACCAGTATCCTTCAGTGCTCTAACCTCACCCAGTATTATTGAGCACTAGACTGGCTTCAGCATTTTGCGCTGCCCTAGCTTAAGCATCTGTTGCGAAATTAAATATTAGCAGCCACATTCTCCTGATGTTATTCTTGCTTTAAATGGACATCAGTATACAGAACAACAGAATGATGATGGGAAATCGTATTTCCACAGATACAACACAAATGGAGTTTTAGGCCTCAGGAAAGCTTTAAATAAATATTTAACTTGATCTCAAACAATTCAGGCCTGCCATAGTCAAGCCCCCACTTCGCTAAAAAAAGAAAAGCAAACAAACAGCAACTGCACGCTAAAATGCAAATGCATATGGATACATTGACGTCATTTGAGAGGCTACACATTTCACATTCATGCGACGCAATCGTGCGCAGCCACTGTCACTTCCTTGATACTGTCCAGACCTGTACCTGCTCATTGTGCCTTACGTTCCCTATTCCTGTGAACTGTTTCAAAGCTTTCTCCTTGTCAGCGGCTTGTGTCACCTTCTTCCCACGCTTACAGCCACTTTTGCCCTTGCATGCAACATGCTTGATTCCATGATCTTGAAAAGGCTATAACAAGTTCTGCATGCACATGGAAGCAAATTTGTAAATATGTTGTAAGGCACAATGCTTTGGTCTTATACTGCTACACTTGTCTGTTTATTTGTTTATCTGTTATGTCTAGGCAAGTTCTGTTATGTCTTTTTTTTTTTTTTTTTGTCCTACTGTTATATGTGCTTGGTTTTTCCATAACCACTTCTCTTGATGTCATACGACTCGAGATGCTTGGGGCATTAAACCCCATAAACCAGTTACCAACCAACCGTCTCTTGGCACTAGCCTGATTTCTTTTATTCCACAGTTTTTCAGTGGCAAGAAAGCATGCTGTCATCAGTCTTTCCTTCCTCCATCCTTTTGATCGCTATGTGGTTATTTCTTTCCCTGTATCACATAAGGGGGACGTTCTCCCATGTATAGATAAATCAGCAACCGTGCGGTACCCGCTTATTGCAACATTCTTAACAAACCATATTCACTGCAGCTTAAATGTGGTGCTGTCATTATATCATAAGCAGAACAGGCCTCTCGGCAGCCCTGCTCCTGACCTGAAGCTCCGGATTCTACACGGCCTACCCCGACGTGAAGCAACTTTGCTGTGCTGCCTGTGGGTTTGTGTAGCATTCACAAATTCTCATTCATTTGTGATAGTGATAATGATAAGTGGGAGGCTTAGCGTGCAACAGACAAGGACAGGAGAGGCACACAGGACGAGCGCTAACTTACAACTGAAAATTGGAAGGGAAAAAGTACGAACTCGAGGAAACAATTCATTCATCCATAGACTAGGAACCGATAAGTGCGTAAGTGAAACGTCGGTTGTTCTGTTGAAAAAGGAAGCATCGTTTTTAAATGCTGTGTAAGTTTTTGTATGCTTCCGGTATTTCGTCTCTATTCTGTTTTATCTGCCTTTGGGTGGCCCTAGATTATCTTGAATTATCTTCCCAGTCATGCAAATTCAGGGCTTTATAGAGCATGCGCACATATTGTTTCCTCGAGTTCGTACTTTTTCCCTTCCAATTTTCAGTTGTAAGTTAGCGCTCGTCCTGTGTGCCTCTCCTGTCCTTGTCTGTTCCGCGCTAAGCCTCCCACTTATCATGTATTACCAACTAGCCCAGAACTCTACTTTGCTCTCGTTTGTGATAGGTATGGCTAATAGCCCTGCATGTGCAACCTGTGGGTCTGATGAGACTATAGGCCACATTCTTTGCGAGTGGACCACATACAATGTGGAAAGACAGTTTCTCTGCCCTGCACTAGAGTGTCTATATGGACACCCGCTGACAGAAATCAAGAATATATGCCATTGGCTACGGCGATCGTCTGCGGTGAAGACCTCCCAGGCACTGCTCTGCTTCATGAAAACCACGGGCCTGATCGGTAGACTGTGATTTTGCTGTGATGCGACGTGATATGGCTGTGATGTGACAGTGCTGACTTCATATTTCTGTAACTTTCTTTTACACATCACTTTTATATCCACTTACCCCCTTCCCCCAGTGCAGAGTAGCAAACCGGTTTCTTCTTCGGTTAACCTCCCTGCCTTTCCTCCTCTTCCAACACCCCTGCCTATAGTTACACTCAGAACTTGCCTGTGCAATGAACCTAAACCTGAAGTTGCAAACCAAGATGAGGTGAAAAGCAACATAAAGTACTGCAGTTCATGTTCAAGACTTTTATAGAGACTCCAATTATAGTTTGAGTCAACGGCAAGTATCCGAAGGCTTTTTGCTATGCAGCACGCACAGTGTGGATGTTCTTGATTGCATACAGCTCCCAAATTTATTAAACTGTCAGCACATAGAAACGAAAGAATGCGTCATTTCAAGCATTTAGTCGAGTATCGAGCACACTGGTGATATGTTCATGTTCTCCTTCTTTCCCCTGGCGGTCCGTGAATGGAATGGCTTAGCCGATGAAGTGGTTAATTGCTCATCACTAGATGGGTTCAGTTCACGGCTGGCAATTGTTCCTTGAGTACCCTATATATGTGTAGCCTGACCTCTGTACAAATATAGTGAAACATGTCTTCAGCGTGATTGTATTGTATCATATCCTTCTTTTCCATTTCTTGTTCCACACTGCCATATAGAATTATATATAAATTAGACAAGTGTGGATTGCCAGTATTCCTGTCATTTGCTGTTTCTATATTATGCCCCAAACCTGCAACAGCCTCCAAAAAGAGGCTAGCAGTATGTATGAAATAAAATAAACCAGTTTAGAAAGCTTGTGCCTTTCCTTGCTTTTTGGACGGAATACAAGTTCTCGGGCCATACAGGATCTGCAACTGCTATGGAGGGTCGCACGGACAAGCTAGGCGCTGCCCGATCAGTTTCATTGTCAGCATATTTTATGTATATACTGAGGGATACCCCCCCCCCCCCCCCCCCCCAATTTTTTTTTTCTCACTGTGGCTAAGGCCAGACAGGAAAGGAAAGAGGACAGGCCACTAAGGGATAAATTTAAGAGAATGTGTAAGGTCACTAGGGGTGAGTTGGCTCATTTTCCAAGGCTAGGGAACAGTGGCCTATCTTACCTTTTCTGCCTAGCCTTGGCCACACTGCCATAAGTTGTCTCCGAGTGTAATTGAAGTCGAAAATGACTATTAGTGGGATTTGTTTTTATGCTATGTATGGCGTAAATTTTTTTTCGTAGCCAAACTGAATCTCCCTTTCATGCCTGGCGTCTGCCTATAAACTCGTCGACTTTGCGCCTGATTTAAACGAAAAACGCCACCCTTCTGCGCAAATTAAATTTTCAAAATTCGCGGCCATTATCATCATTATCGTTTTTGTAGCGTCTCGCGCCATCTGTTGTGTATGTACACCAAAAAGAGAAAAAAAAATAAAACATTCAAGATGGCTGCCTCCATGTTTTGCGCTGAGATGCATAAGTGACCGTCTTTTTTTGAAGATTTCTCGTCCTGAATGTTTACCCATAGCAAAGTTTCACGGTCCTCGCTAATAAATAACACGTCCCGCATCCAAGGTGCTGCTTTTTCTTGCAGGTAAGGACATAAGACGTCAAAGGGCCGCCGCACGTCCTCGCGACGGCGCGATTGTTCCCGCTATACGAGATGTTGCGTTTTGTTGCGCCGGTTGTTTTGTGCTTTATGAAAGTTACATCTTTGTGCTTAGGTTCAGAAGTGTGCACCTATGTGCCAAGGAATGGGTGACGCCGGGACTAAGGAGGTTGAATCAGGACAAAGAATGTAGGCTTTTCTCTGGCTGTCCAAACTCTTACCGCTGTTTTTGCCCGAATTCCATCGCTTTTAATATAATTTATTAACCTTTTTTCCTCGCCCAGCACATTGATGAGCACTGTGGCTACGTAGGGCCCATCGCGCGGTATTCGAGGGAACTGCTCTTGATGGCATAGAATGCCACCACGGTAGGCAAGATTTCTCCTTTGGCTACTACTCTTGTCTGCACCCCTCGCTCTGTTGATGACATTCGAAACGGCACCGCATTTTCATTTACCTTATGGAATGAAAAACGCAAGCGGTTTAACTACTACCGAGGCACTTTTTTGTGCGACTTTTATGCTTCTGAGTGTTCTTTGCTAGAAGCTCTCCGGCACCGATGCTTGCTGCTTGTGCTAGTGGAACGGTAGTAGTGGCGTTCACGGTTTACATTGCTTGAAAGCAGTTTGTCTAGTGAACACTTCGCAGACTTGCAGCTTGTGTCAGCAATACGGCTATTTAATGCAGCAAAATGGAAAAATATTAATGCCATTGTCATGAGGCGAGCCCAAGCTTTTAAGAATGGAATTATCTAGTGGTTGCATAGCGTTTAACCCAACAGACAGATGACTCCACAGGCTGAGAATATTTAGTCAGCCATTTCCTTTCCTGTCCTGTGTACGTACCCTCTCTCTATTTTGTAATGTTGGTAATTTCCTACACCTAGAATAAAGCAGCTTGTGCTCTGCCCTGTGAACCATTTAACATCTGCTGTTCTAGACCTGCTCAGCACGAGTGCCAATGCTTTTTTGTGGGTAGTGCACCAATCAGGCCAGTAGAAGACTTTACTGCCAAATAGTGTCATAAGCTTGAGCTTATTGAAGGCACTGTGCAGCTGAAAAAAGCCATTTACAAATCGCCATTCCTTGCAACTTTCAGGCTCCAGGGTGTTTCCGAAATGCAAATTTATTGAAGAACCCTGGCTAGTTTTGTTCAAGCTTGGTTGCGGGTTAAAATGATGCACATTAGCCTGCTGGCAAGCTTGCACTGCAGTAATTTGCACAATGCTAACGAATTAGGAACAGCCCAACAGCTTGAGTAAGCTTGAAGCAACAGCTTGAGTAAGCTTGAGGCTTTGTCACTGCAGCCTCCTTGCACACAGCGCAGGTTGTGCACAAATGTTGCTTGTTTGCCAGGCAAAATCTTCTAGAAAATGTTTCTGCACCTGAAAAATGTTTCTGCACCTGCCTACAGGTACACCAGCTGGGAAAACTTTTCATGCCGTAGATCTGTTTTCAGCCATGTTCACTTGTACCCTGCTGTGGTGGCTCAGTGATAAGAGAGCTTGATTGCCGATCCCAAGGATACAGGTTTACTCTCAGCTGCGGTGGCAGCTGATGGAGGCGAAATGCAAGGCGGCTTTGTACTTTGCGATGTCAGTGCACATAAAACACCCAGGTGGTCAGAATTTTCTGGAGCTGTCCGCTACAGCATCCCTCATAGCCTATAGACATTAAACCCCATAAACCGAACAGAACACTTGTCAACTGTAAACTTCCATAAGGAGAAAATCTATGCAGCTCAAAAGCAGGCCCTGTGGCTGCAGACAGTTCACCAAAATGTATATGCGAAATTAATTGCAAAATAATGTACAATCCCTTTGTGCACGTTACATAAGGCATTGCAATCCAAGGCAAGCACAGATGGTGGAGGTAGGTGCAGCGTATGTCTAGTTATCAAAAGGCAGTATTTCTGTGCATATCAGCAAAGTATATGGGGTTTTATTTCCAGGCTGTAGGAGGGCCACAATTTTAGCCTCTTGGGAACCTTTATTGTGCACTACTAATACTGCTGCATATCATACGGGCATTTTCGCATATTGCCTCTATTGAAGCAGCATCACTTTTCTATGTAAAAGTGAATATTCTAGTGTCTCATTGCAGGTCTGCAATAATCATTGTAAAAATGTTGAGAATCTTTCAGACGACTGTGTACAAACTTGACTAACTACACATAACTTTCCGCATCCACAAAACCATATGCTGGCTTAGTCCTTTATCTCAGAGCTTCATTTGTCATTGGCAATTGTGCCAGTATTGCCAGTGACAAAAGGCACTTGTCCAACCTGCTCTTACATTGCTTGCACTGCCAATGAAAAAGGAATAGATTTGGTAAATACATTGATTGCATTTTCAACTCTACAGAGCAATAGTTATCCATGGAAAAAAAATGTGCATTTCAGTCTTTAGCACACATTTTTGGCATGACAAAAGTCATTTTATGATAGTGCCACACACAAAGAGTGCCGGTGGCGGTGATGCCTCAACAAAAAAGAGCTCTTTCGTAAAGTAGTTCAGACAGCAGCTTCGCTGACAATCTAGAATTTGTACCTGACAGTTACTCTGACCCCGTTTGCGATGTGCGTACACTGGTAAAAAAAACAAAACAAAGATGGCGAAGTGACAGCATGCTTTACTAATGAAGGAAACTTTTTAGAATTAGAATGGTATGAAAAACATTACAACTAAACCTGCCGATGTTAGTATGTTTTTCGGGAGTTAATTTGGCGGTTACCGGGTTAACGTGCAGCTAACTCCATATAATTAGCATCAATTAAATGCTGTGTATCTTGGGGACCATCATTAACAATGTGATGCATGTGAGCCATCACATGCTTGAGTTCATTAAACATACAAGATACGTAGGCACCTTTTATTCAGATAGCATTTGTATACAAAATCAAAAGCACCATGGCAATGTCAGAAGCAGCTTAGGCATATAAGCACAGCCTATTTTGAACATGATGTGGAACAGGTTCCTTAGCCCTCTTATTTTTCAAAGTCGGCTAACAAACAGATGTGCATTTGCAAAAACCTGCATGGTATGCAGATGAGCCATTCCTGCCACTAACAAAATGAGCCACTTCACAGATTTCCATATGGTCCTTCCAGTCTTTGAACTCTGCAAAAAGAAAGATTTTCCAAGTTGTCAAAAGTGAGTCTCAAAAAAAGACAGCAAGAAACAGAACTCTTGTAGACTGGAAAATACAAAATAAAAAAAAAAAAAAGTACAGGTATTGCCAACACCAACGGATTGCACAAGTAAACTGCGTATGTTGACATCAATTTTTGGAAGCAGATTTCAGAGGCTAGGCTACACTGCCATGCAGTCAGCCATAACTACTGCTGGATGAATGTCAACATATCCAAAATGAGTTATCAAGTTGTCCTTTGTGTGCCTTCATAGAGGCTCTGACTAGGCTCAAACATGGCAAATAGACTTGTCCTCCGCACTCATTGGTTCTTTACGATGCCTGTCACTGGAAAGGCTTGAACGAGAACATCTTCGGTGTAACTCCGCCTGGTTGGGTACTTGAAACAAAAGTTTAAGAAACACCATCACCAACCAAATTTTTTATTAGAACCCGACGTTTCGGGTCCAACTCGATCCCTTCCTCAGGGGCGACTAAAGTTTGAGGCCCGCAGTAGCAGGCACACGTGGCGAAGTCCAATTGTGTAGCAGAGCCAGGGTAGCGTCCCCAGATTCCTGTTCACTGCTGCAGCTGTCAGCCGGATGAACCGAAAAAAGACGTGACGTCTTTTGAAAGGGTTGGTCTCCACCACATCAAGTATGTTCACCTCGCCAAAGGCGATTTTGTGGTCGGCGCATTCGCAGTGCTCGGCGAGGGGGGTTGCTTTTCGAGTTCAATTGCCGGGCGTCATTTTTGTGCTGCAATATGCGCAGACAGATTTTTTGTTTCGCCGATATAAGAGGCAGAGCACTCTGAGCACGAGATTTTATAAATAACGCCTGGTTATTTTTCTCTAGGAATACGGTCTTTTGGTAGCGGCAGAAAACGGCAGACTGTTGAAGTAGGTTTGTGCGACACACAGACGTGTTTGCGCAGGATGCGTGCAAGCGCCTCACTGGTGCCCGCCACGTATGGGAGCACAATGCGAGGGCGCTTCGTCGTTTCCGTGTTGACCGACCCTCTTGTCCTGCAAGCTCGACGGCGGAAAGCACATTGGAATAAAGGCGCGTGTATAGCCATTCTTCTTCAGATCGGCTAAGCATAGGCCGCTGCCTGCTACTGCGGGCCTCGAACTTGTCGCCCCTGAGGAAGGGACCGAGTTGGTCGCGAAATGTTGGGTTCTAATAAATAATTTGGTTGGTGATAGTGTTTCTTAAACTAGTGGTTCATCACACCGATTAACAAGCTAATGGCAGAAGGAGCACAGGTAACGTCTTCAAGAGCCTACATATGCTCTTTGCAACCATGTGTTCTTATTCCATCATTTACTATCAGCCAAAAAGAACTCAGTACTCTGTTTGACAGCATTATCTGCACACTGGATTCACTTTTATTTTGTTGCAACAAGGTGCCAATCACGACAAAGGCACTGGTCATCGAACAACAGAATGCCCAGTGCTCAGTTTAAAGGCAACATGTTAACCTGCCAAGTACAATGATCAAGAACAATGTAGAAGCAGTGTTGTGTTGTGGCAATCATTCGAGGTAAATCTCATCATTGTACAACAAAATGAGTAAAAGCTGCGTCCAGGTGGCGTAAAGCGTGGAAAAAAAAAAAAAAAAAAAAAAGCTTTGCGGTATGACTTCCCCCTCAAAGAAGCATCGGCCCAATGCTCTACATTGAATAGAAAGGTAGGCAAAAATAAACATCAAGCAAAATATAAATAGTGTCCATCAGTTATAATAGGGCTTTAGGCACACAACATACAATTTCTGGACATGTATCACCTCTGGGGTACTGTCAGTAACATCTGGGGACAATTCCATAGCCCATTTCATCTAGATGAGTGAACTTGATTTGCGGAAACAGCAGCGTAAAATTTATAGTTTTCATTAAATCCACGATGGTGATTCAGCATCCAAACCTAGAGTCGGTCTGCTGGATTGTAATTTTCATTGTCATTGTAGGTTACGTTAGGCATTGGTGCCTTGCTGGCTTTTTATGCGCAACTGGGCGAGTCGGGCTGCTTCTGCACGCTGAAGGTAGGCAGTGACACTGAGGCTGTCCTTTTCCGTTACATGTGGCATCAGCATGACATCGAGCGCTGTATTAAGGCGAAAGCCTTTAAAGGGAAACTGCACCAGTTGTAGATTTTGATGAGTTTCAAGGAATCAAATGATTACAGCTTTCAGGTTAAGCATGCAAGATATCTTCGCGCTAGCATTTCAAACAATGGCGCAAATAGCGATTTAAACCGCTTCAGCTATCGAGCTTCTCCTCACCACACAGCGACGCTTGGGGGGCACATAATGACATCATTGACGGCACCAGTATGTTTCCCGCATAGAATGGCTTGGTTGGAAGAAGTAAAAACAAGGCTACCAAAATTGAAGGCCCAGGAATATTGTTTGATGGCATCAAAAAAGGCACAGCATGATGTGGGCGAAGGTAACGTAAAGAAAAAATATTACCGTCCGTGATGTCATCATCGAGCTTCTACGCAGTCCTTCAGTGCTGTGAGGAGAAGCTCGAATTGTAATCGTTGATTACTTCATCAGTTTTAAAGATAGCACACAAACACTTTGCAAGCATTACCGACAGCTTATGGAGAGTCAAATTCTTGAATGTCGCAGAATTCTCGAAAAGTGATGCAGCTGCGCTTTAATGGCTCATACTGTCGGCGTTCGTTCGGTCACAATATAGCTTTCGATCAAATTACATCACCTGAAACCGAAACTAATGTCATCGGAAAGGTAAAAATCCTGCATCCACCGGGAATCGAACCTGCATCCCTCGCATCGCCAGCCTAAGCTTTAACCAACTGTGCCACACCCGGGATCGTGAACTGCACATATATCTTGTCTACAGTGATTTGGTTTGGTTTGGTTTGCGGGGTTTAACATCCCAAACCGACTCAGGCTATGATAGATGCCGTAGTGCAGCACTCCGGAAATTTCGACCACCTGGGGTTCTTTAACGTGCACTGACATCACATAGAACACAGGCGGCCTTGCTTTCGTCTCCATTGAAAAGCGGCCGCCGAAGCCCGGTTACGATCCCGCATTCTTGGGAACAGTAGTCGAGCGCCGTAACCACTGCGCCACCCCGGCGGGCCCTTGTCTATCATGAGGATGAGTTAAAACACACATCATAATTCTCCTTGTCTGCGTGATGCTGATGCGGCCACTCCCCTTTGTAGCGAGGGATCACAGAGTTCTTCATTAGGCCAATAAATAAAGGAGAAGAAAAAGAACAAAATACCAACTGCTGTGCATTGGTCAAAAGTCCAGAAAAAAGAAATGAGGAAGGAAAAGGGGGGAGTCCTTCAACAATCTTTTCGTTTACGCCACCAGTCAAGGCGGTGCTTTGTCACCTCTACTGCCCTACCCAGGGTGTGCTCTTTGGGTGGTGACATCGACTGCAGACCAAGTGCTGTCGAAAGAGTCTCCATCAGTGCTGATGTCGCAGTTGTAGGGGGGAGGGCCACAGTTTCGGGCACTCGATCACAACATGCTGTATGGTTTTATCGGCTGCGTCGCACTCGGAGCACTTGTGCGCAGAAAACCACACCGTGCCTCGCAGAGTAACCCGCTGCCGTCCGCTGTCTCGTGTGTTGTCATAGATGTTCTCATTAGCGATCGTGTGTTTTGTGCTGGAGTCCACCGCCAGGGATGACTTTGCCCGTGCTTCGCTGTGCCATCTCTTCATTTCTGCTTCTCAAACCTGGTTATGGATCTGCTCTCTCCACGCAAGCTGGAATATCTCCAACAGGCCGGCTTGTGGAATTCCGTACTCCTATGCCAACCTTCGCGTTCAAAGCATCCATCTGGTGTTGGAGCACTTGAGTACGATGTACTTGTATACCTCGCTGGACCATCTATGGCGAAGTGCTCAGCTGGCGCTGCAAGGCAAGCTTGCGGTTGTCTCACATGCGACGATAGTAGCGCTGACAATGACGCTGCAATTAGTGATAATGACAATGACGGCATTAGCAATGATAACGGTGCATTTAGTTAATAATGATAATGAGAGCAAACGGATGCACCGTGTGCACCAGCAACGCTCAGCCTTTCGCACTTCTGCAGTGTAGATTCCACAGTGCTTTTGGAATTTTCGGGCTCCCTGCCATACACAAGGTGGAATGGAGTTGACCTGCTTCTCCGCTCCTAGCCGGCAGCAACAGCGCGGCAGGCTACTGTGCTGACATTAAAGCGAGAAACTAGTTACATCGGCTTAACTTTCAGGCCGACTGACTGTTAATGCATGCAAGGAGGACAATGCCACGGACAACGAGAAGTGGGTTTTTTACACGACAGATATGATGTGCTTCTCGCTTTCTACAACGATAATTAGTCTGAAGAAGCCTTTGGCCCTTTGCTTCGGCGTTGCGAGTCAGGTAGTCAGTTGCTACTATTATCCACTTGTTGCTAGATGTCAATGTCGGGAAATGACCTAGTAAGTCCATGCCGATCTGTTGGAATGGCCTCGCAAGTGATTGGTTTGGTTGTATATCCTGCAGTCTTGTTAGCAGTGTTCGGTGGCGTTAGCAGTCGCAGCAACTCCTGACATAGTGCGTGACATTAGCAGATAGACGAGGCCAATATGGGCCAATATTATTTAACCTGAATGCGACTGAGAGTAAAATAAAGTTTAGACGCCCAGCTGTGGGCTCATCATGAGGGGCCTGTAGGATTTCATCGAGAAGGCCCACAGGGACAAGTAAGTAGGCGGTCAGGGTGTGAACGCCATTATAAAGCGCAAGGGAGGCTAGTCCACGTTTGAACACTCTTAAGTGGCAAGGATGACTTTCCTTCAAGGTAGTCGAAGTCTGAGTGCTGAATTTGCGTGAAGTAGGCCCCAAAATAGCATCGTTATTGTCTTCTTCCAGCACTTTTGGACAGGGGCTCGTGAAAAGCAGTACCATGTGTGCGTGGCCAAAATAGGTGTTTAGAGCAGCTCTTGGAGCAAGCAAATATGCTTTTTGGAGCAGCTAAATGGAGCAGAAAGCAGGACAGACGTGCTGAAACAGCTATGGAGCGGAAATGTTAATGTTTTATAGCAGAAATATCGGCTTTTTGAAGAAACTTCAGAGCATGTGGTCAATTAAATCTCCAATAAGTCATAAAGGCCTTTCTACCCTTCTTGGCAGCAGAAATTGTGCTGCTTACAAACAGGCCCGCTGTGTTCTGAAGATGTTTTACTGCACACTGACTGTAACCAACATGTGACCAGCGTGCAGTTTAAAGGCCCATTCACGATTGAAGATTGCAAAGGGTGTGCGATTAAGGAACCGCTCAGACTGACCGATGTTCACACTTGCAAAGGCAAACGGTGGGTCGCTTTCCCAAATTGGCCTCATTCAGAACGAGACTTGTCGACCTTGACTGCTCACCAAAACAGAAGCCGAATGTAAACCGAACTTCGATTCATATCAACTGTGTTGCTGATTGGTTACCGATTTAAGACCAGGAAGGAAACGTTGGACATGTGCCTTTTTATATATGGGAGTGCTTGTTGTTAAACAAGCTAACTCTCAAAACGTAAGAATAATGTGCTTCAGATTGTATGCTTAAATAATACAGCATGAGCACATCTATTTTGGCCTTCTCGACAATCTCTAGACGAAGCCCAAAACAAGTCCAAGGATCGCTAAGGTTGCACACTATAGTGAAGGCTTGCCAAAGTAAAAATAATATGCGAATGAAATATTTTTGCTGAAGAAAGAAAAAGGCTCTTAGTGACCACAATCCACGGCATGCATGCAAGAGTGCCGCAGTCACCATGAATAGCAGAAAGCATGGGGATGATATCGTGTAACGTCAGCGCCCAAGGTTGCCAAACCATAAAGCTGCTTTCGCTATTAATAATAAAAAATCATTATAAACTATCTACTGCACTGAAATCTCAAATTTCGAGGATTTATAATTTATGTGAATGGAGTGAAATGCAATAATCAGTTTATGCTCAGATTTTAGCTGTCATGACCCCTTTAAGTGAATATAAATAGTTCAAGCATATGGTACCAACATAAGAAACACTACAGAATTATATGAAAATGTCACTGAACTACGAGCACGTGAATGATTAAGCTGCTAAATTTGAAAATAATACACAAGACGCGGGCAGGGTCATTAAACAGAGCCCTAGAATATAATTTTTTCCATCTCCTCACCTTCAGGTGCATTATCTGCTCTGGTTTAGAGCTCTGCTCTTAGTTTAGTGACTTCATATAAAAACAGAACCTCATCTGGACGTAGAACTTCTCTATGCGAAGAGTGATTTTTCTGTCATGGGCAGAATATCCAGGCTCGGGAACATCTGGGCTTTTCAAAAACATCGCAAAATTATGAATGTTGCTTGTCTTAATCTCAATTATTGAAATGAAATAAATAATTTAAAGAAATCGAATTTTCCAGCGTGTTTACGAGCTTTGCAAGCTCTGCAGACGTATAAAGAAGACCTCGGTGGTCAAAATTTGAGATGAATTCTTTTTTTTTTGTTTTGTTTTTTTGCACACATAATTTGCTCAAAATTAGATACAGAATAAGTACTACATTTTGATTTGTGCCTGAACTTTCGAGCCACATATCTTGCAATATACCGGGTGCACGAGGCATTTGAGGATGCAATGTCGGCTTCAGGCAGAGAATATCTCCAGCAAATATATATATATTTTCACCAAACTTTAGGAGATATTTTTCTTACTGTTTATTTTCACATTACTCAATGAATGCGCCACTTGCAGCAATAACCAATTCAATTCGGCTTCGGAAATGGCTGCATGCACGGATCAGGTGGTTCTTAGAGGTACTGCCCATTGAGTTCGCAGTGGCGACCTTAAGAGTTTTTTGTATTATGTGGCCTTTTGTCGGCTTCTCTCTCAACGACGCCAGTGATTTCAAATCTGGACAACTAGGAGGCCACAAGTTGGGAGTGATGTGGTTATTGGAAGTTGTTGGCCAGCCACTCGTGGGTGACGCAGGCGGTGTGGGCGAGAGCCGAATGTTGCTGAAAGACACAAGATTTTCCTTTCGAAACAGTATCAGTCCAGGGCTTCACAACGGTGGCAAGCACCTCTGCGTACTCGGCAGCATTAACGCGGAGTCCTTCTGCAAAACAGTGTGGCAGCATGACATCACCCTTGTTGCCGACGGCTGCTGACACCATCACAAACAGAAATTTTGTCTGCAATGCTGTCGGCACCTCATTAGCGCTTCCGTAAAGCCATCTTTCATTATGGCAATTAGCTTTTTGGTCTTGATCGAAGTTCTTTTCATCTGAAAGAAAAAAAAAAGCATTCCAGGCTCTTCAGCTTGCCTAGCAAGCGCTTGGACCAGAGCAGACAATTCTCCCGACCTTTACCAGAAAAGAATTGCGGCCTCCTCATGACACAGAAATGGTACCTCACGTCCTCGTGCACAGCAAGCCTGGCAGCTGACTCTACGACATCGAGCTCCTTTGCAATGTCCCACATTGACTTCTCTGGGTTGTCACTCACGATGACTTGCAGCCTCTGAAGAAAATCAGGTGTTCTGACGACGTCTGACCGCTGACTGTGCTTTTTCCTTTTCGCCACAGCGTCACAGCACATCAGTTCTGTCCGCACTTTGTTAACGAAAGGCTTCGCAACATTCAGAAAGTTGGCAATTTCCAAGTCGCTGTGGCGCACGGCCAGTGCGATGAGGACTGCATGGCGTTTCATTTCCTGTGTCAACTTGTGCTTCCATTATGCAACAAACTGCGCAGTATAAATGATAAGGGGTCAACCAACAAGAAGCCGCATGCCTAGATACATATGCTGAGCCTGCTGGTGTCTATGGCGATAAGGAGTAGTAACCTCAAATACCTCATGCACCCAGTGAGCTACGAGACTGCTATAACTGTGCCTAGTGACGGGCAATCGAAGTAGCTTCAACGTCCTCGAGCCTTCCCTCGTGAAGCAGGTGGTCAAATTCATCATTCGCAAAGAACACGCAGTGAGCAAAAAAAAAAAAAAAAAGAGAAATTACAGGCTCTCAATTTGTGTTGGAAGTTTTCAGGTGCAATCAAATCCATTCGCTACAACCCATCATGCTTCGAAAATCCTAATGAAAAGCATGGGTGAAAAATTGTTCAGAGTGCAATACGAAAGACCTGCAGTAGACCTGCAAGTAGTGCTAAAGGAACACTGAAAGAAAAAGTAGGCTTGCAGCGATGGTATACTGGCTCCTAATCACAAAAACACCACTTTCACTGAAAACAAAACTCTTATAAGGTAGAAAAAAGAGAACAGAAATGCAGGCATTGCAGAAATACAGAAATCGCAGATGCATGCACAATGACATGCAAGGGATCCCGGAGGCTGCCTAACATGTATTATGGTTGCATGTTTGAATTGTTAATTTTTGTTTCAAAAATGGCAAAAAGACAGGCTAAATATTGGAAGCCAAAAATAAATTTGCGCTTGGCAGTGCCACAGGCAGTCAGTTTCGTTGTGGTATGTTTTGGTTCTTCGAAGTCACAGCTATGCATTTGGCATCACCACATGGTTTCATTTTTGATATACATGCTTTGGTTTACAAGTGCGGAGCAGCAGAGTTTTCCTCTGATGAAGTTCATGCCCCAGTAAGCGCTTCTCTATTGAAAAATCTGGTATGAAATGCACACAGGATTAAGTTACAACTTACTGGGCAGAATAAACCTGCACAGACCCGAGTGGAGCTGGGAAAGAAAAGAAAGGCTGGAAAAAGTAAGATTTAAATTGCATGGGTGCTTAAGAAAAAAAAAAAAAAAAAGCGACAAAAAAAAAAAGAAGAAAAAAAAAACGGCCTCGAACAGGATTTAATTCTAAGTCCTTTGGAGTTTTAACTGAATGTCTTAGCCATTGCGCCACACGAACAGCTGAGACCTCTCGCATTACATTACTTGTGTAGTGCAATTGCATTTTTTTACACACATTTTTCACTCACCGCTAAACAATTGCATCCCAAGTGTGCTGAATGCTTTTGCTGGCTGTTGATAGTGTCACCGATGTCTCATATCTATGATAAGCATAGGAGTTTGCCAAACTATCTCGTAATATTTCTATTTCTCTATTTTCTACTCTCCCAGTGTGCATGCACAGACCTTACTGGCACATCAGTTTGCCATCTGCAGGGCAGCGACGCTAGAGTACACCACATAAGGTGTAGACACGCAAGGAAGCATTGAGTGAAAGGGAGCTCAGTTGGTTCATATTAAGAAATACAATAGTGAAGGAAACTAAATAAATTGAGCAAAACAGGCCCTGTGTACCCCTTTTTTCTTTTAACTTTCTGCCACAATGCATTGTTCACCCCTTGCTGCTATTCAAAAAAGACGGATCTGTAGCAGTCTTTACTCGTCACTCGTGATGGTAGCTCGGCAATGTCTGTGGCCGCATCCATAGCTTCGCTAGCTACAAACTTTGCCGCCACGCCGGCACTCGTACATTCTATCCTGTTAGTCAAGTGACCTCAACTCTAAAAAGCACCGCATGCTCTGTGGGTGCAAAGGTCAAGATTCACTGCGAGAACTTTGCGGTCAAGCTCAAGATCTATGCCTGGTGCAAACAAATAGACGGCTTTGGCGAACTGTAGCTTTAATTTCAGCTGCTGCTAGATTGCACTGCTCGCTATGCATCAAGAATCACGGAGTCTATGTCTACACCATCGTTTGCATCATTTTCCCAAGTCTAAATCCCTTGGAAGGAAAACAGACCTCTTCAACTTCAAATCGAAATATCTCGGCAATAAATGTGTCTTGCTGCCGGACAAGTGACAAAAAAGTCACGAAACACTGCACTACTGGAATCTGGCAACAAAAAATATTGTGATGGGTCCCATACTGCAGAAAATCTGGCATCCATGAAAAATTATGGGCATGTATCTGGCAAGTGGCAGGAAGGTGACGCAGCACTGCAATGACTGTCCGTCAGATTGTGTGACAACACAAGGCTACATGACATGACCAAGTCAGCAGGTGCTGCCACACAGGGTGCTTTTTATGGTATCAAGTTAAAAAGGAAAACAAAGAGAACATCGCTTGGAGCAATTACGCACCACTATTTGTTTCTTGCAGGTGTATCCGTGACAAAGGTTTGTGCATGCAGGGCTACCTGGAATCACTTGAGGCAAATCCTTGAAGCCTTTGTTATGAAATATTAAATATTGCAGAGGTTCAGCTCTCTTTAAACCAAGTCAAAAGCATTAGCCATCGGCCGGTGCCGCATTTGTAGCTGCCGCTTCAGTCTTGGCTTGATTCCGCATTTGGTAAGCTTCTCGGCAATAGGCTAGTCTGGCTTCTCGTTCGATGTCTTGGCAACCTGTCTGGCATGGTTGCAGTCTCTGTCTTTGGCGCAAGTGGATTCCTCTACATCACACTGCCTCCTTTTGTCATGCCGCCTGGTGAATTCACCCAACACTATGCTCGCGGTCTCGACTGCACTTACCCAGAAATGTTTTAAAGCAACGAACAGAATATGGGTGCACAAAACACAGACAACAGAACATGTTGGTGCCGCTGCAAATGAATGAACGAAATAGCTATTAGAAATGACAGCAGTGCCTACTCTGCTGGCAGAAATCTTGAGCAAAAATTTCTCATCAATTGGCCCTAATTGGCTATACAAGGCCATGTGACATTTTCCCATGAAAATAGCAGTGACTGAAATTTTTCATACTTTCACAATCATCTTTTAGCAAATAATGACCTGCTTTTGTTTCGCACTACATGCGCCATAGTGTCAGCAAATAAATTGCAATGCTGTTTGTACAGCAAGCGACTGCAGGCAAGGGACACGTCTGGGTGATATTTTTGAGGTAGTCGTGTAAGCAAGTTTCCAGGGCAAAAAAATTATGGCATGTAATTTCTTCCTAACAAAGATTACCAAAGTACTGCCTGCTGAGAACTTATTCTCGGCAAATAATTTCAACAGTGTATGGAGCAGAGCATGAATTCGGGCAGCCCAAAAACCTGGGCCGGGCTGGAAAATTGCCGTTTTTATGGGTCTAGACCTGGCTCGGGCTTGACATGCAGGCCTGGGCTTGCAGCTTGCAGTGGCGGAACGAGGCCAGGCTGGGTAAAGCTGTGTATGGCTTCTTTTGGAGATAGAATTCCAGCACTAAAATCATTCCGGTGGTTTATGAATAAACCACTACTAGTACATATGTTGACAGAGAATGAGAGAGAATGACAGAGAGAGAGAGAGAATGACAGAGAATGAACAGAGTTTAATCAGTGCCACTCGGTGTTTTGTCCAAGCAATTTAGTACGAACATGCCAGGCTGCATTCAATGAAACAAGTGAAAAAAGTTAAAAAGGAAAGGCTCAAAACTCGATAGCGAACTGTACTACAATGGAGGTGTTATGAAGTGCTGTAACCTGTCATGCATGACACAGCCCGTTTGCATAAGCACGTGCCTACTGAAGTACTCAACACCATCAGCTTAGGATTTCTCAGAAATCAGTGAGCAAGAGGGTAGCTTCTAACCTTTGTGTTACCGCTAACGGCTGGACATTTGAAGCCTTATAACAGCCCCTGGACAAGGACCTTCAATTGACTGCTCGGCAGGCAGCCATCTGTTCATAAAAATTCTGACTCCCCCCCCCCCAAAGAATGTCTCTACGCTACAATAAATGCTGTAGGATAAGAGCTTATTGCTTTAGGAATCTTTACATATCCAATAACATATACATGCAAAATGAACAGACGCTACCGCTTTTCGTCTCCACAGAGATGTGACAATGTGGCTGTGATTTCTTCAATGAATATGTAAATTTTGGTTTTTTCTGCCCTTGCCCACTAATGTTCCTGGGGCAAAGTTGCCAGGGGCAGTATTTTTGTAGGTGATTAAGCAAAGAACTTGCACCAAGAGCCAATTGCTTATAAGGAGTCATAGTTAAAATGCCCATAATCCACACCTTTTAAATGTACATTGTGCTAGATAGCTTTACATAAAATGTCTTGTCAAAATATTCTTCACCATGCCTTTGCTTCTGTCGGTGCTTTAACTGTGCCCTTCTCAACCAAGAATATTTTGCAAGGTTTGTCTCTCATCTTGATTTATTGTTATGTGCTAGTTAAGCAATACATTTTTAAGGCGCCTGTTCAGACTTACTTTGCAGGTTTGGCACAGGCCCTGTCGTGGAAGCGCAGGCCGGGTCCGGGCCATTAATCATTGCCGATGGGCTTGGAACCATGGATCCGGGATGGTCTTCAAACGTGGGCCAGGGAAGGGGCTGGAAAATCCAACCCGTGCAGGGCTCTAGTAAGGAGTGTAAGAAACTAAAGGTACAGGAAAAAAAAAATCACACACACATAAGGGGAGTTCAGTAGCGAGTTCATTACTTCGAAGCACCTCTACGTGGTCTCCGTGCTACAATGGAGTTGTCTAAACGGTATTTACGTTATCATTTCTGTTGTCTCAACAGAGCTTATCCTTTTGTCGTACCCGACGCAAACTAGGCAAAATTTCATCAAGGGTACGCAGAATATCATCCATATAGCTGCCGCTTTTAGCTGTGAAAGGTTCAGTGCTAGTTTCGAGCTTTTGGTGCTCAATATGTATCACTAGTTTCAAGCTAGTGATGCTCGAGCGATATCATAGGCAAGTACTTCACCCGGATGTGATCAAAACGAACAGCGTATGGAGAATCGGGGCCAAGAACGTAAAAAGCATAAAATGAGCTTCGTCGCCCTAAGCAGCTAATCACTGACGAGTGCCGTGAGTATCTGGTTGATAGAAGACAAAGCATCAAGCGCCAGTTAGCAGCATCATAAGACAGTGCAGTGCTCGCCTTCAACAGTGCTAAATTGGCGCGTGCTGCAAGTGCATACCTTGGCACAAATCCCTGCAGTATGTGACAAATAAGAACGGTAAGCGGACAGCATATAACCACGAACATTGCACGCAAAACTGGCAGCTAAAATTTGAACATGGCGGCACCTTCATTGGCATGCTTTGTCCACAACTAAAATATTTTCACAGACCGGGCACTAACCTTTCTGTACCGAAGCCGCAGCAGATGTGCCAGGGTTGTTCATGGCGCGCACACCAGTCAGTTCGATCGCACCCGTCCGTGCAACAGGCACAGTCTCGTTTACTACAACAAAAGCCACGGCACCAAACCGCCGCCGCGGCACCGGCGGCATCCCCAAGCAGGGTGGGTGGCGGGCGATGAGCGGTGGCCCGCCGGCACGCCGTGCCCTCAACTAGGGACAATCCGACCTAGGGATTGCTAGGGATTCAGGGCGGCTGTCCAGCAAAAATCCAGGCAACACTGGCATTATTCATGGCGAGTTTTAGCCGCTCCCCTTTGATGAACTGGGCCGTGCTGAAAAGGTGATTGTTTTGCACGGCATGACGAGCTTACCTCATTATCGTGCGCTCTCTTCTCTTCTTTTGTTTTATTCTTTACTTTATCTCTTCTGTCCGCACGAGACAGCGGAGGTGGCTCAGCTACAGAGCCAGTAGCTGGCCCGTGCATTTTCTTTTCCTTCTTCCTACAGCCACAACAAAAACAACGTTATCGTGCGTGCATGGCCCGTTATGAGCAAAGGCTCGGGTCATGAACGCGCGCCGTGAACGAGTCGGTACTCCTCAGTGAAAAAGTGAACACGATGAAGCGCTAAACAAGACCATTTCCCGCGATCGCGGGTACATTGCTTCTTTTAGATGTATAGTTTGATTGGCCCGTTTTAATCACATTTTGCAGGTGGCGTGCTGTCCATAATGTGTTGTACAAGGCATGGGTTCCAGGTTATCCAGCACTGCGGCATTACACACCGCGCCGTGCTGTCCTCTATGTGCCTGGTAGCGATGAGAGGAAGATAACGAAGGCTTTTGGTCTAGATGTGGATTGCATGGTCCTTGACTGTGAGGATGGCGTGGCAGCTAGCAAAAAGGTACTGCACTGGGCTTATTGTAATTACTTAAAAATGTGGTAACCTGATCTTATGTTCGCTTTGGTGTTCAGAATGATATCTTTATGAACAACATTTTCAAGGCCTATTAGTGTTACCTGTTATAATTGGCAGATAATTTCAACGTTCATTTTTTCAAGGGCATCTCCAGAGGTTTGGTGGATATCACCAGGTTTCAGTGAACTACTATATACAGTGTAACCAATGGGAGTGATTTCCCATGGGGTGCCTGTCTATGCAAATAGCAAACAAAGCGTCAGCGCTGCTGTTGGCTACTCTGATCGCGTTTACATGTGCTGCCTGCGTTTCTGAGTTGTTTAGCAAACAGAATTGGTAACTTTTCTTGCAGTGAGTGCCTGGTGCATAAAACAACCAAATACATGTTTTTGGCTTTGCAACAAATATTTTAACAGTGTTTACCGGCAATCGCTCAAGTGCTATATTGTAACCCGGAAGTTACTTGAGGCGCTGCGATTACACACTTGAAATCGTCTCGAAACAGGTGATGTTTTTAAGGACATGCGGAGACCTTCATCTATTCCGGTATATATTCTAGTTCACTATTACCAGGTGCACCGCAGTTGTAGCTGTGCACCTGAGTGAGTCGCATAGTCAGTCCACATGCTGAGGCTGCTGTTGTGTCTTGACACAACGAGAGCAATTGTGTCTTCCTAGCTCGGCTAAGTGTTACTGAGGTAATCGTGTGGAATCCCTATTTCAGCAAGAGGCACGAGAGACAGTGGCTCATGTCCTGGGTAGCAGCAGCCGAGGGGATGGGCGGCATAAGGATGTGGCAGTGCGCATCAATGCAGTCAGCACAGGCCTTGCAGCTGATGACCTGCAGTGCATCCTAGGAGCCAGCCACCTGCCAAGCACACTGCTTCTACCTAAGGTGGAAGAGACCAGCCAGCTGGACTATGTAAGCTGATTGGCACTACAGTTGCACAGTGGGTGAAAATAGATAATCTTTCTTTTTGTGCGAAAGGTTTTGTGGATTGCATAAGGGGTGAAAAAGCTTTTCTGTGAAAGACTGTATCTCTTCGTGGCAAACACCATCGAAGTTGTTCCAAAGAATTTGCATGTTCAAGAGTGCTCTTAGTGGTTCAAGCAAGAAAAGGTCATCACACCCAACAGTTGTTATGAAAGAGCGGGTCATCTGAGGCCGGCATTATGCATGCACACATGTGGTGAACATGTGTGCATGCATGTGGTGAATGTGTCATTGCTTTTCCTGGCCTTATTGTCTCAGTGCTTGTCTTTGCTACCTTCCGTCCAGTCCTGTGTTCCATGGCAGGCTTCTCCTTCTGTACTCGTTCAGCATGTGAGACACGGTGCTGACGAAAAGGCTCAGCTGCTACTGTGCAGCATAACAGCATTGTCATGTGCACTTTTTAAGTCATGACTTATCAGCACTAAAAGTATGTAGTCAGGCAGGCACATTACATTTAGCAAACATGACACATTATGCAGTGGATGACTTGGCAACTACATTTAAGGTAGTGCTGTACGTATTGAGCTGAAGAATTAAGAACTTATTGTATAGCTGTAGACATTTGGTTTTTTATGTATGCTCCAGGTGTTGCTCTCTCTGGGTGCTTTTGTAGCAGCAGTATGCCCCATCCTTGCACTCTTGCACTGCACTGTCCTTCCTATATGTCCCCAGTTATGTATTCATTCCCCATGCACCTGCCATCATATGCATCTTCCTCTCACTATGGCACTTTCTTGACTCTTACCATTCCTTGCTCTGTCCACACCTTCCCTTTGACACAATAACCCTCCCCCTGTGGTTACCAAATTCTGGTTGCGCAGACTACGGCTACCACTCTTAGGCCAGGCCTGTTTAACAAAGGCAAGTGCCAGATGACGGACACAAATGTTAATCAGCGCTGTCATTCTGTAGTCGGTACCTTGTTTTACATGCCTATTTGAATAAAATTAAAGCTGTGTTTATATAGCATTATTCATGTGGCTTACTGTTGTGGCTCAATGGTTTGGGCGCTCGACTGCTGAACCCAAGGACATGGGATCGAATCCCGGCCGCTGCGGCCATTTTTCAATGGAGGTACGATGTCAGTGCATGTTAGAAAACAAATTGGTTGAAATTTTCCGAATCCTTCACTGCAGCGTCTCTCGTATCCTGAGTTGCTTTGGGTCATTAAACCCTGCAAAATCAAAATGAAACCATAATACTTGTCTAGCTCATGATGATCGAGTGAATCCCCCTTTGTGCCCTCCTGCGGTGGCTCATTGGTTGGGCCAGGTACTAGTATAGCATCCTTTGTAGCCTTAGTCATTTTAGGAGCCAACAAGTGCCATTACCTGAGAATATTTAATGCGGTAGCATTAAAGGACCTTTTATGCTGAAAATCCCGCATCGGTGTCATCATTGGCATTGTGAGCGAAAAATCATGGCATGGCATAGTAGCTGGCAGCTGACATGACCGTGCTTTGATTTTTCAGTGGAACAAGACCACATATCAGAATGTTGAGAGGAGCTGCCAGCTCGAGTTGCTTACTTGAGCTGGAAGAAGAAGCAACCTGCGAGTGCGACTGCTAGGCCACGCAGGCACATTGGTACAGCTTGGTTAGTTAAAGCAAGGCTTTATATTGCTACATGTATTATGGGAATTGTTTCGGCTCTTGCTCTCTTGTGGAAAGACGACCAAAGTGTGCTGGTGGCCGCAAAGCCTTACTGCAAAGCCTTCCACTCGAATTGGCTGCGCAGCTGAGCCCCCCCAACTGACATTAGAATGCTCATCACAACGGCCACTCAAACTTACGGCCTACCGGGCGTTACAAGCCGCCCTCCATCATCATTCGCCACGCATGCCAAGGTCTTTTCATAACGACCCTTTCGAGGATTTTCAAGATTGGCTCTACCACTACGACTGCGTCACCGCCTACAACGACTGGAACGACACCATAAGTTGCAGAACATCTACTTCGCTTTTGAGGACTCTGCCAAGACATGGTTCGAGAATCATTAGTTGACCCTCACGTCTTGGCAGGAGTTTCATAGTCAGCTTATTCATGGTTTTGGAAGCCCCGAGCAGAAAGCAAGAGTTACAGGCTCTCCAGTGTCGAATCTCAATGAAAGCATTTGTTGAAGATATTGTTACGGGCGAAGAAGAAGCGGACAATGACGTGGGCAGGCGCGCTCGCGCTAGGTCCGCAGTCGTTCATTAAACGTCATCTACCATCGCCTTCGGTCATGTTCTGTCTCCTTTCATCATTGGCTTGCCGCCCCGTAACATTTGGTTGGAGGTGCGGGGTACATCATCATCACTCGTCATCCTGGCCCGGAGCTTCGGCGCCCTGTGTCATCTTGCACCGTCGGCAACGGGTTCCTGGGACGACGCATCACCTGGCTGTTCCCCAGCCTGCTGGACCCGACGCCACATCGCCATTCTCCACCCCCGCCCAGTCCGCCGCCCTGACCAAAAGACACAAAGAAACACAAGCAACCCAACTTTAAGATCCCACCGACCTGAGACGCCACGAACTTGCGCAAGGACATATCACAAGATACAGCGCATGAAAGACCTGACTGAAGGATCCGACCGACCCGAAACGCCGACCAGACGAACCCACCGACCCGATACAACACTACACGTTAAGACATTGCCTCTGCCTGTGCTGTTTGATGCATACCTAGGACCCAGCCATCAAACCCTGGCGACCGGTTCAACGAAAGCTTCCTGGGCCAGGCTTCATTGGTCATCATGGTGGCAAGCCGTTACCTTCTTTCTCTTCAATAACGTCGAAATTTGGGCTTGTTTGTTCATACTTCCAAGCTGTAGCGCACACAAGACGAGGGACTGAGAACGAGAGGACACACACAGCGCTTCTTCTTTCTCTTCTTTCTTCGCTCTTTCTTCACCGGTCCGCACAAGATCACCGTCATGTCACAAATCTGATCAACTTTGACTTCTTCTTTGTCCATTCTTGAGCCCCGGGTAGTGTTATGGGCGAAGAAGAAGAAGCGGACAATGGCGTGGGTAGGCACGCTCGCGCTAGGTCCGCAGTCATTTATTAAACGTCATCTACCATCGCCATCGGTCATGTTCTGTCTCCTTTCATCATCGGCTTGCCGCCCCGTAACAATATGACCCGACTTTTTTGGTGCGCTTGCGCTGAACCGAACACGGGCTAAAAGGTGCGCTTTTTAATTCAGAGTGTAAGAAGCAGCTGTTTGCTGGTTTCATTCGTAGCCGCCCGACCACTGTGGATGAATTTGTCCGTGAAGCTACTGCCATGGAAAAGGCACTGCAGCAATGAGCTATCCAGTATGACTGCGCGCTCCAACTCTTAGGCGTCAGTTGTCCTCGCCTGCCACCAGAGAGTTATGGTCATGTACTCTGGGAGCTTGTGTGCCAAATTATTCGGGCGGAATTGCAACACCTTCACACTGAGCTCCTCGAGGCGCCTCCTGCTACCATTTCCAGCATTATACGTGATGAGCTACAGCAAGCAATGCAGCCCTAGGCAGCCACCTCCCAATCCTCCAGTCCTCTCTTGCGCCGAGGTACTGCACTCACCACCGCCGACCCTGGCTTGCTTTTTTCCAGAGCTTGAACTACCCCAGCAGCGCTTCTGGCCTTGTGCATCCCATGACCAGGCCTGGCAGCCTACACGGAAGGCGGCCGTTTGGCGGACCTCTGATAAATGCTGCCCGCTTTGTTATCATTGAAGAGAGCCAGGCTGTCTATATCGCAACTGCTCGTAGCATCAGATGAGCTTGCAGGGTTTCAAGCTTACACTATCCAAGAACCTACGCTGTCCGCACTTACTGTATAAGCACGGAAGCTCGTGAAACTTGGTTGAAGGGTAGTTGAACCTCTACATTGAGCGCTGTGATTATTTTTGATTGGTTGATATGTAAATTCTTGAGCATGGTGCAGGTGAAGGAGCAGGTGCAGCGTGCCCTGGGCGGAAGGCAGCACTGCCTCGAGCTCATTGTATGCATTGAGACCGCACTGGGTCTGCTCAACTGCCGCCAGCTGCTGGAGCATTCCATGGGCCCACCACTCCAGCTGGCGGGCCTGCTGTTTGGCTCGGATGACTTCATAGCCAGCATTGGTGTGTCCCGCTTGCCATGTTATTCTTTTGGGCTCATCAAGCTCTTTCATTTTCACTGGTGCATCGCATGCTACCAAAAATTACAAGATGTTGCTGTGGGGGTTAATAATGTCAGCTCTTGCAGTTTGAAGAAAGGTCACTGACGGGTGCAACAACAGACACACCCTTACTGTGTCGAGTAAAGGTGTGCACAGAGCAGGTTTTATATATTGCCGTTATAGGTAACGAGGAACTGTGCAGTGCTTCCTTTTTACACTCCAGGCTGGCAGGTGTTGATGGAGATTCCCAGATTTTGCTTTTTTTTTACTGCACTGGGCATATTCAAACATGCTCCTGCTGTAAGCATTTGAAATACAGGAGGCCCCTTTGAAAACAAACTTGAAGAGACCGGAAAAAATTGTTGGTCGTATCAGAAGTTGATCTTAACGGAACACCGCCCAAAAGAGATATTTATATGTTATGTGAAAACAGTGAATGAAATGATTTTGCATTAAGAGGATAACTGCGTGTGCAGTATGAAGTAAGTTAAGCAGTGAAATAATCTAAGCACACTGAGTAAGCTAAGGAACGTTGGATTGTAGGCTGAGGTGCAAATTATGTGTGGAGACACCTTAATGTGATGGCATTAGAATCATATTCCAAGAAAGTATCCTGCATTAGTTGAAAAAGTCCCGTTGAGATCACTTGGTCTCATGACATCGCATGCACCCTGCTCATCAACCTCTCGACCAAACGGGGAAGCAAAGTTGGCAATACCATCACAACAGTGGCTTTGTGCTCAGTCTGTTGGATGTCCTTGCGAATTGACATGCTGCCAAATGCATTACAGTTGCTTGCAAAGGCAGTCCTTTAAACTAGACAGCTCTGCATGGAAGAAAGCCCTTGAAAGGTATGATAGGCGACCCATGCAGCATAGCAGATAATGGTGCACGCAGTATCGCCCCCTGTGTCCGTAAGCACAAAGCAGTAAGGTGCAGGGTGCGAAAGACTCATTCATTGGTAGATGGCTTCCAGAGCACACCAAATGTAAGAATCTGCCATCGTTTAAATCGTTTGAATGCAGGATCAATTGCCCGGTGGCACACATTTTCTCCCAATGTGCAACCTTGTGCAGGTGCTCGGCGCACTCCAGATGCCACAGAGGTGCTCATGGCACGTCAGCAGCTGGTGGTGCTGGCCAAAGCCTTTGGCATCCAAGCTATCGATATGGTCACCATCGACTTGAAAAGTGCGTGAGCATTTTCAGCCGGGCGCACAGCACATGCAGCTGGCTTCCAAACCATGTAAAGGTTCTTTCCCTTTCTTTTTCTGATTGGCGTTGGGCATGAAGGGTGATGATGAGGACGTAGATGTTCACAAATGAAAAACTTATTTTACGGGATAAGACAAAGCTTTAGGGTACCAATCACAGTAAAATCTCGTTGATATGTTTATAAAAAATGCCGGAAAAAAACTTCTGGGAGAACGTAGGATTCAAACTGCCTAAAATTAAAAAATTAACTGCTGAATGAGGTACAAAGGCATCTAGAATTGAGACTTCCACTGCATAAAAGTGTAGATTAGCATCTATGGATATGCACAGCTCCTTTTTAGTCCCGGTTTGCAGAAGGAACGACGAGCAGGGATCATTCCCTTAACCCTTTCGCTGTCTGGTGTTTCTGGCCGTGACTCACAACCAGTGTCGACTTGGTTTCAGGGAACGAGCATTGCGATTTATTTTTTATTATTATTGCTATACAAATAACATAGTCAACGAAAATGCAACATTTCGGTCTTCTGCAGGTGTTGTTAATTAACATCATCATCATCAGCACGACTATAAATTACAGTCCAGCCCACTTATAACGAACTTGATCGTCACGCGGCATTTGTTCGTTGTATCCAAAGTTTGTAGTAAGTGGACCACCTATAATACGGGCAAAAAGAGCAAGCGAGACGAAAGTTAACTTTATTTTTAACTTTATTTTTGAAAAAAGTCCGTGATGCATGTCTGCTTCTTTAAAGCTGATCACATCACTGCCGTTTCTAATTTTTCCAGCGCGGTAATATGTTCATCGCCAAGGCCTCTGCTGCACACAAGTTCCTTAAGCGGCGCGATGTAACCGATTGCGGTTGAAGCGTTCACAGCAACCGGCGGTAGAGCAGCATCCTCGTCCTCGTCGGTCTCTGGGCAATCAGGAAGGGCTCACACTTCATGCACAATAGCTTCGTCAGTGCATGGCTCCGCAATGTCGGCGTCGTCATCAGCAGAAACGAAATCGTGCCAGACAATGTCAGGTTTGGCCAGCTGCGTGTCAACGACGCGTTGCCACAAGTCCTCGTGCGACCGGCCTTCCGGTGGGTGATCTATGGCGTCCTCGGTGCCTGGGCCTATAAAACCCGCCTTGCGGAAGCAATTTGCTATGCACTCCGCGGTGAGTTCCATCCACCCCGCTTTCAACATCTCCACGGCGGCAAGCAAGCTGATGCGAACTGGCATGGCAGCATCAATCGCGATCAACAAGCTTTGCATGACGCGCCGCCGGTAGCACACCTTGAACGCATGAATGATGCCCATATCCAGCGGCTGAATTTTGCAGGTTGCGTTGGGAAGCAAGAAGAGCACTGTCACCGCACTCAAGGAAGGCTGCACATGGTGCACCGCATAGTTATTCAGCACGAGCAGGACCTTCCTGTTTTTTCGTGCCATGTCGCGGTCGAACTCGACAAGCCACTCGGCAAATAAGTCACAACTCATCCAGGCGTTTGTATTGTTCCTGTAGCGTACGGGCACATAGCTTCCAAAGCATCGCGGCTTACGTGACTTGCCAATGACAAAAGGCAGCCGCCGGTCACTGCCGTCCATATTGACACACAGAAGAACGGTTATGCGCAACTTGCTGTTTTTCCCTCCTGCGCACTTGTCGCCTTTCAAGGCATGCGTTTTAGATGGCAACATCTGATAAAACAACACAGTCTCGTCGGCATTGTAAACGTCCCGTGGAGCATAGCTCGTGATTGTTGGGAGGTTGTCGGAAAGCCACGCGTCGACGTCCTCGTTGTTCACAGACGCGGCCTCGCCGACAACCGCCTTGAAAACAATTCCGTGGCGAGCCTTAAACCGGTGGAGCCATCCATTGCCTGGGCTGAAATCGGAAAAGTCCAAAAGGAAGGCAAAGTCTTTAGCCTTGGAGAGCATCAGCGGTCCACTGATCGGAACGTTGCGAGACCGGGCGTTAGCGAACCACTTCAGCAGTGCGTCCTCAACGTCCGCGTAGGTCGCCTTCCGAAGGCGCTTTCTAGTCGTCGGGTCGGCATTCACGGTAGCACCAAGAATTTTTTCCTTGCCCTTAGCAATGGTTGAAATGGTCGATTTTGACAGTCCGTACTTCTTAACCAGTTCGCAGTTTTTTGCACCTTGAGCAAGTTCATTAACAATGGCCATCTTCGTTGCGATGTCGACAGCTTTCCTTTTAGAACCTGAAGAGGCTGGCGTACAGTCCTCCATCGCATCAGGCGCAAGTCAAGCCCTTGGGCTCGCGCGTTGAGGCAGCCTTCAACTCCCCGATCTGGGAAAGGCACGGATGCGGCAACGATGGGAACGCAGTGCCATCGCACAGAGAGAATCGACGGCGCAATGCCCTCAGCACGGGCTGGCAACGGAGCAACAAATGGAGAACCGGTTTGAGCCGGTAGAGCAGGCGCCTGACTTTCCGGATTGGCCGACGCAGATCACGTGGATGCATCACAGCGACGCGGGCGGCGTCACTTTCTCTTTCGTCACCGCGCACGCACGCTTTTTCGTTTTCTTTTTTTACTTTATTTTACTTGCAAAGGAGCGCCGGGGGACGCTTTGTGCGCTCTGTGTTCGCGTCGTGTCAGGGGAACACAAAGTGCGCGAAATTCGCCTGCCGCGGGTTCGCAGTCGAGCGAAACCGCGCCAAACACCGCCGGCTCAGTCAACTACGGGGGCCCGACAGCTTCGCGTTCGCTCTAACCGAGTGTTGAGGCCACAACAGTTTGTTCTATGTGAGACACTGTGCCATTGCCCCAATATATATTTTGACGGTAGCACTGCCCTCGTTCGTACTAAGCAAGCGTTCGTTATATCTGCGGCTGTTATAAGTGAGCTGGACTGTAGATAAATGAGGATAATATGAGGAAAAAACTGTTCGATACTTGAGAGTCCGAATCCGAGCTCGGATCGTATTCATAATCAGAAGTCATTGCTCTAGCCCACAGTCGAACGTCCCGCACGGAGGGCGCACTTTCGGTGACCAGCACAACGGAGAAAAATGGCACGTTGTGAAATCAAGATGACAGAGATTGATGGAAAAACCTCCTTTGCTGCTGCTAGCTGTAAGCAAAGGTGTGGCGAGAAAAAGTGAAAGCAGCGATCTAGTCATTGGAGAGGCAACGGCGCGCCCCCCTGAACTTCGACGCGTTGTTGCAGACAAGCTAGCAGAATAAAAGTAAAAACCTGCAAAGCTGCGGCAGAACAACCCTTAAACCCATAACTGCACGCACACGCCGCATCCTCCCTCACGGCTCAAATCATCAGCACCGCGCACGAGACACATCCGGGTATCATGCGTACAAAGGCACAACTGCGTGAGCGGTTCTGGTGGCCACGAATGGACCAGCAAGTGGAAATAGCAATAAAAAACTGCCACATCTGCCTGGAGGCAGATAAATCTCCGAAAACATCACCAGCACCGTTGCAACCTGTTAAATGGCCTGAGCAACCGTGGCAGAAGCTTGGCCTAGACATTGTTGAACCTTTGGCGCATGCAGCATACAACAACAGATTTGCCCTAACGCTTGTTGACTACCATTCTAAATGGCCAGAAGTACACTTTTGCAGCGAAATGTCTACGAACACCCTAAAAGACTTTTAATAAATGTTTTTGCCCATGAAGGCTATCCAGAAGAGATAGCCTGTGATAATGGACCTCAGTTCACATTGCACGAATTCATCACCTTCCTGCAAAGCAGAGGCATCCGTCTTTCGCATTCGTCGGTATAGTATCCCCAAGCGAATGGGCAAATCGATTCAATCGCACACTGAAGAACCTTCAAGTTTCACTGCTCGAACGACGACCACTTCGGCAAGCAGTCACAGAGTACCTTGCCATTTATCGAGGTACTCCGCACGCTGGAGGAGCGATTCTAGTAGAGGTTGCTTTCTGAACCGAAAAACAGGCCTCGAGGGCCGCTTGGAGTAGAAGTTCGAGTGAAGGCGTGTTTGTGAATACGGTGGTTAGACTGCCCAGAAAGCTTATGCAGGCAGTTTTTGTGTGTGTGTTTGTATGTGTGTGCATGGGCTTGTTCTCTGCAGTGAGACAGGCTTGCATTTTGTCTATGCTATCGCAGTGTCGGCAGCAGATTAGATGAGGTAGCAGCCTCACCAAGTAATTGAGCAGCCATTGATGTGCAGATGAGGAGGTGCTGAGGCGCCATTGTGCCGAGGGGGCAGCCATGGGCTTCACAGGGAAGCAGGTGATCCACCCATCACAGGTGGGCCCCACCCAGGAGGCCTTTGCTCCGAACCCTGCGCAGCTGGAGAGGGCACACCGCTTGGTGCACGAGTTCCACCGGCATCAGGAGCAAGGAAAGGTCAGTCACACAACTGCTGCATGCCAAGCAGTGTGGCCAGCAGTATTGTTGTCTCATGCAGGGTGCATTCGTCTTTGAAGGCAGCATGATCGACATGCCCAGCGTGCGGCAAGCACTCAACGTGGTGGAAGCAGACGAGGTCATTCAGGGCAAGCAAGCAACCTCCGACCAATAAATGCTGGCTTTTGTGCCTTCTGGGCCGCAACTCATTCATTAGCTCGTCACTATTAAAGGCAGATTTTTGAAACTTTCTGAGCCTGAAAGTATTCATTGCTACTTCAGCAAGAAGGCAGAATCTTTGTGAGTTACCCAGGCAGCATTTTGGAGTCACAAATGTGCCCAAGTTGCACTTGACCACCAGATGCACCTTGAGAAGGTTATTTCTTTTGTGAAGTGGCAATAGGCTTGCATGGCAGGTAAGCATGCCTGTCGGATAAATTTGCAACAAAGTGCACGTTTCACGCAGTTGTGCACATGCTTCTCAACTGATTCTACCGCTTGCTGAATGCAGTGTGCTAAGGAGGCACATTAGCTGTGATAGCATATTACAAAGTCATTTTAGAGCGCAGCTCTTTGGCTCCTGTTACTGCGTTTCGTGTCGTCGGCATTGTCCGTCGTAACCAGCTCCCTTCCTCCGTGGCGGCGACCGTGCGTGTTCTCAGATTGCTGTGAGCACTTCTGCCGCCACCGTTCGCTGCTCAATCTCAAGCTTATGGGGAGTAGTCAAAGTTACGTTTATTTTAAGGTGTAGGCAGGCTAGTGTTGAAAGAGTATTTAGTTATAATTGCCAAATCTCCATCGAAAACATCAAAGAAAGTTCCCACTTATCTCAGAGAATTGTGTGTAATGATGTGAAAAAGGTGGTGGAGTAATTAAATTTGCAGTTACGAAGAAGGTGCAGAAATATGTTCGCCAGTCAACAGAAAGAAAATGGATCATACATTGACTGCCATGCCCTCTTGTAGTGCTTTCACACGAAAACCATTGGAGTGAATTCGAACCCATGTACTTTGGTTCAGTTGCCAAATGTCTTAATCACTGAGCAGCTAATGATTTGGTTCGCCCGTTAAGCGGGAGTTAACCATCTCCCGCTTGACGGGGCTGCTCCCAGTTGGCGCCGCAAGTAGCGTTAAACCCACGACCTCCGTGATAAAGTGATTCGTTGAACCAGAGCTGATCACAGAGGCCACAGTTAAATCTGCGCTACTGACGTGGCAGATCTGAGATGGTGCAACATGTTCAGCTGAAACTTCGACACACCAGGCCCTTAGCCACAGAAAGTTTTTGTGCAACCCCGCTTTCACATGATGTTAGGCTTCTAGCCAGAATTCTCTGCACTTTTGTGATACTGGAGAAGGGGTGACAAAGTATGAAAGGACTCTGTTCTAATTATCAGTGTGTTTCAAGGCAATGTATACCTTCTTTTGTTTTTTCTTTTCAATGAACATCAGGGATTATGCTGTTAAAGGCATCATTTTCTGTCCAAGGGACAAAACAAAATATTACTTGAAGTCCTTGAAATTACTATGTCAGGGCCTTGAAAGCCCTTGGAAACCCTCTAACATTTTTTTCTTTCAAAACTCTTATTTATTTATTTATTTATTTATTTATTTATTTATTTATTTATTTGTACCCTCAGGGCTTACAAGAAGCGTTATAGAGGGGAGGGGCTTTTGTACATCATTATATACATGAAATACAAACAAGGTGAAGAACATAATTACATAGGCAAAATGGAGAAAAATGAGTAATATGGCAACTGAACAAAATAGATAAACAAAAACAGATAGCTTATGGTACGCGAAAGAAAAGGAAGTAAGGAACAAAACCTAACAAAAAAAACAGTTTTATATAGGAATAAACTCAGTTTCTGAAATATTTGTTAGTGCTTTGCGAAAATGATCGGTGTCGGTGATAGCAACTAAAGACGCAAGCAGGTGGTTCCACTCGTGACAAGTCCTTGGCAGGAATGAATATGAGTAGGCGACTGTGCGCTGCGAAGGTACATGAACTTTGAAACGATGATTCACACGTGGAGAGATATAAGACGCTGGTGTAATGAACTGTGACCTAAGTATCTGGTTATGATAGTAGATTTTGTGAAAAAGGGAAAGACGTGAGAGTTTTCTATGGGAAGAAAGAAGGGGAAGGTTAAGTGCAATCTTCATATTAGTAATGCTAGCAGTACGATTATAATTGTTAAGAATAAAACGGACAGAACGATTTTGTACGCTTTCAAGGATTTTTATTAAAGTGGCATATCCTGGGTCCCATATTGAACACGCATATTCGAGGATAGGCCTGACATTTGTGATGTACAGTTGTTTTTTTAGAGGTGCTGGGGCTAGGGAAAAGTTACGTTTGAGATAGCCAAGAATGCGGTTAGCTTTCGATGTAATGTATTCAATGTGTTGATTTCATGTGAGATTGTTACTGATATGCACGCCAAGATATTTGTATGAAACAACCTGGTCAAGTGGAGTATTATTAAGTACGTAAGTGGAGCAAGTTGACTGATTTCGAGAGATTCTCATTGTTTTACATTTTGAAGTGTTTAGTTCCATTAGCCAAATCGCGCACTAGTTTACAATGTTATTCAGATTATGCTGGAGTGTTATTGTATCGTTACTGCTTTCGATCTTGCGGTATATGACACAATCGTCAGCAAATAAACAGATGGAACTTGAGATTTGATTAGGAAGGTCATTGATGTAAATTAGGAAAAGCAACGGTGCTAAAATGGATCATTGAGGTACCCCTGAACCGACTGGCACATCAGAAAAGTCACTGTCATTAGTGGTAACATACTGCATGCAGTTAGCAACTCTTGAATCCAGTTTAAAACCAAAGGATCAATGTTTAGTTTGCCGAGTTTTAATAAGAGTAGGTGGTGGTTAATTCTGTCAAATGCTTTCGAAAAATCCAGAAATATACGGTCGGCAATAAAGCCAGTGTCCAGAAATGTATTAAGATCATTACAGAATGTTAATAATTGAGTTTCGCAAGAAAAGGACTTTCGGAACCCATGCTGACTGCTATGAAAAAAATTATTTGATTCCAGAAAGTTAGCGAGATGTGAGAAAATGACGTGTTCAAAGATTTTACAAGGAACTGATGTCAATGAAATGGTCTATAGTTGTAAGGGTTATGTTTGTCACCGGACTTGTGAAGAGGAATCACCTTGCCTGTTTTCCAGTCCTTCGGTAAAGAGCTATTGTTAAGGGAGTTCGTGAAAATTATGTTTAGGATAATGGAACTATATTCTGCAGTGCCCTGCAAGAATTTGGTCGTAATGCCATCAATGCCGCACGAAGAAAATCTTTTTAGATTGTTAATAATCAAGTGTATACCAGATGAATCAAATACGAATGGGTCCATTGGAAATAAATTAGGGGAATTGAATGGGGGAAAGCTGCTAGAGGATGCGGAGCTAAATGAATGGGTGAAAGCAAGGTTAAGTACAGAAGCACAATGACTGCTTGGTATTACATCACCTGATTTGTTAGTGAGGGTAATAGATTGATTATCGTGGCTTTTCACGACATTCCAAAAGCGCTTTGGGTTTGTTTTAAGTAACGATAAGAGGACGGTGTTAAAGAAGTTAAATTTTGCTTCCTTCAAAGCTCTGGTGTATTCTTTTGCTGCAATGGTGTAAGCAGACCGTGGTCCATGGTCCCTGATTAGACTTTCCGCCTTTATTTTTATATATATATAACTTGGATAACGGTTTTGGTGTCTACTTGAGACAAATTTTGGCCCTTAGGGGAAGAGTTGGGAGGAACCACCGTTTTTGACAACAGGATCACTTGTTAAGGGTGGATGAAGGATTCAGCGATTATTGGGTCAGTCCTATATGGTCACAAGTGGCTTAGTGTGGTGGTTTTCTCAGCAAGAACAGTTAATTTGCTAGTAATTAACATACAAATATTAGTGCTGTGCTTGTATGAGGAATGTCTGTAGCATTGAAGAGGTGGTGCAGATAAATGAGGCAGGCAAAACACAAGTACAAGTTCGCTGCTAAGAACTGGTCGTGACATGTTATCGTTGGACTGTGTTCAGCGAGCGGGCAAGGCATCTACGAGTTGGTGGCAACATTGGAGCTCAGTCATTGCAGTAGCCAGAATGAGGTACTTTTTTGTGGCACCCACGCACAGTTTCTTATCAGCTATATCTGTTGCATTCATTTCTTTGCCTTTTTTTCTTTTTGTGGTACTGGCTTGCAAGAATATCCTACTGCAGCGCTGTCTATGGCCGACTAAGCTGCAACTAGTGAGCAAACCGTGGTTTAGTGGTTAGCCTGCAGGCGTTGCTTCCCAATCAGGCATGCAAATAAGTGGAGCAATGTTTTGCAAGTGTATTGCTTATCCAACAATGCCATAGTTTCCCTGTTCTAGCTGAGTCAACTTTGACTGAGTGTAACTCATGATTAACAGCCAGCAAGTTATACCAGAAATACTGACCTATTGTGGTTAAAACCAAACATCCACTTTCTGTTGTTTTAAACCGGAAAATCCAGCTCCTAAATATAATGTGCTGTTATGTACATTTACTGTTCAATGTGCAGGGCACCTACTTATTTTATTTTTATTCGTTTTTGTTATTCCTCAAAGGTCCCTCCTGGGAAATTACATGAGGGGTGGGAATAACACTGCAAAAAACAAGCATACATTATTAAAAATTATGGACGGAGGCTTTCCTATTACTCGGCAGCCTACAAAAAAACCATAAGTTTAAACATTATTTTTTTAAAGAAATTGTGTGTTAGCAGCCACATTTCCTTTTCACTGTGTTTGGTGAATAATAGTAAACACAACAAATTCTCCATTTTATACTACTGTTATTAGGTACATCGATAGGAATGACACTATTATAGACAAAATTATCTTATTTACACGAATATAATATTGTTATGGGGGTGGGTTTATTATTTACAACGTAGGTGGTGAATGCATGAATGCAAGGCACAGTCAGAGGCAGGCTCGTCCCAGTCCCAGTCCACGTGCTTGCACCTCGTTCTTCTCTTCCTGTTGCACAGTGCTTGCTCAAGGACAAGCTTCAGCTGCCCGGGGACAACTGTTAGGCCAATTACGCTGCGCCGTGCCACAAAATCTAGTATTGCAGCGTCTCAGTCGTGCCACTTGAGCCAGCTTCGTCTTCCGCGAGCAGCGATTCGTCGATATCCCTTTAGCGATAACATAGGTTACGTCACTGAACCGATATAAAGCATAAAGGGTCCGGTGCATTGCCACAAAAACTTTTGATACAATCCACGGCGTCATAATGGCGTCCAAAGCCAAACCAATTTTCAGAGTTTGCATCATATTGGACCTTTGCACGGTCTTGGGAGGCGATGGTTAGCAAACGAGCAAGACGGCATGCTTCTTCAGCAAAGCGGAGAGGTTGCCACATGAATGGATCATCGTGCACAAAGAATGGAAGAATTGTGTCCGGGAAGGTTACGTTCCAGTGGGTATATTCGATTATCAGTCCTGGACTGTCCGGAACTACTTGCTGACAGCTGTCCAGCGTTCGATTTTCCTTGTGCAGCCCAGAAGCCTAGCCCACTAGTAAAGCTCCTGGGCCGGCGGCCACATTCAGTCAAACTCGGAGCGCATTCTGAGTACTTTTCGTGTTCCTGCAGACGATATTGTACGCTAAATAATGATACAAGCTCCAGCTTTCCATCTTCGCTTTCTTGTCTTATTTTCTCTACAGACGGAAGCGTCGAGAGCCTCGAACACGGATTGTTTGTTCGTGTTGTCAAGTTCTTCACCTGTTTCGCAGACTTTTCAGCACGCAGGTCTGAAATGGAGGGCCTCAGTGCGTGCGCCCTCTCCTAGGGTGGAGACAACCGCGTTGTCTGCTACGGGATTTTGGCCTACTCTTCTGATCGCGCTTCAGGAGCGCGTGCTGGGATTGAGAGCGCTCCCTCGAAAGTGAGCTGCTTTGCTCACTGAGTGCCACATATCAATATGAATAGAAGACAGATGAAGCAAATGATAAAATCTTACACTTTACGAACTGAAAATCCTCCTTGGGTGCCTATTTTATGCAGTTGTTCTTCAGGAATACACGACCAAACAATACCATAGTGTGGTATTTCGTATGTATATAAGACACCAAATATTATATGACACATTTTGCGAAACCTCTTCATGAAAAGTGGGTGTTTTGTGTTTTAAATATAATAACTGTGCTTATTAAGGGCGCAGTAACGCAGAACACCTGCTGCGCCGTGAAGGAAGCAGTAGAGAATGAGTGAAACAGAAGTGCTCTAGTCGGGGGCTGTGGAATAATTTCGACTACCTGCGGATCTTAATGTGCGCTGACATTGCACAGCACACTGATGGATTCTGTGTTTCGCCTTCAAATCCGGGTATTCCAGTTCAGTAGTCACCATGGCGGGGTAGCCACATCAAGGTAAAGCTCACTCATTGAAGAAATCTTTTTTTTTTTTTATTTGCAGTTGTTTATATGAATTTCCTATCTCAAATGAAAAAAAATTCACACTAAGACTTATGCGAGTTTCTACAAGGTCAATATTTTTATTATAGATCGGTAGCCATCTCTTACATCATTTTCTTATTTCAGACTCAAAACAAAATAGTTTTTCTGTGTTTATTTCTTCATGAAATTGGACCAGGCAAACGATTTTTCAAGTAAATAATTTCAATATAAAACAGTCTCATTGAGATCAAAGCCAGTAATAAACACACTATTATCAGCATACATGATTAGCTGAACACTGTTGTCAATATGAATTAAGTCATTTATGTACAAATTCAGCAAAAGTCTGCCTAATCCTCTTCATTGAGGTACTAAACAAAATATATAAAGGATGATTTGTTTTTGTTACTGTTCATCTGATTCCTTGAATGGGACTTGATTCAATTATTTCCAATACCTTTGCGAGTGCTGGTAATTAAAAAAAAATATCTCTACGAACGCGTGCTCCATGCTCTAGCAGATTTCATAGAGTTCCCTGATAGAATATTGAGCTTTTATATTAGCATTGCATGACATGTTAATTGGATGTGAAGCATGTTTGGTGTTCACAAATGCATGCCATTTCCATAATTTCGACTCCCTTAATTGTACGAAATGTTGGCACAGAGCTGAAGTGTTGCCATTGAATTGGACTCCAAATTGTTGACTGGGGGCCAATATCCAAGTTGGAAATGGTCATTTCCGATTTTGATTTGGCCTCAAAAACAAAATGTAATGTTGCAGCAGCATCCGTTCTTTTGTATTGTTTTATTGTAAGTACCTACAGCACCCATGAGGCATTATTGTAGGGGGGATACAACTACATACAATAAAACATGCAAAGAAGATATAAGGAAACTTGTTAGCAAGGTAACACAACACACTGATAGTGTGTGTTGTGTTACTCAACACACTCAAAACTCCAACCTCTGGTTTCTCCCGCCTCAAAAAACAAACCCATACTGCCGCGGTGCAATCCATCTCTACGTACGTGGTTCGGCTAGAGCAGCTCTTTAGACACAGTGACAGACACAGAGACCAATGAAATTTTTATTTAAGAAACAGCCAACAAAAGTGAACTGAAAACATGGCAACCGCTCGCCCCATACATGGTTACTATACATGGAGGAAGAAAAAAACTTCCTCCATGTTACTATACAAAGGCACACTGCACTTGAACCTTGTCTAGGACGCCTAGCGCGTAGAATGCTTTCGTAAAAAAAGAAAAAAAAAAAACGCGTGTACACAGCATCGAATCCAGGTGCGTACACTTCTGCCTTTTCCCGTGATCTTTGGATGGCGACTATAACCTTCGAAATGTGATGCATTTATATAAAAAAATACACAGCGGCACAAAACCGCGGTGTATATTGTAGCCTATCGCGAGGCCTATAGGCATAGAGTTAATACAAAGATAAGGCAACCTGCAGTGGCCAGGCGGCGCTAGTGAAGCGCAGCGTTCAGCGCCGCCAACGGCGGCGCCGAGTAATCTGAGTAGGCTGGCGCGGTCGGGTTGCGTTCGCGTTGTACGGCTAGAAGCATCTCGGCTCTCATTTTCTGCAGTTTTAAGGCAATCGAATGTCTTGAGAGCTACTTCCGAAAACCAATACTGACGAAAGGACACCGCCTGTTCGAGAATGCTCATGTTTAAAACGTGAACGGTGTCGACGTCACCGCGAAGTGCGCGCCGCTCGCGACGGAACACCCGCGCGCACAGCTTTGAATGTCGCGTGAGTAGACGGAATTTTTTTTAACGAAATTTATTCTCTCAGGGCATTAGTCGGATATGTGATGATGAATTAAGAAATAATTAAATGAATGAAAAATGTTGTAAACGTAGCTTTTCATTCACCTATTGCGTTCACACCTCATACCCAAACATTGAAAGTGCAGAGAGAACCTGAGAAGAGATTGATCGCCGTTTCTTCTTTTTTTGTTCTTGCTGTTTGATTACAGCAGCATAATAATTTCCTCGCGGTATTGCTTTAAAGTTTAATACCATGACGAACACTTTTGTTCGTGGTGCACCTTTCGACAGTGCCGCGGAAGTTACAGGAGGCATGGTGCGGTACCCGCTACGGATGTCGTGGCGATTGCAAGCACTGTGCGGTTGTAGCGTGCGTCATCAACGAAAACTGTGCGTGCCGGGGGCGGGGAGTAGGGGGCCTCCTACACCGTTGGAAAAATAAAGCCCTTAACAACAACAATAACTGGCATGCATTTTGTATCTCCGTACCTCAAGCTTGGGGAAAGCTTTCGTAACGGAGGTCGTTATGAGTTAGAATTTTTTACTGTTGTTACTAATGATGAAATATTCTATCGTCTGAGACAAGAGACTCTTGAGTAGCTTGAGCAGTCGGTGAAAGAAATATTTGGCGCGGAACAATAGAACGAAGTTCCATTCTCAGCGTACACAGTATCACGGGCCTCTACACTCCGCCACTTCAACTTTTTCAGCACCTTAAGAACTAATTTAGAGCTAAATATGCTTATTGAAATCTGTAATTGGAAGTTTTGAAGATATTTTGGCTTTGTGGTTCCGAATAGACACCGCATTAGAAATCCGGTTCACAGATCCACGAACATTTTTTTTTTTTTTATTTCGCCTCCGTTGAAATGCGGCTGGAATACGATGCAGCGGCTGCACGGCTTTGTTGATTTTCTGGACGTATGCCACTCGATCTTGCACAGCATATACCAGTACACGCCAAATTTTGCAGCGCGTACTGAGTAGTGTGCCCCAACCATGCAGCGTGCGACTCCCCGAGTCAGAAGTTTATACCGTTTCCTCCGCTCACGGGCAATCGTCTTATTTTAGCTTCTTGGCGTCTGTACGCCAATGGCCCCATAACAAAACAAATTTCAGTTACATTACTCTCTCGCAGCCAATATCTCCTCTCATCATTCTCCCAGCAAGCGGTACGCTTAGGTCTCCTTCGTGATTGTGGTAGTCTTTCTCGCCGCCCTCGCGCTTATTTTTATTCTTGTTCACATCCGTAGTAGTCGAAGCATCGCACGAGATCACTGAAGTCACTAAATGAGTAAATCACACTCACTGGGATAACAAAACGCGAACGCAGAAGGAACACAGCGGCCGCAACATATACGGCGTCAGCTTCTGCGCCGACTCAGTATTAGCTCCCGTCGGCCGCCAGGTGGCGCCACATGTCTCAGCAAACTCCATTGCAGGTTGAGTGAACGACGCTGGCCACGTGCTAGCTGCAGCAGCTGTGGAATGCACGAGGTAAGTGAGAATTAAGCAGTACAGTACTTTATGAAGCAATACTCAAGACGATTATGCAGTTGTTATATAAAATGTCGATACTTCCATTAACATCGCTGAACAAAGCCGCACCACACTGAGAATACTCTAGCTGTTAACCCTGTTGTATGGGCTTAGCGTACGTCGCGGCAGCAGAGTGACGCTTGCCACGTGTTCTGCAGCTAGCTGCTGCACGAAGACTCGGAAGAATGCGTGAGGGAAGCAGGTAATAAGCACTGTAGCACTTCATTAAATCAAATTTGACACGATTATGCATGCGTGTATTTACGTATAGCCTGGTAAAGAGGTCTAGCGCACAAGTTATTTTGGTGGCCGCGGCGATTGATACGAAGCCACGTGCAACGTAGAGAGGGGAGAGTACGGGATGTGCAGGTCTGCGGTCTGCCAGGAAACATTGGGGCGGCCCTGAAAAGGGCCGTTTGGATGCGCAGCGACGTGACGGCGTGGCGAACACAACGCCCTGCACTCGTTCGTGGCCCTTTGCCGTGCACCGTCAACAGTGGTGCACTGTATACGTCGTACACACGTACACAGTGCCTGGTTATATGCTGCCCTGGATGCTGTAGCGATGCTTCCACTGTAGACATTTACGAGGGTTGCGGCGATGATCTTGGAGAGCTGATCGATGCCACGATCCCTGACATGGGCTGCTGCGTACAAAGAAAATCCTCGGCCTCTTCGCAGCATACGGGAAACGGTGCTGTAAAAGAGTAGAAAAAAGTTGCATTATGAACATAGCGATTTGATGAATGCGCAACATAATACAAAACTTTCGACAAAGAAATCTGCGTTCTTGTACCTCACTCAGGGTTGAGAATGCGCACGGCAGACGTGCGCCTCAGCATAGCAGTCAGGCAGCGGTTAGTTGCCGACGGCGGATGTTTTCGTGGAGGTCTCCATAGCTGTGGCGATTTTTTTTTTTTTTTTTGAACACGAGGAGCGTCCATGCCACGAGCTGCTGCTGCACGAGGTCCTGGAAGCACGTGGGGAGAGACAAGCGACACAGCACTTATAAATAAGGAAAATGCGAGACAATTTTGCGCAATTTATACTTACCTTGACGGTGCTCGCGATCTCCCGCAGGTCGTGTCATTCCGCCCAACGTAAAGCACGGATCGGCGTGCCGAAAGCGCATTCACGTAAACGCGCCACCCCGCCATCGTCGAGCACCTCGGTGACCGCACGCGCCGGTGCCATGCAGCAGCGAGATCCACGAACCGAATGCCGGAATCGCGCGCGTTGCCAGAGCGGGGGGCACCTAGCGATTCCCTAGAGCGTCTAGGGACGAAAAAAAAAACAAGCAAACCTAGTTTTTCACTACGTCACGTCCGGTTAACGCTTCTATCGGCGCACTCGGCAACCGTAGCGCCGCGTGTCGCGATTTTTTCGCTCCGGTCATGATTAACTTGTGTCATTCTTTTTCCGTTGCAGCTGTACCTCTGGTTTTAGGCACAAAACCGCATTTCCGAAAGTAAGTCCGGGCACCATAATTCCTTTCCAAATACCCCTCAAAACCTCATATGTACCTCATACCTGCCTGGTGACAGAAGCGCCATCGCATCGCGCTTACGTCACAGATCGGTGTTGGTCGTGGTTGGTCTATGTATACATTCCTCCCCTCTCATTTGGCGTGAACGGTGTACGCACGCTGGAAAAGTTCTAATGTGGGGTTTCACGACGATACTTGCTATTGTCGCCTCGGAAAATTGGAGTCCGTAGGTTGATGAGGCGTCTTGGACGTGACTGAACTAGTCATGCAGTCCAAGAAGGCTATGAAGGCGGCGTTCAAGGAGTTAAAAGACGGCAAACAGTCGAAGGTGTTCATCGAAAATGACGTGAGTATTGAGAATTGCCATCTGCCCGCTTTGAACCTTGTAAACTGCCTCACGTCTTCTACTATTGACAGTTTTCTACACGCTGAAGCAGCGTTAAAGTGAACACTTTAGCAGCGGAGCAGTTCCTGCATACAAGTATATTGCATACGAATCGGTGTTATCAGTGGGCGCTGCTGAAGCGTTTCAGTTCACATAAAGCGCTTAGCAAATGCAAAAGAAAAAAAAAATAAGCACGTTGTTTGGTGTTTTTTACTGTTTTTGTTTTCACACTCCCTCGTCTCAGTACAGTCAACTGGCCGGGTCGACGTTTTACATGTCGCGTCCCTGTTTCGTATGTCAAATATGCCAGCATTCGAGTTGTGCGCTTGTAATGACTGCTTATCGCTTCTGCTCCTCACGACATTACTGCTTGGTTTCTTCAAAGCGCGATGAACGAGTCGCCATCGTTTAAAGTTACAAGTAACTGTGCCGAATGTGCGTTGCGGATGCGAGGAAAAATCGATAGCGCAGCTCAGCGTAGCTCCAGTCACGCTCAATGGGATTCAAGGCCGCGCGGTCGACCACCATGGTGGGTACGGCCGAAATTAACTATGTAGATGTCACGGCTGATAAGCACGATTTTTTTTTTTTTTTTTGTAGATTGTGCGTAACCTTATTTACAGTTATGCAGACAAAGGTAGGGAAATTTAGGGTCTCGTTGATACGACGTACCCATGAAGAAAACTGACAGGTCATGGGGGAATGTTCATTTCTGCTTGATTGTGCATTGTTAATCACTGTTCTCGTTGAATACTATTTCACAGCGGTCAAATAGAAACATTGTCCCTTGCATTCCTTGGCTTTGGTGTCTGTTAGCTTCCTTCTCGATACTGCCAACCCTCTTGCGAAAGTCCTCAAAAGAAAATCATGCAATAATAAAAAAAATATTGACAAATACTGAATGCATTAAACACAAACAGAAATGGTCATCTAGAGTTCATTTGAATCCATACTGGTCATTTTGTTCCACTACACACATTGACAATATGTTCCACATTTCATTTACTTGCGGCCCTGCTGCAATGGCACAGTGGTTTAGGGCGTTTGACTGCTGTACGCAATGATGCAGGGTCGAATCCTGGACCTGGTGGCTGCTTTTCGATAAAGGTGAAAAGCAACGTGCCCATGTGCTGTGTGATATCTACGCACAATAAAGAACCGCAGATGGTAGGAATTTCCAGAGCCCTCCACTATGGCTTCTCTTGTAGCCTGAGTCGCTTTGGGACATTAAACCCCATACACCAAACCATCATTTACTTGGAGGAAGAAAGAATGCCTGAAAATATTACTTTGAATGCTGCAGTGCTCGATAACCTGATTATGATTTGTTCTTGAGCTCTATTTTTGTATGTTTTCATGTACGATTCCCCAAGCAGCACATCAATAAGGGACTTAAGTGGCAAAAATTGGCAGAAATATGGGTCCCAGCTTGGCATTTGAGAAAAAACACTACTTTTCTCAAGCATCGCCCAAGATTTATGCCAATGAAGGGCTGATGGTCTGCTACAATGTCCCCATATGGTCATCGCGGTCCAGTATGGGTTAACAGGGGTTTTACACTTATTGGCATATTCTGGCTACCCTCCGGCACTACGTGTGGCAAACCATTGGTTTTGCGTTTAAAACACCAGTTGAAAATTACTGCATGCAGTTTGCGGCCTCACCTTGTTTTCAAAGTAGTGAGGTTTTTGCTGTCTACCGTGTAATTTATTGTCATCACTCAAACGTTTAAGGAAGACTGCAGTATTTTGATGTCATGTGTTTTCACTTGCCAGCAGCAAGCATATTAATATATGACTTGTTCTCCAGAAGTGATCAGACATTTAGTGAAAGAAGCAAGCAAAAGGATTCTGGAGAAAACTTTTATTTATCCAATAGGTTTGTGTGGAGCATGGAATCGGGATTCATGTTTTTCTTGCCGCCATCTTGCTCTAACGAACCCGGCACTCATTTGCGGATGAATCCTAGGATTTCAAAAAGTACACTCAGCTTTTCATGTATGGCATCTGTAGAAACCAGAGTAACAAATAAGCATAACTGCAGGATACTGAAACAATGGTTATTATTCAAACAGACCAGCAGAGGAAACATTAAGACGCATACATGTAAATACACAATGCAAGGTCATCATCATCAGCCTGACTATACCCACTGCAGGGCGAAGGCCTCTCCCATATTTCTCCACTTAGCCCGGTTCTGTGCTAGCTGCATCCACTTCACCCCCGCGAACTTCTTAATCTCATCCGCCCACCTAACTTTCTGCCGCCCCCTGCTACGCTTTCCTTCTCTTGGAATCCAGTTTGTTACCCTAAGCGACCATCGGTTATCCTCTCTTCGCACTACATGTCCTGCCCATGCCCATTTCTTCTTCTTAATTTCCACTAGAATGTCGGTAACTTGAGTTATTTCTCTGACCCACTCAGCACGCTTTCTATCTCTTAAGGGCCTGTCACACTAGCACGACACGACGCAGACCCGACGACACCGACGGTCGGCCAACTCGTCGGCCGACTGTGTCTGTGGCCGACCAAGCTGTAGCACTAGACAGACGACGCCAACACGACCGAAAACCAAATGTCTTCCCAGTGTGACAAGTTTTGAGGCCGGGGACACCGACAAAACCAGTCTGCCGACTGTCGGTGACCGAGTCTTCCCGAGATCGGCCGCTGAGCAAAAACTTTCTCGAAACGCAAAGCCGACTCTGTACACCACGTCGACGGCGAATATCTTTCAGCACTAATATACTTAAAAAAGTAGAATCAAAGCCTAATCCTTGACCAAACCGCGAGTGTGAGCCGCCACAGTATACTCGGGGCCGCCGAATGCACGTGGAACGGCAGCGTTTTCTTTTCGAGGCGAGTGAATTCGGGGCGCATAGATTTGCGGTGCGGGTCGGGACCGTGAGCAATCTTTCCGTGTTTTCGAACTGCACAGAATAGTGCAAAATGAACATAGTACGTGACAAAGAATTATGATGAAAAGAAGCGATTATTTTCCTGAAGCCAGCAGAGATGCCATCCTGCGATCCTCCTGCACACTTCGATCGTTGTGTTTAGTCATAACGTCTAGCCGCTGCGTCGCTACTTCGCAAGCCAATTTCACGCTACGTCACGCATCACGTAATAAATGTTTGTTCCATAATTCAATATGTTTCAAGAATTGTGTGCGCAAAAAATCGCAGAACTTGCGTTTAAACTTTACAACAGAACCAACAGCAGCTGTGGTCCCGCGGCCGGCCCTGTGAAATACGCCTAAGGTTTTACGCACTACACGGCATTATTCAAACTATCTGCAGTTTACTCTCAGCAAGCTGGGCAGTCAGTTAAGCGGTAAACGCTACTACTGCCTTCGCGACTTTCACATAGCAAGACAGTATATCAGCTAAAACCATATTCAACTTCTGAAAGCACTGGTTAGGCCTAACTTTTGTGGTGCAGTGGATAGCGCAGCTAGCTGTCGTACAGGAGGTCGTAAGTTCGATCCCACAGGTAGAGATTTTTTCTTCTTTTTTTTCTGCTTTTAATACAGTCTCTTATTCGCCGTGGACAGCTTTTATTTTTCGAACACTGCCTTTCTGATCCGGCAACCACAACCGTAAAATATTGGGCAGTATTCAGTCTTGGCCCATAATAATGACTGGCGAGGCGCTTGTTTTGGTATGGTTGAATTTATGAAATAGAATTAAAAAAAAGCGTCCCTTAATTTTATGAGAATAAACCAAGTAAAATAAAAATGAGAGTAGGTGTAGAAAGGAGAATCTCGCATGGCAGAAAAAAATAAAGGATTAAGAAAACAAATTGTACAGCGACACGAGAAGAGACTGAGAATGGGAGGGCCTAGTCGGTGGGGAGGTTTCACACGTTGTCTCGCTAGTGTGACATAGGAGTTGGGCGACTATCGACCGACAACCGTCTTGCGAGCGACGCGGCGCCGACACCGACAGTCGGCCGACTGTTTTCGTCGGCGCAGTGTGACATAGACGCAGACATCAGGAAGACGCTCTGTTGGCAGACCAAATCGGCGCAGTGTTGCGCTAGTGTGACAGGCCCTTTAATGTTACCCCTACCATTTTTCGTTCCATAGCCCTCTGGGTTGTCCTCAACTTAAGTAGAACCCTCTTGGTTAGCCTCCACGTTTCAGCCCCATAGGTGAGTACAGGTAAGATGCAGCTGTTGTATACTTTCCTCTTGAGCGATACCGGTAAGCTGCTAGTCATAATCTGCGAGTGCTTGCCAAATGCGCTCCATCCCAATCTTATTCTTCTTGTTATTTCCTTTTCTTAGTCCGGATCTGCGGTTACTACCTGTCCTAAGCAGACATAATCGCCTACTACTTCCAGTACTTCTCTACCTAATGTAAACTGTTCCTTCCCGAGGCTGTTGAATATTACCTTAGTCTTCTGCATATTGATTTTCAAGCCTACCTTTCTACTTTTCCTGTCTAGGTCATTAATCATTTATTGCAGTTCATCCCCCGAGTTGCTTAGCAAGGCAATGTCATCAGCAAATCGCAGATTACTGAGGTATTCTCCATCTACCCTTATCCCTAACTACTCCCATTCCAAGTCTCTGAATACTTCCTCTAAGCAAGCTGTGAATAGTACTGGGGAGATTGTGTCTCCTTGCCTAACACCTTTCTTTATGGGAATTTTGTTACTTTCTTTATGCAGAACTATGGTTGCTGTGCAGCCACTATATATATCTTCCAGCACTTTCACGTATGGCTCGTCTACCCCCTGATTTCGCAATGCCTGCATCACCGCCGAGGTTTCTACTGAGTCAAATGCTTTTTCGTAATCAATGAATGCTATGTATAAGGGCTGGTTATATTCCGAACATTTTTCTATCACTTGATTGATGGTATGGATATGATCGATAGTAGAGTACCATTTCCGAAAACCTGCTTGATCCTTTGCTTGATTGCAGTCTAAGGTTGTCCTGATTCTATTAGCGATTACCTTAGTAAATACAATGCAAGGTACGAACCACTATACGTTCCCGGTAAGGAAGTATAACATGGAGAAAATTGAGCATGCTGTAAAGAACGGGGGAAGTCTTAAAGCGGTGATAAAGAAATTGGGCATAGGCAAAAATCAGATGTATGCGCTAAGGGACAAGGCGGGCAACATCATCACGAATATGGACAAGATAGTCAAAGTAGCTGAGGAGTGCTATACTGACCTTCACAGTAGCCAAAGTAGTCAGGACCATAATGAGATTGGCGGTAGGGAAAAACAGTCAGACGTTCTACCAGTGACAAAGGACGAGGTTAAGAAAGCAATAGAAACTATGAAAAGGGGGAAAGCAGCTGGAGAGGATCAGATAACTGTAGGTTTATTGAAGGACAGGGGGGATATCGTGCTATAAAAACTGGCCACCCTGTATACGCAGTGCCTTGTGTCATCGACTGTACCGGAACAGTGGAAGAACGCAAACATTATCCTCATTCAAAAGAAAGGGGATGCTAAGGACCTTAAAGATTACAGAACAATCAGCTTACTGTCTGTTACATATAAGGTATTTACTAAGGTAATTGCTAATAGAATCAGGACAACTTTAGACTGCAATCAAGCAAAGGATCAAGCAGGTTTTCGGAAACGGTACTCTATTATCGATCATATTCATACCATCAACCAGGTAATAGAAAAATGCTCAAAATATAACCAGCCCTTATACATAGCATTCATTGATTACAAAAAAGCATTTGACTCAGTAGAAACCTCGGCGGTGATGCAGGCATTGCGAAATCAGGGGGTAGACGAGCCGTACGTGAAAGTCCTGGAAGATATATATACTGGCTGCACAGCAACCATAGTTCTGCATGAAGAAACAAAATTCCCATAAAGAAAGGTGTTAGACAAGGAGACATGATCTCCCCAGTGCTATTCACAGTTTGCTTAGAGGAAATATTCAGACTTAGAATGGGAGCAGTTAGGGATAAGGGTAGATAGAGAATACCTCTGTAATCTGCGACTTGCTGATGACATTGTCTTGCTAAGTTACTCAGGAGATGAACTGCAAAGAATGATTGGTGACCTAGACAGGAAAAGTAGAAAGGTAGGCTTGAAAATTAATATGCAGAAGACTAAGGTAATGTTCAACAGCCTCGGAAAGGAACAGCAGTTTACGTTAGGTAGCGAAGCACTGGAAGTAGTAGGCGAATATGTCTACTTAGGACAAGTAGTAACCACAGATCCGGACCATAAAAAGGAAATAACAAGAAGAATAAGATTGGGATCTCCCGCAGGGGCCACCTGTTAAAGCAGGTGTTTGCGTGTACTGTGCGACACCACGGACCCCAGCACCCACGCTTAGCTGTGCGTGGCATCGCCGTGTCTGGGGAAAAGGGGATCCTGGTGGTTGAGCCGACGCTGAGTGTTTGGACCTTTATGGCCCCTCGGCGGAGGCAACACACCACTTTGGCCCACGCTTCCCATAGACGGTACCCCCGGGCTGACCCACCCGGGGTAAATCGGCAGTCGCCTTTTCCTGTCCTCCACTTCATCTTTCACTTTCCTATCTCCTTTCTCAGCACTGTCCTGTCTCCTCCTCATTTCTTGTTTTTCCTTTTTTCTTGGCGGCGAGGGTTAACCTTGTGTGGAGTAGCTACCCTGAGTTGCCCATATTTGGTTATAGTAGCGGTGTACTGCTGGCGTGGGCAGGACTTCTTGCAAGTTCCTGTCCCGTCTCCTCGTTGGGCTCCATGGTGGGTGGCAGGCACAACTACCGAAAACACAAACCCTTTCATGGATTCTTTCTCCCAAACAAATGATCGCCCTCCAAACAAAAGAGGGCGGACCGATGCTACAAGCCATTTCTTTGTGAAAACAAAAGAGACTTTCCCAAAGTTCCATGTCATACATAGCGAGGAGCTAGAAAAACCCGCTCGAAAAATCTCCCCTTTCATAGTGTCAAAATGTCTCACTAAAGACCTCGGCCCTGGATACAAAGTATCAAAACTTGCAAATGGTGACCTCTTGCTAGAAGTACAAACCAAGTGTCAGTCCTCCAACCTGAAAAACATTGTGTCGCTTGGGGACATCCCCGTCGTCATCACCCCCCACCGATCCTTGAACATTGTAAAAGGAGTAATATCTGAGATAGACTTCATTGCTCTCACTGAAGATGAAATGGCAGAAGGACTAGCAGACCAAAACGTCATCGCGGTTCACAGAATAAAAATCCGAAAGGATAACAAGGAGATCCCTACAAAACATCTGGTTCTGACTTTCAATAGCTGCACCCTCCCAGAGTCAATTGAAGTCTGATACATCAAAATAAACGTCCGACCGTACATCCCAAATCCGAGGAGATGCTTCAACTGCCAGAAATACGGCCACGGCTCGCAAAGTTGCCGTGGCCGCAGAACTTGTGCGAAATGTGCTGCGAACGACCACAACTCTGATAACTGCACCGCAGACCCACGCTGTGCAAACTGTGAGGGGGATCACCCCGCATACTCTCGATCCTGCCAAAAATGGAAAGAAGAAAAGCAGATCATAACACTAAAAACAACAAAGAACATCACATACAAAGAGGCACGTACCCAGTACAACAAAACCAAGAACACATTTCAGTTCACAGCGAAACCAAATCTCGCCGATGTGGTGCGACAGGGTGGGGCACCACAACGGTCTTCGGCACCTACCCAGACCTCAAACGAGGCTGAGGTAGTGCCATTCCCTGCCCCGGTGGAAGCAGCTCCCGCTCCTCCACCACCCCCAAAACAGGCTACGCGTCCCTCAGGGTCGGCGGGCCACAAGACCTCCGCCCACGAGGCAAGGTCTAAAAAGAAGGAACACGTGCCTCTGGCACGTCCGTCCAGCACCTCAGACGAGGTAATGGACATAGGCCAGGACAGCTCTTTGCCGTCTTCGTCACAGAGACGGCGGAGCTCCTTGGAACGAACCAAAACAGACAAGGCCCGAATCACGGGCCCTGGAAAAAACCTAACTTAATTTCCAAGCTTTCAACAAAATAAGATGGCATTCCTGGTACAGTGGAACTGTAGAGGACTTCTAAAGAATATTAATGACATAAAAGAAATTTTAGATAGTCTCGCCAGTTGCACTGTGCGTACAGGAAACAAATTTAGGTTGCACGCACTCGAATATACTGAAAAAATATCAAGTCTTCCGCCGAGATCGACAGCAAGCAAGCAGGCTTTCGGGTGGTGCGGCCATCATATTGCAAAGTGGAGTTCCAGCTCAAGAACTGAAATTAAACACTCCCTTAGAAGCTGTAGCAGCCACAATAATTGCCTTTAAAACTCTTACTGTGTGTTCTGTCTATCTTGAACCAAATCTTAAAATAACACTCCATGATCTAGAAAACCTTTTTTGCCAACTACCAGAGCCATACCTAGTAGTAGGAGATTTTAATGCACACTCTCCTTTGTGGGGAAGTGAAAAAAGTGATACACGTGGACAGCTTATCGAGGATTTTATTCTTAGTTCAGACATTTGCTTATTGAACTCCTGTAAGCCCACGTACTGCTCACCAAGGTCAGGAAAAATGAGTTTTTTAGATTTGGCTTTTAGTTCACCTTCCCTTTTTAATGATTTTAAATGGGATGTTCTGAACAACCCGTATAGTAGCGACCACCTGCCAGCAATAATTAGCTTATCATCCTCACCATCAGTCATGCCGACCAAACCGAAACGGTGGAAACTTCACTTAGCAGATTGGGAGCTTTTTAAAGTAGAGGCGAATCTAGGAGCAGTTTTTTCAGATGCCCTTAGTGTTGACAGACTAAATGAGTTGTTCACGACTTGCATTATCACTGCCGCTCACCTCACCATTCCACAGTCCTTAGGTGTGGTGCGACAAAAACACAAGACGTGGTGGTCTCGGGAATGTAAGGAGGCCAAAAAGCGGCAAAATAAAACATGGGGTGTTTTCCGAAGGTACCCTACACACGAAAATCTTACAGCTTTTAAAAAGGCCAAAGCTAAAGCTCGATACATTCGTCGCAACTCTGAAAAAGAATCCTGGCAGAAGTATGTCACGTCAATAAATAGCTCAATGACGTCTAAGAAAATGTGGGAACAAGTTCGTAAACTCAGTGGAAACTTTTCCCCGTTTACAATTCCCATCCTCACAGCCCCTGGTGTTCAGACTAGCATAGAAGAACAGGCCAATATACTAGGCGAACATTTCACACACGTTTCAAGTTCGTCACACTACACAGAAACATTCTTAAAATACAAACACATAGCTGAGAAACAAAAACTCCCAACAAGTGGTGGCAGAAATGAATCATATAATAGTTTTATTACACTCCAAGAAGTAAAGAACGTCCTTGCTGCTGGAAAGCAGACTGCGCCTGGCCCTGACGAAATTCATTATGAAATGCTGGCTCATTTATCCAAATCCTCTGTAGAGGCACTTGTGAAATTCTTTAACAAAATTTGGACTCTGGGTAAACTCGCAGAGGCTTGGAAACAAGCCGTTATTGCTCCGTTTCTGAAACCAGGAAAGCCGCCGACCTCAGCGGGCAGTTACAGACCCATAGCTCTGACCAGCTGTTTAGCAAAATGTTTTGAAAGTGTTTTAAACATCCGACTAACTTCCATCTTAGAATCTCATAAACTCCTTAATGTTCATCAGTGTGGTTTTAAAAAAGGGTGCGCAACGACCGACCACTTAGTGCGTCTTGAAAATACTGTCAGGGAAGTGTTCATACATAAACAAAATTGCCTGGCCGTTTTCTTTGACATGGAAAAGGCATACGACACGACTTGGAGGTTCGGGATCCTACGCGATATAGCAGATTTGGGCATCCGAGGCCGGATGCTTAATGTTCTGAAGGACTTTCTATCAGGTCGTTCATTTCAAGTACGTCTCGGTACCACCTTTTCGAGGAACTTTATTCAAGAGAATGGGGTACCTCAGGGGTGCATTTTAAGTACAACTTTGTTTATTGTAAAAATGAATTCTATTAGCAAGGTAATCCCAAAATCTATTATGTTCTCGCTGTATGTCGACGACCTTCAAATAGCCTGCACATCCTCAAACATATCAATTTGTGAAAGACAAGTACAATTAACACTAAATAAACTAGACTCATGGGCTTTTAAAAATGGGTTCAAATTTTCCCCACAGAAAACAGTGGCAGTAATGTTCTCGCTGAAACGAGGTATACAGATCAATCCCAAGCTACACCTAAATGGGATTGAGTTGCCAGTAAAGAGCGAACATAAATTTTTGGGTGTAACGTTCGACAGAAAACTAACATTCCTGCCTCACATAAACATCCTAAAGAGGAAAGCCATAAAATCTAAACATACTGAAGGTTCTCTCTCGGAAACACTGGGGGTCTGATAGGGCGTGTCTTCTACATATATATCGATCTGTTGTGCGGTCTAGCTTGGACTATGGATCCATAGTCTACGGGTCAGCTAGACCATCATATCTAAGGAAATTGGACCCGGTACATAACCTAGGTTTACGCCTTTCTTGTGGCGCTTACAGAACATCCCCTGTTGATAGTCTGTATGTAGAGACGAACGAGCCTCCGCTGAAAGATAGAAGGGCTTCGCTCACATGTGCTTATGTCCTTAGAATAAGGTCGCAGAAAAAACACCTCTGCTATCCAATAGTCTCAACATGCCGCTCACGAGTAATTTTCACAAATAAACCACAAGCAACGAGGCCACTGATAATGCGTTTCGAAGACATTTGCAGTGAGCTAGAAATTCTGGACACCTTGCCCGACACTGCACCAAAAAACAGCCCCCTACCCCCATGGTACAAACTTCCAAATGTCTGTGATCTCACTCTAACACACTTCAACAAAAGCCAAACTCCTAAAGAGCATATAATACAAGAATTTCGCACAATAAAAGAAAAGTACAGTAATTATACAGAGTTTTATACAGATGGATCAAAAACTTCTACTTATGTTGGCTGTGCCGTAGTTGAAGAGAACTGGGAACAAATAATTAGGCTTCCTCAGTGCGCATCAATTTTTACAGCTGAATCTTATGCTATCCTGACAGCTGTAGAAAAAATAGTGAATGAAGACATTGGGAAAAGTGTCATCTACACCGATTCGTTGAGTGTACTGATGGCTTTAAATCACAGAAATGCTGCCATGCCTCTAATCGGTGACATAATGCATAATGTAAAAATGATCACGACACAAGGACATAACATAGTGTTCTGTTGGGTCCCTAGTCACGTAGGCATTGACGGCAATGAAAGAGCAGACAAATGTGCTGCACTTGCCCACAACAAATTGATTCAGATAGTAAAGATACCACATAGTGATTGCTTGAAATTATTAAAACATAAACAGATGAATAAATGGCAGTCCAGATGGAACAACCAAGAAAATAATAAGTTGCGTCTCATAAAGCCTGTACTAGGAGAATGGAAATCGAGCACACATCAACAACGTTTTATGGAAGTGATAGTATGCCGTCTTCGTATTGGACATACACATCTTACACATAACTTTCTGCTAATGAAACATAACAAACCGACCTGTGAAGAATGCGACGAGATACTCACTGTAAACCACATTCTAATTACATGCTCAAAACTTGAGGCACTACGAAGAAAACATTTTACTATATTTTACAATCATACCATCCCATTTCATCCCACCTTGCTTTTAGGAGAAAGAGCACTTGTAAACCTAGCATCTGTTCTCAGTTTCCTAGAAGAAGGAAACTTTTTAAATAAACTATAGGTTTAACATTAACCTTGCTCTTGGCGCATGATAGCCTTAGTTGCTTATGCGCCATAAAACCCAACACAACACAACACAAGATTGGGATCGAGCGCTTTGTGCAAGTACTCGCAGATTATGACTGGCAGCTTACCGGTATCGCTAAGTGTACAACAGTTGCATCTTACCTGTACTCGCGTATTGGGCTGAATTGTGGAGGCTAACCAAGAGGGTTCTACTTAAGTTAAGAACAACGCAGAGGGCTATGGAACGAAAAATAGTAGGGGTAACATTAAGGGATAGGAAGCATGCAGAGTGGGTCAGAGAAATAACTCGTTACTTACATTCTAGTGCAAATCAAGAAGAAGAAATGGGCATAGGCAGGATATGTAGTGTGAAAAGAGGATAACCGATGGTCGCTTAGGGTAACAAACTGGATTCCAAGGGAAAGAAAGCGTAGCAGGGGGCGGCAGAAAATTAAGTGGGCGGATGAGGTTAAGAAGTTCGAAGGGTCAAGTGGATGCAGCTAGCACAGAACCGGGTTAATTGGAGAAATATGGGAGAGGCCTTCGCCCTGCAGTGGGTATAGTCAGGCTGATGATGATGATGATGTAAATACAGCTAGTGAGTCTAGTAGTAAAACCACGGTTAATTAACCAAACTAGATTTTTTAACATATATATCTGAAAATGAAGAAGCCTTGTGCCGCCAGGTTTAGAGGCATGTAGCTGTAGGAAAGCATGTGCTCCTAATTTCTCTTCTGAATGAACAACATACAAGAAAATTCTAACCTTTCATTTAGTATTGCTCTGCCCACAATGTCAGGATTGAGATTTGACAATGAGAATTCTTGAAAAGAAGTCTTCGTCTGTCTCTGTTCATGCCGAAAAAAATAAAAAATAAAGCAGGATGTAGTCCATACCCACATCCAGTGTATCGCATGGTAAAATGAGGGCGGTGCTCACAAATAGGATCTTATGCAGGTCTGACTGAAGTTCCTATTGCGTACGTTAGGTGGATGCAACTTCTGCAAATTGCGAACGGCTCCATATCCAGCGTGCAAGCTTTCTCTTCGAGGTGGTTGTCTGTCTTGGGGACAGCGTCCCTGCCATGGCACGGGAACGTATGACAAGTCGCGAGGGGACGACGAGAGCGTTTTTTGTTGAAAGAAAGGTGCGCAGCCTAAAGTGGCCTGAGTGAGATTGACAAACGTCCGAGGGGGCGAGGGGGCAGTTGACCTTCAGCTTGGAAACAAGTTAAAATGCTCTGCACATAAAATCACGAAGAAGGAACTAGTGCCTCGCAAGGTGAAAGCCAGCGCTCTTTCACGAAGGTTCCGGCAGGAAGAGTAGGGGGAGGGGTAGGTTGCTGTTAGCGGCAACACGGGCACTGCATACGTGTCTCATTTACTCCTGCTGCAAGTGTCTGCATCCCAACAGGGAGGAAAACCTTGCGATGAAGTCTCCGCGCCCAAGTGCGTGACTTTGGACAGCACGTGCGGACACAACTGCAGTGATGAGCGCGTGCGGGTGCCATGCTAATGTACAAGCGTTACCATTTTTTTTTTTATCTCAGTACCCTATTTCTTCTTGCTGTCCATTCACTGTCCCTTTCCTAATCAAAGCTTCATGCGTGTACCACAAAGCTTTTTATTTTTGCAATGTCTTCAATTAAATATTTATTGTGCTACTAATACTCTCCAGTGAAAAATGCACAGCGCAGTCATTCGTCTTTCCAAAACGGTGGCCCGTTCGCATGTAGGAGTAAAAATGGTGGGCCAATATAACAAAACACCTCCGACTATAATAAAGATTATTTACATAGAATGCATGCTTTTTGCTAACTAGGATACCAAAAGTCTAACCAGCATCAATCGTCATTCTATTCATTTCCTTGTAGATGAAATACCTCTGTACTGCTTCACAGAAAAAATTTCGCACAGTGCATATGCGCGGATAGGCTAGCTCAGAGGGGGCGAAGCGCTGTACAATCAAGTTAGCAATTCAAACACAAGGCCAAAACAGGTAAAAAAAGCAAGCATACATGCACTGGCAAATACATAAGATACCGCAAAAGCATAATAAAGACAGGAAACAAGAATTTACAATATTACAAATACCTGGAAGGATGAAAAATGCTCATCATAAAATGCAAGGATGTAATATGGCTGAGACGTAAGCTGAAAGTGGAATCTTGCCACATATGGCTGCCTGCTTTTATGAAGCCGGCCACATATTTCGCACATGCGCCATGTGTGATTCCAATGTCATTGTTTTTCTTCTTGCACCTAATAAAACTGCATGCAATTCCGTTGAGCCAATCGTATCATATAAAAATATTAAGCCTGGTAAATTTGCGTTCATTACACAGATGCTGCTTCAGCGGTGTCGAAGCAATTCATTATTCATTATAGTGAAGGACTTTTGTGATGTTTTTCGAGATACCGGCATCAGAAAAGCATACCAATTTCACTAACAACTTTGACCAACAATCCCTTCAAAATAATTGAACTCGTGCTAGACTGGAGCAATGAGTGGCTAATGATAATAAACGCAAGTAACTGCATATGTTGTTCCATCGTCGTCATTACCCTCTCCTGTTCCACTACCGCATATCTAACGTTCCTCTCAACCTTATCCAATCATACAAATACCTTGGTGTTCATTTTTGTCATGATCTATAGATCATGATATGACGCTTGAAATATGCGTATTCCATGTAAGCTTACATGGAATACGCATATTTCAGGCATGATATCATCCGCTAAAACAACACTAGGATTTTTAAAGTGTCATCTACGCTCTGCATCTCGGTATGTCAAGCTCCTCACATACAAATCACTAGATCAAAATTAGAATATAGATCTCCCATGTGGTCTCTAAAACAAGTATCTCTGTAATTCAATTGAAGCAGTTCAGAACCGTGCAACTAGATTAATTCATTCATTGTATTCTTTTGATATCAACATATCATCCTTAAAATCACAGTCCAACTCTTGCTCATCCATTGCTCCTTTATGTTTGTTTCACAAGTTTTTTTGCTCCGAGCCTTGGTAGGAACCCTACATCTGCATTCCTCCACCACGTATCGCGCCTATTTTCTTCATCATTCTTCCCCCGGACGATTATAATGGCCTTCCCCGAGAACTTGCTGCTCTTTGTTTCTTGGAAGTGTGTACTTGTGCAGTGAAAACCTTATTTTTGTATAACTATTTATTCTGTTCTTGTGTGCCTTATGTAATACTCTCTAATGAGGGTCTTATTAAAATGAAACTAGGGCTTTCGTAGACGGTGTAATGGAGAGGCCAATATGGGGGAAACAAGGGTCATGAAATTGCATTGCCAATATTGGTAGCTCATCGGTGTACTCTCGAGGAGTGGCATCACCAATACTGGGGAAAGATAACACAGGTTTTATGTAGGACTAGGATTTGCCAAGAGGTTCTCGATATTAGGCTGCCGCCTTATGCTGCTTGGGTCTTTCGTGATATTGATTTGCCCTTAGTATCCAAATATATATATTTAATGTGTGTTTCTAATAGGTCCAGATATCACAGGAGTTCCGTGACTGAATCTGTTCTTTTATATCAAAAGCAGATATTAATTCAGTAATGCAGATTCCCGGAGCACTATGTCACATTTGTCCGTTTCCGAATATTATCTTTGATACATGAAACCTTTGTGTAAAATCTTTGAAATTAGCTTGAAACATTAAAAGCGCATATCCCAGAACATATACTAACATATTTATGAAGGTGGTAATCAGGCTTATTGCATGAAGCAAATGTTGTGGCAGACCTGATTCTAGCATTTATTTTAATAACGCCAAGACCAGACACCCTTCACATTTATAGAATGTATATTGTTTCGTCCTGATGAAATTGCATGACTGTTGCTATAGTTCTGTCCAGAGACAGCATTTACTTGCATTGCAATTCAATCCATACCAGACGTTGCATTCCTTTCTAACCAAAACCTGGTGTCAAATGTCCCATCAGGTTTTGATCATTCTGATCAGACTAGCACCAGCATATACCATTAGGGCATGTACGATGGTGTATTGCTGCATGGCTTATTTTTATACCCTTTCCATCTCAAGCAGTTAGGTTTAGACTATTTAGGTTAGGTTTACTGTCCGGAACTCAAGTACCAGTTGCTGTTGCCTAGTGTCAGACTGACAAAACATTACTCATCTCAAAATGTTCAAATATTTGTTGCTGCATGACTTTATTTTATCAGGTTTGTTGCATTTAAGGGGTCATGACAGCTAACAGCTGAGCATAAACTGATTATTGCATTTCACTCCTCGCACGTTAAATTATAAACCCTCGAAATTTGAGCTCATTTCGTATAGTAAATAGATTTAAAATTAATTTTTAATAATAATATCGGAATCTGCTTTCTGGTCTGGCAACTATTGGCCGCTGACGTCACGGGATGCATATTGCCGTTCCCCGAAAACTGCAGCAACGGAAGAGGCGACTGCGTCGCTCAAAAATAAAACACAACCTTACGTTTTGTTCGAGCATGAAGCGCAGTACGGAAACTGAAATGCAATATTAATAAAATAGTTTTCTGGATTATAATTGCTTACTGTAAATAGCGTAATACATCGGAGGCGTTCATCGCGCTATCTTTGGTACGTTGAATAAGTTAAATTGAAAAATTGCCACGGTGTAAATCCGCAAAAAGAGTTTAAAGCGTGTTAAAAGGCGATTGTTGCTGAGAGCTGTCATTGGACGCAACCTAAAGGTAACCTACACTCACTGAAGACAGGAATTGATAACGGTGAAGGTAATTTTATAGTGTAGTATTAAGAACAAAAAAGCATCGTATTATGCTACCTAAAGGGGAACATGGCCCAGGAAATATGGTTGTAATTTATTTTAATGTTGTGAATTTAAAAAAAATCACACATACAGGAATCGAACATACGTCTTACAATCAGGAATGTGGTGTCAATCCACTGCGCCACAGAAGCGACGGCTAGTGCGGTCTTTAAATGCATTCTTATTTGTTTTGATTCAACATAGTAAAGATGGCGCGATGGACGCAGCTAGTATGATCAGGGGATTACTGCAAGCAATTTTAATCCAGCAAACTATTTTATTTCATGCTCATTTTAGTTTATGTACTGCAATGTATACCTAAAAAAAACATATAGCTTTATTGACTTCCTTTTTGTTGGGTTTTATTTTTTAGCGATGCCACCCGGGGGGGCACTTCCGTTGCTGCAGTTTTCGGGGAATGGCAATATGCCGAGATATCATCCCCATGTCGTCTGCTATTCGCTGTGTCGGCTGCACTTTTGTGCGCACGCCATAAATGGTGGTCATCGAGTTTGTTTGTTTTTTTTCTTCACCAAAGCTATTTTATTCACATATTCTCATTTCTCTTGACAAGCCTTCACTATAATATGCGACCTTAATGATCCTCGGACTTGTTTTGGGCTTTGTCTAGAAATTGCCGAGGAGGCCGAAGTTGACGGGCTCATGCTGTATAATTTAGGCATACGATCAGAAGCATATTCTTACGTTATGAGAGTTAGCTTGTTTTAGCAACCAGTGCCCCCGCATATAAAAAGGCACTTGTCCAGCGTTTCCTTTGGCCGTGTACATGTGCCGCAAAAGTGGGGAGTGGTTAGTGTTGTGTTGCTGATTGTTGAGCTATTGCCATCGCTCTTTTGGTCAAAAAACTGAGTAAATCTCAAACAAGCATACCTTGACGCGAGAGCATACCTTGCAACATTAGAGGAGCAGACAAAACTTTTGAATAATTTCGGCTTTCTTGTGCTGTCTGGGATGAAGCTCTCTTTGGGAGTGTCATTTTTTTTGTTTTTATCATGCATGAATCCACTTTGGTTCCTAAATATTCAAAAAAAATCTAAAGGCAGTCAAAGGTGTATGATTGTGATACTTCATTGCTGGTGTAAATAAATTAAAGTGCTTACAATCATTATATAAACATCTTAAATGGCCCCCAGATTTTTGCTTAATAAATTGCAGCTGATAAAGCCTACATGTGCTGTTCCCAAGGACGCGGGATCGAATCCCGGCCTCGGCGGCCGCTTTTCGATAGAGGCGAAAAGCAAGGTGCCCGTGTGCTGTGCGATGTCAGTGCACGTTAAAGAACCCCAGGTGGTCAAAATTTCCGGAGTCCTCCACTACGGCGTCTCTCATAGCCTGAGTCGCTTTGGGACGTTAAACCCCACAAACCAAACCAAACCAAACCATCTCCTCAGGCAAAGCTCAGCGAGAAAGATTTAGCTATGTGTAAGTGAAGTTCTTGCTTTTTAATAGTTCAGTGAATTCAAATAATTGAGGTGATGGTGTCCCTATTACAGAATGCTGAAGTTCTCGGCATAATTGTGCTGTTGCTGCACAGAAATGATTCTCCAATGGGAACAGTACCAGTTCTCGTTGCATTGCATCCTCTTTGTATTGTTTTTGCTCTCCAGTGGTGTGTGGCATTTTTGAGGCAGCGGTTTCTAAGGGCTTTTTTCTTTTCTTGTAGGTGGATATTCCAAAACTGGACAAATATTCTGTTTTAGTGAGCGTAAAGGCGTGTGGCTTATCCTGCAATGAAGACAAAGTAAGTGGCATTTTCTTTTGTCATTTGACTGCTTTTAATTCCTGCTCTTGGAAATAAGATAGTCGTCAAATTCTGATCTAATGTTTGGCTGAAATTCTTTGTATTTCTGCTACTATTTCTTTGCTTTAAATGTAAGCGTATGTACAATAATCTAGTGAAGAATGTTTTTATTTTTTGCATGTATGAGGCTTATACGCTGTGTGGTGTCCACGTGGTTTTGAGTTCTTTAGCATGCTACTCTAGATTTGAGCAGATACAGTTGCGGGAAATTGATGCCTAATCACATAAACGATGGTCATGCGTAGGTGCAAGCTTGTTCTTTGACATGCACCTAATTTCCTTTTCAAGGTTTTAAAAGTCCTCTACAAGGACCAGTCCAAGATCAAGTATCCAGTTTGCTATGAGGTGGCTGGTGTGGTCGTGGAGGTTGGAGACTGGGTGACTACTGTGGACTGTGGAGATGAAGTTGTTGGTATGTTTCTGGGCTGTGAAAGGGTGTGGAAACTTATGGGCTTTAGTCAATGAAATTTTAGCAAGTTTCATCATCATTCTCTGCTGACTATTTGGGAGCTTTTGTGCTTGTACTATTCTTGACAATTTAGCCTTAATAATCGACTTTCGTGCCTCATTTTTCTCTTACTTTTGTCGAATGTGGCATTCGCTTGAATGGAGATCGCATGTTTTTCTCAGGGTTTCCAATTTCTTTCTCACTGTTCTAGGTTTGATTCCTTTGGACTATGGCCAGTCCGGATGCGCTGAATATGTCCGTCTCAGTGAATATGATGTCAGTGAGTATGCTGTTTCTTAAAATCATTTTGTATAATGTAAGCTTATACCCCGGTCAGACGAGCAAGTTTAGTGTCACTTTCAACGAGTGCACTCGCGTTTATTGTCATTCGCATCGTGTCACATGAACTTTAATGACACTCGCTGCCAAACACACTCAGCGTGAAGTGAGTTTGGCGAACTCACACTTTGTTTGGCAGGCGAGTGTGTAGTCTTGACAGCAGGGCAGTGACATATCACTCATACATTTTTTGAGAATTACAATGTTTTGAAATGTTTATGTAATTTCATGAACGTTTCTAATAATAGGCAAGAGATTTAAGCTGTCACCACCTGAAAACGATGCGCGTACACATGAATAGCTACCCTCGCTCTCAGTGCTTGCGCTAAGGCGAAGGCATTCGTCTGCTGCTGCACTTCGATAGTATGTGGTATCTCAAGCTGCATCAACGAAGTTGGAGTTATTTGTAACCCAATCTCTAGAAAGTCGTCGCTTAACAGGCAGCATTTCGCTCAAGCGCCAGCCGGAGACACCACCGCTTTTTCTCCCGCAAGCCGCCAGCGCCAAGCTAGCACCTTTACGGCGCATCCTGCCTTGCTGTCACCGGCGTCAGAAAAGTGTGCGAGAATTTCATTATGAATAAGAGGGCGCAGACGGAACATGGACTCGGAGAAGAATACAAGACAAGCGCAACAAGCGTTGTTATATTCTTCTCTGTGTCCATGTTTCGTCTGCGCCCTCTTATTCATCATGAACAGCTTGCAACTAGCCCAATGTTCCATTTGCAAGAATTTGTTTTTCCCGTAAATAATGATCCCTGAAGTAAAGCAATGTCAGTAATTAATCCTTCTTGGGGATCTTTGACCTATACCGAGTCACTAGTAGGTGTAATTATAGCTACACAAGCAAATTTCTGCTCACAACTTCATAGCCATCATCGCCGGTGGCGCGGCGCAGCTCACCCTTGCAGTACACGTATACACTATCTAAGTCGTCGTCGATTTGAATTGCACCTGACTCTTATTATGAACAGACAGCAAGGTTGACAACAGGGAAGTGCCTCGAGTGAGCCATATATCCTATTAAGTTGGCCATACAAAAGCACCGCCCACTGATACTTCGATGTGAAACAAACTATAGGCCTAGCGACGACCACGGAGGAGCGCCGCATGGCCAAGCGCTACTTGCACCGCGCGCTCTGCCGTTCACGGGCGCTCGCGGGCGGTACTACAGCGGAAAGCTAATAGCATCCGGTGCTGTGGACGCTGTGAACTTCTCGCCTACTTTCGTGATGCTGCGGAAACCGGACCTTTTTCGACGTTGTGTACAACGGCAAGGAAATGCTGTGAAGGCTTGACGATGTTACCGTACGTGGGTGCTGCGCCGCTGGACCTTTTAGGCTGCATAGAAGCGCCGTCGGACATGACTTCGTGTGAAAAATGCATGCTGCTCTGAATCATACTAGCTCGATACCTTTTCGCGCTCGAACACCGGTGACTCTGCTCCATATGCATACTCGCTACCGGCATTTTCTCGGTTAATGATGGAACTCGAAGTCGCAAAGCTAAGTTCGCAATAATCGCGGTTAGCAGTGCAACTATATAGCATAAACAAGGTCGGTTTTGCATGAACAGCAGTAACCATGCACGGTAGCAAAAGGCGTGGTCAAGCTAACATGCCCGTGTGATAACGCAATGTTTTTTTTTTAGTCAAATCCATGTACTCAAATGCACAAATAAACTGTATATTAGCTTGGGGTCATCTTGCTTGCAATACAATTAAATGTTAAGGTACTTCCGTGAAAACTAATTAATTCCGACATAGGGCTAGAGCATCCGCATCGCCACTGCCGTCATTTCAAAATGACACTTGATTTTGCCGTGTGACAGCGAGCACCAAAAGTGTCATTCTTCCTAAGGCACTAAACTTGCCCGTGTGACTTGGCTATTACACTCTGATTACTTGCCAGGAAAAAGACATCTAGAACGAACATTGCTACCTCATAAATCTTTCAGGTTTTGAACCTCCAGCTTTACATCTGCAAATTTTTGTGGTGCAGCCACTAATATAATGGGTGCATTGGTTTTGTGATGATTGTGTAAAAAAGCAGCATTACATTTAACATGAATTGATTGCATTGCTATTGAAAGTGCAAAAATTTTGTATCAGGATCATACTTCTAACCATATTTCATCTGGTCACATACTTCCGAAAGCATCAATGTATTGATTTTGCCTCATTTGCCAAAACAAGGCTGCTCTTCGCATCCAGAATATCTTATTCTTTTTTTTTTTTTTGCATTGTTCAACCTTGCAACTCACAGTCATATCTATAACACTGCGCAAAATAGTTCTTGGACCGAGCGTTTCTGCTGCGCAACATACGGAAATCAATCTATCATTTTGCATTGCCGCCCTCCTGAACGCGCTTGTTCATGTTGGTGTGGATGCGAGCACACAATCTGCATGATCACTTTTCACTGAATTCTATTGCCGTGCATCTGTTTCCTGGAACTTCCGAAGCGGTGCCTCTATTTTTCATTCATATTTTTCACTGGATGCATTCATCGCACCATATCGTTCTCAGTGTTTATGCTTTTCATGTGTTTTTATTTTTTCTATAGATACACTGGGGGGTAGTGATAACGCGTTACCTCTTGTACTCCTTATATTGTTACCCATCACTTATGTCTCTTGTGTAATCTTTGGCATTGCACTTTGTATTTAAAATATTTTTGCACAACCATGACCTCGTTTTCTGTGCTTTTATATTTTTTAATGTTGCTGAACTATACCAATGGAGGTGGGTTTCGTCAAGCTGCTTTTTGCAGCTTTTATCCGTTGTCCCCTTTTTTAGAAGAGAAATGAAATTTTATTTATTTATTGTGAAGTGCAAAACATTGTCTTGTGCCCTGCTTCAACTAGCCCAAATACTACACACTGTTCTGACTGAGCTGCTTTATGTCAGGCAAAAAGCTGTCTTACCCTGATGCTGGTGTACTGAAATACTTAAACCTAGCCTCAACAAAGGTGGGTGAAGGATGGTGTGATTTTGTGTGTGTGTGTAGTTCTGTATTGCCTCTTCACAGCTGGCGTTTCGCTGTCTTGAAACTGGAGCACCAGTCCAGGTTGTTCTTTTTTTTGCAGCAAAGAAGCCGCAGAATGTGAGCTTTGTGGATGCTGCTGGCTGCATTGGGGATGCAGTGAAGGCATACACGGGCTTGCACTACCTTGGGCGCCTGACCAGCGGTGACACAGTGTTGGTGATGGACGGTGCATCCTCGTTTGGAGCTACTGCCATTCAGCTGGCTCAGCACTGGGGTGCCAAGGTTAGTGCACTGGTCGTATAGTGCATGTTTGGCCTGCTGTACTACACCAAAGGCCTCAGGGTTAGCCGTGCATGGTTGAGCCGATACTGAGTGTAAGGCCCCTCGGCATACACCACTTTGATCCCAGCTTCCCGCAGACGACACCTGAAATCTGCAGTTGCCTTTTCCTCTTTATCTTTCACTTTCCTACCTTCTTTCATATAACTTTCCTGTGTTCTCCTTCTTTCTTGGTCTTTCCCCTCTTCCAGGCAGTGAGGGTTAACCTGATGTGGCAGACCACCTGAGTTCTGTCATATTTGGTTATAGTTATGGTGTAAGTGGAGAAATATGGGAGAGGCCTTCGCCCTGCAGTGGGTATAGTCAGGCTGATGATGATGATGATGGTGTAAGGCTACATGTAGAGTCTTCGAAATTCCTGTCGCATCCCCTCGTTGGGCTCCGTGGTGGGCGGCTGACACCATGGCCAAATCAAAAATGTGTTTTTTATGGCTCCTTTATTTTCCAAACATGGTCGTCCTCCAAAAAGATGGCAGACCAACTCAAATATCTCAAGTTCCTAATAGAGGCGTGTACGGGCCGGCCTGAAAGCCCGTACCAGGAGAGAATATATGCATCAGCCAGGCTGGACCAGACACAGTGATTCCGAGTACACGCAACTTTTACAAAAGCACTAATATGGCAATGTTGCGACGGGTGTCTCGATGCACAACCTTAGCTATTTTCCTGCTCGTCATGAATGGTTCTTTGCTAGCCATCATCGACCGAGCAGAAGGGTCGCTTGTGGGCTATTGAATTTCCACTTTCATGGCTCCCGCTTGGTCACACCAGCGCAGACGTTTAGGCGTTTAGGTATCCGTTTGAAATTCGCTCCGTCACAGTTGTCTCTGTTGTGGCTTGCTCCTGGCCTCGACATAGTCCCACTGAAAATGGCACATAGCACCTAGTCAAAGCATCAGTGCAATGGTGGAGTCTTGTGCTTTGAAGGGCATAAGGTGAACAAGACGAGCCCACTGGGCACATTCGATTTTCCAGTCTCGGACTACTTGCTAACAGGTCCCAGCTTCCGCTCTGACAGGAAGCAGCGTGATGGTCACATGATCTTGCAGGCTCGTTCCAATGTTTGCTTTCAACGGACGATCATGTCACCAGGACTCAGTTCTTTCGCAGTAACGCCGCACTCACGTTCATCCTTTGACACAATGTGTAAAACTAAAAATAGATAACAGAGGAGGTGCCAGTCAGTGAGTGATTTTTGCAAACGGAGCGTAACATGTGTGAATGCGAAGCGTTTTACAGAACTCTGTGCAGGGTTGGTTTGCCGTTGCTATTAGCGAAGTTCCTCCAAAGACCCAGCTCACTGCATTTGAAAGCCAACGAAAGCATTTGAAAAGACATTTACAATAAGCGTTAGCTGCTTTAGTACACAGCGGTTCGCATGTGACGCTTCAGCCCTGCGTGTCGAAAAGATTGCAAAACAGCTGTGAAGAACTTGACAGCACGAACAAAAATCAGTGTTCGGGGCTCTGGACGCTTCCAGCTGTAGAGAACATAAGACATGAAAGCGAAGATGCATAGCTAGAGCTTGTGTCATTATTTAGCGCATAATATCGTCTGCAGGAACACGAAAAATACTCAGAATGCACTTGGAGTCTAACTCAATATGGCCGCCGGCTCAGGAGCTTTACTTGTGGGCGGGCTTCTGGGGTGCCCGAGGAAAAACGAACGCTGGACAGCTGTCAGCAAGTAGTCCCAGACAGTCCGGGACTGATAATCGAATGTACCCACTGAGTACGTGGCCACAGAATCAATCCCTAGCTAAAAGTCTGAGCCAGCACGCTTTTGGAGAAGCAAGGCTGTGTACACAAAACTTGCTCTTATTGCCAAGGATGTACTTATTAGTACTTATTAGAAGCAGAAGAAAATTTAGCCTTGCCATATTGTTTTTCTAGGGGCGTTGCAAATACCTCAAGCCTTCTTCGATGCATAAGTCGTTATTTTTGCATACATTCGAACCCGGATATATATATATATATATATATATATATATATATTGAACTCGAAGGGGATCGCGAAATAGTTCTTTATATTGATAATCCGATATACAGACATCTGCTTGAGACGTCGCTTGTGATCATGAAAAAATGAAAAATGTACAGTATTCGTCGCGTAATCAACCCACTCGCGTAATGAACTCACCCTCCACTTTTGCCATCGAGACTTAGAAAAAAAAAAAGCATTAGCTGATGGCATGTCCCTCCGTTTTGGCCGTCGCACCCACAGCTCATTTATTGGCAGCACGCCAAGATGCTGCGCAACAATAGCGTCGTGGCGTGTTTATCTTTTGACTATACTTCTGATGTTAGCTCTTGCGGTAGTGGGAGTGAACTTGGCAGAGTGCCTGTGATGGCTTGATTGCACAAGCCTGGTTCAATTTATCACGTCGCGTTTGGGGCGAGTGGAGTCCGCTGCCACAAAATCAGTGGAAAGCGTGTTAGCTTCAAATCCCGTTTGAAGCGAACAATGCTAAAAGCCAGTGTCATCGCAGCTTACCGCATGCTTTCGTTGATTCATAGATGCAAGGATGGACGACTCTTGCAAAACAGAAAAAAAAAAACCTGCTGCTTCTTAACGTCCACAGCTGCCATAGCTTACACAACGCTGCACTTTAAGCACGACGACAAGGATGGACGCAAAAGGAAAAAAGAAAAATGTGCCACTTCCTAATGTCCCCAGTCACCACGCTACGCCGCACATTCAGTATGGCTTAAGTCTCTTGGTGAGAAGAAAGTACTGCCACACTTTGTACTTTGTTGCCGCCGCGTCACCTCCTCTCTACCTCCTCTGATTCCGAGCTCCGCGCTTCGAGCGCTGGCTGCGTGCTTCTGCTCGATGGGCTCCGCTTCATGCTGATTGGTCTCCCTGGCTGTCCCCGGAGTCGCCCATGGTTGCGCGTGCGTTTTTGCTTTCTTTGTCAAGTTTTTGTTTTTCTTAGCTGTTTTTCACCGGCTCAAGCCAAGGAGATCTTGCGCACGTGGTTTCTCATGTCACGTCCTCTGCAGACGTCACTCAGTATATCTCTCATCCGAATTCTATTAGAATCAGTGTTCAATATGTGCAAAAAAATTTTCAATATGTGCTGGAGCTTGCCGACATTGTATTCCTGTAGCGTCTACAGAAAATTAGTGTTAAAGGGGTAAAATTGCAGCCCTCTGGGGTTAGTCTGTGTCCTCACTAAAGGAAACCTTCTGCAAGAGGGGAAGAATTTTCAGGAACCGAAGAGAATTCATGGTAAACTCTTGCTGCTGTAGGTGATCACCACAGCGAGTTCCGATGATGAGATCCTCTACCTGGAGGGCCTCAAAGGCCAGGTTGCCCGGGTGATCGACCTCCGCAAGACGGACAATGCTGGCTCTGGCTCAGACTTCCGCCCTGGTTATGTGATTGGCAGCAGCAACAACGACAACAACAATGCCAACAATAATGTGGGCGGCAACACTTCCATGCTTCTGCCAGCCTGCATGCAGGTGACGCGTGCACTCACTGCTGTTTTTCTGGACAACTCGTAATGTGTTGCTGACAGTGTTAATTTGGAATTTAATCACACAGTTAATAACAGAGAATGTGAGTGGCGCTTTCAGGGTGCATATTTGGTCCCCACTTAACTATTTTGAAATTGTGAAAAAACTAGGAGATTCTGAGAGGTTCAGGAAAAAAACGTTTTTAGAAATGCAGTATTTTAACAGGCCTCAAGTAAAATATATGGAAACGTGGCTATTTAATTGCTTTTTCACACTTACAAATAATATTTATCTTCAGCTTGCAGAACAAATATATTTCACTGAAATCCTTTGAAAAAAAAAAGTTTACTTAAGGGGAGATGCTACTCGAAGACACTTTTTCTTTAATATTTGACTTAGAGCTATGAAACTCTGGTTAATAATTCACTTTTTTATGCTTATTTCAAATCTGCAGTTAGTTTTATTGTAAGTTGCATAGTTTTTGTTCTGTTCAGTGACAGTGTGTAAAATATACACTCTTTTGCCCCCCTTCTTTGTCATACTAAACTTCCATAAACACACATCGTTGACGGCTCATCTTGATCCATATAAACTGTAGAGTGCCAAAAACTAATAATAAAGTACATATAAAGTATGCTAATGACGTGAAAAATTTGAACCTGGCAAGTCTACATTGTCAAGACACCACCATGTGGTAATTATTTTTTTTTTGTAAATATTTGATCAGTATTTATTCGTGAAAGAGATAACGGCACTCCTCACACCTCAGAGAAAATGTGTGCAAAATTTCATTCAGATATGAGCATCAGAAGTACCAAAAACATGAAGGGCAAATGCTGAAAATTGCCCAAAATTGCATTTTGAGAAAAATGCATTTGAAGTTAAAATTGCATCTTTATTTAAAAAAGAGGGCTTCAATTCCAATCAAACTTTGGAACAAAAGAACAAAATTGTCCATAAAGCAGCCACTGGCACTAGAAACTTCCTGCAGCATATGTCGCTCTCTCATGACCCTTGCGAGTGGACTTCGACATGCGCTTTTTTTTCTTCAGTGTGCGGCGATTTGTGTTCGCTTCCACAGTCAGCTTCAAGGACATTTGTTTCTGCAGTGTTATTTCTCTGGATGTGCCAAGCTATGATGCATTGGCTTGTGGAGTCCAATAATTAAGGAAAATCGCACTAGCTGCTCATATCCAATTCCTATAAAACAGGCCGCCACAGCAGCTTTGACGTTGACGGCGAAGCTTTAATCCGAGCTCCCGCTGTCAATCTCTGCTCGCATCCTTGCTCGCATCCCTGCACGCCATAACTCGCCGCAATCAGTATGTCGTGGAAAGCACACATTGCGGGCAGGCAGAGTTCTCGCAGAGTAGTTCAAGAAACGAAGCGAGTCTGCGCTTTGTAGCCGGTTCCCGAATACTGGAAGTCCGGAACGCTGGCTTGGGCAAATCGCGCCGCCCACAAGAATGTTCACCGCTGCTAAGTCAGTAACTACAGATGACGCCTCATCGCAGGTTATTTCCTCACCTTAGAAATGCCCAATCTTTTTTTCCGAGGCACTCACACAATCTAACGCCGCTTCAAATTCCTCGGAGGCATCTGAAACGCTGGAGGGATCGGCGTCGGTTCCACTAGGCCTAACTGCCACAGGTCGAGTTGTCACTGGATGAGCCTTCTCTCTCGATTTTCGCCAACGTCCGCTATATTTGTGAACAGAACGGTATTTCACTCCTCGGTGACTGCGCTGGTTCAATTGTGCCTCATCCATGACGAAGATAAAGTTGCCGAACGATCGTCACTCGGAAACGCACCTCGACGTAGCATGGAGCCAGCAAGTGGGCTTCGCCACATGCGCGCGCGCGGCGGCCAATGGCGAGGCTTGATTCGTACCACGTGATTTAAAAACCAGTCGCAGCGCTCGAAAAACGCGACGTAGGCATGCTTTTTTTTTATTATTACTTGCGTTTTAGACGCCGGGCAACTGTGGTGATTGGGAGAATGCGGCTTGGCTGATCTCCTCACGTGATCCGCAACGGCGATCAACTGCGCTATGCCGACCGCGGGACGCTCGAAGATAGCATACTTTCGGTCATTTAACCGCCACCGTGTGCTCTTTAAACGTAATTTCAGCCCATTTCCTGTTTAAACTCAGCTTTGATTTTTATTTTCATGAAAGTAGAGATACTAAACTTGACAAAACAAGTAAAAACAAAAAATCAGTCATTTCCGAAAAAACCCGCGTTTTTCGACCCGCATCTCCCCTTAAAGGCCCGTGTAAAACAAGAAATGCTAATGAAAAATTACGTACTGCACCAACTGCAGTACACTGTTTCATTTCTTATTTTTGAAAGTGTAGCTTGTGTATCTAAGTTCTTTTTCTGGTGTGAACTCTTTTGGGACCGTGGAAAATAAGCAGGTGTGTTTGAACAGGTTTGAAAAAAAATATGATAATGAAATGAAGTAGTTTCATGACTCTGCTATCACAATGCTATAATGTATTTATTTGAGCAGCATTTTCAATTACATACAGTTTTTTGTTCCATCTTTATCCATAACATGAAAAATCTCAGAACTTGTTGAAAAAATAATCCTGAAATTGGAGAAAGGTAAAAATATAAAAATAATAAAACTGCAATAAGGATACGTCAAATGTACAAAATATGCTGCACTGTCTTTTTTCGTAATGTGATCCGGCTTGTAATCAAAATTTAAAATCTGCTCTGGAAACTGTGCTCTTAAAGTTGATGCTGCTGAAAAGGCTTCGCACTCAGATGGGTATTAAGCAAGGGGTGATATTCTCATAAATGCTGCTCTGCTTAGTTGTATATGGACAAAGGAACTGGACAAACGCTGAGTTGCGCTTAACCTCAACATTTGTCCAGTTCCTTTGTCTGTGTAAACTAAGCAGCGCAGCATTTATGAGATGTTCCAACTAGCCCAGTCTCAAGCACTTCTTAAGGGGTGGTATGCCCCGTATGCTCAAGAATAGGTTGAAAATACACTTTCATCATCCAGGCTAAATCGGAGCTCATGAAGCTGTGATGAAAAAGCACAAATGGTGCCAGATGTATATTGTATCCTGACCCGAGCTCGACGCCATTTTTGTCTTCATTTCAGACCACCCCGCTCCGAATAATTATTCCTCCGGCCAAAAAAAAAAAAAAAGGGCAAACCACGTGGAAACTGCAGCAGCAGTTGTTGTCATGCCCAGATACAAAGCTTCAGTTGGGAAATGTGGCCGATGGGGTGGTCCCAAAAGAGTGAAATAAAAACCCATTTGGGTACTATAGACTGTGCTGCCTGAAGCCATAATATGTAGGCAGCTGTGCTTACCGTTCTTCAAAAGGCTTTTTTCATGCTAGGATAGTTTGCAAAGGGAGATCTCCATTTCAGGAATCCGGAGGCCTTGGCATAGACCTTGTGCTGGACAGTGGTGTGATGCAGTTTGCCGAGACAAGCCACCGCATCCTATTAAGGGAGGATGCCTATGAGCATCTAGTGCCAAGCAAGCATGACATTGTCTCCTGCCTTGCAGTTGGCGGCCGCTGGATCACCTCCAAAAGCGATCTGCAGGTCAGGCCTTAGTTTGTTAGCTGTGACCATTTGAATGTGCTTGTGTGAATGCTTGCCTAACTGAATTTGAGGCACACCTGAGAAGGTTAATAATACTAACTAATGCTAGAAAGAAGCAGCCAGTGAGGAAAGGAATTATTTCACAAGCTTTATACGTTTGTTGCAGTTGGATCCCCCACACTCCCAGATGATGTTCATGAAGTGTGCCTCAATTGGATTTCTCTTCGAGCAAGCCTGGATTCTGTCATCTACGCAGCAAGGCCGTTACCTGCGTATCCTTTGACATTGCTGTGGAGGGGGGACTGTTTGTGCAGCTGCGGTTTGTCCGTAGACCTGATTATAGTCACCTTGCTTTTTACATTGCAGTAATTGTAAAGAAAGGGCAGGAACCTTTTTGAGAGGCTTGAGTCAAATCTTCATAATTTCAGCCACCTTCAAGTTTGAACTATCGATTATGCACAGTCATTTCTTCCACTTCATAAGCTCAAGCATAGAGTAAATCAAAATAAATGCATTGTCTGTTCTATCTGAAATATAGATCTTGCCACCAGAAATGGAGCTTGAGGGAGAAAACTGAGTATAATTCAGACTTGCATGATGGCTCATTTGTATATATTGCTACGAAGATGACGAAGCGGGCAGTGGCGCGGGGCGGAGCGCTCGCGCCAGGCCCGCTGGCTATTAAAGCATATTTCATCATTATGTCATCACGTCACTCTGTTTCTGTTGTGTCGCCATGTTCCATCGCTTGTCATGCCATCACGTAACATTTGGTTGGAGGTGCGGTTCATCCCCATCCTCGCCTTGCACCATTGAAGCCAACCGCATGCCTGGTCCATCTGCCGAAAGCTCGTGGAGATCGCCGCCCAGCTCTGCCCCAGCCCTTTTTGCTCAGACCCGACCAGCCGCTGTCCCCAGCCTCGTCCCCAGCCCTGACCACAACACACGATGACCAGGAAGAGCCCAAAGCCGACCCTACCGACTCCACGACCTCACGACCACTCGAGCGAAGACAGCACCCCCGCCCAAGCTGTTCGGCGTGTCCATGAGCTTCGGCAAATGGTGAAGATTGGGCTTGATGCTCCGGTACAAGCATTCTGCCCATCTTCGCAATTATTGTGGTGTCCAGCGTTTCATGTACCAATCCTGTGTTTGTGTTCATCGTCACGTCATGCATTGGATTTCTAGCAATCGATCGGGACGATCGCTCGGTGGCCCCGGGTAATGCTACAAAGATGACGAAGCGGGCAGTGGCGTGGGGCGGAGCACTCGCGCCAGGCCCGCTGGCCATTAAAGCATATTTTATCGTCATGTCATCATGTCGTTCTGTTTCTGTTGTGTCGCCGTGTTCCATCGCTTGTCATGCCATCACGTAACAATATTTTGGAATGATGGATCCAGCCTACTAAGTTGTAATGCACTGCAACGTAATAACGTATGCCCATTTTTTTAGAGTGGATTAGGTTTGGTGCGTAAAAAGAATGAAAATAAAAAAGTAGGGGAAAAAATATCTCCCAGTAGCATTGCAATGCACTGGAACTTCTGTCTATAGTAACGTTGATTGGATGAGGAAACACCTTTATTATATCAGTTTAGTTTGATAGAGTGGATGCTGTCTGGTAATTTGGCTGCCTAATAAAAAAAATTGTTGCTTTAGGAGTATCTTCCATCCTGCTCTTGTCATTTTTCATGTTGGTCAGTCTTGCAAAAGAATTGCACAAGTGTAAAGCAAGAAGGTTGACTGGGCGAGTTGGTAAACATTCATTTTAAACTAGCCTAAAGACACGACACAGAGAATAGAAGCAAGCAAGATGGGGCTGTATTAACAACTGCAGTTTTATTTAAGGAAAGAAGACGAAGACTTGCACTGAGATGTGCGCACAATACCCAAACCAGTGAAAAGGCAGAAACAATTCAAAGTCATGATCTTACTATCAAGTTATCTAAAAGAGCAAATTCCTTACTATGAAGGTTAACCGACAGCTTAGCCACATACGTGTCCTTAGCCTTAGCGATGTAAAAAGCCTCAACTATCTCCAGACAAATTTGTTTTTCATTTGCATAAACTACAGAAGTGTCGCTGAAATCGGGCGTGCAGAGAGACGGGTCGTCCTCTGATTTACATTTCCGAGACTGCACGTGCAATGCCAGATTAGAGTTCGCCTTCCCTCCTGGAGAGTTAGCGGTCCGTCCGGCGCACATTAAGACACCTGCCTCTCTGCCCGCATCGACCACATTCTGTAAGGGGTGAGCCTTGTCTTATGTGACACTGTGCACTAAAGACAATTACCAGATGTATTGTTGATCCTCCTTTTAAAGCTGGCACACAAGCCTCCTATCCTGTTTTTAGCTGTGAAGACAACATCAATATCATACTGCACTGCAAATTTCTTGAGTCCGTGCATAACACCGTGGAGTTAAGGTATGGTAGCTACCTTTTTTTGCCGTGCCACCGGGTGCGAGGGACCCTAGCGACGCCACTAATGAACAGAATGTGTCGTCAGCTTAGTCATCTGCAACAAATACTATGTGTGACCAACTTTTGGTAAGAAATATGGCATTATTGCATTATTTACCACTCAGTATACTTTCTCCAGTGTTGCTTGCAAGCGCACATTATGAGGGGGAAAAAACAACAAAAAGAACACGGTGTCTTATCTCTCATTTATTATTTCTTTATTATCTTGCTTGTCACCACGTAACAATACTGTTGGCCTGAGGCTGTTACAGGGTGGTTACAATAAAATTACAGAATAGCAGTACTGCTTTGCTCAGAGCAGGTGAGGCAAGGTGAATATGCAAGAAATGGCACAACTACAAAGCAAGAAATAAGAGAAATTCACCAGGATGTCGTTTTTCTACAGCCGCAAAATAAAACAAATATGTTACAACCAGGAACAAATGTACATTTTGAAAATAAACATACCACCATTGAATTGTTAACTACTTATTTCAAGCCACTAAACAAAAAGATTAGTCAGTCTGGATTCATGTTTATTTATAGTATTTGCTAATAGTATTAGTTCATGCTGCAGTGAGTTCCACTCTATTTTACTGGGAAAAAACGAGTGCTTATGTGTATCTATTTGTGCTGACATGGGTTGGATTTGGTCTTGATGGCTGTTTCTGACTGTTCGAGACATAGGCTTCTTTTTGTACTGTTGTGTGTCCAAGTTGAATGAATTGTGGCGAATGAGATAGAGAAATTTTAATCTGGCTATCCTTCTGCGTTGTGGGAGTGGAGATGGGTCAAGTTTTTCTAGCATTATAGTTTTGCTTTAATGCATACTGGTGCCACAGTGTCTGTATTGAGTGTTTTAAAAATTTCCTTGGACCGATAGTAATGTTTGCTCGGGACCGAAGTGCCAGTTTACGCGGTGTTGGGGGAGAACATTCTGCATCGTGTGGGTCTCTGCTGCGTGTCAGTCGTCATTGTTGTTGCTGGGGAAACATTTTGAGTTGAGTTTGCAGTTTTAGCATGGGCCACACATAATGTTATCGCCTTCAGGCGCCAAAAAATGTTTGAGCACCATTTTGTGTTCTCCACGCTTCAAATCCTCCACGCTTCAAATCACGAGTCTTGAAGAAACTGAAGCAAAACATTTATTCCTTCAATGTATTTTGTGCTGTCCCCATGCGGGGACAGAGCGCCTCAATACAGAAAAAACAATGCACACTACTAACAGAGCCTGCGATAGTGTTCTTGTGACAGCTGGCAGAAAATATGATTAATTATTTGCTGCTTTATTTATAAGCAACTCTTTAGTGTCTACTTGGCGTGAAAAAGATAAAAGCAATTGTTCTGAGCCGACACGCACAAAAAAATTTGGCATTTTTGACAGCGAATCCGGCACTTTGCTGTGCATCCCTCTTGGCGGTAGCACTGAGAGTTCGGTGTGCTGACATACTCCGGCCAGTGATTGTAGCCATCATACCTAATGGTTGCAGTCGGTAGCGAATGCGGGCTAGCCTTCTTTGCAACAGGCTCAGAGTATTCGCTGCTCGACCGACCGCGCTTTTTTGGAGGTGCTCTGTTGAACGCGATTAGGCTGTTCGCAATGTCTGTTTGGAAGGCCATCAAGTCCAAAGTACTTTTCTGTGCAAGTTCCTCTGCACTGGCGTCTCTCAGGTATTCAATCCAGCTGTTGCACAGCGCAAAAGAGAGAAAGTGAGAAATGACCCTCACCGGCCACTTTCTAGTTCTTGCTGTAAGTGGGTACAGTGACATCAAGAAGTCGAGTTTATCGACCCCTCCCATGTACGTGTTGTACTGCACAATCACTTCTGGACATACAATTTCAATATGTTCCTTTTTATGCCTCGCTCCATCGCTTGACTTTTCCAACGTTGCCAATTCCAATTTGTGTGGATGCCATGTTCACGACTCCATTATCTTGCCATCTCACAATGGCAATGTCTCCTTTCTCAGAAACCTTCTCATCCATGCTTCCCCGACCTTCTTTCTTCATTTCTTTGTCACTGTTTAAGCAGCACTTCAACAACCGGTTGGCTCGAATTGTACCGCTGGCAAGAATGCCTATTTCTTTCAGCTCCAGGAACAGTGGCACTGAGGAGAAATAATTATCCATGAAACACTTCAGGTTCTTTTTTTTTTGGCATTGTCTCGACAAGACGCATGACAGTTGATCCGCCAAGTCTGAGATGTGCATGCTGCGCACTGATCCCTGTTCCCTTACCTTGGTACAGCTCAGTCATGAGCTAAGCCATCGGCGCTGCAGCGGGCGAACACTTTCACCCCTTCCGGGTTCGGCTTTCCCTTCACAAACTGTTTTGCAGGGACACGGCCTGTGAACGGAACCATCTGCTCATCTATACTACTGGGTTCCAGCTGCAAGCACCGTGACCTGATGGCTTCTATTACAGGGCACACTTTCTAAAACTTGACCTGGCTGGCTGAGTCCCGCAGCGCGTTTGAGTCTGTAATGTGTAGCACGGCTCTTATTCTAAAAAATCGCTTTGCTGTCATGGCTTCAGCTATTGCGGGAATTCTTGTTGAGGCTTGCCAGTACATTCGAATCCGCGGAAATTTTAAAACTCCCATGAGCATGAGGATTCCACAGAAAACTTTGATTTCTTCCTCACAAGTTCCCAGCACAGTTCCATCTTTTTGGAGCACGTACATGTTAGTGAAAGTTGCAAGGTTACGAAAAAGTGTGGATGAAAAATACCGGGTAAAGTATGTCATAGGGTCCTCTGTCACTGATCCACCTTGAGGCTGGTAGGTGCAGTCAGTGTGGTTAGGTTGAAAAGCTTGGGCCACCCATTTGAATGTTGTCACCTTCTTCGACGACACATCTGGCACTTGTTTGTCCTGCGCGCTTGAAGTTCCTGGCGATGCTCCTGCACTCAGCGCAGTGCTATTTGTGGCAGAAATCTGAAACAAAACACCACATTATTTCCAAACCTCAAAAACAGAAAACGGGCATCATTACTGTATTTTGGGTATCTTCCTTGGTGTGTTCGTCATCGGAGAGATCTGCGTCTGAAATGTCGCCGTTTTGAATTCTTCGAAATAATTTTCCGCAGTGTCGTCATTCAACCTCCTCCTTTCTACGCCGTGCTTGGAAATGCCTGAAAAGATGAAATATTCTTCATGTTAGTGTGAGAGCGAGGCCGCACACTCCAAAAAGGAGCATTTGGGAACGGTGGACTTGAGGCGCCATGTCCCCAAACGGTGACGCTAACGTTCGGAAGTGCATGCAAGGCTTAATACGTTTCTAACAAGGATGACAGCGGTTGTTTCACATTCATGCGACCTTATTTTGATTAAAAAAATGCTAACGCTTCGGTCAGCCTAAATTTGCAACAGTGAAAAATGAAAGAAAACAAGGAGCACTTACTTGTAGCTCCATAGAAGGTAGTGGCATCCATGTTTCCCGCGTATTTCCGGCAGCATTTTGCTGACTTCGCGTAAGATGGCGCCACTTGTCCGTTAAGGCGGCTCAGGGGGCGTGTTCTGGCCGATTCAAAACTGCGTTCTTGCTTCGACTTTTACACAGCAGGGCGCGCGAAGTTCACGTCCCCGGACGGGGACACTGCGCCCGAAGAGGTTATTCTCGGCATTGATTTTCTGCACGATTTTGGAGTAACGGTCGATTGCGCAGCAGGTGAAATTTCTCTGTGCCGCAATATTCTGTCTGCCTTTGTAGAGGACACACCCAACCCTAGTTGCGGCGCATTGAATGTCACCAATGATATATTGTTGCCTTCTATGGCTGCAATATTTATTTATTTATTTATTGTTACCCTCAAGGTAAGAACATTACGGAGGGGAGTGGGTGGAGTACAAGAATACAAAAAATGCACAGCATAAGAAAGTATACAAGTAAAAAACGATGTCAGCATAGTTACGAATTGCGTAATATTGCCCAAGTATTATTTCGGACTCAAAAAATGTATTAGACGATATCCTTAAACAATATGTAAACAGTATTTTCGCGGAAATGTTTAATGCACGGTACTCCGAGGTGAACACAGAAAAATTAAAGCAAAAGTTATACAGTACTAGCGAAAATTTGCATGGTCGACATTACGCATGGCAGACTGGAATAATGAAAAATTAGTGATCGTTGCAATAGGACTGGGAAGGCGATTCCAGTCTTTCGATGTGCGGGGTATGAATGAGTCAAGGAAACTTCTACTATTGCATGCAGTTATGCCCACTTTGTGAATGTGGTCTATGCGAGATGATATATAAGAAGACTGAATGAGCAGTTTATTGCGTAGGTCATCATGATAAAATATCTTATGAAAAAGGCATATACGTGCGAGCTTTCGACGAGGTGTGAGAGTTAACAGGTTGAGATTAGATTTCATCGCAGATAAGCTGACAGTGCGGTGATAGTTAGAGAAGATGAAGCGAGCTTTGTTGTTCTGAGTCATTTCTAGCTGGTTGGTAAGATCATTAGTGCATGGATCCCAAACTGACGATGCGTATTCGAGTTGCGAACGAACAATGGTTTTGTAGAAGAGAAGCTTAGTGTTAGCAGGGGCTGAGTAAAAGTTCCGTTTTAAGTAGCCTAACAGGCGGTTAGCTTTGTTGACAATAAATTCGACGTGAGTTTTCCAGCTAAGGTTAGATGTGATGTGAATGCCTAGATACTTGTATGACGTTACTGATTCGAGAGCAACGTTGTTAAGATGATATGCAGGTAAGTTGCCAGTCGACCTTGACACTCGTGAGAATTTACATTTGTTAACATTTAGTGTCATTTCCTATGCATTGCACCAGGAAGAGATATTGTTAATATCAATTTGTATTGCGCGTAAGTCATCATCAGTTATTATTTCACGGAAAAGGACACAATCGTCGGCAAATAGATGAATTGATGAGGTAACGGAATCAGGGAGGTCATTAATGAATATTAAGAAGAGTAAGGGCCCTTGTGGAACACCAGAAAGGATGGGGTGTAAGCTTGAGTTAGTGCCATTAGCTGCTACAAATTGCTGACGTTCTGTTAGAAATGATTCAAGCCATTTCAGTACATTAGTATCAAGTCTTATTGTGCGCAGTTTTAGTAGCAGAAGCCGGTGGCAAACCTTATCAAACGCCTTAGCGAAATTTAAAAAGATGCAATGTGCAGTTGAATGACGATCAAGAATTGTATGCAGCCTGTGGGTAAAAAGGACAAGTTGTGTTTTGCACGAATATGACTTGTGAAAACCATGTTGTGCATGATGAAAAAACGAGTTAGATTCTAAAAAGTTTACTATGTGTGAAAAAAGGATATGTTCGAGAATCTTACACGGGATACTGGTAATTGAAATAGGGTGATAGTTATTAGGTGAATGTTTGTTTCCAGATTTATGTACTAGAATCACTTTCCCTATTTTCCAGTCTGCCGGCATTGTACTATGCTCAAGAGATTGCTGGAATACTTTAGACAGAATAATCGAGGAATATATTCTCGTGCTTTTTAAAAACTTTGAGTTTATGCAGTCAGTTCTGGCAGCTGAAAAAGATTTCAGGCCTTCAATAATTTTGGCGATTCCATCGGGGTTGATAGTGAGAGTACATTGGCAGATAATTATAAGCGCGACAAAAAGGCATGTTGTTAGACAGGGATTTATTGAAGAAACTGGAGAAAACATTGTTAAATATTGATGAGCATTCACTGTCAGGAATAGGTTCGTCGTAGGAGCTTGTTAGAGTGATTTTAGACCTATCCGCCGTATTAACAACTTTCCAAAATTTTCTAGGATTTGCTAGCAGCATATCCGGTAAAGCCTTTGTGAGAAACATTTTTTTTTTGCATTTTTAATGGCTGAAATATAAGCATCAGTTGCGGCTCAATATGATGACCAGCGAAACTGGCTGTGTGAGGTTTTAGCTAGCCGGTATAAGCGTTTCTTTCGGTTAGATAGCCGCCTATTGTGCGAGTTATACGAATGGGATATTTCGAATAGGAATGAAACTGTTAGTAAGATCAGCAACCTTTTTCTTGAACAATGTCCAGTTAGCTTCAACGGGGCGTAGCTCAAAGCCTTCTAGGAGCTTCGTTAGAAAGAGGCTAAGCTCGTGGTTGATTTGGTTAAAATCAGCGCGATTGTAATTACGCAGTGTTTTAGTAGTCTTTGATCTTTTCTGTTTGGAGATGGTAATGTGAAAATTTAATGCAAGATAATCACTCAAACCTGGTAAGAATGTTATTTCTGAGCATAATTCAGGGCTTGAACAAACAACTGGATCCAGTATATTAGCTGTGGTACCTGTTATGCGTGTTGGTTGTGTGACAATCTGCGCGAGGTTAAAACACGAACACAAGTCTACAAATTCTTTAGAAGTCGAGGAACTGGAATTTATAGGATTAGCGCCATCCAGCCAGTTAATTTCAGGAAAATTAAAATCACTCAGTAAAAATATAGGTGTTTTCGGGAATCGCGTCGTTACAATGTTAATGGTGTCGTGAAGCTCCGAGACAAATGTCGGTGATGAGTTCGGAGCGCGATAACAAGCTCCTAATATAACATGACGGTGGGTTACTTTTAGATGTACCCATACAATTTCCAAAAACGTAGTGATGTTAAGAGCGAAAGATTCGATGTGTTTGTCAACGGCTATGAGGACGCCACCACCTTGCCTTGCGCTCCTATCGCATCGATAGAATTGAAATTTGTTAGGTGAGTCAAGAATTTTACTGTCGCGAATGTGCCCATGAAGCCATGTCTCGGTTAGTACTATAATATCAGCGGAACAAGAGTCAGCAAGAGACAAAAGTTCAGTACATTTTATGATTGCGCTTCTTATGTTAGTGAACAAGACAGACACGTGTGTTGGTGGGGAGCTGCAGCCACTACCCCTCTGTAAACGTTAATCGGATGACGATGCATTTTGCTGCTCAGAAGGCGACTGCGCTGAACTAGTAACCGGCCATGAGAGACAGTTTGCTTTGACGTAGTGTGGGTTAAATCTGATATGTTGTCTGTGATAGGATCGCATGTAAAGCACTTGTTGTCGATAACTAGCTTATTGTACATGAGCTTGAAGAATGGCGAGACGGGTAGGGATTTAGCATATTCGATTAATCTCTTTCTGGCTTGGCATGTGGCTGGGGAAAAATTTTCTGTTATACTAATATTGTTATCTTTTCGCTTTGCTTTTGCGTGCAAAACTTTTTCTTTGGTCTTTTAATTCATGAATTTCACTATAACGGGGCGGTTTCTGGAAGGGTTGTGTTGCCTGATTCTGTACGCTCGCTGAATGTTCGATAAAGCTATCTCGTTATCGAGCAGGTTCAGCACTTTCTCTTCGGTCTGCTGCCATGTCTCATTTTCATCCGCAATTCCGTGGAATAACAAGTTATCGCGCCGACTTCTCCAGTTCGCTCAAACGCACTTGCAAAAACTCATTTTGCTTGCGAAGATCGCTGATTATGTGTTCCATATTTTCTTTAAGATTGTCTATTTCTTCTACTTTTCGTTCAGCGTGCGCAAGCCTGCTGCCTATGTCCCCGAGAACCAGTCCAATATTTTCCTGATCTTGACGGATTTCTTCAACGCTTTGTTTTAGCTCCTGATTACTGGTGGTCATTGAAGCCGACTGCTCCTGCAGAAGCCTGAGGATGTGCAGTATCTCGTCGTTTTGGGAAGTCGTTGCTTTAGTTATAGGCACGCATGGTTCTACTTTGTCCGCGGAGCTTTCAATTGCGCTAGCGGATCCTTTATTTTGAGCACTGCGTGTTAAGAGGGGAGGGCCGGGATTTTCTTCAAAATCTCCTGACATCAGTAATAAAAAACTATTGTTTAGGCACTCGGACAATATTTCAAAGCAAACCCGTGGGCACGGGAACAGCAACAAGGAGCGATTGTTGTGCTTTTGTGCGTGTATAGAAAGACAGTTACGCACCTGTAGCAGTAGAATAGGTTGTCTGTCAGACATGGCTAAAGCTGTGTTGTCCGCGTGCCCACTGAAGAGCGCAGGCAGGGCGTTGCTGTATCTATATCAGGTGCTGCGGAGCATGTCGATGATGCGGTTAGGCCACGTGATGCAAGAGGCACCGGCTATTTTCAGCAGCGCCTCCGTGTCTTTTGACAGCGCAGGGGTGTAGGCCTGTAGTGGAACGGGGCAAACTGCAGGAACAGGGCGAGCCGCAGGGACGGGGCAAGGCGCATGGACAGGATAAGCTGCAGGAATGGTGCCGATGAAGCAGTTGGGCTGAGATTCACCACCGTGCTGAGAACCACAGTGCACCAGGACGGAAAGCAGGACCTGTAGCAGTAGAATAGGTTGTCTGTCAGACATGGCTGAAGCCGTGCTGTCCGCGTGCCCACTGAAGAGCGCAGGGCATTGCTGTATCTTTATATCGGGCGCTGCGGAGCATGTCGATGATGATGCGGTTCGCCACGCAATGCAAGAGGCACCGGCTATTTTCAGCAGCGCCTCCGTGTCTTTTGGCAGCGCAGGGGTGTAGGCCTGTAGTGGAACGGGGCAAACTGCAGGAACAGGGCGAGCCGCAGGGACGGGGCAAGGCGCATGGACAGGATAAGCCGCAGGAATGGGGCCGATGAAGCAGTTGGGCTGAGATTCACCACCGTGCTGAGAACCACAGTGCACCAGAATGGAAAGCAGGACCTGTAGCAGTAGAATAGGTTGTCTGTCAGACATGGCTGAAGCCGTGCTGTCCGCGTGCCCACTGAAGAGCGCAGGGCTTTGCTGTATCTTTATATCAGGCGCTGCGGAGCATCTCGATGATGATGCGGTTCGCCACGCGATGCAAGAGGCACTGGCTATTTCCAGCAGCGCCTCCGTGTCTTTTGGCAGCGCAGGGGTGTAGGCCTGTAGTGGAACGGGGCAAACTGCAAGAACAGGGCGAGCCGCAGGGACGGAGCAAGGCGCATGAACAAGATAAGCCGCAGGAATGGTGCCGATGAAGCAGTTGGGCTGAGATTCACCACCGTGCTGAGAACCGCAGTGCACCAGGACGGAAAACAGGACCTGTAGCTGTAGAATAGGTTGTCTGTCAGACATGGCTGAAGCCGTGCTGTCCGCCTGCCCTTTGAGGAGTGCAGGGCGTTGCTGTATCTTTATATCAGGCGCTGCGGAGCATCTCGATGAGGATGCGGTTCGCCACGCGATGCAAGAGGCACTGGCTATTTCCAGCAGCGCCTCCGTGTCTTTTGGCAGCGCAGGGACGGGGCAAGGCGCATGGACAAGATAAGCCGCAGGAATGGAGCCGATGAAGCAGTTGGGCTGAGATTCACCACCGTGCTGAGAACCGCAGTGCACCAGGACGGAAAACAGGACCTGTAGCTGTAGAATAGGTTGTCTGTCAGACATGGCTGATACCGTGCTGTCCGCGTGCCCTTTGAAGAGTGCAGGGCGTTGCTGTATCTTTATATCAGGTTCACAGCTCTGCCGAGCAAGCAGGCACCCACTCTGTGTTTGTTGAAGCTGATATGAACGCCACAGTGAAAAATTTACCTGTGGTCCGTGCCATCGTCGAGGTCGTAGATGATTGTGAACATTTCGTCGGAACCTGTTTGTTTACCATCAGGCCTCAAGTTCGCTACATTTGACGACTATGACTTCCTTACTACTTGGTCCTTGTCTCCGGATCCTCACCCGCAAGTGGATGCTGACTACAGCACGTATATAAACTGGATGATAACCAAATCCCTTTCATCGTCCGACCAGCAAGACTTGTATGAAGTTCTGGCACCTTACGCATCTGTGTTCAACTTTTTCCAAAAACCTAATTTTTTTGCCACCGCAGTCACGTATGTCACATAAAATCAGCACTGGTGATGCAATCTCAATAAGGCAGAAGCCCTACCCATACAGTGGGGTGACATTCCGATAGAGGCAATGGGGCGGAAGAATCACTGGCAACACTATTGTGATTTTTTTTTTTTTTTGCGGTGAACGCTCGCATCACTAAAATCCATGCAAACCCGCCTGAGACTAGAACAAGATATTTAATTCATTAATGACATATTTTGCCATTATTAGCACTGGAAAAATTATTAGCAATGTGTGCGACCGGTAACCGTAACCTTCTACTCTGTGGGGACTGCAGATGTGTCGACACTTCGAGCAGGCCAAGCACCAACGCATTGCACACCCCTTTGACCGGCTCCCCAACACTACTGTTAGCTCCACATACGGGGATCTGCCAACACTAAAGCAGCCTTCAAACCCTCAGAACTTGACTTACATTGTGCGCCGTGAACTAGAAGCCCTTGCTCCTGCTACATCCAACCTTGCCACAATATCTCTTATTCAGGCCGTTGTCCGCCAGGAGGTTGCTAACTTGGGCACAGCCACACCGTGGAACACCAGAGTTCGAGCTCCGCCCCTTCCATAATCGTTGCCATTACGCCCCGCGACACCTTCACACAATGTTACCGATACCGCAGTCCTGATGAGTGGCATACCCCTGACGATCGGCCGATCTCTTTCACGTGCTTGCATGTAGGCCGCATCTCTCGCCACAGCCGCAGCTGCTGATCCTCATCACCCTGACCTTTCCCCTACATTTACCGCTACTCCGACTATTGCCTCCACTGTTTCTCACTTTCCCTGCTGTTGCCATTCGCCTCTTCTTCGCTGCAGTTCCTCACTATCCTCTGTCGGCCGCTTCACGGGAAACTAAGCAGTACAGCTCCTAGAGGTGACGCTGCATTGGTACCCCGACCTGGAAATTCTCTGCTGCCCGTTGCTTCGCCCTGTAATATTCTTGATATCTTTGCGGATGGTTTTCCTATCTCTCCCCCTTTGATACTGGCGCCCAAGTCTTGGTCCTCAGCTCATTTTTTTTGTCGCCTGAAAAACGTGCAGACACCAGCCACTTTGCCCACTGTTCATGTTGCCAATGGTAGTGCTGCTGCCGTCACTGGCCTCTGCACTGCCCGAGTCAACAGTGCTGGTAAAACATCCTTGTTTTGTTTGCTGTCCTCAACCAGTACCATCACAATATGATCCTTGCTTTTGACAGCGGCCCACCCTGCCCTTATCGACTGCTCCAGTGGCCTCCAATGACTGGACCTTCCTGTCTGCTGAGATCGCCCTCACTCTACACCTCGCCTTCACTCCACCTAGTTTGCTCGCCTGCCCCCCCGACTCTACTGTTTACCTACCTCTGTCACCTTTCCCGCCAGTGCCTGACGGTGACTATGTTGCTTGCCCCATCACCGAGGTCTTTCTTCACTGCAATGTCGTTCTTCCGCATCTCATTGTGCACGCCACCCAGAATAGCATTTACCTTCCTGTCCTGAACTTCAGTCTGTTGCCCCAAGTTCTCCTAAAAGGAATATCCCTTGCTACCTTCTCCCCTCTCACAGACTGCACTGTCTCTGCTCTCACTCCTGGCCCCCGTTCAACTGTCTCTCAAACACACGAATTCCCCACCTCCATTACAGAACCTATTTCCGTGATGATTGCCTTCAACGTCAGCCCTGAGCACTCTCGGAATCTTCACAACGGTTTGTTGTCCTTTACCGATATTTTTTTACTTTGCCAGCAGTTGTCTGCATCAAACATCAGTTGTGACTCACTGTATTGACGCCGGTGATGCAATATCTATACATCGGAGGCCTTATCGTGTGTCCCTTTCAGAGCTCAAAGTCATCCAGCAAGAGATCGACAGGGCGGCCAACAGTGTCATCAATTCTTCAAACAGCCCCTGGGCACCTCCTGTCATGCTCGTTAAAAAAAAAAAAACAGTTGGCAATTTTGCATCGACTATCGACATCTGAACAAGATCACAAAGAAGGACTTCTACCTGCTTCCACGAATAGACGATGCCTTAGATTATTTACATGAAGCTTACTACTTTTCCTTCATCAACCTCCGTAGTATTGCTTTTGTCACTCCCGACGGACTTTACCAATTTAAGGCAATGCCTTTTGGACTTTGTAATGACCCTGCCACATTTGAACGGATGATGGATTCCTTACTCCACGGCTTCAAGTAGTGGACTACTTGTTTATGCTACTTGGATGACGTGATTGTTTTCTCGCCCTCGTTTGAAAGTCACCTTCGTCGCTTCTCGTCCATCTTGGCACATTTTCGCCGTGCTGGATGCTGATGATTTTCCTTGGGTTCTTTTTTTGCTTTGGTTTGTGGACAAGATCTTGTAGCTGGGACAGTTGTCTTGGCAGGCAGGCTTGTGTTTGCAGTGGCAGCAATGCTTGAGAAACTACCATGTAACATTACTTACACTGTATTGGTGCTTGTATGGTTTTTCATTAAGACTTCAACCAATCTGGCTGATGTACGGGTTTCCACAAGGTAGATCCAATCTGCATTTAACGATAGGTTGCTGGTGCGTTATTCTGCATCCACATTCCTTTTCTGGCTGGGTCATTTTACAGAGCCCTCCAAGTTTCCACAGTTAGTCTTGCAAGGCGTGCGTGTAGTGTGCTATGTCAGAGCATGTTAATGAATCCCTCGTGATCGAAATTCTTCCGGAGCCCTCCACTATGGCATCCTTGATAGCCTGAGTAGCTTTGGAGCTGTAAACCCTATACACCAAACCAAACCTTGTGGTTACCAATGACAGAAATGGCTAGGAGAAAGGTCATACATATGAAAGAAGAAAAACTTTAATAGTACAATTGGTACACCTTGCACCTGCGTTGGGCTTGCAGTTTCCAGCTGTACACTGGAACAGGTTTGTTTGTTTGCTTATTTGTTTGTTTTGTTTGTTTGTTTGTTTGTTTGTCCGTACATGTTATAAGAAGCTGCAGTGCCACCTTGTGATGCATTGCAGCATAACCCCCCATTTCTGGCCATGCAGTGCAATAAGCTGTTTGTTCTAAGAACTAGGTGGCAAGCTGCTTGGGCAAATGAAGGAAACAACAAGCTGCATTCTGTAAAGCTCTTTTTAGGGGAATGGAAATATAGAAATTGTGCCGACACCAAGAATATTTTATCGAAGTAATTTTATGTCATCTATGCATAGGACACACGCACATCACTCATAATTTTCTCTTGACAAAAAAAGACAAGCAAGTGTTTGAAATGTGCGGTAATGAGCTCACAATCGATCGCATTTTAATCTCATGCCCGTGACGATGATTTTAAGAAAATCTTTCACTGTATTTTATAATGAACACTTTCCATTTCATCCTGCGTTGCTTTTAGGCAAACAAACATTTGTCGATTTTTCTCTTGTTTGTACATTTCTCAAGAAAACCAATGTTTTAAATCAAATATGAATACCATAACTCTAAGCATTTCGCATAACAAATCATCTAACCTTGTGTTTGGCGCATCATAGCCATAGTTTTATGGCGCTTATGCGCAAAGGCAACCAAGTAATATGCTGTGTATGCACCTGTGCGGCATAATTACATTTCTACCATTGCGAAGTGTAGAGGCTCACTGTTTTGGTCAGCCCCAACCTTTTGTTATTTATTAATGCGTAAGCATTAAATGGGTATGTCAGCAGGTTCGTGTCATCACGAGTATGTTCGCACGATTACGTCTGAATGAAAGAAGTTATAAGAAAAGGAGGTATAAGATGAAAACAATTTCACTGGGTAAAAAATTTGGAGCATGTGGGTTAACTAGGTATACATTTAAGTCAATCTGACATCGAAATAGGTGGGAGGGGTAATGGTGACATCTAAATAGGGTCACGTGATACTCATCTTCAGCTGGTGGGAAATTTGAAACGTTTGAATGTTTGCGAGCTGGAAAGGACATGATTTGCATCACAAATGGGTGGAATGGTTAGAAAGTGTGTAAAGAGAGGTAATCAACCAACCGCAGTCTGTAAAGTTTCAAGAGCGCTGCAAAATCTGCAGTGGAGAAATGTGAAAGCTTGAGCGTTGCTGCTGCACAAGGTACACTGCGCACCCCTTGTCGAACACAACCAGCGTTGAACACATCGTAGTTCATTGGCGTTCTATAATTGGTTTACAGGAAGGAAATGCGCAGTATCTGTCACTCGTGGAATCTCGCAGTCACATCTCTCAGACAACACAGCAACGCTCAGGCTTACACATTTCTCCAGTGCAGATTCTGTAGTGTTCTCGGAAATTTATTTACAAAACAAATACTGCTGTCTCTTTCTTTGGAGAGACAGCTGGGGCGGGTTACAAGTCACATGAGTATAAATTTGTCAAGTAACATTGTCAGGCAATTCTGTCTGAAATAGATTAGTCGGCAGTGAACACTCGGAGCCATCTAAGGCATTCCATAACGTCTGTTGTGAAAAAAAACATTTATTGATAGATTACAGTGTGCAGATTGCATTTGTTTTTAATAACCCGACTGAAACTGTATTTCTGTAAAAAATACTTTTCATACTTAGTGTATGTTCTTTATTCAACACTATTTGGAAGCGCTGTTTTGCCATGTTGCTGTATAATTTTGTATAGTTATCTGCTGCGCCAAAGTTTCCAAGTTTTTGTATGGTGGTGCAGCCCTTCGTCAAGCCATTGCTAGGCTTTTGGCTTGGCTTAACGAAGTAATTGTATGGAAATTGACTGCACAGGGGAGCAACATTTTAATGCCATAGCGTTAAAGGGAACATTATGCCGAAAATCTGGCATTGGTATTGTAAGTATCACGGGCATGGCGCTGGCAGGTAGTAGTTTGCAGCTGAGTCTTAGATAGTTTGTGCAACTTACCACATGATATGAAGAATCAACCTGCCAGTGCTACTCCTGGGTTATGCTGGTCGGTTGGAGGCCATCGCATCATACCCTCAAAGATGATGAGATAGGAGAGCTGCATATTCACATGAGTGCCTCCACTCTAGTCTAGTTGGTCTCTTTGAACCTTTTACTTTGCGGAGCAGCAATGCTTTTCCAGCTATTGCCTCCTTTACATTTTGATACAGACATCCTGATGGACATAATGGAGAAAGTTTCAAGTGGAGTGATCAGGTACCTATGCATTGGCATTGTTCATGATGCTCCTTTCCTTATTGGATACTGTCTCATTGATGTGCTTGGCAGTGTGTAAAGCTTACACGCTTACAGTAGCACATCGTGCCAAGAGAATGCATCACCCTATTTTTCTTTAATGCTGTGAAGATAGATAAAAATGCCTATTCTCCTTGCATTTTCATTTTGTAGTAGCTAAGAGGGTGTTGACAATGCCAACTTTTAAGTAAGCTGCTCTGACCCAACCCGCTGTGACAGAGAAAGAAAGGGCTTAGCAATACAGTGCTGCTTTATTTTCTCATCTGTGTCCGCTGCTGGCCTATTCCAGAGCTGCCCCTTTTTGTGGTACTTGTGTGGTGCTGAAGGGCATGGTGAAATTTAATGTGGTGGTGTGTGCTCTGTTCTGCTGTCATTGTACCGGTCCGTGTAGAAAGCAGTCTGCAGTGTTGTTTTTGCCTCTTTGCAGGCCGCATGTCCACCACACGGTTCCTTTCGAGGCTGTGCCCGATGTCCTCCAAAACCTCACTGGGAAAAGATTGGGCAAAGTAGTGATGAAGATGAAGTGAATGGCCAGCAGCGCTGCAGAAAGCGGCGCATTCCTTTCCAGTTACTTTAGGGCATCATTATGCCCTTTCTCTCTGGTAGCTAGTAGCTGCACCGTTGCCTCTAGTGCAGAGTTCCTTCTATGGTGCACGCATGCTTATGTGCATGTGATTTATGGTCCACCCTGGTTATAGTACCACATCTAGCTGCTGGTAGCTGCTGATGGTTGGCCATCTTTTGGCGCTGGTAAACATTAGATGTATATGTGCAACAAGCCAGCAATATGCACACCTTAACTTGCTCATTTGTGTAGCACGTGCTGCTGAGAAAGAAGGCTGTGGTAGTGTTATCTCCTTGCACTAGGTGTAGACATTTTTTTCCCCTCTTTCCGTCTTATGCACACTGTGAAAATGCAGTTCTTTCTCTTTGCAGTTTTTATGTTTTAGGCACTTCTGTGGCTAGTCATTGGACATTTGTGGATTTGACTGGTGTCGCTATGAGCGAATATGCAGATTTGATGATGGGCCCTTGCGGCTTCAGAATACATGGATTGTGTGCTTAGAAGGACTGACAGCATCTGCTTTTGCATTTATCAACCTTGAAAAGTATGGAGAATAAGTATTACTAAATTTGTGCTCAGTGCACAGCTTGCAGTCTCCAAACATGTGTGGCAATTCTGACTGTTGCGTGTGTGTATATAACAGCCCAATATCCACACTGTAAACTGGTAGTGACTTGTTTGTGTTTGCTGCTTGCGCAAGCATAGACAGTAATGGTGCGAGACATAGTTTTATTTCTGAATTCATTTTGCATTCTCTGTGGGATGTGAATAAAGGCCATGTGTGCGGGTTACTAAGTATCACATTTTCCAGCTGTAAGATGTGTTGTTCCAGTTGTTCTAAAAGCAGAACTGAAGTGATGTGGCCTGCATGCATTTCCTTAGGGCAGGGATTCTCAGTTCTAGCATTGAAAAGCGCTTTCAGACGGGGAACCCTGCATGCCTTGGTTTGCCTCCTAACATGCAACATGCCTCTTATAATGATATTCCTAGATTCACTTAATTAATGGATGCTTCCCACTGTGGTGTTTAGGGTGGATGGAGGCACACATGTGCTGTGCGATCTCAATGCAAAGATCCCCAGATGGCCAAAATTAATCGGATGCCCTCCACTGTGATGTCCCTCGAGTCCCACTAAGTGATGACTGTCTGTGCAGTCAAGGTGGCCTTCTGTGAGAAAGGGATGAAGAAAGAACGCAGCTAGAAAACATGCTGTGTGAGATTAACCGTGTGATTTTGGTCCCATTACAAAGAGGAAAGCTGGGGCAGGGTTCCCAAGGAAATCTGCACGCCTTGAGAGGTACCAAGGAGAGAGTTACATTGCACAAGTTGTGGCAGCCTCCAATACAAGGTTACCATTTTCATTGTTTGCAACCTGGTTGGTCAATGTTACATGAACCATCATGTGTTGCATTTGAGGCAGTGCACTGAGAACATGCCAGTGACATGAGTCTGCCCACAAGTTGCCTTCCTACTAATCTTAAAAACGGCATGTGTTAAAAATTGTGTGCACTGTACATCTTTGATAACGATCTGGATAGGTAGATGCAGTTTCTGTTCACTGCCTCGGCACTACAATAACCTCTTATCTGAAAATGCAGCCATACAGAAGGAGATTTTCTTTATATGCAGGTGCAACTAATGGGCTGGAAAATCTGGTAATTATAACCGTGGCTATGGAATATTTTGTGCGTGTCTACTTGTATATATGCAGACCAAAGACCCCACCCTCAATAGAGCCACTAAAATTAATGCCTTGTAAATTTCATAACATTCCATCTTGTAGAACCACTTTTTGTGCCCCGTCGTCATTCAGAGTTATTTGATGAAGAATCTGCATTATGAAGTGCAGGTTTGTAAGCCACTTTTCAATTATCCACAGCTGCATACCAATTCAGGTGGCGCAGTGTTTTGATTAAGGTTCATTATTCGGTTGCTAATTATGTATTGACTTCTTTTGTGAGCTTTTCTTCTTGTTTTCTTCACACACTGTGCAGTGAGCAATATATTGGCAGTGATGTGTGCATAGTCTATTGTTGTCTTTTCTCCTATAACTGACAAGTTGCAAGTGCTACCACAGTGCACTGTTGTGATTGGCATCCTGCAGTTTCAAGCCAGTCTAGTCTGCTGTGGTTTGCATTGCTAATGCTGCACTGATGCTGCTCGCATTCTTTAAGGTAATGCAGTTGAACTTTATTTATGGGAGATGCCTTTTGTGTGGCTTTTTTTGTTGTTGTTGTTAGATTTGGAAGTAAACAAAGCAACTGTCTTTCTATACGTGCAGATGGAATTGTTAATGTTTAAAACCTAAACTTGGACAAGAAATTACAGGTTGCTTGTAGAAGTTGCAAGCAGAAATTGTGAATGACTTTCTGGTGTTCTGAATTAGTATGTTTTGCAAAGAACGCGCCATTTCTCTTTGTTACCATAGTGCACTAAACAGTGGCACAGTATAGACATTTTCTTCACACACACAGTAGGTTAATTTTTTGGCATACCTGCTCTCAAGCTTGCATGACCTGTCATGCATCCGTCCATGCTATTTGCAATTTGTAGCAGTCTCCCTTTTGAAGATAGTTCTTTGTTCAGTAGAGTTGAAAGTTTGGCCAGTCGATATGCATTCAAAGAGTGAAGAAAAAAAGTCCAAGCCGTGAAGGTAAAGCCCTTGCCGATTTACATCTGAAGTTTAATCAAAGAAACTTGACACATTGCCCAGATAAACTTGACGAACACCAGAAAACTGGAAGAGGCACGCAAAAACAACATTGAGCAAAGTTCCTGTGCAGGGAAACTGATGCCACATAGATGTGCAATGGAACACGCCCGTCATTAGTAGTAGCACACTGTAATGAGGAATAGAGTTCAGATGGTGCAAGTTCACACCCACGGAGCCACAAGGAACGGATAGCACCACCGCAAGCAGAATAAGCACATCCTTGCTGTGTGATCCCTTTATGCAATATTTTTTTTCAGTTATGCATTAACTATGAATATGACACAAGTTTGATCAGATGTAAAAATCAATTTTGCATGAACATAGCATTGTGCTTCAAGACATCATATAAGAGGCAGCAGTTGAGGCCACCTAAGCAGCGCTGCTGCACCTCTTGCTGCCTCTCCCTCGTCCGTCGTGAACACCATTATTTTTTTTCTTACATCCTTACTCCTCACAGCAATCTGTGCTGCCTTCTTTCTACCTTAGCAGCCATCTTCAGGAGTGCTATTTATTATTTTATAGCCATTTGCCTCCGAACATTGGCTTCACGATCTTTGGCGACCTAGGTGCCACGACACTATTCCTTGGGAAATGTCACTCTGTCTAGATGCTCTTTACTATAATAATTTTTTACTAAAGATGTCTACTATGAAAGAAAAAAATGCAGTCATCTATGAAAGGCAAAATGGGACTGCACTTGTCAAGTTGCCTTTATTAAACTTGTAAGAGAGTGTCCTGTAACTTCGGGTTTTATTGTTTGCCTTTATTTCCCAAGCTATTTCAGTCTCAAAAGCATGCCTCCGAGGTCGAGCTGTCGAATTTACTGCTTATATTGCAAGATTCACTGATAACCAGTGCATACCCAGTTTTTGTGTATGCATTTCAAAGCTTTGAAATAACTCAGGCACACCATGTGTACCTGGACTTAGAAATCAGCACAATAAGCAATGTACCATGCTGTGCTCCTTAACATACAGCAGCCAGGAGTAGTATGCACTGCTAAGAAGAGCAGAGATTTTACGTACTAGTTCTACAAGTGACGTGGTCATGGTATAGACACAACTCTATGCTGCAATGGCAGATTCTCTTCGAAGGAAGCCCTCCTGCAGATAGCATTGACAGATTATTACAGTGTGGCAGTTATTCTTATCTCACGGAGTAGGCACCTGCAATTTCATACTGGGGAATAATCGTGCCATAAGAACCATTCGACTCCATTGGGTAGAGGACCTCCTTTGCAGGGTATTTGCCACTTCATTTCTTTTATTTATTTGGCTATGGCTTATATGCAGTTTTTTTTTTCTTTTGTTTACAGCATTTGCATATGCAGGCTAATTCAAGTGCGGCTTAACAGCAAAGTCGGAGTGGTGCATATGTTGTGCATATTGTTGCCACTGGTTCTTTTTTGTTTCAACAGAGTGGCACACTTGTTACTGTGGCATGGCACTCAAACACTGTGTATCTTGATGTCATATTGAAGGCAAGATACTGAAAGCAGTTCAAATTAGGCTCATTTGTATTTTCTCCTACTGAAGAACTGCCATTGAGGCATATACTCATTCCACCTCTGCAATCCTTCATACTCCACAAATATTTTAACATGCAGGACCGATTAAAGGAACAATTAAATAGAAAATGAAGGCGTTCAAACTTGTGCCAACTGTTTCTGAAAAGTTTAGATAAAGTATAACATAGATCGAGAACGTCTTCAAAGTAGCTGGTGAAGCTTTCACCAACCTAGACACTGCTCAGCGTGAAGTTTACACACGGCTGGACGCCCGAAGATGTCAGTGAAGGCGGTCTTGAAAGCGGACCAAGTCGCGAAGCAGTGTTCGTGGTTTTTGAACCAAAGGTTCACTATATTGGTAAAGTAGAAGATAACATTCATGAGCTTCATGCTGTCGTCCCACCAGTTGCAAGTGCTCACCTGGTCGTAGGAGGACAGACAGTCCTCCACACTGTGGTAGTTCGTGCCACTAAAAATGGCGGGATCCCGTTGACGAACTGCACCGGGGCAGCTTGCGGGTGACTGTGAAGAAGCGGCTGGTTGGATGACTGCATCATGGTAGCAGGTGTTTGACTGCATAGCTCCAGGCCGAGTCCCGGCATATACGCCACCATGAATATAACAAGCTTTATTGTAGGGCGAGCTCGTTTACCAAAGCTAGGTCCCTTGCAGGTCCAGACTCTGGTGTTCATCTCATGCAAGGTCACCTTCTATACAAATGATATTGAGTGAAGCACAATGGTGTTTTTTTTATCTAGTGCAACCTGGGCAAATTGCAAAAAATGTGTGCTTTAGCCACAGCTGAGTGGAAGTTTTACAAGCATAAGCTGAAAGTGCTTTTGCATTAAGTAGCCTGCTAGGCCTATTGGGTTTAGCAAAGCCCAATGCAACTTCCTTCACTGCAAAAAAATTCACACCCTTAAAGGTGCACTTCATGTCTAAGTCACACCCTCCAAAATAGGGTGCACTGAGGTACTTATTCACACATTTAATGGGTGCAACGCTGCTTGCTGTACTCAATAAAAAGCCACATTAGTACCCAAAGGCATCTTTTAAAGGTGTGAGTTATGATAGACAAGGGTGTGGTTTGTTTTGCAGTGTTAAAACTTTTCACTCGTATGCCTAGAAAAGTGTAATTAGGGCCAATGCACGTTCAGACAGCAACATTTCTACAGTAATGTGACCTTGAAGGCTTTTAGGCTTGGCTATGCCTGTTGGACTTAAATAGGCATCACACATTCAGTTAGGCTTAGGGAGGTGTAATTATGCCAATATGCTTCAAACAGGTTTAACTAACTGACCGTGGTCGTGGAAATCGGTCACTCATGGCAAGTCACAGCACCCCTGTCACATGGGCACGAAAAATGACAGAAGTTCCAAATGCCATTCACATTGAGCTACACACATGAATACTAATTGCATTCCTCCTAATGCCATTCGCAACATAATTCGACCGGCATTCGACAGTGGAATGGGTATTCTCGTGCCTAGTGCTGATCTAGCATACGTTTTGCATATAAAAGTCACTTTTACTAAAAAACATGTTCATAATACCTCGTTTAAATCAGAATCTATACAAGTCATTGCTTTCAACTTTTGTTGCAACATTACTATGAAGGAATGTGACCACAAGCGGCCCTTGTTGGAGAGTGCTTGTACCTAGTCTGTTTGCCAAGAATGAGCACCATTTGCCAAAAAATAACCTTTATATTTTTCCAACACAAAGTAATTTCCATGAATAGAAATTTATATTTGTTGCAACTTATTTATGCAAATGCTCTATCATCAATGACATTAAATATCTTCGTGTAGCACTGACCATGAAAATAAAGCAGTTTCAGGCATTCGGTGCTTATCATTTTTCATGCCGAGTGGCGGGGTATAACTATGTATAAGCAAAGCTAGGCTCAGCTGTCATGGTAACAGTTGCTTAATAGGCAGATGGAATCTGGTAAACTTCTTTGTGCTGGGCTAGAAATGATTTTGCACTAGGACTTACCTCAAATGTCAAACACTTGCAGTACAAAATACTTTGTTGGGCGAGTTGGTACTTATTCATTATTAATATAAACAGCGCCAACACGAAGACAAGGGACAAGAAACAAGAAGCCACAGTACATGCGCTGTACTGTGGCTTCTTGTTTCTTGTCCCTTGTCTTCGTGTTGGCGCTGTTTATATTAATAATGAACTTGCAGTACAGTGGCATGCATGCCATGCAAGGGTTGACTACAGCAGCATATGTTCCAAAATCAGACACAGGCCATAAACTAAAGCAGCAGCCATGCTTGACAAGGTCAACAAAATGGGTTGTTGAGGGTTTGACAGCGATGGTGATATACATATGTTGGTCAGGCATACCGCTGGGCTGTGTAGCCCAGTGTTTTGTTATGTAAGGGTATGTTCAATCTCAGGTCTGTGTTCCTGTCGAACGTTCAACTAGCAAGGCTGTCTCTTGCGTAGTCTTTTTTGTTAGCACGCGCCTTTCGATATACGCTCATCTTCTTTGCGACAGTCACCGAGCGTTGGTGCGACAATACAGTAAAGTTGCACTTACCGATTTTAAACTCTAATCTTAAGCCCTCCAGTGATATTGCAAGTGCTTAAAACAAACTGTGTTTGATTTCCATTTACTCTTATCACGAATATATGCACGAGCAATGTAACTTGCTAAGCCATAAAATCTTGAAGGATGTTTCAACCAGCTTGGAACTTGCATGTTAGAATGAGACCCCCATGAAGCTGCAGACCTTGATTAAAATTACCGCAGTCAGACTGCTCTCACAGAAAATTGAGCTTTTATATGGTAGGAAATACAGAATGCAGGCGTCTCCATCACTGGCCAATTCTGCAGGTAGCTGACATAATTTTTGTGTGTTCATCTTGGAGGCCACTTCAAGTCTTTTCTGTAACACGAAGAGTTTCAAGTCGAATGGTGGGAAGAAATTGCAATTTTCTCGGCAGTAATCAAATGTCTCTTGCTGCCATACAAACGCTAGCTTATCCAAAAAGTGCCATAGAATTGGGATTTTACTAAGAACAAACAATAAGCAATAAGCCTGCACTTTCGAAACCACTGGCTGTTTGCAGGGCTATGTTCTACTAAAGCAAAGGAACTGGCAAACTGTCAGCAGAATGGTGACAGCAATGCTACTTTGCCTTGGCAAGGTTTGAGCAATCCGTTCAGTATGCAAATACTGTGTCCCTGTTGATGTGCCAACTATGAGTAAAGCTCTCTCAGGAACTTTCTGATGGTGCAGAAGAGTTTTAGGAAATGGTGTATATTGTGCAGGTTAAGCAGTACGTAAGCCAGCATCTCGCCTGTGCTGAGTAAATGGTTTATGTAGGCTCGCGTGAAATGCTTGCATGCATAACACGTGCACTGCTCCAGTAGCGGCACGAACTGGTCCCGATAGCGGCAGTCTTTCATGTCCAATGCAAGCTGGTGTTCTAGCAGGTTTCCTTCTAGCATAACCAAAAGGTCCTCAGCACAGCTGCAACCAAATGACAAGGCCAATCCATCATCGGTGGCAGCATTTGCAAATGCTGTGTCGAAGATATCGACACCATTTATAGCGGCTTCCAGTATGAACTCCGGTCGTAGAATGCCGTGCATAAACCTTGGCTTGTCCTCTGGTAGATGTGAAATAACTTCCTCCATGAGGTCCCTCACGTCTTCATACTTGAGGCATCGAGACGCCGGACCATCGACGTGGAAGCCTTCGATGACGTATCCGTCGACGTCGCGTTTAACAATCTCCTTCACAGAGGCAATGCGGTGATCTCGGCTGTATCCGCCGACAATTGTTCCCAGGATGCTACAATCAGTGAGGGAGCTTGATGCGGATTTTGAGGCTATGCACTGATCCAACAGCGAGGTGGTTCTTTCTACAGCACGCTGAAGCCTCTTTCTTGTTGCATCCTTGGGCGTGTCGCTATCGCACAGTGCTTGGTAGCAAGCTGGCTTGAACGATTCCATGATGCGAGTAAAACTCTGGGCGTTCAGAAGGACACGGCCGCCTTGATCCCACACGGACACCCCGGCCTTGTCGTTGAATCCGGAAGGCGTGCTCTTCATTGGATCCTGTATCCGGATGAAGGCCGCATGCATTGGCATGCCTGTAAATTTGGAAATCCCGGCGGCGAATTCTTGCACAGAACTAGACAAACTTACAAGGGGAGGCAAAGGAAATAATGCCGGGTGGCGGCCAACGTTTTCGATTTTGTGAAGCATGTCGCACGTTAGGTGAGGGACGCTACCGGCCTGCGTGTACAGCAGACATGTCGGCGTCAAGAACGGCTCTGCATCGGGATCTCCTTTCACAGCCAACATCTCGCCGCAGCGGCCACTACGGCCTTTGCACATGTGCGAAACAGAAAATCGCATGATACCGAGGCAGTGCTCCGGTCTTGAACAGAAGTGGGCAACAGCTGGAATTTTGGATTGGAAAATTCGCACCACACGCGCACGTGCTAGGACGAAGCACTGGAATGCTCCGTCGCTGGATGGATGGGTGATGGATGGATGATAGTGGCTCTGCCCTTCGTATCGGACGGCAGCTTGCGCTGCCTAGCCAGCCAAAAAAATCTCTTCCCTATTTTTAGCTTCTAATTCGCCCGTATCTGCCCCCCTCCCTTTTTTTTCTTCTCTTTATTCTCGACTTTTTTTACCAATCCTCCAACCTCTCTTTTGTTATCAAAACGCGTTCCTCATCCATTCGTCCATCTTCCCCAGCAAATCCCAGCCATGGTAGAACAACAAATGGTAGCGTAACCATGGTAGAAGAACAAATGGTAGCGTAACTCCCATAGAAGCCTGCGTGTCGACTCTGAGCGAGGCTTTAGTTTCCCAGCGCCCCCTGCGAACTGTGAGGCACAACAAACACGTGACGTTGCTTGTGACGTCACAGTGACGTACTTTTGGCGGGGAATTTGTCTTTTTACTTATGAACGAAAAACAAGGCCAACAACGACGGAGGCAGAACGATGCTCGGATAAGGCAGAAAAATGGACACCGTAACTGTTCAGCCAACTTTACTTGACATGGATTTCTACTGTCAAGTTTTACGTTAACTGAAATGTTACGGCATCTTTAACCACCTTATCATAGCATCGTTCTGCCTCCGTCGTCGTTAGCCTAGTCTTTCGTCGCGCGTCATGTAAACGCATTCTGGGGCTTATTTCTTCGGGCACGTTTGTGAACAAGGGCCTTCAAGTGAATTCGGCAAGCACATGGATAGAACCACATGGCTTGAGGCATTTCACTAAGGGCATAAATGAGTGAAGCTGCGCTGCACAGAAAGCCAGGCTTTATTAATTCACGATTACTTACATAGACGCTTCACGACAATGAAATCTAAGTGTAGGAGAGCGACCACCGCTCATTCGTCACGGTCTTCATGAAATCCTCGTGATAACAAAATGCATGAGCGTAGGTCTCCAAACGAGACGCGGTGAGATTATAAAAGGGTAAAAGATCTTGCTAACAAACAAAGTATACATATCAGCGTCAAACAACAAAAACAAACGAACGGAATAACTAACGCTAGCGCTAGAACGCCAAGCTGTAAGAGCTTAGGTAGGCAATTCAAATTGGGATTGCTAGTATTTAGAAGTTAATGCGTCTGAGAAGTGAAAATATCTACGATATAGCTTCGCTCCAATAAATCTCGCCCTGTTCATGATTCCCATATTTTACTCGCGCTTCATTTGCCACTGAAAGGAGTCAATGTGAGGTTACAAATTTACAACTTAAGCATTTAACATGTTCATGAGAAAGATCCCATTGACAATAGGAACATCACTGTAATAACAGCTAAAGCACGTTCAGCGAACGTTGGTGCGGTAATACGACGCAGTAAGCAAAACACGCAGCAAGGGGAGCGGAACGGAAGGCTTCGACACGCGTCTTGGGGGCAATAAAATCTCACCTTCACCGCTCAATTAAATCATGCAGCGATACGCCGCTCATGCAGATGTGTGTCCGTAAAACAAGCCACCACTTTTGCGACGTGCCTGGGAGGCCGAGCCGAGCCGCCGAGCTGTGACGCAGCATTGTCCCATCGTCCGGAAATGCGCACATGCAGCGGCAATCAGTTTCTTATCGAGCACACACAGTCTTCGCCTTGCTGTAAAGCTCTACCAAAACCAGCAGAATGAAATACTGACTGTTTGTTACAGATAACCCACTCTGTACGCAGCACGCAACGATGAACGTTGACCCGGGGCCGCCGACGCACCCATTCCGCGGATGAAATAGGCTTTGGTCTGAACCATATCTGAGCTTTGGGCAACTACGCAGCGGATAATAAGTGGCCGAGAGAGGCCGTTAGAAACAAGTTAAAATATTATTAAAAATGTGACACGTTTTTTCTTACGCAAGAAACAAAAACTGCATTCATTCCTGAGCGCGAATATTATGTTTACTTTCTAGTTCTTTGGAGTTCTGGCAGATCTTATTTTCTGTGCGCTAGTAATTTGCCTCACAGTTCGCAGGAGCCCTCATCATCGGCTGAACTTGCAGAGAGCCGGCTCCGTGAACTGCGCATGCGCGCCCAGGACCAAAGTGGAAAGGAGGATATGTTGCTCTGGACGAATGTGACGTCAAATTAGTGCTTGTTTTTACCACACCTTCTTTATTGGAATGCTCCGTCGCTTCTGCGCATGCGCCAGCTGAAAGAAGTGAGGAGGAATAATTTGCCGGATGTGACGTAGCCTTGTTTTGTTTTCTTTGTAAAATGTCTGCCGCTTCTCGTCGCCGTTTCAAGCGATAGGCCGATAGCTGGTCGCCAGTGTCGCCTCCGTGATCGCTCGCAAGCCGGACATGGCTGTGGCGATGGTGGCGGACGGGTTTCTTGGCATTGTAGTTTGAATATCGTAGCCGTGTGGCCGTACGTGTTCCTTTCCACTTGTTATAATACTCCTTGAGCTTCGGCCTCGCGTACTGCTGTTCGTCAAGCAGCATGCTGTGATATTCCCATGCGTTCTAGATAGCACCATCTCCGACCTGTGGACTCTGCGACGCTAGTTCTGCAATGCGTGTCAGCCCGCTCTTGTCGATGGAACATGCCTGCAGTATGTCGCAAGTCAAGTACTTACTTGCATTTCCCGAAATTTACGAGAGTCACTGCCTTTGGATCATCCGGAAGTAAGGTGTACAGCGCAAGTAGCGCAACACATGGGATGCGAAAAACTCGTCTCCGATCGAGTACTTGAATGGAATCTCGCTGTCATTTTTATCGTTGTCCTCGACTTCGACACCACTATTTAGCAGCAGTGGTAAACTTTAATCACCTCGAAATACCAGTATAAAAAGGGGCGTCGTTCCGGTTGGTGTTCCTTCAGGAAGAACGTTAGTCACTACTTGACTAACGTTCTTCCTGAAGGAACGACTGTTCATGTCAGTTCTAAATCCCGGATCCTAAGACGTGTGTATCGTGGAAGCTGGCCACCTGCCGATAATGCTCAATGTATACATATGGCTGGACCTTGTTTGCAACATTTCTAAAATTTTTTGTTCGTTGTAAAGTTCTGCATGAAATATATGTGTATAACCTTTATTGTATTTAAAACAGCATTTTATGCACCAAAATCATCTACTTCAGGTCATTGCTCCAGAGATTCAAAATAACAACATAACAATTCCCTCACCTTTTAGAACACTGCAGTGCCGTACATTTATGACCTGATTTATCTGCAGCTATGAAAATAACTGCTTTGAAAGGGCTCGTGTTGTTATATACCATTCGCGTAGGCCTGTGTAACTTTGATGCCACAGTTCCTTATTGCACATTTTCTTGACTCCTCCTTCAGTTTAAAGCATCTGAGCAATTAGTGGCGATGTATGTACCGAACCATCGCGACCCGCCAAAGCTTATTAAGACGAATAAATGACTGAACCTCATTTTCAGTGAGTAGGATTGTTTTATTTTCTCTCAAATAGTCTGGTAAAAAAAAAAAAAAAAAAGAAAAAAAAAGAAAAAAAATGCACACCTCATTCTCCACTTACCAGAACTACGAACTAAGAAGAGAAAACATTCTCCTCAACATTGTTTAGTCACAGTGGCTGTTGGCTACACAAAGAGCTGCTGATTTCCTTTCTGTTGTCTGGCCAGTAACTTAATGACAGCTTCTGTTCTGGTAGTCTTGATGCCATTGGCACTATAAGGAGGTTCTCACACTGCTTCACTGTTTCATCACATTCCACATGACAGATACGGTAATGCTGGTAATTCTGCATCCGTTGCTGTAGTCAAGGGTGGCACTGATGAATACGCTCAGTGTTAAGATAGATGTCTCCATAGCTCAGTTGGACGATCCATGTCTGCACTTTGGACTTGGATGTAGGACAAACTGTTTCTCAGGCACGAATGCAGTCGGTACTCAGGCATACTGCCTTTGGCAGCATTGCATGTTGTGTATGAAATGGCATAGTGTGCAGAAGTCCAAAGCATTTTCTGTACAATGTAGCAAATGCTTCACATCTGAAGGACAGTCTGCTGACTTTTTTCAACTGTATTTTCTTTATGGCAGTCGAACACTCCGCGTCCAGATAAAAAAAGCATACCTAGATTTAGGGGTAAGAAACACGGCACGACATTTTAAAATGTAAATTTTCGAAATAAGAATGTTGCTTTGAATATCTTTGAAACTTGACAGTAAAAGATGATGTAACTGCCCGCTGCCTAGATAGCGGGCAGTAACGAGCCCACCATTAAAATGAAGGTCAGTGATGCAGTGATGCCCAACACACAACCTAAGGGGTATGTACAGCCCCCTTGTTTTTCTAAGATATTTTGTTTTTTTTTTTTTTGCACACTACTGAGAATTTTATTAATAGCGCTGGGAGACGAGCATGTATGCAAAGGGACACATTGTCTTTAGCTGGCTTATGGTGGAAGAAACTATGACTTCCTCATGAAAGAGAGTACGGCGAATACAATAACAATCCTAACTTCAAAGCGACAGAGCCACGGTGCAAGTATAACTATCATGCCACAAGATGGAAGCGACGCTATGTGATCCCCAGTGGAAGCCTATGCCTTGCTGTTTCACGGCGGCATAAGGCAGTATGTTTGCAGTTGTAAGGATTTTGCAATGTCATGCATACAATATTGCATCATTGGATGCTCAATGCACCTGCGTGAAGTGCCCACCAGGGGTGAAATTCTACCGTTTATTCCAATAGCAGCAGGAGCACTGGGAAATTCTGTGTGCATTGCATAAAAGGCTGCACGTGTATAGCTTTATGTTGATCTGTTATATCATGGTGCAAAGGTGCACATGTTTTGCAGCATTCTTAGGTTTGCTAGTAACCTGAAATGGCATATAGTTTCTCAACACATTTTATGTAGTCCTTGTTCTTTAGTTTCTTTTTTTTTTTCATAAGTACGACCTCTGCCCTTGTGTAAAGTGTTCATTTGCAATTTCTCATCAATGTCGGAGTCATAAATATTGCTTGTCCTATGTGACACATCAACAAAAATAAATATAACAACTGCTTCCCCTCTATAGTCTCGGATACAACTTAAGTCTGCAGTAACTGCCATGCACAACAGAAAATAGTCTGTTTAAGGTCTTTCTGGTTACCTAAATAAGAAGCTAACCATCAGACAAAATTACCAGCTGAAGAATACTCTCAATGCTTCTTGCTTGTTTGGTGTACTTACACATCAAAAACTGATTGTTTGCCGTTCAGTGGAGTCACACACATGCCGGTAAACATTCATTGTTCATTGTTAGCAACTGCTGTTTTCTTTAAGTTCTATCCTACTTATACCATCCATGTCATGCCCCCAAACATAGATATTTAAATGAAATCACAACAAAACAAAGTCTACCACCCATCACAAAAAAAAAAAAAAAATAACAGGCGGCCGACACCGGAGCTCCGAGAAATTCTGCTCGTTAAAGAGGCGACATGCCCCCTCCAGGTGGAACCAGACCTCCGTCCATACTCTTGCAAGCACTTCGTGAATTCCCAGGTTTTGACACCTCTCCTCTCCTCTAATGTTAGTGCGTGGGGCAGCCCCTGAAGGTGATTTAAATAAGACGAATAATGTTTCATTACAGCTATAGTTTAAAGCACTCAATTGCTAATTTAAAAATAGCTATTAGTTAAATAAGGCTGGTCATATCTACCACAGCTAAGAAAAATATTTTGCCCATAGCAATGCCGCCACCATCCCCAGCTTAGAGAAAATATAAATTCCTGCAAAACAGATATTCTGTTACTATTGTCATCACAGGGAAAGATCTACAGAAATATGCCAGTATTTTTACTCTTCTCCAGCAGCAAACTTCCCCTTGTTGTATGGCTAAGTACTATTAGAAATTTCATATGTTTAGTAAGAAAGCAGGCAGAATTAGAGAAAACACACCCACAGTTGCATTCCTTGAGAAATTGTAATGAAAGGAATGCCTTCACTCAGTTCCTTGGCTGGGCTGTACACAGCTGAGAAATTTCGATGGGCAGTATGTAAAAAAAAAAAAAAAAAAAAAAAAAAAAAAAAAAAAAAAAAAAAAAAAAGAGAAAGAAAGTAGTAAACTTCGGAGGTTCACCGAAGTACAGATGCCTTTGGGACTAATGTGCAGCAACTCAATTTTTTTGTCTAAGTTATCGATTAGATATAGAATAGCTTCTCAGCTTTTACATCCTTCCAGTTATTTAAGTTTTGCACTGCTGCTTCCCTAAAGGGACGCTGCAGTCAGCTTCATCCTACTCATCTAAAAAAAATCGTTATGTGGATTCTTCCAGGTAGGTTGATATTTTTTTGGCAGCAAGAGGTGCATTTATTACTCCGAAAACAATCAAAATGCAACATCTGATTTGCACCTGTGGTGTCATGACCAAAAGGACTACTTGTAGAGTAAAACCCATTTGCAGCACGAATAAAACAACGACAAGAAGGCAGTAAGCTTTGCTCTCACAGAAATGGCGTAGAACAGTCTGAAAAATTGTTGTGGCCTGTAGCACAGCATGGCTGCCCAAGAAGACAGAGTTACGGACTCGGCCGATGGAAGCCCCCAGCGTTACCAAACTACCCCCTTCCCCTCTGACCTACAAGACTAGTGGAATAAGGGAGTAATTACTCATAAGCATCCACCAAAGCACAGCGATAAGGCTGCAGACGAAAGCTATGCAGCTTTATCAAAACCTCTTTGGTTGAAAAAGCTGCATATCTTTTCTTGTAGCAATAGGGCTGCCATCGGTTGGATGGCAATGAGTAATCACTTTTTATTGCAAGTCTGCTTAACCTTGGAGGGTTTTCCTAAGGCATATGAAATGAGCATTAGACGATTTTTTTTTTTTTTTTTTCAGTAACCACATGTTGAAATGTTTTCTGTCTGCATGGTCTTGCTTTGTGACTAAACTGTGCACAAGTGGAAGTTGATGAAGACAGTGATGCGCAGCATGAGAAAGTGGCTGTATAATGCGTGCAATGTCAAGGTGAAGCTATAGGTGAAGTTGTGAAGCTATAGGTGAAGCTAGGTGAAGTTGTTTAATGCAGCGCCCAGAGAATCTGACCTGTATAGCTTGCCATGGGTTCAAATCACATTCGTAGCCGTGTGCCATTTATATGCTTTTTATTATGCACCCATCACATGGTGCGTGGCGTCACACTCCGACGACAAGAGAGTGGCTTTAGTGCCTCAGGGCTTCAGACCAGAAATTTGCTTGCAGGCAATTTTTATTTCTGCGCATGCACCATACTGTTGTACATGCACACACCACATGGTCACAATTCAGAAAATGTCATGTAGCCATCACAAATTTGTCCAGGAGAGTCCCCTTAATCCTTAAGAGATGCAGCTCATGCTGCAAAACACACTTATCAATCAGTAGTGAACGGCTGTGTAGTCGTGCATTGGAGATCTGCCGGAGTAAACATTAAGTAACGTCACCGCGGTTTACTTACAAAAGTGGCCATTGGTGGCTTAGCTGTATTTTAGTTTCCATGCTTTTGTAATCTATAAAACTTCTACCATAGAAAAAGCCTGTGTTTCATTATTAGAACACAGTAATTTATTGGTATAGACCAAGTTCATTTTGCCCTCACTATTCCCTTAAGTTCTCATTTGGATGTGGATAGGTCAAGAGAGCTGTGCATACAGTACAGACAGATGATAAGGGGGGAGGGGAAGAAACCGTAATGACATTCATGGTGAGCTTTATCATATTGATCATATTTATATGCTGTGAGCAAGAACGTTCTGATGCATTCTAGCAATGCGAGGAGGAGAAAGCTATCTTATTGAAAGGTCAGGACACTGATTGTGGGAAGGTGCTGCTGAGAGGTTTGTGATGAGCAGATCCTGTTTAATTCATCAGCAAGCCTCACTGCACCATAATTACGATATGACATGAATGGCCAACATTGTTAAGTTGCGCTGACATATTCATGCGTTGTATGCATGCACAGTGTATGTCATTTTTGGTTGCTGAGTGGGCTTACACATATTTTTGATGCGATACCCAAAATGTGAGCTCTTTTTTTTTTTTTTTCCTTCTTTCGTGCAGATGTCCGTGCTTAGGCTACACATGACCACCTCTGTTGCATATGCTCTGGTCGACGGCTGGCAGAGATGCCCGTTTAGGTAACTTTTGGGTCGTCGAACATCGGACCTTCACATTTGGATGAATCCACCGTCAACTGGTTACAGGAGAATGATTCTCTCCTTGCTCCTCCAGGAGAAAAACCTAGCACATCTAATCTGACCCCTTTCCTGGCACCTACACGCCCTTTTTTTTGTTGACCAAAGGTGTTGCCGTATATATGAAATAAATAATTGAAGCAAGATAAATCTCGACAATCTGCAAAATATGCTTGCACATTTAATGCTATTACATTTAACCTAGCGACCACATTTCGTGACATTCTGTGAATTGCAATGCATGTCTGCTAATTATTGCGATTCCTGTATGTGCTGTACCAGTGTACCTGGGCAGCTGTTTTCCCTCTTTGTGGTGAAGTTGCCAGTCTTCTGTTAGAGCAAAGATTGTGTTACCTCAGAATATTTTCTCACATGCATCAGTGCATACTTTGCTTGAATGCTTCAGTTCACCCTTTTAAAGTGACACTGAGGACAACTCCATTGAGTCATTGGTCTCAGTAAATATTTGATTATTTCTCTCATTATGGCTGTGTTGTCCGGCAGCAATTGTGGCATATAGTATTTATTGGTGAGAAAATTTAAATTGGAAGCCTTCCCATGAGTCGATTCATGATGACCTTGCTGAAAAGGACGTGTCACTGCCACATTAGAGTGGCTCACGACACAATATATCTTGCAGTAATCTGCACCAAAACTTCTGTGTGGAAGCATGCATTTTACTTGCAAAATTGGCCGGTAATGGCAGCATCTTTGTTCTGTTTCTTGGTCTTTCCATCCTTTTAAAACCTCTGCTTTCATTTTAAATGGTCTCTTTAATGGTTTGTGGGGTTTAACATCCCAAAGCGACTCGTGTGGTCTCTTTAAGATTAGAACACTGTATCTTAGCGATACAGGAAAACTGCTTTCCATCCTCCTTAGTGTCCCTTCAAAGGAATCCGACAATAGAACACAATTCACAATAAGTATTTCAATATGTATTGCCATTTGCCTACTTTGTGCCTGTGGCTAATTTTAGCTTGTTTTACTCCACAAAAGGAGCTTTGTTTAACAAAATAAATACAGTGTAAATTTCACTGGTGACTAATTAACCATATTAACAACTCCCTCTTGTGTAAACTCACTGAACATCTGAAATATGTTTCGTCAGCACTTCATTACTTCTGGGCTGCCATGAATGGCAGCTATGGCATGTGGTTTTTATGGTAAGCAACCACCTTGGCAGGAATGTTGCTTTGTGAGCTGCGTCGATTAGTGTCTGCCCAAGACTTGGACATCACTTAGGAATATACACGGTCAGCAGTAGGACGGTGTACATTGGACCTGTGTTGGCAGTCACTTTTTCAGAATTGCAGCGTTGGAACCAAGGACCATATGGCATTACCTTGGCCTGCATGCATGACAACACAACAAAAACAGGACATAACTCCACCTAACAGACAGGATTAAAATCTCCATGCAGGCCTTGTGCTCAACACATCACTAAAGGCAACAAGCACTGTTTGCCATGTCAGTCACAGCAATGGTTCTAGCAAAACTACTTTCGCTGTGTAGTGTTTAATATTTTTAACAGTGCAAATTTACGCTGTTTTGTTACTCTTGCAATGATTTATGTCCATATACCTTTTTTATCCCATAGCTGCAGTTGGCTATCATGACATATGGAGTATTTTGTGACCACCCGAGGGTATTGTATGACCTGAAATCGAGATGCATGTGTGCATTTTGACACTACACAACTAATATGCAGTCTGCAATAAATGTTCCGTCTTGCGCTGGCAAGCAGACTGCTTAGATCTTTGAAGATGCCACACATCATTAGCATGATTGTGTGAAACAATATGAAGGGATATCAGTCCATATTGTTGCAGCTTTCACAGCTGGCCTGTTTTCCCTAAGGCAGAGGAAATAATTACTTGGCAAACTTTGTTTTTGGTGCATGCTGCAACTAGTCGCAAGGGCAATGACTGGACAAAGATGGAATCACGAACGCAGCACTGTTTATTTATTGTTTTAACATTAGTCTACATGCTTGTCTACAATGATAAGCACAACAGGGCAGGTAGAAATAACATCGATCGAATAGGACGTCATGGGATGTTTTCTGAGACAAAAAAAAAATAAAAAAAATACAGGAATTAGATACAAGAACTGTCTAGAGCTAGAGCAGCTGGAAGATAAATACTGTGCAAAAATACCAGGACTTTCACAGCTTGCGCTTCGAGCCTTTAACTTTAGGAGCAAAACTAGAGGCAGGAGTGCGTCGGGAGATGTCGAGAGCATTTTTTCTTTACGCGGGCGGTCTACCTCCTGGCACTCCTAAGTACAGAAGTTTACTTGAAAATATACCTGGATTCCACGGTTGCATGACTAGTCTAGTAGGCCGGCAGCAAGTCGCTTGAGAGCTGTGATGAATAGCTGGCCTTCCCGGTTGAGGTTCTATTTCCCGGTTAGTCCCGGGCTGGCTACTGCACCGGAGCTTCATAATAGATTAGCTGTGCCAAGCTGCCTACATCAATTGGACACCGAGTTCCGTGTTTGTACATCCGATAAAGGCAACGAAAATGGCAAAACAATTGCCCTGCGGATACACTAACCGACCTCTTGAAATCCAGAATAGAGAGGCAATTTCGTACAAATTACAGGCTCCAACCGGCCTTTTTATACAGGTATTTCGAGGTGGTCAAAGTTTACCACTGCTGCTAAATAGTGGTGTCGAAGTCGAGGACAACGATAAAAATGACAGCGAGATTCCATGTTTTCTCGCATCCCATGTGTTGCGTAACTTGCGCTGTACACCTCAGTCCGATTGTATACGTACTTTCGGATGATCCAAAGGCAGTGACTCTTATAAATTTCGAGAAATGCAAGTAAGTATATGGAATGCTGAATACACCAGTTACTTGCAACATACTGCAGGCATGTATCATCGACAAGGGCGGGCTGACACGCATTGCAGAACTAGCGTCGCAGAGTCCACAGGTCGGAGACGGTGCTATCTGTAACTAAGAGAACGCATGGGAATATCACAGCATGCCGACAACGAGCATTTGCGCTTGGCGAGCCCTAGGCACCCTAGGTTGTCTTTCATGCGTCGGTCTGCTGCAGTTTGCGGGCCATCATCCCGGTAGATGCAAACTCGGTGAAATGCGGATTCAGTGGTGCGCTGCAGCTTTGGCCGAACATGTGGCGCCGTCTGGGAGGCGCCGCTGTAAAACGCGGCTGTCTGGATCCGCAACCGTGGGTAGCACCGACGCTGTGTTCCGATTTCTTTTTGGGTCCCCGTAAGAATAAAAAAATAAACACCGACTGAAACAAGGGCCTGTACTTACTTAGTCATTTCGAATCTCATATCGCACCCATTGCTTTACGTTAAGGCTGCGCATTTCCCACGTTTGTTTTTTTTGTACAGTACTTCACGCTAGGTTTTTTCAAGCATGCACGAGCGATCGCTAGCACGCGAAAATCACAAAATAAACGGTTTTTTTTTTTTTTTTTACTTCTGGAGCCAACTTGAGCTCTAAAAGTTGTGACAACTACTAAAAGTTGTTGTAACCAGAGCTGGCAGGCCTTCGGACACGGCTAAAGTCCCTTGATAATACGGCCTGTATTGTAGAGAGCGTGGAGCCTTGCTGCCCAACGGGAATTTTTCCAGTTTCCAGCTGTTCCAGTTTCCAGCTGTTCTCGGCGCTCGCTTTTGGGAAGCCTAGCCTGACGTAGAAGACGTAGAAGCACGACATGGAGAGCGAAGCACATTGCAGGAGTGCGCGCTTTCTGACTTGTCACACGTTCATGGTTCCCCGCAAAGAGAAAATGTCCTTTTAAACTAACAGCTCTATCTGCTCTTGTGTTTATGGGTGTCATAATAGTTATACAAAAAAACAACAACATCGGGAAGCAATCGAAAATCGTTTTTTTTTTTTTTGCGATTTCCTTGGAAATCATACGAGAGCAATGTGTCGCATCGTTAACAGTGGCACCCGGCCTTGCAGACGCAACTGGCATCCGTGATATTGTGTGGGTTCGCCAACAACTACATACAAAAAAAAAATGAATTACATATGTGGTGAAGAGATGCCGAAAGGGCCGAATAAATCTTACCTCCAAGCTGACGTCGTAGAAGGCGGTCTTCATTTCGGCAGCGCATTTTCTGAAGAAATCCGAGGGCCCTTCTGCACTGTGAGGTTCCCCGCGCACTCCATGCACGTGCTGGCTTCGTACAGTTTCTTACCGAGCACTAAGCAGTTATTCTTAAATTAAGTCTCAACATTCCCGATCGCCCGAAATCCCCCGAACAGCACGCGCTGTGGAGCTTGCTCAGCCATGGCTGTTTTTCCGCGCACTGAACCGTCACCACTCGTTTCGACGCATCGAGTAGAAAATAAAAACTACGGCAGAAATGCCGAGCGCCGAAAAAGCACGTACACGCAAGGCCCGACGCCTTAGGGTACATCACCATATACAGCCTGCTCGTCCCGTCTTGGGGAAGACGTGTTTTTTTTTTATTTTCTTTTTAGAAGCCTTTCTATTGACCAACGGAGCCCAGCTCTCGGCTGTCGCTTCTGGGGGGTCTAGCATGCCGTTTCCACATACACTGCTGCCACCGAAGCGAAAAGCATTGCACACTGGCTTAGTTTTTGTTTTATTTATGTCTTTACTTTCAAAGTACCATATTGTTCGGGTTCCGAATTCCTACTTCAAAGAAGAAAAAAAACCCGTAGAGCCGCCAGCAGAAGCGCTCGCGCGCCGACGATGCGCTGCGCCTAAAGCGCCGGCGGCCTTCTACCAGATGGGTCTGGCATGAATGGGTAGCGGCTTTCTTCGCTTTGCTTTTGGTTTATTTTTCAACACACACACATGGTACATGTGTCTGTTATGTACGCGCGTGGCAGGAGGCAGGAAATGACCGACAAACGTTTTCTTCTAACAAGGTTTCTGCCGAGAAGAGACTTCGCGTTCACTCCGCCGCCTCTCTCCGATGAGCAGACATACCACATATGGGTGCGCCGGCGGGAGGTGGCGCTACTTGTTCCGGAGCAGTCGAGTTTACCAACTTGAGAAGAAGTTTGGCTTTTTCACCCACCCTATGGCGGCTGACTCTCCATCCAAATGGGCTGCTGAAGTGCGGCTGCGAGTCGGGGAGGCTGAGGGGGTCAGGTGGGCCAGGGATATGGAAGCCAAGTCCACATTGGCGCTGTACCGGGAGCACAAGCAGAGCATCGGCCCGGTGCGATTCTACGACAACAGCATAGGCAGCGGCCTCCTTTTTGAGGCGCGGGCTGGTGCCTTGCGGACTTCGCTCTACCGGCGCCGTCCCAGACGGCCACTGACGTCCGACGGACAACCGAACTCGGCCGCAACTCGGCGGCCGATTTCGGACGTCCGCCGGTATTCCGGCGTACGTACGAAAGCGGATGGTCGAATCCGTTCACCCAGCGGACAGCCGCCGTACGTCCGCCACTGGATTTGGTTTTACACAGCTATGATATAGTTTGTAGTCGTCGTGCTCGTCTGAATTGCGTATAAATCAGTAATGCCGTCAAGTCTGCATTATATGATGTCAGGGCGAATCGATGCGATAGAAAGCGTTTCCATTAAACAGTTTTTTTTATTTTCCGCATGTTTCATCGTTGAATTCTGCCATCAAAATTTTTGATTAAAAGTTAAATGACCATTAAACATTTTTCTATCATGATGCTTCGGTGAAATTTTAATCAGTGGCTGAATAGACGCAGCAAGCAGCAAGCTCAAAAAGAACGAAACCGAACCTATCCTCAAAAAAATCTGATATGAGCCAATCCAATCCATCTGATAAGTTGAAGTTTAGTCATGGATGATGGCTTCGCGTTTCCGTGTTCTGCATTTACTGCGCAGTTACAAATACCTACGGCTGTAATGCACTGCTAGCATTGTTTTTGCTGTGGCTTGGTGCGGCTGGCACACTTTGTTCACCCGCCGATTCCAAAGTAAGTATTTCACCGAACTTTTGTTTCTTTAGTGGAACTTTTCGATGCACCGATGGTGCTGAGCTTTTGGGTAAGGAAACAGCTCTGTACAGCAGCCGAACGGTCGAGTGTTTTAAGCGCGACTGACTCCGCATAGAGAAACATATACTCTCTATGGACTCCGCGCCGACTAACTAAAGTGCAGCCTCAAGTCTGAGCGCCATCTTTCTCGGCATTACTGGACGCTGCGCCAGTAAGCCGCGCAACTTCTCTGTCTCTGATAAAGGAGTGCCTGCCCGAGCTTAAAGGAGTTAATTTGTTAACCATGCGCAACGTGCTGCGTTGTAAAAACTATACGAGAAAACTTTTGCACTCGAGCCTATCGTGCGACATGCCTACACTTGTGAAAACGTCGCGAGCTTTTTTTTTTTTTTTTTTAAATGGACAGCCGCTGATCTTTCTCGAGATTTACGGCAACTACAGTTTCTAGAAGGAACGGCTGTAGCTACTAAATAACTAAAGGTTTAGTACTCTCCTTAAGCTTTGACAAACCAGGACAGCCCCTTGCGCATGTTGGTTATGCATGTGGGACCGAACCGCGCAGAACAAGCGGACAAGGAGATGAGAGAAAAAAAAAAGTCAGCACTTGTCTTTTTCTTGACCCGCTGTTCTGCGCTGTTCTGGCACGAATTTGACATACCGCCGCCGCGATACAGTTGGGCTGTGAGCTCTGGTGCCTGCAACGCCTTCTTTTATGCAAAACAGGCATACTGGGAGGCCATGCAAGCCGCAGGCTCAAAAAAAAAAAAAAAGAAACACGAGTTGAGCAAAAGTGAGATGAAAACAAAATTGTTGTTGCTTTATCCTTACAGATATTCAAAGGCTCCTCAGAACTTAATTGCATTATTGACAGCGAGATAATGCCAAAGCTACACTAGAGCCATGCAGCACCTTATAGTGCATGATACTGAGCTTATGTCTCGCACTGAAAGCTCTTACCATGTTCTTAGATTATCATATTAAAGTAGCTTTAAACCCATGCTTGTTAATACAGTGATAGCCATAAATTGAATCTAGGGCATCATGCTCACATACAAGGCTTCTGATAACTGCTGGTCACATGATGTGGGCTATAGCAGAAACCTGTACCTGGTCATCTTACAAGCATTTGTGCAATTGATGCTTTTAATGTGTTGTAAAAGTTTTTGTGTTCTGTTTCTGTATGGGAATGCTTTCCTTATTGAAGGCTAACATTTGGCTTGCTACAGCAAAACCTCTACCTAGTCATCCTAAAAACAGCACCGCAGTTGGTGCTTTTAGTGTGTTGTAAAAGTATTTGTGTTCTGCTTCTGTATGGCAATGCTTTTCTCGTTAAAGACTAGCATGAGGCTTCCAAAAATTTTTCAGATGCCATTTGCTGTAGCCGATTTCGTAGGCCAACAGGAAGCAGCACTTTGAACATGGAAAACTGTCATCCACGGGGGAAAAACAGCAACATCCCTTTGCATTCTCATTTCTTTGGTATGGCTAAAAGTGAGTATTGTATCATTATCTATATTATTAATATTGAATCATGATTGTCAGTGTTGAAGTTGTTTGAGCGTGATTTTAAACACACAGGACATCCCTTCGACATTAAGGTTTTAGCTTGTTTACATGTAGGATGTAGAACTGGTTTCAACAAACTTTATGCAGCAAATTCTTTTTACATTGTCCACCATGTTACTTTTTGTCATTGTCCATTGAAGTAAATAACCAGTATTTTACGTTTACACAGTCGTCCACTCTTAGCTTGAATGAGAATGTGTGGCATGCAGTTTGCAAAATAGCAATGCATCCGTCACAGCCATGCATCAAGGCTAAGTGGCTTGTGCGTAGAGGGACCAGCCGCTCCAGCTTCACGTCATCTGCCTCTTTGTTTCGGTGTGCAGACGTGCATTGAGGCAAAGTGGTTTATGTGTAGAGAAACCAGGAGCTTCTTTGTCACATCTGGCTGTTTGTTACGGTGTGCAGATGCGCATCGAGGCAAAATGGCTGATGTGTAGAGGGACCAGGAGCTGCTGCTTAACGTCCTTCGCCTCTTTACTACAGTGCACAGCCGTGCATTGATGCTAAGTGGCTTGTGCATGGAGGGCCCAGGAGCTGCAGCTTCACGTCTGCCTCTTCGCTCAGGTACGCAGGTGCGTATTGAGGCAAAATGGCTTATGCATAGAGGGACCAGGAGCTGCTGTGTGGCGTAGTCTGTATATTTGCTATGGTGCATATCGAAGTACAATGGGGGGGCTCATGTGTAAAGGTACCATGAGCTGCTGCGTCATGTCGTCTGCCTCTTTACTATGGTGCGCAGGCATGCATCAAGGCAAAGTGGCTTATGTGTAGAAGGACCAGGAGCTGTTGCTTCACATCTGCTATGATGCGCAGCTGCATATTGTGGGTGGTGGTGGAAAACATTTCCATCAGATACAAATACAGGAGGTTACTCACTAGCTGACCCTGAGGGGGCCTGTCCTGACAAAAACAAGGGGTCCCTAGTTTGGGACCCCAGTGGTGGTAGAGGGACTAGAGGCTGGTACTTCACAATGTCTGCCTCTTCGCTACGGCGTGCAGCTGCGATGGATGCAGTGGCATTTCAAAAAGTGCATGCCACGCACTCGCATGTTCAGCCTGAGTGGACGACTGTGTACCTGCTTTAGCTTTGTTATTCATAGAATAAACCTAGGCCAAGTTGGATAAATTATAGCTCACCTCATATGTGGTCAGCAAAGAAAAGCCACTCCAGAAAATCTGATGCATTTACTGTCATAGGATTCTTATTCATATACATGCTACTGACAAGTCAGATTCTTCACCCTCAGAAATGCCAGAAAAATAACCAAGGGTGCGTCTGTAATAGTCTAGCTTCCTCTTTCTCTGCAGACTTGAGTCAGATGTGTGTTCCATTGCTGTGGGTGGGACAGGTGTGAATCTTTGATTTTAAGCTTGCAACAAGTATGTTATTGTAGTTTAAAGGCAAAACGGTACTAATAATCGCAGCCCCCCGTGGCCTTTATCCCCTTTTAATAGTGTTGCTAGACACTGAATTATTAGTTTACTCTGCACTGTTTCTTTCTAGTTAATGTGCGGAGATGTACATATATTTATATGACTTGGAGTTGTCGACTTTGCACTTAGAAACATTGTAGCGTTATCTGATGTGTTGCTTTCATTTCTTTAATGATTTCTGTAAGGGATCGGTGGGTATGCTAGGCACCATTATTAGTCTGCTCTTTTTGGGTCACCTGTTCAATGCCCAGCTGCGGCCGTCTCCCACTTGCCCTCGGACAGGAGGCGGAGAGACGTGCACAGAGAGGCAGCTACAGCAGCTACAGTGCTTAACGGAAACGTAGGCAGAGAGGGAAAGAAGTCCCCTCTTCCGAGGACTTTGCTGTCGCACTCGAAGACGCGGGGACAGGCAGTTTGTTCTCGTTGCTGTGTCATGTAGGGGGCTCATTTTTATTTAAGGAGCTTTACGAACAGTATACAACTAAGGGGTCCTTAGTACTAAGCGTACTAAGGGGTCCTTAGTACGCTGACTGGACTCATCACCCGGAGGCAGCACAGCTTTGAAACGAGCACCTCTTTTGGAAGAACTGCTTATCGTTCAAAGAAAAAATACTGTCAGGTTGAAGGGTGTAAGGCCCTCTTCCTTGTTGGGGAGCCCATAAAAGTGACAATTATTCAGTGCAGGCGCGCTGAGTGGGGTCTGGTTGAGGATTCCAACCCTGGATGTCAACAATGGTGGGAGATGGCGGCGTTGAAAAAGGGCAAGTGTGTAACAGTGACGGTATGATGCGGAGCGGGAGGATGTGGGTTGGCTCTTCTGATGTGGTCCGCAATGGTGCTGACTCGGACGCCAATAATTGCAGTAATTGCCCTGTAAAAGGAGCCGCCAAGGATGCAAGCTTTGGGCAATGGTTGCGCACGTGGGACACCGTTTTGATGGGTTCTATTTTGTTTTTTTTTTTCCTAGGGGACAGATTTTGGCATGTGACCTAGTGAGCCAATCATTTCGAGGTCCATTCTCTAAATTCTGTTTGTTGTGAAACGAATTTGTTGTCCCTTTTGCATTGCTTGTATTAGGGAGAGGGTGAAGAATTTATGAAAGTGGAAAGACATGCCAAAATGTTTGTTAGCCAGTCATGTGTGAGTTCGTTGTCATTGGGGATGAGAAATGTGGGCGGAGTCCCGAAGTTAATGAAACGGCCCCGCGGCCAGGAGAACTCGTTCTGAGCTAGATTTTGATCTCTTTCCTCTTCGGCATAGATCATGGTCATTGTTTCACCTGTTGTAAATACGTACATTCATGTATAAAATTTTCAGTTCATCTTCCTCTCCGTGTGCAAGTTGTTGTGGCCAGATGCAGTAAATTCACTATTTTCATTTCTATATAACGTGCCTTTCTGAAGATGGTGAGCTCTTTTGTCCAATCCTGTAAAAAAGCAGCAAAGCGCTCCCAAATCTTCCACAAAACTGTGTGATATCTTTAATCCTAACTGCGGCTTGGTGTCACTCAAAACATGTAGTTGAGGTAGATTTCTCCCCCCCCCTCTTTTTGTTCGTTCAAATGAGGACCAGCGGACACTAACTCTTGCTTTTGTAATGCCCTAGGCCCCACCTTAAGGCAGTACTTCAATGTCAATACCATTTTTATAGCTATGGCTGTCCAACAGCACTAATGTCTTTTATACACTTCTTTTACTAATCTCTTACCCAAGTGGTGGCTTATACTGCGGGGGCGAAAGTCTCTGGACAGTATGTCTAGATTTTGGACTAGAATCGCAGATGTAAGCGAATTGTGACCTTATTTCTCTTGCACACATGAAAGAACTAACGTTCAACTTTCACATCGACAAGTATGGTCCGAGTTTCCTGGTCGATGTGAAAGTTATGTGCTTTGACTGCAGTTTGTGTAGTCCACACACTTGTCCCAGATATTACATAGGGGCAAATTAGGCGCCTTTACAGGGGCAGTTTCTTTGGCGCCCTCTACCTTCCCCATAAAAAAGCTACAATGTTTCTTGCGAACAGCTGGCTGCATTTATAAATACCATTATTTTTTTTTTGTAATTTGTTGTGCGTAGTTGAGAAATCTATGACATACATGCACAGCTGGTTGCCAGAATTATGCAACCATATTTCAGTAACTAACATCCATGCTGCATGCTGCCGGTAATACATCAGGAGCTTGTGGTTGTCAGCTTTTTATGTTTTGTGTGACTATAAGCCTTGCTATTGTAATGTCACATATAGCGCTGTGGGTAAACAAATAACTTTACTTTTAACTCTTGTAGAAGCATGAACACTGCGCAATCACAGCGGCGGGCTATGCTTCCACATTGGGCTTTAGCCACATGTCAAATGTCCATCTTTATTCTGCTGCAGCAGCTTGCATGTGATCAGATAAGTTACTTCGTCGCAGCTGCTCTAAGGAGACGCTTTCTAGACGCTTGTAGCCTAGATGTTGATGTCGATATACCCCCGACACGCCCAGGCAATGTCTTCGGTAGAGGGTACTTGGAAACCAGCGAAATGTGTAGTTTACAGAACAAAAAGGTAACAATTTTAAATGATGTTATTATTGATCACTTCTTTTCAGAGCAGGAACAATTACTTTAGAAATCTGCCTGTTAAACCGCTCAAAGTGCAGGTTTCTGCCGCCAATGCGTACCTGTGTAATACTGCAATGCTCTGGCTGTGCTTTATGTTCATATACAGCATCCTTTATGCTTAGTTTCTCTGCATGTGCACTCCATGTCTTGGGCATTGCTGAGGGTGCATAGCAGCAAGCATAACATGCCGTGTTTGGTCAGAGTGGCATGTTCAAAGAGACGACATAAAAACATTAAAATACTGAATGCCAGGTTCTGGTCAAACTACGTTTGTATATTTTGTTATTCTGCATGGGTTTTGCTGCAGTTATATGACCTTTCTATATAGTATGTGACAGTTCTGAATGGAGATGCATGCGTACAGTGCCATCTAGAAAAAGCAATTGAGAGAAACTGGCAGTTGCCCTTGGAGATGTGTAATCAAAGTTCAGCACAGATAACTTGAATTTAATTTTCCCTTCTATTGCAGGAGGAGCCCAGCCTGCTCTTTCCATCTTAGGCCTGAAAGACCAGCAACAGCTGATCGAGCAAATGCACAGGATAGTAACTGCTCCTGGAATCCCGGCCTGCGGAGGCCGCCCACAGAGAACTCGATCATCTCCTCGCTAATTCCGAAATATTAGGTTTCAATAAATACCTTTTCCTCCACCACCTCCCCAAGGGAAGAGCTGTCACGGCCAAGGATAATTAAAAAAAAATTTTTCAAGTAGATTCTTAATACTCCCGTTGGCCTGCATTTTACCATGCCATTCCTTAACATCGATATTTTTTTAGTGTAGACTATTTATGCATGCAGTTTTTGCAATAAAGCCAAAAAAATGCTTTTTTTACAACCTCGCATGCTGGTATGCCTATGCACTTAGCATGTTTTCAGGAATGGTGCATTTGTGTAAAGCTCAGCTAGCATATGTGCCTCTTTGATGGAAGTTTTAATTGCACACTACTGTTCAGTGCTTTGTGTGTGAAAGTAAAGCAGACAACAGGAAACTTGAACCTGTTGCATATTCTGTTGTCTGCTTTACTCTCACGACAAAGGCATTGAGCACTAGTATGTGACTGAAATTTCCATGGCACATGCTTGCTGAGCTTTACACGAATGTTATTGGCAAGTTTTTACACCAATAGCGGGCCCTGCAAGCATGTTCCGGGAAACGTCCGAATGTCCGCCTCCGGCTGCCCGTCGGACGTCCGTGGGACGCGATCCGGATCCACGAACGATAGTCCGACGGACGTCCGCTGTACGTATATCGAACATAACCGGACTTCCGTCGGATGTCCGAAGGTCCGAAAACGGACGTCCGTCGGTCGACCGTCGGACGTCTATGGCCGTCTGGGGTTTCGATCCTGCTGTGTCGTGTACTCTATGCAGGGTGTGCGGCACTGAGGACGAATCGGTGGAGCATTTAGCCTTGCGCTGCCCTCGTCTCTCCATGCCGGCCATAGAGGGCGCCACACTCCCACAGGCGCTCGGTTTCCCCTCAACCCCACCCGCAACAGTGGACGGCGCCGCCGGAGACAGCGCGGCCGCTGACAAAGCATTGCTTAAAGCAACTGCGGCGACGACGAGAAGGCTCGCCGAATGGTGGAGTGCAGTTCGCCAACTGTGATGAAGTTTGGGCCGGGTGTGAGTGTATGGTGAGGGTAGGCGCGGTTGTGGGGTGTGTCCAGGTGAAGTGCTGCGTGTGACCTTCTTATGTTGATGTCTCTTCAGACAATTGTGTGTGTGTGTGTGTGTGGTTTTTTTTTTATTATTAGCTGGGACACCAATCTGGTGTCCACCCGTTACAAAGGGACTAGCTAACACTATCATCATCATCATCATCAGTGGCGCCTCCATACCAGCGCACTAGGCCCATAGCCTAGGGCGCAGCCCTCGGTGCAATCCTACTGACTGCGGTGAGTCGTACATACATGCCCGCGAACTCTAAGTAAAGTTTTTGTCTTTCTGCCATCGCCTTCCTTGCAGCTTCTTTAACGAGTTTTTGCACGGCAGCGCAAGCATGCGTTATCCTCAATTATTGACGTGGCGCTATCGCGCGACAGTCTCCGGGCGAAGGCGTAAGGAGACGAGACTGCGTAATGGCGTCCACGATCTCGTTTCATTGCACTTGGAACAACTTCCATTCCTGAGTATTGGGACATATGAGGCGACTAAAAGATAACGTAAAACTATTTCTGAGTTCGCTTATATTTTTTTGGGCAGTATAAGGCATTTTTGCGTGCGCCAGCGTGAACGCGCTGGTTTATAATCGGGGTTTTATTGCCTTCCTCGCAGCTTCAACCGATGGAGCGGCTCGGCCCATAGAAAATGTCGGGCTTCTTTCGGAAAACTGTTGGAAGGTAAGTGGCACTCATCTGTACAGACCATACGTGGTAGTGCTGCAATACATGAGTAATATCTGCGCACTGCTAAAAGGGGGGTTGCTGGCCAGCTGAGAGATAGCTTAAACGTAAGTAGGCCCTGTGCGGACTGAGCCTCGAAGTGCAACAAGCCTACTGCATAGCATGAAATGGCTACAAAAGTATGGTTATATACATGACCGAATTCATGTGCTTATTTTCTCAGACCTTCCACTGTCAAGTACTCTCACTTATTTCGGTGTATGCAGCAATGAGGGTGACTTCATTACTCCTCAGCTAGCATAGGTTCATACCTGTGACAATATCTCTCCTTTTACTGCCGAAATAACTGCATTAGTGGAACTCACTGAGCTTGTTTATATAGATTTAACACTTTGGATGCATGTTGCTACCGCAGAGTTCCCTAATATATATATATCTTTTGCCTGCTCCAACATAAATAGTTGGCAGTGCTTGACTTCAAGCTGCTGCCAAGGCCATTGACAGCTTATTTGAAAAGAGAGCAATAATTAATCTGAGCTGGCATGTTTTGTGGGAGAGTGAGGCACCATTGCTAGTACCTCATAATCCTGTCATAAAGCTTGGCAGTTGCTGCTATAAGCACTCTCCATTGCAGTTCCATGCAAGCCGCAGCATATTGGGTACTTACTGCACAAGTGATTTAACTTAGATTCTCTTTGTTGCTATTTCAGTGCTTTGTAAGTGTGCTAAATATTTGTATTTGTGCTAGCATTAACAGCCAGTCTCGTTGCTACCTTTTTCCTTCTGCAACAGGCACTCTCACTTGCTTTACTCGAACCAAATTCTATTGTGAGTGAGTTTGCTGAATTTATGCAAACTAAATGTAATTGCAGTATTACTCTCATTTATTTACATCTGCAGAGGCAAGGAATTCTTGGTGGCGACGAACGAGTTCCCTCCGCCAGTTCAATTACACCGCCACCTCAGTAGTGCAGTGAGCTGCGACTGGTGTGACCAAATGGATACTCTCATTGCTTCCACAGGTTTAGAGCGTGCTCCCAGTTAAGTTTAAAACACCTTGCCTGCAATGTATTTAATCTTGTTGTGTAATATTGTCACCCTTGCCGATATGCTATTTTTTGAAAATCGTTCTGGGTGGTTTGGAACACATGATTTGCAATGGGGGGAGGTGGGAAACACAAATGTGTGACTGCAATTTTTTGCCAGTCTAGCTTCTAGCCTTGCAAATTAAAGTAACAGATTAATACCTGAACAGGCCTGACATTTATTGGAGAGTTTGTCATATAGAAGAAAACTTGATCCAGTGTGGAGGTAACACAGCTGTGGTATGGAATCGGCCACTTCTTGTACTCTCTTGACAGCATCTATTGTACTATGTGCTAGGTGATATGCCTTCAGGGATAAGAGTAGATGGAGAATACAGTAATCTGCAATTTGCTGATGACATTGCCCTGAAGCAGTCAGGATGACGGGCAGTAATGTGAGCAGGTTGTACGTCATGCTGGTCATGGAGGAAGTAAAAAAGCCTTAGAAGCAATGTAAAGGGTTCCGGAAATCGGCTGGTATGGATAGGCAACTGCAGATCTTTGAAGAGTGGTAGGGAGATTGTGCTAGAAAAACTGCTTGCTTTTTATTTATTTATTTTATTTCAAGATACTGCAGACCAGTATTCCGGTCCTAGCAGGAGTGGCATACATATATACAGCGCACAAGAAACACAATAAATCACACGAAGCACCGACAAAACTAACAAACAGAGGCAATGTAATGACATGAAATGTGTTGACCAACAGCCGGAGAGAAAAAAAAAAGGGAAAACATGAAAAACCTTTGTGCGACATCAAAGTAACAATACATGTCCTAAAAAACTCCGACCCTACTGTCAACCAAACAGATGTTGCTGTAGAGCCTGGTCAAAGTCTGGAGACTGAATTAAGCTTTCTGGGAGAGTGTTCCATTCAGAAATTGTCCTTGGATAAAAACTATGCATAAAGGATTTAGATTTTGCATAAATTGGCTGCAGTGAGTGACTATGGTGATGACGTGTCCGCCTAGTGTTGGGAACTTTCACACACGGTGGAGGACTGAGGTTTATTTGGTTGTTTAAAATTTTATACAAAAAGAGTAAACGAGTCATTTTCCTGCGAGTTTCTAGGAGCGGAATGTTGTTGGCGGTCATGAGGTTAGTAGGAGAGTCCGTTCTTTGATATTTATTAAAAATGAACCTCACCGCTTTTCTCTGTATTTGTTCAATTCGATAAATGTCTTTTTTAGTGTGAGGGTCCCAGATGATTGAAGCATACTCAAGTTTAGACCTGACGTATGTGGTGTAAGCCAGTAGTTTAAGATTGGATGGAGCATCTTTGAGTTTACGTCTGATAAAACAAAGTTTCTTAAAAGCTGATGAACAAATATTTGAAATGTGAGCACTCCAGGAGAGATTATTGGTAATAGTAATGCCAAGATATTTATAACTAGAAACTTCGGAAATGAGACAGTTGTGTAAGCGATACTGAAATGAACTGAAATTTTTTTTACGAGTTACTCTAAGAAGCACCGTTTTTTGTGTGTTAAGTTCCATACACCAGTCTTTACACCTGTGTGTAGTGCCTCACGACCTCAAGCGTATTAAAATCTTGGAAGGATTCTAACAGTACCATAATCTGTAAGAAATGGGCTGTCAAGCACTTGCAAACTTAAACTGATCGGGTTACTGTCCATTGCCTACAAGATAATAGAATTGGGAAAATCTTGGACTTTCTATCAGCTGAAAGAGCAGCTGGCTTTCGTAAGGGCTGCCATGTTTTTTAATGTGTCTGCCCTGCCGCTGTTGTGTGCTGGATTGTAGCCTACATCCACATCGGATAGGAGGCTGTGCAAACAAACTGCTCTTTACAGAAGGGACATAATTTGAACTGCCCATATCATACAATGCAGCAGCAGTAGTGGAGCACACAAGAAGTGACTTATTGTAGAATGGTTGCTTTATTGCGGTAGCGTAAAAGGCGTCACCCTTGAGAAAAATCACAACCATGCCTTTGGCAGGTGACATGGCCATGCACTGATTGGTTGTCTGGTTCTGCGATGTCATGAGGCCACATGATATGGCCGAACTGGCTGGAGCTCATATTGTGGAAAAGCGCAAAAGAGACAAAGAATCGAGAAAAGAGAGGACAATGCTATCTGGAGCTGCTAACTCAGGCAGCTCCTTTGAGGTGAGAGGGTGAGGTGGAATAGAACCCTCAGAGACCCTTGGACCCAGTATCACACGTGCTACTCCACATTCATACAGCTTGGTTAAAACAGAGCTTTATACCCATGTTGGGTGGTCTTAGGCACAATGTGGTAGATTATGGTTGTATGCTGATGATTATGTGTGAGATAATACTGGCACAAATTAAGGGATTAGGGCTTATACCTTTCAGGACCGCTTTAAGCCAATCGTTCATATATGAATGATGGTTCTCACACACTGGCAGACGTAAATTTTCGTGTTTGGAACATGTAGCCCCATTTAGGCAGATAGTATGACAAAAGTAATTATAGTAACTAGTTCACAGGGATGGAAAGGCACAGAATCTGTCACTTGTTTCTGTGGGCACCTGAACTGTGTCGTAAGGGAAGGGAGGAGGGAGTCAAAGTGGAAAGACAGAAATGGGTGCTGTAGTGGTGGTCTGTGGAGTAATTTTGACCACCTAGGGATCTTTAACGCATAGCACATGGGTGCCACTTCGTTTGCATCAAAAGCAGCCGCCAGCGTTTGGGTTCGGACATGGGTACTCCGGCACAGTAATCTAGCATCTTAACCACTGCACTACCGCAGTGAGGCTATTGTGACAACCATAGTTTCTGTTTGTGTGCAGCTTGTTTATTTTTTTATTTTCTTTTTTGTTCTTTCTGGCGCAGTGTGACATTTAAAAAATTATTCGAAATAAAGAGGTCTTTGGCTCCATTCACACGATTCTGCTGCTTCTACTATAGTTTTCTTTTTATGAGAGCAGTAGCGAAGTCTCTTGAAGACAATTTTACTAGCTCTCAGTTCAGCTCAGATGATGAATCACTCAAATGTCAGCCTCGAAATTCAGCTAGTGGCCAAGAAAAGCTTAGTTTCAATCTCTGATCACTCTTGGTTAGTTACACGTGCTCATTTTGTGTTCCCACTGTTCTGTTTCCATTCGCTGGGTTTCAGCAGCAATGAAAGCTTGGTACACTTGATATGGCTTCTCCAGAACTTCAAGTGTGGAACTTCTTCAAGCAAATCGAGTGGAGTTTGAACACCGAGCTCCTATTGCAGATTTTCAAATTTGATGGCAAACTCTTCCACCTTGTGGAAAACATATCACCAAATAATCCAGTCATAAATCGTGAAAGGTTTGGAAATGCCAATGCTATAAACTGTAAAATGAGTAGAGGAAGGCAGAGCTTAAAAATGGGTGTTTTCAGCAACTCAGCGATATTTCGGAGAGAACAGCACACCTTCAAAATGAACTTCAGAACGTAAATTATTATTTCCTTGGCAGTTGGGCTTCGCTGCATTTTTTTAGTGTGATTTGGAGAATAGGTACATGAGACTCTCGACAACTGCTGCAGGAAATCAAGAATGACCACTGCTTCCGAACAGCACTATGAAAAAGAAGAAATCTGCCGATAGGTGCACCATATCTTTACTAGTAATAAAAGAGGCAGTGTAGCATATTTTTAGTATTCTGAATTATTTTTCTTGCTGTCTTATTTTGATATTCATGCCCCCTTTTCTTTCACTTCTTGGATTTTTTCTGCAAACTTCGGAGAAAAGTTTTTATGTTATGTATAAAGCCAAAACAACGGGCATTTATTTAATTGAGGATCAAAATACCTGCATTTTAAGCAAGATTGTGTAAATATTTTATTTAATAAACAAATTACATGGTGCTGAAGGAGTTGAGGCAAAAAAAAAAAACTTCTTCATTTTGAAGCTGTAGTTTAAGAAATGAGCATTTTTCTGCCTTTTCAAAACAATTTCTTGTTTTTATATTCATGTTTGACAATACTTTGTGAATATTTTACCCAGTGCTGAGAATTTATCTTATGTATTATGCTTATATTCACAATATTCACGTGTTTAGAGGGCATTTAAATAGCTGTATTTTAATTGGCTCATGTGCGTCATGTACAGAAAGTGTGATCAGAAATTGTCATCAAGAAACGTCCTTCATACTGGAACTTGCGTGTGAAGAGCTCTGGCAGGTGCGTGCTCTGTTGCCGCGTTGCAGAGAGGAGGAAAGGAGGCATCCTGGCTGTGCAAACCGCCGTGGAGAGGTGAAAAAGAGGCTAATGGCAACCCCATGCATATTCGGGCCACTTATGCGCTTATACACAGGACCTCGGAGGATGGGCGTGTGGTATTCGATCTGTCATTTGACGTGTGTAACTAGAAGGCTGCATTCCCTGCACCGTACCTATTAGTCACATATTCTAATTCTGGTGCCGGGTTGTGTTCGCCTTAGCGATCTTAGAGCTCTTACGCACTTCCTACATTTTTTTTTTTTTGTAGGTTGCAGCAAAGTTCTTTAAAGACTTCATTTATAAAATAGCAAGGGGCATGTATGCGATCAAGGATCTTTGAGGGAAGCTGCAGATGGGAGCTGTTGACGCTACCATGCTATACTCTTAAAGACAGATCTCAAGTGTCTCCTAAATTTTTATAACAAAACGAACATCCGCACAGTGTTTGCTGGAGATGCTTACAACCCTGCTGTCCTGTCCGAAGACAGGGGTACATGCATTACTGCCCGCCATATGCAAGGCCAGCCACAATTAAACATTCGTTACCAGAGTAACATGATTGCCTGGCTTTTTTGTGTGTTCACTTCCTTAGCATACTGTAGCATAGTCATAGTAGTGTGCACCTTTCCAATAAGTGGTCACAGGGTGACACCATATTACCTGCTGGACTGCTTTGTGCATTTGGTGCAAGCACAGTGGAAGCAGAGCCGGTTTGCAGCAGTCCAGAGAGGAGGAGCGAACAATATGGTGGCACCGAGTAACTTATTGGAAAGGTGTATATAGATTGCTTGTTCCTGCAAGATGCGAGTTAAACTGCTCTCATACGAACAGTTTCGATCCTCATTGAACTGGATCTACATTCAACTCATTGTAGATCGAGGTTGTCACACTGCAACTGTCAAGTGCAGTTGAGCTCGAGCCTGCTTGACTCAAGGTTGCTTCCTCAATCGCTCTCAAGATTTCAAGTACACTCAAAAGCGGTCATTGACACCCTCGTCATCAACGAGCTCTAAAACTTGAAAACGAATAAATGCAATAGAACTGCACATAACACATAAATGTATTAAAAGGCATGATAGAACATTCGTAGAACGGCTAATTTTATAATATTGACACCGTAGTCCACTGCCAGTGGAAGCTAAGGTGGCGTTCTCTTCGACTACGTCAGCGTGGAAACTGTGGAGCGGAAGAGAAACTGCACTGTAGCATTTGACCGCTGGGAAGATAGGTTAGGTGACCTGAGGCGCCAAAAGCGGAATGCTGCTGTGCACACTGAAATCGTGCTATCATTACCCCAATCTTAAATTTCTTTTTGAGACTCATTGCGACTGACAGCAGACGACGAACCACGTAGGAAATTTCTCAATGCTCACTGAAAACGCCCGTGTAGCACCGGATGCTTCAATCCTTCTTGAAAGCCTGAATGCAGATTGAGTTCAATGAGGATCGGAAGTGTTTGTGTGACAGAGGGATTAGTGTAGTGCAGCTAAAGCTTTGTGTTAGCTGGTGTGCACAAGTTGGGTGGCCAAGCTGTGTTAAATGGTATTACAATGCATATTTAGAAAAAAAAACAGGGCACCCCAAACGGTTTATTCAACTTCTCAGATTATTTGGCATTACACACATTGTCTTGAAAGCAGTCCACAATATGGCCAGCACAACTTATGTCCTTGCTTATTTCAGATTGTTCATTTAAGAGAGCTAACATATTCAAGGGCTACTGACCAGGCTGACATTTTAACCAAGCCCGATAAGGCGTTGGACATGGTCTCTGCGAAATACTGCAGCGATGCACACACTGGAAAGCAACAAAATGCAAACCAAAGCTCTCATGGTCCTTTTCAGACAGCCAAACCTCCTCATCCTTTGCGCTTGCCATCGAACTTTGTCGATGAGGTACCAACAGATACTGCATCCATTGGTTTCTCTCTGACTGATGGGCGAGGGATGGCACTTGGTCTGCTGATGTCACGCACTTTTTTGTCTTGCATTTCGTTTTCACTCATGCATACTCTCACACAAGAAAGAAGGCTTTTAGTTTCTTGCCCTTGTCTATGCATGCTTCAGAGTGTTCTGTGCACTGTGCTATTCATACACCAACGGCTGGACTCAAGTGGCAGCGGCGCGCACTTTCATACAGCCTGCGCATTCGCCGCAGATATAATGGTAGCTCTTCTAGGCAAGCAGTGCTCTCTTCCCCGTGAAGTGTGTGCAGGATTTACCCAACCCTGGTCACTCGCTTCTGTGGCGGCGCCCGGTGCGCACCTGCGTTCGCGCCTTCAAGCGTTCAAGTGTTAAGTTTACGGAGTGAGCGAAATACTTAGAGAAATTATATAGTCTCAATTTTGTGTGTGCAGAAGCGGTGCAGTGTAGGCTCAGGCAACAGTACTATTTAGCACATTTTGATCGTAGTAATACTTTGTCTTATTTCTTACAGTGCGCAACATGTGCTAATTACCATCTGAATACAACAGTGATTTGGGTTATCAGTCTGCAGTAAGGCAAGTAGCAGCATACTATTGTAGGTCAGTCCCATTATGCTGCACAAAAGCTGATTTTTTTCTTCCTGCTGTAACTTTGTTTCCTTCATGATATGAGGGGAACTGTCAAAAATGCATTGACATGGCTACAGAAGCACGGAATTTATCACATGAACATTTTTGGCCTCTCGGGCCTGTTCTGCCAGGCCTGTTAAAATTAGTGGCCGAGCAAGGAGGAGTACCTGTTTTGCCTACATGCATTATTTCAAATGATATGCCAGTGTGACGGCATCTTTTCGCTTTTGGGCACATTTCTGTCTGCTTCTGCACATGTACCAAACTTTCGGGCGCCTTCACGTGTCTGCAAGTCAGGCTGGTCGTTGACCTGTTTTAAGTTGTTAGTGCAAATTAAAAAAAAAGGGTAACCTGCTCTTATTGCACTTTTCGTGCACTTTGAACAGCGCATTCACTGTAACTGCTTTTCCTGTTCTGAGGCGTGCGCAACATCACCTCGAAATAACAGGAGACATTCATCACCATCCTCATATAAGGATAGTAGGAAAGCCTTCCGACCCTTGGCTTTGCCTGCCACCTATGTTGCTAAACTCTGCGGCTAGTTTGTAACGAAGCTAACTTCATGACAATAGTTGAGCATCTCGGCCGCAGTGTGCTTTTGGTATTTCCTTCGGTCCGGATCCATACGTATGTTTTCTGCCACACATTTGAACTTTATTTCCCCTGAACGACGTGCCCACGCCTGCAAGTTTGAAAAACTTACGGTGTTTCCTTTCATCAATTTCCGAGTGATAGAGAACTCTGTTCCAATAATTTAGCTATATTTTATGCGAGTTTTTCCCTGGTTTTGGCTCTTCGGCAAGATGCTGATACACAGCCAGAGCCTGTAAGGATGGCTCACGGCGGCACACCTATCATCTATAACTCTCAGTACAGCGGCAAAAATCACTGCAGGTCGCTCTGAACGCTCAAGTTTATGACATCTCGTTGGCAAGAATCACAACCGGGTGAAAGTGCAGGCTTGCAGCCGCAGGCTTGGCCAGCCTCCGCTTTTTTTTTTTTTCCAGCTTGTTGCACACCAAATGACGGCATCACTGAGTAGACGCGTCAATGCCACACAGTGCCACGATTTCGCAGCTGTAGTAGACAGGAAGCACCCTCCATGCGTAGGTCGTAAAGAGCGCACCGTCGCCACTCGAATCCAGCCATGGTACACCATGCATAACCATGAATACAGAAAACACAGAACATCCATACATGCACGGGCTTGGTTTCCTAAGAAAGGCCAGAGGCCTCGCACCTATGCTTCGGCCACCCATTGAGCTCAGCCTCTCCCCCTCCTCCTCCTTATCGGCATTGTAGCTGGATGAGCCAAAGCTCACTTCTCAACCTTCAAACAAAGGTCACTGGTGGTGCTTGGGTAGCAGAAAGCAAGAAAAAAAAAAAAAAAGCTGCGGCGGTAGCTTTTTGATGGAAGGCAAAAAGCAAGGCACCAGTGTTTGTGCAATGTCAGTGCACCTTAAAGAAAGAACTCCAGGTGGTCGGAATTGTCGGGGACCTTCACTATGGCGTCTCTCATACCTGAGTCGTTTTTGGACGTTAAACCCCACAAACCAACCAGCAAGAAAAAAAAAGAATGCCTGTAAAAGTCGGGGCCATAATGACTGCATTTGATGCGTTCTCATAGCTGTTTTTACCCAGCACAGGGCAGCGTTTTCATTTTGTTGACCGAACCAACATGGGCATAGTTTCTCAAAGCACTAAGAGATGGCGCTCCGCATTTCGCGTATTTAGGGAGTCTACATGTACAGCCCTACGCGTATTGTCTCTTGTGGAGGCTAGTCAACCAGGGAGGAGGGAGAGACTCGTGATGGAAGGGAAGGAGAGAAACATATCAGTTTTGATGGTTGTAGCTCTGTTATTAACGAGTCTGCTGCAAAAGTATTTTTGGCCATCGCGCATTCTGAAGGCGCTGCCTCATAGACAGCAGGTTTGAACACATTTTCGAATTTAGGGTGGTTCATAAACAAGTTCAGTTTATGGAATCGCACCTGAAAACGAAAGGAATGATTGAAGCAGGAGAAATGATAGCACCTTAAAATAGAAACAAAAGGTGGATGGGTTTTAAGATGCTTTGCAGCTGTTTTCCACTTGCCCAAAGGCAGTGCAGAGTTTTGGCCGGTGTGCAATGAGCAGTTGGGCGCATGGTTTTGCTGATGGCATGGCAGCTGCGTGCTGGTTGGTGGCATTTTATACACAAGGTCTTGTAGACTTTGCGTCTAGTTGGAAAAAAAAAAGGATTGTAGCAAATGAGCATTTATGCTGAAATAATTTTGTGAGCAGCTTCAAAGAGCAGCCTTTTTTGAAAAATGGCTGCTTTCCATGAAAACATGGCATTAGATTTTTGCTTTTCTAGATGGGGTTTTAAATTTTGTTTTGATGGTTTCTTGCAATCTTTTGCTTGTTCTTCACGACAAATGTATTTACTTCATAGCTTGCAATAAAATGCTTCCATTGCGAATAAGCATTCCTTGTGTGTCGTGCTCTTTGGTCTCATTATTTTGAACTGTAGTAGCCATGAAAATTGGAAAACATTTGGGAGAACAGCATTGCATCATGTCTACATTATATTCCTGTAGAAAAAGAGAACGGACATTGCAGTTGATGTCGATGAGACTGAAATCGACATTTGTTTCAGCTAAACTGTTTCCTCGATTTCGAATCTGGTTTGGGCTATTGCACGCCTAAGGCCCCAGCCAAATATTGCCCATTGCCTCAATAACAGCACATGCTCAAGGACCTAAAGAAACTACAAGATGAACGTTTATTTTTCAACCCTTTGTGATGAGAGCAACTTTACAACAGGTAGAGGTATTGACATGGCACACAGGGATCGGGAATGCCAAAACCTAATGCGGTCTATGAAAGACGGCAAGCATGGGAAAGAGCTAATTAATTTTGACTGCTTGGTGTCCTTTAATATGCACTGACATTGTATAGCCCACAGGTGTCTTTGCATCATGCCTCTGCCGAAATGTAGCCATGTATTTAATCTTAAAACCTTAGGATTAGCAGTCGAATGCATAGCCACAAAGTCACTGCTGCACATAGGTAGGAAGGTTTCGGACGTAGGAAGGGAGTAATGTTTTTAAGCCAGGTAGTCCCTCTGAATCTGAACCATGAGAAACATTTCCCCAAGAGCAAAAAGAGATGAATGTAAATTTGGAAGGTGCTGTACATATAATGTAATAAAAGGCAGCTTGCTATCATGTGATCATTTGAAAGGCTGAAAAGTGGATATTAAAGCATTAGTTTAAAATACCTAAGCAAAGGACAGTGCAGCAGGTTATAGAGAGTAAAATTGGAAAACCTTCACAAACACAGATGTGGATTAAAGTACAGTTTCAAGGTAATCAGCTATTATTGAAATGAGCAGGCCCTATTTGCCCTGGGCAGGTGGAGTCCTTGGTCCAAAAAGGTGAGGGCATAAGCAGGTCCTCATCTGATGGTTTGTGTGGGTGGTACTTCTATGCTGCCGCAACACCATACCATATGACACACAGTGCTGGGCATCTTGCAGTAGAGTACCTGCAGTTGAGATTGCAGCACATGGTGCACATCTTTGAGTATGAAGATGCAGAAAACTGAAAAGAAGCATTCGAGTGGGACATGTAATCCAGGAAATAGGGCTTTTCAGCTAATCGATTAGGTTTCGAGGGAGTGAAACAAGCAAGGGATGCCAGACACTGGGATGAAGAGATAATGTCGGCCAATGAGCCAAGGTTGGCGGCTGCAGCTAACGCATGAAGCAGTGATGATTGCAGACCATTAATTCCCTTCAGCATACCTAATGCAGGCAATGATGATGAATCAAAACTCTGTTGCCAATTTATGAAATAACTATAGATATGTAACTGCACTGTGGGAAGCCCACTTAGCCACTTGATATTTCTTCCAAGTTTTTGTTATGAATGGACAGAGTGAAAATGCGCAAAGGAAATAAATGCCAGACTAGGAATAAGTGTAGTCCTTCATTGAATGGCTCTAGTGTCGCATTGTTGAACTGTGGTTTAAAAGTTACTTGTGGCGAGATAAATGAGTCATATAGCCTCTGGGAGGCTTGCAGAGAGAGCTGAACTGAGAAGAGAGAACTTGAGAGAACTGCAGAGACTTGTGCGAGCACCGTACAACCAGCCGGTTCAAATGGCGCGCCGTTGCAACGGTTGAGTGACAGCGCTGCAGGTGGCGAAAACGTCCAATACCAACAAAAATTAATTCAGTAAAAGGAAACCTTTAGATAGTTAAAATTCGCACTTGTAGTTTATGCGTCACTACCTCTTTTGTTTAACTGAAACTGTATAGTTTCATTTGCAACAATTTCAGATACGATGGTGCGTGCGCCATTATCATCATCATCGCCTCCGCTAAATTATTTGAGTTGCGGCGCGTTACATGAAACGTTTAAAAAAAATGTTTGACGCGTTATTGACTCTGGTTATTCTCCTTCCAGTGCTTTACGGAGCCTGTGTTGCGCTTTATCTATTTGTTGCTAATGCTAACAACCCATAAAATGGCTGTGTTCTGTGTTTATACAGCACAGGCAACGCACTTCGCACGGTGAGCATCACTTTGGTAAGTCGGAAGGAAATGAGTTAATATATTGATTTGTGGAACATTAACGTACTCGAGTGCCATGTTGGTAAGCATGGTGCCTGCGCTAGAGCCGGGATTATTCCGCGAATCGCTGTGTGAAATTAGCTGGGAACGATTTGTTTCGGGACGTTTAACTGTGTATAACTTGCCCAACATTGCAGCAAGGTTACTTTCTTGCTGCACTTGAGGTCGTCTGAGCGAAGTTCTGAGCTTGCCTGCGCAGAACTAAATAAAGCGCTCCATTGAAAGTGTTTAGGCATTGTGACTACAGAGACATCGAAGGCTTACCTTTGTGTCAGAAGTGCTTTGAATTAATTTTTAGTGTGAATGTGAGGCATGTAGCTTTCCCCTAGCAGTCGTAAGATCACCGAGGCCAACGTCAGTTTTGCACTTGCATCGGACGCGCCTTTTCAGCACATGCTGCATGTATGCGCCTGTTGTTGCTTTTATGATGACTGTGGTAATAGTTTGCAGACTAGCTGTGTTTCAAGTGTGTTGACCGCTTCTTAATAGTGTGTAATGTTGATTTACTAGCTTCGCTTTTTTTTTTTTTTTTTTCTTTTTTTTTTTGCAAATGATACGCCTGACACGCTGCCCGTCAGTCCCGAGACGAGTGGTACGCTGTGCAGCAAAGTAAATGTACTTCATTACCGAACGGGGTCACTTACTCGTTAGCTATGATTTTTATTTTTATAACTGTAGTGCACAACGTAGATGTAATGTGGGATCGCTTGGTTCTTTCCTAGTGTATTCTTGTAAAACAAATAAACTGGTCAGAACAGCATAGAGATGTGGCTTTAGGGAATGCATCGAAACAGGCTTGCCAAATGGCTTGCCTCTGTTCTCATTCTTGCTCAGATCCAAAGGCAGTAAATTTCATTTATCAACTTAATTTTTTTTGTAAGTTCAGTGTTTGACTTTACAGTAGTTGTCTGCATGTTAGGTAATCTGCCCAAGTATAGATGACTTGCAGCACTGTCACATTGTTGGTGGACCAGAGCCATGAACGAACCCTGTTTGCCTGCCTAGCCTGCTACTAGCTACCTGCCCCATGGAAGATACCTATACCTGATTTACTATCATGGAGTATGTGCAACAGCCACCTGATAGCTCGCAGCTGCAGCCATGTTGTTTTTATGTTCTACACCTGTGCACTGCAGTGTAACGCTCTATCACGCTTTTTGGAAAGGACAGTATTTAATGGCTACATTTTCAACTACAATAATCTGTCACAGTTCCATCCACCAAGGCTGCACGACATTCATAGGTGCCCTAGTGAGGCTCAGAGGAGTTTTGAAAATTCTTGTGCAGTATTGTTGAATTATTACTTACAAAATATTGTCCAGTGAACCAGTTATAACTGTGAATGTATTTATTTTTTTCTAAATTACTATCCACGCAATGTTATTATGGCATTGCGAATGCACAAGATTGTTAGTCTGCTAGAGTTTCCAGTTTGTACAACCCATAGCCATTTAAACAAGAATTGCAATGGTGGCGCTGAATGGCAGCACTTATCTGCGAGATGGCTGATGCATTGTGAGGGCACCAGACATTCCCCTCATCATCTGCGGCGACTGTCATCGATACTACGAAATCACAGTGGTTGCCAGTGTTCACGTGCGAACTGCTCGGGGTCGCAGTCGTCAACAATTTCAAGCCACTACAAAAAGTGTGAATTGCATTGATTACATCTTTGCATGACAGCCGATGTAACCAGCATGAACTATGTCTTATTACAGGTACCATATGCCGTTACTTGCTGTACTGTACGACAGCACAGAGCACATGTGTGATTAATGGGGTAAATAAAATAAATAAATCCTGTCTCTCTCTGAGAATCAAACCTCCATCCCTTGTATTCCTCACATACTGTACTTTGTTTATGACAACAGAACATGAGTCAGCACATATGCATTCTTGCAGTGGAATGATCTAGGCATAGCACTGCTAATTTTTGTTCTAATGTGGCACCTTTTATGGAGTTCACCGATTCTTTTTTTTTGCATTGTTCATATAATAAACACATAAAAACCCTGCAGCACTATGAAAATTTACCCGGAGCATTCAACTCGTGCTACAGTATGTGCAGTAAAGCTACCTTTGTCTTTGTGTGCAAAATGAAAATTTTTACAAAAGATTTACATTTTGCATGTTGATTTGATCAGAATATATTGGTTTTGAACATGACTGGAAAAGGCTTTTCAATACCTGAGCTGTTTCATGTGCATGGTTAACTACCATGCTGAACTTTGTAGTCAAGTAAAACATGTGCATAGTGCCTATATGCGTACAATATATGCATAGAGGCAGGTAGAGTGATTGTTTAGGTGTACTGTAATTATCAGGCTGTGCTAGTATCCTTACAGCTATGATATAAAAATTCGCATCAGGTTTGTAGAACTTGTATTGTGAACAGTGGTTATATGGTGTCTGTGTATTTTATTTTAGCATAGCCGTGATATTGGTGCAAGTTCTGTCAAGTTTGGTTTTGTTTTGATTTTAACAACTTTGTTTATTGCCACTTGTGGACAGCCTTATCACACAGCGCTATTCAGGTTCTACTAGTGTCGAAGATCATTGATTTCACTTTCTTTAATAGACACCGAGGGTTCACTGATACATACGCTACCAAATTTTTTTTGTTTCAACTGCTTCAATTGTTTTCCTTCCCAGTGGTGTTGTACATTTTCACAAAAATTTGCTTTCAAAGTGCAGTTGTCGACTTTCTTCCAAGTTGTGTGATATGCTGTGAAAAATGGCATGCGTGTCATAAAACTTGTTCCAGATTTTTTTATCGCATTCTGCATGTACAAGTTTTTTCAACCTTCTATGAATGCTTTGTCTCAAAAATATTAAGTATGCAGGCTAACGTAGGATTAGGTTGCATTCTGGGTTCTGTTGTGCCGGGTAGCAGCTCAGCAGTCAGATTCTTTTACTGGACTTGCCTGAGGGTACGAGTTGTGTGAAGCCTGCACACAGACCCATATCATGCCATTTGACGCGAACTTTACGTTCGGCCGCCTTCAGTTCAGAAAAGGACTGTATTGGGTTACTACGACAAACATTACCCCAGCTTGTTTTAGGCAGAAAAAAAAAAGTTTGTGCCATGGTCGCCATCTTGCATGTTCTCATACACTTTAATTTCAAATTTGTAAAATTTGCTGTTCTCATCGTAGTTGTTCCAATAATATCCCAAGTTTTCTAGAAGTAAAGGAACCCAAGAAAATTGTTTTGGAGATTAGAGGATATAAGCCATGCCAGAATAAAATTCTCAAGTTGAGAAAATTTGCTTTTTGCAGCATTTACAGCTGTCAAATACAGAGTAAGGTTGTTCTAGTAAATGTATGACCTGTATTAAGAAAAAAGTGCCACTCGGTGGCATTTATTTTGGGAAGTTAAATCACAGCACTCAGTTCCTTGCTCGTGTACAACCGCCCAAATCTTCAACTAGACTGCACAACGCCCACTTTCAACAGTGATGCTGTTTAAGCTGGAGGTTGTTTCATCTATTGTGCGCAGCTTAATGTGTTCGCAGTAATGTCACCATTACCGGATGTGACATCATGACGTCACATCCAGTCATGTCTAATAACCAGAACTGAGGTCACCACATGACATCATGTCCAGTCATGACCGATGACTTCACCGTGCGATTCACGCATATATGAAGCTAACCTTGCCAGGCATCCAATCCAGGCATCCGTGCTGCGCCTTTCATTTGTCGCTTCCTCAAACGCCGTACCACACAGGAATCAGCAGCGTTTTAAATTGGTTTACAGGAAAGAAAAGGCATAATATCTGTCACACTTGTCCGCCGACAACAGATAGCCACGATGAGTCTCAAAGTATAATCACGGATAGCTTGAGGCAAACAGAAACCGCATCATTGTGTCATCAGTCTTATACACGACTGCAATCTGCCTTAATTTTTTTCTGTACCACTGTGCCTTGGCAGGGATCGAACTTGCAGAGAGGTAAAAATAAGGCAAGGCCTCGGTGAGCCTCTGGTTAGACTTATTCTTTTCGCAAGTTAGCTCTTTTTCAATGTGCAGAAGAGAAAAGGCGGCCATCGTGCACATTAGTAAAGAGTTCGGCAGCTGCACATTCACTCTCCTAATCACTAATCCCTTACTTTGTACAATCTTTGCCAAAAGTAACCAGGCTGTATGTTTAGCTTTTAGCTTGTATCCTAAGGTCAACATGAATTCCTAAAGGATCACAACTTGAGAAGTGAGGACTGCAGCTTGCCTTTACTACTTTGCACAGATTTACAGTTTCAGAAGTGGTACGAATTATCTGCTACTTGACTGAAAATTGGAGCATGCAGCCTGGTTATTTTCGGCAAAGGTAGTACCTCCATTATCTTATACATACTCTTTAGCATATAGTCATGAACTACCACATTATGTGAAAGACTGCCTGACACAAATATAAAGCCTCCCTTAACCTAGCCGTATGAAGTGCCTTTGTGGCCTACGGGTAGCATGTCTGACTTGAAATGCAAGAGTCCTGGAGGGTTCGATTCCTTTCACCTACCCATCTGATTCGAGAAGCTTGAGTTGGCAGCTCCTGCCAAAATCTGCCATATCATATGATCAAGTGACTTTGCACAACCCTGCCACCAATCAATTCCCGGCTATCACCTGCCGGCTATCACCCACATTTTTTCATTCACAACCCTGATACCAAATTTTCTGGTGAATGGCAGCCTTTAACGCTGTCATATTAACATGTAACCAAAATTTGGTGTCCTTCAAGTGGTGGCTTTAGACAGCTTGTGTTGTTCGTCCCTTTGAGACCTTGATTGGCAGGTGGCAAAGTAGAGACAAGAGGGATGATGAAGAGAAGGTAGGAGGCAGAGGGTGGAGAACGGGTACAATGTGTCGCACTGTGATTGTAGATTAGGTGGCACAACCTGCTTGCATGGTCGCAACCCATCAGCGGTATTGAGAACAGCAATGCGAACTCCTAGCACATACTCCCCTGCACAGATCGTATTGATTGTCTATACTTTTTCTTGGACAAGTTCTTCTGAATATCTCGTAGGATGTCACTGCTAAGATTTTTGCACGGCCCCTGAAGGCTAGGTATTGCTGCAAAGCACCTTGTCCAGAAAACGGAAACATAGAATGACCAGCTTGTTCAGCTTGTTTCTGCAATGGGCACAAAACTGGACTCCATTCCACTCGTGAAATATGGAGGAGTCTCTATGACCGGTTATCATTGTACAGTAGAACCCTGCTATAGTAAAGTGAAACTGAAGTCCCATCATAGTAAAGGTGCTTTTGGTAAAACTAGGTTATACTAAACAACGTCTGGCCGCGGCGTCGACTTCCCACGAAATGACATTGCTGCACACGCATTACTTAGAATCGCGAGGAAATTTTTTTCTTAAAAACAAATTAGTGCATTTTTTTTATGGTTTTACCGCTAGGCTCATCAGCACTGAGAAGAAGCCAACTTTAAGGCCTTTGAGCCGTGAGGGAAAGTATGCAGCGCGTAGGGGGAAAAATGTAAAGCTGACTACAAACACAAAAAGAAGACGGCCGGTCACTTAAAAATAGAGTAAAAGGGAAGCGAAGAAACGGCCGAACATTCACACAACACTGTTCAGCACGAAGGAGTAGTGGCAAGAATTGGAGGCGTGGCTTGTGCGGTTTTGCAGTGCTGGACTGTCGCGCATTTTTCATCTATTGCCTCTTAAAAGATGGAAACAGCAGAAGATGATGCCGCGCTCACGCAATGCTTTGGTTCTCAGCTGAAATCAAGCTCGGCTATATTCGTATCCATGTTGCATTCATGCTAAACAGGTACTTCTACAAGCGGTAAAAAAAAAAAAATGAAAAAGGAAATGGCACAGAGACGATAAGAAAGACATGCAAGGCATTTTAGAGTGTTCTTTTCATAAAGCAACAAGATGTGCTTAGTAAGCAGACTTTAATTACAAGATAGTATCTTCAGGACCATGTCATCACTAACAACTGATATAGTAAGATTTTAGCCGGTCCCGGTGACTTTACTATAATGGGGTTCTACTGTACTTATCAGTTCGCAAAGAGCACTTCCTGGCAGAAGGGCAGCTCAACACTGTTAATGTGGAAAACTCTGCTTATGCTCAGACTGAAACCCACATCTGATTTTGATTATGCTTCCTGCAGGAACGACCTTTAGTCTGCATCTCAAGTGAGCATGGGGTATCTTGATGCTTATTTTTATTTTTTGTAACCACAACCTCGAGCAGACTAATTCGCCAAAGCTGGCAGCGCTGGTTATGTATACGTTTGCCGCTGGCTCAAGCCTGCACTGCAGTGAAGTGCAGGCACAGAGCAACGCTAAAGAGCATAGGCGTTCAAATTGCAAAACTTTTCTGCCCGAGTCAAAAAGAATTCCATTTAAGCTTCCGGGGAAAAAAAAAAAAAAAAATGCTACAGTGGCCCTGCGCAATATAATACCATTTACCATATACCAGCTAGTACCACATCACTACTCTCTACAGTGACTTTCTGTTAGCTAGTGCCAAGTTACTGTATATCTGGCAGAACCACATGAATGGTTTGTGGGGTTTAACGTCCCAAAGCGACTCAGGCTATGAGAGACGCTGTAGTGGAGGACTCCGGAAATTTAGACCACCGACATTCCACCGACATTCCACAGCACACGGTCGCCTTGCTTTTCGCCTCCATCGAAAAGCGGTCACCGAGGCCAGGATTCGATCCCGCATCCTTAGGAAGCGCCCTAACCACTGCGCCACCCCGGCGGGGTAACACATTAATGTGTCATGACAAACACAAAATAACATAAAAGGAACAGCCAAGGTCGTAATGAGCGACTGCAGGTGACAAATGCATCGGTCCCTGGTACTCGTGCTTTTTTAACATTACACTATGCATCACTGAACTGAATGCTCATACGAGCAGAAAGTAAAAACTCTAGGGGCACTTTGGACCACTAAAGAGCAATGAGGTGAAAGCCTTTATTGCACGGTGGTCTGATGCCCTCCACTATGGCACCTCCTTCCTCGTTTTCCTTATGGCTCGATTCAGGTGCTCGCGGAGAAGTGTGAGATACGCCTTTTCTTTCCTGTAAACCAATTTGAAATGCTGCTGATGCTTGCTGTACTGCGTCTGCTTTTGTATGCCGTGTCATGTGGCGTTTGAGCAAACGCCAAATGAAAGGCGCTGCACTGACGACTGGATCGGGTTAACCTTCACAGGTGCTCGAGTCGCCTGGTAACGTCACGACTGAATGTGATGTCATCATGGTGTAAGTTCTGGCCATGACATCATAGTAATCTCTCATTATCATCACTGTCACTAACTATCATTATCAATCAGTATCTATCACTAAGTTCTTCACTGACAGATTTAAAGGTAAACAGCACAACCATGCAACTGCTCGCAAGATTCCAATGACAGCTTTCGCATGTTCGAATGGGGACGGAGGAAAGCAGTGGCAATGTGAGTGGCAAGTATGTATTTCCTGGGGCGGCTGTGCTGGACAGACAGAGCGGGAACATACGTGAAGACACAGGTGCCTTCACGGCCAGTCAAGCTCAAGCAGTGATGGCATGACTGCACAATTTCCCAGGCAAGGTGTCTCTGGCCACCCTCCTCACACCTCTCATAACCATGTTGCGCGAACTGCAGCGGAGATGGTGGAGGCTGCTGCCACAGTTGCCCTATCAGTGCAATTGCAAAATGTTTTTTCCCAAGTTTATGACTACGAGAAATAGGGGTTTGCTGTAAACATTCCCACGGTGATTTCACTTATATGTACTCCTTATTTTGGTTTCCACTCTTCTTCACGCAAAAATTTCACAGAACCAAGAAATAAAACTGCAGACCTGTCTTAGTTAGGTTATAACTGGGTTTAAATGTATTCAATGAGGTAATCACCGCTAGATTAAGAGGAAACCTAGACTTTAGTGAACAAAAAGGCCAGGCTGGATTTCAGGCACACCACTTGACCACAGCCGATGTTCACGGCATCAATCAGATGAAAGAGGAACCACAGAATATACCGTATTTACAGGTAAACAATTCCGTAATGAATATATGATGCGAGGGAAGAGTTTGTGTTGAGAATAAAAAGAAAAAAATTCTGTCACGATTTCAACACAAGCTCACGATTATAACATGAAATCGTAATATTAAAGGCAACCATAGCTGGGGATGTGACAATAAAGGAGACTGCATTTAAAAATCCAAAAGTATCCGAGTGGTTTATTCACTGTCACTACTCAGTTACTTATCGCTGTTCATGAACATGCCCCCACTCGTTTCCCCCTTCTTGGTTAGACACGATTTGCCAAGCACTACATGCTTTCTTCTCTTGCTTAGAATCCAGCATCGCTCCCTGCATGTTTTGCCCATTGGCCATGATCTAATGATATTAAACAGGAGAATTCGAACCCTCAATAACTACACCTTTTTATTATTTTCTTTTTCACTTCCACCTTCTGGTCTTTCTCCATGGTTACCCTTTTTTTAACCTTGCCTCATTTTACAGCCTCGAAGTTGCCAGAAATTTGCCTTCTCCTCGCAACTGGCTTACCTGGTGGTAAAGCTATCTTGATGACCAGCAAAAAAAGAAAAGTGTTAAATTCAGATATTGCTTCTAAATATAGCATGAAGTGCTGTTTCAGTGATGCAATTTCTAAAAACGTAACTCGTGCTATAATCGTATAAATACGGTAAGCAACCCCTACATACAACCTGCTTATATTACAAGCATTTGATTCAGTCTATGCATCAATCATGCCTGCATTACATAACCATTCATAGGAAAGGCATATGTAGAAACGCTGTTAATAGTATATGGAAACCGCACAGCAGCCACAAGTCTTCTGCAGAAAAAGCTAACCCTGATCAGGAATGGTGGTAGTTCCCCCCACACCCCATAGTTCATCCTGTGTTTTGTGCACCCCTAATCCCACGAATTTAGCGGTGAGGGGGAGGGCAGAAGAGTTCAGGATTTCGTTACAGAATGGGTATTCAGCTCTAACAGAGGATGGCGACATTACCCTAGGAGCAAGGAACAATAATTTCAGAGATATCATTACTGAGTGCGCGTTAGAAGTAGGCGGTAGGATAAGAGAGGATACCGGTAAGCTGTCTAAGGAGACGAAAGATTTGATTAAGAAACGCGAGAGTATGAAAGCTTCCAATCCAACAGACCAGATCGAATTGGCTGAGATATCAAAGCTAATCAATAAGCGCAAGGTGGCCGATATAAGGAAGTATAACATGGAGAAAATTGAGCATGCTGTAAAGAACTGGGGAAGCCTTAAAGCGGTAAAGAAGAAATTGGGCATAGGCAAAAACCAAATGTATGCGATAAGGGACAAGGCGGGCAACGTCATCACGAATATGGACAAGATATTCAAAGTAGCCGAGGAGTTCTATACAGATCTCTACAGTAGCCAAAGTAGTCAGGACCGTAATGAGATTGGCGGTAGGGAAAAACAGTCGGACGTTCCATCAGTGACGAAGGTCGAGGTCAAGAAAGCACTAAAAACTATGAAAAGGGGGAAATCGGCTAGAGAGGATCAGATAACTACAGATTTGCTGAAAGACGGGGGGGATATCGTGCTAGAAAAACTGGCCACCCTGTATACGCAGTGCCTGGTGTCATCGACGGTACCGGAACCATGGAAGAATGCAAACATTATCCTCATTCATAAGAAAGGGGAAGGACCTTAAAAATTACAGACCAATCAGCTTTCTGTCTGTTACGTATAAGGTGCTTACTAAGGTAATCGCCAATAGAATCAGGGCAACCTTAGACTGCAATCAAGCAAAGGATCAAGCGGTTTCGGAAACGGTACTCTACTATCGATCATATCCATACCATCAATCAGGTGATAGAAAAATGTTCGGAATATAACCAGCCCTTATACATAGCATTCATTGATTACGAAAAAGCATTTGACTCAGTAGAAACCTCGGCGGTGATGCAGGCATTGCGAAATCAGGGGGTAGACGAGCCATACGTGAAAGTGCTGGAAGATATATATAGTGGCTGCACAGCAACCATAGTTCTGCATAAAGAAAGTAACAAAATTCCCATAAAGAAAGGTGTTAGGCAAGGAGACACAATCTCCCCAGTACTATTCACAGCTTGCTTAGAGGAAGTATTCAGAGACTTGGAATGGGAGCAGTTATGGATAAGGGTAGGCGATTTGCTGATGACATTGCCTTGCTAAGCAACTCTGGGATGAACTGCAAATAATGATGACCTAGACAGGAAAAGTAGAAAGGTAAGCTTGAAAATCAATATGCAGAAGACTCCCAAGTGCAGCTGCCGACTATAGCTGTTAACAATGTTGAGTCATACGCCTAAACGCAGAGCTTATGTGTATCCCTGACATATATCGCACCAAGTAGTGACACAGAAGCGATCTTTATCTGAAGAATGGTGGCAGCTTAGATGGAGAAATGTTCATGTCAGGCCGCACAACAAAAAAACATTGAAATTGTGAGATTCAGCAACTTCAGCTACAGAATTTTTTTATCGCACTAGCAGCAAAGAAGCCAGAAGAGTCAGAAGAAGCTCTTATTTCAGCTTTTAGCGATTCAGGTACTACAATTACAGTGGCCAAAGGTGCACACAGTTTCCGTACCCACTTGCTTTTGAGTATGTACCCATGATCGCTGCATGTTCTCAGTTTTATCTCTGTTTAGGAGGGTGTCCACAATCGTTAGGAACGATCTGCTGATACTGGCACACAAGCGTGTAGTTTTCACGTAGATAGGAACCTAGTGTATACTTGAGTGAAGGCTCTCCAGCTTATGATACAAACTATGTGTAAAAATAAAAATAAATATATGATTGTACAGGGATTTTGGGGAAACCCAACAGGTTGCTTGTTTTGATGGATGTTTGGAAGGAATGACTAAGTGAAATGCTCAAGTTCATAGGCCTCTTGTTCGTCCAACACAGGCATTATGAAACTTCACTGGCTGAAGCTGCACTGGAATGAGGGCAACATCTGCAGTGGTTTGCTTCCACCAGGAACAATGCTGTGAATCTGCTTCATAGCAGTGCTGGTGCTCCTCAAAGTGGCAGTCCTGTACAATGTAGACCAGCTGCCACAAGTAAAGCGCCGGTACATCAATCAAGTGCGAAGCCCTCACAGCCACATTAGGCAGGATTTGCATGTAGCTTCCCGAGAAGAGTTTAATAAACAGATATTTAACCTTCGTGGCACACCAGCTCAAATTTTGTCACCCTCTGCAAAATGTGCCAACTATAAACCACAAAAAGTTGACAAATGCACGAAATGAGTTGTGCTATGAGCAAAAGAAGACCGGGCTTAAAAATAATGTTTCTAGCAATTTGGCAAAGTTACGAGAATGGCAAGCCTTCACAATGAACCACATAACACATTGGTTCCTGGTATTTGGCTTCACTGCATTTTATTGGTGTAGTCGGGAGAATAGCAATTTCCAACTCGCAACAACCACCCCATCTTGATACATCAAGGCAACTGCTGCAGACATACAACAGATCCGAAGGCATGTCGCCTAGCACACATTACAATAGATGCTGTCAAGAGAGTGCAAGAAGTGGCCGATTCCATGCCAAGTTACTTAAGACAATGCCATGTTTCGGACACCATCACATACAGAGAACTTTTGCTCAGATAACCACAGCTGTGTTATCCCCGCAAGGGTCGTGTTGTATATGACAAACTCTTTAATCCATGCCAGGCCTGTTCACATATCAATCTGTTGCTTTAATTCTAAAGGCTGAAAACTAGAGAGGCAAAAAATTGCAGTCACACATTTGTGCTTCTCCACCTCCCGCCAAGGCAAATCATGCGTCCAAAATCACTCTGAATGCTTTCCAAATAATAACATATCAGAAAATGCAAGGGTGACAATATTCCACAACAAGATTAAATACATTGCAAGCAAGGTATTTTAAACTTAACTAGGAGCACGCTTTAAACCAGTAGAAGGAGTGAGAGTATCCATTTGGTCACACCAGTTACAGCGCACTGCACTACCGAGGTAGCAGAGGAATCCAACTGGTGGAAGAAACTCGTACGTCGGCCCCGAGTATTCCTTGCCTCTGCAAATGTAAATAAATGAGAGCAATACTGCAATTACATTTAATTTGCATAAATTCAGCAAACTCACTCACAGTAGAATTTGATTCGAGTAAAGCAAATGAGAGTGCCTGCCGCAGAAGGAAAAAGGCAGCAACGAGACTGGCAGTCAATGCTAGCACAAATACAAATATTTAGCACACTTACAAAGCACTGAAATAGCAACAAAGAGAATCTAAGTTAAATCACTTGTGCAGTAAGTACCCAATATGCTGCGGCTTGCATGGAACTGCAATGGAGAGTGCTTATAGCAGCAACTTACAAGCTCTTTGACAGGATTACGAGGTAGTACATGCAACGGTGCCTCACTCTCCTGAACAAAACATACCACCTCAGGTTAATTATTGCTTTGTTTTCAAATAAGCTGTCAATGGCCTTGACAGCAGCTTGAAGCAAAGCACTGCCCACTATTTATGGGGGCATTATTTCTGCTATCATTCCCTGGAGCAGGCAAAAGATATATATTAGGGAACTCGGCGGTAGCGACATGCATTCGAAGTGTTATGTCTATATGAACAAGCTCAGCGAGTTCTACCAATGCAGTTATTTTGGTAGTAAAAGGGCAGATACTCTCATGGGCAAGAACCTATGATAGCCGAAGAGTCACCCTCATTGCTGCATGCACCGATGTGAGTACTCGACAATGGAACGTATGAGCATATAAGCACAATAAATTCGTGCGGGTATACGCCCGTATCTTGTAACCATTTCGTGCTGAGCAGTAGGCTCATTTCACTCCGGGGCTCATTTCGAACTGGGCCAGTTTACAATTATACTGTCTCTCAGCTGGCCAGCAACTCCCCTTCTTTAGCACTTCGTCGACACTGCAAAGAAGCTGACCTCTTGCACTGCAGCACCACGTATGGGCCGCATGGATGAATACCTTACGAGTTTTTTGACAGAAGCACGACCGTTTCTATGGGCCCAGTCACTATCTGCTGAAGCTGCGAGGAAGGCAATAAAACCTCCTGATCATAAACCAGCGCGTTCACGCTGGCGCACACCAAAATGCCTGCTACTGCCCAAACAAACTAGGCCACAAACGAAGAATCTTAAAAAAAAAAAAAAAAAAAAGCAAATTACAAACTTCCGTGACTTTCGACTCACAAATAGTTTCACATCATTTGTAAGTCGCCGCGTACGTCCCAATACCCCAGTGCACCCCGAAGACAACAGCAATCGGCGACCGATCGGTGCACAGCAGCAGGTATGCAACGATTGTTTCAAGCGCGAAGAAACGGGATCGACGCCATTATGCAGTCTCCACATGCCTTCGCCCGGAGACTGTCGCGTGATTACGCCGCGTCAGTAATTGTGACTACCGCATAGCTGCACTGCCGTGTAAAAACTCGTTAAAAAAGCTGCAAGACGGTAGCAGAACGCCGACAAATGCTTTACCTAGAGCTCGCGGGCATGTACGAAACACCATCATTCGCGTACGACTCACCGTAGTCGGAGGCTGCAGACAGGCCAGGGACAGAACCGAAGGCTGCGCTGTTGAATTTAGGGCAACAATCCACGAACTGAATCAGATTTTCACCGAATTTGCATCTATCGGGATGATGCCCCGCAAACTACAACAAGCCGACGCATGAAAAGCGACCTAGGACTCGCAAGGCGCGAGCACCCGTTGCGCGAAAAGCGCGCCAGCTTTTGTTCGGGTGGCTTGGGGGCGCGGGCGCTGTGAAACGGGGTAATTGGCATCTGAGTTTGAGGCTTATTTCCAGAAAAAAGCAATTACTAACAGTTATTTGACGTCACATCCGTCGAGAGAATTAACGCACCCTCCTTTCCACTTTGGTTCTGGGCGCGCATGCGCAGTTCACGGAGCCGGCTCTCTGCAAGTTCAGGGTCTCATCATCGAGTTGATGCCGCTGGCAGTAGGCAGCTGCACGCGTTTTCTTCCAAGTTGCGCGACCAGTTGTACATTGACCTTGGCGTAACTCCCATAGAAGCCTGCGTGTCGACTCTGAGCGAGGATGGATGGATGGATAAGGCTGAACTACAGCACTGTAGCTGAACCCTTTGATTCGGGCGGCGGCGCCACAGGCCGCCTAGCCGTGAGCGAGATGATGATGATGATGATGATGAACTGGTGGCCATGCCCTTTGAAGCGGGTAGACACTCACACAGTATCCGGCCAGAGTGAAAAAAAAAAAAAAAAGAGAAAAAAAAAGTTACACACTGAGTTGCGGAGTTACACACACACGCGCACATAGGTCACATCGGTCACTCACACAAGCACACACACAAGCGAGGCTTTAGTTTCCCAGCGCCCCCTGCGAACTGTGAGGCACAACAAACACGTGACGTTGCTTGTGACGTCACAGGGACGTGATTTTGGCGGGGAATTTGATCGTCTTTTTACTTGTAAACGAAAAACAAGGCCAACGACGACGGAGGCAGAACGATGCTCAGATAAGGCAGAAAAATGGACACCGTAACTGTTCAGCCAACTTGACATGGATTTCTACAGTCAAGTTTTACGTTAACTGAAATGTTACGGCATCTTTAACCACCTTATCATAGCATCGTTCTGCCTCCGTCGTCGTTAGCCTAGTCTTTCGTCGCGCGTCATGTAAACGCATTCTGGGGCTTCGGCAAGCACATGGATAGAATCACATGGCTTGAGGCATTTCACTAAGGGCATAAATGAGTGAAGCTGTGCTGCATAGAAAGCCAGGCTTTATTAATTCACGATTACTTACATGGACGCTTCACGACAATGAAATCTTTAAGTGTAGGAAAGCGACCACCGCTCATTCGTCACGGTCTTCATGAAATCCTCGTGATAACAAAATGACCTCAGCGTAGGTCTCCTAACGAGACGCGGTGAGATTATAAAAGGGTAAAAAATCTTGCTAACAAACAAAGTACATATCAGTGTCAAAGAACAACAAAAACAAACGAACGGAATAACTAACGCTAGCGTTAGAACGCCAACCTGTAAGAGCTTAGGTAAGCAATTCAAATTGGGATTACTAGTATTTAGAAGTTAATGCGGCTGAGAAGTCAAAATATCTACGATATAGCTTTTCTCCAATAAATCTCGCCCTGTTTATGATTCCATTATTTTACTCGCGCTTCATTTGCCACTGAGAGGAGTCAATGTGAGGTTACAAATTTACAACTTAAGCATTTAACATGTTCATGAGAAAGATCCCATTGACAATAGGAACATCACTGTAATAACAGCTAAAGCACGTTCAGCGAACGTTGGTGCGGTAAAAGCAAAACACGCAGCAAAGGGAGCGGAACGGAAGGCTTTGAGCAATGCGACACGCATCTTGGGGGCAATAAAATCTCACCTTCACCGTTCAATTAAAACATGCAGCGATACGCCGCTCATGCAGACGTGTATCCGTAAAACAATTAAGCCACCACTTTTGCGACGTGCCTGGGAGGCCGAGCCGAGCCGCCGAGCTGTGACGCAGCATTGTCCCATCGTCCGGAAATGCGCACATGCAGCGGCAATCAGTTTCTTATCGAGCACACACAGTCTTCGCCTTGCTGTAAAGCTCTACCAAAACCAGCAGAATGAAATACTGACTGTTTGTTACAGATAACCCACTCTGTACGCAGCACGCAACGATGAACGTTGACCCGGGGCCGCCGACGCACCCATTCCGCGGATGAAATAGGCTTTGGTCTGAACTATAGTGCCTAGAATATACTGGCTAGTGTGCCGAGGGCGCGCGCTGGCGTGTCCGCCGCGGTGATGCCTTCCCGCTACCACCGCGGGGCGGCGCTACCAATAGCTAAGGTGCTATCGCTCCGCGTTCGCGGCCTCGGCAGCATAGGCGGCATATAGGTCCGGATAGCGCGCTGCGCTTTTCACTATGAAACTTGTCTCTCGACCGTTTAAGCGCACTTTGTGTCTAAAAACAGTCTTGGTGGAAGACATTCATACCGTCCTAGTACTGTGCGGAGAAAATTATACGCTCAAATAGCGCTCGAGGAAGCGTTTAACAAATACTGTCTGGTCCATGTCTGCTATATATCTGTTTTATTTATTCAGCTGAACCGGATAAGGTCTTAAGCAGAACACATATTGACTTCCTGATATCCAGCGAGAGAAGAAATTTGAGAAAACCACCTAAAGTTGACACGTTGGTTGCAATAGTTTGTTAGTCTTTGACTAAACGATCGAGTCCGGGCCGGATTCAATATATTGCTATGAAATATTCCGATGACGATTTTATTTGATCTAGAGCCACTCGATTGCGATCCACGCATCGCGATCGCGGATGTTGCGTATCGTATCTATCTTCCTTCTGAGTGAGCGCTCAGTCAGCTCATATCCAGGTGGTTGTCCCGAATTATGGCAACTATATTCTCAATCGCGATCTAACCCGGAACGGATCGACGACGACTGTTATTGTCCGTGTGACACAGGTATCAGAAAATGCCCTTAATATTTTACACTGTTCATTAATCCAACTTTGAATTTTATTTACTCTTCGGTCTTTTCTTATGGTCCATGGTATATCGCGATGCCGCAGTCAAGTGCTACGAACGTCAATACGGGCCTCATGCTTTTTTACGTCGACGTTTCTGCAATTCAGTCATGCTTATTGCTAAGGTGATATAGGTGATAGGTTAGTGACGTTTTATAGCGTCACATATATGCTACAGAAAAGAAGGGCGCTTTTTATGTTTTCAAAGATCGCATTCGACAATAAACACAAGCAGTCTGAATCTGTTCTTACTCTTTATTAATTTGTTTTATTAGGAAGTCACTTAATTGTTGCTTCATACATAAATGATTATTATGCGGTGCGCTTTTTTTTGTAACAGAAGGAAAGACAAGAAACAAAAGTGGTGATTGTATCACTGATTCTTTTTTTTTTTACAAAGTCTACAATATAGTAAAATTTGAGCAAAAAGTCGCAGCAACAATAAACAAGTAAAAATATAGAAATGAACCGCTAAAGGTTTTGGAGAAAGGCCGCACATATGACACCGCAATAATTTTAAAGTAGTCTGATACCAATTTTTGGTGGTATTTTTTTTTTTTTCACTTGCTAATGATGCGCTAGATATTCCTGTAATTCTCCACGTGGTTTCTCGCTTACCACCGCTAAGTAATTTATAATTAATTTTACTTTCTTCACCAGTTTCTGCTTCGCGGTTTCAGCAGCCGAGCGGTTGTTGTACGGTCACAATTGTCTAGGTCACGCGCGGGATTTAAAAAAAAAAAAAAAAAAAAAAAAAAAAAGCTTTAACCACAGACTCACTTATTAGCTCCTCATTTTGCGCTTTCAATATAGCCACTTGTTTTGCGCTCCATGCCAGTTTTCTCTTAGCTCTTCTCAGAGCGCGAGAAATGTTGCAGCATTTATTTGGCTAGTTGCATGCTTTTTCCTTCTTTCTGCGCATCTTGTGTAAGCCTCCGCTGGTATTTGCATTAAGCGCAGCTAACCCCTTCAGAGTTGACGGTCAAGCGACACTTTTTCTGCAAAATATATTCCCATGAATGATATGTGCTTCCTGAATCAGCTGGTTGCAGGCCACATTCGGAACAAAGACCCTCCAGTGCACTCTGCCTATATAGCTCTATCTTCAGCTTTAGATATTGTTGTATTGTACGCGCTTGTTTTTTTCTTTTCCGAGAGTATACACTATAGTGTCCACAGAACTGCGTTCAGGCTTCCAAAAGTTATCACTTTTTCTATGTACAAAGTGACAAAGTTCTTTTTTTTTTTTTTTTTTTTTTAAGGCTCGATAACGCGCGTAGGCTACAGATCCAGCAGGTGCTTCGGTTAATTTGGTCCAAGTTGCAGGTATGTAAACTGAGTCAAACGGATCCCGATGCTCAAAGCTGCACGTCTGCTGCTGCGGGCATGAGTTCTCGCTCGGCTCTTCTAGCTGCTGCCAGCTCCTTGGAAGCATTGTCAAACATCCTTGACGGTGCGTGCAAGGCTGTCGTCTGCACCACTGGCATTACGGCACTGCGTTTTTTGTCGTTTAGCGGCCGGTTGGTCACAGAGGTTCCTCAACTTTCTTTTAGATGTCTTCTTAGGCAGAAGATAGTTCGGATAATGGTCGAATAGCATTGGCACGGTTTCAGGATTAATTCGTGGTCTATCTCTATAGCGAGCTCGTTGACGATGCCTAATTACTGTCACTTTGAACGTTCTCTTGATGTAGCTCTCCTCAAAATATTTTTCGCAGACAACACACGTTGAAGTCAACTTGCGGTCCTGTCTTTTAATCAGCCGCTTCCACTACGCAAGCTGCGCAGGGTCCGATGGCACACCGAACATAGAAACCTAGTCCTGATTCGAGCGGTAGCCACTCCGACAAAGCGACACGAAACATGTCTTTTCCCTGCCCTGATGCTTTATTTTTAGCATCATTAGTCGTTGCAAATTTAATTATCTCATATGAATGCAAGAAACAGAACGACTAAAACAAAAGAACAGCGTAGACGCGTCCAAAGCGCTCGAACCCACTGATGGCTCGGCCAGCGCAGCTGCGGCAAATCAAGGGCGCGCCGGCGGCCGACGGCGTCGACGGCACCTTTACGATGAGCAGCGCCCCTGGCGGCCAAAGTTGGAAGGCATCGCCGGCGCGGACACCTCCTCCCATTGAGAGAGCCCTCCGCACGGCACACTAGCCAGTATATTCTATGCACTTTGGTCTGAACTGTAGTCTGAACCATATCTGAGCAGTGTTGCCAAATGTCGACAAGCAAAAGTAGCTAGATGGCAGCGTGAAAGTAGCTAAAAGTAGCTAAAAAATCAAGCAAGGAGCTAAAAGTAGCTAGATGTTTTCTTAAGAAATTTTATTTTATATTTTGCATATATAACGCATATATAGGCAGCTCTATTATTGTAAAAATTAAACACAGCTATCAAGATATTGCAGGCGACTACGCATGACAAGTGCTAACTAACGAATAACGAATGATGAATGTGCTCAGGTTTCGATTCCGATAATTTAGGCAGACGATTTCGCAAAGCGTTAAGGCTTGCGCGCTAAGAAAAGTCGAGGTGCGAATGCATCACTGCTCTGTAAACATGTAAAGAATGGTCGTTTATCTACTTTTTGCACGTACACAGAAGCCTATGAACGGAGAGCTATGAAAGGTGTAATGACTGTCTAGGCGATATCTTCAGTCCGCGACTCGGCGTAACTCGGACCGGTGGGCCTCTTGGCCTCTTTTATCCGCTCGGTGCTGACCGCGCATGATCCGCAGAGAGAGTCGAATCAGACAGTCGATTCCAGGCGCCTTATGGTAGCCGTGCAAAGAACGTTAAGAGTTTAAATAATAGGAATGCGTACACACATGCACAATTATAGTGTACCGCGAGCACGACTTCGATGCTCTTCGGAGCCCCAGCGCTGCGCGATAGGAGACACCCGCCAGAAGTTGCGCCGCCGCATCAGCCGCATCGCCTCGCCTCTTTACTTCGTGAGCTATTCTATTCTTTTTCCCATTGAGGCGGACATGAAGGAAGCTCATGGAGGCAGAGGCGGCGAGGCATACCAACACCCTTTAAGTGGCGCCTTGTATTGCATCCTCCTCTCTCTTTTCAAGTGTTTCCTTCTTTCTCGCAAGATATCTTTGTCTGGTTTGCGTCTTGTTTAAAACCTACCAGATGACGCTATGTGCCTGACGTCAGTTTCATCATGTGTAGCATGATGTGTAGCGTCTGTGGGAAGATTTTTCACGCCAGAATAGTAATTTTCCGAAATGTAGCCAGATTTAAGCTAGATTTCACCAAAATAGCTAGATTTGTAGCTAGATTTTGAAGAAAAGAGCTAAAACAGCTACTCGTAGCTAAACTACCTTTCTTGGTAGCTAGTTGAGTCCAAAAGTAGCTAAATCTAGCTACAAAGTAGCTAAATTGGCAACACAATTGGCAACACGCAGCGGATAATGAGAGGCCGTTAGAAACAAGTTAAAATATTATTAAAAATGTGACACGTTTTTTCTTACGCAAGAAACAAAAACTGCATTCATTCCTGAGCGCGAATATTATGTTTACTTTCTAGTTCTTTGGAGTTCTGGCAGATCTTATTTTCTGTGCGCTAGTAATTTGCCTCACAGTTCGCAGGAGCCATGGAGGAAGGAAAGAACTTAGGAAGAGGCCCTGACGTCATTTTTTTGAAGCCGGCGCGGCCGCGCCGCGACCGGAAGCTGCAACGTCTCTCCTCCTCTTTTTCCCTCCGCATTTTCTCTCCCCGCGACGCTCTTGTACCTCCTCCGCGCCACGCTCGCGATCAGCCGGCTCAATTTACGCGCCGTCGGGTAAAGGCGAAACAAGCGAAACTTCTCGCGATAGCATCGCGAACGTAGGGTCTTTGTTCGCCCGTCGAAGGCTGCTGCTAGCTTTTTAGGGCTGGGCATCATGCCGAGCTGCTGCGTCCCAGGCTGCAAGTCGCGTACGCGACTCAAGGAATCGGGCATCACTTTCCACGAGTGAGTATTTCGTCTGCTTTCAATTTGAAGCAAAATTAAGTAGCGCTCTTTCTCTTTTAAAGGTTTCCCAAAACAGAATGTCGTCGGAAGGAGTGGATTGATGTCGTAAAGTGTAATCGGATGAACTGGCTACCTCCAAAGCGAGCGTGCGTGTGCTCAAAGCATTTTCTGCCGGAGCACTTCAGTCGCACATCGCCGCGTCTCGTTCGGCTAACAGTTGATGCTGTTCCTACGCTTTTGGTGAAAAACGAGGTGAGATAGAATTTGCGTTGACGTGCATGCATGAATATGCATGCGGCTAGGTCTGACGTTATGAGCACAATTGCAAGGTTCTAGCTTGCTTTAGCATGCAGAAGAAGATCGAAGTCGAGTATTTCGAGAGCTTTCGATTCCTTGCATGGTGTGAACATATATATGTATATATCGCTAACGAATGCCACATAGAATATGAGACAAGCGAGGAAAAGCATTGAACCTATTCAGTTACCATATATAAATGATCCAATTAATTTATATATTTTCTGCAACAATTCCCCGGTACTATGACCATTTGATGTGTACCACTTTAGGTCCCCGAAATGTCACAGAAGTCAACTGAAGCTAGTGGCTGCACAAGGAACGTGGACATGAGCTGCGATACAGAGGTGAGCTCTGGCACTGATTTGATTTCTAAATGTTGAAATTCCATTGCTTTCTTTTTTTATTTTCATGCCGTTTTTAGGAACCTCTTCATACGGAGGAATACGTTCCACAGGAGGCAGCCTACTTGGTTCCTCCTGAATTGACAGTTTCTCAAGATCCTGAGCTTGCACAGGTACCTATTTGCTTACAGCTCGTGTGTAGCCTGTGGTAGATATTCAACAGTTGCTGTCTTTATAAGGAAAAAAGAAAAAAAGCCAATTAAGTTTTAAGCAGATCCATCACTTCTTTAGGAGTCTATGGTTCTTGGGGACGAGTCTGACCTAGGGATCATCTCAGCACAACATGCCATGTGCAGCGTGAATTATCCAAGGAGCTCTACACCCACTCAGGTAGCTGGATTCTCATCAGCAGCCTTTCAGTGTGATGTTTGCTTAAAACAGTTGTCTTCATGAATGAAGCTATTAATTTGCTAATTATACAAGAATCTTGTTTTAACAGGCAGTCAGCCATCGAGATGACACCAGCCCGGAGGCCTTGCCATCGACGTCTGGACTTTTTCGTAGTGCTTCTGGTCCTTCAGCACTTGCAGAGGTAACTGGCTATACAAGCAGAAACTCTTTAGTGGAATACATTTTTCTCTTGGGTGTTATTTGATAAATCTGTTCAAAGTATCTGACATTACTCTGCATTGAAAGTTTTTCTCACAATTTATTGACTTTTTTTTCTCTAAAATCATGCCCAGTTGTCGCCTTCATGCCTCGTTTGGAGAGTGCTAACTTCCATGTAGAATTCTACGAAGACGTAGAACTGGCAATGGGGAAAGTAAAGATGCAGTATACTATAATAATGGGTGACTTTACTACCAAGGTAGGAAAAAAGCAGGCTGGAGACCAGGCAGTGGGTGAATATAGTATTAGTTCTAGAAATAGCAGGGGGAGTTACTAGTCGTGTTTGCAGAGCGCAATAACTTAAGAATCATGAATACCTTCTTCAGTAAACAGAAGAACCGGAAGTGGATATGGAAATGTCCTAACGGGGAGACTAAGAATGAATTGATTTCATACTGTGTTCGAACCCTAGCATCATGGATGATGTAAAGGCAGTCAGAAAGGTGCGATGCGGTGGCCACGGGATTAAGGTCTCGAATTAGTCTAGATCTGAAGAGAGAGCGAAACAGATTAGTAAGAAAAAAGCCCGTCAACGGATCAGCGGGGAGGGGGAAGGCTTAAGAATTCAGGATCTCGCTACAGAATAGATATTCAGCGTTAACTGAGGATGACGACCTTAACCTAGAAGCAATGAACAATAATTTCAGAGATGTCATTACTGAGTGCGCGGTAGAAGTAGGCAGGAGGATAGTTAGGGAGGATACTGGTAAACTATCGTAAGGAGACGAAAGATTTGATTAAGAAACGTCAAATTAAGAAAGATTCCAACCCAACAGACACGGTAGAGCTGGCAGAGATACCAAAGCTAATCAGTAGGCGAAAAGTGGCCGACATAGGGAAGTATAACATGGGGAATGTGAGCATGCTCTAAAGAATAGGGGGCAGCTTTAAAGCGGCAAAGTGAAAGCTGGACATTGGCAAAAATCGATATATGCGCTAAGGGACAAGGCAGGCAATGTCATCACAAATATGGACAAGATATAGTCAAAGTAGCCGAGGAGTTCTATACTGATCTGTACAGTAATCAAAGTATTCAGGACAATAATGAGATTAGCAGTAAGGAAAATCAGTCGGATGTTCCACCAGTGATGAAGAATGAGGTTAAGAAAGGTTTAGAAAGTATGAAAAGAAGGAAAGCAGCTGGCGAGGATCAGGTAACTACAGATTTGTTGAAGGATGGGGAATATATTGTGCTAGGAAAGCTGAAACTTCCAATCTTCAAATCGTATGCAAGCTCAGTACATAGTATGAATTGCAAATTCATCGCCTGCCGAGTATGGTTTACATGCAGTGACAATATCTGTTTTCTAGGTCAGCTTTAGCGTCTCATCATCGGAGGAAAGTGAGTTCCCAGATAATGGATGTCATGTGAGTAAAATACCATGCTGATGAGGCTGTCATTGCAAATTTCATTTATTTAAGCATTATTTTCCTCACAATATCGTAAAATATTCTGCAAACAACAATTTGTGCAGGTAAAGGTGCCTCCACAACTCTGTCGAACCCCAAGCTCTGTTGCGACACCAAGAAAGAGAAAGCTAGTAGCGGTAAGTTAGCCAGACAGAAAACACTTAGAAAGAGAGAGTTACCTAAGAAGAAAAAGTTAATCTAGAAACACTATTCAACAGCAAAGACTGCATGTGTGTGTGTGTGTGTGTGTGTGTGTGTGTGTGTGTGTGTGTGTGTGTGTGTGTGTGTGTGAATGGTCTATTTCTGGCATGCGCTTATTACTTATAATCCAATGACACTGCGTAATAAGGGATTGTGAGTGACTGTTTCTAGCTTGATTTTGCACCCATGATTCTGGCTAACACATCTAACATATATGTATGCTGCTTTTTGATCAATAAATCAATGAATTTTTGAGTTTGTGAGTGTCCTCCACATCAAGCTGAGGTAGCTGCTGTAAGATCTCCTGGTTTGGAACTATGGTGCAAGAAACAGAAGAACCGGTGAGTCCAGAAAATTTTGATTTTACGTAAACCACAGTCCAAATTTGCATATCGTTACTGATGAAAGTACATGTGGCTGCACTCTAGCAGCCTGCAGTTGTCAAAGGAGGCTAAATTTCAGTTCCACTTTATAGGCTGACACTCCAGAAAAGCCTTCTTGAGAGCACGCGCCAAGAAGTTTGCTGAAGACCATGCAAGGACTAAAAAAAAAATCAAGAGGCTGCAGCAGTGCAGAAGAAGACTGCAGAAGCAGAATGCCGAGCTGAAGGCAGTTCTGCAAACACTAATGCGGCAGAACATCCTACTAAAGGAGCAAGTGGCCATGCTCGACACTCTTGGTGCTGCCAATCAGCATCTCCTTAAAAGGCAGTTATCAAAGCGATCTGGAAAAGACGTACCTAGGCAGTTCTCACCTGAGCTCAGGGCATTTGCCCTTACTCTAAATTTCTATTCGCCACGAGCATATAATTATGTACGTCAAGTCTTCGACACCTGCTTGCCTCACCCTAGAACACTAAGGAAGTGGTATCAAACAGTAGACGGTAATGCTGGGTTTTCCACCGAGGCATTTAAAGCGCTAAAAATGAAATGCGATGACATGAAGAGCCAAGGCCACCAAACTGTGTGCAGTTTGATGGTCGATGAGATGGCAATCAGGCAGCAGGTCCAGTGGAATAGGGGTCATTTTGAAGGGTTTGCTGACATCGGCACAGGAGTAGATAGTGATTGCCTGCCTCAGGCAAAATCAGCTTTTGTTCTCATGGCAGTGGCCATCAATGGACGATGGAAGCTGCCCTTAGGATACTTTTTTGTCGATGGTCTCGTTGGAGAACAGCGCGCAAATTTAGTCACACAAAGCCTGTTGCTTGCTCATGATGCCGGGGCAATGATTGTATCACATACATGTGATGGTGCTCCAGCTAATTTGGCCATGCTGCAAGAGCTTGGGTGCAGCTTCAGGAATGTGGATTACTTAAGAACAACATTCCCTCATCCTGCCACCCAGGAACCTGTGGCTGCATTCCTCGATCCTTGCCACATGCTAAAACTTGTGCGCAATGCTTTAGCACATAAAAAAACTTTCATTGATAATAATGGGAGAACAGTAGCATGGCAGCATGTTGAACGGTTGCACAATTTGCAGCAAAAAGAAGGGATTCACTTGGCAAACAAATTGTGCAGAGCCCATATTGAATGGCACAGACAGCCAATGAAAGTTAGACTGGCAGCACAAGTAATGAGCATTTCTGTTGCAACAGCACTGGCTGAATGCCGAGAGCTTAAACTAGAAGGGTTTGCCAACTCTGAACCTACCAAAAAATTTTTAATGTGTATAAACAACACATTTGACGCACTAAATTCAAGGAGCATGCACCAAAAGGGGTTCAAAAAACCATTAAATGAGAGAAATCTGAACAGCATTGAGGCCATGTTTAAAACTTCAACCATGTACCTTTCATCTTTGAAAGAATCCATAAATGGTCGAAGACTGGTAGAGACAGCTCGGAAAACAGGATTTATTGGTTTCATTACGTGCATGAAAAGCCTAACTGCTGTTTACAATTTCACTGTTGGGGAAAAGAAAGTTTTGAAATACCTTCCAGCCCACAAAATTTGTCAAGACCATCTGGAACTTTTTTTTGGCCTCATTAGGTCACATGGGGGTCACAACGACAACCCAACTACACAGCAGTTTCGCGCCGCATTCAAAAGAGTAATTATTCAAAATGAATTGGGTGATGCTGCCACTGGGAACTGTTTACCGCTGGAGGCAGTCGCAATCTTATCGTGCAGCAGTGTGCCCAGTGCTTCAGCAAGTGAAAGGTTGAATGCATCGACAGAAAGAAGACTGATTTTGGACAATGACACAGCTGCGCAACACCAACAAGTAGCCAGTGACCACGACTACATCTCTCATCCAGGACACATCACTGAATGGGGAACAAGAGTAGTTACCTACATGGCTGGCTATGTTGCGCACAAGTTAAATGCAAAGCTGCTGTGTGAACGTTGCACGGCAGCACTTTTCACAACTCAGCCTGATGCACATAGCTACTCATTCATCCGGAGGAAAAGCAGGGGAGGACTACGCTACCCATCACAAAGCGTAATTGAAATTTGCAAAAAAAGTGAGTCACTTGTGCGGTGGGCACTACATACTAAGTGCATAACATCGAAAAACTTGCTGAGGGATCTTGTGCATGAGGTTTTAGACTCCTTTCAGCAAAGAGAGCTTTTTCCAGAGCTTCATGAGCACATGTTTGACACTGCTCCACTTGAAAATCACTACATTTTACTTGTACAAAGCATCACAGAGTGCTTCTTGAATATGAGGCTCTTTCATGCAGGCAAAATGGTCACAGAAGGCTTCCAGGATACTCATGTGCGACAAGTGTACAGGAAGCTTACTCAGTTTAAGGGACAGTAGTATGTAAATAGGCACTGTTTGTTTTCTGAAATCCATAAACAGATTTAGATGAAGCTCGCTTAGTTTGATGCTCAGTGACACTTGCATTTTTCTTTTCTGAATCCTTAGTAAGTTGCAGCCCTAGAAGTTCATTATTTTCCCTTTCTGGAACTTGTGCTATGTATTGTGTACAGTAATCATAGCTTGTGCTGGCCACAAGATCATTTTTCGAGTTTTAAGAAAAGAGGTACCTTGATTTCAGAAACCTATGACGTGATATGATGTGACATGTCTGTGATGTGACTGCACTAACTTCACCCATCCCTCTCTCACAACTTTTATATCCACTCACCTCTTTCCCCCAGTGCAGGGTAGCAAACCGGTTTATTTTACGGGTTAACCTCCCTGCCTTTCCTCCTCATCTTCCTCCTCCTCCTGGTGTCATGACAGCAGTCTGAACTTGTACTATTACAAATCTCCACGATAACACTAACCACAAATAGGTTCTCTGTTAGAAGAGCAGAAAATTGTATTAAAAGTTGTTTAAACACTACCCTTTTTTTCAGTTAGTGGGGTGCAATTAGTATTATGTGACATAAAAATGAAAGGAAATATGTAGCTACAAGCAACACATAAGTAAACTTATGCCAGTGTGAAGTTTACTACCCTTAAACTGCACTGCAGCTCTACGAGAAGCCAGAATGTAAGGCTTCCACATATATTTCATCCATGGTGATGGATTTTAAATTTTTTGTAGCTTTGAAAAACCACTACAATTCTTAAAAGGTCCCGATTCCAGGTGCTTTCACTTCCATCCCCTATTGCCTCACATCGATGTAGAGAAGAGCGCGCGAGTGGATATATTCTAACAAATGGCCAAATTCAGTTTGTACTGACTGGCTGTGTATGGAAAAGAGTCCGCCAAAGACAACTGCAACATGATTATCATGAAATAGAGCAGGCACATGAAGAATCTCCCATCTCCCGGTTTGAGAACGTCCTGATCTATGTTTTTAACGTGCACTGGCATCATACGACACATTGTTGTTTTTGCATTTTATAGCAACAGAATTGCTCTCAGTGTAATGGAGGACATGCACAGCATAGCCTCTGTGCTATATTTAGCCAGTGAATGAGCATCAAGCTCCAGTGCATGAACGTCAAGCTTTATTCAACCTGTCCTCGAGGTACCAGATGACTATGCAAAGCCTCTGGAAAGTGGTTCAGAGAACATCAACCTTCAAAAGTCTTTTGCGAGCATTGAAATTGTGAACTGCTTTACAGTTCAATGCAACTAAAACGTTGTTACAGTGCCTGCAAGCTACCCTGCAACCACAGACTGTGCATATGTAAACAGTTTTGTGGAGACTATGAATATGTTCATTATAACAGAACACACGTATGTCATTGTTTCAACAGCATGTCTTGCACATTTGCATATTTTGTAACAGTGCTCATCTGTGAACTAGCTATGCCATATGCTTAACAATGGTTTTCATGTTACAGCAAACTAGTCGGACGTACATTAATTCTAGATGTTAGAAAGCTACTTATACTCTTTTTCATTACAGTTGTCTAAATGTCCTCAGTAAATATACCATGTAAGTATTTGCTACTGTATAAAAAATACTAATGAATACTGTGTTCTGTACTATATGTCATTCAACACATGCAGCAATTGTTTAAGTGTGCATAATACTCCATATGTCTGTTCACTCGTTGAATGCAGTGGTCGAGCGACCCCGAATAAATGTTTTGGTTATGAAGCATGGTATTCCACTGTATATTTTCATTGTTATAGCGTCCCTATAACAGGGCAAAATTTATACAAGGCTTCTCTATAGAGAATGCAAAACCAGGTCATACACATAATTTTGTTTATGAAGACCTTTCTGCCCTTTAGGAGAAAATATATGTTTGCATAAGGAGATAAAAGGTAGGTCACCTTGCATGTATGACTGGTGCAAGAGCCACTTAACTGCAGTATATAAAACAATATTACAGACGCTATGTATAGCATGGCTGAGAAAAGTAAAGCATACTGCTAAAAGTGCATGTGCACAGAATTGGTTTCATGTTGGCCCCAAACAATAGACTCGTAGGCAATGAGCCCAAGTTTAAATTACCGAGTGAAACTATTCTCAAACTTTGCTCTAAAAAAAACTCTTATGGATGAAAACTTTTACCACTATAGCAGCTTAGTGAGCAAATTCTAATTTGCATAGGCGCACATTATTCTTTTCATTGGTTTCTCGGGCAGACAGTTTTAACCTTTACGTGCATGCAGTGTTTGTCTATGAAACCAAAACAATAAAAGGTGGAAATTTTCTGCTGGTTTCTTGCTGGAAGCTGCTGGTTTGTGCTGGAACCAGCAGGTAGCCTGCTGGATTTTTGCTGGTTGTACTGGTTCCAGCAGGGTGCTTGCTGGTTTTCCACTGGTCCCAGCAGGCGACCTGCTGGTTTTCCACTGGTCCCAGCAGGCGACCTGCTGGCTGTGCTGGTTCCAGCAGTGAGCGTCTGCTGGTCTCAGCAGGCAACCTGCTGGCTTTGCTGGTTCCAGCAGGGTGCTTGCTGGTTTTCTTTGCTGGTTTTAGAATTTTGCTGGTTCCCTCCTGGAATGCTACTGGAACCAGCAAGTAACCCACCCAAGTTTACAAACGCATGTAATGGAGTTCATTTACGCACGTGAGAACTTGTTGCATTGCCCTATCGCGAGCTCATTCATTCTACAAAAACGTAGCACGGAAAGTATATACCCGTTTTTACACCATGTTTCCGCTCCGTGATCAAAATATCACCGTAGCTGCGAAAGACACCTTTTTAAAGAAGCTATGCTTTTCTTTTTCGGCCGGTAGCCGCAGTGTTATACCGCTATGAGCTATTGCAAACATCAAAGATGCAAAAAATGTTATCTGATCTTTACGAATTTGTTTATCACGGCGTAATGCACGAGGCTGTTACTGCTGTCACCATTATCTGCTAGCGTAGCAGACGATGCGCCTTCGAACGATCTGGTGCAACGATCAGAGCAGAGCGAATACAATTACGTGTAAGATGGTATACAAATAGTAATATTAGCACAATTTGAAATATTTAAGGAGTATTTTTTCGTAACGTGACAAACGCGCATTTTCAGCGCATACGACACTATCGTAACCAGTCTCCGGTTGACGCTCAACAAGCCAAAAGAAGCCGTTCCGAAGTTTAGACATTTACTTAGTGAGCTGTTCTGTGCTGGCTCGTGTTTGCGAATGCAGGAGTGTTTTGTGCTTTTTACAATATTTAAACGTCGTCGTCAGTATGAATTATTTAAGGCATTTTACCTGAAACATCTACGTAAGTTTGAACCGGTCAAGGTGGTGTAACAACTTCTGTCAAGACTGAGAAATGTGATGTGACATCTGCAAGGCCTAGGACCTGCGTGTGTTTGGTAAGTAAAAAAGTGCATCTCATTTCTTTTTTTTTTTTTTCTTTTTTGTAGTCCTCGCGTTGTGTAACGTTTAGTGGATTTGCGAGAGCTTATTATAGGCACGGAGGAAAAGAACAGTGAAGCAAGCGGGAACTGTGACTCAAGCGCGCACCACTGCCAGCGCAGTTCGGCAGTGATGGGATCCGCTTACTAGTCGAGTGACTATAGTAATTGACTAGTAAGTGAGCTACTGCCAGCGCAGTTCGGCAGTGATGAGATCCGCTTACTAGTCGAGTGACTAGTAATTGACTAGTAAGTGAGCTGGTAATTTTGTCGTCCCTAGTTTAAAATAGGCCATATCATTTTGCCGAAGTATCATTGGTGCTATTTTCGGCAAGTAAAATATCTTTGTCGCCCGATTGTTTTTCGCATTGTACGAACAATGGTGAACAGCCAAGGATTCAAAGAACGTCTAATCGCAAGTTAACACACTGTGCAAGTTAACACATTCGATACGGTTCGTTGCAAATAGACTAACTAGACTGTCTTTCCATGCCAATCCATTTGCAGGGTATGGGTGTATGACGAGTGGCATACCAAACAAGGTTAAAAGAATATGCCGCTAAACAGTCATGTCTGGCTAGCAATGGGTATACCTCTGACATCTCTGATTTAATTTAAAGGAGCGAACAGTCTACGACTCCAATGTAAACGTTGGGTATAATTTTTTTTTTTAGGGTTGTTGTTATTAACAAGAATGAGTCTCATGATGATTTTGGGAGAAATAATATTGCATGAAAAGCGGCATTGTTTTTCCTTCCACATTTCATTTAATATTCTTTCTCCCTAAATCATCTTAACACTCATTCTTATCAACATCGACAACAAACCTAAAAAGAAAAATTATCCCCAATGTTTACCTTGGACTTCTAGACTGTTTGCTCCTTTAAATTGTATCATAACGAGCCCCTCATTTCATCTAACCTTTCTGGCAATACCACACCAGTTGTTACGTTGCATCTGCCTAAAGCAATGCAGACACTTTCCTAGGAATGGCGTTCTCATGGTTGAATGAATGAAACGCCATGGGTGCGTGTGGGCATTGGTGCAGCCTGCACAGGCACATGCAAAAGCTAGCCATCCACACATTAGTAGAAGCGCTGCTCATTGAAAATTTTCTCTAAACGTGGTTTGCATCACACTTGACCAGTTCTCATGTGGATTTGCACCAAATATGTGGTTCTTGGGTAGATGCTTTCCATTTCCATTATTCATATTTTATGTGCAGTAGCATGGTTTTGGTAGCATACTTTTCTGGTCTGTTTTTTTTTCATGCAGCTACCTTCATGGCACCATCCGAGTTGGAGCTGGAGCACACCTGCTGCAGTACCACAGTCTCGAAGGGAAAATGTGTCCATGCAGATTGCAGAATTTATATGGGCATGGAAAATAAAATTAAACTATGAGTCATGACTGAAACCTCTGCTGTTGCCATTATTTTCTTTGTGCAGTCCAAGGCAGTCGCTGCACCAAATTCTCGTAGGCTGACAAGCCCCCAGAGAACCAATCCACCAAATTCTGACTATATGCAGCCCTCGGTTGAAACCTAGCAGCCAATGGTTCCAATAGCTGCTGGTCCCAGTGGCTGCTGGTCCCAGCAGCTACTGGTCCCAGCAGCTACTGGTTCCAGCAGCTACTGGTCCCAGCAGCTACTGGTCCCAGCAGCTACTGGTTCCAGCAGTGCTGGGTTATTAGCACATTCCCAGCAGCTGCTGGTTCCAGCAGCTGCTGGGAATGTGCTAATAACCCAGCACTGCTGGAACCAGCAGGATTCCAGCAGGAAACCAGCAGAAAATTTTCACCTGGCGTTACAAATTCTCTTTCACCAGTATAATGCGTGTGCACACTAGCGCTATAGCTGGAATATGTTCCCTTGTGGTTGACCGCTCACTTGAATATGCTGTTCGCTTAGTGTTGATAATCTGTATATGTAAACATGCATGCAGTACACTCGGAGCATAAACAATTCGGGTCTTCGGGTACAAATCGGAATTCATATAGCAGCGAGCCACCAGCGGCCACAGTTCTGCGGGCGCTAATCATTGAATCTTCCGAGAAAGTGAGCAACATAGCTTTAAAGCTTGCTGTTCAGTGGCGACCATTCCCCATGAATAGAAATATGGTATGCATCGGCGCCTAGAAATACGATATCGCACGCGCCATCGGTGTACGATGCTCTACGGTCATACTTTCGACACGAAGCGGCGGCGATGCTGAAAACCGCTTCCTGTCCGTGTTTTTTTGCACAGACCTGGGTAGCTGCAGTAAGGAACTGATCGAAGCAAGACTCGGTGAAGCACGCCGACGTGCAAGCGATTGACACTAGCCATCGCGGCGCGCCATAAAATTTTCTTTGACGAGAAAAAACTGCGACTCGGCGATGAAATGAAATGTATTACATAACAAATGAGTGCGTAATATCATGAGACGTGTACGGCTTCCACACACGAAGCCAAAACCCACCATTTCAGATTCAGTCGCGGCCACCGCTACCGACTGAGAAGCAGCCGATGCCGCCCGTTTCGCTCGGGCCCTTAGCAACGCTGTTGCTAGTGGCCCGAGTTTTCATAGCAACGCGTCGCCGTTGCTAATGGCCCGACTTGGCTAACCCTAAATTTTGACGTCACTTCCGCCACACTTTCTCCAATGCATTGGGAATAGCAAGGGCCTCTCCTATGTTCTTCCTTCCTCCATGGCAGGAGCCCTCATCATCGAGTTGATGCCGCTGGCAGTAGGCAGCTGCACGCGTTTTCTTCCAAGTTGCGCGACCAGTTGTACATTGACCTTGTCCCAGCGCTCTCAAGGCGCTCTCTCCAGATCTGCCGCTTTTCCCGCGGGGAGGGCACATGGAGGGCAGGATGAGGTTTTTTACCTCCCGCGTTGCCAGAGCGGGGGGCACCTAGCGATTCCCTAGAGCGTCTAAGGACGAAAAAAAACAAGCAAACCCAATTTTTGTCTACGTCACGTCCGGTTAAGCATCGAGCCCGACGCAAAAAACGTCACGCCAGGCCGCGTCGTGTCCGCGTGTCCACCAATCAGCGTTTCCAGCCGAGCTAGCCCTAAACGCTTCTCATCACAACAGCCCCGCCGGGGTGGTGCAGTGGTAAGACGCCCGACCACTGTGCCGGAGTACCCGGGTTCGAACCCGACCTCGGCGGCTGCGTTTCGATGGAGGCGAAACGAAGAGGCGTCGTGTGCTGTGCGATGTCAGCGCACGTTAAAGATCCCCAGGTTCCCAGGTGGTCGAAATTACTCCGTAGCCCTCCACTACGGCTCCTCTTTCTCTCTTTCCACTTTCACTCCCATCCTCCTCCCTTCCCTTACGGCGCGGTGTCCACATAAAACAAGTGAGACAGTTACCGCGCCTTTCCCTTCCTATAAATAAATCAGTAGAACCATCACAACAGCTGACAACAGGGCCAGGGCATATAGCCAATTTAGCTACTTTGTAGCTAGATTTAGCTACTTTTGGACTCAACTAGCTACCAAGAAAGGTAGTTTAGCTACGAGTAGCTGTTTTAGCTCTTTTCTTCAAAATCTAGCTACAAATCTAGCTATTTTGGTGAAATCTAGCTTAAATCTGGCTACATTTCGGAAAATTACTATTCTGGCGTGAAAAATCTTCCCACAGACGCTACACATCATGCTACACATGATGAAACTGACGTCAGGCACATAGCGTCATCTGGTAGTTTTTAAACAAGACGCAAACCAAAGATATCTTGCGAGAAAGAAGGAAACACTTGAAAAGAGAGAGGAGGATGCAATGCAAGGCGCCTCTGCCTCCATGAGCTTCCTTCATGTCCGCCTCAATGGGAAAAAGAAAAAAATAGCTCACAAAGTAAAGAGGCGAGGCGATGCGGCTGATGCGGCGGCGCAGCTTCTGACGGGTGTCGCCTATCGCGCAGCGCATCGAAGTCGTGCTCGCGGTACACTATTGTGCATGTGTGTACGCATTCCTATTATTTAAACTCTTAACGTTCTTTGCACGGCTACCATAAGGCGCCTGGAATCGACTGTCTGATTCGACTCTCTCTGCGGATCATGCGCGGCCAGCACGCACTGAGCGGATAAAAGAGGCCAAGAGGCCCACCGGTCCGAGTTACGCCGAGTCGCGGACTGAACGTTACGTCGGCGAAAAACCGAGGTCTATAGTCCAACGTCACGGCGTGATGGACGCAGCGAGCGCGAGTCGACGCGGGCCAACGTCGCCGACGCGCAAATAGAATCTCGCCTATTTCTCGCCGACCGCGTCAGCCGCGTCGGCCACGCATCCCAGCATTCCTCACGCGCAGTGAAGATGGCAGAACAGCGACCGCGCGCGCATTTCAGACACTGTTGCGGAAAAGCTGCTAGAAGGCATTCGAGGGCAGCCCTGCGTCTATGATACCAAGCGGATTGAATACAGAGACGTTCAGAGGAAAGAAAAATGCCTGGGATGCAAACTGTCAGTAGAGCGGCCGGGCACAGCTGTGAGTTCTTCGCTGCGGTGCGTGCCATACACGTTTTAATGCATTGCTCTAGGAGGTGTAACGATGGTGTTTCACTTATCTGCAGTAAATTCACTGGAAGAATACCAAAATCTGCGGAAGCGGCTTCGCATAGAGTTGTGACCTGTACACGCCGGAATCGAAGGCCGTACTCGATTTGGCCACATGGAACGTCAGCGGCTCAACAACCAGGGAATTCTCGAAATTTATGGAATTCTACAGGAACTGCGGCCGGCCGAGAAAGTGATCCTCATTACTGTGTAATCTATAACTCTTCTGTATTCGTACAGATACTTGAATTATGATTAGTTTTCAGTGAAACACGCACGTACACAATCATCGTCCCGTCTGTAGCCGTCGTCGACGCGGGCTCAGACCGTTGCTGGGCTGGACGTCTCCACGGCTGGCTGTACATGCTCTGTGCCATTTGAACATTCGCAGTAAGCACATCGCATCATTGCCTTGATCACAACAATAATTAGTGCCTCGATAGGCAGCCACTTCGTCCCTGTAGGTGACCTGTCGTCTGCTCGAAAATGCACATATGCACCGAAAACGTACCAGCCCTCGAGGGCGTCTTTTGCGCGTGCGCGACGCGGCACCGGGCACGCCAGCCGCGCCAGACTGTAGAAGCGGCAGTTTTTTGACGCGCCCGTCGTAGCCGACGTGCCGTGGCCGACGTCGCCGACTCAGCCAGTCGCGTCGAAAACGTCGGACTATATTGGGGCCTTGAAGATATCGCGACAGTCATTACAGCTCTCCGTTCATAGGCTTCTGTGTACGTGCAAAAAGTAGATAAACGACCATTCTTTACATGTTTACAGAGCAGTGATGCATTCGCACCTCGTCTTTTCTTAGAGCGCAAGCCTTAACGCTTTGCGAAATCGTCTGCCTAAATTATCGGAATCGAAACCTGAGCACATTCATCATTCGTTAGTTAGCACTTGTCATGCGTAGTCGCCTGCAGGAAACCATATCTTGATAGCTGTGTTTAATTTTTACAATAATAGAGCTGCCTATAAATTATATATGCAAAATATAAAATAAAATTTCTTAAGAAAAAATCTAGCTACTTTTAGCTCCTTGCTTGATTTTTTAGCTACATTTAGCTACTTTCACGCTGCCATCTAGCTACTGCCATCACGCTGCCATCTCTAGAACTCGAAAACAGGATATAAAGAAAGAAAGTTTATTCGACAACTCACGAGGGAGCTCATTGCTGTTTGAGGCTATAACAGGGGCCCTCAGAACAAAAACGTACAGGAAAAAATTTCAGGAAGTAGATATATTAGGCGCGGCGTGCGGAACTGAGGAGGAAACAACGGAACATGTTGTTCTAAGGTGCCAAAAACTTCGTCCTGCCCTTCCCGCGGAAAAAGCGGCAGATCTGGAGAGAGCACTGGGATTTGCTGGGGAAGATGGACGAATGGATGAGGAACGCGTTCTGATAACAAAAGAGAGGTAAGAGGATTGGTGGAAAAAGTCAAGAGAATAAAAAGAGGAAAAAAAGGGAGGGGGGCAGATACGAGCGAATTAGAAGCTAAAAATGGGGAAGATATAAATATATTTCTTTTAATTTTTTGGCTAGGCGGCGCAAGCTGCCGCCCGATTCAAAGGGCAGAGCCACTATCATCCATCCATCCAGTCACTGACGAGGAAACCAAAGACAACTCGTGTTAATAATGTACAGGCACAAAAAAAATCAATGCGCAACAAGTCGGCATCGTCAGGCGAGTTCGTTCTTCCGAGATTAACTGAAAATCCGCGGAAGAGTTTGCCACGGCTACTAGCCGTGGCAAACTCTTCCGCGGATTTTCGGCTACTACAGCAAGATAGAAACACACAAGTGTGCCGTACAGCAGCCGTCCTGACTTCCGGCGAGGTGCCCAGAAAGCGACGAGTTCGTTGATAACATCACGACTGAAGAAACTCGTCAAGTTAAAAAAGAAGACCAACAGCATCCAACGCACGCTTTGGCGGTAAAAGAATCTGCAGTGCTATGAATCTCACGACCATAAAGACAGCTAAAATAGCCTCTAGCTAGCGCATACATTGACGTAACAACTCACGTTTGAATGATCGTTCATATGCATATACTCTGGCGTTCGCAAAGAGCACGATCACCGTCTCGTCGCAACGGTTCTGGTTTCTCATCATGCGCGTCCAAACCAAGTAAGCACAATGATCAAACTTACCTCGCAAAGAAGAAGAAAACAACGCGCAACTCGTTCACACCTCGACGGCACTCGAAACATCTTGTATCGCGTTCTAGTTGAGTTGCCGTAGTTGGAAGCCGAGCACAACACCACATTCCCAGCAAATTGGGCGCAAATATCAAGAGAATAAAGGTCACATCCGCCTGCCTGCACGCAATTCCAGCAGAAACCAAACCACAACCCGGAAGTCAAAATTCACGTGACAAAGCCCGGCCGTGACGCGAAACTGTAAACAAAAAAGAAATAAATACAGCTAAAGTTGCTTGATTCATTGAATGTCCTTTATTGAATGGGAAGGCTCATGGCCATGGATGGGCAGCCCTTCTTTGTCTTGAAGATACACTAACCAAAATTGGCCTCGAACTCGCACCACATAAAACAAAGTTGCTTAATGCTTGAAATATTTGCTGTAATTCGTTGTTTTATGACGTCAGCTAACGCCACGCTCCGCCCATCGGGGCTAACTCTGTGCAAAAAACGGGCCCGTTTGTACCGTTTGGAATGCCCTTCTTTTTGACCTTCGGTTTCGGTGAAGACGCTGCACCAGTAAGCAAAGAATGGCTAATTTATGCTCCAGTATCTTGAATGTTTATTTTTGCGTCCTATGTCTGAAGCGCGCTGAATCCTAAAAACCAAAACTTGATTTAATATAGAACGTCGCTAACGCCTCTGCCGCCAGTTCGTGCTGACGGCCGCTCGATGGAAGCGCACTATCGATACGCTCAGCGCGAAACTATACTAGAACTAAACTTCAACTTGTCAGGTGGATTGGATTGGCTCATTTGAAATTTTTTTGAGGATAGGTTCGGTTTCGTTCTTTCATAGGTTCTTTTCGAGCTTGCTGCGTCTATTCAGCCACTGATTAAAATTTGACCGAAGCATCATGATAGAAAATTGTTTAATGGTCATTTAACTTTTAATCAAAAATTTTTGATGGAAGAATTCAAAGATGAAACATGCGGAAAATAAAAAAACTGTTTAATAGAAACGCTTTCTATCGCATCGATTCGCTCTGGCATCATATAATGCAGACTTGACGGCATTACTGATTTATACGCAGTTCAGACGAGCACGACGACTACAAACTATATCATAGCTGTGTAAAAGCAAATCCAGTGGCGGACGTACGGCGGCTGTCCGCTGGGCGAACAGATTCGACCATCCGCTTTCGTACGTACGCCGGAATTCCGGCGGACGTCCGAAATCGGCCGCCGAGTTGCGGCCGAGTTCGATTGTCCGTCGGACGTCAGTGGCCGTCTGGGATCACTTTGCCATCCACCCACAAGTGTTCCCTGCAGCCTTCTACGCGTTTCCATTGGAGATCCCGTCGCCACAATACTCCGACCCCGCCTCCTTTACGACTGTGGGCATCCCTGTTGCACCCCGACCAGCACCACTCGGCAACGATGGTGGTTCTTCCAGGTCTCTTAGGTGCGTTTCCACCACCCCATACACCGAAAACCGCTCCATTTCCAAAGAGCGGTACAGCTCGGTCCATTTCTGCTCCCGCCGAGCGCCCTGTAGGTTCAGGAAGCCCACCGAGTTGAGTTGAGTTGGGGTCTTTGGGTTATTCTTGGGGGGGGGGGGGGATACCGGACACGGGTTATGCCGGCCTTAATTCGCGGCGGCACTCTTGGTGTCCGGGGGAAGGGGAGATGGGATGTTGGGAGGGGGAGGGGGGGTCATCATCGTCGTCGAGGAGTCGCTCTCGTCGTCCTTGTCATCGGCTCCGTCGCCAGCGCTGTGGCCAGCAGGTCAGCAGGCCCAGTGGTGGGCTACAGTCTTGCAGCCAGGCCGGACTCCTCCAGGAAGGCCAGCAGGAGCCGGTGGGCTGCCAGGGGGCTCCTGGCCGGGAAGAGCAGGTGCTCCTCGGTGGCAGCAGGAAGTCCGAGGGCCCGGTAGCCTGCCTCCATCTTGCGACGGTGGTGGGCGTGTGCCGGGCACACACAGAGGAGGTGCTCCAGCGTTCCTGCATCACCGCAGGAGGGGCATGCTGGGGTGGGGGCCCGGCCACGGACATACATCTCCGTGGGCGTCCAGGAACCTCCGGTGCGGAGGCGTAGGAGGAGAGCTCGTTCCCTGCGGGCGAGATTGTCGGACAGGCGGTGGAAAGTCCTCCCCTCGGCGATCCGCCGATCGGGGTGCAGGGCCCTCACGGCCTTCTTGAGGGGGAGCCTGGAAAAGTCAAAGGCAGATACATGATTAGTCATACTTACCTGGTCGGAGTGGGCCGCTTTGGCAAGTGCGTCGGCCTCATCGTTGCCCTGGATGCCCGCATGGCCCGGGATCCAGTGCAGTAAGATGACGAAGCCGGCATCCTCCAGGGCCTGGAGTCGCGCTCGTAGGTGGCAAGCCGATAGCTGGAAGCAGGACGGCTTGCGCAGGAGCTGCAGTGCCGGCCTCGAGTCGCACAGGATGGTGTAGAAGCCTGGGGGCTGACCAGTCTCCAGGAAGTCCGCTGCCAGATGGAGGCCCGCCAGCTCGGCTGCAGTAGAGCTACCTGGAAAGGAGAGCTTGCAAGAGCTGGACACCCCCACCTGTGGGGCCGTCATAGCCGCTGCAGCCTGGCCCGTGGAAGGCAGGACCGAGCCGTCGGTGAAGAGGAGGGTGCTCCCTTTGCACTCTTCAATCAGGGCTGCGGCAGCCTGGCCCAGGGCAGCAACTGGGCAGCGGCGCTTGCTGACCCCCTCCAGGTCAAGGATGACCTGTAAAGGAGGACGTGTTGGTGGAGGAGGGAGGATGGAATACCCTGGGGCATCTCCGATGAAGTCCTTGTATACAGCCGTCAGTTGCCCCATCCGTGAATGGGGGGCGCTGCACAGCCGTGCCAGGAGGGAAGCTCATTCAGGGGCATGGTGAAGGCGGTCCACGTGAGTGAGGCCTCTCTGGAGGAGCTGCAGGGTCAGGGGGTAGACACCGGCTTCCGCCAGTGTTGCCGCAATCCTAGAGCACTGCGTTACTCCCAGCAGGCGTCGGATCCATTTCCTGCGTGCTCCGTCAAGGATGTTCACTCTGGTGGGCCTGAGGGAAACAAAAGGGAGGGCATAAAGTATCGAAGAGGTGGCGGCCGCCTCAAACAGCCGGATTGCCCATGATGTGGAGCAGCCGTTGCCCCCTGCAAGAAGACGTTGGGCTGCTCGGCCAACCCGGTTCAGATGACCCAGGTAGGCCTTGTCTGCAGGGATCCATGTGAGGCGGTGATCGATCACCAGCCCCAGGTACTTGACCTGGCGTCTCCAGGGCAGGCTGGTGCCGTCGATCATCAGGGTGGTTGCATGAGCTGACGCCCGTGCTCCCAAAGGGTGCACCATGAGGGTCTCAGACTTTGCGGCAGAGAGCTTGAGCCCCCTGTCGCGAAGGAACTGCTGCACGGAGTCGAGGGCTCGTTGAAGGGCTTTCCTGGCAGAGATCATCCTCCTCCTTGGGGCCCGGACCCAGAGCGCCACGTCATCAGCGTAGATCGAGGTCAGCACTCTGTGGTCCCAATCCTGTTTGATGGCGCTCGGGAGACCGGCCAGCACCAGGTTGAACAGGAAGGGGCTGAGAACAGACCCCTGGGGCACTCCGATGTTGATGGGGCGAGGCGAGCTCAGGGTCTTTCCAACCCGGACCTGCAGGGTACGATTGGAAAGAAAGGCTGTGATGAAACGCCGCAGGTTACCTGTGACTCCCAGGTCATCCAGAGCCTGTTGAATGGCCTGGTGTGGTAGGTGGTCGAAGGCAGACTCGACGTCCAGAAGGGCGAGAAAGGCGACGTCGCCCATCTACTGTGCCTCTTCCAGGGTGGACACTACATCCGCGATGGAGTCCGCTGTGCACCTGTGTCTCCGGAACCCGGACTGGCATTCAGGGAGAAAGTTCTTCACCCGTGCGATCCAAGAGAGGCGCTCCAGGACCACGGACTCCATGGCCTTGCAGGCTGCAGATGTCAGGGACACGGGGCAGTAGGACGAGAGCTGCTGGGGGGGCTTCTTCCCCTTGAGGATGGGGACCACGATGGCCGTAGTCCAACTCTCGGGAAGGATGCCGCTTTCCCAGATCCCGTTGAACACCTGCAGGAGGCGGGCCTTTTCTGGGGTGTCTAGGTTGCGCAGCATTTGGAGGGTGATCCCATCTGCACCTGGAGCCGTCTTTTAGAGCGCAGCTCTTTGGCGTCCGTTCCTGAGTTTCGCGTCGGCGTCGTCGTCGGCCTCGTAACCAGCTCCGCCCCCCTTTCATCCCCCCAGCGCTAGCAGCGACCGACTGATACCGCTGGATGCCGCTGACGCCGCTAGAGAGTCAAGATAACCTGCAGGAGGCGGGCCTTTTCTGGGGAGTCTAGGTTGCGCAGCATTTGGAGGGTGATCCCATCTGCACCTGGAGCCGTCTTTTTCTTGGACCGGTTGAGGGCCCGAAGAAGCTCGTGGGTGGTGATGGGATCCGAGCACTGAGCAGCGACCATGGAGGCTGCTGCGGGAGGAAGGGGGTGGCAAGTCAGAGGCTCACGTAGTGGAGGGCTTGGAAGAGGGCCAACTGCAGGGCGGGCAGCCTTGGACAGGTGGTCGGCCAGCTCCTCGGCTAACGCCTGGTATGACACCCCTCTGGCAATGGCGGCGCCCAGGACAGGATGGCGGTTGACGGTCACCTGCAGGAGAGATCGGAAGAGACGCCATGCTGTCGCTGACTGTCGGGCGGTTTGAAGCTTGTGGCAGAGGCTGGCCCAGCCTTCTCGACCCCGTCGGTTGGCTTGTCGGCGGCAGCAGGCGTCGACCTTCCTCCATTTGGACCAGTCCTTGGGAAGCTCCGTCCGCTTGGCTGTGCGTTCCGCCCTTCGCCTAGCTGCTCGAAGACCCAGTAGCCGGAGGTCAGGCACCGGTGTGAGTCTGGGAACATGGCCAGTCACGGTGGCACTCTGGGCACATTCTCCTAAAAGGGTTAGGAAGTCACCTGCGTGCGGGATACCCTTGGTCAGCTCCCTGAACTGAGACCACCTCGTTACCCGATACACCCTGTCTCGTTGTCGACGCTGCTTGGTAGGTGTCAGGTAGATGGGGAAGTGGTCGGAGCCCAGGGAGTCTGCCGCTCGCTCCCAGATGTAGAAGCAGGACTCCGTCAGCAGGGCCAGGTCGAGGACGGACGAGCATCGAGGCCTGATGAAGGTTGGGGCCGTGGGCCTCAGGAACCGCATGCCAGCCGCTGAAATGGAATCCAGCAGCTTCTTGCCCCTGGCTGAGGATGTCTGGCTGCCCCAGGCCCTGTGGTGAGAGTTAAAATCGCCACAGATTACGGCATCATTACCTAGGCGGCAATGCAGGGCCGTGAGGCAAGCCCACCGAAAAACACAGCTGCTTGTAAGATCTTTGCCGCCGGTTCCCTCTCCCGACGCTTTTCTCCTCACTCCTGTACCCTCCCCTCTCCAAAGAGAGAGTGAGGGCGGTTTTTCTGGTTTGTCGTTGGCTGCCGGGCCCCCTCACGTTGCCAACACGTCAAGAAACGTCATCAGCGCACGCAAAATCTTGTTTTGCTTGTTTTTTTATTTTCACACTGCCGCCATTAAACTGCCTCGTCCTGCCGTTCCTGTGGCTTGCGCGCGTGCAAATTCGTGCGCGCGATGCCGTGCTGCTGCGCGTTTCAGTGTTCAAGTAGAACAAAAGTAGAACCGGTAAGGTTAATTGAGTGGAAGTTTTCACAGTCTCACATGTCACTGACGAACCCATCATCGGCCGTCATCGAAACTGTAAAAATTGCTGAGAACTTTTTCCGCAGTTACAGAGAGGCTCTCCTCAAAAATTCAATCAGCACTGCACAACTGCAGGCCCGCAAAAAAAAAAAAAAAGCATTTCATTGGTATCTTGCTTCCCAGCCTGTCACGATGCTGTAAGAGAGATTGTGAGTGTTTTCGCGAAAGTACGGATCCATATCCTTGTCCGAGATAAAGCCTTCAAATTATCTCCAGTGACAGCAGTAAATGCGGTAGCAAAAGCGTAGGCGTGCGGGTCGCTGCAGCTCAGATTCGGTGACAGTATGCTTTCGTAATTTCATGTTTTATTAATTTGAAACATTTGTGAAAGTTGTGGTTTGAAAATCTGTTACAATTATTATTTTGCCTGGCGCCTGAATGCATCTCTAAATACTTCAAACTTTCTGGTAACTGCTTGCATCTTTAGAAGATATTCTCGTGCATATCAGAAGCTTATTATCATCGAAATTAAAGTTAGATTGCAGAGTGTGTGAAAAATGTTTGTACGAAAATTATTTGCTTGCGCTTAGTTTTCATATCTTTTCATTTCGTTAAGGGTTCTCAGCATCTTCCATTTGTGTAACAGTGTTTTTCTGTGCATTTATTTTTATTTGGAGATGTGTGCTTTGAATTAATGTGCCTGCGCCATGTCTTACGACCCTTTTCAAAGCGACCAAGGCTGTGTCAGTAAAATCAAAGATGCTACTTGGTTCCAATGTGCAACAGTGTTTATCGCTACATTTCTTCTGTATTTGGAACTGCGTATTTTGTATGCGCCACATCTTACGACCTTTAAAGCAAACCAGTGTTGTGCCAATAAAATAAGACGCCTGAGTCACTTTACTGATCAATTGATTTTGCGAAGAAATAAAAGCCATTTTTTGCACCTACACTGCCTCTGATTAGCATCCGTAGGAATATTGCTTAATCGTTTTCTTACAGATGCGATTTGAATATGAAAGCATAAAACAATCGACGCTTTTGCTAATAGGTTAGCCAGAAGTGATCGATGACAGAATTCGCCGGTTTGCCGCTCACGCGCAAAGATGCAGAAGATTTCTGAAGGGGGCATTGGCCCTCATCCAGAGTCATCTATCTGTCGCCGAACACAGATGACACCATATCCTGCTTAGTTTATTTCCCGTTCTTGATGCTTCAGAGTACCCGAGCGCGATGCTGAGTGTAAACATTTCTTGCCGTTTTGAGGGTGTCTTCTCCTTCCTCCTTTGTTGTTGCGTGCAATATGTGCCGCTAAAACCAAACATAACATTTTCCAATTGATTATATATTTACCTGTGCAAAGGAGATTTAAAAGAACGCTTTAAAAGGCAGCACAACAAGCCCCGCCATTCAATGACCATTGACCCATTCAGCGGCGCCCCTCGAGCGCACGCACACAGTGTCCGGCCAGAGTGCAAAGAGTTACACAGACACTGAGTTGCGCAGTTACACACACACACACGCACATAAGTCACATCGGTCACCCACACAAGCACACACACAAGCAGTAGCTGCCACCAAACACCCCCTATCGGCGGCGCACAGTCTTCCACCACTCGGCTAGGCGCTTCTTGGTGGTCTCCACAGTACGCTGCAGCCCGCGTCCTCTTCCTGCGGCTGCTTGGTAGGTGGGGTCGAGACATGAAGAAAAAAAACTAGGAGGGAGCGCCGCGGCGGAAAACTTAAGCCTAGTCATAAAAAATATAATGGAAAGAATCATGGGAAATTAGCCGTCACGTGATATACGGCAAGCGGTAGCTGGTTTCGGTTGCGGTTTCGCACGCTTCGCTCTCAAGGAATGCGTTCGCGTGGCCTTCGCTACGCGACGCATGCACTAGAAACTTGAGGTGCGCGCTGCGAGCAGGCGGTAGATGGAACTTTGGACTTTTAGACGGGCTGATCCCGTGGGGGCTGCCGCCGCCGCGCAGTGCACCCATGTATTTCGCGAAGTATGGCTGGGTTCTCTCAGCTGCGCCATATGAAATGCTAGCGGGGCTCGGCGATCTGACGAAGCACGCGAGAACAAGAAGGACGAGGGGACGAAGCGCTGATCATCGATTCGTCCTGTCGTCCGCTGTGTTCGTGTGCTGTCTTTGTGCGCTGGGTCCCGCAAGCATGGAATCAAACCAACTAGCCCAACAAAAAGTACTGCCATATGAAATGCTGCGTGCCGGGATGCAAGAACTACACGGATATACCTCTCGGGGCTGTCGCTCTAACGGTGAGTATCCTGTTATGCGCACTCATCGAGAAACGAAACGTTTGTTTGTCAGGGCAGGTGCATTATATTGTTCGAGACGAAAATCATTTGATTCATTTAGGAAATGCAGACCTGAAATACACATTGTTACGCTGAGGTCAATTCTCCAGGCATGCAATGTTATGTCGAATTCGTCGCGAAACCAAAGATGAAAAGGCCACCTGCAGTTCTCACTAATGTGCCTATAAACACGGAGTACAATGCAACAATTAATTGTAAACAAAGTAACTTATGTGTTACGACGACACGCACAACTTTCGGCAGACCACTCCGGTAGGGTTTCCGCGGGGACATCCAAAGTCACTAAAAAATACCATGTACCCTGCTGCTTTTGAATTTGGCAACTATGTTGGCTAAATTACCAAGAATCATTGCGCGCAAGAGAGAGAAGGGAGCGGCGTCAGAGGAGGTTGGCTTGCGGAGGCTGCGCGCGCTCCCTCCTAGTTTTTTTCTTCCTCCATGGGTCGAGAAGCCAAGCGCTTTCAGGAACGTGGCTCCCTCTCGTTGTGGCGGCTGGAGGCCCTGGCAGTGAATAACCAAGTGCTCTGTGCTTTCGTCCGCCGCACCACACTCTGCAAGCCGTGTCGTGCATAGTTGTGTCGAACCGGCTTCTGTACACCAGAGTCCGCAAAGCCCCCGCTCTTGCCTCGAATAGGAGCCCAGACGGCCATAGAAGTCCGACGGACGTCCGTTTTCGGACATCCGACGGAAGTCCGGTTATGATCGATATACGTACAGCGGACGTCCGTCGGACTATCGTTCGTGGATCCGGATCGCGTCCCACGGACGTCCGACGGACAGCCGGAGGCGGGCATTCGGACGTTTCCCGGAACTTACTTGCAGAGCCCGCTATTGGTGTAAAAACTTGCCAATAATATTCGTGTAAAGCTCAGCAAGCATGTGCCATGGAAATTTCAGTCACATACTAGTGCTCAATGCCTTTGTCATGAGTAAAGCAGACAACAGAATATGCAACAGGTTCGTTTCCTGTTGTCTGCTTTACTTTTACACACAAAGCACTGAACAGCAGTGTGCAATTAAAACTTCCATCAAAGAGGCACATATGCTAGCTGAGCTTTACACAAATGCACCATTCCTGAAAACATGCGAAGTGCATAGGCATACCAGCATGCGAGGTAAAAGCAGCATTTTTTTTTGCTTTATTGCAAAAACTGCATGCATAAATAGTCTACACTAAAAAAAATATCCATGTTAAAGCTGCGTGCAAACATAGACGGAATGGAATGGTACAATTTGCAGGCAACTGGAGTATTAAGAATCTACTTGAATAATTTTTTAAATTATCCTTGGCCGTGACAGCTCTCCCCTTGGGGAGGTGGTGGAGGAAAAGGTATTTATTGAAACCTAATATTTCAGAATTAGCGAGGAGATGATTGAGTCCTCTGTGGGCGGCCTCCGCAGGCCGGGATTCTAGGAGCTGCTACTATCCCGTACATTCGCTCGATCAGCTGTTGCTTGTCTTTCAGGCCTAAGATGGAAAGAGCAGGTTGGGCTCCTCCTGCAATAGAAGGGAAAATGAAATTCAAGTTATCTGTGTTGAACTTTGATTACACATCTCCAAGGGCAACTGCCAGTTTCCCTCAATTGCTTTTTCCAGATGGCACTGTACGCATGCATCTCCATTCAGTACTGTCACATACTATATAGAAACGTCATATAACTGCAGCAAAACCCATGCAGAATAACAAAAGATACAAACGTAGTTTGACCAGAACCTGGCATTCAGTATTTTAATGTTTTTATGTCGCCTCTTTGAACATGCCACTCTGACCAAACATGGCATGTTATGCTTGCTGCTTTGCGCCCTCAGCAATGCTCAAGACATGGAGTGCACATGCAGAGAAACTAAGCATAAAGGATGCTGTATATGAACATAAAGCACAGCCAGAGCATTGCAGTATTACACAGGTACGCATTGGCGGCAGAAACCTGCATTTTGAGTGGTTTAACAGGCAAATTTCTAGTCATTGTTCCTGCTCTGAAAAGAAGTGATCAATAATAACACCATTTAAAATTGCTACCTTTTTATTCTGTAAACTGCACATTTCGCTGGTTTCCATGTTCCATGCCTCCTCCCATTTTTCCATGCCTCCTCCCATTGAGAGAGCCCTCCGCACGGCACACTAGCCAGTATATTCTAGGCACTATAGCGAAACTAGCGAAACGCGCTCTGTCCGCCATGTTTAGACAGCAAAGTAGTCTGCATGGATGTTGACTTCGGCGAAGCCGTCTTCGCGAGACATAGCGAGACTGCTTCGCGAGAATTGGAACGCGTCCCAAGATGGCGGCTGCTCGCGTAGCCGTCTAAGTAGACGTCTACGAGGGGGTATTGGAACGCACCCAGACGCTTACTTAACTTACTTTGTGCGACTGCTACTGCGCGTTGTTTGGGTGTGTTGCTTATTCGGAGTTTATGGTGATCGCATTGGAAAGCCCATTCTCAAGTCAGTCATTACGTTTGACTAATAGATCACAATCGCTGTATATTCAAGGCCATGACGGATGAAGCAACAATTATGGGGAAATTAGAGTGTCTCAAGGAAATCAGGTAAGCTGCATTTTCACTTTTCCCTTTCGTTTCCATGTTTACAGCGACAGTTTTCTCATAATAACGGATGGGAGAAAGCAGCCTAACCGGGTCGTCACTGCGCGCTTCTTTTCATGCGATCGATTTCTTCTGTTTTTGCCTTATGTCGAAATGCATGAATACGATATTAGTGCCCATACTGGACACAAATAAGCTTCCATGTTATCATAGTGGTTGTTCGTTGTTTGAGTGCGTCGTTTCCAGTAAGTGATGCGTCAGGAGACCGTGCCGCAGTGAATATTTAGTCATAAACGTGTGTAAACGCTCTCCTACAGGGCACGCACAGTTCAGATGGAAAAGCTGAAATCAAGACTTCGGAATGAAATAGAGGCTACAGAGAATGAAGAACGATGTCTCCAAGAGTACAGGCATGAAATGGAGTTGTTGCTGCAGGAGAAGATGGCCCATGTGGAAGAACTGAGGCAAATTCATGCTGACATCAATGTGGTAAGTATCAGAAACCGTAATTTAGGTTTGAATATGCAGTTCTATCTTACTAATGAGCCTTTTTCTCTGCGAGCACCTCGGCTATTGCGCAGTTTGTCAGTGTGGTAAGATTGTTTCACTTGTCTCTGGCTGTTCCAGATGGAGACTGTGATCAAGCAATCCGAGGAAGACAGGAACAAGCACTTGGATGGGGCCAAGCAAATGCACCACGAGTACAAGCCACTCAAGGACCTGGTTGACAGGCTTCGTCTGGAGATTGGCCTGACGAAGCTGCCCGAGCTGCATGAGGAAGACCAGACCTTCAAGCCAGAGTCAGTACACAAGTCGCATGCCGTAGTGGTCCTGGAGCCTTGTGTGACCCTTTCTTGAGAATCCTGTGGGGCTTTATTGCCTAAGTTGATTTTCACATCTTCTCTCTCTCCATAAAATATAGTATATAGTATATATGCGTGCGTGTGTTTAAATACTTGCCGCAGTACAAGAAAACTGAACTTTCAATGATGACATCACAGATGCTGCTTCAAAGCGGCACTGTAAGCGGTGGCTTGGATCATTACTTGTCTGAAATGGCAAAAAGCAAACTTACAGTTAAGACCTTTAGGAACACAGAGTGATTGCCTGCAAGTGCCCATAATATCACTGAGATCACAAAGTGGGAAATTTGGAAATTTATTTGGACTGCAACGAAATGCCACCTGGCTGTGAAACATTTAGGGGTGCAAAGTATTTAAGGGTTCCCTCGCAGATCCTTCCCTTGCAAACATGGCTACGCTCTAAATTAATGCCATACACATAATTACTCATTAGCATACTATGTGAAAGACAACATGATGTATGAATGTGCCTGCTTGGCCCAGAGGAAGTGTGTGTGTATCAGTGTTCGAGGTTTCAGTTTGATCTCTGTCTAAATTTTATTTTGCTTTTTAATTCTGCATGTGATGTCAAACCTTTTCGACTAATGTAAGTTTTCTCTACATGCCGGCACCACTGGGTTCTCTGCTGAATGGAAGTCTTAACACTGTCACATTAAATTGGAGTCTGCGGAGGACTCACTGTAAACGTTTCAGGGGCATCCGGTAAATCTCTGTCGTGCCCGTGACATTGGAGAGTAGCGTGTTGCTGCACACAGTGGTCTAGCATTGGCAGCATTGCTGTGCATGCACCAAAGATCTTCACCCTCGTGCCAACCCCTCTGAGGAGTGGCAGTGAATTCCCAGCTGGCAAAAAGTGCACCTGGCAGCTTCCGGTCACGTAAACAATAAAATTTCACATATATTTAGCCTTAGTCGGCAGTCAGTGCAGCATGTTACGGCCAATCAGTGATGGTGGTGCGTGCAGGTTCTTTGAGAAGCAGAAAACCGAGTGGCATCAGAGCGACATGACCGAAGCAGCCCTACCCCCGTCCCTGGCCGCAGCGGTGCAGCAGATGCAGCAGCCGGGGAGGAGCAAGGCTCTAGCCGAACGCCCGCAGCCCTCGGCCTTTCGCCAGCAGCCGCCACCCATGAAGGCAAGTGCCATTCAAGCGAAGGTGCAGCTATCTGCGACCTTCCATTTCTCGTCGGATGGTGGTCATTTGGAGCTGATCTACTTGCAGCAGTAAAAGCTCTGAAATGTCAGCCAAGGAGTTTGGCATCCTGCCCCTAAAGATGCATTGGGGCCACAGGTAGTGGACTGCCCTGGCAAACATGTCAGGCAAAGTGTTAAGGAAGTGCATGGTGCTGACGCTGCACTTGACTGTTCATGCCCCTGCTTTTCATACCTCTGCTCTATACCCCTGCTTTTCTGAAAGGAAGAGACTGTTTGTTGATTCCAGCATCGATGAAATGCTTCCTGCTGCTGCACAAAGCTAAATGTTTTGCTGCCTTGCATTGAAAGAGTGCTGCAGAATTTCAGGAATGGCATTCCTCATCAACTCCCAGTGCTCTTGTGGCCAGATCCAGCTGTGCTGGCATTGGAGGGCCTCCCACACGTTACCTCAGCACGAGCTATTCATAAAAAGTTATAGCTGGAATTTCGCAAGTATTTTCTGCAAGACTTCTCTGCAAAATAATTGAGCAACTGAAAGCATCTCGTACAAAGAATTTAATGGCCATCCTACTACTAGTGAAGCTGGTGAAAGCAGTTAGCGGCTGAAGTATGCCTAGTTTCCTTCTGAGATGCGGGCAAATACAGTAGAACCTCTTTGATACGTTCCTGGTTCATACGATTTCCTGTTTCATGTGCTAAAAGTCGCGGGCAGTAAATAATTTTCCACAGAGTTAAGGCCCGTTCACACTTGCGACTCGTGGAGGTCGTTCGACCGTTTTGGTCAAAAAGCAACAGTCGCAGGCCGTTCGACCACTGCTTGATTTTCCAGCTTTGCGACTGCTGTTCGCAAACCGGTAACCAATCAGCGGCTCAGCTGAATTGAACGTAAGTTAGCTTTACTCTATGCGATGAACAGTCAAGATAGACAAGATTGGAAAGCAATCTGCAGGTCGCATGCAAACATTAGTCATGCTGCGTGGCTCTCTGGTTGCATGAGACAGCCAGCCGGTCTCGCGCCCTTCGCGACTTGCAAATGTAAATAGACCTTTAAGTTACACAATTTTTCTACCGGTTAGTAGATTCTTGGATAGCACGATTTCCCGGTTATAACATTAGAAACTTGAACAAATTGTGGTCGTACAATTTGTTTTGCAACTAACCGAACCTGTGCTAACGAGCGCTCGTGACATGAAAAACTGAAGAACGGAGCTCACCCACCACAGTAGCTTTCTTGCCTTTGTGCAAAGGGGGCTTCAAAGCATCAAAGAAAGCCAACATATGAGAGCATGACACGGAAACATGACTTAATGAGGAGAAATGGGGTGCTTTAGGGGCAGAGGGGTGACCCGTTTGAGAGCTACAACTCTCTGTTTGCATGCGAACGGCTGGGTCTGGGGTGCGCGCCGCATTGCCAAAACACAGAGTTCGAGCCATCGCGATGGCTTCTCCACATGTCACTGATGTAAGGGGGCGAAGCAAGCAAGGAAACGATTCCGTCTTGTCATTGCCCTCTACGACTAAATGTCTTCCGCGCTTATACTCTGTTTCATACATAACTGTCAATGCAGCCAAAGGTACGGAAGTAGTCCGCTGCAAAAAAAATTAAAATATGTGTCGCACCACCTCTCTCGCATCTGGTTGAGTGGTACGAAGCGCACACTTTGCTCGTTTTATGAGCGGCCGATGTTCAACCCTCAGCGTAGGTCTGTTTTTTTTTCTTCAAAAATTTGTCCCCCCCCCCCCTTTCCCCCTTTTAAATAATTACTAGGTACAAAGCTGGAATGGGAGCTATATATAACTGCCCGATTTTCATCCAACTGAAACGACTAGTTTGAAAAAGAGACCACTGTGCACTTTTTCCGAAGGAAAAATGCAGTGCAGTGTGTTGATAACGGACGCGTTGAGGAATGCTGTTTTTCAGCATTCAGTGACTTTTTTTGCATGCTGCACACAATGAATCATTAATTGTGGGATTACAGAATTCAGTGCAGCGTCGATTATTTGGAGCGGCCTCGTCTGGAGACTACGCGACATTCATTGCTGATGTGCTTGGTTTATGGGCCATCGGACGTAACAAGTGGTGTAGTATATTAGTGCATTTGCTGCTGTAGTTGATATTGTTATCTTGAGAATACGACGTGAGCTACCATAGTTTGTGAAGAGAACGAACGAAGAGGTTGACAAAGCTTGCCGGCCTAGCTGCGAAAACCTGAAACAAAAGGAGTCGGAAAAAAACATAAAATAAGTGGCTATGCTTTAAAGAACTGGTGTCCACACCCAGACCTTGTCTTCAGGCCGGAAATTGACATCACGTCTCCGGAGGTAGTAGTGACGAGCATCGGTACGCTGTTGCTGTCGTATGTGGAGTCTGGCCAGTTGCTGAACCTCCTCCGCACTTTTGCATACTAGCCGGGCATCATCAGCTACATCGTCTGGCGGTGCGTGAAGCAGCATGGCGTCAAGCTTGGTGATGACTTGCCTTCCATGCACTAGCTAGAAGGGAGACATACCGGTGGTCTCCTGGACTGCGGTAATATAAGCGAACATTACATTAGGTAGTACCTCGTCCCGTCTCCTGGACTGCGGTAATATAAGCGAACATGACATTAGGTAGTACCTCGTCCCAGTTCCGATGGTCGATGTCCACGTACACTATATCATATCGGCTATAGTTCTGCTGAGAATTTCCATTAGTCCATTAATTTGCGGATGATACGCTGTAGTTCAGCGTTGGCTGGTACAGCTTAGACGCAAAATCTCCTGAGTGAGTTGCTTCACAAACGCAGCGCCGAGGTCAGTAATCAGCACTGCTGGAGCATCGTGCTGGAGGACAATGCTCTCAGTGAAAAACTTGGCTACCTCAGCAGCCGTTACGGAAGTGCGCGGGACTTGCATAGCGTGTTAGACAGTCCGTCGCTATGATAATGTACTTGTTGCCTGATTGCGACATCGGAAATGGGCCCAAAAAATTCCTTCTAATGGTATGAAACGGAGCACACTGGCTCGATTGGCTGGAGAAGACCCGTCGGTCGCATAGGAGGTGTTTTTCGCCTTTGGCACTCGCAACAGGTTCTTGTATACTAACGCACGTAATTTGAGATTTTCGGCCAGTAATATTTTTCTCGAATATGCGTAAGCCTTCGGCTGTATCCTAGATGACCAACGGTAGGATCGTCGTGGCATGCTTCAGTGACCTCACTGCGCAGGTCTTCCGGCACGACAAGAAGCCACAATCTCTGGCTGCTGTCGAAATTCTTCTTGTACAGGACACCATTCCAAATCTTAAATGCAGGGAGAATATGCAGGAAATCTTCGTTTCCTGCGAGATGCGCCATCAGTTGACGAAGCTGTGGATCATGTCGTTGCCGATCTGCCATATCGTTAGGATTCAAGGCCCCAAGGCAGCTGTCTTTCTCATCATATGTGCCTCCTGGCGACGGTCCCACAGGTGCTCAAGACAAGCAGCCAGCGTCATGATGTCTTTTTTCCAGATTTATGCACGATCGTGACTTCGTACTGTAGCCGAAGGCTCCACCTTTCAAGCCGGCCCACGGGATCCTTAAGATTGACCAGCCAGCACAGCGAATGGCGGTCGGTGACCACCCGAAATGGGCAGCTGTGCTGATAGGGCTGAAACTTGGTTATGGCCCAGATGACGGCGAAGCAATCTTTTTCTGAAGCCTTGGAAAGAGTTCGGCTTGCGTACGCAATAACCCGCTCGCCACCTTCCTGGAATTATACAAGCACTGCCCCTAGTCATTTGTTGCTGGCATCCGTGTGGAGTGCAGTGTCGGCATTTTGATTGAAATGGTCTAATATAGGTGGTGATAAAAGGGCTTGCTTTAGTTGTTTTCTATTTTCTGAAGAACAGCGCGACTTGGACAAGGACGGAAGGAAGATAACATGGACAGGCGCTGACTTGCAACTGATGTTTATTGCTCGGAACGTGGTACCACGTTCCGAGCAATAAACATCAGTTGCAAGTCAGCGCCTGTCCATGTTATCTTCCTTCCGTCCTTGTCCAAGTCGCGCTGTTCTTCAGAAAATGGCATACCAACTCGCCCAAGCATCGCTTCTAACATGCTTTAGTTGCCTGAATGCTAACTCTCGCTCTTCATTCCACACAAAGTTGACGCTGTCTTTCGTAAGGTAGATAAGGAGCGCTGCGATCTAGGCAAAGTTGCGAACGAAACATCTGAAGTAAGAAAGCTTCTGACAGTTTTCTTGTGTGACGATGGTGGGAAAGACGCCATGGTCGCTGTTTTCTCGGTATCTGGTTTCACACCTCTGTGGCACGTCATCCAGATAAACTAGACACGTCTGCCACTTCAGTCCGGCAAGTACAGTGTCCATGGCGCGTTAAAATGTCGCATGCGCTGTGCATAAGCCAAACGGCTTCACTTTGAGCTCATAAAGGCCATTCGGTGTTATAAACGCAGTCTTCTCTCGGTCTCGCTCATCCATTTCGATCTGCTAGTATCCAGTTTTCAAATCAATAGACGAAAAATAGCGGGTGTGATGGAGCTGATCGATGGTGTCGGCGATTCGGGGCAGTGGATATACATCCTTTGTCGCCTTGTTGAGTTGTGGCACACGGACTGTTTGAAGGCTGGATGACATCGTCATGTAGCATTTCCCGTACTTGTTCCTGTATAGGAGGTATTCACTTGACGTCATCCGCTAGGGGTGCTAGTGGCCGGCATGGCATTCGCCATATGCGTGGTCGTGTGTGCGGGCTCCGCACCCAACCGCAGTGTTATAGCAGTGTTCAACTCTTTGTGATCCGCGGGGTGGGCCTTTCTCGTCTTGAAGGAATTTCTGCGTGCGCCAGCGAAAACCATGCGAGTGAGTGGATACACCCGTGGACTTCGTGGAACAAGAAAAACAAAAAAGGCGGTCTTGATAAAATGTTCGACTTGTGAAAACATCGGCTCGTACGACCGCGGTAACTTCGTCGAGGTGTGCCGCGTACTACAAGACCACTGCTTCACGTTAAATTCTCCGATATCGGTGCCTGCCTCGTGAAGTGCGGTCTTAAGTTTTGCGACAGGTGAAGAAATTAAAACATATAAATACATTAAAGTGTCTTAATGTTTTGACAAGCGAGCGAGACCAAGAGCCACACGTGCATGAAGGTGTCGATGACCGGCGCGCCGTTTTTAGAGGTGAGCGAATTGCGTTGTGTCTGTTCGCTCAGCTAGCGCTCTGTCACTTCCTGCGACTTACAAGTGATGCATTACAAATGTATGAAGCATTATCACTGCACATCGCGTTGTTGGAATCCCAGGTTCTACGGGTTATGTGCATTTCAAGCAGAGCTACGTTGCCGACACTAAATTTGCAAAATGTGCTCTCTGGGTGTGCCGTTTATGCTGCGAGCACGTGGCAGTATTAGTTTTTTGCTCGACCTTCTTTCCCCCAAAATTAAGCAACTGCACTGATTCGCTTTAGTGCTGGAACAGCGCTTGTGCAAGCTTCCATCGGCAGTTTACCAACTACCGCCACTATACGTTTCGCGGCCATGCCATCTTTGGAACTGGGGCAATTAAAGTGCTTGCTGTCTCCTCAAAATGTGTTCTGCCTCAGTGGCTGCTAACAACGAATTTAATGAGCTGCAAATCGTATTGCGCGCAATGGGCAGTTGGCCACTTTCGCTGTCGAGCTGTTGCACGGGTGAATGCCTGGTTGCAGCACTGAACAGGCAGTGTTATGTTCCGGAGAACGAAAATACCACTGCAGATTCCATGCGCATAAAGGGCTACACGAAGAAAAGTGGATGTGGAAGTATTTAACAACCTGATAAAATTTTACAGATCACTTCCAATATACGGCGGGCATGCGCCGGTGCCACCGGCGACCTCGGGCATGGCGAACGAGGCAGGACGATGCTCGCGCCATCTGGTAGTACGACCTCAGTGAATACCTCCTATTGCTTCTCTTTCCTTCAGAGAAACTTCGGTACGGCAGTTGGCGAATTGGGTGGGCCGCGCCATCGACAATAATTTTATGTTTCGTGACGGTCGTCTGGCGAGCTCCGGATGTCGTTGAAAAACAACTGCAGTAGCGATACAAAAGTTCGAGTAATTCGCATGTCTGAGACGACTCAAGTTTTTTCTCGATGTTCAGTTGCAAGGGTTTTTCCTCGCGCTGTACAGGTGGAATATCCCTCTCGCGCAAGACAACAGCCTCACGAGCGTCGCTTATCTCTTCTATATGGGCTATAACTGCCCCTTTTGTCACGTGCTGCGGCTCGTTCCTAGAGTTCGTCACGAAGATGTTGGCACGTCCTTCCTGAACATCGGTTATTCCCCTCGCAACACCAATTCCCTTCGAAAGCAACATTTGTACATTTCCTTCCAGGAGGCCTTCGCCACATGCGGATGTGTTGGCTCGAACAGGTAGAAATACTGTCGAGAGCAGTGGCAAGTTCACATGCTCGGAATCAACTTTAAGCGCAACTGGGGTGGCTCTACAAAACCTTGGCGATGAAGAACGTGCTCGAAGGGTCAACTTATTCTGCTCTACATCGATGGAGCGCATTTGGCAAGCACTCGCAGATTATGACTAGCAGCTTACCGGTATCGCTCAAGAGGAAAGTATACAACAGTTGCATCTTGCCTGTACTCACCTATGGGGCTGAAACGTGAAGGCTAACCAAGAGAGTTCTACTTAAATTGAGGACAACCCAGAGGGCTATGGAACGAAAAATGGTAGGGGTAACATTAAGAGATAGAAAGCGTGCAGAGTGGGTCAGAGAAATAACTCAAGTTACCGACATTCTAGTGGAAATTAAGAAGAAGAAATGGACATGGGCAGGACATGCAGTGCGAAGAGAGGATAACCGATGGTCGCTGAGGGCAACAAACTGGATTCCAAGGGAAGGAAAGCGTAGCAGGGGGCGGCAGAAAGTTAGGTGGGCGGATGAGATTAAGAAGTTCGCAGGGGTCAAGTGGATGCAGCTAGCACAGAACCGGGTTAAGTGGAGAAATATGGGAGAGGCCTTCGCCCTGCAGTGGGTATAATCAGGCTGATGATGATGATGATGACATCGATGACTGCACCATATTCATGAAAAAAGTTGATTCCGAGAATAACATCCTTGGAGCAATTCTCTACGATCACAAATTTGGCGGGACACGTCTCATCGTGAATTTCGACATGGGCGGTACATTTTTCAACGGGAATTACGAGGTGACCTCCTGCGGTTCGTATCAGAGGCCCATCTCACTGGGTGGTCATCTTGCGAAGGTGGCGACATAACTTTCTGCTGAATACCGAGTAATCGGCGCCAGTGTCAACGAGTGCAGTGACCGCGTGACCATCGATTATAACGCCTACATTACTAAAGGCCTCAAGACCGTTTCCGAGTGTGCCGTTATTCGTGGTGTTAGAGGTTAACGTGCGTGGAGGCTCTTTCTTTCGGCCGAAAGAGGAAGAGGAGACAAGCTCTCAGGGCGAGACCCGTGAGGAGGCGTGGGAAGGCGCCGTGGTGAGTGTGAGCGGGATACACGGTCTTCAATTTGCATCGGCGATGAAGAGCATCGAGGATATTCACGGTCATCGATTTGCATCGGGGATGAAGTGTGTCGAAGAGGCTCCTGGATATCTTGGGGTTGTTCACCGTAACAAGGTAGCCAATCGCTCCGGCTGAATCCTTGCAGGCCAAGCTCTCGGTATGGGCAGCGGCGGTACATGTAGTCAGGTTCACCACAGTAGAAACAAAACGGTCAGCTGTCCACAGTCCTCCAGATGGCGGCTTTTTGCTGTCTCCGCAGCTCTGAGTTGAGGTCCAGAATCCGTAGCCCGTTGGTACTGGTGAAGTACAGGCGACGGCCGACGGAGAATGGCAGCATAACTCTGAGCCGGTTGTTCTGAAGCAGCAACCATTGGCCCAAGAGAGATGGCTTCCGGTGTGAGTGCCTGTCGCAGTTCCTCACGAATGGCTGTAGTGATGTATACTGGTGAAGGCTGCTCAGGAGCTGGGAAAAACCTCCTGAGCTCTTCATGTATGACTTCGCAAATGATTTCATGGACGTCGGTGAGGCCAGCACCACTAGGGCCAGACGAGGCAAGGCTCGAGGCGTTGGGTAGGTGCCCAGTCGCTTATAGTGGTTTGTTCTCGTGGCCGATGCGCGCTCAATGTTAGTCGCTTCGGCCACAAAACTGGCTACTGTAATCGGCGGATCACATATAAGACCGCCAAAAGTCTTGTTTCGGACGCTCCGCATCAAGGCGCATACTTTTTTTTCCTCGGTAGTCTGTGGGTCCGCGCAAGCACTTCAGCGCAGCACGTCCGCTACAAAACTTCTCACACCTTTGTCAGGGCCCTGAATTTGAGCTTGGAGGAGATCTTCGGCATTCTGTTGCCGGTGCTGGTCCGCAAACGTGTGCACCAAGAGCTTCCAAGAGGTCAAAGAGGCCTCGTGGTTCTCGAACCAGTATCGTGCCATTGCCTCCAGAGAGAAATAGATATTCTGAAGGCACTGATCGATCGGGCATCTACCCGTTGCGGTGTGCAACCCGTAATGCTGAACCCAGTCGTCAACATCATCCAGGCCTTCGCCACGAAACAAGGTGAAAGACTCCAGGATTACCGGCACCTAGATGATCCGCGCAGCAGCTGCACTGTTGGTTTGCTGCAGCTGTAAGGCCATGTTGATGTTATCCCTGGCGATCTTCCCATTGGGCAAGAGCCCCAATTTCAAAGCTTGGCCTTGGCCTTGTTGACGTCGACTAGCGCGGCTTTCAGGTGCTGCAGTAGACTCTACGAAAATTCGGCGGCCTGGACTTAAGACCGGGCTCGAATTATGTGTAAGGTTACGCTGCATGGGATTTGTACCCAGCACGTCCACCAAATGTCACATCTTAGCCAAAGGACAAGACGATAACAGCGACCGCAGGTCAGCAGGGCAGCAGCAGGAACCAGTGCGACGGCGGCAATCCCTCAGAACACAGAAACACAGAAGAACACAGAACGCGCCAGCGTCTTCTTCGCAGAACGCTCACACTTTCTATTCTTTGGCTACAGCATGACATTTAAAACTGCATATTCGACTGAACTTTGGAGTATTAATACTGGATGTTGTGCTGTTGCAAATAAATCTGTTTTTGTCACATTTCGCAAAATTTCGAATTTTTCATGAAAAAAAACTGAAATGTAATAGTTTTTTGCAAGCCATTCAAAATTTTCTGAAATTTTACATCTCTATCTATAACCTGCACCTTGAGCTTGGAAACTGCCAGAATAAAAAAAGATACCCTCGTGGATAGCCTGCACACTTACATGGAAGAAATATGACTAGGCATTTGCGACAGTGCAGACAGTATTAGTTTGTTTTCAAAACAAATCTGCAGCAAAAACATGACCACAATGCTGCTATAGTTGTTGCCCAAGGCTTTGCCGCCCTTAAAGGTGTACAGTGAAACTTTGTTAATTCAGTTTCCACTAATTCAATAATTTTGACTGCTGCCCCGTGGCTGGCATCAGTTAATCCGGCTAAGCTCCCAAGTGGCACTGTGTAGAGGTATGACCTGCTCAACTAACGATTGCCAAATGTTCATTGTTGGGCCTCAACTGAATACTATTATGTTGCTTCCTCACTGCCGTGCACTGGACAGTCTTGCTTTGCTCCTTCCTAGCTGTGTTCTTAAAAACATGCCACTGCGATCGCCTCCCTCGTTTCCATCCACATGACATCCCTGCCATATGCTGTTTGTGCGCTGCAACCTCATGTACGACCCTTGTGGAGCAGTGCTGTTTCCGACACTCCCATAAAGCTCACAAATTGAACCACTCTATGGATCTGCACAAAATTGTAGTTGTTGCCGACTCTGCAGCAGTGCTTAAACAAAGTGTGCTGCAAGCATGGCCAGCATGACATATAAGGTGCAGCCCAGGGTAAACGTAGTGTGTTTAGCAAAGAATGCGTAGATAGGTTCAAAAAATGGTGGCTTACGATGCGCTGTCTTTCTAGTAGGGGGACAACTAAGCAGTGACATCGTAATAGAAACAAAAAAAATGTGACATCTGGATACTGAGCTACAAACAATGCTGCGACGCTTCAGCATGACACCTAAGATAAGGACTTAGAAAACACGGCGAGTGCCGACTGCCAACTATATTTTTAGTCAGTCACTTCTCATGGCGCCTTTTTCCTTCATTCTTAGTTCAGGTGTCGCACTAAATTTCAGTCAGTTTGTTAACTTGCCAAGAGGTGCAGATTTAGGTATAGTTACAGCTCCTTGTGTAGATCCTGTTTTTGAGCACCCAAATTTGCAAGCAATGGGCTTTGGCAGGAGTTTTGCTCTCATAGAAAAAGACAGTATTATAAACTTTTATTTAATGAGTTTAAAACCACAAGAATCTGATTAGTGACGAAACATTTATGCCTGCTGTGCATAAATGCCATAGCAGTAGTGTAAACAGCACTGCACTTTTCTAGTGGAGTTAGGACTCCGTTTTAGAATATACGTATTAATCGATACAATCCAAATAGAACAAAATGCAATGGAGAATCTGGTAATCACTTGCTCCTGGATATTACTCGGGGTGATTTCAATATATAAAGCAACTGACCTCAGTGAAACCTTGTCCCACACGGAGCTTTTCTTGCCTGTACCATGTGTAAATGCACATGGCCATGCCACTAACTATACTCCGTTTCATACATCAGGTGCAACGCAGCGAAAGCTACGCAAGTAGTCCGCAAGAAAAAAAACAGGAGGCGTATCACTACGCGCTCGTTCTGTTGGCGAGTGGTTCCTGCCGAAACGGGCTCTATTCTGAGCATACACGTTTGCAATAACATGCTTCGCATGCTTAGACATCTTCACAGAGCGGATCTTATAGAAAAAATGCGCACCAAAGAACCATTTTCTCGAAAAGAGATGCGCAGCACGGAGGGCACAGCCAGCGCCATCTGGTGGCACAACTGGCAAGGTTGTGGGGCAGCAAAACGCGGCACGAACAAAAACGACATAAAAAAACATACAAATTAGCTGAATCCGACCTTTTCTCCCTAAAAAAGGTGCTTTTTATGAAGTTGATGGCAAATGTAAAATATATTAAGCTTGCAGACAAAGCAACTATTATTTTCTCTCGTCAAGAGCAGGCACTATTTTTTATCGCGGATGCGGAGAGCGCAAACAAGAGCTGTAGCTTTGGTAGTGTTGCACTTGATGTATGAAACGGAGTATAGAACTGGGTACATTCGATTTTCCAGTCTCGGACTACTTGCTGACAGGTCTCGGCTTCTGCTTGACAGGAAGTAGCGTGACAGTCACATGACCTTGCAAGCTCTCTCCATCGTTTGCTTTCAGCCGCTCTTAGCAGACGATGCCAACCATAAGTTTTTCGAAATGACACCGTGCACATGTTTATCTTTTGGCGTACGTGTAATACTAAAGGTAGATACAGAATCAGTCAGTGCTGTTCGTGAGCACAATGTGACAATGTGAAGCGTTTTACAGACCTCAGTTTGGCAGGGTTTTCTTGCCGTTGCTGCTCACGAGGTTGTTCCAAGGGCCCAGCTCACTTGCCTCGAAAGCAGGCGAAAGAGTTTGCAAAAGTGTTTACAACAAGCGTTAGCTGCTCCAGCACACAGTGGTTCGCTTGCGACACTTTCAGACCTGCGCACTGAAAAGATCATGAAACTGGTGAACTTCTGGACAGCGCGATATCATATACACGAACACGAAAAGTATCCAGAATGCGCTCAGAATCTAACTCAAAATGTTCGCTGGCCCAGGACCTTTACTAGTGAATGGAGCTTCTGGGCTGCCCGAGAAAAATCGAACACCGGACAGCTGTCAGCCGGACAGTCTCGGACAGTCCGGGACTGATAATTGAATGTACCCACTGTGATGGGCATTTATAGGTGGTGCATTTTTGGTGACATGCTTTAGCGCATTTCACAAGCGACGTGTTTTTGTAGCCAAAAATCACTCTATGCATGCCAGCCTTAACGTTCAAATAGAAATAACATCTGAAAATTGGAGGTTTTGCATTAGGATCAGACCGTATCATGGGACATACAACACACTTATTCTCTGATCTGTGATGATAAGGTAGGATCATGCTGACATAATGTATGCTAAAGTCAATTTGTACAAAATCCTTTTCAGTGCTTAATAACACGTAAGCATTGTAAACATTCAAAGCAGGATTTTCTCGGTGTTTGCAAGAGCCTTCCCTGTTAATAAAGCTTTCCCCAACATTTTGAGAGTATAAAGCACATTTTTACTTGAAGCCACTACCAAGTGCACTGTTCGTTATTCAAAGACGGGGAGAACTTTTAAAACAACAACAACATGACTTTTAATTGTCCAATCTGCACTCACAAAGACACTGGTCAGAGAGCGTCTCAATGAACCATGCACCGCACTGCTCCGTAAACGCTGAGTCTTTCTTCCACTTGAAGGGAGCATGTGCACGAGCGTCCCTCTCGCGCGCCACCCACCGACCACACAACACAACACACACGCACACAGCCGTACTTCGGGGAAGAATGGCCGATTCCAGTCCGTATACGTCCCTCCCTCGGAGTCAGTGGGATGGCCCAGATGTCGTGCCGTGAAGACCGCGAAGACAGCACCCAGAATATTCAACATGCACATTGATTATAGCGCTTCTGCACCAGAAACACAAATAATCTTTGTGCATTATTTAACTCGGTGCAATCAACACAATCATTCAACCCTATTAGAGGTGCTAGGAGGTTATCAGAGTTCAACACGTAATGTGCGCTTCTGTACAAACCACATCTGACACTTCCCACTACTCTGGCTCCTGTGTGACAAAAGTGAGTAATACGGTCACAGCATGATGAGTATGTAACAAAGCAGAACGGTAGAGTACTGCTAGAAGCCATCTGACAGTTGCTGTAAGAATGAAAACATTCATGAAGAGGGGTAGAGGATACGAAACAAATATTTTTCGTATCAAGATAAGAAACCATCTGACATGGTTGAATTGCCACACCACTACAAAAAGGCTGCAAGGCCGCTCAAACAGTGCCATATTCATCACAAATTTCGCATTACACAAATTAATATCACTGCAAAGAAAACAGCCGTTGTAAATCACGCATATAGTTGCATTGCAGGAAAGTCAAAATAATGACAGTCATATACGGTGCTTGATGCTGCACCCCAGGTACCATAGTGGAGAGACATTGACACTGAAGGGAATTTCACAAACAAAATGGATTGGCATTCATGGGGAGCAGCCACCTAGTTATTTTCATGCTCATCGGGCTACACCTGCAAGTGCGATTTTCCAGTGCTACTTCTTATTATTAGAAGCTGGCCTTGAGCCAGTTACTCTGTTCATGATTGACGGAGCCAAAACATTCCCATTTTCTCGATCCTTGTAAGCCCCGGGAAACCATTCATAGATTTTGGAATAATAGAAGGACACAAACACAGCGCTGTCCTTCTATCTTCGTCCTCGTCCTTCGCGCTGTTATTCCAAAATGTATTACCAACTAGCCGGCACCTCAACGCTTGTTAACATTCATAGATGCCAATGGTAAGTCACTTTTTTTCTGCTTAATGCTTCTGTTGAAAGGTTTGAGGGATATTCTACAGTGAAAGCTTGTTAATGCAGACCTCGATAATTCCAACTGCTTAACTTGTCCAACCAAGCCCCATTGAAGTCTGTGTATAAAAAGCCGTTAATTGGAACGCAAGTTGATTCCACCACGGATAATAACTTCAACTATGCACTGTTACACCTGGAAAGCCTGGAATCCAGCACGTGGCCAAATAAACGCCTTATGATAAGGTGGCACACTTACAATGTGGTGCGTTTCCAAAACGGGAGTGAAGTGAAACCATGATAGAAGGGACAAAGCCAAAATAACGCCATGACCGGCAGGGCAGCCGGCAGCGCCGAAGTAGGATTTGGCGGCATTGGCAACGGTCGCCTTCTCTCATTTCAGTGTGACTTCCGAAACTTGAAACCAAATGCTCTTTAATTCGAATCCTGGTAATTTGGAAACATGGATAATTCTTACTGTCAGTGCAGAGCCAACACTCATGTAAGCCTGTGGTGTCGGACGGATACTACGGTTCTCACACTGGTTACGCTACATCCAGGTATGACAGCCACTGTAAATGATTGCCAAAATAGCACTCCTCAAACCTAAACTGCATGTGCAGAGTTAACCGCTCACATGTACTAGTGTGGCAAAACACGGACGTCTCTGATAATAGGCTGACTACCAAGTTTCGATATCGCTTTTATGAGCCCACCCTCAGTGGCTGCTATCGGGTGCCAGCTAACCAATTACAGTTGCGCGGTGTTTCGGAAGATCACTAACAGTACTGAGAATTTTTCCTGGCTTCCGTCCATGTGGTTCTACCACCGGTTCAAAAATGTGCACCCGTCAAGTGTCGCAGTATGTAGTGCAGTGAGGCTTCACAAGTGATTCAGGCTGCTTGAGACAAGGTGAAGGGTGCTGAGGAGGTCCTTACCATTTTCTAGCAGTTTTGCTTTGTAGTGTGCACGCACTAAAGCATTGGTGCGAGTGCAAAAAGAAAGTGTTTCTCGTATTGTTCTTATTAAAACAGCAGATGGCCCAAACAAGTTTGCAGTGATGTAAGAGGTTCTTGTCAGTTTTTTTTTTTTTTTTTTCTAGGCCATTTGATAATTTTAACTTGGAATAATTCAAACTTCTTGTCAGATCTGCCAAAGCTCTAATTAACGAGCTTTTGCTGTATTCAAGGGGGGAAGTGGGGATCAGATACCGAAAATCGCAAAAAGAAATGTTTATTTTAGAAAACTAATCTTCTTGGCACCTACAACATTCATTAGAAGTTGTACTGAAATATTTCACCCAGAAACAAATTCTAAGTGCTTCAAACAAATATAGAACAATATAGTATACATAGGCACGGTGTGCTAGTTTAGAACTTTCGGACATGTTTTCTCAAAAGTTTGTTTTAAGCTTATCATCTCACTCATGGAAAGCACAGCACAGCACTGAAGAGTGCATGGATTTAAATGTCGCATTTGTTTTGTTGTTATTCCTGAAATCTGGTTTTGTGTTCAGATAGTTTCAGATTTACCATTTAGGCTGACATTTATTTTTTTTTCCCAAGCAGTAATTAGGCTATGGTGCATTAGGATAAGGTGCATACTATAAAATAAATAAAAGAAATTTAGAATATCATGATTTAGTGATGAACCACAGTGGGTTCATGCGAAGGGAGTAGGAAGCATACTCGAAGCAGGGATTATTCTGCCCAAGTGATTATATATGGCAGCACAGAACTCAAAAACTACCGCCGTGGCGGTCGAATGCCCAACTCATGCATGGGGGTGAAAGGAACCACGTAAAGAGGAGAGGAATGTTCTGCTCACCTTGTATAGCTACACGCTCGTGGTGATTAGTGCGTACAATTCAGGCGGTCTGCTCGGCAGAAAGTCTAAACTGCACACAAACTGACCAAAAGACGAGGTACCCAAGGCGAAGGAGCTCGTCTCTCAGAACTTTGTGTCGCACCTTGCCTCTTGGCACTTGTATGTTGTCCTCAGAATGGCTGGCATGCATATCAAAGAAAATACATATTTGCACATACAGGCATAAAATTCACGTTTAAAAAGTATATTTAGGTTGGATTACCCAAGTTCTATCTCTGCATTTATTTAAAGCTTATTTAAATTAAATACTGTAAATATTATTTTACTTTTGAAAACCAACTTTTGAAATTGTGTTGCAAGCATCCTTTGATCAGGCAATGCTCTCTGGAAACTAAATTGAAAGTTCCCTAATTCAGTAGCAGTTCACCACAATGAACAGTGGAGAGGCAAGCCTCCACTACGCAGGCTTTAAATATTTCATGCATTCCCATAGTTGTGACTCGTCACATTCAAACAGCAGATGGATGTGGTGATTACCTGTGCAAAGGACTTTAAAACATGAAAACCAACACAAATGGTTTACCTGTTTCATACTTCCAAAGGTATTTACATTTCATTGCTATGCTTACTCTGTAACATTACCTGCGTTCACCACCGGCAGCGGAGGCTCTACTGGGGACAGGCAACAATAATGCCCCGCTAATCATTGGTCTGGCCTCTCCCAGTTAACAGGAATATCCACCGCACAAAGAAGTAGTCGTAACAATGGGAAGTTTTTAATTTGAAAACAGAAGAAACCACTGTGACCTGCCAAAACGAATGGACCACATATTTCATACTTCCAAAGGTAATGTCACTGTTTTGCTTACCAAGTGATGTTCCTGTATATTACTGAAAATAAATTTTCAACATTTACTGCTGACAACGGAGGGGCAAGCCACTACTACCGCAGGCTGTGAAGGCAATGAAACTGCCTCGCTGTGGCATTGGTTAGGGAGTTAATCATAATTAAAAATAACCACTTTTGGTTTTGGTTTATAGGAGTTAACGTTCCAAAGCAAGTCTGGCTGTAAGGTACGCCGTAGTGAAGGGCTCTGTATAATTTCGACCACCTGTGGTTCTTTAACATGCGCTGACATCGCACAGTACCTTGCTTTTGAGCATTTTATACACCTGAACTTGTTTGAAACAGTGCACCAGCTTGCGCACTTAGTGCAAACCTAGTAGAGTGCTGTTTTTTCTGCCGTCAAGAACACAAAAATATCTGGGAGTGCCTCATAGCCACTAGGAAATGGGTCACATTGCACTAACATACCCAAGAATGCAGTCATTCAAACAGAAATGGCAGGTGTCAAGCCCATTACAACTGTTAAAAGAAAGAAATGCTCATGGAATACAACAAAGGAAGCAGAAGGGCCACAGTAATAGCAACATCCTCTGGTGCGAGAGAACGCAATTATAAATATCTTTACTAGGGGTGTGCAAAAATGAAATTTCAAATACTCATTGAATACAAATATGGGGGGAAAACACCTTCGAATATCTACTAAGTAAAAAAAAAAAAAAAAGTTACACATAGCACAAATAAAATTAAACTAGAATTGCACAGAAGTGTATGCCTACTGAAAACTTCAGTATAAATTTTATACAGGATTCTGTATACAAATTTTGGGTACTACAAGAAGGGCCTGCATGAAATCTGGCAGAGCTGTTATATTGCTGTTGAATACAGTAAACTCTCATTTTAAGATCCGGATTAACCAAAAGCTGGAATGAGCCTGAGAAAACTGCTAAGACAGTAATTTTGTCTGCATTTGAGATGAAATCAAAGTAAGACGTTAAGTGCTCTCTTCTACTTCATTATAAAAAAAAATTGCTCCTGTTGGGAAGGCCTTCACAAAATGGTTCCATCGTGTATGCCTCGGTGCACAGTCCATGCAGTCTAGCATTGTGGTGAAGCGCGGGGGGTTATGAACCACAAATAATGAGCGACGCTATTTTCTAGCTATTTTTGTAATTGTCCACTCGCTTCATTCAGTTCCAATGTTTATCAATGTTGCTGGCACTTGGTTCTAGACCACTTTCGTGCAGATGAAGTGACCTTTGAATAGGCTATGGATGTGGAGTCGGCTGTGCCCTTCGTTTGCTCCTCAATGGCTCGGTACCCATCGATGACAATGGGCATGGCGCATACAGGAAACTCGCGCATTGCTTTGTAGCTGACCCCCACCTCACTCCCCCCCGAGAAAAACGCAGACAACCCGCACCCCAACTTTTATAACATGCTTATTCAATTTTTGCTGCGGGTTATATACAAGAAAAGATGGTATATTGTTTACCGTTATAGACTTGACGACTTGCTGGAAACTTTTTTTGGTCTTGTGTTTAACCAGGTAAACAGGTATAAAATGCTTTGTCAGAGAAAGGAGTTCAACTGGGGCAAATGTCTTTTTAGGGAGTGAAGTCCGTAGTCACGAAATTCGTAAGTGGCATAGCCATGTCCAGGGAAGAGGGGATCCTGTTGAGGAGTGATGGGAGGCTGCCACGATGGCCAAAACAGAGCTTTTGTTTTTATGGCTACCCTATTACTTTTGAATGATCTGTCTTGAAAAAGAGTATGTACCAATGACACATTTTGAGAAAATATGATATCAACTTTTCATGCTTCCACATGGTCCACACTCCCAGAAATGCACAAGACTTGAAAATTACCCTCCACGAACTAGAATTCCTTTTCTTATTTTTTGCCAGAACCATATCTGGTTGTTAGAGACTTTAATGCCTGCACTATTTTGTGAGCTTGAATGGACAGACACAAGAATCCAGATTATAGAAGATTTTTTTTCTGTCTAATATTTGTTTACTGAATGCAGGTAAACCATCTTACTGTTCCCCAAACACTTGTAAAATGAGTTTGTCCTTTAGTTCACAATCTGTTTTTAACAATTTTAAAAGGTATGTGCTGGGTAATCAATATGGGAGCGATTGTATTAATCAGCTTATCATCTGTGCCGTCAATCGTTGCAAGTAAAACTTGCCACTGGACGTTGCACCTGGCTGTCTGGGTAATGCTTCGAGGAAAAGCCAGTTGATGAAGTATTTTTGGGACATTCTTAGTGTTGCAGAACTGTTCACTGCCTGTATCCTTGCGTACACTTTGTGGCAAAACTATGTGCCATTTATAATTAGCTCAGTAACCTGCAAGAAAATGTGGAAGAAGGTTCACAAACTAAATTCTGCCTTCACACTTCCTCTTCTATTATTCTACTTTCCTTTTGGTTGCCTCACCATATTTGATATTCCAATTATGTAAACAAGTGTAGACGAGCAGGCAGATATATTAGATGAACAATTCTGCACAGTTTCAAGTTGTTCACTCTACACTACACACACTCTTTTTATTTAATATAGAAAAACAGCTGAGAGACAAAAACCTGCACCAAATTGCAGTGCAAAAAGAGAGTATGATAGTTTAATTACCAAGGGAAACAGACTGCACCCATTCCTGACAGAATACATTATGAAATGCATGCTGATATGACTGAATCTTCAGTAGAAGCAATTTTGAAACTAATTAACAAAATTTGTACTGTTGGAAAACTCCTGGAGGTTTAAAAGAAAACTTTAATTGTACCATTCATAAAACCTAGAAAAACACCAACACCCCCAGCAGTTACAGGTCTGCTGCCGTCACTAGCTGTATAGCCGAAGACAAAAGACAAACCCCTATGTGAAAAATGCTAGCAGGTGCTCACCATAAGCCATGTCTTATTCTCATGCATGAAACGCAAAGAAAAAATATCTACACAGTTTTACACTGAACACATTCATATCCATCCAGCACTGATTTTTTGTTTTTAGGTTTCTAAAGGAAGCAGATGTTTTTTCAAAGCAAGCTGTACTCTATTAAACACAAGGTATAACCTTGTCACCTTATTACGCTCAATTGCAGGCCTGCCTGTCCTGTCATCAGCAGATCCATCGCAATGCTCCTATCTGCCCCCTGTGCAAGGCCAAGAGCCGTTCCAGGAACCCCAAAAAGCCCAAGCGCAAGCTCGAAGACTAGTCAAGGGAAATGACAGCTATGCATCCCTGTTGAAAGGGAATACAGACAACCACGATGGTGGTCTGCTAAAAAAGTAGAGACAGAATGACACAAAGCTCTCACCCTTTCGCATTGCCAATGCACAAAGTCCACGTGAAATTCTATTTTTTTGCCCAGTCTTACTTCTCACGAGTAATCACATCATATTTTTGTTTGTGGGGCATGTTACATGATACAAGTACAGAGTCCTGCACACATCCTGATCATAATGCCTAACCACTACAGGACCTATTCAACCTGCTCTCATCTCGTAGAACGACTGTCTTTTCATTAATTGTGGTGTTCAGAACGGCTTGTATCTCAAATGCTTCGACTTGTGAAACCTTTGTTTAAGCCAAAAGAAGAGAGCAAAGCATCTGCTGTGGGCGTTAGCTATGGTGTTGTTACTTTCTATATAACCTGTGCCTTTGATTGCTTTTTCACAGTACATTGCATTCATCATTGTCATGGCAGTATTTTTTCCTTTAAACATTTCGCCCTTGACTTTGTGTGTTTTTGTGCTCATGCCTGTTGCAAGATTTTCATTACTGCAGCAGTTTTTCATTCAGTTTATGTTGACAACTGATGTGCTTAGTATAAGCTTGGCTGTGAAGTATGTGGAGAGAGAAAGGGATGGGGACCCACAACACAAAGTAATGGAGATGCAGTATAAGTGCGCGATCCATTAGACTCAGTTATGTAATTTGGTTCTCCCCAGTAGGTGGATAATACATACTACAATTTCCACTATACGGTATGCATATTTGACAGGAATTTAGAGTTTAGCATTTTGCGTAGGTAATGTTCATGATATGAGCAGGATGCTACAAGGGGGTGGCATTCCACAGTCTCGCAGCACTGAAGCCGTTGATTTATGAGAACAGTATTGATATTTGGCAATGTAATTGACTAGCATCTATTTGCATATTTTCCGATCACTGGAGACCAGCTGTTTCTGTGACAATTTGTTAGTTTCAATGATGTTATTTTTGGGATGATTCCTTAATTAAGTTTGTCTCATTTTGCATGGATACCCACAAAATATGTACTCAATGCTGCTTTCACTGAGGAATACGACATCTGCTCCAGTTATATGCTGCGATAATGTATAAGTGTGTCGGCTCATATTTAGCTTGGTTCTCAATATATAGAATGGATGTAATGAAGAAAAAAAAAAAAAACACATATAGTGTTGCTGAAGTATGCATCCCTTGTTCAGTGTTTGGTATGTAAATGTTAGGGTATTGTCGATGTGGAAAATACATATGTTAATTGTGGTCTGCAAGTAATAAATGTGCCAAAGACGGTTTTGTGCCCCATTCTGATCTCCTACCGCTGCCAAGTACAATCATCCTAGGAAGCCTGTGCTGCTCTCGCTGATATAACCCAGCATACTGGAATTGGATTATACTGTGTGGTGCAGGGAAGAGTTCCATTCTGAACTTATGATGGTGTTTCTATTGTGATGTCATCTGGCAAGGATCTTTTTAAATAATTTGCTTTTGTTGCAAATGCTATGCACCATTCGGTTCTGTTTAGGGAAAAGGTTTCGTTCCTAGTCAACTCTAGAGCAAAGGAACATTTCCATTTGCAATCTGTCAACTCTAGAGCAAAGGAACATATTCGTTTGCAATCTGTCTTGTATTCATCTGTAAAATAGTAATGGTAGCAGGCTCACTCGCATCCTTAAATTAATGATTCATGGGTAAAATGAGTCATTTTCATAGGAAAGAAGGAAAATATGTCCAGATACATTGGATAATTGCTTATACTGTCAGCATAACCCCTTAAAAATCCCATGCATAGGTACAACAATGCTATTAAATCAATCAAAGTATCTTTATTTCGCAACTTTACAAGCTGAAAAAGGTGGCCGGAGAAAAAGCTGCGTCACTGCAGCTTGACTGCGCTCCAGCCACCCATCAGCAGTGGAAACGTATTACATTAATAAATTAGAAACAAAACAAATATATTACACATCACGTACTGGTACAAGAGCATATGGACATGCAGAAATGAAATATCACAGTGATACTGGAATGAACAATTAAAAATGCTCATAACACACTTGTCAAAAATTAAGAAAAAGAATAAAAAGTTCTCTCATACAATGTTATTGTAAGGTGACAAGTATTTTTATACACTGCACTCTACATAAGGTGCAATAGTAGTGACATGCTGAAATTAATAAAATAAAACAATATGCATAGTAAAAGTAAAAATAAGCCTCAAAAATACAAGTTAAAATGATTGAAAAGAACAAGCATGGTAGCGCGTGAGAGAAAAAAAAAAACCTACATGCTTGTAAACAGAATTTTCCCTAACTTTCATACGAACAGACTTGTCAAGCCTCTTTTTTGTTAACATAGTAATGTCAATATTTAATGAGTAGTAGTAATTTAAAGCTGTTGGCAATGTGTACTGAATTCTCGCTTTGCCGTATTTTGTACAGGAAAAGCGAACATGCCAAGGAGGTTGGTGACGAAAAGGATATGTTGTGGTATGTTCAAAATGTGCAAGATCGAGAAACATCTAATCTGCCCTAAACAGCTTTATTATAAGAAGACAAGATCGTGTGAGTGTACAAGTCCTGAACTCTGATTCGGTATTTTTCAAAAAGAGGTGTTGTATGTTCTAAATAAGAGGCATTTGATAACACTCGGACCGCCTTTTTTTGCACTAATGTGAGTTTGCGCAAGTTTTCATCTGTGGTATTACCCCATACCAGCACACAATAACAAATAAGAGCTAAAAAGCGCATTATACAGCATTCTCTTAATCGTTGTTGGGAGAGTATGCTGGTGCCCGAGTTATTTTGCCCATAGTTTTACTTAATTTACCCAATAAAGACTGAACGTGCTGGTTCCATGACATATATTCATTGAATATAATGCCAAGAGTTTTCACAAATTTTTTTATCGAAACCTTGTAAGGGCTAAGGGTAATGGATTCAGGCACCTCAGCTAACGTTTCCAGTGTACGAAACAATATGCACTTTGTTTTTTATTCGTTCAGTACGAGGCAGTTTGATTTGCACCATTCATCTAAGCTACAGCAAAACGAATCTGCCTCAATAGTAGTGTACGGAAGGTATTTTCCTGCAAAAAAGACTGAGCGATCATTGGCATAGATATGAATTTGCAATTTTTATTTATTTTCACTATGTCGTTTATGTAAAATAGGAAAAGAATAGGTCCCAAAATACTTCCCTGTAGCACCCCTCACACCATATTTCTCCAGCGCAGTATATTGTGAATTCGACCCGTAAGATACGAGCGAATTTATTCCTGTGCTGCACTTCTGAATCCATAGCGCTCCATTTTATCCAGCAATATACAGTGATTTACCCGGTCAAAGGCTTTGCTGAAACCCAAAAATAATGCTAGTGTCATTAATTTCATTAATTAATATAATTTCTTTCTGGGTCACGAGTGCACTTTGTGTGGAATGGTGTTTCCTAAAATTGAAATAATTGCCTGTTATGCGATTATGTTTGCTAAAGAACCTTTATTCGTGCATTAATCACCTTTTTAAATCCTTTCGAGAAAATAGGTAAAATTGAGACATGATGATAGTTGGAAAAAATGTTCTTATCCCCACCTTTAAGGATTGCTGTAACCTTTGCTACCTTCATGCTCTTTGAAAAAATGCCAGTAGAGATCGCTACGTTAAAAATACGTGAAAATGACAGCCGCGATTAATCTAGCACATACTTAACGGGCTTAATTTGGAGGTCATCAGCATCGTGACTATTGCTGTTTTTGAGACCTTGAAACATCCTTATTACTTCTGTAGAAGAAATAGGTTGAACAAAAAAGAGAGACTGCAGAAATATCGGGATACACGTAGCAGCTGTAGATTGTTCATTGTGTTACCTATATATGCAAAGAAGTCATTAAAGCAGTTTGCAAGTTCTTTATCCTTTAATATAGTATTATTAACGACAAGGTTATCGAAGTTTGATATAGGCTTCCGGTTTAATAATGAGTTTATTTTCTTCCAAATAACCTCACTTTTATGTAGGCAGTCATTATCAAGAATACGTCTGTAGTATTTTTCCTTGAAATTCTGATTGCATTGTTTAACTTGTTTCTAAATGACGAATTCACCGAGGCTTAAGAGAAGCCTGAAACATTTTGTATTTAACTTTAATCATATTAATTAGGTTACAAGAAACCCAAGGCTATTACAAAATGTTTTCACTGGAAAGGAAGAATAATAGCACTGCTTGAAAAGCTCTAAAAATTTAGGCTGTGGCTAAAGGTACGTCGGACGGACCCGATCGATGGTCTTAAAGGTACGTCCGACGGACCCGGTGCGTTTTTCTTCGGGATACGACGGACGGATCCGGGAAATAATTTTCAGAGCTACGGCAGACGGATCTGATCAGTAGGGTTCTTCCGACGGACCCAACGCATTTTTCTCCGATATGGGCCTTGGGATCCGTCGGGAAAGCCGGACGGATCCGAGATCCCCAGATGTAGCAACTAGTAACGTTGGTAGCAACAACATGGTAGCCATATGTAGCCAAATCGAAGTTGGTATGAGGTGTACGTGCGAGGTGCAAGAAGTATGTACTACATACTGCATGCGTGCAATGTGAAATTACAAAGAATAGTACAGTGGCAAGGATAGTGCCTAGAATGGGTGATATACTACGTGATGGCATGATGATAGGTTTACGTGAGTTGGACCGCGGCAGGGTGGCAAGCACGACCAGAGCGCAAGCGCATGTAATCGTGGTGTTGACGGCCAGCCCGCGGCCCGCACGCCTGCTCATTTGGTCCTCGTTATCATGTGGATTAACGTCTACGACGGTCGTTATGTAGTTATGTAGTTTTGATTCTTCAAAGTTTCGTCACTTCCATCTGTGATGAGATGCGTCACGTAACGCATCGCTTTCTGCTCGCACTGAGGTTTGGTGCTGCAAGTTCTACGTAGTACATATACAAGCGGCGCTGAAAAAGCTGGGTGCCGCCGGCGTGTCTCTAGCCCAAGCATCGCGTGATTCGTGTTTGTTGGAGGTGTGGTTTGTGCTTACCGTGAGATGCTGTGATGTACGGATTACGTCCTACTAGAGTGCTGTGTGAGACTACGAAGAGTGCTGTGATGAGTGCGCCGATGTCCGGACGGACATCAGTGTGTCCGTTTATGATCGGCGATGTTGCACGTGCATGTCAGTGTTTATTAGGTGCAGTGGTAATTTATTTACACGCACTGTGCAACAATCAGACGAAAATAAGTCATCGACAATTTGTTAGCCTGCACTACAGAGCTCAAAACTCGGAAAATGGGAATGCACATGATGCAGTTCTCGCATGTTGGAGTGACCGAAAAATAAGTGCCCAGCCCACACCGCCGGGATGTGCATTACTACAGGTGAAATGGTTCAGGTTTCTGTAAAACAGCTGCCTGGCACAGCACCTTTCTAAATGTTCAGGCTTTGTACTATTGTTAAAGGCCACTTTATCATTAATAAAGGAACGAATATGCTTTATGTGTTAATGACTAGTGCTTTTTCAACATATTATGTTCTTTTTTTTTTCGTTTTTTCTTAGTTTCCTTTGTTTTTCATGCTAGACAAACACAAATAGTACACTTTTAAACTTGTCAGTCCAAAGCTGAACATGAATATCTGCCATGCATGTGACAGCTTTAATGCTAGAAAGGTTGACGTGTATAGCATGTACGTAGACGCTGCGACATCTTAGTGGCACGTTCGGCTACTTGCCGCAAGGTCGTGATGTTTAATGCCAGTGATGGCAGTCGCACTTTGGTGCAGGTGAAATGCAAATGCTTCTGTTTCCTGCAAGATGTCAATGCAAAGTACAAAGCCCGGGCAGTCAAATTAGTCTGGAGCTCTCCACTACGGTATTTTTCATAGCTACATATGTCACTATAGGATGTGAAATCCTACATGCCACAGGTAGGCTGCATTGTTTTTTAGATTTTGTAACCTCTGATCTATGTTTTGCAACATTTGGCTAATTTTAGTTCTCAAACAGTTGTTAAAGACGAAACCGAAGCAGTTCTTGGCATGGTTTCCTGCTTGGATTAATTTGCTAATTGCAGTTCTTTGAAACTTGCATCAATGCTGGACAGTTCAAATAGCAGGCAGTTGAATTACAGAAATGATGTGGATCGTGCATTTCAGTTCTGACAAATGGAAAGTAACGGCCCCTCCTTGCATGCATAGGTGCCCTTAGACAAATACATACTCGGGTGTGTGACTGTGACGCATATCAAGGGTCAACAGAAGGCCATGTGGAGCCAGTGTGATATTCTTCATGAAGGCTAAAGTAAAATTGTACAACAGCTACTGTACCATGCAGAAAAAAAATTGATCATTTAGTGTATGATTAACTGACCATGAATAGCATCTTACTCAGAGTATGATGTGATATATATCTGGTTTAGCATCCCAAAATAACTACGGCTATGAGGAAAATAGTTGAGGGCTCCGGTATAATTTCAACCACCTGGGGTTCTTTTACATGCACTGACACCGCACGGTGCATGACGGCCTCGCCTCTATTGAAATGCCCTTGCTGTGGCTGGAACCAAATCTGCATCTTTGGGTTCAGCAGCCAAGCACTCTAACTACTGAGCCAGCACAACGGGGCCAAGTATCAAAATGCATGCCATTACATTTCCTTCTGGCCTGTGGTTTTCTTCACAGAACTAATGTATACAAGGAAAAGTAAAAAGCAAGAAAACACTTGTTTTATTGCACATTATATTCACATTTCAGCAAACATTCTCTAGGTAAAAAGTTCTCATAATGTTTGCATGGAAACCTTCATTCCAATTATTAATGGGCAAGGTTGCATCTATGCTAATACACTGCAAAGCCCCATCTGCTTTGGCCAACCACTTGATGAAACTAACGGAGACAGATGTCGCTCACCACAGACTGGTCGTCTCGCAACATACCTCTGCAAATGTTGCATTTCAATTTCATGCCTTTCCACTTAGCTTCAGCTGTTGCCAGCATTTTCGATGCTATCATTTTCACATCTTCCTCATCTGGAACAACGAAGGAAATGACAAGCTTTGAGGAGACAAAAAATTAGGGAGACTCCTAATCTCCACCTGTAAGGGTATGGTGTGCCAGCGTTAATGGTTCTTGTCTGCAGATCCCACTGTGGATTCCTGTTTATTTACATGCCCTTTGCTACAAACATAATCACTAATTCCTTACTTCATGTCTCTGTTATCTCAGATATACTCATTAGCATACGGTCGTAGGCTGCCCTGTTAGGTGATAGACAACCTGGCATAGACCTCTGTAAGCCCTAACCTTTCTTAATTGGAGCTGAAACGTCCCAGAACATATTTCAAATATAACTTTGTAAGCTTGACTTAACAGCTCCTGCCATGTCGCGTGGCCTCGTGACATTTGGCTCGTGGCACTTTTGGCTTGTGCGCAGGGGTCATCTGTAAAATACTGGCTAACATGCATGAAAAATACATTTTCACACAAACTGGTGGCAAATGGTCAAGTGGTGCATTGCAGATTCTGAAATGTATACCTATATGCATGCAAGGATCGCATCATCACATAACATGATCAAGAGTTCTATCAGTACCTGTAGTTACATAGCATTTCAATGCCCATTAAAGGACCACCTCAGACAATGGTTGTTGTTACCACAAGACCTGTTCCGACAGCGTACTGACACCATTCCACTGAGCGATGGACATGTATATGCATACCCTAGATAGCTCATGATTGTGGATCTCATTTATTTCTATGACTTCCAAGGAGTTCCTGTTGTCAGAAACCCTACACTTTATGAAATCGGGACAGTTGTCTTGAAAGGTGATGAAAAGAAATAACCAGGTTATCTTGACGCAATGCTAAACTACAGAGGGTGAATATGCTGCATGAAGATTCCAAGAAGCTTGTACAAAGAAAAGTGAGAGTGAAAAGGCAGGATTTTTGAAACATTGAAATAAACTACAAACTATACTTGTCAAACCTGTCATTAAGGAATGGAAATCATGCACATACCCACACCTCACATACCCACACCTCACACACAGCTTCATACTTATGAAAGAGGACAAACCAATATGCAAGGAGTGTGGAGATGAACTAACAATAAACCATATCTTACACGTGCGCCAGAGTCAAGAAAATAAGAGGAAACATTTTGTACAATTTTGCAACAGATCCCTTTCCATCCCAGCATGATCCTAGGAGAGACGTGCAATTACCTGCATTTTTGGTTTCCTAAAATGTTCCTAAACAAGCTACATCCTAAAGAACATTTTAGTCATTACACACAAAATAAATACATTAAACCTTGTTCTCGGTGCATGGCAGCATTAGTCGCTTATGCACCATAAAAATCAACACAATGCTGTAAGGTATACCTTGGTTAGCTATGTTATATGAGACAAGCTTTCGGTCTGGTGTGGTCCTTATTCACGTGACAGCGCTGTCATGAGGGTCTATGTCCCAGCGATCGGAAAGTGACCTATTCCAATAATTTTACAAACTGAAGGCGATTCTACAGATTTCTAAAGACTGGAGTGCTCAAATGTTTTATCAACGTCCGCCTGCTTTGACAGCCTGGAGTGAAACTGTTGAAGAGAATACATTTTTGAACATTTAACGCGTTTCTGAAGGCGTTGCTTTTAATTACGGGGCCCACAAAAAGCAGCTGAATGTCAAACGCCGCCTAGGTAGGCTTTCTAGCAAGACAGCGGTGTAGCGTGGAAAATCGCTCTGCTGGTCCATCGCTGGCGCCGCTGACTTGACAGGCGAACTGTTCAAACTTATAGCTACTGACCACACCTGAAACACTGAATTGCACATGATCAAGGCAGAATTTCTCTAACACTGAGGTCTGGTAGCTATCGATTTCGCGCTTATTATTGTGAAAATCTGACCTCTCTTCGATCATTGATACGTCCACGGTTGAACATTTATGCGCCTCGGGGTAGGCCAGTCGTTGGAACATGGATGTGTGGTTGTAGCAACGATCACTTGCATGGCACACTCTGCAAAATTCCAAGAGTCAGCTTCTGCAACAAAATGTGCAGCGCACATTTTCTACCGCGTACCTAAGTCCGGCGATGCATGCATATTGATCCCGATCGTTTCAAAGCTGCGCAGCCGTTCATTCGTGTCACGCTAACCTCGAGCATGCAGGGGTTTAAACTACATGTACGCAAAATTCAACGACGAGAAAAAGATACAGGCTAAGCACTTTAGTCTAGTCTTCCCCTAAATACCAAAGAATGTTGCTGTTCACAGGGAATTCGGATCATTCGCGCTTCCGGCTTTCCGGTTGTGCACTCTTGCGGTGCGGTGCAGTAGGTCTTCGCCTCGGCGAGTCGATGTGCAGCTCGCCGCAGTAGCAGCGCAGGCCTCTAGTAGATTCGGCATGTCTTCTGCCACGGCTCTGAGGTGGAATTTAAAAGAAGAATTTAGCTAGAAACATCATGTTTCCTCGGTCTGCATGTGAGGAACGAGCATAATGCCATTTCACATACATACTTTGGACTGCCGAATGTTCTGCACGGCGAGGTGTGTGTGTGTGTCATTGTACATAGACCTTGTGTGTGTTGTGCCGGCACTAGATCTTCGGAGATCGATGCAGGACCTAAGACAGCGTAAATGCTAGGAATAGATCGTTCGCATTACGGGCAGATCGAGGTGATAGTTTAGTGCGAAGCGAAAGCTGCTCGTGAATGTGCGTATCTCGATGCCAGCTGATGGAGCTGGTGCAGTACGTATCATCGCCTGCAGCTATGTGCGTGACAGCGATGCTTGCCGTACACAACCCTAAGTGAAGACCGTGATCTATGTTAGAACGGATGCACTCTTCGTAGCACCACATCGAGAGTTGCGGCTAGCTGATATCATAGAGGATAAGATTCATTCACGCGTAGCAAGCGGAATGTGGCCGTGTTCGACGTGCATATAGCCATGAGCCTGTATATCGACGTCCGCCGTATCTTTACGAGAATCGAATGGATACGTCGGACATACCTTTAGACACTTCGAAAAATTTATCATAGGAAGCATTGTTATGCCCGAGCAATCGGCCATAAATCGTCCCGGAGAGTCCATGCATTCGGAGAGTGCCGCTGGAGAACCGGATGTGGTTTTTTGAGAATGCGACAGCGGACCGAGGTGTGTTGACCGGGGACATCAGGACAAAGGAGCACGGATCCTTATCTTCCCGACATGGAGAGGCGCGTCTTGTACAAGCTAATTGAAGTCAAGCGCTTTTGTCGGCAACCTAAACGGGCGTCCTTTGATCTGGTTCGCTCCACCGCTGTGGTTCATTGTTCAGAGGATCCTCTGAACAATGGACCACGGCGGCGGGGCGAACCAGGAGCCGCGGCACGCCGTCGTGCTGTGACCCAGCAACGGGAGATGGCTTCCTTATCCGTTCTTAAGGAAGCGACTGTTGACTCAAAGATGCTGCTTGTGTCAACACGTGATCATTAAGGCATCTGGCTTGGACCTGGGTGTAGTTCTCTCAGGCTCCAGTTTGGCGGCGGGGATATGGGTGCCCTATCGCCTGGCCGGCGCCGTTGTAGCAAGACTACATTTTGTGACTGGAAACTCCTGGACAATGGACCGGGTCAGCGGGGTGAAATGGAGCAGCTGCACTCGTCGTAATGTGACTTCACTGCGGAAGCTTGCTTCCTTAATTGCTCTCAGGGAGGCTGTGGTGAGGAGCTGCTCGATGGCCATTAAGACCATGGCATTGTGCTGCTGAGGAGGAGTGCACCATCGCCTGACCGGCGCCATTGAAGATGGCTTAAACCAGATGGGACATCGCCGCTTCAAAGAGATCAACGGGGACGGCCTGGCTGTTGTGCAGTGGTATTCCCTGTTCAAGTGCGAGGAGGTATGTGTATGTGTGCGCGTTTGTGCGTGAGGTGCTCGTAGAACAGTTGGGCCATAGCCTCCTCTGGTTGGGCGGAGCCAAGGAAACCATGGGCGGAGCCAAAAGAAGCGGCTCAGCGCCTATTGGACGTTTGGGAAGCTGCGGGTTCCGCACTTGGACTGAAAAGTGTTAAGCAGCCTACGAGAGCTGCTTCAGTGTGACTCGTCTGTGCTCTCAGTTGATTAAGAGCTACCTCGCTCCCTTTCACGTGCTTGCATGTTTGCATTGTAAATATGTAAAATAAATCTTCAGTTTACTCTTCTCCTAATCAACTCCTGCCGTCTTCTGCCTTCCTCAACGCCTTGCGGCGAAGCTCTATAGACCCGGTCTTCCGATCGTATCAGCATTAACACCTGTAATCAGTACTTCGCTCCAATCAACGCGCATTATTCTTTCTGAAATCTTGCAATGAAATTGAAGATGCTATGCGATGACGACGACGAAGTGTGTCCTCTTGCCTCGCGGAAGGAACAAGGTGAAGAAGAAGAAGTACGTGGGTAGGGTGCCTAACGTGGGACTGGTTCCGTGTTGCTGCTCGCTGCTGTGCCAGTTCTAACTGTGCTGTAAATATACTGTAAATACATCGAGTTTCCACGTAACAATATATCATGATAATTTATTTTTGCAGTTTCTCATTTCTCTGTTAGTTGCATTCTGTCCACCATCAAAACAATAGGCATATATGATCACTCAGGTCAGTCTAGGGCTTTGTCACAAATTCTCATGCCAACCAAGTAATTCCAAACATGCCTATCAACGATGTAGATGAATTCGTAATTCTTGTTGGGGACGTTATTTCATTCGAAGTGTAAGGTACGTCCGACGTATCCATTCGATTCTCGTAAAGATACGGCGGACGTCGATATACAGGCTCATGGCTATATGCACGTCGAACGCGGCCACATTCCGCTTGCTACGCGTGAATGAATCTTATCCTCTATGATATCAGCTAGCCGCGACTCTCGATGTGGTGCTACGAAGAGTGCATTCGTTCTAACATAGATCATGGTCTTCACTTAGGGTTGTGTACGGCAAGCATCGTTGTCACGCACATAGCTGCAGGCGATGATACGTACTGCACCAGCTCCACCAGCTGGCATCGAGATACGCACATTCACGAGCAGCTTTCGCTTCGCACTAAACTATCACCTCGGTCTGCCCGTAATGCGAGCGAGCTATTCCTAGCATTTACGCTGTCTTAGGTCCTGCATCGACCTCCGAAGATCTAGCGCCGGCACAACACACACACACCTCGCCGTACAGAACATTCGGCAGTCCAAAGTATGTATGTGAAATGGCATTATGCTCGTTCCTCACATGCAGACCGAGGAAACAGGATATTTCTAGCTAAATTCTTCGTTTAAAGTCTACCTCAGAGCCGTGGCAGAAGACATGCCGAATCTACTAGAGGCCTGCACATCGACTCGTCGAGGCGAAGTACCGCACCGCAAGAGTGCACAACCGGAAAGCCGGAAGCGCGAATGATCCGAATTCCCCGTGAACAGCAATGTTCTTTGGTATTTAGGGGAAGACTAGACTAAAGTGCTTAGCCTTCATCTTTTTCTCGTCGTTGAATTTTGCGTACATGTAGTTTAAACCCCTGCATGCTCGAGGTTAGCGTGACACGAATGAACGGCCGCGCAGCTTTGAAACAATCGGGATCGATATGCATGCATCGCCGGACTTAGGTACGCGGTAGAAAATGTGCGCTGCACATTTCGTTGCAGAAGCTGACTCTTGGAATTTTGCAGAGTGTGCCATGCAAGTGATCGTTGCTACAACCACGCATCCATGTTCCAACGGCTGGCCTACCCCGAGGCGCATAAATGTTCAACCGTGGACGTATCAATGATCGAAGAGATGACAGATTTTCACAATACTGGGCGTGAAATCGATAGCTACCAGTGCTCAGTGTTAGAGAAATTCTGCCTTGATCATGCGCAATTTAGTGTTTCAGGTATGGTCAGTAGCTATAAGTTTGAACAGTTCGCCTTTCAAGTCAGCGGCGCCAGCGATGGACCAGCAGAGCGATTTTCCACGATACACCGCTGTCTTGTTAGAAAGGCTGCCTAGGCGGCGTTTGACATTCAGCTGCTTTTTGTGGGCCCCTTAATTAAAAGCAACGCCTTCAGAAACGCGTTAAAGTTCAAAAATGTATTCTCTTCAACAGTTTCACTCCAGGCTGTCAAAGCAGGCGGACGTTGATAAAACATTCGAGCACTCCAGTCTTTAGAAATCTGTAGAATCGCCTTCAGTTTGTAAAATTATTGGAATAGGTCACTTTCCGATCGCTGGGACATAGACCCTCATGACAGCGCTGTCACGTGAATAAGGACCACACCAGACCGAAAGCTTGTCTCATATAACATAGCTAACCAAGGTATACCTTACAGCATTGTGTTGATTTTTATGGTGCATAAGCGACTAATGCTGCCATGCACCGAGAACAAGGTTTAATGTATTTATTTTGTGTGTAATGACTAAAATGTTCTTTAGGATGTAGCTTGTTTAGGAACATTTTAGGAAACCAAAAATGCAGGTAATTGCACGTCTCTCCTAGGATCATGCTGGGATGGAAAGGGATCTGTTGCAAAATTGTACAAAATGTTTCCTCTTATTTTCTTGACTCTGGCGCACGTGTAAGATATGGTTTATTGTTAGTTCATCTCCACACTCCTTGCATATTGGTTTGTCCTCTTTCATAAGTATGAAGCTGTGTGTGAGGTGTGGGTATGTGAGGTGTGGGTATGTGCATGATTTCCATTCCTTAATGACAGGTTTGACAAGTATAGTTTGTAGTTTATTTCAATGTTTCAAAAATCCTGCCTTTTCACTCTCACTTTTCTTTGTACAAGCTTCTTGGTATCTTCATGCAGCATATTCACCCTCTGTAGTTTAGCATTGCGTCAAGGTAACCTGGTTATTTCTTTTCATCACCTTTGAAGACAACTGTCCCGATTTCATAAAGTGTAGGGTTTCTGACGACAGGAACTCCTTGGAAGTCATAGAAATAAATGAGATCCACAATCATGAGCTATCTAGGGTATGCATATACATGTCCATCGCTCAGTGGAATGGTGTCAGTATGCTGTTGGAACAGGTCTTGTGGTAACAACAACCATTGTCTGAGGTGGTCCTTTAATGGGCATTGAAATGCTATGTAACTACAGGTACTGATAGAACTCTTGATCATGTTATGTGATGATGCGATCCTTGCATGCATATAGGTATACATTTCAGAATCTGCAATGCACCACTTGACCATTTGCCACTAGTTTGTGTGAAAATGTATTTTTCATGCATGTTAGCCAGTATTTTACAGATGACCCCTGTGCACAAGCCAAAAGTGCCACGAGCCAAATGTCACGAGGCCACGCGACATGGCAGGAGCTGTTAAGTCAAGCTTACAAAGTTATATTTGAAATATGTTCTGGGACGTTTCAGCTCCAATTAAGAAAGGTTGAGGCTTACAGAGGTCTATGCCAGGTTGTCTATCACCTAACAGCGCAGCCTACGACCGTATGCTAATGAGTATATCTGAGATAACAGAGACATGAAGTAAGGAATTAGTGATTATGTTTGTAGCAAAGGGCATGTAAATAAACAGGAATCCACAGTGGGATCTGCAGACAAGAACCATTAACGCTGGCACACCATACCCTTACAGGTGGAGATTAGGAGTCTCCCTAATTTTTTGTCTGCTCAAAGCTTGTCATTTCCTTCGTTGTTCCAGATGAGGAAGATGTGAAAATGATAGCTTCGAAAATGCCAGAGACCGTCGTTAACAAGGATGCTGATCCCAACAACGTAAAAAGGAATTTCAGAAAAGATGGGTGACTAGTAATGCTGGCAACAGCTGAAGCTAAGTGGAAAGGCATGAAATTGAAATGCAACATTTGCAGAGGTATGTTGCGAGACGACCAGTCTGTGGTGCGCGACATCTGTCTCCGTTAGTTTCATCAAGTGGTTGGCCAAAGCAGATGGGGCTTTGCAGTGTATTAGCATAGATGCAACCTTGCCCATTAATAATTGGAGTGGAGTAAGTGCATTGTTTTGTTTTTGTAAGATGTTCATGGTTTCCATGCAAACATTATGAGAAATTTTTTCCTAGAGAATGTTTGCTGAAATGTGAATATAATGTGCAATAAAACAAGTGTTTTCTTGCTTTTTACTTTTCCTTGTATACATTAGTTCTGTGAAGAAAACCACAGGCCAGGAGGAAATGTAATGGCATGCATTTTGATACTTGGCCCCGTTGTGCTGGCTCAGTAGTTAGAGTGCTTGGCTGCTGAACCCAAAGATGCAGATTTGGTTCCAGCCACAGCAGGGGCATTTCAATAGAGGCGAGGCCGTCATGCACTGTGCGGTGTCAGTGCATGTAAAAGAACCCCAGGGGGTCGAAATTATACCGGAGCCCTCAACTATTGTGTTCCTCATAGCCGTAGTTATTTTGGGATGCTAAACCAGATATATGAGTAAGATCCTATTCATGGTCAGTTAATCGTACACTAAATGATCAATTTTTTTTCTGCATGGTACAGTAGCTCAGTAGCGTGGTTTTTTGGGCTTGTTGGTACATGATTCCAATACACTATAGCGCAGCAAAAGACGAGGACACAAGAGCGAGAGACGAACACCACGAGCGCTAACTTCCAACAAATATTTTTTCTCCTGAAGCATCATATACAAACGCCAGAAAAACATGAATCACATGTGCCAACAGATAAAGATTCTCCTCTCAGATAAAGAGCTTGTCTTTCTAAGGAATTGATACTGTTGGCACATGTGATTCATGTTTTTCTGGCGTTTATATATGATGCTTCAGGAGAAAAAAAATTTGTTGGAAGTTAGCGCTCGTGGTGTTCGTCTCTCGCTCTTGTGTCCTCGTCTTTTGCTGCGCTATAGTGTATTGATACAGTAGCTGTTGTACAATTTTACTTTAGCCTTCATGAAGAATATCACACTGGCTCCACATGGCCTTCTGTTGACCCTTGATATGCATCACAATCACACACCCGAGTATGTATTTGTCTAAGGGCACCTATGCATGCAAGTAGGGGACCGTTACTTTCCACTTGTCAGAACTGAAATGCATGATCCACATCATTTCTGTAATTCAACTGCCTGCTATTTGAACTGTCCAGTATTGATGCAAGTCTCAAAGAACTGCAATTAGCAAATTAATCCAAGCAGGAAACCATGCCAAGAACTGCTTCGGTTTCATCTTTAACAACTGTTTGAGAACTAAAATTAGCCAAATGTTGCAAAACATAGATGAGAGGTTACAAAATCTAAAAAACAATGCAGCCTACCTGTGGCATGTAGGGTTTCATATCCTAAAGTGGCATATGTAGCTATAAAGAATACCGTAGTGGATAGCTCCAGACTAATTTGACTGCCCAGGCTTTGTACTTTGCATTGACATCTTGCAGGAAACAGAAGCATTTGCATTTCACCTGCACCAAAGTGCGACTGCCATCACTGGCATTAAACATCACGACCTTGGGGCAAGTAGCCGAACGTGCCACTAAGATGCAGCAGCGTGTACGTACATGCTACACACGTCAACCTTTCTAGCATTAAAGCTGTCACATGCATGGCAGATATTCATGTTCAGCTTTGGACTGACAAGTTTAAAAGTGTACTATTTGTGTTTGTCTAGCATGAAAAACAAAGGAAACTAAGGAAAAACGAAAAAAAAAATGAACATAATATGTTGAAAAAGCACTAGTCATTAAAACAAAGCATATTCGTTCCATTATTAATGATAAAGTGGCCTTCAACAATAGTACAAAGTCTGAACATTTAGAAAGGTGCTGTGCCAGGCAGCTATTTTACAGAAACCTGAACCATTCCACCTGTAGTAATGCGCATCCCGGCGGTGTGGGCTGGGCACTTATTTTTCGGTCCACTCCAACATGCGAAAACTGCATCATGTGCATTCCCATTTTCCGAGTTTTGAGCTCTGTAGTGCAGACTAACAAATTGTCGATGACTTATTTTCGTCTGATTGTTGCACAGTGCGTGTAAATAAATTACCACTGCACCTAATAAACACTGACATGCACGTGCAACATCGCCGATCATAAACGGGCACACTGATGTCCGTCCGGACATCGGCGCACTCATCGCAGCACTCTTCGTAGTCTCACACAGCACTCTAGTAGGACGTAATCCGTACATCACAGCATCTCACGGTAAGCACAAACCACACCTCCAACAAACAAGAATCACGCGATGCTTGGGCTAGAGACACGCCGGCGGCACCCAGCTTTTTCAGCGCCGCTTGTATATGTATTACGTAGAACTTGCAGCACCAAACCTCAATGCGAGCAGAAAGCGATGCGTTACGTTACGCATCTCATCACAGATCACATGATAACGAGGACCAAATGAGCGGGCGTGCGGGCCGCGGGCTGGCCGTCAACACCGCGATTACATCGCGCGGGCTGCGTATTTCTGCAGAAAATGGCTATTTCAGCTTTCTTCTGTCTAATTTCAATCTGATATTCGAGTTTGCAGCATGAACACCTGTGGGTTTCTGCTGAATGTCCAATGTTTGCAAAAAGTGCTGCAGTGTCCCTTTAAAGGAAACTGCGCCTAAATTCCAAACTTTTCGATAGTTGATAAATGCATAACCATCATGATGATGATGGTGATAGCAGCATTTATTGACATTGGCTTAGATGAAAAATAAAATTAGTTGTAGACTTGCAGTTAGTACCTCGCACGTACACCTCATACCAACTTCGATTTGGCTACATATGGCTACCATGTTGTTGCTACCAACGTTACTAGTTGCTACAACCACATCTGGGGATCTCGGGTCCGTCCGGCTTTCCCGACGGATCCCAAGGCCCATATCAGAGAAAAATGCGTTGGGTCCGTCGGAAGAACCCTACTGATCGGGTCCGTCCGCCGTACCTCTGAAAAATATTTCCCGGATCCGTCCGTCGTATCCCGAAGAAAAACGCACCGGGTCCGTCGGACTTGCCTTTAAGACCATCGATCGGGTCCGTCCGACGTACCTTTAGCCACAGCCTTTTTTTTATCATCGATGTAAACAATATTTTTTGTCATCTATCAGATTTTATGTTGACATCTTGTGGAAATACCGCTTTAGCATGAATGAAATGGGACTGATGAATGCAATAGCATGAATGCAATGGGAATAAGCCCAGCTCAGTGCTTATTCCAAAGCAGACATCTGTGGCAAGGCTGTAAACAACCTAATCTTTGTGGTGGGAGGGTACTGCTGCATTTTTCAGATGCCTGCAGCTGTTTCGTTAGTGATATTTTGGCGATGGTGACGCGCGAGTGCTGCCATGGCTTTGAGCGAACCTTCAAAAACTGTGTTTCAAAACGCATGACGTAAGAGAACTGGAAGTGCAACTGTCATACCATGCTCTCTAGGTAAGTATGAGTTTTATGCTGCAAATTGAATTATAACTCAATTATTCTGTAATCTCCCCCACCTGAGCTTCGTAAATGTTGAAAGTAACATCTAGCATTGAGAGAACGATTAATACTTCAGCATATATTTAAAACACTAGTCGGCGAATTGGGAATTTAGCAAAGGGCCACTGTGAGCCTAAACCTATCCCATCCACCCAACGTTTTTAATGTTTCCGTTATCTGACAGTTTCAGTCACCTAATATTTCCCACAGGTGTTCAGCATTCTCTGCGCGCTGTTGAACACTTGTCGATTTCTTCTTTTTTTTTTTTTTCTGAACAGTTTCTTGGGCCTTGCCAGATAACGCCTGCCTGCAAATCTTTGGTGCATTTTGACCATGCAGCAACTTAAAAACAGAATAAAATAAGAATGTTTTTTTTTTCTCACATGTCTTCAGGTTCTCTTTTTCCAACTCTCGAGTTTTTCACAAAAAAGAAGGCAAAAGAAGAGTCTGCATATGTTAAAGACAATTTTGTAATGTGTGCAGTTTTATGCAGTACTGATTCTCAGTGCTGTAGCATTGTATACGAAACCAAAATGCAGGGTGGCATAATTTTGGCTACCATATGCACTTTCTGACCCTATTACATATAGCTCTTGTTTCACTATGATATGGCTACTAGAAAAAAATATTCTGAGAGTATATAATTCCAACTTGGTTAAACATTGATTCAAAGGTAATTGCATGAAATGTAGGAACAAGAAAGAAATTAGTCCGTATCTTCCACAGCTACACAAATGCAACGAGCGCTCCTGTTTTGCACAGGTTTCACATACAAAGTCCTCACAAGTGCCCTTCTTTCATCTCTCAGTTATGAGTGTACACTGTGTGGCCATTATTGTTTACAAAACATTTTTTTAGCACCAGTGCAATTAGTCATACCTCACCATGTACACATTAGTTCTAGACTCAAGCTGCTCCATAAAACGTTTCCTGTTATAAATTTTGATGAAAAACGAGAAATATGACAAAACAAAACTTAGATTTAATGCAGTTTCAAGCCGAGTTTGTAGTAGTGAATTGTTCAGCGCTTTCATGTGCAATATCGTGGTTGACGTTTCATGCAGAAAATTTCAACACTTTAAAATGCCTAGTGAGTTATGACAGAACATGGTGTAGGCCACATTTTGATATCTTTACTGTGGAACTGTGTTAAATAACTGTATCATCTCAAACATAGTTGCTGTTGAATCGTTACTGAAAGAGCCCCCAAAGAGCTATTTACTAAAACTAGAAAATGTGCACGAGCAATCTGTATCCCATCAGTTCTCTCCACAATGCAAAAATTCTTAAGCTACCTTCAATAGCACCGATATCGTATCAGTAACAAAAAATGACTCCTCTCCCCATCAACTTAGTGCACACCACTGTGTCGTCCCGCCTGCCTGCCTGCCTGCCTGCATTACCTGGAAGAGTCAAATGATTGGGTGCACCCAGCAAGCCCCAATAACATATCAAAGAGTGAGCTCATGGTGAGGTGTCGCTTTAATTTGTTGTGAGCGGTCTCTAGGAGTACGTTTTAAACGTTATGTGTAAATTATAGGCTCCACTTAAAGCTTTATTTGACTTGAATACTCATAGAGTCAAATTTTGTGGACTTCTTGCGTTACAATTTTACCGCAGGTACCGTTTCAGAGACCCGAATTACTCACCAGCTCAGCATCTTTACGGACTGTGACTGCACTAGCTTAGTCACGCAATTCTTGAAGCTTTGTAAGGGGTACGATTCTTCATTCTTTTGCTGGACTGTGCCTGCAATGAACATGCACTGAACATTCTTTTGCACTGAATTATAGCCATAAAGGCCCTTCGAAAATGCTTCATAGGCTGTGTAGAAGACTTCATAAATTTTTCTGATCGTTGGTGCATTTGCCACACGTCAAGACCAATTTTCTCAAGCATTGATGCACATGCACCCCTTTTTCAATGATGTGCTAGGTTTCCTAGGGCACCATTCTCGTCACAGTCAGTTGTTTGTGTTCAACAGCACCACTTCCACACAGTATTAACATTATTGTGGGCCTGACATGGCAGAGACAAAGTTTATTTCGGGGCCATTTTCTTCTTGCACAAACTGGAATAGTTCTTTCCACTTGCAAGGATAACAATTGTTTTTTTCTAAGGGATTAAAAGCATAGACCTAAGGTGGGCAGATGAGGCTACATTTTCAGGGGTCACGTGAATGCAGCTAGCACAGGACCTGGTTAATTGGAGGAATACATTTGTCCTGCAGTGGGCCTAAAGGCAGCATGTATGACTCAAGATCCAAGGATACCGGAGTGCTGCATTCCAATCTCATCCTTTCATCTCAAAGGCAAAGCCTGAGTTTGCAGCACTTGAGTGGCCATGCCATGTAGTCTGCTGACATAATGACAGCCTGATGCCCAGTAAGCGCCATCTGCTTTCTGACATACATTGCCTGTGATGTTTTGCTCACAATGCCAACACACTTCTGTAACGCTAAGCCAGATTTTCTGCAAAACATCGCAAACTATGGGCTTCCCGCACTGATTCAATTGAGTGGAACTTTCTCATTAGTGCGTAAAGCTCACTTGATGGCCGATGGGCTGCTGTTGCCTTCTCGTCCTACCAAAATGTTTTCTTACCCATGCGAATGTCAACATGACATTGCTGCAAAGTGAGCCAAAGAAAACTGAAGAAAACTGTTTCATGGTTTAGCACCTTCCTCTGACTGCGCTAAAAGCGTGGCCAACGCACTGCTGCTGGACAAAGAAAAACAGACAGCGGCTGGCGGTGGCACGGGAAGCCACGACTGGCTGTTTTATTCTGGCCTAGATCCGTGTCAGCTACCTCTTCCTTCGCTCCTGAGGTTTTCGGTCTACAATGAATTTGGCCCTTGTTCCTTTTTGCATAATGCCAGCCATGCCTCAAGCTTAAGTAGCATTTAGCTTCTGAGGCACTGTTTTATTCCGATAGCATTAAAGACTTCACTTCCCAGAAAATCCGGCGTCAGCAGCATTATTGATGCTGTGAGCAAAAAATCATGGGTATCCCACTGGCAGGTAGTACTTAGCAGGTGAGAAGGCCGCGCACTGACTGGTCGGCAAGTTGTCTGTCGCCACGAAGCCATGTGACACGGCCAACATGGGAGGAGCTGCTGACACTAGTAGCTCCTTTGAGATGGAGAGCGAGATGGGAATTGGACCCACTGGAACCCTTGGATATTGTTACAAAAAGATCCCATTGATGGGGCTAGCTACAACAGCGATGCATCGTATCCTCATCAGCAGCCAGCCAGGAGCCTCGAGAGTAGTGCACTAAGCGGACTGGACGGCAGCTTTCCTCCTCACACGGAGCAGACAACTCTACATGGCGTCTCCTCTCTAGCTGCAACACAGCAGACCAATATCTGTATTCCTAGTAACCACGCCTATCTAGCAAACTATGTTATCCCACTCAAAAGAAGTCCTTGGGTCATTCAGCCATACTAAACAGGCATGAAACAGATACCGAGTCAAGCACATTACTCCTATGCCATGTAGGCACATTCTTGGTTAAAGCAGGCCTTTGTAGCTGTAACAGAAGGAAAAGTTGGGCCTGTTGCTATGCCTGTTAGTGTTTCACATAGTGTGGTAGCATTAGGTGAGATAATAGAGGCACAAATTCAGGAATCTGTGATTCAGCAAGTTGTAAAGTAATGAGCAGAGGAAGCCACTGAAACTATCGCATTGTACCATTAAGGACTTTTCTCATTTCTGGCACGTTTTTTTTTTTTTATTATTTTTTTTTTATGAAATATGTTAAAGGGATCCTGTTAAGGTAATTATGGTCATATTGTAATGTGGTACATTTCTAGGGGTTTCTTTGTTGGTATTAAAGTTAAATTTGAAACGTCTGTCTGCATACACCTTATAATTTACAAATTTTTCAAAATTGCTTTTCGCAACCTATTTAGACAACACCTCACTGCCTGCGCTTAGCTGCCCCCTTCCCACTGCCAAAATGGGCCATCTGGAACTAAATGACGCAAGTGGAATAGGCTACAGTGGGGAGCAGTCGCAGCATTTTCTTTATTTTTCTTGTCGGCGCATGTTGAGTTTGAGGGAGAGTAGGGGCGTTATTTTCTATCTCCATCTATGTTAATGAAATCAGATTAAAAATTTTTGTGGAAATGAGCGATGAAATACTAATCATTGATGCACTTTTTCTAGTCTCAGTAAATACCTTTTCATGGTTATTTTAATCGAGTGAGATAGCTGAACTAGTTGGCTCATTATCACAAATATGCATGCAGCTTTGCCCTAATCTATTTGTTCCAATTCTTTGTTGTGTTTTCCATGCAGCAGTTTTGTAACAACTTCACTCCTTTTGTGCACAGACAAGGGTAGGAAAAAGAGTGGCTCATGACAACATGCATATGAAAAAAAGCCAGAAGTGATTGAAATCAAAGCATATGGAGATACTTTCTTATTGTTGTTGTGCATAGCCGAACATTGAAATTGCTCACAAGCATCACCCCCAACCAAAGCGGCAATAGGTCTAATACCACAAGTGCCACTTGGAATGCGAATTAGTGGTGAGAGCAGCACCTATACGAGAACCTTTTTCTTGCTCCTCTGGGAGCACCAAAGGGCTCTAGGCAAAGCCATTATTAAAGGTATACTGCAGAGAATTTGCAAATTTCTGTGAAATCACTGAAACTGCATTCAGAAGGTGCAATTATCAAGAGCTGCTTTTATTTTATTTACAATACCTTACAGGCCTCCAGGGAGGCATTGTGTAAGGGGGTGCAGAACAGATATACACACACATAACAGTGCCTGGAAAAGCAACAAAATCCGTAGCAACGAACTGTGTTAAATACAAAAATATGTCAAGCAATCATTGTAAACATATAACAAAGAAACAACACAACAGGAAACAAAGTAATTACAATAAGAAAGCATGCATAAAAAGTAGCATATCTTACAGATATGGAAATAGTAACAAATAGCAGCTGCATGTGATACGACAGGGAAAAATAAAGTGAAACAAGAGTCATGACTTCCTGATACACATGGGAACACCCTGATAAAATGTTTGACAAGGTGATCATGAAAAATTTCATGATTGCGCTGAGAGGCGATGTGGTTTGGAAGATCATTCCACAGGCGTATAGCTCGTGGGAGCACAGAAAAGTTAAAGGCATAAGTACTGCCATAAATGCGTATAAAACTGAAGTTAGTGTGGGATCTGGTTGACGAATAAGAGGGTTGTTGCAGGCGTGATAACGGTGAGTGGGTAGCATGGATTAATTTGTGAAATCGAAATAGAAGGGCAATATCTCGACACAGCCTTAACGGAGGGAGCGAAAGTTCCAGCTTTATTTGTGTTACGCATGAATGATAACTATAATTTCGTGTAATGAAACGACTGGCCCTATTTTGGATTAATTCTAGCATATGGACTAAGTATTTCTAATGGGGAGGCCAAATAGAAGAAGCGTATTCTAGTTGAGATCTAACAAATAATAAATAGGCTTGTTTATGCACATTAGAAGCAGCACTATGCAAGTTGCGGCACAGGAAGCCTATATGACCGGGGAGCATTAGCTGAAATGGTTGTTATGGGATCCACCCACGATAGATTTGGTGTTAGGTGAACGCCTAAGTATTTATATTCATTTTTCCATGCTAATATGTTGTTACTAATGGTGTAAGGAAAGTGAGAAGTAGCTGGCTTTCGAGTAAAAGGGATTATGTTACACTTGGAGACATTCAAGGTCACTAGCCGTGAGTTACACCAATTGTTAATAATATCGAAGTCGCATTGAAGTGTCGCCAGTACTTTTTATTACTTGGTACATAATGCAGTCATCAGCAAATATTCGCATTTTAGATTAAATGTTATTCAGTTAGTCGTTAATATAAATTAAGAAGAGCAAATGCCTGAGGAAGCTTCCTTGCAGTACACCCGCAAGGAAGAGCAGCAGCCAAATGTTATAGTGATTGTGGAACCATGGCACATGCAACAACAACTGCCAGCATCCTAGTTCATCAGGACAGTTTGTCCACATGGTAACAGTAGCAACTAGTGCATCTACCTTATGGTTTCATGGGCAGCAAGAGCGCAAGTATGCCGCAAGGGGATACATTATCAAAGTTAAAACATGCGAAAGTTAGTACCTTTCTTGCTTCATGCACACTGGCTACAAATTAATTACTTCAGACTAATTCAGCAGCCAGCAATTTTAAAAAAGATGCAGTGGTAACTGCACATTTTGGTGAAGTAAACTCAACCTGTCACATACTTGTTCATTCATCAAGACAACGTCTGAGACCTTCTTCCACGAGGTGTTTTGCTTCTTTTTCTAAGGTGTAGCTTCTCTTAGTAACAGATTATCTGTGTAAAAACATTTATTGACTTTGTTTCATGCATTTTGCCTAGCTTAACTGATTATTAGTTTAGATCAGTACCAGTATAGGCTGGTGGGTACATACCTTCATCAGACATTGCACTTTGGGCTGGTGTTGCAGATGAGTGTATTAATATATTACAGCAATTACAATTTAAGTAAACTCAACCTGTCACATATACTTGTTCATCCATCAAGACATCTGGGACCTTCTTCCAAACTGTGTTTCGCTTGTTTCTCTAAGGTGTGGCTTCTCTAAGTGACAGATTCTCTATATAAAAAGTCTTTGACTTTGTTTCATGTATTTTGCTTAGCTTAACTGGTCAGATCAGTATCAGTATTAGCTAGTGGGTACATACCTTTACCAGACTGCACTTCGGGCTGGTGGTGCAGATGAATAAATCCTCGGACCAGAACGAATTTTCTTCAACTACCTTAGTTTCTGAGAATGCTGCATAGCTTTCGTTTGTAGCCGTATGGCTGCACATGGGTGGATGTTAATGAGTAATTACTCCCTTATTACAAATCTACTCTACCTTGGAGGATTCTCCTAAATATTTGACCAGATAAATGTATTAATATATTACAGCAATAAATTATTTTTAAACGATTACTACTTGCTTAGTTTGCAAAGAAAAAAAACATGTTTGTAAATGTGTGTAACCTGGAAGGCTGCTTTTGTTGATGCCTATATCACATTGACACGGATAAGGTAACATAGTCAGTGTACCAGTGAAAAGAATGATTTCCAATCTGTGTGCTGGGCCTTATTTCTGCTGCCATCTGCAATCAACAAACTACATTTCTAAGGATTGCACCTGCAAAAGAAAATGATAGCATTCTTATTAAGAGAGAAGCTAGGCCAAGGACCTGGGTTCAGTTCCAGCCACAGTGGTTGTCGCATATACATATAAAAGTGAAATGCAAGACACTCATATGTATGCATCTAAAAAACCTCAAATGGCATTAATCCAGAGCTTTCCGCTATGACATCTCATATAGACACTATATAGTATGTTGCTTTCAGAAGAACAACAAAACTCTGTTTCCTGACCAAACTGACGAAACAGAAGGAATTGAAGAAAGTGGTCAGAGGCAGGAGATGATGATGGCAACCTCTGCCTGGGCATGGACATTCAATAAATGCTTGATTTAATCTGAAAGTAAACCTCTAGAAAAAAAATGGTTGATTAAGTGACGAGATAATTGTGCAACATCTGCAAGTTTTGTTGATGCTATATTGCCATTTTTGGGTGTATGACATGCTGAAGGTTGAATTTTTGGTAGCTTCGTCTCCCCCGTCGTTCTAATCACTTGTTCCTTATCAGAAGAATATGGTACCTCACTGCCACAGTCTTGATATTGTCAAGACATTGCGCCCACCCTTTCACTGCTATCTGCTACTCTGCAAACATATCATCCTCTAACAGAACACTAGGATTTTTAAAGCGTCACCTTCGCTCTGCACCTCAGCATGTCAAGCTCCTCGCATACAAATCACTAGTTAGATCAAAATTAGAATATGCATCTCCCATCTTGTCTCCGGAACAAGCATATCTCTAATCCAATTGAAGCAGTTCAAAACCGAGCGACTAGATTAATTAATTCATCGTATTCCTTTGATATCAGCATACCTTAAAATCACAATCCAACCTACCTACCCTTGCTCATTGTTGCTACATTGCTAGTTTATGTTTGTTTCACAAGTGTTTTTACTCCGAGCTACGACAGGAACCTTACATCTGCGCACTCTCACCACGTATCTCCCACTGCACCGGTCATCAGCAGCAAGTGTCACGACCTCGCGCCCGCACCAGTACCACTACATTTTCTTCATCATTCTTCCCCCGGACTGCCACCGACTGGAACGGCCTTCTCCGAGAACTTGCTGCTATCACATGCTCATCTTTATTTCTTGAAAGAATTGTGCGTGTACTTGCTCAGTGAAAATCTTGTATTTGTATAACTTACTTACACATATATGTTACCTACTCTGTTTTTAATTTCTGTGTGCCCCACCCCTTATATAATACCCTCTAATGAGGGTCTTTAATTATTAAAGTGAAGTGAAGTGAAGTGAAAGCTAAGAAAAGACGCAAACAAGGTTGCTTTTAAAAGTGCCACATTGGTGTAATTTGCTGGAAAAGTATCCAGCAAGCATACCCAAACAGCAATTTTTCACACTGTATTAGTCTTGAAATAGCCGCAACATCTGTTAAAGCCACAGGTCACTTCAAGAGGTTTGATGATTTGGCCCGCATTCTGTGGACATTAATCTCCAAGCTTTGGATTGGTTGCCAAGATCAAATAAAGAAGGCGTGCATGTCACTCACGAAAGTGGACGAACTTCTTGTTTTGCATATATTCAAACGTCAATCACAGATGCTTCATTTAGAATTCCAACAAGTGGTCCGAACTCGATTGAAAACTTGCGGAAGCCGCATAACATTACTGTCCAAATTCCTCATAGATCAAAACCTGTCATCCCGAAAGCAGCCGAGAGTTTTAAACTCCGCGCTTTCATTACATAGAAGATGCAGAGGAAGTTGCAATTGCCCTTATAGTTAAACACGTCACCAGCCAAGGTAGAAAACACATAATACTCAGCGATTCCCAAAAGGCTTGTCGTGCCTTCCTCCTGGGACGCGTGTGTAAACAGGCACACCGAATAATGGAGCAGGAAAAAAAGATGGGCAACATGAAGCACACAATCCTGTGGATACCGGCACACGAGGGAATCGACGGCAACGAGGCTGCCGACAGGATAGCCCGAGGGCATACCTTCCGGGCGCCTGGACCAGCTGCCCCAGAGCCTTCAACTCCTCTCACGTAAAGGGAACTAATACAATACTTCAAATTAGAAAGAAAACGATACGCAGAACCACATAAAGATCAGCAGACAGGAGGCAGTAACATGGAGGAGCATACAGGCTAGGACATATTCCCAAACCTAGCAAAGTACCATAAAATCCGAAAAATTCAAAAATAACACATGCACTGCATGCGGTGAAATCTCGGACATCCTTCACATGATATGGAACTGCAAAGAGCAATTAGAGAAATATAAAGCTCGAGCACTCAGCCAAGCGGAGGGGGAGGCAGGGCCCAGGAGGCAGCCCAAGCCAATTGTATCCTGGACTGAGGAAACCCCCCACACTATTCCGTTACCCAATTAAAGTTTCCTCTCATTTCATTGTCGCCTTGCGACATGCACAAAGCATTCTCGGCTGTTCCTGGCCTTAAGGGCTGGGACGGTAGGTCAACGCCGCTTGCGGCGAGGGCTAGCCAGTCATCGAATTTTTGTCTGTTGTAGGCCGTCATTGCACCCGTCATAGCTTAGGTGGTGGACGACGGCTGTTGCGGCGCGCGTCTTTCCCTCTTCTTTTTCTTTCTTCCCTACTTCCTCTCTTCTGTCCGCACGAGGCAGCGGATGTGGCTCAGCTACAGAGCCAGTAGCAGGCCCGTGCATTTTCTTTTCTCTTGCCTGATCCCTCTAAAGAAGCAATTGGGATAAGCTAAGGTCCAGCGATGACCCTGGCATTCAGTTCAAGGCCGTCGAATGGGCCGGCGTTGCCAAAAGTCTCCACGGCCTGCGGCACGCTAGCTGACTTCCCCTATTCCTCCCACTAATTGTGAATAAAGTTTTATCAGCCTCAGCCTCTTTTCCTGCTTCCTACAGCCACAACACAAAGCATTCTCGACTGTATACACGGCGGAAGGCATCTGAAGATGCACTCAGAAAAGTAATGTATGAGCTTTTAAGGTTGAAGTACACCCGTGAACGGTTTGCATCTTTTTTTTTTTTTTTTTTTAAACGGGCCTTTTCTTCTCCAGAAGGCTTAAGTAATATAATCGTTCCTTGGTGGGGATCACACTCAAATACAAGGCGTGCGTCCCCTCATAACTGGTAAAGATGGCATCCCGGAGCCGATTTGCATGTAGGTGTTATGTAACGCAAACCTGCGTCCGGGAGCCACGACGGGCTTCGTGGCGCGGCCGTGCGCCAGCGATTGAATACACGCACAAATAAAGCACATTTAATTGATTCGGGGCAAGATGCGGTCTGTGGGGAAGTCAGGGAAGTCTCGAGGCACGGCGATAGCACGGTCGCGCGTCGCACATCCAGCGGCTCGCATCACACGCCGTCTAGGCTGGGCATTTCTTCTCTCGAATTCGGTTCCCCTTGCTAGGGGGTACTGTCCAGAGCTGGTAACAGCCAGCCGGCGGCTTCTTCTCTCCTCTATTTCCTGGTTTCCCTCTCAAGTCGCAGTCTTGCGTTGGGATCAGCAGGGAATGGAGTAATATTGTTCTTCTTCCTTTTTTTTCTTTTTTACACGGCAAGCGGTAGACCTCCTTTTTTGCTGTCACAATGCTGTCTCGCCCCAGGAGACACCGAGCGGAAGCGGCGCGGAGGACTTCCAGGGAGAGAGGAGGAGACAGGCACGCCGGGGGCCAAAAGGGGGTGGCGAGTCGGGCCTGTTTCGGCACGAAGCGCCTGCCCCATCACGCCCGATGCGTTGCTCTTGCACACAGATGCAGCTGCGAGACCACACGCGGATGTGGGGAGAAAAAAATTCCGGGGCGCTTTATCCAGAATCGAAGCGCTTCGCGCCTGGAGCGCCTGAAGGTCTCACTTGTTGAGGTTGGCAGCGACGTCGACCAAGCGGCCGTGTCAGCTGCCACAGAACGCCGACGCCATGTTTTCTGTGCCTCAGCGATGCCCCAGTGCCTTTATTCAGTTTCAATCAAGGAGGTTATATATAACTTCTTTGGTTTCAATGCATAAATGGAGAGTATTACGAACGGACGTAAAAGCGCAATTTGAGCGAAGGACCAGAAAAAGAAAAGACACAAGCGCTGGCAACAACTTCTTTAGTCTAAGAAGGAAGGAACTTCACAAAACCAAAAATACATAAAGAAGATAGAAATAAAAAACAAACAAATCACACCCGAATATAAAACAAATAGACAAACAGAAAGAATCCAGTGAAATATCTGCTCGACGCAGAGCAACTCATGTCGACTTCGAAAAAAAAAAAAAAAAACATCATTTGCCTGCACCTGCAGGAGTTCATCTCGCTCTGAAAGCTCTGTCTCGATTCTCAAGCAAAGAAGAGGCTGCAGTTGGCGCTTTGTCTGGTCATGTTTTAATTTCATCTACAGCATAACGCTTACTTCTGTGGATACATGACAATCACCCTTGTCTAAGGGCTGAACAACAAGTTGAGCTGTTACGCGCGCATTGTGCTCTGCTGCTAAGCATTAGCCTATCGTTTTTTTTTTTTTTTTTTCGCGTACTGTTTATGGCAGACTTTATAAGCCAATTATAGAGATACCAAATCGCAGCCACTGTTTCAGTCAATGTCGAGTGGAATGAGTCGTACAGCGTGTTACCAGCAGGAATGACTGACCACATAATAGTTAATTAGCTCAAGAAACACCCACCGCGTGGCCCAGACTGCCTGCTGTTACAGCCCCGTACATAAAGCCCGAACACGACCACCACTTTGTGATAAGATGCCCCTCCCGGGCGAAGCTTCTTCAGAGAAATGTAAATGAGTGGAGCTATCTACGACCATGTGTTCCTTGCGCGCCGCGTAAATGTCTATCTCTGGCGTCCTGCTCATTCAACACCTGCTGACGTGAAATAAGTTGGTGCTTTTTTATGCCTGTCGATTCTTTTCACAATTATTCAAAACCATGTCAGACTAAAAGGATATTTACTCAGCAAATTTAGGAATGCATTAGGACAGCACAAAAGAATTCCGGCTACGCCCGTGCCTGCGGGTTGTATTTTGTCCAGTGCACGCTTGAGACTGTCTGGGTTTTTCAGTGCGTTGTCAATAGCGCCCAGACTGCACCGTTTAAGGGAGTCAGGTTGTGAGCAATAATGAGAAAGGGATTAAGCGTTTCGGCTTGCCTGTTGTGTGCTTCCCGAGCGTTACCCACCGCGCTACAGACACGCTTTTTAAGAAACGGCCTGGATGATAACATACAGAAACCCCTAAAGCGGCATGGATGACACCCCGTTTGTTAGCAACAAAAGGGATTTTTTTTCTTCTGCTTTGCTTTCGCAATAGTTAAGTCTTTCCTCTATCCCGCAGCGAGCACAAGATCTTATCTACTGCTTGTGCCAAATTGCAGCTTCTCTTGGCCGTAAACAGTGAATGTTCGCTATTCTTTTTTAATCTTTCATATGAGACCCTAACTATACTGCCCTTTTAAACTGAAGAGTTGATGATGATGATGATGACCTGACACAAAATGGCACATACCCACGGCGGGGGATTGGCCAGGGTGCATTGTAGATTGTAAATATTTATGTTCAAGGACTGGAGTATTCAGAGTGCCGTGATCCCCGCTGCACGTGCTTCACCTCCTCCTTCTCGCCTACCGCGCGCAGCAAAGACATATAGTACACATCTGTGCCGCACATAGATTCACAACAAGCAATGGAGGACTTGAGTCTAGACAAACAAAATATATCATTATAGCACTAATGGCAAAAACTCCCACTGGTGTGAAAAGCTGGCGAAATGCTTGCACGTATCGTCTCTCTGAGCTAACCATTGGTATACAACCCATCTCCCCCATTTTTCCGACCAATAGACCTCTTTCCCCTGTCCTTTCTTCCCCTCGCTATCCTCTCCCCCTTTCTTTCTCGCCGGTTGCCGCTCAGGTGCTTCAGATTTTAGATAGCAGTTGCCGCGGCCGGCAACACTCTTTTGATTAATAATAAGCCACTGAATGACCGGGAAAGGAGTGTAACAATTGCGGAACGAGCATCTGCTCTGTAAACGTACGTACATAGGTACGTACGTTTACAGACGTACCTATGACAAATACATGACAAATATATACATATTTGTATATACAAATATACATACATGACAAATTGTTTGCCTCAGCTTAGCGACGAGGAAAGCTGCTCTCACCCTTGACATTATTGAGCATCGTGACCGTCAGTCAGTTTTTACACCTGGCAGAATTATTCACAAACACTCAGATATATAGACTGCATTCCACTAGGAAACATAACTAAACGGGCGGGAAAAAAAGGTGACGGTACCAGTTAATACCTATCTGGCTCCAGAGGGTTGTATCTTGAGTTACAAGATCCGTGTTACAAGTTACAAAATCAAGAACCGTGTGTCATGACTGGACTGCATAGGCCGAAAACGTTGAACCAGAGGTCATTTTAGCAGAATGATGCTAAAGGAGAATTGTGATATCAGAGGTAGAAGAAGAAGTGTAGCCCTCGCTCAGCGGCTCCTTCTGTGTAACAACTAGGCCACACTCTCGCGCAGCGTGCATGAGTCCTCGCACCGGAGTTTCTGTCGAATGCCAAGAGCGTGATTGCGTTCACGGCTCTTATTGGTTCACCGCACTCGGTGCCGCTGTTGTTGGAAGTCTGCCTGAGGTAATACAATGCGCCTAATAGAATTCCGCATTTCTTGAGGTAAGGTGGACTCAGCACGTGTGTGGATGGCCAGTTGAAGTGGTTTGGGGGGGTTTAACGTCCCAAAGCGACTCAGGCTATGAGAGACGCCGTAGTGGAGGACTCCGGAAATTTCGACCACCTGGGGTTCTTTAACGTGCACTGACATCGCACAGCACACGGGCACCTTGCTTTTCGCCTCCATCGAAAAGCGGCCGCCGAGGCCGGGATTCGATCCCGCGTCCTTGGGAACAGTAGTCGAGCGCCGTAACCACTGCGCCACCCCGGTGGGGCCCAGTTGAAGTGATCGCGTGCAATACGAAACTACGAAAGTCATTCTCAGCACACTTCTGTATGGCAGAGCTTGGGCTACGCAACGAAGACCGCCATTTCATGGCCTCCGTCATGCATCTAAGCTTAGCATAAGCGCCTACTGTCAGTGTTTTTATGCCAGTACAGCATGGCCGCCGGCAGATGGCAGTGTCATTTGAGGCATCTCCGAACAATGAGCATAAAATTTGGCGATGCATTTTCGCTCCGACGGACTGGACGCATTGTTATTGGCTTGGAATACGGCCAGCTGCCGAGGTTCGCATTTGTTGACATTTCAATGCGGTTCCGAGAAAAAACAGTCGACACAAGTGGTTTTTCTCCACTTGGAAGCCAAAGAACAAATAACCCCGGCAGGGATTTTCTGACGACGAACACAAAGGTATGCGCTGCCGTCTCTTCTTGAAGCTGCTCCAACTCCAGAGAGCGGAGCAGTGGATGTTGCATAACTGCACCGAAAGCTCCAAATTATGAAACGAGCCGTAAAAATAGATATGCCCAAACAACAGAACACAGGCACTGTACTTCGAAATGAAAGAACTGTGTTCAATTGCAACGAAAGAAGCGGGAATTAAAAAACAAACAAGCACTGCACTGTCCTCGTTCCACACCAAAAGAAAACTATCAGCCGTGTCGCCGCTCAGTCTAGACCGAAGCGGTGTAACGTCTACTACAGACTGTCATGAAGCCATAGCAACGAAATATATTTCATTATGAAGCTGAAATCAACAGCAGATAAATACGGCAGAATAAGCAGCAGTATTATACTGCTAACAGTAAGTGGCGTAGCAAGAAATAATTTTTGGAAAGTGTTATACAGTGCCGGTAAACAAAAAAGTAAGAATTGATAGCTTTTTCAGTTTTTCAAGTCAAAGGGTTAGCTGTTTCGTTCAGTGCAATATCTGCATAAAAGTACAGATAAGGCCGATGGTTTGATTCTTAGAGAACATTTATTCTCACGCACGCACAATATCACTAGTTTGGATGCAGCGATCAGAAAATTACGTTCTGTTGTCTACTGGAACAAAAAAGGGAAAAAACATCGGCGTTAAGAACGTTGGCTTCTACCCCGGAATAACGAGAAGATCGATCATCACGGAGAAATCAGCTAGTTCTAAGCACCACTTCAAGAAAAATCTCGCGTTATAACTGCGCACTCCAATGCAAATATTAACGCGACAACAAGCCCCGTTCTGCAGAGAACTGTCGCCGTAGTGAGCAGAAAATCAGGACATGGCCAAGCATCGATTCGTCGATATGGGTTGTGTGAGGTAACGCTAACATACGCTGTCACAAAGTTGGGAATAGCGGCCAACTAAACATTTAGGGTGGTATAGGAATCATCGTTCCAGGGCTTTTGGACGCCGGGTCAGGCATATGGCTTACTCCACGCAGGCACTTTCGTAAGGCTTGGTTAAAGCCATGTCGCAAATGACTAACAAGAATGTGCCAGCAAATAAAGCAGGGAAAACGAACGGCTTCGTTACGAAATACACAAGAAGCCATTGACAAAAAGGAAAGCACAGGGGATTCTTTTCATCAATGTGAAGTAATAATGCAGACAGCTGGTTAGAAAGAACGTGTAACCACAAGGGGGGCCATTAACGTTCTCTCTCTCATACATGCGCACAAGTCACTTTCTACACAACGCAACAGTGAAACCAGCACATAAGCAAGCAGTGGTTTAATTTACTTCGTTTTAATGTCGGATAAGCCATCTAAAGTCATGTGATAAAGCCTATATATAAAAAATGTCAGTCTCCCAAGGCACCCACATGGCCTCGGCCGTAGGAATCGAATTTGGCAAACAGCTTAAATTGCGTCTTTTATTGTTTACCCTGAGGGGAAGCTTGAAGACACCCCGGAGGAGGACATGTTTTGCCTATTATGCCATACCCAAAGCCTGGCTGTTGATTATGTCGATTATTAAATCTTTTGTGTTTGATCACAGATGACAAATGAAATAATTAATTGTTCACATTCGATCAAGCCACCTTTTCTTGCCACGAGCTTTGAAAACAAGCACGTCTTCGAGGAGGATACGTTCGTACTGTTCTATTTCCTTAAAACCGCCGTTGAAAAAACAAAGATAGTTAGCAAGGCTCTCAATAGTTTAGCCATTTCTAGACTGCCCGATCGCAACATCAACAAATAAAGCAGAAAATTAAACACGGTTTATTCACCGAAAGATATGTGCCAGATATCCTACATGTAGGATAAGAAAAATGTGTGGTCCGCTGACGACAAAAAAGTTTTAAAAATAAGGCGGAGGTATTCCTGCCGAGCTTCCTTTACCTACTCCTAGTTTAGGCAAAGGGAAAAGCAAAAAAGTAATAAAAAATAAAAAGAAACAACAATCAGAGAGCTAAACAAATCTTCAAAAATGCTCAGGATGTACATCAGTTAAAGCGAGGAAGCTATCGTAATCTCGCGACCGCTCAGAAAAATGCATGCTTTGTTTGTAAACAAGTCATAAAATCAGGGCTCATCACTGCTTGTTATCAAAGTGGCCGTAACCTCGAACAGTGTTCCCGAGGAAAGACAAAAAATAGTATGGTGGGAAAAATAAGTTACCAGCTACGCTTGCAGCACTTCAGGACATTTTTCACTCCGACCGCACTATCCTAACAAAGAACACGAGCGACGTCACGTACACAGCTGAGCGTGGAAGTCAACACATCAAGGTCATTCGTGAATCTCGTGAAGTCACCAACACAAGGGGCGCGCAGAGTCGAAAGTGAATAATTAAATAGCCAGGTGTTACGACACAAAGTGCAAATGTTGGTCGCGTTACCACTGAAATGCAGGTTATCAGACCTGGCGATTGACGATGTAAACAAAGAACCGACGCCCAGACGTTCTAGGCCTAAAATACCTATATTTTTGACTGCAGGGTGTGTTTCCATAATCAGAACTCGCTATGACGCACTGAAGATGGCAACCGGGTACTGTTTTCGAACGACACAACGAAATTGGTTCGCTGATATAAGGCTAACAGAGTTCCAGATGGAGGCAAACTTATCAAGCGTCCAAGATGGCGGCCCAGCATAGCAACAAGGCGGTATTGTGGTCATGAAGCCTCTTTCGGGAGAAACACATCTAGAAGTGAGATTAATGTCGAGCTAAACGAAGCAGATGTCTTTTTTTTTTTGTCAGCAAGAAAAGTCACTACACATCACGGCGCCTTAAAACTTAACAATACCGTGCACGTAAACAGCTTGAGAACCGGCTTTCACGCGCGCTGCCGGATGCTAGAGCCGATTAAAAAGAAAGACAGTAAGCACGCGTTAGGTATTTATTATCACTCGAGAGCACTGAAATAGGAGCAATCCAGGACAAAATAACGTCGGTTCAGGACCGGCTTTCCTTACTGCGGTCATTCGGCGAGCAACTTGGTAGAGTCCGCACGTAGTAGAGATACAGAGAAACAGCTCACAGCGGTCGCGCATCTGCTACAGAAGGGAGCAGACGACAAAGGCCTTTCTCTCCGCGGGACGCGTCGCCCCACCGGCCCTGACGTCAGCATCCGGAAGGAGCAGCCAATCCCATGGATGGCCAGGTTGTTTTTTTTAAGCGCAGAGCTCGCCATTGGTGCGACCGCTGCGTCATCGGTGACGTCCATGAGAGAAGGATGCATGGCAGCGGCGGTCGCATATATACGCGCGACGCTGTACGCCGCCCTCAGTCGTACGCCTGGAACAGGACACCAAAGGTGGCGGCCCTGCCGTCTTTCGCGTTGTAACCCACCTGCCAAAAATAGTGAAAAAGAAATCTGAGTGGAGCCGTCCAAGTGTGTCTGTGTGCACCTCCTCGTCGTTGTCGTTGTGTGATTGTTTCGCACCCTGTGATCTCCGAGTGTGAGCGTCGTCAGCTGGTCCCTGCGCCGCAGCGATCGCCATATTGGATAGTCAGCGCTAGGCCTACTACGCCAAGCGAGTCTCCCCGACGGCCGAAGAGGTCCGTGGTGGAATCCAAAGTGGCTCGTGCTCGGTTATCGGTCAAAGTGTGCTCCCCGCCTCGCTGCTGGCTTCGCCGCTGCTGGACTCGAAGCTCATCATGAGACTGGAGATCCGAAGTGCGTCCGACTTCCTCATGAATATTCTTCGGCTCGGTCGGAACTTAGATTCCCGACTGCTCGACGTGTTCCGAGGAACCTTAGAGGACTTATTGCGGCACCATTACCAGCACCACTGGTTTCCCGAGAAGCCGTCCAAGGGCTCTGGATACCGCTGTATCCGCATCAACCACAAGATGGACCCCATTCTGGCCAAGGCCGGCCGCGCATGCGGCTTGCAAGAAGCTAGTCTGCGGGAGCTCCTCCCGAACGAGCTCACGCTGTGGGTGGATCCGCGCGAGGTCTCGTACCGGATCGGCGAGAACGGCTCTATTTGTGTGCTCTACGACGGCGGCCACGCGTCGGTCAGCCACTTCTCCTCGGTGCTGACCAACTCGCCGCAGGGCGCACTGTCCTACCACCACCAGCACAACAGTCACCTGAACAACCACTACGCGGCCGCCGCTCGGCCCGCGGGCTGCAAGGGCTCGTGGGACGCCGACCCGCGCAACATCACCTTCGAGCCCATGGCCACGTACGTGTCGAGCTAAGAGCGCCTCTCCTATGTGACAAGAGACAGACTGCCAAAATGTCCGCGCTTCAGTGCGTTTGAGGGTTGGGGCCGGTGACAGCCACCCGCTCTGCGCGCCGATGGTTGATGACGCGGCCTCCCGGACCCTGCCGTCGGCGCCGGACGATGCGTCGCTCTCGCCAGGCAGCGAGTGTGGGCGCTGGGCGGCGGCGGCTGGGTCCGGGGACAGCGGCCGCGATCGTCGTCGGATCGGTCTGAGTGCGCCCCCAATACCGCTCTGGGCGGGCGCCTGCGCAGTGGTGGTCAACCCGCCTCCCAACCTAGCGCCTCTTCGCTTGGCGGGAGGTAAGGTACAATGTGATCTCGTTAAAAAGAAGCAGACATTTTTTTTTATTTTTTTTAGAAAGGCCCCTTTACCCCCCCACCCCCCCTTGACTTTTTTTTGTTTATCGAGACTTGCTCCCCCCATCGTGGTAGTTGATGCATGCTTCAGCAGCAGAAAAAAAAAAGCAAGAGAAAAACACTGGCTGATGAAATAGGCAACAACTACGGCGGTGCGAGGAACCCCTGATTTTTTTTTTTTATTATTATTTAATGGACACTCGAAGTGCTCTTTCTCTGCTCCCCAATTTTTATATAATTATGTATATGTGTATAGTAAGACGAGCCACTACACAAAGGGAATTGTACAGCGGCTTCAAAACCTGTGTAGGGACTGTACAAAAAGCAAAGAAAATGCCACTATACCCACGATAAGACACGAGAGTCTGAGGCAAAAGTGACGTCTTTGAAAGGCAACGACAGACTGCTGTTGGATGTGTATCTCTCTCAAAGTCAAAGAGCAATCACGTTTTTGTGTGTTCGTGTGTGTACACAACCTGCGAGTACAAGTTTTTTCAGGGACCATTGACCCCAAAACGCCCACCTTTTTTCGAGACATTAATGAGAGTGCACAAGCAGAAAAAAAAAAAGTTGAAAAAGAGGTTACGCATTACTGGCTTTTCAGGAACGGAGATGTGAGAACAAAATTGTTTATGCAGACAAGTCGAGAAAGGTGTAAATTTCAATTAAAACCGATGGTTTCATACACATGTCTAGCCGGTCAGTCAAGGTCTTTCGAGTGTCTCTTTTGTAACCGACTTTTTCGCGGCCGCAAGGGAGACGAGATGTACGAACCAGTATCAACCCTCCGATGTTATTGCGATGGTCAAACCCTTTTCCGTTTCGCGGAGTGGTAGCAGTTTAATTCTGCCGCTAGGCTTTTGGTTTGGGCTAGAGAGTTTCCTGCATTGCTTTTGTACGTTTTTTTTTTCTTTTTTGGCCTGGAGTAAATTTTCTGTCGCGAGTAACTGTTCGCCAACACACCACTGCTGTTACCACCAACTGTGATCGCTGCCGCTGCAGCCATCATTGCGTCTTTTCACCGCAAGAATACGACACACATACATACACACCGCTACATTCTGTCTACGGAGTGCATCCTGTCTGTGAACAGATTGCTCTGTTCTTTTGCATTCTTCCCCTGTTCTACAGAGTATTTGTAAGGGTTAGAATGTCTTTCGAGAAAAAAAAGAAGGGGCGTTCAAGTATTACTGCCTTTTTCCCTGTTACTTATGTATAGATGCTTTTCTAGTTTCTTTTGGGCAATCCGAATGGATTAATGACCGGTGATGAAGCCAGCATTGCAGGTCGGCCCCTACGTGGCGAGAGCTGACCGTTAGACGGCATTCGTAATCTTTTCGTCAGCGGTGTTTATATCGAATACTGTCCGATGCTTGGCGCGCCACTAAGGGACATGACCCTTGAAGGCTTCAATATTGCGCGCATTGTAAAAAAGAAAAGCCACCGTTTACTTTCTTTCTGCGCAGATTTTGTACATTTTCCTCTCATTTCACGTCACTTGATATTTTCTCAACTTAGGCGATGTGACCGGTCCAAAACAAAACAGTTCTGTTGACCTTGCTCTTTTCGCTGTGACCTTCGTTAATTATTTTTTTTAGTGGTAAAATTGTATAAATGAAAGCGAACGAGGCCTCGAAATACACATTGTTTTTATGTTTTATCGCGCATTATTTACAAAAGCCACATGCTCATCAACCACCACCACACACATCGTGCGTCGTCAACCCTCGTATGACTGAAACTGCATTTTGCCAGTTTGTCTTGTAAAGAATCATTTCTTTCTTTTTTTTTTCTGTCTTGTAAAAAGGAAAGCTGTATAAAGGCATTATTGTAAATGTACAGTCGTACAACTATAGGAGATTTTTTTGTACAGTAAATAAATCTCGTGGATGCATTGAAAGTTCTTCTCTTACTTCGGACTAGATGACGCCGGGAAAGAAAACCCCGCGTGCTTTTTCAAGGATGTTTCGTTTGGTGCGGGTTCACTTTGTGTCACCTTGTGGATTATGTAGTGGCATAGCAGGAGGCTATGGTAGTGAATGCGCAGCCACCGCTCGAGGATTGTGCAACTGCGTATATTAAACGGATACCTGGCTGCTGACATTGTTGCGGAGAAGGATATCAAACCAGCGACCGGTAAGTGTTAGTCCTTGGTATCGGCGCATGTCTGCCAAAGAGAGCACCGGTGAATAGGGGAGGTGTTTAAAAATGTTGCTCAAGCTGTCGCTCTGATCAGATTCCTGTTAAAAATAGGGGAAATAGTTTGATAAAATAATGCATGATTGACTTGTGCTTTTAGGATAAATTAGTCCATTATGCAGAAGCGAATAACGTGCGTGTACTGGATGTAACAGGGCACCCCGGAAGGCATAATCTGGACCGAACACTCCAAAACAGTACGGTGATGTTTCTAAAGTGCGACGTAGCCCTGATCAACGTTACTGCCCTGATAACGGGGGTAGACGCTCCTGTTAACTAAGCACCTCTTCTGCACGAGGACTGCGAAAGAAAAGGCAACGTGAAGGGCGCCGTGAAACAATACAAATCCGCCATTTTAGGTATCTAAAAATTGTAGAGGTTTAACTATCCTTGAGTCAACGGCTGCAGCTGCCGCTTCGATTTTAGGTAGCTTCTCGACTGGATTTTACATTTTAATTATTCCGAAGCCCTCCGCAGCTCTTTCAGTCCCTAGTTGCGCGAGTCAGGTGTCCACCCAGAAGTGTGACGGATACTGCGGCTTACGTTCTATACGTAGCGTACGGAGGTGTGGGACAACAAAGGTCCGGGTGCTAATCCTTTGCGTGCTCTGACTCAACTAGTAAGCTTGTGCAACACGCTGAATCGTTTGATCTCATCCTAAGCTTCTGCGTCAAATAGGTGGCCCACAAATTTTTATGCGAATGGAGGTGCCAAGTGGTGCGGTCTCACAAACTGGAGTATATAACGCAAGTATATTGCGACGATGTATAACGCGACCTTGGGTGCGAGCGTACAGCTAACGCTCTATATGAATTTCAAGAATTAAGGGTGCGCAACCCCGGAAGGAGTACTGGAGGTGTGCCTTGTTTTTCTCGGACGTGTGTGTGTGTGTGTGTGTAACCTGTCTTACCTGACCGGGAAAAAGTACCTCGGGGCCTCAGTGGGAGGGCGCCCAGCAGTCGCCACCATTCTCTAAGCACCATCAACAAAAATTTGTGCTGCCCTTCGGCACTGCATACGATCAATAGCGCAGATAGACGTCCGAGGGAAACAAGGCACATCTCCAGTACTCCTTCCGGGGTTGCGCACCCTAAATTTTTGAAATCGATACTAGAGTGTTACTTGTTGCGTCTTACGGGTACTTCTTCCCGGTCAGGTAAGACAGGTTACACACACACACACGCACAAATTTATATATAAACGTAGTGGGTAGTTCGCGGCAACTGTGAACTTACAATGCGCCTGCAGCAAAATATATTCTTGCTAGGTCAAAAATTGATAGCGCTCGGCCCGGACAAAATTCAGTACGAGGTTTACAAGAACCTGAGTACGGTTGCACTCCCTCAACTATTAAACACCATAAACAATGTGTGGCTGCATGGTGTCGTACCCGAGAGCTGGAAATCCGCTGTCGTGATCCCTTTTCCCAAACCAGAAAAGTCTCCAACAGACCTCGACAACTTCAACCAATCTCCTTAACATGAACGCTGTGCAAGCTTGCAGAGAAAATGCTAGCCACACGACTTTCTCGGTGGCTTGAACAGCACGGTTTTTGTCACCCCGCTCAAATTGGATTTCGTCCATACATAGGTACAGAGTATTGGCATCAGCAGTTCTGTCATCTACCCGCAGCCGCAATGTATGTACCATATTAGCAATGAACGTTGAAAAAGCATACGACATCAGTCATGCTGCAATCCTAAACGCCACTGACAACTAAGGCCCTTCCATGGAGGCCGTGACGTCACGCCAGTTGCCCTCGCCACCCGGGACGCTGCTTTCGGCCGCCTAGCGCTCGCGTTGAAAATGACACCCAGGTGCGCGTTTGTTGCAAGTTTTTTGCGTTCGGTAATTATTAAGGGAGCTTGACTAAGACTCGAGTTTAATTTTTTCGCACCGCCAAAGTCTATAGATTTTAGACTTGTAAACAGTGTTCTGAAATCGCAAATGCCTTTCTACAAATAGTTTTATTGACAGGAAGGGTTGGAAGCGGCTTTCTTGCTTGACGTCTTCATTTTTCTGTCCGCAGCTTTCTTTTTGCGCTGCACTTTGAATATGATCGTTTCTCATTTTACAAAATTTGTTCAAAGTAACGTTTGTTGCGGCACGCACTACCATTTTTACAGGTTTCCAAGGCGGCATCTCGCAGAAATGAAAGCCTGCGGGGCTAGGCTGCCATCGAATTTGTATCTTGTAGGCCGTCATTTCACCCGCCACCGCTTCGGTAGTGGACAACGGCATGGCCCTCCGGGGCTGGGACTGATTCAAGTAAGCTGCAGTACGGGTAAATAGGTGGTAAGGCATTGGACACCAGATGAAACCTGTCACTGTCAACTGTCAAAGTCTTTCGTGTTGCTGCATCAATGTATGATAGCCTTTTCATTAGGTCTTTCTCTTGGAAGTGAAGTTCACAAACTTGCGCAACGTATGAAAAATGTGTAGTCACTTATTGCCGGTATATGGACACACTATTACATAACTTGCGTGTTATTAAGCAGTCCAGCACAGTACTGCATACTTCTGTTCATTATCCCTGTCCTGGTCAAATTCACTAAGACTACCAGTCTTTTCACGTCTTTCGTTGCATTTTTCACGTCAAACATTATTTAAGCACTACCTGATCTTCTGGTCGAGCACGTGGGACATGGGGAGTATGGCATAAACTTCAGTTTCTCATCATTGAATGCACGCTGGGTGTGAAATACTTCCGCGGGAGGACTCTAATCCACGATTCATTTCTTGGAAGAAGGCAGCGGAGCAGGTAACAACACACAACGTAAGAAGCACATACAAACACGAGGACAATGCTTCATTCCTGCTGGCATCCTTTAGAAACGCGAGAACACGCACCTTGGGACCAGTGTCATATAGTTCCCGCGACACACAGGAACTCAACACCACTCCATGTTACGCCACGTCAAGTGTAGTCTTCTGCGCAACGCCATATCCTCGTTTCAAGCACCGAGATTCCCACACTTGAACGCGCGCCAAAGAACGCCACGCGACAGAAGCGATAGTGTACCGTCGAAACGCCAAAGGTGCTGGCAGAAAAGGACAACTAGCGTGACGTAGCCGCTGGGGAGAGGATGATGTGAGCAGGCCTTGTAAACGTAGAGAAGGTGTTGCACTGACATGCTTCATCTCGCTCCGAGAGTACGCAGCTTTGTCGCATCGTTTTGGACGGAAGAAAATTTGCAATACGCCTCAGTGGTTACGCAGTTGGTTCATTCGTGTCGCTACGCGGCGTGCCCCAGTAATCAGTATTGTCACCGACGTTGTTTAATATTGCTTTCATCCCACTGGCATGGCGCTTACATGACATCCCTGAAATCAAGCTTTTGCAATACGCTGATGACATCACGGTATGGAGCACTCGCCAAGATCTGCTCACTCACAAAGCCGCCCTTCAATCAGCTTTAGATATTACTACAGTGCCTAGAATCTAGGCACTATAATATTACCTCTGATTACGCTTCCTCCATTTGCCTTCAGCTTTCCGTGTGTAAAATTACATACACGTGTGTCGTTGTTACGACTGGGATCTCGGCCGAGGTTGGTGAAGCGACCCTCGTCATACCTTTATTCCGCCATGGGAAGGACGAGGAGCTCATCCCTGCTTGACAAAGAGCGTCAACCAACCTTATTGACGGAGGGAGCTGAGAGCGGAGCCGATTCCCCGAACGGAAGATGTACTATGATCCTTACATGTCCAGCCGCGGAATCCCTGGTAAAGAATTTTGACCTTGCCGAGAGCACGTGACATCTCAGCTGACAGCCTGTTTTCTGCGGGTACAGAAATTGCGTCGTTAACCAGGCACAACATCGACCCTCAACACTCGTCGGAAGAGCTGCGAGGTGGTTCCAGTGACGCCTCTAGAGGGCAGTGGACTGGGCCTCTGTTTACCGCGCGTGCCCGCTGAATGGACTGGGCCAATTTAAATTCATTTCCTCAGCTAGGAAACTGGAGATTTCGGACGCTATATTAATGCGTGGAACTATATCCGCGAACAGCTTAGCTCAGCTATTCTCGTCTGAGTTCCTCTTCCTGACAAGACATGCAAAAAGTGTATACAAAACTTTGCCAACTCTCCCTGCGGCTCCCAGTCCAATGTCATGTCCGCCTGATCACACTACCCAGAAGTTTTGGCCCCCGAACCCGATCGCATCGCCAACCGCTGGGGACGCCGTAAACTTACTGCAAGTCCAATTCGTCTCTTGTCTATCAGGCATCCCACTGCACGAAAGTCCGAGCGTAAATATTCTGGGCTTAACGATTCATCAATCAGGATGAGCGACTGCTTGGCTTTCTCAGGCAAAAAAAGCAAGCTATTCAGTCTAAAACGGGTGGCGCTGGCTTGTCTGTTGCACGCCAGTTAGTGAGGGAGTTCTGCAGCCACGTATTATCAAGCCCATTTCCAGCATCTTACAATGGGATCGCCTTGAAGCCGTGAACTGAGAAGCTATGAGGACCATTGCTAATCACTCCGGTCGTAGCGTTACAAGAGGATGCGCAGCTCAGCACCATCGATGAGCTGGTGCAGCAGCGCCTCGATGCTCGCAGACTTAAGGCCACTCTATCACATTCCACGCAAGCATTGAGGGTGTATGCAACTTCACACATTATTCTTCAGCCCTTGAAATTTGTACATTTAGGCGACAACAAGCCAAGTGATAACCGCAGACCAAAGTCTGGCAACTCGGCATCGTCGCTTCGCCAGAGGTTTGAAGAGCAAGATGCTCACCTGCCTCAAGGGTCCATTGTAGTGTAAGTAGATGCAAGCATGCAAGGCTGTGAAGCAAAAACAGCAATCTACTCACCGCGAAGACCATAGCCTGAATCAGACCTCTCAATTTCAACTTTCAGAACAATTTATATCTTTCTGCGCTGAGCTCGTGGCAGTTCAGGAAACACTCTGCTCCATACCCACCATTACTATGCTCCCTGCGGCCCACGTTGTCATCCGCACTGACACACTTCAAGCAGTACGTTTGTTCCGACGTGTCAGCCGTTGCCCAAAAATATGCCAAGGCATCCAACAGCTTGCGGCGCTCATCCCGCAGTCAGTACGTATTGAGTGGGTCCTACGGGACCTTCTGCCTTCCCAAAGACACGCAGATATAGCGACCTGCCTCTTAAACCAAGGTTGATCATCACCACAGCTCCTTGACGTGGACGATGCTACACTCCTTTTATGAAGAAAGGAACACCTCCGGCGCCGCACACGTGCTCTTATCCCTCCCCCGCGGCCTCACTCGAGCAGAGGAGGTTGTACTTAGGAGGATACGGGTCGGTGTTGCCCTCACACCAGCTGTCACTCAGACGTGGTCTCACTTCCGACACTTACATCCCCGCCCAGGGTGTCCGATATGTAAAGACGAAAATGTTGAAGCCGACATTCACCACTGCTGTGGGTCTGCCCATCTCTGAAACCAAAACGAATCAGCTGGCCTTTCAGCAAGCATTCCTGCCTCGTATATCGCCTGGACGCAGGGACCACATCATCGCTCACTCCCGAACTTCATATCAGCCAACCTTCTTTCCATTCATTTTTTCATTTCTTCATTCTTCATCGCATACCCTAGTGATGCCCTAGGGCAATAAATATCGTTACAAAAATATTTAGTGTTTGTTCTGACGTTTTAGTCAACGCGAGCAAAATGTGTGCCAGTAACATGACTTAATGGCAGAAAGGGAAGTGGAACTCAAGAGTCTTCTGATGCGCGTACAAGAAGAGAGTGAGAAGTTTGGGCTTAAACTGAATATTAAAAAGACAAAGATCATGGCGTCTTGCCCTATCAAGTCCTGGAGCATCAATGGACAGGAAATGGAAGCTGTGACAGATTTTCTCTTCTTGGGCTCCAAGATTACCTCGGAAGGAGACTGCAGCCATGGAATTAGGAGACGCCTGCTTCTGGGAAAGAGAGCCATGGCTAGCCTTGATCGCCTAGTAAAGAGCAGAGACATTAGTCTGCCAACCAAGATCCGTATAACTCGTGCTATGGTCTTTCCAGTTGTGATGTATGGATGCGAGAGTTGAACTGTGAAGAAGGCTGACCGCCGAAGAATTGACGCGTTTGAATTGTGGTGCTGGCGGAGACTCTTGAGAGTTCCTTGGACTGCCAGATAAAATCAGTCGATATTGTCGACCATAAACCCTGACTGCTCATTGGAGGGTAAAATTCTAAGTTAAAGCTCAGCTGCTTTGGTCATCTGATGAGAAGAGAGGAGTCGCTGGAGAAAGATTTGATGTTGGGAAAGGTTGATGGTCACGGGAGAAGGGGTAGGCAGCGAACGCAATGGTTAGATGGCATCCTCGAGGCGCTGCAGATGAAGTTATGTGATGTTAGGAAGATAGTGAGAGACCGGAAAGCGTGGCGTGATATGGTCCATAGGGTCACGAAGAGTCGGACCCGACTGAACTGAACTGAACATGACGCACAGATGGCCACTTCTGGCGCAGAAGAAAGTGCTGTCGCTAAATTAAAAAAAAATGGGGGGGGGGGGGGGATTCTCTTTCGGGTGTATACGCGCTCTTTGCTGGTTATCACTTATCCCTCAATTTGTTCCCCTTACATATTCATTAGTATGGAGTCGTTAGATATCACGCTACGTGAAAGGCGACCTGTCGTAGATATGGAGCCAGTGCGGACGTTCTGCATGGCGTGGATTAGTAAGCCAGAATCCAAGGGAAGGTTCGATTCCTCCCATCTAAACGAGTTGGTACCGCCTGCTAACTGGGCTGTGTCACGCGACGCCACAAAACACGCCGACCATGCCAGGCATTGTGGTGAATTTTTACAAACGGGGTATTTAACGCCTGACGAAGGTAAGATGAGGAGGCACTGTCGAACAACAAAAGAGGGGGGGGGGTAAACATATGCGTAGTTTATCTTGGTTGATATCACCTGGTCCAAGCTGCGGACGTGTTTGCGTGGACAGTGCGCTGCTGGATATCAGTGGCTAATTCACCGACAAAGGGAGCCGGTTAAATTTACTCAAATGCTTTTGCACTGAAATTTGCGGAGAATCATCCGTCATGGCCCATTTTCCCGTGTAGTTTCACGTCCCCGCGTCACGCCTAATGAAGCCCTCAGCGGGGATGACAGCAGAATGGAAGGAGCCTTCTGGTCTGCAGAGGCATGCAAGACACTGCGTTCAGCCTCACTTACCGCGGCACTTAATTATTCAGTTTCATATTCTCCCGAAGTAGCCCATATAGCCCGGCTTTTGCAGGCTATGTAAATAGCCGGCTAGCTGCGCAGATTAGCGATATCTTCAATTTGGTTCCCGCTGAAAGCCTCCTCCACTGTCCTTAAAACCGGCCGGTGACACTCCGGTTTCTCAGAATATAAAAGGTCGTCGGTTAAATTCCCAATCAGCCAATCCTTTGCTTGCGCTATTGTTCCACGAAGCAACCGAAGCAGGACACAGTACAAGGCTCACACCAAGAAACGGGCAGGCGTCTTCTATACACACCCTGCTTTGCCAGCTTCGTGTCTGCGCTGTCTCGGGGCCGGCCATTGCAGCGGCGTTTTCCGCTCTCAGAACGTAACTAGGCCGGTCGCTCCGCAGCAGTAGGTTGGCCAGCGAGCTCTCCCCGGAAAAGGGAGAGAGGGGGACGACGCCAGCGCGCGACGCTGGTTTTTGTTATTTATGTATACAAATACGTCACGGGTTCCAAACATGGAACGCTTTGCGAATGGGAAGGGTATATTGGAAGAAAAAATGGTACACAGTTTAAAAATGCAAAAGTGAACAGTAATATAAATTTCAACTGCTAGCAGTTATTAAAGCGTGCATGGAAAATGCTTGTCACAGGGCGAAATCAGTTTGCATACAGTGAACGCAATATAAAATAACTGTTCGGACTGCAAACGTACCGATGCGGACAAAACTAAACGGAACACGCTATTTTCTTCTAAAATTTTTCACGCGTTCTATAATGGAAACTGGCAGTCATGGTATGTGCAGAACGATAGTAGACACCCCGAAGACCTCCGGCGCTGCATGGTTATACACAAAAAACAATATACACACAGGAGAAACCAGGACGTTAACACAGATGATGCGCTCGCTACCAACTGCCAGTTTTTGTGGTACGAAGAAGAAGAAAGCTTCACATAAAACGTGGGGTTACAATATGAAGAAGAAGTAAACAAAAGATTCAGAAAATAAAACGAAAATAATGACAAATTAGGTCTAACTTTTTGTCACATTGTCCAAACGTCTTGTAACATTGTCCAAACGGAGAAGCATCCGACGGAACACTCAAGCATTCTCCTTCTTTCCCCGAAATCATCTTGAAGGCTTCAATAATCTCTCTTTTAAAACTGCCTGCCAGCACCTTGGTTTCGGTGAACCTTGGTACACAATTGGTGCCCCTCAAGTCCTGTTGATTGTCATTCGCTTTACACCGGGAGCAATGGGTCGCCAGGTTTCCTGGAGCAGACAATGCGGCACATGAACCTTTCATTGATGCATCGGCCTGTTTGCCCCACGTAGGCCTTCCCACATGCCAGGGGGATCTTGTACACGACACCCGGGCGGCATTTGACAAACCGTTCCCTGTGCTTAGTATCTGTATGTTTCGAGCCTTCAGCGTAGCGCGGCGGTAGCCACGTATTACACACGTGACGCTGTGACGTCACACCCCACGTGACACTAGGGTGAGAGCTGGGCTGCCAACTCAAGCGGTCGGCAGGAGCTGCCAACTTGGGTCTCTCGTTTCACATGCATGTGACGGTTATGTCAGAATCAGCCTGCTAGGACCCTGGCATTGACGTTACCCCTATAGAACACTAAGGCACGTTCATACGTCTTGGTTAAAGCAGGGCTTCATATGTGGGCTGAGGAAGAAGAAAAAGAAGAGGAACGCTCGGTCACCCGCAGCTAATGCTTTCGCTCAATATTTGGTTCAGCAGCGTTGAACCCTTGTAATGTTTTCCTCCATGATCTTTAGAAAATTTCGCGTTTCTCCCGGAAGAAGCTCGCGAGGCAGCCAATCGCAGAAGGTTTCGGGGTACTCAACTTCCGTTCTGGCTTTTTTTTTTTTTTTGAGGGCGAAGTTTTTTCTTAGCCCGGTTTGAGCGATAAATCTGCTGACGCTGACTTCACCTGATCCGTGCATATTGAGCGCATCGAGACAATTCAGTAAACGCTTGATAGGGTAGGTAATAAAAAAAAAACGCTTGTGCGACTAGATATTGGTAATTTTCTAAATGAGCAAGAGAACATCACTGCTTGCAATGCAAGTCTGCATCGCAGTGTAGTAGCGCACAGCTGCGACCTTTTTTTTTTTTTTTAACGCGGTGCGTTGCAAGAAATTTTATCAGTGTTATATCATACTCCATGTTGTTTAGTGCAAAAAACTGGAAATAGCGTAACTGTACTCCCCTAGACCGAACGAAGAGGCGGCGGTAACAAAGCAACGCTGAAAACGCTCCTCGCCTAGTCCTGTTGCTCCGTGCGGTGTGCGCCAGCGGCAACGACAGGCGTTGGCGTCGCGCGATAGATCGCCACGGATTGCCGCCTCATGCTGTTTACCGCCCGCGTCAGTGAACAGCATGGAGGAATCCTTCCTCCATGATGAACAGCATACCTACAAAAGGAAGCGGGATCGAATCCCGGCCGCGGCGGCCACTTTTCGGTGGAGGCGAAAAGCAAGGCGTCTGCGTGCTGTGCAATGTCAGCGCATGTTAAAGAACCCAAGGTGGTCGAAATTTCCAGAGCCCTCCACTATGGCATCTCTTATAGCCTGGGTCGCTTTGGGACGTTAAACCGTACAAACCAAACCAAACCAGCACACCTAGAAGCCCTGATTCAGCAATTCAGATAACAGAGAGGAGATATGACTGATGGTTCTTCGCACATACAGTATTGGTCAGTTTATTATAATCTCACGCTGGGTGCGATAAAAAAAAAAGGGGGGGGGGGGGGGGGAACGCTTTTTACAGTCTTTTCAAAGGGGCTTGGAATTCTTGTAAAACTGATATTCGAGCTAGTTGGTAAAGCATCTTGGAAAATTACCAGCGCACACAATGCAGGGACAAGGAAGACAACACCACAAGCGCTGTCTTGTGCCTGTGTTGTGTGTCCCTGTCTTGTGTGCGCTGTTAATTTGCCAAGATGGAGTTCTTGTGGCGCCTTATTTGGGATCTGGACTCTTTAATGTGCTGTTACTTATCATTTAGTAGTAGACTATTTATGATGGAATAGAAAAGATTTAAACTTTTATTTTTTCGCCTTAACTGCGCATTTTTAAGGTGTCCGCCCAGGCTGACGTTGCCGGTCCGTAGGCGGGCCTAGTGGTGGAAGCATAGACCTGGTATAGGCTTCGAACGGTGGGCCGGAAATTCAGGCTCTAATTGATATCACTGTCAGGCACAACCCGTTCTCACTGATTTGGCGTGAAACAGACGCCGTGATACGAAGACCTGCGTAATCACAGAGGGTTGTAGAACCGGCGCGCTTTCCTTCAGGAACCGTGGTGCAGTTTGGGTGATTAATAGCAGTGCATTGAACTGGAACACGTTTGACTTTAAGCCGTTCCATCATTTCATGCAGTTTATGAAAATTTGATTATGAGGCAGCGCACCAGGAAACACATACACAGGAAAAGGGACAATGTGTTTCCTATGTTTGTGTTTCCTGATGCGCTGCTTCATAATCAATGGCATACCAACTAGCCAAATTATCCGCTTTATGAAAATTTACCCTGCATTTGTTCATCCATGATAGCTGGCTGCAGACGCCTTTATAGCACGAGCAAGAGATGCCTTCCAGGGCATTTTTTCTCACCTGTGGAGTCCATCGCTGGCATGGAATCTTGTTTCGAGAGACCCGAGCTGCAGCAAGGGAATTGTGATGGCACTGATTTGAGACACGGCACTTTTAGTGGGACTTCTGGCACCTTTCCTGTCGGTGTAGGATGAGGCATACTCGAGACAGGATGCACGGAAGTGTAAGGTGCACACCTGCAATTACCACAAAAGTGAGACGTACTATATTACCAACGCAATGCTTTCTAACATCGAAGGAGATATATTTTTTTAATCATGGCTCCCTTACACACAGTGCATTTGTAGCTCAATAAAGCATGTTGCCGGGCTAGTTGGTCTAACATCTTTTAAAAACTGGGAAAAAAACCCTGGCGCAAAAAATTCACACACACAAAAGAGAGAGACAAGGGGACCACGGACAGGCGCCAACTTCCAACTGTTTATTTCAGAATACAGGCACATGCATTTATAGCTTCAAGCTACGCCCATTTAATAAAACGTGCATTATCAAAGCCGTGGATTATCACCGCGCACTACCTTTGCACAGAAAATCATACTCAGCCGCGCACAAATTCACTGATGTTTCACTGACGTACAAGGCTGCTTTTTTCTTTATATGAAAAGCTTTCAATACTAGCCTGGCCTCTTTGTTCTTGCTCCTGCCTAGAATCCTCGCCTCTACTTTCACCTCCTGTGTGGAAGGAGTGGTATACGAGATACCCCTGACCTGTGGACGATCCTATGTAGGGCAAACAGGCAGATGCTTTAACGAACGCCTTGGGGAACATGACAAAAAGGTAGATAGCAATAAAAATAAATATGCCAATTTGGTCAGGCATGTCAACGCTTGCAAGTGTGAGCCTCTTCTAGTCGAGGCTCACACTTGCAGCAAGGGGATTGTGAGGCTCACACTTGCAAGCGTTGACATGCCTGACCAAATTGGCGTATTTATTTTTATTGTTATCTACCTTTTTGTCATGTTCCCCAAGGCGTTCGTTAAAGCATCTGCCTGTTTGCCCTACATAGGACCTTCCACAGGTCAGGGGTATCTCGTATACCGCTCCTTCCACACAGGAGGTGAAAGTATGCTGATGTTTTATTGTTCACCCTGGGCGTTCATGACCACAAATCCGGGGTGCAAGTTTACTCAACTTGTTAGGGGTTGAAAAGACCCCTATGCCTGTTAGCCATCTTCTTCAGATTGTGTGACACTTTGTGTTACATAGGGCATAACTACTACCGCGGGGCCCCGCCATTTAGGGCTCATCGGACTGGTGCAGCGTTTTGTTTTTTGGAGGAGGGTATCGGCGACGGCAAGTGAGATAGCCAAAAGTAAACGGAACTTTCTTTCAGTGTTCTTTACTGCAAAAACTTACAAACCTGACGTCCAGTTCAGAACTATAGTAAGTGAAAATGGTTCCTGGCAGCATAATGTTAGCCGGTTTTGCAAAGAAAGCTTAGTCTTCTTTTGTTGGATGACCCTTTTCGAGCTAAGAACTCGTTAGAATTAGTAGATTGTTTTAAATCGCATCCAGAAATTAGATCCGTTTTTTCTGTAGACATTGGGGATTTGTTTTATTCCATACCGCATGCTGAGCTGCTGGCGTCTGTACAATCTTGTATTGAAGGTACGGGTGAAATGGCCTTCCGAGGTGCCACCGGTATGTATCTGGAAAACTTTCTGAACTTATTGGAGCAGTATCCGAAGGCAACTTTTATCGTGTTTAATAACAACCTTATATACTACGGAAAGACATATGTTTAGTTTCCTATGTCGCCCCTATTTTATGCGAATTTTTTTTAGCGCCTTTGGACTAGGAACTTGCCCAATTTTTTTTTTTTAACAGGACCTGTTTTTAAAATTTTTAGATATGTAGATGATTATCTTATTCTTTTATCTACTGATTTTGACAATTCTTTTGAAGCTAATGTGTTCAGTATTTTAAACACTGCAGCACTTTTTGCGAAAATTGGGCTTTCAGCAGAAATCCAGTTTTCATTCTGCGAACTCGACTATCAGGTTGAAATTAGGCAGAAGAAAGCAGAAATACGCAGCCCGCGCGACGGGGCTCACCGCGGGTCGTGCCGCCGCCTGTGATTGGCCAAGACGTCGGGTGACGACATTTGGAAGACCGGGGAAGCTGCCGATGCGGCTCCTTCGCTGCGCTGTGTGCTGATCGCAGCTCTCTGCGGCTTTGTGAATGTCATTAGGGCATGCCATTTCCACACGAATGACCATCGGGATTTTTACCGCATGTACCCGTACCAGATGCGCCCACAAACGATGCAGCACTTCCCTTGTGGGGAGCGTAGGTTTGGAATGAAAACTTGCTTTGGTTAGAGTAAGGAATTTTGAAAAGTAGTGTGCAGAAAGCACAAACTACATGGCCCTCAGCGGCACCTCGGCGCCTATATTCCTGGAAAGGAAGGGCAGCGAACAATGCCCTAGCCGACTACCTCCGTTTCAATTAACCCTCTCGCCCCACACGAAAGGTCATTGTTGTTAGAATTGAACCCAAGGCTTGGTGTACCAATTCCTGCTTTGAGTGCCAGTCGCCTTACCTTGGGGAAACGAAGAATTTTTTAGAAAGGGTGAATCAGTACACAGCTGCCACCAGACAAATGAGCAATAAGCGAAGCGCGGCTGCCGAGCTCTGCAATGCATGCGAGACATTGACGGGGCCATTGTAGACAAAGTCAAATGCGCGCAGAATGCTGCTCGAGTCATACGAGATTTAGTAGACGTATAGAACCTTTCCTTTTTTATCGTACTCTCACAATAGGCATTTAGTGAATTGACGGCTGACGTATGTTGAAAGCCAAGCTGTAGCTCCTCCGCACCCATACCTTCAATGGAAAACCATGTTTAGAAATGTATTTTCACAAGAGCCTCGTCATTTTCATTTCCAAGTTAATTGGCGTCCTCCAACAAGACAGGACTATGTAAAATGACGAGGCAGCAACGGGTGCAACATCACAAGGCCATATATGAACAACTTCGATGATTGTTTTGCTTGGACGCATCGAAGGAAACCTCGCTCTGTGCGCTCCTTACCTGAATGCGCCCATACTCAGCTGAGCGGTACACTCCTTATCTTCTAATTATGCTCCCGTAAGGGTTCCACGAACCTATCAGACACGGGCTGGGCTGGAAAGGATCTCGCAAAGCCTTCACAACCTAGCTGCGACACAGCAGTGGGCTATTCTTAATCATCTGCTAGTTTGCAGCAGCACGCGCTGATGAGTTGCTCATGTCTAGCATAGAAGCCGTTGCGCGAAGCTTTTGTAAAAAGAAAAAAAAAAGAAAAAGAAACGAGACATGCGAATTCAACCATGCGCCGATGCTGTCTGCCCGTCCCATCGCGAGTTTCCACTCCATCACCGGATCTCAGTCAAACCTAAACGCAACGATTCACATACAAATGAGACCTGAATAGTCAGAAAGTAATGGAACTACGAAGTATACCTCGCTTTTCTTCCTTTAATAACCGCGGTTCTAGGAAATGATGACTGTCCCGACGCTTTTGTGCAAGGAAATAGAAGGAACCGCGTCATGGTTCAGCCTTTTTGTCAAAGCCCTATAGAAATCGGAACAAACAGCATGTAGTCACAGTAAGAAAAATGCTTCGAGTAGAATGTTTCCTTTGCTCGGCTTGAATTTATCTCTCTTCTCAGCAACGCCCGTGGAGCGGCGTAGTGAAAACACGCATAGTGGAGAGCTCAGGGATTAGACCATATATTTGGCGATCTTAGCCTGCGCTGACATCGGGCCACCTTTAGCGTGTTAATTCCATCGAAATGTGATCGTCATGGCTGGGCTACGCACATACTGCGGATCAGAGAGCAGAGCGCCTATAATCATTATTGAGCCATTGCGGCGGGGACGTTTTCACGCAGCCGCACAGGAAACGTTACTGCGAATTTCGTCACAAAAGTAAGGAGATATCATTTTCTGGCAGCAATGAAAATGCAATAAAAGAAGTGTAGCCAGATTCCCACTGACAGCAACAGGTTAGCTTTCACGCTGATGGCATTTAATGTGCCCTGAATTAGGCATGCATAGCACGCTGTATGCACATTTCGCCGCGTGCAGAGTGTATCACTCTGTTGTGGCAGATGTATTAATTACCTTGTTAAAACAAAACTGTCGGTATTATTCTCCTTGGTTTCTGAGCATGTTGCATAAAAACATTTTATAAAAGTAGCAACACTGCTCGTCTGATGCAGGTACACATCACACCACAGTGTCGCAAGTGAAACAAAATTTGTCAGGCACAGCCTAGTTCCTTTGCTACTGTTTACCAGATTTGCACTTGCAATAGCATCCGGCCGGCAGTTTCTTTCAGTGCAGCAAGATTCCTCTGAGTAGAGAAGGGTGAAGAGGTCGGCTAGAGAAAAATGCCTTCACATTAACGTTCGGGAAGTGAAGGAACAGACATGAAGAGTGAATATGATATATGACGCCTTATTACAATGATCTAGATGCAGTATGGAAACCATTTTCTTGAAGCAATTGTCATTGAATGTAGCATTCATGCACACATTAACCAGTGAACATGCTACACAAAGCCCGAACCTGTCTCTGAGTGAAGCAAGGGAGCCAAAGGGGAAAACAAGCGTGACTTTAGGGACACCGTAAGTAAGAAGTAACAGCAACAAAAAAGAAAAGCAGAAGCACGCACAGGTACAATATTAGACGAATTGCAAGGCTGATGTGGCCTGCAGCACATTATTTTTAGGAGAGACAGAAACGCAAACGGGTGGTGTTCTGGGTCTTCTGGCAAAGGTTCATTAATGCCAGGTGATAATACTGGATGATTTGTATTGGCTTTGCCATCCCCTGTGTGCACATCCAGCCATGTCTCATGTCCAACGTGCAACTGTCTAACATCCACTCTCTACACTCCTGACTCAAAGACATGCTCAATTGAACCTCACCTGAATAAGGGCATAAATATGGGAATAAAGCATGAAATTTACTTTTTTCGATATTCTGATTGCATATCATTGGAAAATTAGGTATGATTTGTGTCTTGTATGCATGGTTTTCCAACATGCTGCAGTATAGCTTTGCCCTTTATTTGGCAAAACATACACGCTTTAAGAGACCTGCTACTCACGTAACACATTCCCTGTAGCTTTAAACAGCTCGTCGTTGACTAACAATTGGTGTACCATTTGCTATCGGTACTTTTTGGCATTTTTTGTTACATGCACCTGACATGAAGCCCTGATTATAAGGAAAACTGATAATTTCAATATACAAAACAATACAAAATTTCTTTACAGCACTGCACACTCTACTATACACAGCCTAAAATGAAAGGCTGTCACACATTCAAGTAATTACAGCACTGTTGTACTTGTACAGCTCATCGCCACGTCTGAAAGGTGGCATGGCCTTGGGGACCAAAAAAGAGAAATTAGTTATACAAAGCAAGGGAACTCAGATAGGGTCAAAAACCCATTCTCTAAGTGTTTGGCCCAAGATAACCCCAGCACCAGCAAAGCATCACCCACTGTTTTACTTTTGAAAAGGAATTAAATTACATTACTAATTACTTTGCTGAAAATCACAAAAAAATAATTAAATTACATTACTAATTACTGCTCCCAAAAAGTAATGAAATTGCATTACAATTACTTCTACTGAGTAATTAAATTACTTTTAAATTACTTTCTAGTTTCCATCCATGCAGAAACTAAGCAAAGCTAGTAAGCAAAACAACTTGTTCTCCCGCCAAATTCCGTCCCAGAGAGCTATTTCTTCTTTCTCTCCTACAGTACGTACGATTACAAAAACAGGACTACCGCAAAAAAACAAAACAAAAAAAAAACATGGTCGAACGGTCCTGAAACGACCGGCGAACCCAGCGTCTTACTGGCCCGGAGCTGTCTCCGCCATTTGAAGCGCCCGAGAAGCTAGGTTATTTATTGCTTCCGCAGTCCCAAGAATCGATGTCGGCACATTTGTGCTCACTGCTCAGTAATGCTCAAGCCACGGTGCCTCACGTCATGGACCCTTCTGCCTATCTCCCCCAACCCGAATCCCCCTTCACCCCGTGGTGTTGAGTGTGACCAGGCACCATGCACTGTGTCCTAGCCGACGCAACAGGGAGTGCCGGTACGCCGCGCTCCAAACTAGCTCTCTAGCATTCCCTTGACGCCTACAGATTGGAGAATGGTTGAGGTCTCAGACGCACTGTTCTGCACAACTCTGTCCCCCTTTGCCGATCCGTTACGCTGGCTTCGCTTGTCGCACGCCGTACCTGCTTTCGCGGCACTCTACTTCGTCGTCTATTGAAGCCGTAGTGGCGCATTTTAGTAAAAGTAATTTCGAAATAAATAAATAATTTTGCTGCGAAATTACTGCCAAAAAGTAATTTATTACATTACTAAATTACCAACCCGAAAAAGGAATTCATTACATTACAAATTACCGAGGAAAGTAATTAAATTACACTAATTCCATTACTGTAATTCAATTACTGCCATGTATGCCAATGAGTACCCAACACCACTGAGGATTGGTCCCCAAAGGCTCAAACCACTAGGCTGCAACTACAGTCAAGGGATGCTATGCGTTCTGCAGTATTACCAGTATCAAAGATTATGGAACTCAACGTCAATTAAATGGTAGTCGGCACCAGGGACAGATCAATTATTCCCTGATTCTGTTATGGACAGGGCAAAGGTAGTTATAGAGTGTGTAAGAATGATTTTACCTGTGCATAAATGCCTGCCACACCTAGAATACTCTCTTTATGCAGTCTACCAAAAAGCAGAATTGTTTGTCTCGGGAAGACAACAAGCCTTAAGCATTATTTCAGCAAGTCACTCAATGTGACGGCTATCAGGCAAACCAGAACAGCACCTGAAAACTTAATGCTCTAAAAACAATTTTGGGGACACGCAAGCTCAGAATTTACCGCTATGACACAGCAGCTTTTATGGCTCCTGTCTGCATACTCTCGTTCGTTGGAATCGACTTTGCTACTACTAACACCTAGTCTTTATTCTATGATACATATCAGTAGCGTACACTTGTAAGCTACCCAATTATGTGGAAGACCACTTGTCTAGATACCTATAAAGCCCACTCTAACCAAGCCGTACGGATGCGTTTTTATGGTCTAAGGGTTGCCTGTCTTATTACCCAAAGATCCTGCAAGGTTTATCATCTCACACATTCATCTCAAAGGTGAAGCCAGAGACATTATATTGAGTACTCGGCCATGTCACCTGCCTGAAATGTGCCCAAGATTTTCCATTCACAACGTCGCTTTTTGTGCAGAAGAGAGGTTTTAACGTTGCTGCATAAAAAAAAGCAAGAAGCCAATAGCTGAACATCTACGCTACATTAGGCTCTGCTGGCTCACAAGACATTTGACCATGGTGCCAACAGCCAAGTTATAGATGCAGCTGTGGCAGAGGTATACCACAGAAACAACAGACGAATGTGGTCAAGATAAAATGAAATCGCTTTGTTCACAAATTGTTCAATACATTATGAAAAAGAATGGCTCAATTATGGATAGCATGATGTCTACTGTGTTCAATAGAATTTTACCTTCAGGAATTTATCTTTTGAATGCACTCTTTATCTTGTTCAATGTTGGCTATACACATAGCAGACGTACAAAATATGGAACACATTCTGATGGTTAAATGCAGACAGGATTACTGAAGCTGATATAATTGGAAAGCATAGGGATACCAGATAACGTAGAAAACAAATGTGACAATAGAATAAGTGTAAGTGAAACTAGTGCAGCTGTCACTTATGGGAGCGAATAGTTATACAATTCAGTACTAGCACAATGGTACAAAATGTTTAAAAGTGATGATGAAACAAAAGTGTCCTTGAAAGTGCTTCTGCATAAATGAAATTAAAGTGACAGGCATAAAATTTATGCTCCTTCCTTAAAATTCCCAATTTAAAGCTCACAAAGAACATTGAAGATAAGGCTAAAAGCAACTAACAGAAAAAGCAAAATAATGAGGCAGTTATACACAGCTGCAATCATTCGATAAACATCTCGAGTGATGAAGCCATGTTCCAGTGGCTTAGAGCATGAATATGTAAGCTTTACCAACCCTCTTTTAACAATAATGTGAGTGCCGGAGGGCATGTGGAAGCAGCAAGAATGTGTCAAGAAGCAACTGGCTCAGATAGCAGTCACATAATAGGGGTATGGAAGGTCTACACACGACGCTATCATGGCGGGAGATATTTTATGGAGCAAGATATGTTGCAATGCACAAAAGGAGCAAAGCATTTTGTAGAGCTGCAGCCAAAAATTTATGAAGGACAATCTTATAAAAAATTTTTTTATTTCATTCCTGTGCTTTTGCATCATTATTGTGACTTTGGGTTAGATAGTGTAACGTGAAATGTCAAGCAATTTGTCTCGTACACAAATGAATCACCTAGTAACAAAACAGAGAAGTTAATAGTTGCCTTTGCAAAAAAACTGAAGAATACAAACATGTTCATTGATAGCCGAGCCACACAAATGACGCAGAGGTTAAATAGGTTATCTGGGATCTTGCTTAAAATCACCAAACAGCGTCAGTAATTGCAGTGCAAAGTGAAAATGGCAAATTTCGCAAAAGTGGAATCTAAAATTGCCAAAATGGGTCGACAAGTTGGCGGGGGCCTCATTTTTCATGCATACAACAATGAAAGACAATGACCACCAAATAGGTGCACAAATTATCCTTGGGAAAAATAGTTGGGAAAACCAACTAGCCCAAACCAAACATCTGTTGCATCAGATTTCTCCTACATTGGGCTCTTTCCTATCCTCTCCTGCAGCGGGCAATCCTGTCATTTCGTGTGTTAACCTCATCGCTTCGACAACATGCCAGTCAAGGGTACTGGCGTTCTGCTTGAAACGACGCCTCGTCCCGTGGGAAGTGCAAGCCTTATTTGGAGCTGTGGGGCCATCTTGGGGACACACGCAGAGAATATGCAAGATCCTAAAAAGTGAGTACTGGAGACAAGTTAGGCTATTCCACGACTGGCTTCGAATCCTCGTTTTGGAGCAGCAAACAAGTAGCGCCAGAACATTAGCGGCATTCAAGAAATTAGCGGCGCAGACAACAGAGTTCTTGTGGCAGCGAGCGCGATGTGGCCTACCAAAAGCGAACATGGCATCAAAGCAGACAGGAGAAGGCGTTACCATTTTGGGTAACGGCGCCATTTCCCCTGAAATACAGAGCATCTTAGAAAAAGGACCAAAGTTTGCGTTTCCGCCTCCCGTGCAAAGGGAAACATTGATTTCGCTAGTGCGTCAAACTGCCTCAAGAGCCACGGAAAATAACAAAGACCGTCTAATTGAAGATGGGGTGGCCTGCCTCAGGAGTAACGAAGGTCACCTGGTCAAGGGAAAACCACCGTTTCAAAAAATTACAAGTTACCTTAACCGACAGAATCTAGTCGCTTAACAGTGCGATAAAGAAGATGGCTTTACCATCTTACCAGCTGGCATGTTTCAAGAAAAAGCCCCAACCGCCATTGAGAAGAATTTAAAAAAAGTCAAGTTTGATCCAAAGCGATGTCGACGTGCTGCCATTCAGCTACTGGAAGATCTAGGCCTTGAAATCCTGTGGAGAGCAGTCGACAAGACGAAAAGCGGATGTTTAGAAGTATTTTATACCGCTAAAACACATAAACCTGAATGCCCTTTCAGGGTCATAGTGTCTGAGAACGGCACATGGCAAAAGCTAGTGAGTTCATGCCTGCAACGGTGTCTTAAAACCTTGAAGCTAGAAGATCCCTTCATCATTCGAAGTTCCAAAGAAATGGTCGGCATTCTTGAACAAAATTCCTTCTGCGCAGTGAGCGGCTATTCTGTTGACATAGACCTTTATTACTCCGTTCCTCATGCAGATCTGCTAATGGTTCTCCGCGATTCGATCTCGGAAAGCGGGGAAGTAGCATTCCAGAACAGCGCAGGAACCAGGAGCGATTTTTTCCTTTTTCTGCTAGAATACTACGTTGATTCAACAGCTATTTGCTCAGACGGACAATTCTATATCCAGAAAAAAGGCATCTGCATCGGTTCGTCGGTCGCTCCTGTGCTGTGTGATATATTTTTATCTGCAGTTGACAAACGTATTCAAGCTAATCTTTCAAACCTTCTAGTTAAAAAAGGGGTCAGATACGTTGATGACTTTTTGATCATTTTTAGAAAATGTTATGTCAGACAAGGTGATGTTATCAAGGAGGTGCTCAGCATCTTTTCTGATCACGGTGCCGGTTTAAAGTTCACATGGGAATCGCCTACAGATGGCCTTATTCAGTTTTTAGATATTGAGCAGGATTTTAACGGCCACACTCTGTGCTGGATGTGCCGTCCGCGTACAAAAAAGCGCCTGTTATGTTTTGATAGCACACACTCCAAGGTTGTGAAGCGTGGCATCGTGTTTTCCTGTCTTCACGGCATGCCACAACAAAATCCTGTACCCACCGCATGGCTGCTAGCATGAATGAGCAATTCAGGCGTCTACAAGACGCAGGTTTCCCCCCTGACGTTATTATGGCAGTGTGTGAAAGCCTTCTGCAAAACCTAAAAGCCTCAAACAGTCAACGTAGTAAGCAGGGAAACGAAGAAAGCAAGAGTAAGATGCCAGTCTAGGTGATTCCATACTTCCATAGGTTTTCACATAACTTCAAAAAGCTGGCAGCGCGTTATAACGTCAAAATTCTTTTCTCTGCACCATGCAAACTGTCGAAAGTATGTACTAGAAAGATGAAAAAGCAAGTAGCACGCACGAAGAAACACCAAACTAAGTTCACGGAATGCAAGGAGAATGTCGTGTACAGGATTCCAATCAGTTGTGGGCTTCAGTACATCGGACAAACTGGAAGATGTTTCAATGAGAGGGCGAGAGAACACAGACTATGCGTACGCAATAAATCGGGTACTAACCTTGCCGAACATTGTAAAGCTTGTAAAACAGATCCAAATAACGCATGCTATCCGCTCTTAGATAGCACAGATTTCTTAAGATCAGCCAGCCAAAGAAAAAACTGAGCGCGAAGTCATGGAGGCATACTTCATTAGAAAGGCCGGTGAGGATTGCGTCAGCGTACCTTCTATCAACCTTCTTGAAAGCGAATTTGAATTCCTTGATGTCCACCTGTAGGTGTTATAACACTTTTTGCTTTATTACCACAAGCAACCGGTTGCTGACTGATATGAAACGAGTTACCTTCTGTAGAATTTCTTTTATTCCTTCCCGGTTTCTGGTGTGTCTTACTCCCTTGATTTTCTCATTCTTCATAATTGTTCTTCCACTCCCACATCCTGATTATTCTTGTTTAGCACTTCAATGTTTTAGCGGGGAGCCTTCTACACTCCTAAGTCTGATTTTAGTTTTTGACTCTGCTTTTGCTTCGCATGTTTTATCTGTTTTTAGTTATGACTCTGCTTTTGCTTCGCACTTTTGGTCTGTTTTCAGGTTTTGACTCTGCTTTTGCTTCGCATGTTTTATCTGTTTTTAGTTATGACTCTGCTTTTGCCTCGCACGTTTTTTCTGGTTTTGACTTATGACTCTGCTTTTACTTCCCTTGTTTTGGGCCCTTTTAGGCTCGCTCGTTGCTGTGGTTGGGTTCTTTGGCACCACCCCTTGGCCACGATGTTGTTCGCACCCCCTCTGTTGTAATACGTTCACAATGAGTTTTATATAATCTGTTGATAATGCTTTCCGGCCCTCTTCCTTGTTTCTTTTATGGTTTTTCCGGGTCAAGATTGTCGGCCGCCCTTTGTTAAACTGTGTTTGGTCATAGTATAAGGCCCCTTGATTGTCACGCGAGTTTTGACATAAATTGTGCTGCGATTTTCCTCGAAAATAAAGTTGTCAGTTAGCGCCTGTCCTGTCTACATCTGTGTTAGTTGTCCCTGTCTTTTTTGCGCTATGTCTTCAAGAAAACTATTTGATTGCTTTTTAACTATATGCAGCATATAAAGGAAGCAATAGAAAAAAACATAAAGGCAACCAAATACAAAGAAGCACAGCTCGCTTCACTCAGCAGTTTGTGGAAAAACACAGTGGGCACCTCACGTTTCACCATAGTAGCACACAAGAAAGGTGTAACGAAATAGACTCTGCTATGGTAAACGACTGCAGACACATCCACCAGGGTGCGCGTATGTCAAATATTCTCACTGAAGTAGTACATCGCAGACTGCCTGCTTGCCACAAACACCAAAGTGAATTGTGAAGTATTGGTGCATGCACGTCCTACTCAGAATGGCCCTTCTGGAGGTAGAAGGAGAACGTTTTTTTTGGCTTCCTGTGTTTTATTGGCATGTAGCACCTAATAAAATGCACACTGAGTTCAAGCAAGACACAAAAAAGCAATGTATACAACAAAGAATGACAGCTCTTAGCGAGGGCAACAGCACTTGTAGAAGAATTCACTCAGTATGTCTACAGATGGTAGACAAAAAATTAAAGCACCAAGGAAAGCTAACTTGGTTCTTGCACATGCTATCAACAAAATGTACATCAAAGAAATGGTTATATCCTAAAACCACAGAAACAATTAAGAATTGGACGGCTTTTCCGCAGTACGCTATCGAACATGAAGCAGTAAGAATGTGCACATTGATCACTTGTGGCATATATCAAAATCATGACAGCGAGTGCAAATCTCAAGTGCAGGTGATAAAGTTGTTCCTGTCCGAGTTAATGTAAATGTTGCATGTCCTTTTCCTTGTACTTGTTGATGTTCCTGCTGCGATTACCATTTGCAGGTGGCGTCAATGTCATGTGATCTGCACACACTATAAGCTGTAACGATCTTCAAAAAGAGCTTCTGTCCATACTGCATAGCACTTCACATCTGATGTGGCCGTCCAGGGACAAGGCGTGGCCTCCCAGATTATACAAGCCTAGCAGAAAGGTTAATGATGTTGAATATGGCCCCAGGACTTCTCACAACATGATGACTCAGATCGGAAGTGCTGCAACGGCTGCACAAGGTCCACACGATCACCTGCAAATGTTTAGTGCCTAAATTATATGCAAATAAAATTTCAAACACGCATGGCACAAGAACATTCAAAATCATCAAAGCTGCAAGCTAAGTTGCGGTACAGTGTAATCTATGAATGCAAGATATGGTCAGTGCAAAACCTATACCTAAGTGAACCATTTCCGTAACAGATAAAGACGGCTTGGTGGCGGAAATTGTAGAGTGACAGTTAACTTTTTTTTTGCAGTTAAAGGAACGACTTATATCAGGCGATTTCACTTGTTTTTCCTTTCTCGGTCGTCGAAACCATTAACCAAGAAATCTTGACAACTACGAGCACAATCAGCATTTTTTTTTAAGTTCGTGCAGTGTAGAGAAGTCGAAGAAAATTATAATGCGTCGTAGAAATAGGCAGCTAAAAGCAACGTAAAATGCCGAATAAAAATATCGGATTCGCCGCATGCGTCCTGTAACTATTCCTTTAATCTTCAGTCATTTCCCGCCTGTGTACAACTTAACGCAAGTGATGCTGTATGAACAGTCACCGTTGCAGGTTTTCTTATTGCACTTACCTCTGTGATGCTCAACGTGCTGCACCATTTCCAGCAGATTGACTGCGTTGCCTTGCTGGTCGACGCCCATCCAGAAGCCCGACACATTCCGGGAGCTCGTTGCTCTGCCGCACGAATACATTTCGTGCCATCCAACATCAGAGGCGTTCACCGCTGGCGATTGCACCCGCAACACCAGCAGCTGAACAGTTCAACACTCCGAGCGCAGGGCGATTCTCGCCTCGGAGCTTGCAAAGCCACCACACTACACTCCTCGTCAGCTGCAGCAAATCCTCGATCACGAACGGCACGAAGACCATGCACTCATAAGCGTACCTCCCTCCATGGCTGCCGCCATTGCTGGATTATTATACCGCGCAGACCAATGATTTCTTACCATGGGAAGAAAAGGGTTTGAGATAAGAAAGCAGTTAGCGCTATCACGCGGCCGCACGCTTCTGCCCCCAGTATCTCAATCGTCCTTTATTTTATACACGCCCATATTTTCCCTTCTTATTGCGCTTAAAAAGCCATACAAGGTGTTTATAAAGTTATCTTTTTACTTTTAATAACACGCTAAGAAACTACGCTAGAATAACGGCAGCATAAATCAGCTTGCCTGTCGCCATAGTCTCATTAGCATAATTCGGGTACCTCGCCACTCGGCGAAATTATGGCTGCCAAACGTCAGCATTTTCGGTTATGGCGGCACATAAGTTACGTCATGACGCGTCAATTTGACGTAATCTAAATATGCTTGCGTATCACATGTTTCACGTGACATAGCTCCAGCCAATCAAATTTGAGCATCCGCTCCTTCCCAGTATGCCATTATTTTCATCACATTGATTAATCGAGCGTAAGTGTCCTCCAAACCACCATCAGTAACTTTTCTTCCACTCCAAAATCATTCGTATTTGTCATCCATAGCTCTGGTTAAAATCAATTTTCACGGCTACGTCATTTTGACGTAACCGCAAAAAGTGCTTGCCTCAACCGATGGTTTCGCGCCACAAGTTTGAAGCACGTCACTCTTTTCAGAGCCAATCAGAAAGACAATATGGCGCCGCCAGGGGAAGGCGAATTTCGAGGATCGGGTGGATCGGGCCCCTGTTTGGCAGCGCGAGCAAGGTCTACCATGGCGCGAGTCCCGGGCAGGTATCTTTAAAATGACACTGCGAGAAAACTAAAGCGTCTTGAACTGTGCTGTTTGGCATATATAATTTTTACGTTTAGAAGAACTGACAGAAATTTCTTTGATATCTGTGCGCATCTAAAAATCGCCGGAGTTGCCCTTTAAGCATGGAGGCTGTCTTGACTGTAAGAGTTATGCCCCGTTTTTATCGATTTTATGTATACCGAGGCCAGGAGCAAGCCACAACAGTGCAATCGCCACTTCCTCCAACATTATCGTTAGTTTTTACTGAGAGCTCGTTCACCTGCCTTCCTCCGTGCACAACAGCAATGGTGCAGATGCCATCCTCTGTAGGACCCGCTGCATCCAAGTGGTATGTGCCTGTCTTACTGCCATAATTATTTTGTATAAATTTTGCCATGGCTTCACGCCTCCTCTGACTGTGCTCCCAATTCATGTTTTTTTGGGAGCGGCTTAACCGTCAGAGTACTTTTCCACACTTCTGGGATGTCCACTCTGTTTTCTGTGGTGGGGAGAAGCCCGAGATTGAGGTCTCGGAGGACTTGCCTGCCGCTGCTGGTCACCGACAGCCTAGCAATTTGGCTTATTCTGTGGGCCTCAATCAGCTCCCGTATTGTATTATGAATCCCAAGTTGGAGCAGGCGCTCCGTAGACGCTCTAGCCGGGAGTCCTAGAGCCTTTCAACCGCCGCCCAAATCATCGCGTCGAGCGTCCCGCGGTCGCTCTTCCTCAGATTGAGGCGTCACGTACACCACACGACTAACGGCGAACGCCTGAACCAAAGTGCATGTACGCGACGAGGATCCGCATGGGGAGCCAATAAGGCGGAGCATTCGCCCTATTTTCTGTGTCCACCGTAATTTTTTCTTATCGCCGTCTACAGAGGCGGCGGCTTCTCGGTAGAATCAGCTGCGTACGATATATCTCGAAAGATGTAAATTTATTCTGTAAATTTAAAACAGAAAAGGTGTGAGAGATATGCAAAAGTGCTTCCTTCTGCTTTAAAAGTGGAAATTATGTACAATATGTAAATGTTCTTTGTAAATGTGGACAGTCTGCGTAAATGTAAATACATATACTTATTATTTGAGCGTGCTAAGTTTAATTTTGTGGAAGTTCAGAAACAAATGTTATTTTCTACAGATGTCATCATTCCAAAAGATTTAGCTTCCCGCGTTATGACAGGATTTGCAGTAATAAACCTTTGCTGCACTTTGAGTCAGCATATGGAACATATCGCAGTTTCTGCAGAAACACGGCCTTAGGCGACCTTCAATTTTTTTTTGCTGGATGAATTCACAAAACTATTGGATGATTGGTAGCGCATTTACGGCAAGAATTTGCGAAAAGCTTATCAACAAGACCCATCTGTACTTGGCCTGTTCTCATATGCACCACAGCATTCTGCGCTATCGAATTAGCCAAGGAAAATAACCACTCGATAATATAATTTCTCAGATATGTGCATTCTGATTATTGAGGAATTATATTGCGTGTCCAGTCATTTCCTAGAATAGCTCAGTCTAGATGCCAGTCTGTCCCTGGGCTCTGCGGAAAAGTATATGCTCAGGCGATGTTCATAAACAGTCCACATATTCTTCGAGTAAATGTGATTTTCTGTGTAGGAAATTCTAAAACGCGTCAGTTATCAAGCACGACAACAGGGAACGAAGTATATGGTGCATGGTGGGGGGTTAGAAGGGTCCTCTTAATTTCTTTGAACCGGGCCCTCATCACTGTTAATCCGGCCCTGTCTACGTTCTGCTTGCGCAGATTATTACATTCGGCAAACCTTAAAGATGCTCTTCGCCACCAACTTCGGTATAAAATGAGGAAGGCAAAAGACTGCCAGCTATGATCAGAAGAATGAGGCTGATTCATTGCGTGGTCCATACTGCATAACACAAAGAGAACGAGAGAGAGAGAGAGAGAGAGAGAGAGAGAGAGAGAGAGAGAGAGAGAGAGAGAGAGAGAGAGAGAGAGAGAGAGAGAGAGAAATGCATGTTAGCACGTAAATGCAGAGATGCCAGCCCGTGGGACGACTGTCTGGCCTAGCCGCCACTCTGTGTGCGTTCCAATTTCTTAGACGTCTAGCAAGGCGGCTTCGTAGACGTCTACAAGTCTGCGTAATAGAACGCGTCTACGTCTACTCCTTGTGTCACCTCGCGGCATAAAAGACGAACTAAAACGTTTGAATAACTATTATAATGTTTTTTTTAAAGACATTAAGATAATACAGGCGAATACCACGTTTTTAACGGTTTGTAGATTTTTTGCAGCAATAGTATTGCGTTGTTATTGTCACAGCGCAAATCGACTATTGTACAGTTAACTTGTAGGAAGCCGTACTGACCATACTGCTTACGGAATGGGCTCACTTACCGCTTGATGGAAGAGAATATTGGCGACATTTTTGCTCTTTTATTACTGATGCTGAAAAGTATATGCTTCTCGAATGTCCTCGTGCACAAGCATGGAAAAATGCAAAAAGCTGCAAACTTGAGAGGATTCGGACGAAAGGTGATGTTCGGCTACGAAAAAAAAAAAAATATTTATGCCGTTACACCTGTCGTCTGCAGTCACTAGGCGAGGAAACCAAATGCAGTAAGTCGTTTTAATAATATACGGGCAGGCTAAAATCAATGCGCAGCAAGCCCGCATCGTCAGATGAATTCGTTCTTCCGATATTAACTGAAAATGCGCGGAAGAGTTTTCCACGCTTACTACAGCAAGAGAGAAACACATGCGTGCTCTATACCAGCCGTCTTGACTCCCGGCGACATTTCCAGAAGGCGACGAGTTCGTCGATAACTTCAAGATTCAAGCAACAGTCATCGTCAGATTAAAATACGATAGTAGAGGTTCTTTCCTTGTTTCTTCTTCTTGATTGGCATTAGGGGCGAAAGACGACGACGAGGACGCAGGTTTTGACAATTGAAAACGATTTCATATATCAGAATAGCATGATTATAGTGAAGGCGGACAAGTTTCACAGTACCAATTACATAGAGCCGCCGGAGCTCTCCCAGTCAGAGGCTCATGACGAGCACTCCTATATTCTCGACAACATCTCTTCTTAATCCCTCGGTTTGTCGCCGATTGGGCAGGCCTTCTCCTGCCACAGCAGATAGCCTGCAGCCGCTGAGATAGAAGGGCCCACCGCTTTTCAAGTGGATCCCATGTGACCCGGTAAAACACAAAGCAAGAAAAGCACACAAAAAGCATGCGACAATGCTAACACGTGACCAGACGAAATACAAAGCAAGAAGAGGAAGACTAAATACAACACACACAACTAGTGAAAGTACAAACGAACTCGGTAACGACAGCGTCTACCCTGTGCACCTCATCGCAGTGCAGGCCAATCGAGGCCGAAATGCATACGCAAATACAGAATGGCCTTCTTCTGTCTACAACCGCGTTGCCCGACTGAAACCAAAGGACCGCGAAAAGGAAGACAAAACTACAGAGATTGAATTATGGAGCACTTTTTGTCTTAAAACTTGTGTGTTAAACGGTAGACGGTTGTCGGTCCTTTTTTGTTAAAGCGGTTCTCATACCTGCTTTCGGAGCTCAAACACCGCGCACTCGCTCGAGCAGATAACTGAACTACGGATTGCACAGGGTAGCTGTAAAACTAAGAAGACAAATATTTCCGTGGATAATTTTGCACGCCTGCATCGAAAGTCGTCAGGCTGTTCGTCTCGTAGAGAGAGAAAACTGCCGTTACAATGGCTTCTGGGAAATGTTAGAAACCACCCATCGTTAAAGGTAATTGATATCGGACAGCAGCGTGAGCGAACTAACTTCCCCTGCCCGCTGTCAGCGTGAACCAAAGTAGCGGACAGGTTCAAAATGCGCCGGTTGCGTTCTGTGTAGTCACCCTGCTGAAGCGTCATTGCGGTTGCGGGCAACGTTTACTTTCGTTGACCTTGTTGGGGGGTTGCCTAAAACGTATATCGTCAAATAGTTGAGTGGGCCCCTTCCAAGTGAGGGGTCACAAAGGGAAGCTCCCCAACCGGCACCCGGAGGACTCGTCGCTGTCTACACGCGTATTAGTCATTCTCCACGAGAAGACTGCACCGTTCCTGTCTCTGAAAAGCAGGGACAGAAACATATAGGGGCTTATTTGCTCTCCTACACCTTAACAACACAAGAGGTACGTGCCTCCTCGGGTCCCTCAAACAATCTGTCGATTGCCTCTTGCCTTCAAGTAGCGATTCCGCGTTCATGGTATCTTTTTTTATTGCCCAGAGCCTGTCAACAATTAAGCGCTCTTTGAAAACAATGTCCGCGGCTCGTTTTTCAGGACTTGAAATGGCGCTTAGTGACGGCAGTTGATCATAATATCTCGCTTTCGAAAGCACCGACAAAATGTGTTTTCCAACCTGCCTCTTTATCTGCCGACGAACCGAAAAATGCCAAAATGAGAAGCCCGCTGGCGAAAAACGCGGTTCTCTACGCAACTGTTTCTTATCCTCCTCCTCCTCCTGCTCCTAGTGCACGTGCCGCGGCGACTGGCACGAGCTCCCGCGCGGTGCTGCTTTCCCTGGGACTATTTTTGCACGTCGGACGCGGAGGATTACGTGACAGCAAGGGCTATTTAAACCTACGTCACGGCTACGTGTTGCCGTCCTGGTCCGCCTTGCCCTCTCAGTACGCAATATTTGCGATTTTTTTGCCGCCTCTAGCGTCCGGCGCTGTGGTGGTTCTGCATGCTCGTTTGGTTTTTACTGACTTTTTCCCTTCCTTTCCCAACCGCCGCCGATGGAGCGTATACGGGCATCCTCGAGAAGCGGCTAATTTAGGCGGTCGGTGACAAGGGAGTATCGCGCTCCCTCCTCCTAAATACTTTGCTGGGCACCGCTTCGTTTCATAAACTCGGCTTGACGAGCTGCCATTGTAAATGAAAAGCGGAAAAACTTACAAAAGCAAATAAGCACGTAGACCTCCTCAAGTTGCATGCGCTCGCTGCTTGATTTCTGCCACTGCTCTCCGCGCGTAGTACTCTGTACAGCACCCTTTCACACTTGGCAGGAAACTATAGCAATGAAATTCAAAGCAAACCAGCGAGAACGAAATTGGTGCTGAGTTAAAATATTTGTTCACGTCTCATTCCGCGTATTAGAGCGAAAAGTCTGGAGGTGAGGTACAGGCCATACGGGGGCTATCACGGAAAGAACCTAAAAATGAAAATAACGAAGATCGGGCAATTCAAAGTTGCTTGGCGATTTATCCGCAAATTTGAGCAAATGAACTTTAATAAGAAATGAAATGCGTGAAAGTCAACAATAAAATATGAATAGAAGATAAGAAGTGTAATGCTAACTCATTCATCGCTCCCGTATTTTTTTTTCTCTTCGCCACCAAACTTCCCATCTCGAGCAAGCGGAATAAACCTTTGCCTAGGCCTGCTCGTCCATGGTTTTGCGCCGTTTTACCTTGCGAAGTATGAACCGGTTCGAGTTATTCAGCGTGTACGTGCTGAGCCCCACGTGCTAAGATGAGTGGGAGCAAGAGAGCGCGCAGCTCGCTCATTCCGCGCATACAAATAAGTGAAATAGAGACGTGCTATCCACAAGGGGGAGTGAGATTTTCAGCGTGTGCGCTGCACCACCTCCGCCTCCTGCAATCAGGGTAGAGCTCAAAGGACTGCCAATCAAACAAGTAGACACCATCAGAATCCTAGGCATGTTCATTCAGAGTAACCACAGAAATTTAGGAACATTAGATAAACTAACCACAACAGTCACCCAAACAGCCAGACTAATCAAGCGAATAGCCAACAAGAGGAGGGGCATGAAAGAACGCGACACCTGTCGACTCATTCAGGCTTTCGTCATCACCAGGCTAGTCTACACCCTGCCCTATCTGCACCTTTACCAAGACGAAAAGCAAAAGGTTGAATGTCTTATCCGGCAAGCTTACAAGACAGCACTAGGACTATCGAGAAACACCTCAACCGATAGGCTCTTAGCTCTTGGAATGCACAACACACTTGATGAACTCAAGGAAGCGCATTTAATAACGCAGTACTCCAGACTGGCGCGCACCAAAGCCGGGAGGCTTGTCTTGCTGAGGATAGGCATCAATGCCGAACCCACGGCGGACGATCCCAGGCAAATACCCACAGCAATCAGGAAGGAGCTTGTTATCAAGCCCCTCCCTAAGAATATGCAGCCTATTCACCACGAAAGCAGGCTACTAGCACGCGCACGTGCACTACACACCAAATACAAAGGAAACCATTCGGTTGCTCACGTAGATGCGGCCGAATATGAAGAGACGGACCGCGGTTTCGCGATTTGTGCGGTGACTGGGGCCCGTGAGTCCACGCCTACCAAAATCTTAGCTTCAGCTACTGTACGCACCAGAACCTCCGAGGCTGCAGAGGAAGCAGTCATCGCGCTGGCTATCGCTTCTACCGAAGCAGATATTATAGTCAGTGATTCCAAAACAGCCGTACGGAATTTCGGGAGGGGCCGTCTGTCGGCTGCCGCCAGGAATATCCTTAAAAGCTACCGTCCAGTCCCTGGTAGGACGATAGAACTGGTATGGGTTCCGGCTCACTCGGGCAATCCCGGGAACGAGAAGGCTCACGAATATGCCCGAGGTTTCGTCGGCCGGGCGGTGAGCACCTCGTTTCCCGCGGGCGCGAGGGAGGGCTTGCTCTCGTTCCATGATATAACTCGCCATTTTAGCCTGGGAAGGCGCATCTTTCCTCCACCACACAATTCATTAAGCAAGGCCCAGGAGATACCCTGGCGCCAGCTACAAACCCGCTGCTTCCCCTGCCCCAAAGTTTATTCATATATATTCAAAGAGCAGGTTGACCCTGAATGCAAAGAGTGTGGCGTCGACGCTACTTTAGACCACATTACATGGGGGTGCGCGGCCTATCCGCCACCCGCCGATTTGCTGCCAGCTCCATCTCTGGAGGAGTGGGAGGCCGTGCTGCGCTGCTCGGACCCGGCCATCCAGGCTCAGGTCACTGAGTGGGTCGAAGAGATCGCCGACAGGACGCAACTGGCGGCCATCTGGCGCGGCCAGCAATCAAACTGAACCTCTTAAAGCCGATGAAATAAATGTTTTCAGATCCATCCATCCAAATCTTCTCTTCCGGTAACCAGACACCCGCGTGAGCGCAGACACACACACACACACACACACACACACACACACACACACACACACACACACACACACACACACACACACACACACACACACACACACACACACACACACACACACACACACACACACACACACACACACACACACACACACACACACACACACACACACACACACACACACACACACACACACACACACACACACACACACACACACACACACACACACACACACACACACACACACACACACACACACACACACACACACACACACACACACACACACACACACACACACACACACACACACACACACACACACACACACACACACACACACACACACACACACACACACACACACACACACACACACACACACGCACGCACGCAAGAAATACATTTCAGTGCGCCGCCGTCGTGAACGCTTCCTCCTGTACGCCGGGAGCCCATTCCCTCATTCACCCCATGCAGTCGTCAGAAAGATGGGGAAAAAATTGGAAGCGTCCTAGATTTGGAGAACCTGACAGAACATATGAGCCCTGGGAGGCACTACTTCTCAAACAGGACGAAAAATGACAATGTGAAGTCATCCGTCTCGCCCTGGCCGCTGCTCAGATCCAAGAGATCCAAGTCGACAGATGAGGGGGAGGACACGGCATGGGACTTAGCTGCGCCTCGGATCCTCGCCAACCTTTTGACGAGTGCAAATAAATGTTATTTCTCTCTCCCGAAAACAAAAACAAAAAAAAAAGCGCTCAGAGCGGGCAAAGATGCTCCCGTGCACTCCCCAATCACCCCACCCACTCGTCAGAGAAGCGGGAAAAAGCCTGCTGAGAGAGCAAGCAGGACCAAGTTGGCAATGCGTAGCCGTGAGATACGTTTAACGTCGCCCTTGTCATATTTTTGAGGTCCTGGGCACGCAATCACGTGATACAAATTGAGGTTGTGCCTACGTCACTACTGCTTGTCCTGCCAATGTTTTTTTTCTTTTTTTATGTAATGGGAGTGAGTGAGAGGGGACTGCAAGATCTCTCTCAAGTTCACTGCGTAGGAAGGATGAAACCGGGGCTGGCAGAATAGATGTCGAAGCGCGTTCAAATAAGCTGCCCTCGGAGCTCGCTTAATTGTGCGTGTGTAGCCTTGTATACATGAGCCCGACGCAAGCGGGTCGGGTAGGGGGGAGCCGGTTGTCGGGGTGAGCCAGCCCAACCCGTCAGGGTTTACATGAACTCGTTTCTGTCGGACGTAGTCGAGCAGAGATCTCTGTGCTTCACCGTGCGTCGAGCAAGTCAATCAAAGTCGTACACTACGGTGGAGTCCTTTATCATTGGAGTATGGCTTCCACTTGAGTATATAAAAGGGTCTCTAAATGTTGGAGCGAATTACATTAGCCTCGCAGATTTTTGGGGATTAGAGCGGCCCTGAGTAGGGTGCTCTCTGGATTTTGAAGGAATGAGTGCGTCCTTTCGGCTGATCTTTTTCTTGTTACTTTGTGTGTGTTTCTTGTTTTCCTTCGCATGTGTGCAAGTCTCGTGCAGGTAGAACGAGAGGAAGGAAATGAATAACACGGTATGAAAGAGCACTGAACAAGGGTAGAGGGGAGACCGGCTTCACTTCGCCGGTCGAGCCAACGTTTCGACAAGTTGACTTGTCTTTGTTTGTGTTTTCGTTCGTGTATCACTATAGTACCCACGCTATGTTGTGATGTGCGAATTGACGGACTATTTTCAAGTTGTGTGTGCCCAATGCTCACGTACGTAAGTCTGGAAGCCGGGGGAAGTGTGGCGGTGGCGCTGCTGAAGCGGAAGGTGTGCGCGTGGTGACGTTAGAGTGACGTGCGCTATAGGGTGCCTCGATGCGCGCGCCCATTAGTGCGCTAGCATTCTAACGCAGCGGGAGTCGCCTTTGTGTTGTGTGCAGCGATACGAAGGCTTTGGTCCGCCATCTCGCTATTTCGCATCTCAGAGAGCTGCAAGGATGACTTCGGCTCGGCGTCTACTCGCATGCCACTTCGACGGCGTGACCGTCGGAGCGGCGGCTGCACTTGCCCCCGGCGCTGACTTCGATCTGTGAATAGCACGAGACACTTGTAACCGCGCATACGCACTAAGCCACTAGTACGAACGCCGTACTCTAGAGTTGTGCCGCGCGGGTGTCTTCATGGAACGGACCTTAATTTGTCAGGATATTGCTGGGTGGCTGGTGTGTTGGCCGGCGCCTTAGTTATAATTATTCGGGCCAACCTGCCCACCGTTTTACTCTCCGTACGTTACAGGGGGTGGAGCGACAAACTTCTCCCCCCCCCCCCCCCCCCCCGCGTGCGAAATCACAGATTCGGACTGCTGACCGGCGATAGGGGCCACGCCTGATAGGCCGTTGGTCGGAGGCATGAACTTACTCAACATCGGTCGCAATGAAATTTACTTACGTACACGCACAAAAAGGAAAAGTTACATTGGACAACAGGAATAAAAGAAAGACATGATGTATGTATCGAACAGAAAGATGACGCAGGCAACAACTATTAACATGAAGCGGGAAACGACAAAGAGACGACTTTAAATGCGGGAAGGACTGCAACCAAAGAGCGAGATGAGCACAAGGGAGTGCAACGAGATATAGAAAAGAGTTCGAGAGGGTGGTAGGAAACGGTGGCTGAGCTGGGTCGGTCTGGTAAGGTCCGGTCGCAGGGAGCGTCGGGCTGCGGATACTCGCCACGGGGCCGAGGTGATCGCGGGGACACAGGCGGTTTGGGGCCACGCGTCTTCGGGGCCGCGGTCACCGAGCTCACCGCAACAGACCCCCGCCTCTGGCCGACCCTAGCTCGCCATCGCACACTGGCTAACCTCACACACCCGTCCGCACGCACCAATTTCTTCAAGCCGACTGGCGCAAGAAATTGGTGCGTGCGGAAGTGGCGCGCGTTCTGTCGCCACCGCCTCCTCGTGACAAAATCTGCTTTAAGGCGAGGCCAGAGCACAGCAAGCGCGAACACGCGCCAGACTCGAACGCTTCCAAGAAACTAACCAGTGGGCTTGGCGGCACCGGCGCGAACAGAATGAACAATTCACTTCTCACCCTTCGCCAGGTGGTGGCCTATTCTGCACAAGTTCTACCGGAACATATCCTCGTCAACGTATCGTGGAACACGGCTTTCCTTTGCGCCGCACAAGAAACAGGAGCGGCTGCAACAAGCTTTGACGAATGGCAATTGACCTGCAGCCGCTGCGTCGGCACAGCACCAGGAGCATCGACATTATCGGCGGAGGCGTTTTCCTTGAACCAGCCTGTCCCTGATTTCGGCAGTGGGCTTGGCGGCACCGGCGCGAACAGAATGAACAATTCACTTCTCACCCTTCGCCAGGTGGTGGCCTATTCTGCACAAGTTCTACCGGAACATATCCTCGTCAACGTATCGTGTAACACGGCTGTCCTTTGCGCCGCACAAGAAACAGGAGCGGCTGCAACAAGCTTTGACGAATGGCAATTGACCTGCAGCCGCTGCGTCGGCACAGCACCAGGAGCATCGACATTATCGGCGGAGGCGTTTTCCTTGAACCAGCCTGTCCCTGATTTCGGCAGTGGGCTTGGCGGCACCGGCGCGAACAGAATGAACAATTCACTTCTCACCCTTCGCCAGGTGGTGGCCTATTCTGCACAAGTTCTACCGGAACATGGCCTCGTCAACGTATCGTGGAACACGGCTTTCCTTTGCGCCGCACAAGAAACAGGAGCGGCTGCAACAAGCTTTGACGAATGGCAATTGACCGGCAGCCGCTGCGTCGGCACAGCACCAGGAGCATCGACATTATCGGCGGAGGCGTTTTCCTTGAACCAGCCTGTCCCTGATTTCGGCAGTGGGCTTGGCGGCACCGGCGCGAACAGAATGAACAATTCACTTCTCACCCTTCGCCAGGTGGTGGCCTATTCTGCACAAGTTCTACCGGAACATGGCCTCGTCAACGTATCGTGGAACACGGCTTTCCTTTGCGCCGCACAAGAAACAGGAGCGGCTGCAACAAGCTTTGACGAATGGCAATTGACCGGCAGCCGCTGCGTCGGCACAGCACCAGGAGCATCGACATTATCGGCGGAGGCGTTTTCCTTGAACCAGCCTGTCCCTGATTTCGGCAGTGGGCTTGGCGGCACCGGCGCGAACAGAATGAACAATTCACTTCTCACCCTTCGCCAGGTGGTGGCCTATTCTGCACAAGTTCTACCGGAACATGGCCTCGTCAACGTATCGTGGAACACGGCTTTCCTTTGCGCCGCACAAGAAACAGGAGCGGCTGCAACAAGCTTTGACGAATGGCAATTGACCGGCAGCCGCTGCGTCGGCACAGCACCAGGAGCATCGACATTATCGGCGGAGGCGTTTTCCTTGAACCAGCCTGTCCCTGATTTCGGCAGTGGGCTTGGCGGCACCGGCGCGAACAGAATGAACAATTCACTTCTCACCCTTCGCCAGGTGGTGGCCTATTCTGCACAAGTTCTACCGGAACATGGCTTCGTCAACGTATCGTGGAACACGGCTTTCCTTTGCGCCGCACAAGAAACAGGAGCGGCTGCAACAAGCTTTGACGAATGGCAATTGACCGGCAGCCGCTGCGTCGGCACAGCACCAGGAGCATCGACATTATCGGCGGAGGCGTTTTCCTTGAACCAGCCTGTCCCTGATTTCGCCAGTGGCCTTGGCGGCACCGGCGCGAACAGAATGAACAATTCACTTCTCACCCTTCGCCAGGTGGTGGCCTATTCTGCACAAGTTCTACCGGAACATGGCCTCGTCAACGTATCGTGGAACACGGCTTTCCTTTGCGCCGCACAAGAAACAGGAGCGGCTGCAACAAGCTTTGACGAATGGCAATTGACCTGCAGCCGCTGCGTCGGCACAGCACCAGGAGCATCGACATTATCGGCGGAGGCGTTTTCCTTGAACCAGCCTGTCCCTGATTTCGGCAGTGGGCTTGGCGGCACCGGCGCGAACAGAATGAACAATTCACTTCTCACCCTTCGCCAGGTGGTGGCCTATTCTGCACAAGTTCTACCGGAACATGGCCTCGTCAACGTATCGTGGAACACGGCTTTCCTTTGCGCCGCACAAGAAACAGGAGCGGCTGCAACAAGCTTTGACGAATGGCAATTGACCTGCAGCCGCTGCGTCGGCACAGCACCAGGAGCATCGACATTATCGGCGGAGGCGTTTTCCTTGAACCAGCCTGTCCCTGATTTCGCCAGTGGCCTTGGCGGCACCGGCGCGAACAGAATGAACAATTCACTTCTCACCCTTCGCCAGGTGGTGGCCTATTCTGCACAAGTTCTACCGGAACATGGCCTCGTCAACGTATCGTGGAACACGGCTTTCCTTTGCGCCGCACAAGAAACAGGAGCGGCTGCAACAAGCTTTGACGAATGGCAATTGACCTGCAGCCGCTGCGTCGGCACAGCACCAGGAGCATCGACATTATCGGCGGAGGCGTTTTCCTTGAACCAGCCTGTCCCTGATTTCGGCAGTGGGCTTGGCGGCACCGGCGCGAACAGAATGAACAATTCACTTCTCACCCTTCTCCAGGTTAGTGACAAACGTTATTACAGCAGTATTAGGGACGACTGTCCTGGTTTGCTAGTGCTGCCGAGCCCACATGCCGTCTTGTCTATTGCTGTTGAGTGTTGCGATGTCATTTCTGGCATTCTGCTGTGTTGTGGCGATATTGAAACGAACCCGTAGCCCGACACGGCGGCTTTGTTACAAACTATTCTTGATGGTCAAAACGAAATAAAGGCGGATATATCAGAAATGAAGCATAAGCTGTCTAACATTGAAACGGTGGTATCTCATGTGACTGAATTGGCTAAAAGGCTTGAGGAGTATGAGAATGAACTATCTAGTTTGCGTGAAAGCATGGATAACATGTTAAGAAAGATCGACGACCTCGAGAATCGTTCTCGTCGAAGCAATGTTGTCATTCACGGTATTCGTGAGGTTCCAGATGAAACGTACGAACAGCTAAAAACCAGTGTAGTAAGCGGTGTTTTTCATGAAAAACTGGGCGTTTCCGTGGCGAGCACCGAACGTATTCATAGGATAGGACGACCAAGCACAGAGCGTCCCAGGCCTGTAATTGTGCGTTTTGGCAACTACAATGAAAAGGTAGAAGTACTAAAAAATACCAAGAAGTTGAAGGATACAAATTTTTCAGTTCACGAAGATTTCTCAAGTATCGTCAGGAACAGAAGGCAAAACCTTTGGAAAAGTGCTGCAGATAACCGAAAGAACGGACAAAAAGTGGCTTTAATTCTTGACAAGCTGAAAATAGATGGTGTCATGTATGCTTGGAATGACGTTACAAGCGAACGTTATCAGGTTCATCAGCCGCTATCAAATGCTTCCACGTCTGCCCGAGAGAGTGCTTGTACGCCTACCCGGGGGAGTGCTTCTCCATCTGTTCAAGACTGACAGACAAGCGGAAATGAATTTCATATACTAAACATAAATGCACGCAGTCTTGTTAATAAGGTAGAGGAGCTGGAGTACGTTTTATTAGAACACCAACCTGATGTCGCAGTTGTCACGGAAACTTGGCTTCACCCTGAGATTTTGGATACGGAGATATGCCCCCCTGGGTATGGCGTTATCAGATTTGACCGCCGAGGGGGAGGCGTAGCTATTTTCATTGACAATACGATACAGCACACGGTTATTTCAGGCCCTCATAACATCGAATCCGCTTTTTGCCGAGTCTATCGCGGAACACATGAAATTTTAATTGGCGCTGTGTATCGTCCTCCGGGCGCAACTTCAGACGTCGTTGATGCATTGAACGACTTTCTACACCATTTGCGAATTCAAAACAAAAACGCAATAATCGCGGGGGATTTTAACGTTGCGGATGTGAAATGGGATGAAATGATGCCGGGGCAACGTGAACGAGAGGCAGCGCTCGGTCTTCTAGATTTGTGCTTTTCTCATGGGCTTCAGCAGGTAGTACGAGAGTACACAAGAGTACAGGGTAACAGCAAATCAGTCTTAGACCTTCTTTTTCTAACTCAAGGTCTTTTGTCACAGCCGGTGGAGGTAGAAGTGTTGCCTGGCCTTTCCGACCATTGTCTAGTTAGTATGAAATTGTCCTTTGCCTCTTTTCGAAAGAAAACGATTGAAGTGTCATCTTACAGAGATTTTAACAGGGCAGACGACACCGCCGTACTTGACGAGCTAGATTACTGCTTTGGCCCGTTTGAAGAACTAAGCTGTAACGAATCAGTGACTGTTAATGAACTATGGTTAGAATTCAAATCTTTAGTCCATAGGTGCATAACTCATTATGTGCCACTGGTCACAAAAAAGACACGTGCGTGCAGTCTGTGGATAACAAGGAACATTATTCAACTAAGAAGAAAAATTGGCAGGCGTAGGAAAAAGTACCGACGCACACTCGATCCGGCTGCGTTGAGTGACATGCTAGCTCTAAGTAGTAATATGAGGTCACACATAAAGGAATCTAAATTGAAGTTTTATAACGTTACATTGGAAAAATTTCTACGAGAATCACCTCAAAAGTTTTGGAGACACTTGGCAGTACCAAAGAAAAATGTCGCGGAGATAAGCTCAGGGAGCGGACCTATAAGTGAAAAGACTGAAATGTGCGATCTTTTCAATAGATACTTCGCAAGTGTTTTCAGTGAAGACGATAACAAGCCAGCGGATACTAGGTTCGCTGCTGAAACACGCGCAATTGACGACATAAGCTTATCGATAGAAGGCGTACTGAATTCATTGTTGAGCCTAAAAACATCAAAATCAATGGGCCCTGATGATATTCCTAATCTTTTTTTGAAGCGATACGCAGAATGGTCAGCTAGATACCTCGTACTAGTGTTTAGGAAGTCACTATCAACAAGCACGGTTCCCGATGATTGGAAAACTAGCAAAATAGTTCCTATTCTCAAGACTGGTGATTCAAAAACGGTCAGTAATTATCGTCCCATCGCACTAACGTCAACCTGTTGTAAGCTTCTAGAGCACATTGTCTCAAAGCACATTCGACAATACTTAACAGATATTGAATTCTTGAATAGGTGTCAGCATGGTTTTCGACAGGGCATGTCAACGGTTACACATAGAAGCTTTGCATGATTTTAGCGAAATCATTGACCAGAAAGGGCAAATTGACATAATATTCCTAGACTTTAGGAAAGCCTTCGATCAGGTAAATCATAGAAAACTTTTAAGCAAATTTCAATCAGTACTCAAAAACTCAAATATAGTTCGTTGGCTGGAAAGTTTTCTTGTGGGCCGCAGGCAATTTGTAAGTATTGACGGGAGCGCATCCCAAGTGTGTGACGTGACATCGGGAGTGCCACAGGGCTCGGTACTCGGACCGTTATTGTTTCTTGTTTACATAAACGACCTCATTGAAGATTCAGAAATCAAGGCCAGATCATTTGCAGACGATTGCATTATTTATACTAATGTTAATTCAGTTGAAGATCAAGTTAAGCTTAATGGTTACCTGCTCAACATTAGCGAATGGTGTAGAAAGTGGCAAATGTCTTTAAACCCCAGTAAAACAGTATGTATGACAATCACACACAAACATCAGCCACTCGAATTTGACTACTCATTACAAGAAAACAAACTTAATCGAGTAACAGAATATACATACCTGGGAGTGACAATTACTTCAGACCTGCGTTGGAACACTCACGTACATAACATTGTTGCTAAAGCAAATAAAAGATTAGGATTCATTAGGCGGTCACTTAAGCATGCTACACAGGATACTAAACTTACGGCTTATAAGATGCTCGTACGGCCGATAATGGAATATGCGTGTGAGGTGTGGGATCCCTACACTCAAACACTTGCAGCTGAACTGGAGCGAGTGCAGCGACGTGCACTTCGCTTTATCTATTCTCGCTTCCGAAGACAAGATCAGGTAATCCCACTTTACACTTTAGCGAACTTGCGCACTCTTCAATGTCGCCGGAAACAAAAAAGACTCATTCTTTTCTATAAGATTATGAACAACATGGTACATATCGATAAGCAGCAATGCATAAGCGAAACTACTTCACGTATCACTCGGGGTAAACATTGCAGACACGTAAAAGAACAAAAGTTTTCTAAGCACTGCTACAAGCATTCCTTCTTCCTGTCCACAGTGAGAGAATGGAACAGACTGCCAGAGAATGTGGTGCTCGCATCGGGTGTGGATGTGTTCTCTGCCGGAGTTCGTGATTGTTGGCATAGTGCCTGATATAATGCGCCTCGCATTTGTGTTGGGTATGGTGTTTTCACATTGTTTTCTGTTTCGTTGCAGCGATATTTTTGCGCATTTTTATTTGTTGCTTAGAGGTCAGTTCCATTTTTGATATGTTAAAACTTGGCACCGACTGGATGGTGCTGGTGTTTTGTTTGTCGTGTTCCGCCTTTGTAATCTGTACCCTGTATCGCTCCTATCTTGGTCCTGACCGGACTGATAGTATCTCTAATAAATAAATAAATAACTTTCCGAATCAAAAATACAGAAACAGCCCGGCGGTAAAGCTATGTTGGACAGCCCGATAGAAGGAGGTCTCATTTCTCCACCTTGTAACCGATAGCCGCATCTGTCTGCTTTCGAGACGGGGCGGCCGGGTCTGAGTTTCCCTCCCTCCTGGCCGGTCCAAGTCGTCACTACAAAAATAAAGCGCTCAAGGAAGAACAGAAAGAAACGGAGAGGGAACAGCGAAAGCTCTGTTCCCGATATGGGTCGAACTCGGCGCCACTGCGCCTGGGTCCTCGCTGCAGGCACAACTTCTTGACAGATGTGTACGCTTCTATTAATTCCCTAGATTAGTGAGAGGTGGCGTACTTATTATAAAGGCGTCTTCCTGAGTGTTAAGTGGTGTCTTCTTTGACGGACGCGGCGAAATACCACAGTCCACCACTGTATATTTTTACACTTCTTGTTTCGCTTCACGAGAGCGTACACGATAAACGAAGACTCAAGAACAAAAAGACATCGTTGTAATGCGCCTCAGTCAGCCCGTTTAGTTATTTTTTTTTCCACCGTGGTGAAGCCTTTGTAACGAACTACACCAACTGCTAGCCTTGGACACGCCTTCTCGTTGCGCGGTCCCAGAGAGAGCGGCCTTTCCAGAAGGAGCGTCCGTAAGCAACACATGCGCTGAATCATTTTGCAACTTTTGAACCATGCCCTGCTTTCAGCAGGACATGGCTAACGAAAAAAAAAATGAATTAATGTCGGTCCTTACATCCGCCAGGAAAATCGATGAGGACGGCAACTACCCTTATTCACCGTGACCCGCTGCTGGGTTGCTGCGGCGGCATTTCATTTTGCTTACGGCCAATCGATGGTCTCAGGACCCATTTGACGGCGAAAAACAAGCAAAACAGTTTTGAAGCGAAAAGCTTCATTAGGCTAGTCAACACCGGGGTGAGCGTGGCATCGTCGTCAGAAAAAGCCACAGCTGCGCATGCGCGAAACTGCGTGACGTCAGACGAGAGGCGCACGTGGTCGAGCCGCCGCTTTGCGAGAACCGCGTGACGTCAGATGAGAGGCGCATGCTGACTCTGCCGGTTCACCTTCAGCTGCTGCCGCGCGCTGCTGCAGATACGCGGCTGTGGTCGTAGCGGTTGGCATATATGTAGGAGCTCTCTAAGGAGAGCGCAGGCGGCCATGGAAGAAGACGATGCTGAAGTGATGGCATGGAAATTGGCCGAGAAGTAGCGGAGAAATGCCAGACGTAGGGCTCAGCAAGCTGCTGAAACGCCGGAAGTGCGGGAGGCTCGTCTTGTTACACGGCGACAAAGAGACGCTGAGCGTCGTTTGAGTGCGGCGAGCACGACTATTAACGAAGATTCCGAACACAGAAAAGAACGATATAATGAGAGGCGTCGAGACAAACGAGCAGTGGAGACCTCTAAGCAAAGAGAGGAGCGCCTGGCGGAACGACGACAAGAGGCTCAAAGACGGCTTTCACCTACCACCCGTTTTAACAGCGAGCAGAGTGAAAGTGACGAGGCCATCGACGACGAACTGAACAGTCGCCGGTGTAGAGACTACACATTGAAAGTGTGTGAAAGCGCGGGTGCTACAAAGATGTTTAAGACTGAGTTTGAGGACAATCCGTTCGGTCATGTATGTGACGTCTCGAAAGACTGGCATCTACGAGATTTAAGACCGGTAAGTAATGACATGCGCGTAACATGGCATCGCCGAAGCTTTTCGCTTCTGATATCCGGGATTACCCGAGCTAAGCCCCAGCCAATTTTTTGTAGGACACTTTTTGGGTTTCCTTTTTCGTAACCTTGTGGCGAGGCATTGTTCTTGTAAAATGCAAGTGACTTCTCTCTGCAGCCATTTCATGCGGGTGCGTTATGCTGGCTCACATGTGGAGGCAGCTCAACACTCATCGCTACTGCATGCGCGGAACTTACGGTAAGGCTTTTCTCACGCCATTGCCAAGAGCGGTTGCCCCGACAAATTACTGCTTGCTTTTCCGGTGCTTCGCGTGCGAATCATGCTGCGAGCTGCCAAAATGTCGAAGTGGCTCAAGGTCAGCATAAATGCCTTTCCACTCCACCGAGGCCGGATAAACATCGCTGCTCCGCCGTCGCTTCTGTCGCGGCGGCAAAGTGCGTATACCTTACCCCCTTTCCGTAGGAGGTCACCGCCGTCCGGTTTGCCCACGGCCTTTCTTTATTTCTTTTTGTTTCTTTCTACCTGGTTAATCCTCGTATGCAGAAGTGCGAGTGCTGGCAGAGATTGCAAAGGCAAAGCAGCGTCCGCACGCTCATGCGCCTTTGATCATGTAATTAACGACAATTTGCTATACTATACGACTATGAGAGATACAGGGCTTTTTTGTTTTGCTTTTTTTTAGCTGAGTAACTCACTGTGCCCTTAGTTTCGTGTTTGTCAGCATTGTTGTCCTAACTTTACACTAATGTCAGCACGAGCGCGGTCTTGTCAGGTCGGTCATCTGCTAACGCTGCTGTACACGCTACTGTTCTTCAATAAAACTTTGATTTGCTACAAACGAAACTCAATTTGACGCGCGGCAGTATTGAAGTGGCTCCTTTGCTTCTTCCTCTCTTCTTTTTATAACTTTTACCTTTCAGGTTAGCAGCTCAAGGAGCCGGTGGCTCGCCGGTCGGTGTCCCCTTTGTTTTGTGATACTAACAGAAAGATCACAGTTTGAGCGGCGTTCTATGTGTGCGTCTCAGGCTAGCCGGCATTGTTTTCAGGAGGGGTTGTGGTTGATCGAGGGATAACAGTTCCGGCCAGCACTGTGCGCTCGTGTTCTTTAGCAAAGAGTTTTTCATGTCAGCCCGAGGGACTGTTTTCCAGTTTTATGGTGATACTTTCCGGCGAAAACAACATTGGCCAGTTTAACTGAAGCTCTCTCAAGTAGCTGCAGTCTTAATTATTCCTACAAGTAGATGATATACACGATTAATATTCTTTGAGAACTCCAGAATGAGAGCGAGAGTTGCGAGAGAGGTTCATATTATTGTTAGTTTCATGAATCTATATGCAAGCTAACCATAGTGAGTCGGGAGTACAAGCTGTACATTAAAGAAAACAAAGTTACACAATCAAGTTATTGGGTGTATAAGTTACACAATAACAAACATAAGTCATACAAATACAGTATCAGTAATGGTTTTGGAGAAAAAAATAGTCACGCGCTACGCAGAGACAGATGTGAAAGAAGTGAAAGCCTGACTGTGTGGTTAGAGGAGGACGCTGATGAAGTGCGAAGGACGTTGGCCTGGCTGCCTGTTCTGCCTCCAGTCCATCCCTCGTCATCTGTGAATAAACGCATCCGATCCGTAACAATATTTGGTGTAGGTCAGCTCAGACACAATCTTCCTTGACTCCCCATTGGAAACACCACGCGTTTACAGGTGAATCTAATGGCGACGTTAAAGACTGGCTGACCCATTACCAAGGAGCCAGCAAGTACAATCATAGGGATCCAACTGCTCAACTCAGTAATGTCTTCTTTCTCACTAGGACCACCCTCATGTGTTTTGAGAATCACGAGGACACTTTCTTTGACCGGAACAGCGCGCACTTGCCCAAGCATCTGTTTTCACGAGGACACACCACTTGGACCCGGTTTGTGGATGAAATCATCAAGTGCTTCAGTGACACTTCGGCCAAGAAAAGGAGAGCCGATCAAACCCTTGCACAAAGAGCTCTGGTTCCAGGTGAGACATGCACGAAGTATATCGAGAAGGTGCTCAGACTGCCGACTTGTCAACAGAAACATGTCGGAAGAGGACAAGGTGGGCCACCCCTTGAAAGGAAAGACGCTTAAAACTTTCTCATCACGAAAGGAAACCTTGCCACTACAACAGTGTCGTGATGCAGCAGTGTCGTGCGTTTGAGGCACTCAAGTCGCGCCGCATTTTCCCCAAATTTGGTAGGTGTTCTAACGCCACAAGTGTTTCCAGCATCAACCTTCCTGCTTCTGAAGACATCGCCTCAGTGGTTCGGCGGATCGTGCGAGAATAGCCGACCTCTAGCTACCAGGTGCCGCCCACGATAAAGCGCACCAGGCATGCTCGTTGCTTGAGCCACTTATGAACCAACCTACTCCCTGGGCTCAACGTGCCAACAACGAGCGGCGCACCTACCAGGGCAGACACGATCAGCCCCTTCCTTCCGAATTTTACGAACACGGATATGAACAAGATCAGTATTCGTGTGAAGAATTTTTGTCTGCACCACCTGGACCTTTGACCACCGGATATTCGCGTTCGGAGTGAGTCATTTTTCCTACCTCTACGGTAATCGAGAGGAGCCAATTTATTACAGTTGCGACCGCAGCGGACACATCTCCCGCTGTTGTCAGCGTCATCAATCTACGCGTGCTTGCGCACAACGTCCATCTCGATTTCAAGACAACGCGCCATGGCAGCCGCCTGCTTCTCTTCGCCAACTCTTTTTCCCGTACGACCGCGCTGATTCTCCTGCCTCCGAGCGCAGCATGACTCCACCTCCTATCCTGCCGCGACTTTCACCGTCGCCTCGTCTCCGCTCCAGCCCGCCACCCACGGGAAACTAGCTGGTGCGTCCGATGGTCGCCGGCTGGTCAACTTCGCCCATACCTCTTCCAATTGTCATGCTGAAGAACAGTGTGTGTGCGTGTTAACAATGTTAGTACAATTGCTTTAGTGGACACTGGTGCCGCTGTGTCTGTGATGACACTTTCATTTAGAAATCGTCTCGTCCAGAAAGCTATGTTTGTGTGGAACCAAGTGACCACATCTTGCGGCGTTCGGGCGAAACTAACTCTTGTTGGCCTTTGCTTGGCTGCGGTTAATTTGGGTGGCACAAGTTTCAGGACTGAATTTGTTTTGTTACCTTGTGCCCCGCATAACGTCATTGTGGGCATCGATTTTTGCGTGAGTGTGGCGCAACACCAGATAATGGAGCCGGCGAAATTTCTGCGCGGCAATACATGCTGTCAGCCTTGTAGTTAGAGATCCGTCCATGAGTCGCGATGATTTGCTTTTTCTCACGCAAGATGCGGTCTTGCCAGCTCAGACAGTCGATTTTGTCCCCGCGCAGTCTTTCAAAATTCGACTGGGGCATTCTCAACTTGTAATTGAAATGGACACCTGCAATGTGTTGAACAAAAATGTGTTGGTCCCTCGGGCTGTTGCCGACACAGAAGACGGTCCCACGCGCGTGAGCCTTGATCCTATCCGCATTGCCTGTGCGTCTGCCGGCTGGCTCTAAGCACGCAAGATTTGAAAACTATATATTAAAGAAGCGACAAACTGAAGTTCAGGACAGGAAGGTACTTGCTATTCTGGGTAAAGCGTACGATGAGGTGTGGAAGAACGAGGTTGCAGCGGAGAAAGACCTCGGTGATGGGGCAAGAAACATAGTCAACGCCAGGCAAAGGCGGGAAAGGTGACAGAGGTATACGTAAACAGCAGAGTCGCGGGCAGGCAAGCGAACTCGGTGGAGTGAAGGCGGTGTGTAGATTGAGGATCTTCTGAGCAGACATGTAGGTCCAAACGAAGATGGGCGTTGCAGCAGCAGCAAGCAAGCAAGCAGCAGCAGCAGCAAGCAAGCAGCAGCAAGCAAGCAAGCAGCAGCAGCAAGCATCAGCAAGCAAGCAAGCAGCAGCAGCAAGCATAAGCAAGCAAGCAGCAGCATCAGCAAGCAAGCAGCAGCAGCAAGCAAGCAAGCAGCAGCAGCAGCAGCAGCAGCAGCAGCAGCAGCAGCAGCAGCAGCAGCAGCAAGCAAGCAACAGCATCAGCAAGCAAGCAGCAGCAGCAGCAGCAAGCCAGCAAACAAGCAAGCAGCAGCAGCAAGCAGGAGCAGCAAGCAAGCAAGCAAGCAAGCAAGCAAGCAAGCAAGCAAGCAAGCAAGCAAGCAAGCAAGCAGCAGCAGCAGCAGCAGCAGCAGCAGCAGCAGCAGCAAGCAGCAAGCAGCAGCAGCAAGCAAGCAAGCAAGCAGCAGCAAGCAAGCAAGCAAGCAGCAGCAAGCAAGCAAGCAAGCAGCAGCAAGCAAGCAAGCAAGCAGCAGCAAGCAAGCAAGCAAGCAGCAGCAAGCAAGCAAGCAAGCAGCAGCAAGCAAGCAAGCAAGCAGCAGCAAGCAAGCAAGCAAGCAGCAGCAAGCAAGCAAGCAAGCAGCAGCAAGCAAGCAAGCAAGCAGCAGCAAGCAAGCAAGCAAGCAAGCAGCAAGCAAGCAAGCAAGCAGCAAGCAAGCAAGCAAGCAGCAAGCAAGCAAGCAAGCAAGCAGCAGCAAGCAAGCAAGCAAGCAAGCAGCAAGCAAGCAAGCAAGCAGCAAGCAAGCAAGCAAGCAGCAAGCAAGCAGCAGCAGCAAGCAAGCAAGCAGCAGCAGCAAGCAAGCAAGCAGCAGCAGCAAGCAAGCAAGCAAGCAGCAGCAGCAAGCAAGCAAGCAGCAGCAGCAAGCAAGCAAGCAGCAGCAGCAGCAAGCAAGCAAGCAGCAGCAGCAAGCAAGCAAGCAGCAGCAGCAAGCAAGCAAGCAGCAAGCAAGCAGCAGCAGCAGCAAGCAGCAGCAAGCAAGCAAGCAGCAGCAGCAAGCAGCAGCAAGCAAGCAAGCAGCAGCAGCAGCAAGCAAGCAAGCAGCAGCAGCAAGCAAGCAAGCAGCAGCAGCAAGCAAGCAAGCAGCAAGCAGCAGCAAGCAAGCAAGCAGCAGCAGCAAGCAAGCAGCAAGCAAGCAAGCAAGCAAGCAAGCAGCAAGCAAGCAGCAGCAGCAAGCAAGCAAGCAGCAGCAGCAAGCAAGCAAGCAGCAGCAGCAAGCAAGCAGCAAGCAAGCAAGCAGCAGCAGCAAGCAAGCAAGCAGCAGCAGCAAGCAAGCAGCAGCAAGCAAGCAAGCAAGCAGCAGCAGCAAGCAAGCAGCAGCAGCAAGCAAGCAGCAGCAAGCAAGCAAGCAGCAGCAGCAAGCAAGCAAGCAGCAGCAGCAAGCAATCAAGCAAGCAGCAGCAGCAAGCAAGCAAGCAGCAGCAGCAAGCAAGCAGCAGCAAGCAAGCAGCAGCAGCAAGCAAGCAGCAGCAGCAGCAAGAAACAGCAGCAGCAGCAGCAAGCCAGCAAGAAACAGCAGCAGCAGCAGCACCAGCAAGCAAGCAGCAGCAGCAGCAAGCAAACAGCAGGAGCAGCAGCAGCAAGCAAGCAAGCAGCAGCAGCAAGCAAGCAGCAGCAGCAAGCAAGCAAGCAGCAGCAAGCAAGCAGCAGCAGCAGCAGCAAGCAAGCAGCAGCAGCAAGAAAGCAAGCAAGCAGCAGCACCAGCAGCAAGCAAGCAAGCAGCAGCAGCAGCGGCAGCAGCAGCAGCAACAAGCAAGCAAGCAAGCAAGCAAGCAGGAGTAGCAAGCAAGCAAGCAAGCAGCAGCAGCAGCAAGCAAGCAAGCAAGCAGCAGCAAGCAAGCAGCAGCAGCAGCAAGCAAGCAAGCTTTCAAATCAATCGCGCTTCACCAGAGATGCAGTGAGGTCGACGTAGCCGAAGAATTTTGCGCAAGAATAGCAGGACCTTCAAACACACTCGCGCCACAGCAGTGTAGTGATGTTCCGCCATCGAGGGATTCACGGATGGATCTACTGTTCACACTGGAAGAACTTGACGCTGCTCTCGCTTGTTGTAAAAGGTCATCTTTGCCAGGGCCAGATGGTGTGACGTACTCTGCGCTGGCCAATCTAGGCCAAGGGGCTCGACAGGCTCTCTTGCAGACATACAACAGGTCATGGAGCGACGACAAAGTTCCTAGTGAATGGAAGACAAGTCGTATCATTCCACTTCTAAAACCCGGAAAATCACCGCTCGATATTAATTCATACCGCCCCATTGCGCTCTCCAGCTGCGTCTGCAAAGTAATGGAAAGGATGCTAGCTATTAACACGCATTGAGTGGTACTTGGAACGACACGAAAAATATCCAGATTTAATGTCTGGGTTTGGACGCGGCCGCACCTCTATAGATAATGTCGTAGACCTGGTTACGTCAGTCAATGTCCAAAAGAATCTGAAAAGATTGACTGCGGCATTGTTTTTGGACATTAAAGGTGCCTACGACAATGTAACACATGAAGCCATCCTAGATGCACTGGAAACTGCTGATATCGGAGGACGAACTTATAGCTGGATACGCAGTTATTTGTCAGACAGGTCACTGTTCATCCAGACAGAGGACGGACGAACATCCTCACATAGAACCTCTCGCGGAGTTCCGCAGGGTGGGGTACTGAGCCCCACTCTATTCAATCTTGTGCTCATCGGCCTAGTTGACCTGTTGCCTCAGTCAGCTCACATCTCCATATACGCGGATGATATTTGCATTTGGGCCTCAGGCGTGACTCGACCCCAAGTTCGTGAAGACTACAAAAAGCGGCATCGATTGTGACGTCATATCTTCGTGTACAGGGTCTTACTATCTCAACAGAGAAGTGTTCTGTGGTGGCCTTCACACGACAATCAATGTCACAATACGCAGTATACATAAATGGCAAAGCTATTCCTTATGAAAAGAGTCATCGCTTCCTTGGAATCGTCATTGATAGGAACCTCTCGTGGAGTCCACATATCAGTGGTATGAAGAAAAGACTGACGGCGATTACCCATGTTCTCTCCTTTCTAGGAGGCAAGTCCTGGGGCGCGTCAGTGCACTCTATGCTGCAACTATACCGTTCACTTTTCCTGGGTTACATGCGGTACAGCTTTCCAATATTCAATAATATTAGGAAGACGAACATCGAGATTCTCCAAAGCGTGCAAGCTCAAGCTCTCCGCATCTTCCTTGGATTGCCAAAATGCACCTCAACGGCAGCAACGGTTCTTCTCTCCCGCGAGCATCCCATAGCTACATATATTGCTGTTGAAACCATGAGGACACATATACGACACCTCATCCGGGTTTCCCGTCACCACCTGGCAACTATCCCAACAATTAGACCACATACTGCATTTGCCAAAACCATAGCAGCTCATCGCACCTACGTTCCTTCACAGTTCACTACAGCTTCAAGACCGAGTTTACCCATATGGAGCCTACATGAACCGAACGTTTACCTATCTATTTCGGGAGTAAAAAAGAAAACGGGTGTACCATTGCCTGCCTTGAAGCAAATGACGTTGGGTCACCTGTATTCTATGCACAATAATCGTGAACACGTCTACACCGATGGCTCAGTTACTTCAACAAGCTCCGCCGGGTCCGTAGTGATACAGTCGAGGTCCATCATGCTGAGGATCAAGACGACGTACCCCACCTCTTCAACTGGTGCGGAACTGGCTGCCTTACGTGCAGCTATTGAATACATCGGCCAGGAACTTCCAGGTGTCTGGTCCATTTTTACGGACTCGAAAGCAACGCTTCAAAGCGTTCAAGCTGCGCTACGTCGTGGATCACATGAACAACTAACTGCACAGATCCGCGTGCTATACCACGACGCTACATCAAAAGGTCATGATATAATTTTCCAGTGGCTACCTGGACATTGCGGTATTGAGGGAAACCACCAGGCAGACTAAGTTGCCCGTTCTGCACACAACGACGGAACTACAGTGAACATTTCTATATCTAGAGTTGACGCAGCTTGTCGGCTTCGTTCCTTAGCGGCGGAGCTAATGCTTTCAGCCTGGAACAAATGAGAATTTTCCAATCGACGCCTCAGGGAACTAGAGGCTGGGCTGCGCCTTCGTGTTCCCCCTAACAAAGGGCGGCGCGAAACAACACAGATGTGCCGTATGTGGCTCGGTGTTGCATTCACCAAAAAATACGCTTATGTGATGAGAATGGCGGATAGCCCTAACTGTGAAAGATGCGGCTGCGAAGAGACCACACAGCATCTCCTTTGCGAGTGCCCTGCTTTTTCAAGCGAAAGATATGCGCTGCGTTCGGCTCTGGACCATCTTGACAGCCGTCCTTTCACAGAGGAGAAAATCCTCGGCCCATGGCCACAGAAGGCATCTAACGGCAAAGCCTTCAAAACACTTATGTGTTTTATGAGAGACACAAACTTGATTGAGAAACTGTGACTGTGCTCCTCGCCGCCTTACCTTTCCCATCATTCTCTTCTATCTTTCTCCTTTAAACTCCTCATTCTCCTTCCCCAGTGCAGGGTAGCAAACCGGAAGCTTTCCTGATTAACCTCTCTGCCTTCTCTTTCTTTCTCTCTCTCTCAAGCAAGCAAGCAGCAGAGCAGCAAGCAAGCAAGCAGCAGCAGCAGCAAGCATCAGCAAGCAAGCAGCAGCAGCAGCAGCAGCAGCAGCAGCAGCAGCAGCAGCAGCAGCAGCAGCAGCAGCAGCAGCAGCAGCAGCAGCAGCAGCAGCAGCAGCAGCAGCAGCAGCAGCAGCAGCAGCAGCAGCAGCAAGCAAGCAAGCAGCAGCAGCAAGCAAGCAAGGAAGCAAGCAGCAGCAGCAAGCATCAGCAAGCAACAGCAAGCAAGCAGCAGCAGCAAGCAAGCAAGCAGCAGCAGCACCAGCAGCAGCACCAGCACCAGCAGCAAGCAGCAGCAGCAGCAAGCAAGCATGCAAACAAGCAGCAGGAGCAGCAGCAGCACCAGCACCAGCAGCAAGCAAGCATGCAGCAGCAGCAGCACCAGCACCAGCAGCAAGCAAGCAGCAGCACCAGCAGCAAGCAAGCAGCAGCAGCAGCAAGCATCAGCAAGCAAGCAAGCAGCACCAGCACCAGCACCAGCACTAGCAAGCAAGCAAGCAAGCAAGCAAGCAGCAGCAGCAGCAGCAGCAGCAGCAGCAGCAGCAGCAGCAGCAGCAGCAGCAGCAGCAGCAGCAGCAGCAGCAGCAGCAGCAGCAGCAGCAGCAGCAGCAGCAGCAGCAGCAGCAGCAGGCAGGCAGGCAGGCAGGCAGGCAGGCAGGCAGGCAGGCAGGCAGGCAGGCAGGCAGGCAGGCAGGCAGGCAGGCAGGCAGGCAGGCAGGCAGGCAGGCAGGCAGGCAGGCAGGCAGGCAGGCAGGCAGGCAGGCAGGCAGGCAGGCAGGCAGGCAGGCAGGCAGGCAGGCAGGCAGGCAGGCAGGCAGGCAGGCAGGCAGGCAGGCAGGCAGGCAGGCAGGCAGGCAGGCAGGCAGGCAGGCAGGCAGGCAGGCAGGCAGGCAGGCAGGCAGGCAGGCAGGCAGGCAGGCAGGCAGGCAGGCAGGCAGGCAGGCAGGCAGGCAGGCAGGCAGGCAGGCAGGCAGGCAGGCAGGCAGGCAGGCAGGCAGGCAGGCAGGCAGGCAGGCAGGCAGGCAGGCAGGCAGGCAGGCAGGCAGGCAGGCAGGCAGGCAGGCAGGCAGGCAGGCAGGCAGGCAGGCAGGCAGGCAGGCAGGCAGGCAGGCAGGCAGGCAGGCAGGCAGGCAGGCAGGCAGGCAGGCAGGCAGGCAGGCAGGCAGGCAGGCAGGCAGGCAGGCAGGCAGGCAGGCAGGCAGGCAGGCAGGCAGGCAGGCAGGCAGGCAGGCAGGCAGGCAGGCAGGCAGGCAGGCAGGCAGGCAGGCAGGCAGGCAGGCAGGCAGCAGGCAGGCAGGCAGGCAGGCAGGCAGGCAGGCAGGCAGGCAGGCAGGCAGGCAGGCAGGCAGGCAGGCAGGCAGGCAGGCAGGCAGGCAGGCAGGCAGGCAGGCAGGCAGGCAGGCAGGCAGGCAGGCAGGCAGGCAGGCAGGCAGGCAGGCAGGCAGGCAGGCAGGCAGGCAGGCAGGCAGGCAGGCAGGCAGGCAGGCAGGCAGGCAGGCAGGCAGGCAGGCAGGCAGGCAGGCAGGCAGGCAGGCAGGCAGGCAGGCAGGCAGGCAGGCAGGCAGGCAGGCAGGCAGGCAGGCAGGCAGGCAGGCAGGCAGGCAGGCAGGCAGGCAGGCAGGCAGGCAGGCAGGCAGGCAGGCAGGCAGGCAGGCAGGCAGGCAGGCAGGCAGGCAGGCAGGCAGGCAGGCAGGCAGGCAGGCAGGCAGGCAGGCAGGCAGGCAGGCAGGCAGGCAGGCAGGCAGGCAGGCAGGCAGGCAGGCAGGCAGGCAGGCAGGCAGGCAGGCAGGCAGGCAGGCAGGCAGGCAGGCAGGCAGGCAGGCAGGCAGGCAGGCAGGCAGGCAGGCAGGCAGGCAGGCAGGCAGGCAGGCAGGCAGGCAGGCAGGCAGGCAGGCAGGCAGGCAGGCAGGCAGGCAGGCAGGCAGGCAGGCAGGCAGGCAGGCAGGCAGGCAGGCAGGCAGGCAGGCAGGCAGGCAGGCAGGCAGGCAGGCAGGCAGGCAGGCAGGCAGGCAGGCAGGCAGGCAGGCAGGCAGGCAGGCAGGCAGGCAGGCAGGCAGGCAGGCAGGCAGGCAGGCAGGCAGGCAGGCAGGCAGGCAGGCAGGCAGGCAGGCAGGCAGGCAGGCAGGCAGGCAGGCAGGCAGGCAGGCAGGCAGGCAGGCAGGCAGGCAGGCAGGCAGGCAGGCAGGCAGGCAGGCAGGCAGGCAGGCAGGCAGGCAGGCAGGCAGGCAGGCAGGCAGGCAGGCAGGCAGGCAGGCAGGCAGGCAGGCAGGCAGGCAGGCAGGCAGGCAGGCAGGCAGGCAGGCAGGCAGGCAGGCAGGCAGGCAGGCAGGCAGGCAGGCAGGCAGGCAGGCAGGCAGGCAGGCAGGCAGGCAGGCAGGCAGGCAGGCAGGCAGGCAGGCAGGCAGGCAGGCAGGCAGGCAGGCAGGCAGGCAGGCAGGCAGGCAGGCAGGCAGGCAGGCAGGCAGGCAGGCAGGCAGGCAGGCAGGCAGGCAGGCAGGCAGGCAGGCAGGCAGGCAGGCAGGCAGGCAGGCAGGCAGGCAGGCAGGCAGGCAGGCAGGCAGGCAGGCAGGCAGGCAGGCAGGCAGGCAGGCAGGCAGGCAGGCAGGCAGGCAGGCAGGCAGGCAGGCAGGCAGGCAGGCAGGCAGGCAGGCAGGCAGGCAGGCAGGCAGGCAGGCAGGCAGGCAGGCAGGCAGGCAGGCAGGCAGGCAGGCAGGCAGGCAGGCAGGCAGGCAGGCAGGCAGGCAGGCAGGCAGGCAGGCAGGCAGGCAGGCAGGCAGGCAGGCAGGCAGGCAGGCAGGCAGGCAGGCAGGCAGGCAGGCAGGCAGGCAGGCAGGCAGGCAGGCAGGCAGGCAGGCAGGCAGGCAGGCAGGCAGGCAGGCAGGCAGGCAGGCAGGCAGGCAGGCAGGCAGGCAGGCAGGCAGGCAGGCAGGCAGGCAGGCAGGCAGGCAGGCAGGCAGGCAGGCAGGCAGGCAGGCAGGCAGGCAGGCAGGCAGGCAGGCAGGCAGGCAGGCAGGCAGGCAGGCAGGCAGGCAGGCAGGCAGGCAGGCAGGCAGGCAGGCAGGCAGGCAGGCAGGCAGGCAGGCAGGCAGGCAGGCAGGCAGGCAGGCAGGCAGGCAGGCAGGCAGGCAGGCAGGCAGGCAGGCAGGCAGGCAGGCAGGCAGGCAGGCAGGCAGGCAGGCAGGCAGGCAGGCAGGCAGGCAGGCAGGCAGGCAGGCAGGCAGGCAGGCAGGCAGGCAGGCAGGCAGGCAGGCAGGCAGGCAGGCAGGCAGGCAGGCAGGCAGGCAGGCAGGCAGGCAGGCAGGCAGGCAGGCAGGCAGGCAGGCAGGCAGGCAGGCAGGCAGGCAGGCAGGCAGGCAGGCAGGCAGGCAGGCAGGCAGGCAGGCAGGCAGGCAGGCAGGCAGGCAGGCAGGCAGGCAGGCAGGCAGGCAGGCAGGCAGGCAGGCAGGCAGGCAGGCAGGCAGGCAGGCAGGCAGGCAGGCAGGCAGGCAGGCAGGCAGGCAGGCAGGCAGGCAGGCAGGCAGGCAGGCAGGCAGGCAGGCAGGCAGGCAGGCAGGCAGGCAGGCAGGCAGGCAGGCAGGCAGGCAGGCAGGCAGGCAGGCAGGCAGGCAGGCAGGCAGGCAGGCAGGCAGGCAGGCAGGCAGGCAGGCAGGCAGGCAGGCAGGCAGGCAGGCAGGCAGGCAGGCAGGCAGGCAGGCAGGCAGGCAGGCAGGCAGGCAGGCAGGCAGGCAGGCAGGCAGGCAGGCAGGCAGGCAGGCAGGCAGGCAGGCAGGCAGGCAGGCAGGCAGGCAGGCAGGCAGGCAGGCAGGCAGGCAGGCAGGCAGGCAGGCAGGCAGGCAGGCAGGCAGGCAGGCAGGCAGGCAGGCAGGCAGGCAGGCAGGCAGGCAGGCAGGCAGGCAGGCAGGCAGGCAGGCAGGCAGGCAGGCAGGCAGGCAGGCAGGCAGGCAAAAGCAAGCAAGCAAAAAAAAAACCAGCAAGCCAGCCAGCCACCCAAGCAAGCAAGGAAACAGCGGCTTCAATAACAATGTGAGGGCAGAAATTACGATATAATGAGATTATGTTTGCTGCTTTTATATCAGGAGGAGGCAGATGCCGAGAACAATGAAAGTTGGAAAACAGACGAGGCTGGAGATAAGGCATGCAGTGGCTCTGTGCGGTTATCATTAACTCAATGTCATGCGAAAATATGCGATGTGCAAGTTATTTGCATGATATCATTTTATCACGTCAGCTGTCGTGATGACGAACAGTCTCCGTAGAGCTGATAAGAACTCGCCAAAAAGTTCAATATATGGGGTGGCTCTACGAGAGTGCATTGACGCCACACGCTTGGTCGCCCACTGTGCGCTCACATGATATTCGCGTTTCAAAGACTCGAAAATCTTGAAGGTGGAAAACTCGACTCAGAGACAGTAGCCAATCCAAATAACGAAATAGTCGTTGGAGCAGATCAAAGCTAAGCCAGGGTCGGTGATCTCGAGATTAATCTGGGGATTCTGTAAGGCCGCCTGCAAGAAGACATTACGAACGTTTGGAAACGGTCGGTACCGCCGCTTCTTGCTGAGCATTTAACTTCCGCACAGCGTCAAAGAAACCATGGTGGTTCGTCACTATGAGATGTAGTTCATGTAAAAAAAAGAGATTCAACAACCTCTCTATTTGACAGAAATCCAAACGTCGGAATTTACGATTTCCTGACTGGGAGATCAGTTATTGGCTGGGGGAGTTTAGAAAAGCTGCAGAGATACCCGGTTCAAATGCTCGTATCCGAGCAGGGCCGAGTTGCCGGCGCTGATGATGGCGTCGGTGCATGCCAGCCAGCCCCAGATAAGCGGCGCTCTCGGCAGGGTCGATTGCAAAACTACGGGAGCGACGCACAACGGAGTGGGCCCAAACCGGTCAGGCGTGAAGGTGAACCGTAAACCCACCGTAACTATAGGGAGCCTACATGTACGTTGCTCCAAATCGTATTGTAGTGCCCCCGCTGTGGTGATGGGCTACTGGCGATGGTGCGGGCCTGGACCGTAACGTGCAGTTTTCTAACCCGCCCCACGACGGACGTCTTGTGCAGCGCCTTCTTGATACATGACCCGAGCATTTCCTCCTCTCCTTTCTTGACGTCACACGCGGTCTGGTATCCGGCGGCCGGTCAACGCGGCGATTACTGCGCTCCCGCAGCGGTGGCTCCAGCAAGCGCGAGCAGACGATGTGTGCATCGTTTTAGGGCCGCACAGCACCGTGTGGACGGGATCTTACCACGTTTCGCTTACAGGCGACCAACGGCTTCACATGTTTCATTTCAAGGCTTGTGCGCGGGCTCATGTTTTCATTTCTGGCGTCCTTCTATGACGTGACAAATTCTGTTGAGCCTGTTCGGCACAGATAACAGAATGTGCACAAAACGTGTTGCGCTGTGCCTTCCATTATGAACCTACTTCTCGTCCTGCTGTCGTGCTCCCCCGCAGGAAACTTGATTACACTTGACAGTGCGACTAATATTAGGATAATAAAGGCACATACGCAAACATGCAGCTGAATTTCGAAGATGAATAATTTTTAACTCACGCTGGTAGTGAAATATGTATGATATATATTATGCTCCTTATGATGTGCCGTTTATGACGAAGTATTTATTATACGGCTGCAAATATTCTTCGAAATCGAGCACCTATGACCCTTGTGTATGTTTTTGTTTATTTTCCAGCATAAAGCATCAAGCAGTCGTAGCAAAACATGCCAAATGAATTGGCTTGCTGAATCAGGTCGTTATGTACGAAATGCGTAGGAGTGGGTGTAGGTGAAAACGTCCACGGAAGGTACGGCCCCAGAAAAAACTTGGCCGCAAGAAAACGTTCCTGAGGAAGCCGCCCTTCGGAAAAAAACGTCCCCAAAGCTAGTCCTAGAAATGAAGCCTTCCGGAACTGACTACTAAAGGCACTTTTTACTAGATTCCTCTTTTATGAACAGATGTAGCTATTGTTTGGGATCATGGTTATCTGGCTGCCTGTAATGTTTAAAGGCGACATAGAAGTCATGGCGAAAAAGCATGCCGAAAAAACTCACCTTGTCACGCGATCCTGTCAGGTTTGTCCTTGGACGCCAGCTTCCCTGGTAATTAGGTCGAGTCTAATCGGCTGGGCCACTCATTAAGAAAGGTACAATCGGCGGAGATCCCCCCGTAAAAGAAGGCGTCACTGAAACACCCTCGCAGATCTCCAGTGACGAAGCTCAACCTTTCCGTAGGCGACGCTGTAAAATACTTCTCATTTGCGGTGGTGATAAAGATGCTGTTGTGGGTAACGCAGGCTTAACTAGTAGTTGGACATGCCCCCCAGCTCCCGGTACAACGGAGCCGGGGGTCAGGGCACCCTTTTGTTGCAAACAAAGTGAAGGCGAGGTCGCCTGACAAGCACTTGTCCTTGCCCACATTTGGTTTCTGCTATCAGCATGTATTTATTTTTTTTTGTCACGAATGCTCCATATTATTTCAATGTTTCTCCACTTACAAGAGGATGGATGGAAGCGCCATAGCATACAATATTGCCGCTCGCCATGGGGAAACGCAGTCTACGGCACAATAAAGAACTACTGCAGGTAGAAAGCAAGAAAACAGCTGGGAACAAACATGCAAATAAGGTTCAAGCTAAAACCATACAAGAAGATGTACGGTGAAATCGCTAAAAGTCCCTTACAGTAACACCAATTCACCGCTCCATCATAAGCCGGGCACCATGGCAAGGCGAAATCTTGACGTTTGATTTCACCATTTTGGGGACATTATTTTTCTACTTTGTGAATGAGGACTTTGTCTTGTCTCAGGGGCGTCTATACTCTGGGGCTTTATTTTTACCGGAACCCGAGTAGGAGTACAGGCGTCATCATCGCCACCAGCCTGACTGTACTCAATGCAAAGCGAAGGCCTCTCTTATTTAACTTGGTTATGTGCTAGCTGCATCCACTTGATGCTCGCAAAATTCCTCATCCGCCCACATCCCTTTCTTCCGCTCCCTGCTAGGTTTGCCTTTACTTGGAATCCAGTCTGTCACTCTTAGCGACCACCGGTTATGCTGTATTCGCATTACATTACCTGCTAATTTCTTCTCGATTTCCATTAGAACGTTATTAGTGTTCTCGAAAAAAAAAAGAGAGATATTGTTGCGCGTTAGAAAAATATTCGTTTGTAATGCAAAAAGGAAAGGAAGAAATAGCATAACAAGTGAACTCCCGCTTTTCCCGTTCAAAAACGCAATGCTAGTACATTGCGCCACAGAACTTTATTGCCTGCTTAGACAGCCTCCCACAAATCAGATCCCCATGTACAATGCATCAGCGCCACACAAAAGTACATCGCTATATTAAAATTTCTTCATGTGTGCCAAGACATGAAGAATATTCACCCATTCAGAGGGTGCGCTTTGGGCTCGATACACACCTCTTATAAACGGAGCAGTGTCAATGAATTTATCAAGTGCCGTACACACATTAACATCTGCATGTGTGACGAACAACCATCCGTACCGAGAGCGTTTAACTGCACTCATGTTCGTTTGTGAAACCGGAGGCACTGTGGGGCTGACAGAAATTATATGCATACTGTCTGCGACGCAATAAGGAGCTCTCAAATTTCGCATTACCACCGAGTATCGCCAGAATTACTTGCTTCGGAACTGTTTAGTTGTTATCGGAGATACGTTCGCTCATTTTCTATTATGCAAGTCACGGGATCCAGTAAAAACGTCCCCGGAAAAAAACGTCCCCGGAGCAAATGTCCCCGGAAAAATTGGCCCCGGAAGAAACGTCCCCGGAAAAAAAGTCCCTATTTCCAAAGTAGGAAAAAATGTCCCAGAACGGGGCTGAAGTCTTGCGCTACAGGACGTAGACTGCATTTCCCCGTGGCGAACTGCAATGATGAATGATGCATGTTAACTGTATTACAGTGGTTTCACCTGTCGGCTTGGAATTGACCGCGAACATTGAACAGATGCGGACATTCATAACAAAAAAAAATGATGGCAGCGGTAATACAATGACAGTGCCTCGCCTTCGATTTGTTTGTGGGGAAAAGACGAGCTGTCCACCGGCTTTACGGGATAAGCTTGGAGCGATGCTTTAATATGGCCATTATGCACGACCGGTTAAGGCTCGTCTTGCTTATACCATGATCACCCCTATCACAATTCTACACCATCAACAGAAGAACGGTTCAACCTCGTCACCAGAAGGCCTGGAAAGTAATTCTAGTGACGTCTTCTGCTTTGGGCGGTTCCCCGAGACTACCATACGCCGATCTGCTTGTACCTTTCTCAGTGGGCAGTATTACCAAGCTTATTAGACCTGCCATATATGATTACTTAACGAGCTGCGGAGCTCGGAACCTCGCAACGTATAAAGAGCCAGATGGCTCTTTCACCATGCTTTTATGCAGTTCTTGTAAACATTTCGGGCCCCCAGAGAACACAGGTTCCAAATGATGGTTACATTTAACTCAAAGCCAAGAAAGAATGGCATAAAATGTGTTTTTTGTTTTTCATGTGAGTTCCAGAAGAAATCATTTTTAAGGCCGGTTTCGGCCTTAGGGAGGTTTTTTCCTAGTTGCCGCTTCTTGGGGGGCCGTTTCTTCCTAGGACGCTTTTTCCGGGGACGTATCTTCCGGAGACCTTCTTTCCGGGGATGTTTTTACCTACACCCGCAAGTCACACAGACCTTCCATGGACGCCAGTCTACTGGCAATGTGTTATTCGCTCCATGGGAACAGTTATATCCGATGCGAAATAGATGGTACCCCGTAGATGCACTCGATCACATTCGGGGATCACAAGAACAACGATGTAGACTAGCTGCGGCTCACGAGGAAAAAAACTGGAAAATACGAGCACAGCGCGCCCAAGGGCGCGCCCACCCATGTCCGTTGTTTACGTTGCCTGCTTCGGCGGCAGAGCTCGAGGCTAGTGCCCCCTGACGTCATGCGTAGATAAGGTGTTGACTTGTGTGCCGCTTGTGCCTGCTATCCAAGCAGGTGATAGTGGCCGCTACAGCCAATCTCTTTCTCTATGCTACAGCGGCACTGAAGTATGGGAGACGAACGGAGGTTCAAAATGGGCTCAATTCTATGAGGTAACATACTTGGTGTTGCCAATCGACTCACTTTTGTGTTAGCTAGCAGGCCAGCGCAGATAAAACTTGGTGGCTCTAACAGCTTAAAAAAAAAAAAAAAGAAAAGCGAGGGTGTTGCCGCCCCTCAAGGCAACGTGCACGTTGCCTTGTCCTTTGGCTCGTCCCGTGAGTCTTAGCGCTACGAAATTTCAGCCCGTAAACAGTTCCCGGACTTATCCCTAAGTGAAAAGGGCCATATGTTTGCGTATTTCGACCGTTATATATAGCGTTCGCGTTACTGTGCTCCCATTCTGTTCAGAGAAAGAACACTCGACATCGTATCAAGGCGAAGCACTGGACTGGCAGCCAGATATGCGCCAGCTGAGCTGAAGCTGTGGTGGGATTAACGCCAGCGGTTGGACACAAATAAGCATTGCGGGGAAGAAAAAAAGGATTCAAGACGCGGCGCAACAGTTTCCCGAATAATTAATCTTACATTTCACCGCGAATCATTTTTATTGTTCTGTTCATTCTACATTCGCCTCAATCGGTTCTACAGAGGTTTGGTTTTATTTGGAGGACCGAACTAAAGTTTCGGTGCCCAGCAACCTTAGAATAAACCCGGGAAGTCGTAATAAAATAAACCTTTCGTGGCTGATATGTACACCTGGGTGAGCTCGGTAGAAAGGCCGCTCCTGAACGCCGCCAACGAAACTAAACAAAAGCAAGATAAGAGAAATGGGACGCGCGTGCGGGGACGCAGCTATGCCCTTATCGAGCTTTCACGCGCCTTGTTCCACATACTGTCTCTGCACCGCAACAAACCATAGAAAAAAAGTGTCCTTTCCCGACGATATAGTTTAGCCCAGATCTAATTCCGACGCGTTTGTTCCAAAGAAGCACCAAGAAAACGACAAGAACCTGAGAAGCGCGTGGAAATGCCGCGGCTCTTTTGTTGCTCCATCTTGATGGCTACCAAGAGGATCTCTCAGGGCCCGAACGAAAGTGTGGGATGACACGGAGGCTGAAACGCCAAATGGAAATGCGATAATGTTTATTTCATATTCGCTGAGGAACGCACGTTAGTCCGCGTTTTTAATTCTTTGGGCCATTGACGGCTCTGCATTTTGTTACTCCTGCAGCTCTTCGTGAGGACAGATGCGTTGCTGACCGCATATTGTGCACGTGGGCAAGCGCAACCAGGGTGCAAAAAGTACGGCCTGAAGTGCTCTGGTTTTAATAGGACGTTGTGTGTCCTAATCCAATCAACTTTTTTTTTCTTTCTCTCGGAGACATTTAGAAGAAGCAGACTACGACGAACGCGTGCGAAGAAAGAACAACCGTGCCGTGACTTTCAACACGGCCCTAAGCTTGGAAAGGTTTCACGACCACGTATCCTATTTGCAGCGTCGGACGGAGCGATAAACTCTGAGCTACCGTGACGGGACGACCAGGGACGCGCATTAAACGTTTTTCAAAGATGCCGCGTCAGACAGAGGCCTCGTTGGCATGCCGCTTTCTCCGCCGGTGCCAACACAAACGCGAGCCAACTCGGCACTGAACGTGGCTCTTGCATTCTGGGTCACGCGCTGTTCAGAACCGCGATCGGACGCTCTGCTCCGTCTCGACTGTCGTAAAGTAGCCCTGAGCTGTACGGTCGGTGGGTTGGGACAAGAAATGGCCGCCTTACCATGCCGGACGCGCAACGGCTAGCTGTTATTTGCGGACGGAGTGGCAGCCACGCGCTCCATGCGCGAGGACATAACGTGGTGCAACCTCTCGGAAGCATGACGAAGTAAGTGGGATAACGCACGTTGCTGTAGGATGCTTTCCTAGGCAGTTCAGGTACGCGTTAGCATTACGTTCATTTATTTATTTAGCATACACCTCGGTCTTGGCCTGCTTATTTTGAGGTATATGAGACCCAATCATTCGGCAAAAAAAGTCACCGGTTATCGAAGTTGGCGAGCTTTACTGCTACGATGACGCGCACCGGCTGCAGCATTTCTACTGTTATGAAAAAAATAAAACTGTAGCTACCACACAACCAGTCAGATGTAAGCAGTCAGGACTCAGTACACAGGCAATGTCAGGAGCTTGACAGATGCTGAGCGCCGGCGGAAGCGGCACCGTTCGCCTGCTGCCTTGAACTTAGAGCAAACAAGTTTGATTGTGAGGATGACATGGATTAATTTTTTAGCAAGTGTAAAGACGTGCGTTCCACGCAGCGAATTCTTGCGCACCGACTACCGTCATTGGAACCCTTGGTTAGAGCGGATATTTGTTTTCCCTCGCACAGTAGGCTTTTTTTTTTCTATCGCATATCTCGATCAGCACATCATAAAATGTATGTAATACTCTATTTTTCGTTTATTCACTGACTCTGTCATTTGTAATTACTACAGTACTGGAGACGCTGCCTGAGACAATTCATCATGCATACCGCTGCCCGAGGCGGCAGAATCTTCTAGTTCACTTCAGTGAAACTTCCGTGTCAATGCGTTCATTTATAATAATTTGAGACCTTCTGGCCTTCGCATGTTCCCTCCTTTCTTTGGGAGGGTACTACTCCATGAAGAACCCAGCATCTTTTCCATCCTTCCAGCAATAGTATCGTTATCTTCACAAGTGATAAGCGAAAATTAAAACGCATGCGCCGTTTGTTCTGCCGCTCACCGAACTTTTAGCGCCAACTTTTGCACGAAATCTCGCTCGCTGAAATGTTGGCTGCGCACATCTAGAGAGTGATCACTCGCTGCTTGTCACGACGCAGCCAGAGTGCGTCGTGGAGAAGGCAGAGCGGGCGGGACTCACGATTCACGAAAGACGCTGCGGGGACGCAAGGAGAAGGGGCGCGTGAGCTTGAGAGGGTACTGTAGCTTGTCCCACAAACGGCGTCGCGCTTCCCAGAAAGACGGGGGTTCGGCTCTTCGGGGGCGCCGAGGCTCGGGTTTCACGGCCGAAACGGCCGAGAGGCGTGTGGCTGTCTTTCGGAGACGCTCTGCGCGCGAGGCGACGAAATAAATGCTTAGTCAACTTTGGAAAAGCATCGGACGGAGGTCACTCATTTGGTGGACGACATGCGCTCAACTCTGCAGCCGTCAGTCGCAAAGTAAGTCCCCCGGCACGAGGTCGTCCTCTCGCATCCATCACCATCAACCGAGAGGGAAGCCCTTCCGCCAACTCAACCATCAGTCGAAGTGGAGGGCGTTTGCTGTATGCATTCAACTTGACCCATTAAAATTTTGATTAAAGATGGTTGCGTGAGCTTATGTTTCCGGTAGCAATGGGAGCTTGCGCCGGGTTCCCTTGCTTACGTACGGGTACAGAGCAGTAACGAACCGTAGCAACAGCTTAAATATGCTTTTACACTTCCGTTAGGGTAAAATTTGGTGTTAAATGTATGGATATTATCGGTAAGAGGTGACATATGAGGTAGTGGTAAATTATGAGATGAAGGTGTCTGTCTATTTCGAGCATCAACCAAAAGGTTTTCTGCCTGTCGCTCACGTATCGTAAACTTCAGCAGCCTCAGTAACGATGCAAGATCAAAAAGTGCAAAGATGGCATTCTATATAAGCCCAAACTACAGAAATAAACACGGTTATTAGCTTTTAAAACGCACACATTCAATCAAGCGTCTACTTCAGCAGAGGTGTGTGTGTGTGTGTGTGTGTGTGTGTGTGTGTGTGTGTGTGTGTGTGTGTGTGTGTGTGTGTGTGTGTGTGTGTGTGTGTGTGTGTGTGTGTGTGTGTGTGTGTGTGTGTGTGTGTGTGTGTGTGTGTGTGTGTGTGTGTGTGTGTGTGTGTGTGTGTGTGTGTGTGTGTGTGTGTGTGTGTGTGTGTGTGTGTGTGTGTGTGTGTGTGTGTGTGTGTGTGTGTGTGTGTGTGAAACCTTTATTCGGAGGAAGCTTGAGGTAGCCGGGGCAACCTCACGCAAACACTAGGTGGGCTCCTCATTACAGGAGCCCATTGGCAACCGCTGCGGCTCGGGCTCAGTGGACCAGGGCCTTCTGGCTTGCCAGATCGGAGCAGCCCAGCAGGGCTGCCTCCCAGTCCTCCCGGGTGGGGTTGGGTTTGGGGGTGAGGTTCAGGGTTGACTGACATGCCCACACCATGTGGAAGATGTCCGAAGACTTCTCCGCACAGTGCGGGCACTTTCCTGTACAGGCGGGATCAAAGTGTTTCAAAACTGCCGGGCACAGCAGCGTTTTGGTGTAAAGACGGAGGAGTGTGCGTTTCTCCACCTTTGTAAGGCCCTTGCAAGGCTTAGGATAAATTGCATGGCCGAATTGAAATAATTCAGTAATTTCTCGAAAAGTGAGAGCCGGATTGGGTTCGAGATGAGTGTGAGAGTGAGCGCGCGGGCGGCGGCGTCGGCCGTTTCATTGCCTTCGAGGCCCATGTGAGCTGGAGCCCATACAATCGTTCGAAACGCGGGGGCCCTGGGGTAGTCACTGTTTTGAAGGATGCAGTGCGCAAAGAGAGGAATGTACCCCTGTTTAATATTTCTGCAGGCCCCTCTCGAGTCGCTGATGATGACTCGTGAGTCCTTGTCTGCGGCGGCTAACGCGATGGCAACTTCTTCCGCATGTGTTATGTCTTGAGCTCGGAACGTTAGGCCATTCACCGTGATTTTTTGATGGATGACTGCAGCTGTGTACCACCCCCCATGGTGAGGGCCGGAGGCGTCCATGTAGAATATTCCGTGTTTGTTCCCATAGTGACGGGCCAGTGCCTCCGCCCGCGCAAGGCGCCTGCCACTGTGGTCGTAACGTGTCATGTTGGCCAGAAGAGGGCGCACGTGCAGGGCGTATCTCCAGATTTCAGGAGTGCGTACGCGCTGTTCCGTAAATGTTGGGTAGTGGATGTGTAGTATGGCTAATAAGCGGCGTCCCGACGGCGTTTTTGAAAGTCTTGTGTATTGATTGGTCAAATACCAATACACTATAGCGCAGCAAAAGACGAGGACACAAGAGCGAGAGACGAACACCACGAGCGCTAACTTCCAACAAATTTTATTCTCCTGAAGCATCATATATAAACGCCAGAAAAACATTAATCACATGTGCAAACAGTATCAATTCCTTAGAAAGACAAGCTCTTTATCTGAGAGGAGAATGAAAGGTGTGCTTACACACGCGCATCCTGAACTATTTATCTTTTCGGCTTCAATGATTTCGCGCGTTACTCTTTCTCTGCTTTTTCCTATTACCACACTTTTATCAAAGAAAGGCTTACAGGTTTTTGAGTTGCATTCGAGAATGTGGTCAACCAGCGATCCGCCTTGCCGGCCGTTTCTGACGTTGCGAGCGTGTTCCATTAGGCGCTCGTTCAGAAGTGCGCCTCTCGGAGCTCCGCGAATATGTTTATCATCCCCAGGCCCATAAGACGCTGGTTGGATGTGTTGATCGGGAGATCGAGGGCACACTTGTACATCTTTCTGAGAATCACTTCGAGGGCGTTCTCATCAAACCTGCGCAGGTGGAGGTAAGGAGTCGTGTAGAGTACTCGACTGGTCACGAACGCATGCGCCAGCCGCAAAGCGTCTGTGCACCGTAACCCCCCGCGTTTGTTGGAAACCCGGCGCACCATCCGGCCCACCTGGTCCCCCACCTTGCGCAGTTTTGCTAGTGTTGTATCAGCCCATCGATGTTTGTGGATAAGGAGGCCAAGTACTCTAATCTCATCGTGTTCGGGTATCGGACCGCTGGTCAGGGATAGTTCCATTTTTGTGGTGCACTTAGGCGACGAGCGAATGTGCACAAATTCGAATTTGGACGGTGAGCATTGAAGGCCGTAGCGGCGTGCGTAAGCGCCTACGATCTGCGCCGCTTGCTGCAGGTTGTCTCCAACCGATCCGTGTTTGGCCCAGATGGTTATGTCGTCGGCGTACAGCGCGTGCTGGATGCCTTCGACCGTCGCCAACTGAGCCGGGAATTCATCATGGCCAGATTGAAATTCAGCAGAGAAGTCACGTGATCCCACTTGCTCCCCTAGGTCGACACTAGCGCCGTTCGCTCCAGTGGTGGCGCTTGTGCCTAATAGATCACGATGGCTGAAGCCGCATAAAGACATCCACAGATATTTAACATCTGTTGCTAGCCAACAACCATCATGCTGAACATCGAAACAACAAAAACTAAAAAAGAAAAGTAAAATAAAAAGAAAAGCCCCGCTGTGCCCGCTCTCTGGGCTCTGGATTCGCTGGTGGTAGATAATCTAGATTTATTTCCCCAAAAGTATTTGGCTCACAGCCTCATTGTTTTATTTTCAGTTGGCTATTTGCCTGCTGTAAATATTTTGTGTAGGCACGGGCTTTTTCTTCTTATTCATTTACAATGGCCTCTTCATAATCAGTCACGCAAAAGACCACCGAGCTTTCTTGACTTGGCCGCATGCACTCATGAGCGACATCTTGCCTCTTGAAGCTTTCCCACAGAGGAGAGGCAAAAAGAAAAAAAAAGAAAAAAAAAAAAGAAACGTCGACGGAAAATGCTGAACAATGTCCCAGGCAAATGTATATACATTTCTCAGTGCACCACCCTCCGCCTGCCTTACCCAGTGCTATTGCAGAAGTTACCACTTTCACAATTGTACTGGATCAAGCAGGAGATGGGATTTACGTTGAACACTATTTTCTGGAATTATACATGGCTACATTATATCAACTGGTAGGTTAACCTGCTAACCTTTTTCGAAATTCTCTCAGGTTATTTATTTGCGTAAAAATTATTATGATTGTTATTTTATAGCAACAATTCTTATAGCTGCGTTGTTATAATTATTTACATTCTCGCTTTGAGACAAGCTTGTGCCTATAATTGAGTTTGTAGACAGTACGACACCTTGGCCAATCCCCCATGGTCGATACGTGCCATTATTGAAGAGGCCAACAACAACCATAACCACAGCAAGCAACGAAGACAGGAGTGCTCTTTCTGGGCTGGGCGATTAAACCTCGGCCGCTCTACTGTGCCCTCTACGTCTACGACTGCGCTTCGTCTGGTCCGTGGCAATATTATTGACGCTATTGTAACCGAGCATAGATTGTATTGTATATTATAACCCCCCTCCTGCACGACTGGTCGTTAGAGGTGCAGCGCCTGCCCTGAGCTCTATTTTTCCATGTTTGAAATTAGGGAACCTATTCTTTACACCTGTTAATGGCTGCACCAATTGAACTATTATCTCTCTTTGCTTTCAAATGTCCTTGCGCTTGTGCTGTCCTTCCTTCTCCTGTGTAAAGGCCTGCACTAAATTGAACGAAAAATCAGACTGCTGCTCTTGTGACATTTCTGGGACACAGGAAAGAGCACGTGCGACATGCACAGGCGCCGTATTCGCCTGCATTTACTAGTGCCCAGCTCTGTTATGTCCGTAATATTTTTGTCAGCCCAATATACTTTGCCTCATAGGAGCCTATCTCACACCTTCAGTCAGGCAATAAACCTAAAATGCCCGCAGCCTCTTCCTCATCTTTTTTTTTCGTATAGCCTTCGGCGTATTCTAAATCCTGACGCCGACAGCTGGACGTTGGAGTCGCTGTCAGCTAGCGCCGCTGCGGTCGGTAAGCGAGCATCGCTTTGGCACCTGCGCAACTTTTCCGAGAAGCGAATGAATTGCATTTTCGAAGGCGTGCTTGACGCATTAGGTCGCCGCCGGAGGTCGTTGCTGCACAGCGATAGCGATATCGGGCGAGCGGTCGACGATCCTCGCGGGTCGACAGCTGCGACGCGGTAAAATGCCGCCCAAGCAAGGTGCAGCCGCCGCCGGAGGGTCGCCGAACCGGGGACGCCAAGCCGGAAGCGTCAACTCTGCGCCTGGACAAAGGAGCCCGCTCCGCCGACGGGTGGCGAAGCAGGGACCGGAGGGGCCGCAGCAAGACACGAACGCAAGAATGTCGAGATCAGGCAGTGATTAGTTGGCGCACGTTGAATTAGCCGTCCACTACGCACTTACCACACTGCCGGTTGAAAACATGCGTCGTAAATCTGACAAAAGATGGCCTTCATTCCCTGCACTTTGCCATATGGCTGCATTAAAACTATACCGCTGTGAGCGAGCCAGCCAGCGACAGGTTTGTGCTGCATGAATGTATCTTCCCAGACTGTGGTGGGCGAACTACGCAAAATAGAGATAACCCCGCCGGGGTTGCGCAGTGGTTACGGCGCTCGACTACTGTTTCCAAGGACGCGGGATCGAATCCCGGCCTCGGCGGCCGCTTTTCGATGGAGGCGAACAGCAAGGCGCCCGTGTGCTGTGCGATGTCAGTGCACGTTAAAGAACCCCAGGTGGCCGGAATTTCCGGAGTCCTCCACTACGGCGTCTCTCATAGCCTAAGTTGCTTTGCGACGTTAAACCCCACAAACCAACCAACCAAAATAGAGATATACATACAGGAGCAGCGCCGCGGGGAAAGGCACACAACCAGAAACCTGCCTCTCTAAGGGCCATTCTTTTAGACCTAGATCAGCTACACTAGTGCAGCAAAACACCATTGGAGGTATTGGAGACTTTGTGCACTGGCGTAAAGGTTAAAAATATGGCTCTAATATGGTGGTCGCCCTCAGCGGCTACTCATCCTTTCTGTGCGCAGTGCCGGCTCGAGATGCGAGCTCACGTTCAGCTGCGTTAGATATTTCTTGTTTTCTTTTTTTTTTTACCTTTCACTTTACATTTGTAATGAGATATATATCTGACACTGTTATAAAAAAGAGCTGAACAAGGGTAAATAGGGTACGCCTCAGGTCGCAGATTTGCCAACGTTTCGACAAGTGGACTTGTCTTCGTCTGGGCATAGCGATCATCACTGGCAGGTGTTTAAATACGCGTTTGCTTCCGAAGAAGAAAAGCAGGGGAGGGGAAAGTGGGTGTGAAAGAGTGGGGAGGAGAGGATGGTTGTGAAGAAAGTGGGTCATGAAGTGGGGAAAAAAAAAGTCTTCAGTATGTACTTATCAGCCATGTAACCAGGGATTCTGTAGCCTGCAAAAGAAGTAAAAGCGGCAGTACCAGGAAAAACTACAATGCCGGTTAGGTGATTAGTCACCACTAAAGACGGTTTGGTGCAGATACACCTTACAATAACACGGAAAGTTGAGCTAGTTGGTACATATTTTTAAGGTGTTGTCTTCTTCCTTGTCCCTCGTCTCCGCGCTGTTATTCCTTAAAAATACACCTTACAAAGGGAGGCTATGAAAAGGGCCCTGATAAGGCATGTATCTAGGGGGACAATTCTTAAAAGGAGGTTGAATTTGTTGCTTGAATTTGTCCTCAAACAATTTTTCTATATATTTTATTTATTTTTTATTTTTTAGTTATTATTTTTCATTTTTTTTATTTTCTAATGTCAGTTGCGGTTCCCTGTGCGCTTATTATCCCGTGACTTTGTATTTCCCCTCCTTTGCAGAAAGCTTTAAGAATTGTCCCCCTTAGATATATGCCTTATCAGGGCCCTTCCCAAACCCTCCCTTTGTAAGGTGTATCTGCACCAAACCCGCCTAAGTGGTGACTAATGATCTACCCGGTACTGAGACTTTCTTTTTTTTGTTTTTTGCTTTCCTGGTAACTGCCGCTTTTACTTCTTTTGTAGGCCACACGATCTCTGGTTCCAGGTTGAGATACATACTTAAGATTATTATTATTTTTCACTATGCGGTTATTGTGACTATGTACTCCTACCCCCTGCTTTTAAGAATTGTCGCCCTAGATACATGCCTTATCAGGGCCCTTTTCATAGCCTCCCTTTGTAAGGTGTATCTGTCTTTAGTGGTGACTAATCACCTAACAGGTATTGTAGTTTTTCCTGGTACTGCCGCTTTTACTTCTTTTGCAGGCTACAGAATCCCTGGTTCCATGGCTGATAAGTACATACTGAAGATTTTTTTCTTCCACTTCATGACCCACTTTTTTCTCAATGATCCTCTCCTCCCCGCTCTTTCACACCCACTTTCCCCTCCCCAGCTTTTCTTCTTCGGAAGCAAACGCGTATTTAAACCCTTGCCAGTGATGATCGATATGCCCAGACGAAGACAAGTCCACTTGTCGAAACGTTGGCTCATCTGCGACCTGAGGCGTACCCTATTTACCCTTGTTCCGTTCTTTTTTATACCGTGCTAACCATCTTCTTCCTTTCGTTCTACCTGACACTGTTATGCCGTGTATAACTAACAGCTGAAATTAGCAAGCGAAAGTGATCTGAGGGATTCTTTTTCCGCGTGTAGAGGTTATGTGGGAAAATTAAAGTGTTGAATAGGTATTAGCAGATTGTCCTGTATTGACTATCACTACAAATATCGAGGAGCTGTCAGGGGGCCTCCTGAACGATGAATTAACAAATATTTTGTGGAAATGACCATGCTCAGTGTTGATACCAACGCTTTAAAGTTTGTCACTGGTAGTAATGGGAAATCACTTTTTCTGCAGCCTATTATCGATAAGGTCAGATCTGCATTCTTAGAATTATATAGCAGTTGAAGTTTAGACGCAGATGTCATAAGTGTTAAACTAGTTAAACATGTCTTACTCTTAGGTCTGCTTCTGCCCTAGCTGCCTCTCACATATATTTAATCTTTGTATCTCCCGAGGTGTTTTCCCAAAGCGCCTGCAAAAACCAAAGCCATACTCATACATAAGAAAGGCAACAAACATGACATGGGAGATTACAGACTTGTGTCTGTTTCACCAATTTTTCAGAAAGGTCTTAAGAAGGTCATTTTAACAAGAATAGCGTTCGCGATAAACGACATACTAAATACTGCACAATTTGGCTTCAAAAAAATATTTAAACAATCGGTCAACGGAGCTAGCTCGCTAGAACAAATAGATTTAATTTTGAAGGAATTAATATAGGAAGGTAAATCTTGCGATATACGTGGATTTTAAAAAGGCATTTGACTGCTTGAATCATAACTTACTTCTACAGAAGCTAGAAAAGTTCGGGTTCCATTGAGTAGCGTTAGATCTAACGAAATCTTATCTAAATAACCGACACCAGTTCACTTACATTAATGTCCACTCATCAGACATCAAGCCGATTCTATCAGGGATGAACTAAGGTAGTATTTTATGGCCGTTCTTATTTAACATATATATCAATTACGGCATCAACTCTGATAGCATTGCAAAATTTGTGATCTATGTTGACGACACAGCACTGCTCTTTTCAGCTGTTACAAAGGCAGAACTTTAAACTGAAAGTAACACTGCACTTCGAAACCTAGGGTTATGGTCAAAGTATAACGGGCGAGATATTAACGTCACTAAAACAAAGGCAATTTTTTCCGTTCGAAAGACAAGGTTGTACTCTCTGATCACAATATTTCCGCGAACAGTCGCTGGCATGCGGCCTTATCATTGTGATTCTAGCGCGCTTATCGATTTTGTATTCCATGTTTGTTCATGCTCGTTATCGCGAGCCGATGCTTTATCATTTTCTTTGTCGCGAAAGGTGCGTCGGGACGTATCTCGAAGGCTGCTCGCGTGTGTTTCAACAATATTCCAAGTCATGCTAGTACCATTTGCGGCTTTATCTAGAATTTTCCTCGTCGCCTTTAAATTCAGTGCTAACAAGTGAAATGGGCAATTCTTTTAACGACGACCGCCGAGCACGATTGTTGCTATCGCCACCGCTGATTCGCTTGGTTCTTTTGCGGGCGCAAGTCAGCCCAATAAAGGGTTTCTTCAGTGCACTCACAGACTTTATCTGTGTCTTCGACCTTGTCACCACCACGCGACATCTGAGGTGCAGCCCTTGAAACTTCAAGCGAAGACCCCAGCCTTGTTTCTGTCGCCTTGGGAGCCTACAGGTTGCCGAGCCAGCCGCCGACTTCAAGGGCTGCAATCCGAACACTGTCTGCTGCCTGACCCCGTTCGACTCCAGAAGGAATCAACTTTGAAAATGAGCCAGTCAACAGAACCGATTGTCTTCGTGCAGCCCCGGGAGCCCCCCATCTTCCAAGGACTGCCCACTGAAGATGCGGAAGACGATGAAGCTTTTCGACCGTGTGGCAGAATTCAACGGCTGTAACGAAGAAGCGAAAGTAAGGCAAGTCTATTTTGCCCTTCAAAGATCTGCCCGTATATGGTTCGAAAATCACGAGGCAGCTTTGAAGGATTGGGAGATTTTCAAAAAAGAGTTCTTGACTGCCTTTGCAAGTGTCGTTTGGAAGGAAAGAGCCAAGGCAATCCTTCAATCAAGACTTCAACTCCCAAATGAACCCGTCCTGTTTTACGTTAAGGAGATGAAGCGCCTGTTTCGCCGCGCCGACCCTAACATGACGTCACCCGTTAATAATTAGGGGGTATTATTAACAATGCGCCCTTAACGGTGCGCACACTCCCAGACATCCTTAGAGTGAGTGGGGGTAGCTGTTCCGGTCGCAAAGGAGATGCTCTCGACCTGCGTGGCAAGCTTAGCCGGAATTCAACTACCTTGTAATGACAGAAGGGGTGGTCGTTTGGTGCCCAGCTGCCGTCGGTTCAAGCCAGAGTAAGGGTCGGAGTCAGAAGTAACAAACAAAACAAACTTTATGCACAGCAAGAGACGATACAGAGGAACACACAAACCCTAAAATTGCACAGACGAGAGGTTCACAGAAAAACAAACGCTAAGCATGCGACAACAGAGATATTCGATAACACAGAGGCTTTACAATACAAAACAAACACGAGAGAGTCCCATAAACAAACACCAAATTGTTCATCGGGCACTGTTGCAGTCCGACGCCTCGAGAGTCACGATGTGGCCGCCATGCAAGACGAGCGCCGCTCCCTCGCAGGTCCATGGGCTTGCCAGCAGCGGGTGATCCCCGGGAGTCCAGCCGAAGCACTAACGAACACGTCGCAAACACTGGCTGACTGACTGACTACACAAGCGGCGCGGTCTCTTTAAATAGGGCGCGCCGCGTCTGTCTGTTAAAACGCGCCAAAGCTAGCGCGCACACACACACTTAGCTTCGCTGCACGGGCCTCGCGCTGCGCCGGCTTGATAAAAAATGTGCGCCGATTTCGTGACACATGACCGAAGGTGACAGAGTGAAATTTTTAATGCGAGGCATTAAAGAGTCGCTTTTTGCAGGACTTGTCCGGAATCCGCCGAAAACTGTGGACGAATTCGAAAGTGAAGCGTACGTCGACCATCAAGATGACGATGGACATCCGGATGCGCCACTATATGATCGACCACTGCAACCGGTCAGCGCAAGCCCCTACAGCAGTGCATCTACGAGCGGTGAAATCTTTCGGGACCTAATCCGTGAGATCGTCCGAGAGGAACTTCGCCGGTTGCTGCCATCATTCCAACAATCCCAGGGGCGACGCTCGCGGACGTCGTCCGTGAAGAAGTGCAGCAGGCGCTGGGTGTTCCTTAAGCTACAGCTCCGACGGTTACAGCCCAAGAAACGACAGCGATGAATTACGCTGCTGCATTACGTCGTCCTGCGCCCCGACGTGACTTTCCAAGCCCTCGCCGCTACCGTCCTGTTCCTGAAAGCCGCCCCTTTGCCCCCGCCCGCCAAGCCTACCAATGATCACCAAGCCCCAGAAAGTGCGACGCCTGGAGGACTGCGAACAACCGGCCATTTTGCTTCCACTGCGGTGAGGCCGGCCACATTCTACGCCATTACCCGTACCGACGAATCGGCCTCCGCGGATTTGCAGTCGACGCCCCACGAACCCACTCCGGTGACAACCGAAAGAAATCGAGAACTACCTGCGTAGCGGAAAATTGGCGCTACTAAGCCGTCATTTAAGGTCCCCATTACCGTACAGGGCCCGCTTTTCGCCGCCAGGTCGCAGCTACGATGACAGTGTGCGAGGGAGGTCCCCAAGCCCCCGTAGGGGAAACTAAAGGTAGCAACATTTAGAGGTGAGGTTGCTATATGGCGAACTAATTAGGATCCTCCGCCGCCGACGACGAGTAACGACAACGCCGCTATGACGCCGACAGTACTTGTGAAGACGCCCTCGACACGCCCAGACTTCAAAGTGACACCGTCGCTATCCACGACGTCAAAACCAAGACGACGCGACCAGACTCCAAGCTAACACCGCCGTCCAGCGAAGTGACGACGGTGTGCCCCAGCCGCGACCTCAGCACAAGAAGAAGCAGATATCGAACACCGAAGTCAACATGCAATACAAGGACGCGAACGAGTGACCTCGAAGTTGCTGTCGACGGTCGCACGGTTACCGCCTTAGTGGACACCGGAGCTGACTATTCTGTCATTAGTGGAGCGTTCGTCGCCCAGCTCAAGAAGGTGACGACCACTTGGGATGACCTGCTAATCCGTTCCGATAGCGGTAGCTTTATTACGCCGTCGGGACGGTGCACCGCAAGGGTTACAGTAAAAGGACGTACCTATCCTACGATCTTCGTCGTCCTACAGCAATGCTCGGACGACGTGATTTTGGGCATGGACTTCTTAAAGAATCATAGAGCGATCGTTGATCTCCGATCTAAGCTCATCAAGCTGTCGGCGGATAAAGTCATACCGACTACGACGACTTTGACGCAACGCGTTTCTCGAAACGTCCTCGACGGATACTTGACCGTGCCGCCCCGAACAAGCGTCATCGCCTGCGTGGGCAACGCAGGTATCGAAACCACCGAAGGCGTCGTCGAAGAAAACACTCAGTTGCTCTTGGAGCGTGGGCTGGGAATCGCAAGAGGCGTCGCCCATTTCCGTCATGGACAAGCTCAAGGGCTGGTGACTAACCTCACCGAATACTGGCACCTGAACAAGGGCACGACGATCGCTTTCCTAGACGAGCTAGCGGACACCCGAGATATCTTCGCCCTCCCCATGGCCAACCTGAAGACGGTGCACCCAACCGAGCACAGCAGCCCACGTTCGACATCAGCGCAGCTCTACCTCAAGACAGACGACTGGATTCGCATTCTGATTGAAAGCTGAACCCAATGGGCGTAAGATGAACCCAAAGGGCGTAACACATACTGGATAAGGCAAATCGCGTTCAGGTCACGGAGATAGGTTTCAGACCTTCACACCCACACTAAAACATGAGGCTAATTTATCGCTGTGTGGAAGTAGGGTCCTACTACACAATGATTCCATTCTCGTGCAAAAAAGGAATCATCTTATACTGCTAGCTATATACAATATTGGTGTCCTCGCACAACCCTTTTCAATGAGCATCATTTCGCAGGTTTAATTCATGCCCGAACTGTTCAATTTTCAAACGAGACTAAAGGGCTTGCTTACGTCCCAAGGTGACTCAGGCGGAGCTGCGTAATACCACGTCGTGTGACATTGATGGCATACAGATCACACCTGTAAAGTACGTCTTAGACATTATATCTCCTATTTTAGCATATGTTTATAACCTCTGCCTGGTATCTGGGATATTTCCTGCCAAAATGCAGATAGCTAAAGTACTTGCACTGTTAAAAAAGGGTGATAAAACTGTGTTATCTAATTACAGACCTATTTCTATACTTCCAGTATTTTCGAAAGGACTTGAAAAAAATAATATTTCGACGTATTTCAGTTTTCCTTGAAGAACACAACCTGTTAACTGACTGTCAATATGCTTTCCGAAAAGGACTGTCAACCCTGCTCGCGTTACTAGCACAAAAGGAACTAATACTCAGAAACTGAAAAAAAGCTGCTCACACTCGGAGTTCTAATCGACTTCAGTAAAGCGTTCGACTCTATTAATCATGAACTTTTGTTAAAGAAGCTGAAGCACTATGGTATCCGTGGTATTGCTTTAGATATAGTCAAATCTTATTTAAATCAACGGAATCAACTTGTTCAAATAAATGGCATCTGCTCTCAGCTCAAACAACTAACAGTTGGTGTTCCCCAAGGGAGCATACTGGGCCCCCTTCTTTTTAATTTATATGTAAATGATCTTGTTTATGTTGATAGTGAACCCAAGTACATAATCTACGCAGATGATACTACGGTCCTTTTTTCGTCGAACAATATCGCGAGCCTGGTTTCAACCGCAAACTGTGTTCTTGCAATAATACAGAGATGGTCACAGGATAATGGCTTAAAAATTAATACTGACAAAACTAAAGCTATTTTATTTCAACCAAAAAATAAAGGTGTGAGTTTAGAGTCCGACATTGTTATAGGTCTCTCAAGAATTGAGCTTGTCCGGTCTGCGAAGACGCTAGGTGTGTTTTTTGACAGCCATATGTCATGGACTGATCACACAGACTTTCTTGCAGGAAAACTTGCGCAAGTCGCTGTTGTACTGTTCAGTTTAAGACCACTGCCACTTAAGGCCAAACTTCTTCTATACAACGCTCTTTTCCTTGGTCACGTACACTATTGCTGTCTCGTGTGGAGTACGACGTCTGCTACAAACATAAATCGGTTATTCTTGCTTCAAAAAAAGGTAATACGTAGTATCTGTAATGTTCCAGTAGATGCCCATACTCTTCAAACAGTTGAAATTGCTCACACTGCACTCTGTTAGATTTCAGGCTGCGGCTAGCCTATCGTAAAGACGTAAAACAAAACCAGTCTTTCATCACGTCCTTAACGCAGTTAATCAGAAACAGAACAGAATACAGTATACGGTCTCCAGAATACTGGTACGTGCCGCATCCTCGCACTAACTGTGCTCTTCAAATGTTACATCATCGCTTACCACGCCTGTTAAACACCCTCACACGTGAAAACATTGATGTCATTTCTTGCCCTATCTCGCGTTTATATCAGTATTTCTTTTTGATACCAGCCTTTGTCAAGGGCTGAAATGTGTCCTTTCTTTCCTCGCAGTGTTTACTTTGTTAATGGTTCTTTCACTGTTTTTGTTGCTCAAGTGTGCACTCTGGATTGTGTGGCTTTACTTTGTTTCTTGTAATATTTTCTTAGAGTGCATTTTTTTTTGTTTGCTGGCATAATGTCTAAGCCAACATGTTCTTAATTTTTTTTTATGTATTGTTTCTTTTGTTTTTCCTGAATCAGTGCCTGTGTCCGCTGCCGCTGCCCTCAGACTGGGTTTAAGGCCCGTCAAGTTGCCGTGTGCAACTTTTTCCTTAAATCCCCCATAAATTGTATGTTTATGGAAATAAAGGCAATTCAATTCAATACTACACAATGATTCCATTCTCGTGCAAAAAAAGGAATCATCTTATACTGCTAGCTATATACAATATTGGTGTCCTCGCACAACCCTTTTCAATGAGCATCATTTCGCAGGTTTAATTCATGCCCGAACTGTTCAATTTTCAAACGAGACTAAAGGGCTTGCTTACGTCCCAAGGTGACTCAGGCTATGGGGACGCCATAGTGGAGGGCTGCGTACCATTTCGATCATCTGAGGCTCTTCAACATGGATTGAGTGCATTGACACCGCAAGTACATCGGTGCCTGCTTAAGTGCTGGTCAGTCCACAGTGCACTAACATGTCCACAGCGACACCGAACAGTACATAGGTAACTTCTTTAGTGCGTCCTCTAAAGTAGGAGTGAAGGGCTCACTATATGGCTGCTGGATACATGCACAGGCTGCGTCTTGCTGCCCAGTAGGGTCGTCGAGTGTCTCGCAGACGTTGCGCAGAAAACATGCAGCTGTGTATGCCTGTTTTGCTGTCGCAGCTCCACGCTGTTCATCGCATACCTGAAAGGGGATTTCAGGCACTTTAAGTTGACAATTCTCACCGGACAAATTAAGTGCTGCCTCACGCGATCCCGAAACACTGGCAAATAGCGTCAGAGGCTTGCTGAACGCGGAAACGCTCCGTCACAAATGATTACACCCTCAATCACAGACACTGTTGACAGTCGCTCTCAATGTACTGTACTTTGTGGGCGATTCCTCTGCACAAGGGATGCGCAAGATACACACACAGCGGGCCATGTAAGAAACATCTTTATCTCACCACGGCCGGTCTCGAGGGAGAGGGCGCGCGCTCTTTCTTACGGCCTTCTCAATCGCTGCGGGAACAATGGGAACTTTTCTCCTTGAGCTACGCTCTCCGCCACCGCAAGAGGCGTGACCTGCTCACTGTTGGCTCCGCGTCTGCTTCAGCGGCGGCGGGTGGTTTTTGCCTGGTTTCGTATTGTCGTTCGCGAGTTTCGTGGTGAGTGTAGCCCCGAAATTAAAGAGCACAGAAGGTAGATGCTGCAGCGGCATGTCGTCAACGCACCACACGTGAACGGATATAAAAAACACTGTCGTTCAGCAAACGTTCGACAAGCATGGCATACGTTGCGGCACGGTAGCTACTTTTGTTCATTTTAATCCAAATTTTTCCCAAGTCTGTACACGAATGGGAACAAAAAGAAAACTGAATGAGCAGTGATCACATCAAAGCTTTTTCAAGGCTAACATGACAGTAACTCGTCTGCAACAGCAAAACCGTCTTTCAGCGCTAGATGCGAAACCATTCATGTAGCACCGAAGATGAAAATAATTTCATAAAAATGTAATGTAAATTGCAAAAATGCTTGCATGATATAAAGTATTAGTATAACAGTCAAAGTAAACGTTGTAGGGTTGAGTTTTAAGTGTTATTACAATTCATATACTTGGCAATGTGTGGTATTATAAACATTATTTTAATTTTGCAAATAAACATTGTTTTAATGAACTTTTTACATGATATTATGCTTAATATGAAAGCAAAAAATGGTTGATATTAATGACACCACTAGTGCTCGAAGTGGTAAAAAAAGGCCAATAAATGATGAAGGTGCTACTCGATGCAGTGACTTACAAATGAGTTCACCTGCTATATCGAAAGTATGCAAGAAACTTCTAAAGCCTTAAAGGACACTCTCACTGAAGACTCATTTCAAGCCTTATATCGACCCATTGAGGCTCTCTTCGGGAATGTAAGGTTAATGTGCGGAGGGAATGACATATGCCAGATGCGAGGGCCGTAACAGCTAGCGACACATGACTACATGACTACATTGTCAAGACGGACGTTTCATCTGAGAGCAAAATCAAGGCACAGAAGGAAGGGATGGCATCTCCTACCATCCCATTTTCCACTGTCACATATTCCGGTTCACCTTACGTCGCTGGATATATCGTTTAGTTGATTACCTTCGGGTCTTATCCTTGCGCTGTTCTTGTAACTAGCGAAAGAAGCAGCCCCATGTAGTACGCTCTTCTACGAGGACAATGTTCAAGTGGACTGCATTATCCGAAACCAGCTAGAGCTTGTTGCCCTATTGGACAAACCTTTTTTTTTTTTCGAAAAAGCTGCCGTGCACCTACTACACACAAATGTTCTCGAAGTACTTAAGATCCTGATTCAGTCAGCATTTCAGAACTCAACACTGAGTTGCCAGAAAGGAATTGACAACAGCTTTGAAGTCCGTTTCTTTGATATTTGAAAAATTTCTCAGAATTCTTCTTCTCAATTAATTATACCAGGAAAGTGACAGAGAAGACCGAAAGGCCAACTCCTTATGTGCACAAGCCGTGCAGGAAGATTTTGAGCCTGAATTTTCTAGACGCAGCTGGTCGCATTTTGATGAATTGATGAATATATAGTGCAATGTGTAACTTTGAAGGAATTTTTTTTATTGTTTGCTGCTCTTTTCGATTCTGCTGAACTGTTTATGCCCATTTCATTGATTAAAATAGTCGCGAGACTACATATACATCTTCGGTCATTCAACCGACTGATACGTCTTGAACGAAGCTAGAACAGCCCAGTCCACTAGACAAGTGAAATTTTTACTATATGAGCAAATTTTTGTTATTTATTCTGAATCTGAGACGCGCCATGAATTTTTGCCGGTACCTCTTCTGATCTAAACGAAAACGGTAGCGGTTGACAGAATCTCCACCCAACAGTTCACCATGCACTCACGTCAGGTTGCGCGCTACACCTGCTTAAAACATTCAAAGGCAAATTGCATAGCCTGGTAAATTTATTTTTGTACAAACTTAGAGGTAAAAAATGTTGAAGTGTACCCGAAGCTTCATTCGACCGTGCACGGCCGCACTGACGAAGGAGCGCGCGCGTGAGCGGATTGTTGACTGTATTTTATTCCTCGTACACGATAAATGTTCGATGTTGATGACGGACTTTGTATAAACCATAAGGGGCGAAATGTCAGGACCTGCCAGTTGCAACTGACGCGGGCGAAGCTAAAAGCGAGCGCGCGTGAACGGCTGTAGCGGAGGAGCAGCAGTGGGGCGGTGGCGACCCCACCGAGGCGCGGCGGGCGGTTGAAACAGACCCCATTGGAGAGGCCGTAAGAGAAGAGAAACGCTCTCTCCCTTGAGACCGGCCGTGATCTCACTCCAGAAAATTGTCCGTCCATGGCGGTTCGAGAGGTCAGCGGGGTCGTCGTCTGGGAGGGCAAGCAGCGAGCAGCCAGCGCGTCCAGGAGCGAAGAGAGAGGCGACGGCGTGCGCCTCTCTTTATAGCCCCCGCGCGGGACCGGTTATCCCGGAATGAGCGGGGAGAGGGAAGGGATAAAGCGGCGGCTCATCGGTAGCCGCGGGAAAAGCGCTCCCTTTAAATGTGGCTGGCGCGGTCTCCACATCCCCACATCCCCCCCTCAGCATCCGACACGGGGTCCGGCAACAGCCGTGCCATGTCCATGTCCGAGCCCGGGTCGGCGTACAATAGGAGGCAATTGTCGCCTGGCTCTGGCGGGATGCCATCTCAGCTGGTCCCTATGGCGGGAGAGAAGCAGCAGGCATGGCGGGACTGTTCCGGCTGGTCTCTCTCCGGCAGCGGCCACATCCTCGGGGTCACAGCACAGCTGGGCTCGGCCGCAGATACGCCTGGTAGCAGCCCTAATCTGCTACTCCAAATCGCTGTCGACCCCTTTCCACGTGGCGCCGTGCTGGATGCACTGGGACCCCTTTGCAGCAGGTGTTTCCGCCCCGGGCACACCTGCAGCTCCCTGAGGCCCGTACTCCAAGCCTGGACAGTGGGCTCCGAATCCAGACTCGTTGAAGACAGCCAGCATGGCCGCGTTGGTCACGATGATGGGCCACAAACCACTACAAACTAGGGGGTGCCCCCTCCCAGAACCATGCGCTGGGTGCGGTTTCCCGCCCCAGCGACGGTGTTCCTCCGGCTGCTGCAAAATCTTATCAGAATGCATTCTGAAAGAAGCAAAGACGTTAGACAAAGTAGTGCACTACCTTGGTCTTAGGTTATAGTGTCGGTTGCGAACCGGGTTGCTACCTGTACGCCTTTGGGGGAGATCGCTGCATCGCCTTGAGCTTTCACCGCTACGCAGTTATCGTCCTTGCGAAGGTGGCAAGCTTTCAAGTCTGCGACGTGCACCGGACCGGTGGTTTCACCGCTCGTCAACAACCGCAGCAGGTAGGTGAGTGGCGTAGTCCGTGCCGTAACTTCGAACGGTCCAACCCACTTGTGCGATGGCGACGCGGCGAAACCACGCGCTGCGTTACTAAGCGGGTGCGTTCTTTTCAGTACCAAGTCGCCCGTGTTGAAAACGACGCGACGACGACCTTTATTGTACTGATCCGCTTGCTCCATGCGCGCGACATCAAGGTTTTCACGAGCCGCACGCTGCGCTGCCTCAAGGCGCTCGCGGAGCTTTGCCGCTTACTGCGTAAGCGGAGGGGGCGCGGGCCCCACCGCGTCAAGTAGGGCGTTCTCTAGCGGAAAAGCGATCTCTTTCCCAAAATCCAAGTAAGCAGGTGTCATACCCACCGACCTGTTCACGGTTGTTCTAGTGGCGAACATCAGTTCGGACAGCCGTGCGTCCCAATCTCTGTGCTGCTCGGTCGTCGCGGCCAGCATACTCTTAACATTCCGATTCACTCTGTCGGTTACGTTGCTCTGAGCGTGGTAGGGACTCGTTTTCCTGTGGCGGATTTGAAGCGCCCGACAGGAATCAACAAAGACTTTGCTTGTGAAATACGAAGCATTTTCTATCAGGTCGGAAGGGAAACCGAAACAAGTGAATGTCTCCAACAGTTTCTCCCAAATCCGTTCTGACACAAGGTTCCTAAGGCGGAATACCTCAGCCCACTCAGTCGGTAGAGCATGAGACTTAATCTCAGGGTCGTGGGTTCGGGCCCCACATTGGGCGCCAAGTTTGTGGGCGATTCCTCTGCCCAAGGGATGCGCAAGACACACACATACAGCGGGCCGTGTAAGAAACATCTTTATCTCACTCCAAAAAAGGGTCCGTCCATGGCGGTGCGGGAGGTCAGCGGGGTCGTCGTCTGGGAGGGCAGGCAACGAGCAGCCAGCGCGTCCATGAGCGAAGAGACAGTGGGACCGGTTATCTCGGAATGAGCGGGGAGAGGGAAGGGATAAAGCGGCGGCGATTCGTTAGCCGCGGGAAAAGCGCTCCCTTTAAATGTGGCTGGCGCGGTCCCCACAACTTGCATAGCTTCGGACGGCCATATGCACATGCCGTCTTCCGGGGCTAGTTGTCAGCGTTGATATATCAAAATCAGCAGCTCTTGTCCGCCAACAGCATAATACTGTGCTTTGAAGAAGCAGAAGTCAAAGTGTGTGGCCTTGCATTGTCATGCATTATTTAACTTGAAACCAGTGGGTGAAAATAAAGCAACATTTTTGCTTCATATCCGAGTCGAAATCAAAGTATTCACAAAGGTATAATAAATATTGACGTTTTCTTTTTTAGAATATTATCCGCTACTTTTGCAGCACTCCGGCTAAGACCTGCCTGTCTTTGTGTAAACATTCATTCAACATCTCAGATGCTGCTTTCGACCCACAGGAGTCTAGGAGAAGGTCGTCATTAGCATGGATACAAACCTCCGATGCCGTATTTGTTTTTAATTTTCACATCTCCAAGGCCTACTGCTCGAACCATCACCATCGCTGCCTGCATAAATTTGCGCTGGAACAACACCGCACATTCCTCCATGCTTCAAGCAAGACTTCCATGCAAGACGACTCTTCCCAAGCTCCAACAGTATCTTTACTCACGTTTATAACTAGCCCACTTCTTTTCGTTCGTCATTTCTGTGCTGCTCGAGCTTTGGTAAGTGAACAAGACGCATAGGCAACTGGTCGTCGCTGCCGGTCCTTTTGCGTTTGGAAAAAGACAGCTCCCAAGCCGTATGAGGATGCATCCACCGAAAGAAATCGTTTTAGTGCGTAGCACTACAAGCCGCAATCACGGATTTCGCCGATGTCTGTCCGAAGCCGCTCACTCTCTCTCTCTCTCTTCGTGAAATTGAAGGGGAGAAAAAGGAGGTGGCTACGCGCGCGTCTCACTGCTCAGCATTGAGGAGGTAGAGATGTCGCAGAGCTGTAGTAGGAGCCGCTCTATCTCTCTCTCTCTCTCTCTGTCCATCCACCTCTCCGTGAACTTGAAGAGGAGGAAGAGAAAGTGGTGACGACCGCATCACGCGGCTTAACACTGAGGGGGTGGAGCGACCGCATGATGCACCCAGTTAGAGAATAAGATAGAGAGAAAGGGGTGTGTCAGTTGCGGATGTGGCGGCCGTCGCTGGGCAGCCTTGCCCAAGCGTGTGTTTGCTTCGCGTTACAATGGATGAAGCCGGGCCATCTGGCACTGCGGCGCAGGTTCGCCGTGCTCGACGAGCTGAAGTACAACGGTTACGAAGGCAGAACAGGATAGCCGGAGGCCCATAAATCGACAGTCGGCGGAGGCGCGGCCGTTTGGACGCTCAAGTTCATGCAAAGCTGGCAGAGAGCTGACATCGGACGAGCATAGATCACCTTCGTCGGCTCCGAAGAATTCCCATCCCATTCCAGGGGGGGGGGGGGGGGGGGGGGGGGGTGAGGGGGAGGCTAAGTTGGCGGGCTCCTTCCAGAAACGAGGTGTTCACCGCAGGTCCACTGTCACGGGTGAGATTCCGAAGGGGTGGCCAATGTCAAGTGGCAGCGTGACGGGAGTTTATTTATGCCGGTCGCGCAGGCGGCCGTTCTTCGGAAGTTATAGGAACGCATGCATGGAGGCGGGCGATGCCGTCGGTTCGGTCCGTTCCGATTCTCGGAAAAGTCGCGCTTTGACCGTGCCGCGAAGGAGGCAGACCAGAGCAGTTAAAAAGCACAGGTTGAGCGCAGTGGTTGTGGGTTAGGCTCTAACCACTCTAACTGCTCTGTCTCTCGGTTTGAGAGAAAAGGGCGCGGAGGCCATAAATCGCAGCGAAACACGGGCTGGGGAGAATGCGCGGCAGGAAGCTGCTGGTGCCATCTCGGGGAGGCGCCTCGACATAATTTGCTTTGAAACCGTCGCCCGCGCGCAACCGACCAAGGGCAACGATCGGAATGTTTGGGCCTTAGGTTTATGTGTTGTGTGTTTTGGAAGCGCAACCGTCGGGGCTGTTTGTGTTTGTGACTGCTTGCCACCTCTTGCTTGAGCTGAGACAAGATATTGGAGAGAGTGTAAATAGCAGATGTGTGTGGTAATGCATGAAAGTTATAACGGGGATAAGCGGTGCTACGCACCTACTTCGTATTTGATTAACTATTTTCTTTTGGGATCATATACATTGCCATGCAGTGCGTAGATAATATGAGTGTTTTCACTTTTGGAAAGCATTTTCTTGATCACACCCACAAAGCCATTCATTTTATTTACTCAAAAGAGTGTGCAGTTGTGCGGTAGTCTTAGCCAGATTAGGCAAGAAGCGGCCCAAGTGGTTGACCATGCCTAGCAGACTTCTCAGTTCAGCCACGTTCTTAGGCGGCTTTAGACGTTTTACTGCTTCCACCTTCTTCGGGTCTGGCTTTATGCCCCGAGCAGCGCTACTCCCAGGTCGAAAAAGAAGCGTTAGCATTAACGTGAGCTGACGAGAGGTTTGATGAGTATACAAACGCGGAATTGAAGTGACCTTTGAAACTGATCACAAGCTTTTGGTTTCGTTGCTGGGAAAGGCTGCAATCAATGTCATACCACCGAGAGTGCAATGTTTTCGACTGCATGCGCTATCAGTACAATGTGATGGATGTGCCGGGAAAAGCGCTAATCACCGCTGACATTAAGTCACGACCTCATGTGTCATCGAAATGACTGCGATTGCTTGACTCTATCTGAGGTCACGTCATAATCTAAAGCATGCCTTATGGGCTTGGAGAATGGGATAGCCTGCTTGCAAGTGTGAGAGAATGTCAAGCACAGGACGAATTCTGTAAAGCGCTACGGAAACTGTGTAAAGATGCGTTTCCTAGAAAACAAAACATTCCCTGCTTTCTTGCACCGTACTTGCAAGATAGAGCGCTTATTACAGTCGTTGATGGGTTGTTGATAAAAGAAGCTATAGGCTTGTTGTGCCTCACTCACTAAGAGATGAAGTGCTGCGAAAGCTGCATGACGGTCACAAAGGCATTTCGCGATGCCGTGAAATGGCTAAGAGCAGAGATGGGTATTTGACCTCAAAAAGTGCAACCTCACCTCAACCTCAATAAAAATTTCCTGACCTCACTCAACCTCAACCTCACGCTTTCAGGTTGAGGTTTGACCAGGTGACCTCACCTCAATTTTTCTGATGCCACCACCGACCTCACTCAACCTCACCTCAAACTCAACGTGTGATGATGCCACCACCGACCTCACTCAACCTCACCTCAAACTGAAAGTGTGAGTTTGAGGTCGGTTGCTAGAAATAAAAAAAAAGAAAGAAAAGTTTTTTCACTTGAGAACACTAACTATAAAACGTCAGGGCACAAGTTCTGTGCAGTGACACGCCAGAATGATGACATTGTAAGGTGTAAGGTGCGAGAGGCACGGGGATCGACACCCCGCACCTCCACCAAGTGTAAGGTGTTTATTGGAGCACCAAGACCGTAGGCAACGTCCGCAAACCAAAGCGACGGGGGTAGCGTTCGAACCAACAGTGCAGTGCCAACAAGGCTCCGGCTCCACTTCGTCTACCTCTTCGGGTTGGCGCGCGAGCTGATGGCGATCGGGATTACTACAACAAATTTTAAATAACATTGCATATGATGAGGCTTACTCGTAAAGTAAAAAAAAAATGAAATGAACATTTGCCGGCGGGACTACTGATTCATAGCAGGCTGACTTAATAACGGCAGTATAATTGGTCAGTTTCAACTCTAAATTTTATTTTTATAATTTGTTTTGATATGGTGACCTTTGACCTAATTCCCGCTGTAATGCTTCTGTGTCCTTGGCGCTGCTGGATGCCGAACACCCGAAGGTCTGCAGTGAAACGCCGCACATATCTGTAACCGTCAAATAGTGTTTCCTCTATGACAAGCAAGTAATTTCTTGGTGAAGACATTTACCTGCGATTTGAAATCGAATCAGATGACAAAATCACAAGCAATCTAATGTTTCTTCAGTGCTACGTCTCTGCTACAAAAAATAAAAATAGATCGACCACTTACGTATATATGGAAGTTGTAGTACCATAACATTCTTTTAACAAGTTGACTTCTCACGTGGGACTGATCACAAGAAGCGGACGGAACAAAATGTTGCCATATGCATAGACGCTTAGTTAGGAAAAGGTAAAGCGTGCTTGACTCTTGGCTTTACGCTACTTTCGATAATCCTGACGAGTAGGTTGTGCTGCATGGAACAAACGCCATGACAAAGTATTGGAAAGATTACCCCCTCTTCTACACATAATAACTAACGATGAATTTGCAGCCCCAAAACAGTCCTCTTTTCATTGATGTAAATTAAAGAGAGATAATTCGCACATTGCCTTGAGATGCTGAGAGAAGCTCAACTGCTGGTTGCCTTGTCCACACAGCTTCTTGTCGCAGTGAATGCATTCCAAGTTTACAGTGCTTTTCGTTTCTTTTGCGTGGCTAATGTAACGGAAATGGCCTTCGATGTCTTTGTCAATTCGACAACTGCGCGCGTACACATCATTATCGACATATTTAGATTTTTTCGATATATCCGCCATAACCACGTCTGCCATAACTGCAACCATGTCATGCACCCTCGATGCTGAACGCAACAATGCGATAGACCTCGCAGAAGAAGGGCAGACCTCAGCTGGAAAGGGCGGAAACTTCAGTCATAAATTACAGCAAGTCGCTGACCACGGCCATGGCTGCGTCTCTTCGCTTGAAAAAGACGGCCACGGTAAATGGCGAAGAACACAGCATGTTGTTTAGATGCTTCCTTTTTTTTTTTTTTGCCAATTTCGGGCGGCGAACCGACGCCGTTTGGGGGTGACTTCCAAGCAGACTTCCAAGGATGAAGCACGAACACTTAACCCATGTTACGGGAGTTGTTTCGTTTTTCTTCGCCTGCATAACATCAGTCAAGAGAGGAAAGTCAGCGGGTGGTGAGCAGTGTGACGACCCCTGCTCATGTCCCCCCTGCGAAACGATGAGATGGCTGCATGGTCGACAAGAGACAAAAGTCCGCGCAGCCGCCGCGGCGTTCCGAGAAGCGAGAAGGGCCTGTCTTTATATTTCTCTAGACCAACAGGAATACGCCAGTCGGAGGTAGCGCACAACCAAAAGTCAAATAAGTAAAAAAAATGTCGCGAGAGGAAGAATCTGAGAGTTCTCTCTTAATTTTTTTTCTTAGGGGGAGGGGGGGGGGGGAGTGACGATTGGCCGTACCGCAGAAAAGCGGCCGGTTGTGAGTAAATTGGTGCACAAACGCGAAAGGGGGCACTTGTAAGTGACCACACAAAACGAAAATAAGAAAGGAGGAAGTATAGGGGCGTGCAAGTGTACTGGAAAACTAAAGAGAAGAAGAGACGCAGATCTTCACTCGCGCATTCACACGCTCGAGCACCGCGCACGCATCTCGCTCTCTCGCCCACACTGCTAGTGTCCTTGTAACTCTCAGCCCCGTTGACAGAAACGCACTTACAAACTCACAGAAGGAACCTCAAAACAGAGACTGAGGCGCGCGTATGTGCAGTGGCTTACTTCCTAAGAAATGCCGAGGGGTTTCCGGGTCCGCGCTTCGTCCGCTAGTTGAGATCGGACACCGGCTGCGGAGCTGAAAGAGCGCAAGGCAGTTTACGAACAAAAGGCGCGCCCGCCACATTGGCTGCAAGCTGTAAAACGGAGGGGAGGCCCTCGATAAACAAATATGTAAATGAAAAAAGTGCTAGCTCACATAGGGTATGAGAAAGGGATGACGGCAGGCAGTCGTCAGTCACCTGTTTGTTTCAAGTTTATATCATACATATAAACAAACAAACAAACAAAAAAAGAATACAGTAAGAGTTGTACAGAAGGAGGTCTCGTAGTACAAGACTGTCGGGGGGACCTCCCGGAACAAAGCAAGTGAGGTAAAATTGTAAAAAAAAAAGAAATGGAAAGCAGTGTAGCAAGTAATTAGTGTAAAAGTACAACCTACAAAACAACGTTTATAATATGCACCAATGAAAATAAAGAAGATAAATATACACATCATCAATTTCAGTGCATAGAACAGACAAAATAGTACATTCAAAAGTGAACTATAACGGTTCTTCAATGATTTTTCGAGAAGAGCACATAAAATTCATCTTTTTATGTTAGGCTTAGTTTAATGTCTAGTGACAGAATAATAATAATAATAATAATAATAATAATAATAATAATAATAATAATAATAATAATAATAATAATAATAATAATAATAATAATAATAATAATAATAATAATAATAATAATGATAAAAGAGTGGATTCCACAAATACAACCAGTCCTAATGCTTTCCTTCGCGTTAACTCGTGCAATATACAATAGGAAAAGCAGATTTTATTTACTAAAATACAGTCTTCGTGGGGCGACTTCTCGTCAAGCCATTCATCTCTCGTTTCTTCTGCATCCTTGTTCTTTCCATATGCCTCTCTGAAACCTCCTCTCTCGGGCTATCCTTTCCAAGAAATTCCTTGGTTGCTAGATCTTGCGCTTCCCTCTTTTCTACTATTCTAGTTTTTCTCTTTTTTTCCCCGAAAAGTCGACACACCCACGTAGGTCTGGAAATCCTTCGAGTTTGCGCAGACTTTCTTTACTTCCCAAACTCGCTCGGAATGGTGGCGGGATCTTGTTTCACTTTCTTTCGAGTTTGCAGCCATCGTCGTCTGACCCCACTTGTTCGCCGCGCTGAAATTTACGCCGACCTCACTAAGTTACGACCTCACTCAACCTCAAACTCACGCATGAGGTTGAGGTCTCATTTGCTGACCTCACTCAAAAATATTTCAGGTGTGGCCTACCTCACCTCATCCTCACCTCACTGTGTGAGGTTGAGATCATTTTGAGGTTGAGGTTGACCTCATGAGGTTGCCCACCTCTGGCTAAGAGTTCAGTGTGGTGGCCTGGACTAAGTGCTCAGTTAGCACAGGTGGTTAAAAATTTCAAAATATGTGCTCAACATGCAACGAACGATACAGAGCCCAATGAGCGCTTCTGAAACATAACAGCAGTACCCTCCTAAGATTCCCTGCAGATGTGAAGGACTACTATTATTCAATACCGCATGATGATTTGCTCCGTTGCGTAAGCGATTGCATTGATAAGCACGGAGTCGTCGCCTTTCAGAATGCCTGCGGTATTTTGCATGTGGTTTTTTAGTATTGTTATCTATGTATCTCAGGTCCACTTATGCTGAGTGGAACATTCTATTTTTATCCAGAAGCAGGGCAATGTATACACTCCTGCATTACCCCTATCCTGAGCGACCTCTTCTTGGCCATGCATGACAGAACGATTAGCAAAGAGATTGGAATGTTACCAGTTTTAAAGATCTTCAGGTACGTCGATGACTATCTAATTCTCATTGACAGCCCAGGTAATGAATTCTTAGCCTCAGTTTAAAAGGTGCTGCATTCTTTACAGATATCTTTTCCAGCTTCGTTCGAAAACATTATAAACCTAAAAATGGCTGCATCCGCTTTCTGGAATTGAAGTTGATTTTTGCGGGCCAGTAAGTATGCTGGACTTTCGAACCAAGGGCCAGTAAACCAATACTACCTTATGAGTCAGCTTATTCAAAGTTAGGTAAAAGAAATATTGCCCAGGCCACCTTTAACAATGCGCTGCTCAAATCCTGCGAGCATATAGCTTAGAGCAGTTTCTTGAGCCAAGTCCACAGACTACTTAATTCCAGATATCCGGCCTTACCCCTGTCCTCGCTGAGAAACTGTTACGAGTTAGGCAAGGAAAGAACCAAGCCGGAAAGGACCTGAGGCCTCGCAACAAAAAAGTGGCTGTAATACCCTATCCACCAGGTTTCCCACAATCTAAAACCAATTGGAAAAAGGGCAGGGTTGGACATTCTTTTTCCCTGCTCCTCACAGTCTTTCTAGTATTTGCAGGCGGGTCAATGAATTGGGGTAAAAGTCCCAGAATGCACAACCAGACATCGAGATCAATTTACGTGCTCATCGGGCGTCGTGTATTCAATTTGTTTACCCTGTGGTAAGAAGTATATAATTGTGAGCACTGTGTGGCGCTTCATCTTCCACACGGCTGAACGTGCTGCTTCATCTTCATCCTGCTCCCTCTTGTAGATACCCATCGTCATCGCGGTGTGTGGTTGACTGAATTGTGCGACCAAGGCTTCAGGTCTGCAATAAAACCTGATCCTCCAAGTCCGACCTTCGCGTTACCTTACACGTGATGGAGGTGCGCCTTGATTTCCCCGCTGCTTCGTCACCTGCATCCACCTGGAGCTCCGTTCTTGCCGCCGTTTGACCCCGAACACCATCTTCATGACTCAAGAGGGCCACTCCGCTATTCCGGCTTCTACCAACTCGACTCCAGCTCCCCTTGCCACTTGGACTGTCAGCAGCCGTCAGCGCGACCCGCAGATGTTCGCCGGTCTCCGCGGCGACGACGCTGATGGCTGGCTCGACAGCTACGACCGGGTCAGTGCTTTCAACCGGTGGGACGATTCTCTTAAACTAATTAATGTGTCCTTTTATTTGACGGTGGTCAAAAAAAGGATGGGTCCGTGCGTTTTTGCGTTGATTATCGCGCACTTAACAAAGTCACTCGCAAAGATGTTTACCCTATGCCACGAATTGACGACTTCTTCGACTGTCTTCAGGGTGCGGAATATTTCTCCACTTTGGATTTGCGTTCTGGTTACTGGCAGATGCCGATGCACGAAGCCGACAAAGAAAAAAACCGCATTCGCTACTCCCGATGGGCTTTACGAATTCAATGCCATGCCTTTTGGACTTCATCATCATCATCATTTATTATTCCCTAGAAGATCCCTATGAGGGACATTACATAAGGGAGGGGGGAGACAACGGTGAGAAAGTGTCATACATTGGTATAAAAAAACTGAGGACAAGAATACAAAAATGCATAACATTGACAAATTTGAAAAAAGAAAAAAAAAACGTTAAGAGAAGAAGAAAAGTCAGGCAACCGATACAGTGTACACAAAATACAGATAACCATGTAGCAAGGCATAACAAAATAATGATACGTAGTAAAATCAACTATAGTAAACAAAAGAGGCAAAAAGATGAATTACAGAAAATTAGACGTTGACACGACAGCGCACGTAAATCGGATCGCTAATAATGTACCGCAAGAAAAACTGTCTATGGCAGGTAGAAATGATCAGTAAGTAACTGCCTAAATTTGGAGGAATTAGACTCGGTAACAATGCTTTCGGGAAGTATGTTCGATTCCTCTATGGCGATGGGGAGGAAGGATTTGTTGAAGGCGTTTGTGGAACCATGCAAACGTTGTATGCTACGGGAGTTAAATAAACGGCGAGATGAGCGGAAAGGAGCACGTAATAAGTTTTCTCGGAGTGCAAGAAAGTTGAAATATAATTTATGTAGAAGACAAATGATCGCAAGTTTCCGACGAAGCGCTAAGTGCTGGAGGCCGAGAGAAGATTTCAAGTCCGTAACGCTGTGTCGAGCTGAATACTGGGAAGTTATGAAGCGGGCTGCACGATTCTGGATGGCTTCGAGCGACTGGATCAAGTAGGCCTGGTGGGGGTTCCATATTGCTGAAGCATATTCTATTTTCGGGCGAATGTATGGTTCGTAAGCTAGTTGTCTAACGGATGGAGGGGACATAGCCAGTGTTCTTCGGATGAATCCAAGTGTTCTGGAGGTGCTAGCACAAAGTTTCGTGATATGGTCCACCCAAGTTAAATTGTTCGTTATTTAAACCCCGAGGTACCTGTACGAGTTTGTTAGGGATAATGCAGTGGAGTTTAGGGAGTAGGGGAAGTGAATAATGGAGCGTTTACGTGAAATGTGCATGAATTTACATTTTGAAATATTAAGCTGCATGAGCCAGTCGGAGCACCATTTCTGGATTTTATTGAGGTCGGCTTGTAAAAGTTCCTGGTCGGTGTTATTGGAAATGCGGCGATAAATTACGCAATCATCCGCAAAAAGGCGGACGGATGACGAAATCCCATGTGGCAGGTCGTTGATAAAAACGAGGAAAAGAAGCGGAGCGAGAACGGAACCCTGGGGTACTCCGGAGCAGACATGGGCATCCTCACGAGGGTGAACCCTCATGAGGGCGTCCTCACCCTCACCTCGTGAGGATCTGACTCGGTGAGGTGAGGGCGAGGGAGGATCGGCGCTGAAAAATTCGTGAGGACGAGGTTGAGGGAGGGAAAGATACAGAGTTTGAGAGGCAAGGGCAAATGTTCCACGAAAGGCGTAGTTTCTGCAGTAAGAAAAAACACGCGGCAACCCGAAAGGCATGAGGGACAACACACTTTCTCCTCCACTGGACATGTGTTGTATAGAAAACAGATGTAATGGAACGGGGCACAGGCGCTGCAGCTATAGAAGATGCCGGAACGAAAGCCACAAAATTGCCCCGGCGCTCGTGGTGAAGAAAAGTCTAAAAACGACCCTAGGAAGCTCCAGGAAGTCACCGAGAACGATGTCGCCTTTTCCAGCCTCACAGAACACGACAGGACCGGCAAACTACACAGGACCCCCGTTTCTAACTGCTAACGTTTCTTTGTCATTTAGGAAAAAACACGCCAGAAAAAAAAAAAAAAGCGCGTCTAAAGTAGAGGGGACGCGCAGAGAAACGTTGAACACAAAAGACCGAGGTGGGGTGATCTTATCTGCTGGGACCCTGCCACTTTTTTTTTTCTCGTCCAGATAGCTTGCATGAGTAGCCGAAGCATGCGAAATGTTTCTTGACAGTGTTACTTGACTGTTTGGTTAGAAAGGTTTTACATAAAACTTTCATAAGTTGTCTAAATTACAATTCGCAACAAAACCAACGGAAATAAACAAACAGCATTGAATTTGTGCTGATAATAGCTGCAATAAAATAAACCGCAGTTCAATATCCGTTGCAATCTTTGTCATGTGTTTGCAGGAACAAGAAATATTTTCTTATTTATTTTATCGATTTTCTCCTTGTTGTGAATTATCAAAATTGTCAAATCGTTCATTAATATGTGCGGCTTGTAATTACAGCGCATTGTTTTTTCCGCAATTTCAATAGCATTAAGTTTTACTTTTTCTATTTTCTTAAGACAGTTTTCTTGAGATGGGTGTTAACATAGCATCGATTTGAAAGTAATAACTACAGCGTGTGAGCATTGAGCACAATTTCGCGAAAAAGTTGTTTCATTTCCAGTATCCAAAGTCTATAGAGTGTTCTCATTTCGTGCTAACCTGTTGAAGTCCTGCACCGGAGAAGGTTCTTTAATATTCTTTGATTTTAGCATCTGTTCTGTATTCAGAATAAGTTTAATGCATCGGAATGCCCGACGATCGTAAGGCTGAATGCTGTCATAGACTCACGCATGACGGGGATATGACAATACTGTACCAGGTTTAATTCTTTGCCGAATGCGCTTTCGGGTTGGGTGCGCATTCTTAGATACATGTGTTGCTGTTCGCAAAATCAAACCATGCTTGAGGTATCAGCCTCGCTATAAAAAAAGAAGGTATTTTAAGCCAGCAGTTAGCTCATTCAAAGGTTCCTAAGAAGAGCTTTGCTAAAAACTACCTGTATGCCGCTCTTGACAAATCCTGCCTACGGGGAATGGCACATATAGCGTGGATGTCTGGCTGCAAACACTGACCAGTGCAAGATTTGCCTCTGAGGTGGTCACCTTTGTTTTAGAGGACCTTGCCAGGGATGCTAGGGATGTAGAGCAGCAGCGCTGCGCTGAAGAAGCGCAATGTACAAGATCCGTTGTCATTCCATATAACTATCAAATTTCCCACCGCTTAAAAAACATGGCTCAGAAAGGTGACGTATTGGTAGTCATCACTGTACACGAAAAACTGGCTAGCTTGTGCAATATAGTGCAAGGAAAGCTCAAGCAGCTAAGGATGCAGTATCAAACACTTAGGCAGGTTCGTGCCGAGGGAGAGTGCCGTCATTTACCATATACCAATCTCCCGTGTCAGAAGCTACACAGAACAAATTGGATGTTGCAGAAACGTCGCACTTCAGAGCTCCACGCAGGATTAGACGCACTGGCGGGGTGATGGGGAACTGGCCGTCTATGTCGTCGGTGTCGTGGTTCTGTTCCAAAAACGTGCACCTCCATTCTGCAAAACGACAATCTTGAAGAAGTTCGCGTTCGAAACAGGCAGAAAAGTATACGAAGCATACTATACATTAAGATGGAATTCACCACTTGTGTTAGCAATTGAAACCTCCGTCGCCTTATCCGATAACTTAAAGGCCCCAATATAGTCCGACGTTTTCGACGCGACTGGCTGAGTCGGCGACGTCGGCCACGGCACGTCGGCTACGACGGGCGCGTCAAAAAACTGCCGCTTCTACAGTCTGGCGCGGCTGGCGTGCCCGGTGCCGCGTCGCGCATGCGCACAAGACGCCCTGGACGGCTGGTACGTTTTCGGTGTGCATTTTCTAGCAGACGACAGGTCACCTACAGGGACGAACTGGCTGCCTATCGATGCACTAATTATTGTTGTGATCAAGGCAATGATGCGATGTGTTTACTGCGAATGTTCAAACGGCACAAAGCATGTACAGCCAGCCGTGGAGACGTCCAGCCCAGCAACGGTCTGAGCCCGCGTCGACGACGGCTACAGACGGAACGATGATTGTGTACGTGCGTGTTTTACTGAAAACTAATCATAATTTAAGTATCTTTACGATTAAAGAAGAGTTATAGATTACACAATAATGAGGATCACTTTCTCGGCCGGCCGCAGTTCCTGTAGAATTCCATAAATTTCGCGAATTCCCTGGTTGTTGAGCCGTGTGGCCAAATCGAGTACGGCATTCGACTCCGACGTGTACAGGTCGCAACTCTATGCGAGGCCGCTTCCGTAGATTTTGGTATTCTTCCACTGAATGTACTGCAGATAAGTGAAACAACACCATCGTTACACCTCCTAAAGCAATGCATTAAAACATGTATGGCACAGGCACCGCAGTGAAGAACTCACAGCTGTGCCCGGCCGCTCTACTGACAGTTTGCATCCCAACTGACAGTTTGCATCCCAGGCATTTTTCTTTCCTCTGAACGTCTCTGTAGTCAATCCGCTTGGTATCATAGACGCAGGGCTGCCCTCGAATGCCTTCTAGCGGCTTTTCCGCAACAGTGTCTGAAATGCGCGCGCGGTCGCTGTCTACATGCAAGCCGCCATCTTTACTGCGCGCGAGGAATGCTGGGATGCGTGGCCGACGCGGCTGACGCGGTCGACGAGAAATAGGCGAGATTCTATTTGCGCGTCGGCGACGTTGGGCCGCGTCGGATCGCGCTCGCTACGTCCATCACGCCGTGACGTTGGACTATAGACCTCGGTTTTTCGCCGACGTAACGTCGCGGAGGCCGACGTGCGCGCGCGCGCGCGTTACGTCGGACTATATTGGGGCCTTAAGGAGTCGCACGTACGGCAACGTGCCAGTGTTCTTATTTTGCCATTACTTAATTTGCCAAGATCAGCTTCACTCAAGGGGTGGACCACGTTTATGTCGGCTTTCAGCACCTTCTTATCCAAAGCATGATTTACTGTGCTTGGTACGTCACGATATAAAGCGAAAAAGTGATGTAGGCTCAATGCTGCAGAATAGGGCAACCGCTGAACTGGAATTTTTAACTGACGTAAAGCAGGGTTTTAGATTTCAGGAAAGCTACAAAACATCAATTCACATTTGGTTATAGAGGTCCGCACTGAGTGCTTTTGACCTATGCGATGAGAGGGTGACGTCAAATTCTAGCCCTCCAGGACGCTTAGACCTCGAGTAAGACCCACTGCCTCAAAACCAAAGCTTCCGACTTTATGAGAACGTTTTAATAAGTGTCCCTACATTTTCTTAACATAAAGATGACCAGCTGAGATACATGCCGCTAAGGCTAAAGTCGCACCAGAGAGCACCTGTCTCGTATACTGTTAAAACGTCTACCAGGTCGGAAGAAAAGGAAGACTTTAGGGAAGAAGGCTTCGAGGGTTTGCGTGATACCTGCTCTCGAACGCTCAACACTACCTCTCATATTCAGCGCCCCACATTCACTCTAAGACTGACTCAATATTAATAAACCAGACAGCTGAGATAAAAGTAAGCCCAATTCCGCGTAGTCGTGGTATGTCCTAGGATCTCCAGCTGGCAGGTTGAAACTATGGCAGCCCTGATTTTTGTGCACTTGATTTTGCTTAGCCATTTCTGTGGAAGGAAAGAGGCCTCCTCTCTTCCGCGGATTTCCCATGTTGTTCAAGCGGTTGATTGCTTCTCGTGTGAAGCAGTGAACGAGTTCGAGAATGGGTTCGAAGCAGTGTGAAGTGGGAACGAAGCAACGAATGCCACTGCTCGTACTAGGCCGCGGGAAGATGTTCCATTCGGCGGGCTACAGTATTCTACAAGGCTGTAAGCCGGAACGTTGTTAGCCGGGGTGCACCTCAGCCTGCATGCCCGAGAGGTTTGGTTAGCGGCGCTTCGTTTGAAGACCTCTTGGGAGGGCGACAGATAACGCACAAAACAATCATTGTGCGCCTAGCTTTGCACCCGGTGGCAATGCGCCGACGACAGGCGCTTGACTCCCCCCCCCCCCCCCCCCCCTCCTGCCATAGCGAGGGCAGCTGTCATTAGGAAAGCTGTTAAAAAAAGAAAAAAAAATATCAGAGCGGTGGGCAGACCACGCACGCTGGTCCACGGCTGGGCTCAAAAGGCGGCTGTGGCTGGTCTTATCAGATCTCCCTGAGGCACCGGGTGGAGACATGGATGGACGTGGCAGCATTGCTCTCGGAAGGATACACATGCGTCCACCACCGCGCGGTCCTTTCCCGCTCTCTGTCCAAAGAAAGGGTCTTCCTTCAGCTCAGTCCCCCCCCCCCCCAAAAAAAAAAAAAAAAAAAAGAAAAGAAAAGAAACAGCGAACTGCAGGAATGGCTGGGGAAGCCCTTCAGTTTGTGTTGCATGTGTCCTTTCGATCGGACCGCTCAAGTTGTTGACGCTTGTTGAAACAACACTTTGGTGCGCTGTTGCAAATTCTATATGCTCAAGGAAGTCTGTGTACTATGTGCGCGAATAAGTTTCCATTGTGACAGTGTCCTCGGATATTATTGGGAAATGCGCGGTCCAAGTGAAAGGTGTGTAGGACGTCATGCAGGTTCCGGGTGAGTTTCATTTTTTTTGCCGCTCTTGCCTTCACAGTGCAGACAATCCGTTTCCCGGCTTTTGCATATGCGGGTTTGTCCGGAATGAAGCAGATCAGCTATGGAGATGTGAACTTAGGCGAATTAATGCAGAGTGCTGATTTCGGCTAGTTGGCGCATATGTGTTGCTCTTCTGTTCCCGTTCTATAAGCACTGCTTTTTTCATAAGTGATCCTAGATTTAAGCACACTATTCAGGAAGCATAATCAAACCTTATGCATGAAATTCTGGCCTGTTCACTTTGCACATCGTACTGTTCTAGTTAGGCGCTGTCTGGTCCTATTCTCGTATAGCTTTAATAGAAATTGAAAAAAAAAAAAGATTTTACGCAATACTGAGGCGGCGTTCGTGAAAATCAGAAGCGCAACAGAGGTACTTGTTTCACTTTGCGTTTTCGGTTTGTTCTTGGACGAAAGCGGGATGCGATACGGCGCCGTGTCCTAACAACCGCATTTTTACGCGGTGTTTCCCAAATGACACTACATGTACATGTCTGGAATTATCGCGCACGGCACCGGGATCGCATGCTATGTCCCCCCATCCCAACCCCCTCTGCGAAGCGATCAAGGGTCATGACCCCCTCACTACCTCAAAATTTACGCTTCTGTGTGATAGCGTTTTTCTGTTACTTGAATTAGATTACATTGTTCTGTTGTCTAATATGCCGTATATGCCTCATGCCTTCCGTCTGCGGCTGGTTAGAAGTTAGAACCTCCTCCTTCCTCATGCGCTGTGTAAATGTATTTGATCACTCTATCTCCTTCAAACACATGGCGTGTGAACCGATGGGCAGGTTTGCCCGGTAAACTATGGCAGTGGTTATTTTCCTTCCTCCTCGAAGTTTCGCCTTTGATTGGCATGCTTAGGGCACTGCAAGGATTGTTCTTTGCACTTTTCACAGCCTCTGGTTTCCATGTGCAGTGCATATCTTAATCTCAGCAACTGTCGGAACAAGTACCAGATGGCTCTTGCCAGAGATACGCTACAGCATGAACGCAGCCCCGTCATTTATTTAAGTGCATTGTTAGCTTCGAAAAATTCGCATTGCTAATTGATCAACGCGGCTTGACACTGCCGAAAACAGACGCAGATAAGAATAGTTTGCGCCTAGCTTTGACTCGCTGTAACGTTGTCATAGATCGAAAATAATGAAAAATAACTAAATTATTCAAACTGCTGGGCATGAGGTTGAGGGTGAGTGAGGACCAGCAGTATTTTTTAAGTGAGGATGAGGGCGAGGGAGGGCGAATAATTTTTTTTAAGTGAGGGTGAGGGAGGGCTGCCGATTGTAAATTGAGGGCGAGGGAGGAAAGGCCAAAATGAGGGCATTTGCCCACCTCTGCTCCGGAGATAACATCAGCAGTTTCGGATGCATGACCGCCAATGACGGTGAACTGTGAGCGGTTGGTTAAAAAGCAGCGGATCCAGGTTAAGATTAGAGGGTCGAGTGATAGGCATTCAAGTTTACACATGAGACGCTGGTGAGGGACGCGATCAAATGCTTTTGAGAAATCTAGGTAGATGACGTCTGTTTGAAGTAAAGAATCTAGATTTAGGTGAAGATCGGTTGTAAATTCGAAAAGTTGTGTTTCGCACGAGAATCCTGCCCTGAAACCATGCTGCTTGGGGAAAAAGTTATGATCGAGGTGATTTGCAATATGGGAATTACTCAAAAAGTTTACATGATATGCATTTCAGTGAAATGGGACGATAATTCGAGGGGTCAGTACGGTCTCCGGTCTTAAAACCTGGCACAACTTTGCTTGATTTCCAGTCATCTGGAATTTGACTGATGTTGAGAGACTGGGCGAATATGAGCTGCAGGATTTGGCTTGTGAGATGCTTAGTTCCCTTAAGAATCTTAGCAGGAATGTCGTCAGGCCCGGGAGATGTAGACGGCTTGAGGCTGTCAATGAGTCTTGATATTCCCTCCGATGAAATGGTAACAGGCGGCATTGAAGTGAAATTGCGGGGCGGTAAAGTAAAGCTGTTTTTGGCTGGCTCGAGAGTAAAAATAGAGGTGAAGTATGAATTTAATGCGTCAGAACGCTCAGAAAGCGGGACATGTGTGCCATCGTGTTTCTTTAAGGATATATTGTAGGAGCTGTTATTATTGGGTATCATCATCATCATCATCATCATCATCATCGTCATCAGCCTGATTATACTCACTGCAGGGCGAAGGCCTCTCCCATATTTCTCCACTTAACCCGGTTCTGTGCTAGCTGCATCCACTTGACCCCTGCGAACTTCTTAATCTCATCCGCCCACCTAACTTTCTGCCGCCCCCTGCTACGCTTTCCTTCCCTTGGAATCCAGTTTGTTACCCTCAGCGACCATCGGTTATCCTCTCTGCGCACTACATGTCCTGCCCATGTCCATTTCTTCTTCTTAATTTCCACTAGAATGTCGGTAACTTGAGTTATTTCTCTGACCCACTCTGCACGCTTTCTATCTCTTAATGTTACCCCTACCATTTTTCGTTCCATAGCCCTCTGGGTTGTCCTCAACTTAAGTAGAACTCTCTTGGTTAGCCTCCAAGTTTCAGCCCCATAGGTGAGTACAGGCAAGATGCAACTGTTGTATACTTTCCTCTTAAGCGATACCGGTAAGCTGCTAGTCAATCTGCGAGTGCTTGCCAAATGCGCTCCATCCCGATCTTATTCTTCTTGTTATTTCCTTTTCATGGTCCGGATCTGCGGTTACTACCTGTCCTAAGTAGGCATATTCGCCTACTACTTCCAGTGTTTCGCTACTTAATGTAAACTGCTGTTCCTTCCCGAGGCTGTTGAACATTTGGGTATCAGCAAATTCCAAAATTTCTTGGGGTTAACTCGCAATATACCTAGAAGATCATTGCTATAAAATTTTCTTTTGGGTGACCGCAATAACGTAGTGTATTGGCGAAGGCACTCAAAGTACTTGTCGCATTTAAAAGATGATCCGGAGTTCTTTGCATCACGAAAAAGGCGTTTCTTTTTACGTGATAGTTTTCTTAATGTATTGGAATACCATGGTTTTGTGGCATCCCTGCGGATGCAGATAAGTGGGACGAAGGCGTCAATGAGCGATAGGATTTTGTGTTTGAAAAGGCACCAATTTTCGTTTACGGATCTTGTAGATATAGATAAGTGAAATGAGGTAAGGAAGTGTTCGAGGTCGGAGTTTATGCTCACGAAGTCGGCCTTCCCATAATCACGGATGTATTTAACGGAAGGTTGGCGGGTTGGGATTTCAACTGTAGGATTAAAGAAAAGGAGACAGTGATCACTCAGGCCACTGGAGAATGAAAGGGATTGGACTAATTCCTGAGTAGAAACAAGGATGAGGTCGAGAATATTTGAGCCTCGGGTTGGCTGATTAACTGCTTGGAACAAATTGAGGTTAAGAACCAGTTCCAGGAAATCTTTAGACTGGCGAGATGACGCAGTCAGGGCCTCCCAGTCGATGTCGGGGAAGTTAAAATCGCCGCAAAGTATAAGATTGGCATGAGTAAATTTGGATTGCAAGTCAAGAAGTACAGAGTGAAGGTCCGTGATAAAAGAATGATCCGTATCAGGTGCTCGATAACATGCAATTATTATGTTGGCACACGTGGGAAGACAAATTTTTACACACATTATTTCGCTGTGGCAGTTTATCTCTAATAGAGCGGATGATAGAGAGTACTTTATAAGAGCAAGAATGCCGCCTCCCCGGCGATCTACTCGATCCCGCCTGTAGAAGCGAAAAGATTGGCTGCCATGCAATAATTCTGAATCCTGAATATCAGGTGTTAGCCAAGATTCAGTAAATAAAGCGATGTCAGTGCTATGATCTTCAAGGATGGCTTCAACTGTTTCTTTCTTTGGCATGTAGCTTCTTATATTTGTTAGTAGGGCAGAGATTGTCTGATTAGTTGAAGTTGGACGCAAATAGTTTGACGGCTTGACCTGCGGCAGGGATTGAAAACACGGTGCCGACATAATCTTCTATAACGGTCGTAGTTCTGCAACTGAGTCAGTTTCGGCGTTGTAGGTGAATACTTTTTTGCCCATAACTAACTTGTCGAATCGAATCTTGAATGAGGCGTTAGTTTTTTGGCTATAAGCGAAAAGCTTTTTCTTAGCTTGTCGGACTTTAGCCGAGTAATCCTCACGGACAGAAAAAACGGTTTCTTTAAGTTTATGTCCTGCTACAAGTTCTTGATTTATCTTTAAAGTGAGCAAGTTTAACTATGATTGGGCGATTTTTGCCTGACTGGAAACGACCCAGTCTATGTGCACGTTCGATGTCTTGAGAGCAAATTGTTATGTCTAAGTGTTCGTGACAGAAAGAAACAATGTGAGCCTCAGACTGGTCCCAACTTTCGCCGAGATCATCCTGAAGTCCAAGGAACAACAAGTTTGAGCGGCGCAAGCGGTTTTCGGCATCATCGTACTTGTTTGACAGCGCTCTAACATCGGAATAAAGTTTGGTCAAGTCCGCGTTTGTTGTGGCTGCAGCTTCAATCTCTGGGTGCTTTTCGGCCATTTTTTCCAGTATATTGTCACGTAGTGGTGACAAGGTCGACGACACAAATGAAGGGTCGATGATTGCACGGAAGAAACTCTTTATTGAGCTGACTTGCGCCCACAAAAGAACTAAGCAACTCGGCGGCGGCGATAACAACAAACGTGCTCGTCGATCGCCGAACAAAGAATGCTCGTCACTCTCGTCAACGCTCAATTTAAAGGCTGCACAGAACAATCTAGATAACGTCGCAAACAGCTACCAGCACGGGCTGGAACATTGTGGAAAGACACCCAAGTGGCCGGAACCTCCGAGACAGATCTCGGTGCATCTTTCGCTACAACAAAACTGATAAAGGTGTGACTCGCGACATCGAGCATAACAAACAAAGATTACGGAACTGATACGCGGTCCAGAATCAGAGTGATAAGCCTGTATGCCGGCGGCTGTTAAAAAACAACAAATACTGTTTTGAAGGTCTCGCGGCAATATCTACTCGCGCTGAAAGGCGGTGCACAGAGTCCTCAATGTTTGTTTGTGCGGAGCGGATCAAGCCAAGCTCGGCAAGTAGGGCGCTCTGGGAGGATTCAATAAGTGAAATGGCTTCGGCAATCGATTCTAACGACGGTGGTGCATTGTCTTTGTTAGGGCCTGGATTTAGTTCAACGTCACCGGATAAGACGAGGAGAAGGCAAGTGGGGTGGGCGTTGATGCAGTGGAAACAAGCAATGCATAGCATCCTTTTACAACAGTCAATGGCGTCTTTGGGGCACGACACCGCCAGCAAGAATGGGCCATTAGAGCGACAGTACGCTGCACAGGGCAGGTAACTAACCTGCAGCAGATGAAAAAAGGGCGTCTGCATGACGAGGTGCGATGCGGTGGCGTGCCCCAAATGATTCCAGTGGAACAGCGGCTTATAAAGGTGATCGATTCCCGCGCATGTGCATGGTTGCCAGATGACGGACCAATCCACCGCTGGGAGCAGGGGAGGCAGGTCAATGTGACCGCCGTCAACGTAGCTGTCCACTGGCAGCCAAGCGGTGTCGTTGTCGTCGTAGGTCACAAAAAAATTCTGAGCTTCCAGCGTTGATGCACGAAGTGGCGGGACTAGATAGCAGGATAACCTGCAGCAGATTCTTGACGATTTAAGCAATTGTAGTGCAGCGCGACAATCGCCGAAGATAACCCATGCTGCAGGGCGTTGTTGTAGAATATATATAATTGCTTCTCTCAGAGCTGTTAACTCAGTAGCCACAGCTGAAGTGCGATGACTGAGTGTTGCCGAGATTGTGGTGTGCATTGATGGTATCCACACGCCGATGGATGAAGAAATAGCTGTGACAGAGCCATCAGTATAGATGTGGCAATGATGACTGTAGCGTGCACAGATGTGCTCAAGGGCGAAGTATTTAAGTGCGGGTCCTGGGGTGTGGGCTTTTCTTTTGATGCCAGGTATAGTTGTCGAAATTTGCCATGAAGCAAACCTCCATGGTGGGAAAGATGACGGTACTGCGCGTTGATATTGCGCAGGCAGTAGATTGGAGAGTTTGGAGGATGCACATTTCACTATATACATATATATATATATATATATATATATATATATATATATATATATATATATATATATGGCTGCAGGGACAGTTGTCGCGCGACCTCCTGACGTACAAAAGCCTTAATGTCTTCAGATAGGCTAGATGACTCCCTCTCCGCGGCTAGTCCAGCGAGTGATGCATGAGGCTGGCGAATCAAAGCACGCTCCTTGCGGAGTTGGTCGTAGCTTTGACAGAGGTCGTAGATTCTTTGACCGTAGTGGGGCCTTTGGCGATAAGCATGTTGAAAGCGCCGTCATCAATTCCTGTGAGGACATGACGTATCTTAACGGCCTCGGTCATGGTTGGGTCAACGCGGCGACACAAATCAACAATGTCCTCAATATAACTGTTGAACGTTTCACCGGGCAGCTGTAGTCGCGATCGAAGACGCTGTTCCGCGCGGAGTTTTCGAACGGTGGGGCGGCCAAAGACATCGGAAAATTTGGTCTTGAAATTCGCCCAGGTGGTAAAGTCCGACTCGTGGTTTCGAAACCACAGATTAGCAACATCGCTCAAGTAAAAGATGACATTATTGAGCTTACGGTTGTCGTCCCAGTTATTGTGACGGCTGACCCGTTCGTAAGTGGACAGCCAATTGTCGACGTCGTCATCGCTGCTTCCACTGAAGGTAGCGGGGTCCCGTTGACGAAGGGCACCTGTGCAGGTGACTGGCGGAGGTAGATGCGATGAAGTAGGCTCCGTCATTGGGGTAGTTAACGTTCTGCTGCGAAGTTCCAGGGCGAGATGGGTACAGGGAACCTCAGCTTGACCTCCACCAAGTGAAATGTGGATTTAATAGTTGATTGGAATGTCTAGCGCTGGCAGTAATTCGGGCACAGCAGGATCGGAATACCAGCCGCAGGGCACAGCTTCAGCGCGAGAGAGATGGGCGCCGGAGACCAGCGATGGTGATGGCGATGCCGCAGCAGTTGTTTCTTCTTCATCTTCTTTACAACGTTTACCTTGGCCTCGCCGACTGTTGGCTTCTTTCCTTCACACACACACACACATATATATATATATATATATATTTCAGTTAGACGGGCCATTGCTTAAATAAAAGGCTATTAGAGCATCAAAATAATGCCAAAGAAACAAAGTCTGCCAATTTGGCGATTCACTGTGGAGACTGCAGTTAATGCCGGTGCCTCTTCTCGAAGTTCAAGAAAACAGAAATTTTTGCAAAAAACCACAATCAGCGCACCCGTGAAATAGTAGAAGCCGCCGCTATCAACGAGCAAAAACATTAGTGCGTTAGCACAGCTTTACTTGCATTGTTAGAAAGAGAAGTTTCATTGATTTCCACCTAGATCTGTTTTGTGCATTCTTTTTAGTCTTCGCCCTTCTTTTTACAGTCTCGCCTTTCCTTATAATTAGTCGTATTAATACGTATTTACTCCACCGTTTTATTGCCATTAGGTTTCATGCGTTTGTGATTCAACTTTAGCCCGTTCTGTTTTTGTTTTTTTTTTCTCATTGCTACGCATATGACAACTATGGTTTTTTTTTTTCGGTGTCTTTTTACAAACACATTCCAGTTTTCACTGAATAGATTTTAGTGTTTTTCAGCGTCTTGTAGTTGTTTGTTCAGGTATTTCATACTTTTTCTTGTTTTAGCGCTTTTGATTCCGATGACTTTTACAGCCTTGCTTTTTAGTCTGATTTCATGCCCACGCTACGGTGTTGTTTTTGTTATTTACTGCTATCATGCTTGCATTTTTGCTTTTAGTCGTGTTAATTGTCGGTTCCCATCGATATCGTTTTATCTGGGCTTCGTTTGTGCCCTATGTCTCTGTTTCTTTGCATCTGCCCCTCCCCACACTTTCTGTTTCGCAGCGTTATGATTGTGTTCAATAAGAAATACCATTCCTTCGATGCTTGCTGCGGTTTGACCTCTGATAACTGTTCTCATGCGCACTTTTGGTCTTTGTTTCTATATAAGGCGTGAATCGGCTGTCTTCCAAAATAAAGTTGTTAGTGAGCGCATGTGCGTGTCCTCCTCATCCTTACCCGTCGTCTGCTAGCGTTCTTTCTCTGACGAGTTGGAACTGTCCAATTATACCGCCGTTATTAAGTCAGATTTTGTAAATCAGTAGCCCACGGAAAGGCTCATTTTCTTTTTTTCACTTTACTATAGTAGACTTCATAATATTCAATGTTATTTAAAATTATGTCCTCATTCTGGGGTGTCACCAGACAGAATTTGTGCTATGCCGTTTTATGTATAAATAGTGTTCTCAAGTTAAAAATCTTTATACCTTCTTTTTGTTTTGATGTAGAGCAACTGACCTCAAACACACACTGAGGTGAGGCTGAGTGAGGTCGGTGGTGGCCTCTGAAAAATTCCGGTGAGGTAACTTGGGGAAACGTCAACCTCACTGAGTAAGGTTGAGATCAGGAAATTGTAATTTAAGTTCAAGTTGGAATTTTTGAAATAAAATGACCACCTCTTGCTACGCTGCGTAGTAATGCGATAGCAGGGGTTTCAGAATTCCTTCGTCCGGCCAGAGCAGCTGCCCGTCAGGAGCGGCCCCATCGTTCGGCGGCCCCAATGGCTCCCTGCTGCTGACCGAGCCGCTTTTTTTGTTGCTGGTCTCGGCGGCCGGTTTCGCGTCGGGCACCGCCTCGTTTCGAGCCACTGCGTGCGTTCTCGCCACACGGAAGCGCCGCCGCTGCCCCCTGTGCACAGTTCGCACGGGTTTCCTTAGAAGGAATTCTGCAATAATGTAACCCAAACACGGGCTCTCACAAGGCGGCCATTTTTGTTTTGTTCTCTTAGGTGACTAGCGTCAGTTAACACAATTTTGGACAGCCGTGATGTCAACTTCATTAAACAGAGCCAGAAGTTCCTCCCTTTAAGGCCACTGTACGTTCGCTTTTCGACCGGTTCCGCAAGTCTGCGGTCCGCACCTTTTCTGTCCTCTTGCGGACGTGGCGCGGAAGGGGTGTCGTACGATCGTTTTTCTGACTGCCAGTTGTCCAGACGGTTCTAGCGTCCCGATTGGCTCGATTGTTGCGCCCGGGCATCACCTTCTGTCCAATAGCATGCTCCATCAGATGACTTTCAAAGCTAGCGCGCAACCCGTGCTGCAGGGTGACAGAGTGCAGCCGATTTCGGCATCTCGGCGCAGTTCGCTTCCCTCGGGATCGCCATAGCGTGGTTTTATTGGGAAAGCAATACAACGCCAGGTCTAACCGCTCGTTGCTGTGTGCCGTGCCCGTTGTCCCTCATAAAAAAATCAGCCTACCGTGACGTTTGATAGGATAGGATAGGAAATACGTTAATTTATCTAGGAAGGTCTTGTGCTAGTAGCAGAAGAGGTCCATCTTCCGTCTTCTCACAGGGTCGGTGCCCCTATTCCAGGGCTCCACTGAGCTTCGCTGCTCGCTGGGCATGCTGGATCAGACCTAGTTAGCAATCCAGATCGCCGCTGGAGAGCCTGCTCTCCCACTGTTCCGCACTCTGGTCTTTACGAATGCTATCGTTATTTCTACATTGCCACGTGATGTGGTATAACGAAGGTTGGCTACCACACCATGGGCAGGTGTCCCGATATTGTGACGGGTAAAGTTTGCTTAGGATATGCAGGTTAGGGAATGTTCCTGTCTGCAGTCTTCGCCAGTACACTGCCTCTTGTTGTTTTAGATCCCGATGAGGCGGCGGATAGCGGATCCGTGCCCCCTTATAGTATATGTCTGAGTACGTAGGGCCGACTCGCTCGGGTAGATCGTCCGATTGGGAGGAAGCTCGGCTCGTGTACCCTCGAGCTACCTCATCGGCGCGTTCGTTCCCCGTTATGTCGGTGTGTCCTGGCACACAGTAGATGTGTTGTGTGTAACTTTTGATGGGGTCGCGCTCTGGAGGAGCCTGAGCGCGGCGCGATCTATGCGGCCGTTCATGTAGTTACGGCACGCTTCTCTCGAATCTGTAAGAATGGTAAGGGACGTGTTTCTTCGATACCCGGCTACCACCGCTAGAGAAACGGCCAGCTCCTTCCTCCCCTTCGGTTACCGTACAATCCCTGACTGAGCCGCTAGCTAGTTCCTTTAGGTTGGAATCAATAGCTACCGCCACTGCGCTGTTATGTGAGCTTCCTGTATACACAGCCGCGTCCGTGTATACCGTCGTGGATTTTGTAGCTAAATTTTGTTGTACATACTTCACCCGGGCTGCCCTACGGGCCACATACAAGTTGGGGTCCATGTTCCGGGGAAGGGAGCTAACCTTTAGCGTCTGGCGAATTGCGTCCGGTATGCTCGCAGTACGATTCTCTATTTCCGCAGTTCCACCTAGCCCCAGCAGCCTCAGAAGCGAGCGCCCCGTAGGAGTCTGCTGGAGCCTGGCTATCTGCGTGACCAGTAGGGCTTCTTTGATCTCTTGGAAGGTGTTGTGAACGCCAAGAGCTAGTAGTTTTGCGTTGGAGGCATTCATTGGTAGGTGCAGGGCTGTCTTGTAAGCTTTGTGGATGATGATATCTGCACTTTCCACTTCTCCTTTGTTGAGGTTGAAATACGAGAGGACGTAGCCCACGCGACTGAGTACCAGGCTCTGAACCAGGCGCAGGGTATCCCCCTCTCGCATACCGCTCCGCTTCCGCGACAAACGCGTGATCATCCTGGCGACCTGAATGGTCGATTGCTTGAGAAGGCCGAGCGGCCGCATCGCTGATTGCTCTGGAGCCACATTCCTAAGACTCGTACCTTGTCTCGTTCGGGAAGTAGCTGTCCTTCGAGGGAGACATAGAGGGTCCCTTCTTTGTGTTTCACTTTGTGAACTCGCAGGAGTTAGGATTTTTCTGTGGAGCAGGCGAGACCTCGTGCACGGACATATTCTTCCACGCAGGTAGCCGCTGCTTGCAGTCTTTCTTCTTTCTGGCCGAGCGACCCGGAGGTAACCCAGACCGTGAAGTCGTCAGCGTACATGGCGTGCGGTATGCCTTCGATCTTCTCAAGTTGTCTGGTGAGTCCGATCACAGCCACGTTGAAAAGTAGTGGTGAGATGACGGACCCTTGAGGTGTGCCTTTGTTGGGGGTCGAGAATTTATCGCTGCGAAGGTCTCCGAGCCCAACCGTTGCAGTTCGGTTGGAGAGAAAGGCCTTCACATAGCTGTGAATCTACTCGCCGCAGTGGAGGTTGTCGACTCCTTCCATTACAGCCGCGTGGCTAACGTTGTCAAAGGCCCCTTTAATATCGAGGGCCATGACCGCGTTCTCGCCTACCGTCTCGGGACATTAGTGAGGACTTCCTTTTTTAGTTGTATGAGGACGTCCTGGGTGGAGAGGTGAGCTCGGAAGCCGAACATGCTGTGGGGGTACAGGTCTTCGTCCTCCATGTAATTTTGGAGCCTCCGAGTAACGACACGCTCATATAGCTTGCCTAGGCAGGAGGTGAGTGAGATAGGTCGAAGGTTTTCGATCTGGAGTTTCTTACCCGGTTTTGGGATCATTACGACCTCTGCATGCTTCCATTCTTCAGGAACCGTTCCTACGGCTCAGTGCCACGGACAGGCGCTGTCAACTCTCGGCAGCCAGAAGAAGCTTCCGCCCTTGCTTTCGCGATTCAACCAAGGTCAACCACAGCTAAACCAGACCTAATTTTTATTGTTTTGCTCATCGGCTCTCGTCAGCTGCTAAATGAGTAGCGCTTGACTTCCAACTTTTTATTGCGATAGCAATACTACGCCAGGCTTCGGCCCGTCGCGTCATCCCGGGAAGGGCCAGGTTTGACTTTGAACAGCCGCGAAGAAGAAGAAGAACGATCGGTCACCGGGAGCTAATGTTTTCGATCCACATTCGGTTCAGCAGCATTGACCCCTTCTCATTTATATGTGGGCTTGTAGCTTACGCTCTGGCGTCATACTCTTAAAGGATGAGTTTAAGTATCCGCAATAATGTAGCACCTTACCTCACCTTAACAGCAACACTTTCGGCTGTTGTGGAGAATACGACTTCAGTAAGCGTGCAGACCATAGTTCATAGAAGAATAGAAAAAGCCGCTGAGCTAGACTTTCGGACCTTGTCTACAGAACCATCAATGAAATGTGAAGGATGACGGGCATACTCTCTCTCCAAGTGTTCTAGTACGAGTGAACGCGTTGCCGCTAAAGGAGAACTGCGTTTTGCGCTCACATGGGGAATCGTGATTATAAAGTCGAGGATCAGAAATGACCAGGGTGGTTTCAACCGTTTCCTTTGGCTTCGAACATTATTACCTAAAGGAGGGTTGAAATCTGGGTCAGTTGGTACATAGTCTTAGAGAATAAAAACCAGCCAAGGAACGAGGACGAAGGAAGACGATGTACACACGGAAGCTGGAACTAACAACTGTGCTTTATTGAAATAATAACATTTCCCAAGAAACCTTGCAAGGCATGCGCAGCTCGACGTCCAACACACAGCATAAAAGTGACAAACTAACAGCAAGCTTCGGAGATAGCCAAGGTACTAGGGTCTTTGAGATAAATAACTTATTTCTTTCTGCATCAACGATATGGATGCTGTGCTAATACAATTATCTCCTTGCATACTTATGTGATAAGCTTCAAGAACTTCGCGCTCTACCTAACCCTTGTCCCTACCAGGAAATGTGACATTTGAAAACAGCGGATAACAACCGCAATCCCTACAATGGCGAGACAAATTTTTAACTCCGCTGATGTGTGACAAATAGGTGTGATGCTCTCGCAGCCTATCGTTAATACACAGGCCAGTTTGGCCGATGTAAACTTTTTCACATGTTAGAGGGATCTTATAAATAACACGTGTGGAATATAACAATCATCATGTCGCGTCGAGCATACAGGGGCCTTAGATCTGCCATGAGCAACACGAGAACAAAGACTTGATAGCTTGCAAGGAGCAGAGAAGACAACCTTAACGCCTTGCCTCGCAGCAACTTTTTTGGTATTATGGGAAATTCCATGCACGTACGGCATCACCTCAAGTTTCCTCCATTCAGCTTCAGTAAGCTTAGGCACTTTTTCATTGCCCCTCTTAACTCTTTGTAGCAGCGATTCTGCCACAGCATTCAGAGGTGCATTTGGGAATCCTGCGGCCAGCAGCCGGCCAACCTGGTCGTCAAAGCTACTCTTTATTTGGTGGTGGCAACTTTTCTCTAGAGCACTGCGAAAGCAATTCATAACAATACATCTCGTAACGATTTTAGAGTGAGCGGAGGAGTAACGCTTTCTTGCTTCTCGGTAAAAAACACCAGCAGATATGCCCATCGTCAAGAAAAGCTAGTTGAAGTTCTAAAAATCTTATCTTTTGGTCATTGGGTAGTTCGTACGTAAAACAAAGGGCGTTAGTGCAAGCCTTAAAGGCCTTCAAGACGTCTTTCACAACCTCATGAAAAGAGTCATTCGGTGGAAGTTTTAACATTATCAAAAAATCATCAACATATCTAAAAATTTTGCACACGCGTTTGTCAAGAAGAGAGCCTAGTAGTAAGTTGTCAAACTTTGCTAAAAAGATGTGGCACAGTACAGGAGCTACACTAGCCCCATTACAAATTCCCCCTTTTCTGGATAAACAGAGCGCCCTTAAAAACTACTACGGTGGATGAAAGGTAGACTGTCAGCAGTTCTAAAAACACGTCAACCGAGACACCACATGCATTTTGGAAGGCGATCACACCGTTATGTTCAATTAGTTCACGCACTGCAACAAAAAGTTCGCCATGAGGGATGCTATAAAACAGGTCTTCGATATCAATAGAGAAGCCGCAGTTGGCTCCAGGTAAGCCGTTCACCAGTCATGAACTTCTCGCCACGGTGCATCATGTAGCAGAGAAAGCTGACAGAGAAGAGAAGCAGTGGTGTCTGTCTGAAGGCATTGACGTTCTGTATTTGGTAGATAGGAAGCCACGGATGAATAGCAGCAAAGTTTTTCAACGGGTTGTCGGCCACTTCATCGAAAATAACTTGACTCTCCTTCAAGCAGACAAGGAGGGCGGGTTTGTGGTTTTACCCGGCCACTAGCACGTTTGATGAGAAGGCCTTGACAGCTATTGATAGGAATTTCCAGCCTACAAACCGCAAGCCGTCAAAATTGAAAACTGTAGCTGTAAAACTATTGGAAGCCATCAAGTTGGATTATTTGGCTCAGAGAGTGAGAACTAGCAAAGGAATTAACACCTGCAAATTTTTTTCTCGGCAAAAAACCCACAAGACAGACTGCCCTTTCAGAGCCATTGTAACAGAAGCTGATACTTGGCAGAAGTCACTGGGCCAGTACTTACAGCGACATCTCCAGTCCCTTGCGGTACAGGATCCTTTCAACGTTGTGAACGCGGCTGAAGTGGTTCAGGTACTCGGCAACGACTTACCTGGAGCCAACTGCGGCTTCTCTATTGATATCGAAGACCTGTTTTATAGCATCCCTCATGACGAACTTTTTGTTGCAGTGCGTGAACTAATTGAACAGAACGGTGTGATCGCCTTCCAAAATGCATGTGGTGTCTCGGTTGACGTGTTTTTGCAACTGCTGACAGTCTACCTTTCATCCCCCGTAGTAGTTTTTAAGGGCGCTCTGTTTATCCAGAAAAAGGGAATTTGTATTGGGGCTAGTGTAGCTCCTGTACTGTGCCACATCTTTTTAGCAAAGTTTGACAACTTACTACTATGCTCTCTTCTTGACAAACGCGTGTGCAAAATGTTTAGATATGTTGATGATTTTTTGATAATTTTAAAACTTCCACCGAATGACTCTTTTCATGAGGTTGTGAAAGACGTCTTGAAGGCCTTTAAAGGGGCCCACAAGCACCTCCCGAGCATTGCTCGCATACTATCTCTGTCGCTAGGTTATGCTTCGATACACATCTGAACGCAATAAAACACCTCTACACGCAGCACAGGTCCCGCAATCCTATTCGAAAGTTGGCGCTCTCTTTCCTTCCACTTTTGCGGTCCCTCGCCTCCTCCGTGCAACGCGTCTACGTACACGCGTTTTCGAATGACTATTGGTCTGCTTCTTTGCGACGTCACGCATCCATAAAACTACCACTCATGCCAAAATAATTGTAATACGCTTAACTTTTAGTTATCAAGAAAGAAAATTAGAATGTTTTGTAGACAGAAACATTTTTTTTAAAGCTTTTTTCTTTGCACTTCTGGTGTCACGCGGGCACCGCGGTAACCACGGTAACCACGGCGCGGTCGCGCGCGGCGACTGACCTTGTTTCGGTTCCCTGCGGGGCGCTTTCTGCCTGTGTATGCTCTCGTTTCTTGTGTCTCCCATGCGAAATGGACTTCGAAATCGGCTTACCGGTCTCCAGCATTAGGTCGGTGCCTTAAATGCCGTGCCCCAGTGCACCACGCCGTACGTAGTGCAGCAAAATTTCGGAGGCAACCGCTCCGTTCCCGTGTCCACCAAACCAAAATACGCACCTCGGATCGAGTCAAGGCGACAACATACGCTGGTAAGTAATGTGTTTACTAGCCTGAATATAGCGCACAGATAAACGAAGGTTTCACGGGTGCAATGAGTTAGTCATTGTTGTGATGTATCAATACTATGGCGGCTTTTAAAATCCTACCGCTTTAACTGCTGACTTGATTGCATCAAACTTGTTTTGTCACGTAGTAAGTTTGTAGCATATGAACTTTTGTCTTACAGCAAATTAGCTAAGACAACTGTACCTACCTGGCTCGGCCGTGCGCGATGCGCGAACCCGTGGTATCATGTGCCGGCAGCTTTCGGCCCCCGATACTGGCGCAGATTGCGGGTTCGCATTGTACGCAGCAGCAACGAATTAAGCACCCTTACCTAACTTACTGCGAGCAAATAAAAGTTACCGCAATGTCAAAGCTCCGTGTGCAGTTTCACCACAGACTACTGAGCGGTTAGGCCGGAGAGATACAAGACGCCGCGGTAAACACGTATCAGCATTCGCATGCTGTATCTGCCCCTTGCAAGGTTTCACATGACGTGCAGTGATGAGGAGGCACCGAAGAAACAAAGAAAACAGCTTTATTTCGAGAGAAGGCCTACAGCATTTCTCTAGATAAGTCCTAGAGCACATTCCATTATGTCCTGAGGCAGTAAACAATTGACGTTATTAAAAAAAAAAACTTCTCTCCGCAGCGAAGCGTTGTGCTTTCTTAGTCGCTCAGCAGTATAAATTACCGCTAAGAACACAGTATTATATCGCGCACATAATAATAATAAGCGCAATTACACTGTTGTCTTGTAAACTGTGGACCTTAACGGATGCGGAACAGCGAGCCTGTGAAAAGAGAGATGTGACATGGTCACTTGTGAAGTCGGCTCACTTTAATTACTTCCAGCTTGACCTCAAGAAGCTGAACAACTCTGATCGGCATAATTATTCGCTATCTATCTTTACACACACCCTGAACCCACAGTTGCTCTGTCTTTCCTACTTTTTGTTTCAAGTGGCAGCTTTGATGCAATACTTGAAGGGCTTGCGAGTGGTCGCACACCATGTGGAGTTGCCGCGATAAGCAAACAGCAACATGTTTTGTGTGCACGTTTGCTTGGCCGCAGCCAGAAGCGAAACACAGAGACATGGGTACAAGACTGCACTCACTACGACAAAAAAAAAGTCATATGAAACTGCGCTCCAGTTATTGTTAGTCGCAGCAAACGTATTGAAACAATTGTTTTGGCTCCAGCGGCCAATGCTGTGCCTCGCTGATGCCAGTCTGTTGAGCATTTGGGTTAAGTATACTGACAGTTGTGCTGTCCAATTGAATAGTCATGATGAAGCACAAATCTGTGCCTATGTGCAGCAATTAGTTCTTTTGACGGTCTTTCATAGGCATCAGTCATAAGGTGGCGCTCTGAAGCTATGCTTGCAGCTGTGTCTCTGTGTGAAGAGCCCTAGGGACCGTTTCTCCGCATCCTGGAGGAGCCTCTGGACGTACGCTGCGTGAAATAGTCATCGTGATTACAACAGTTCACTTAGTTTTTTTGTGTAATAATATAAGTAAAACAAAGTTTTAACTGTCCTTTTCTTGATTTTGCCATTTTCACTTTCCAGCCGTCCTCTCCTTTCTTTTTCTGTGCCTGGAGCTTAGAAGAATTTTCATTGAAGTGAATAACAGCCAGATGTGACCTAAAAAGAAGGTAAATATGAATGAATTTCTCATACTTTGGAAAAAATGTGTTTCTTGTTGCCTACTAGCAAAATTATGCCAAGTAGATGCTACTATAAGAAACCATTATGCATTATATTCACATCACTGCAGCAGAGATTGCGTCTGTTTTAGCTTCTATATCCAGCGCCTTTATATCAAATTAAGAATGTGATGCAATGATCTTCAAGCAGCAAAATGAATGTATGACATGGGCTATACAACTTCATATCGTGGATCACCCGTGTTCTCCCTGCTGTTGTATTCTAGCGATCGTCATTAGTCCAAGTGATCAAGTGAACCTTGAGCATTCTTTCAGTTTCAATACATTAGCTTCGGGACATTCGAGATGGTTCTAGAGGGGTCGGAAACTTGCGCTGATAACTTCCAGTTCTTTAAAAACTACCTTTGTCTTGGGACTGCACTAAGATGAGGAGCACAAAAGAGAGATGAGGTGTTTTTCCAGCCAGCCCTCCATGCTTGCTCTCAACTTTGTGTCATTGCAGTGTCTCAGCTCATGTCATTTCTGTGTATTCCTGGTGCACTGTTCTTTATCTCATCCCATCTGCCTATTCTAATACAACAGCAATGACTTTCAATGAGGACCCTTGTTGGCTTGTGCAGTACATCTATAGCCTCCTGTCTCACTTTTTCCATGGAAGGGGATTACAGAATGGCTAGTGCTACCATTCTACCAAATATGTTTTTACCATATTATCTGAAGCATCCTTGAATGCCAGAAGTGTGCACTGCAGTCTCCTCCAAATGTATGATAACTACCCTTGACATGGAAGTGTTCCAAGTTTCGAAAAGAAAGACACAAGATAAGTTCAGCTAATTTTACAGCAGTGTATTTACTATCAGGGTGGAAGGATTGTGGCAGCTGGCTCATAAGGTGCTTTGAGTGCCTACTTTATGCAGAAGTTGTGATTGAGTTACGTGTTGGGCACTTTTTTTTTGGCAGATGTCAGGATCGACTCCTGTGAATCGCAATTGTAGGGTGTCATTTTACCTGGCCTGATAACATGAGAGCTCCAGATCAAGCACTGCACTAAGGAGACTGAAGTCAAGCCCAACTTCCATAAAAAGAAGGCGCCAAATGCGTCCAGTAAAACAGCAGCTTCCCCCTCCTCACATTAAACAAAAATCCTTTGAACTCTTTTTCTCTAAACCTCAGCACTAGACAATGAGAAAGACTGTTTTGAGGTGCTTGAAATTGGTCACAAAGCAATTTTTCAGCCCTCCAGGGCTATTCCATAGCACGAACTAAAAGCGATCTGCTTAGTTGCAAGTTCCAATCTGCTGCTTAGCAAGTTGAAGAATCAAAAGGAGCAAAAGGAAATGGAACAAATGATATGAACTTCTGTTTTTCCTTTTCGCACTGTGTTCTATTTCCTATGGTCTCTGTTCCTTTTATAATGACAATATTATGTACAAACATTAAAAGCTTCATGCAAGGACTTATTGTTTGCACATGCCATGCAGAAAAGTTGGACTACATAGTCACACTGGAGTGAAAAATAATGTCTTAGTCTTCTCTTTCATTCAACAAACCTTACTTGCATCCCATCATCCGAGTATGCAATTGATTTGGGAGCAAACTTGATGACAAAGTTGTGAAAAGATTCAAGGGAAGATGTTTGGGCTTTGGGAGACAGTTGTCGAGTGTCAATCAAAAACTGGGATTTCTTCAGAATGGAGTTCAGCTTCTTGAAAGCACATGAATCTGTTAAAAATATATACATAAAACATTATAAATATTTGGCTGATGAGTTGCAGTGTTGGTGTGTGTTCTAGTCAATCGTAGACGCTGAACCTGCTTACAGCTGCTGCATTGCAGCTGGAAACAGTTTTAGCATCATATTCTTAAAAAGACCCCAGGTCTTGTACTACTATATTACGGTGAAAAGAAATCTAAGAGATATTGTCGGGCAAACATGCTACACTTTGTCTTCTTTAAAATTGTCAGTATAGGACAGTATGGAAAATCCCATTGTATTTGTGTTCCATACTAGCATGTATAACCAAGCTGCCTCAGTATTAAAATATCTTGCAGTCTCAGCACTCACATTTACATTATTTTGTTTCTTCACTTCATTAGGGGTTTCTTCCTCGGCTATGTCATATGTGAACTTGCTGTTATGTGCGGATATGTACAAAGTTTTTTCCGTGAAGTTCTATTTGCATTACCTATCTCTTAAATTTATCATTGATTGACAAAGGCCACAAGTGTGAGCCGTGCACCTTCCAAACAACATCGAAGTGAAAACTTAACAAAAAAAAACCTATACAAAACAGATTACCTCTGCTCATCCATTGCCTGTTTGCAAGGAGCTAATGCAGGCATTTGCTGTATGGTCTATCACGGCCATCACGCTTATCGCATATGTGGTTTAACAGGCTGCACTACATGCTGATGATCAGGTACCATTACCCTGGCCCAGGGCACCAACATAGACTTGTGAGAGTTTGGATTCATGGTTCTATTGCTTCAGAGCCCTTTGACCTGCTCACAGCTTCCAACTTCTTAAATGCAGTATAGAATATTGTTATTACCGTGTATTCGCCCTAATTATTAAAGCAAGCAACTGCATGCATCTTTAGTAATGCGCCAAGCATCAAAGTAGTGCTGTATGGGCGATTTTCTGCTCTTGCAATATGTCCAGATAGCTGGGTGGCGGTCTGTAGATAGATGAAATTAAAAACTCATTACATAATAATATATGTCAGCAAATGTACCTCTTCCCCAATGGTTTGCAACGATAAAACATTTTGTAATTCAATTGTTTGTATTATATAATGATTAATTTGATTCTTTTTATGTATAGACATGCAAGCAGCACTTGCCAAGGGCACTCTTGGTGAGGCTGAAAATAATTTCTCCTAATAATATGCAGAAATTGTCGCCTTTTGTTAAAGACTGCACTGAGACTCGTTAAGTTGAGGCCAGGCCCCATGCTCGCACTATTGGGCACTGCAGCTGACTTCACACAGTTAATATGAATTGCAGCTTGCCAATTTTCATATCGCAGCATTGCTTTACCTCTCCTATTCTTACCTGTTCCCATTGTAGAATATGGTCAGTCTGAATGATAACAACGTTGTACGTGCAGTACTTGGCGCTGTAGCCCGGGGAGTCGCAACGCCCATCTCCTGCGAGGTCCACTTCCCTTCCATCCAGCTGGCTGTTGATCTGCACCAGCTGTTCCTGGAAAAGCTGGGACAAAAATAGTTGTGCCGAACTGTGTTGGGGTCTTTGGGTTATTCTCGGGGGGGATACCGGACACGGGTTATGCCGGCCTTAATTCGCGGCGGCACTCTTGGTGTCCGGGGGGAAGGGGAGATGGGATGTTGGGAGTGGAGGGGGGGGTCATCATTGTGGAGTCGCTCTCGTCGTCGTCCTTGTCATCGGCTCCGTCGCCAGCGCTGTGGCCAGCAGGTCAGCAGGCCCGGTGGTGGTCTACAGTCGTGCAGCCAGGCCGGACTCCTCCAGGAAGGCCAGCAGGAGCCGGTGGGCTGCCAGGGGGCTCCTGGCCGGGAAGAGCAGGTGGTCTTCGGTGGCAGCAGGAAGTCCGAGGGCCCGGTAGCCTGCCTCCATCTTGCGACGGTGGTGGGCGTGTGCCGGGCACAAACAGAGGAGGTGCCCCAGCGTTCCTGCATCACCGCAGGAGGGGCATGCTGGGGAGGGGGCCCGGCCACGGACATACAGCTCCGTGGGCGTCCAGGAACCTCCGGTGCGGAGGCGTAGGAGGAGAGCTCGCTTCCTGCGGGCGAGCTTGTCGGACAGGCGGTGGAATGGCCTCCCCTCGGCGATCCGCCGATCGGGGTGCAGGGCCCTCACGGCCTTCTTGAGGAGGAGCCTGGAAAAGTCAAAGGCAGATACATGATTAGTCATACTTACCTGGTCGGAGTGGGCCGCTTTGGCAAGTGCGTCGGCCTCATCGTTGCCCTGGATGCCCGCATGGCCCGGGATCCAGTGCAGTGAGATGACGAAGCCGGCATCCTCTAGGGCCTGGAGGCGCGCTCGTAGGTGGCAAGCCGATAGCTGGAAGCAGGACGGCTTGCGCAGGAGCAGGAGCGAGTCGCACAGGATGGTGTAGAAGCCTGGGGGCTGACCAGTCTCCAGTGACCAGTGGAGGCCCGCCAGCTCGGCTGCAGTAGAGCTACCTGGAAAGGAGAGCCTGCAAGAGCTGGACACCCCCACCTGTGGGGCCGTCATAGCCGCTGCAGCCTGGCCCGTGGAAGGCAGGACCGAGCCGTCGGTGAAGAGGAGGGTGCTCCCTTTGCACTCTTCAATCAGGGCTGCGGCAGCCTGGCCCAGGGCAGCAACTGGGGAGCGGCGCTTGCTGACCTCCTCCAGGTCAAGGGTGACCTGTAAAGGAGGACGTGTTGGTGGAGGAGGGAGGATGGAATACCCTGGGGCATCTCCGATGAAGTCCTTGTATACAGCCGTCAGCTGTCCCATCCGTGAATGGGGGGCGCTGCACAGCCGTGCCAGGAGGGAAGCTTCGTCAGGGGCGTGGTGAAGGCGGTCCACATGATTGAGGCCTCTCTGGAGGAGCTGCAGGGTCAGGGGGTAGACACCGGCTTCCGCCAGTGTTGCCGCAATCCTAGAGCACTGCGTTGCTCCTAGCAGGCGTCGGATCCATTTCCTGCGTGCTCCGTCCAGGATGTTCACTCTGGTGGGCCAGAGGGAAACAAAAGGGAGGGCTAAAGTATGGAAGAGGTGGCGGCCGCCTCAAACAGCCGGATTGCCCGTGATGTGGAGCAGCCATTGCGCCCTGCAAGAAGACGTTGTGCTGCTCGGCCAACCCGGTTCAGATGACCCAGGTAGGCCTTGTCTGCAGGGATCCATGTGAGGCGGTGATTGATCACCAGCCCCAGGTACTTGACCTGGCGTCTCCAGGGCAGGCTGGTGCCGTCGATCATCAGGGTGGTTGCATGGGCTGCCGCTCGTGCTCCCAAAGGGTGCACCATGAGGGTCTCCGACTTTGCGGCAGAGAGCTTGAGCACCCTGTCGCGAAGGAACTGCTGCATGGAGTCGAGGGCTCGTTGAAGGGCTTTCCGAGCAGAGATCATCCTCCTCCTTGGGGCCCGGACCCAGAGCGCCACGTCATCAGCGTAGATCGAGGTCAGCACTCTGTGGTCCCGACCCTGTTTGATGGCGCTCGGGAGACCGGCCAGCACCAGGTTGAACAGGAAGGGGCTGAGAACAGACCCCTGGGGCACTCCGGTGTTGATGGGGCGAGGCGAGCTCAGGGTCTGTCCAACCCGGACCTTCAGGGTACGATTGGAAAGAAAGGCTGTTATGAAACGCCGCAGGTTACCTGTGACTCCCAGGTCATCCAGAGCCTGTTGGATGGCCTGGTGTGGTAGATGGTCGAAGGCAGACTCGACGTCCAGAAGGGCGAGAAAGGCGACGTCGCCCATGTGCTGTGCCTCTTCCAGGATGGACACCACATCCGCGATGGAGTCCGCTGTGCACCTGTGTCTCCGGACCCCGGACTGGCTTTCAGGGAGAAAGTTCTTCACCCGTGCGATCCAAGAGAGGCGCTCCAGGACCACGGACTCCATGGCCTTGCAGGCTGCAGATGTCAGGGACACGGGGCGGTAGGACGAGAGCTGCTGGGGGGGCTTCTTCCCCTTGAGGATGGGGACCACGATGGCTGTAGTCCAACTCTCGGGAAGGATGCCGCTTTCCCAGATCCCGTTGAACACCTGCAGGAGGCGGGCCTTTTCTGGGGTGTCTAGGTTGCGCAGCATTTGGAGGGTGATCCCATCTGCACCTGGAGCCGTCTTTTAGAGCGCAGCTCTTTGGCGTCCGTTCCTGAGTTTCGCGTCGGCGTCGTCGTCGGCCTCGTAACCAGCTCCGCCCCCCTTTCATCCCCCCAGCGCTAGCAGCGACCGACTGATACCGCTGGATGCCGCTGACGCCGCTAGAGAGTCAAGATAACGTGACTGCATAGAACACCGTCGCCGCCATGCAGAAAGAGGAGGGGAGGGTCCCCCCCTGTTCCTGTGTGGCGAATAGGGTGCTCTTCAGTTGCCGACGCGCCGGTTATTTCACGTAGGCCCCGGCACGTCGACGAATACGTGACCACCTTCCCACGGCTAGACCTGGTTCTTGGCGCTGCGGAAGCGAGGGTATCATATTGTTTGCGTCGGCATCGGCGGCGTTGTCCCTGAAACCAACTCCGCAGCTGGGGTTGACTCATTATCGGCGTCAGCAGCATCAGTCAGTCGCTGCTATCGCTTCCCTCCTCCCTTTATCGCGTTGTCCGCTTGCTGCGCGCGCTTCTGCCCCCATCGTTTGCCGCTGGGTGTACACGCTGCCCCCCTCCCCCCTCTTCCTGCGAGTCTTCGGTTGTCAAAGCGCCGGCTCGAACTTAATTCCTTTCTTCGCTACTCCTCCAATGCAACCCCTGTGCGGTGGCAATCAGAGAGCCAGATCGGTGGCGGCGGATCTGTATATGTGCACCGCCCGAGCCGAAATTGCCGCTGCCGTTCGCCACTGCGAAATTATCTGCCAGTTCTTTCTGAGCCATGAGCGAGACGACCGGTGGAAGTCCTCCGTGTGCTGCTGCTGCTGCTGCTGCTGCTGCTGCTGCTGCTGCTGCTGCTGCTGCTGCTGCTGCTGCTGCTGCTGCTGCTGCTGCTGCTGCTGCTGCTGCTGCTGCTGCTGCTGCTGCTGCTGCTGCTGCTGCTGCTGCTGCTGCTGCTGCTGCTGCTGCTGCTGCTGCTGCTGCTGCTGCTGCTGCTGCTGCTGCTGCTGCTGCTGCTGCTGCTGCTGCTGCTGCTGCTGCTGCTGCTGCTGCTGCTGCTGCTGCTGCTGCTGCTGCTGCTGCTGCTGCTGCTGCTGCTGCTGCTGCTGCTGCTGCTGCTGCTGCTGCTGCTGCTGCTGCTGCTGCTGCTGCTGCTGCTGCTGCTGCTGCTGCTGCTGCTGCTGCTGCTGCTGCTGCTGCTGCTGCTGCTGCTGCTGCTGCTGCTGCTGCTGCTGCTGCTGCTGCTGCTGCTGCTGCTGCTGCTGCTGCTGCTGCTGCTGCTGCTGCTGCTGCTGCTGCTGCTGCTGCTGCTGCTGCTGCTGCTGCTGCTGCTGCTGCTGCTGCTGCTGCTGCTGCTGCTGCTGCTGCTGCTGCTGCTGCTGCTGCTGCTGCTGCTGCTGCTGCTGCTGCTGCTGCTGCTGCTGCTGCTGCTGCTGCTGCTGCTGCTGCTGCTGCTGCTGCTGCTGCTGCTGCTGCTGCTGCTGCTGCTGCTGCTGCTGCTGCTGCTGCTGCTGCTGCTGCTGCTGCTGCTGCTGCTGCTGCTGCTGCTGCTGCTGCTGCTGCTGCTGCTGCTGCTGCTGCTGCTGCTGCTGCTGCTGCTGCTGCTGCTGCTGCTGCTGCTGCTGCTGCTGCTGCTGCTGCTGCTGCTGCTGCTGCTGCTGCTGCTGCTGCTGCTGCTGCTGCTGCTGCTGCTGCTGCTGCTGCTGCTGCTGCTGCTGCTGCTGCTGCTGCTGCTGCTGCTGCTGCTGCTGCTGCTGCTGCTGCTGCTGCTGCTGCTGCTGCTGCTGCTGCTGCTGCTGCTGCTGCTGCTGCTGCTGCTGCTGCTGCTGCTGCTGCTGCTGCTGCTGCTGCTGCTGCTGCTGCTGCTGCTGCTGCTGCTGCTGCTGCTGCTGCTGCTGCTGCTGCTGCTGCTGCTGCTGCTGCTGCTGCTGCTGCTGCTGCTGCTGCTGCTGCTGCTGCTGCTGCTGCTGCTGCTGCTGCTGCTGCTGCTGCTGCTGCTGCTGCTGCTGCTGCTGCTGCTGCTGCTGCTGCTGCTGCTGCTGCTGCTGCTGCTGCTGCTGCTGCTGCTGCTGCTGCTGCTGCTGCTGCTGCTGCTGCTAAACGAGCTGCCAGAGAAAAAAATTCTGTGATAGCGCATACATGTGTTGCTTGATTTCTTTGCCTCAATCTATCGAAAAGGTGAAACAGCTTATTTGCTGCGCTCAAATTTCGCATTAGGAAGTAACGTAATCGTCGGTAATTTTTTCTCGGACCGGTTGAGGGCCCGAAGAAGCTCGTGGGTGGTGATGGGATCCGAGCACTGAGCAGCGATCATGGAGGTAGCTGCGGGAGGAAGGGGGTGGCGAGTCTGAGGCTCACGTAGTGGAGGGCTTGGTAGAGGGCCGACTGCAGGGCGGGCGGCCTTGGACAAGTGGTCGGCCAGCTCCTCGGCTAACACCTGGTAGGACACCCCTCTGACAATGGCGGCGCCCAAGACAGGATGGCGGTTGACGGTCACCTGCAGGAGAGATCGGAAGAGACGCCATGCTGTCGCTGACTCGGGCAGTTTGTAGCTTGTGGCAGAGGCTGGCCCAGCCTTCTCGACCCCGTCGGTTGGCTTGTCGGCGGCAGCAGGCGTCGACCTTCCTCCATTTGGTCCAGTCCTTGGGAAGCTCCGGCCGCTTGGCTGTGCGTTCCGCCCTTCGCCTAGCTGCTCGAAGACCCAGTAGCCGGAGGTCAGGCACCGGGGTCAGTCTGAGGACATGGCCAGTCACGGTGGCACTCTGGGCACATTCTTCCAAGAGGGTTAGGAAGTCACCTGCGTGCGGGATACCCTTGGTCAGCTCCCTGAACTGAGACCACCTCGTTACCCGATACACCCTGTCTCGTTGTCGACGCTGCTTGGTAGGTGTCAGGTAGATGGGGAAGTGGTCGTAGCCCAGGGAGTCTGCCGCTCGCTCCCAGGTGTAGAAGCAGGCCTCCGTCAGCAGGGCCAGGTCGAGGATGGACGAGCATCGAGGCCTGATGAAGGTTGGGGCTGTGGGCCTCAGGAACCGCATGCCAGCGGCTGAAATGGAATCCAGCAGCTTCTTGCCCCTGGCTGAGGATGTCTGGCTGCCCCAGGCCCTGTGGTGAGAGTTAAAATCGCCACAGGTTACGGCATCATTACCTAGGCGGCAATGCAGGGCCGTGAGGCAGGAGGGATCCCATGGGACGCCCGGGGGGAGGTAGACCGAGGCCGCCGAGGTGTCTGTGTTGCCCAACTGTGTCACTCGATCGTTGCACTACTGCATGCGCGCGCTGCTTTTTCTTTTTGTATTACGCAAGCTTGCCATAAGGCATATTATAAGAACCCGTGCAAATTATTTTCCGTTAGAAACCAGAGAAGGCTCCTGCTCTTATTGCTGTCGGTGAGCCATTTGGAGAAGTCCTCTTCCCTTGTTGCGGTTTATCTCTCCCCCCCCCCTTTCCGCAGGAAAAATCTAGTTGTGTATAACTCCTGTCTATGCTCCTATCAAAACCAACTCTTACACTTCCGATCGGCAGCTGATCGCTTAGGGATAAAGAGGCACAACATTGAGCGACTAAGCCAGTTCACGCGACCCCCCCCCCCACTCCTGCTGAAGGGTAAAGCCTCTTGGCACTTTTTTTTTCTGTTTCCATCTCTTCATTCCTGACTTTCTTCTCTTTCTCCTTATCAAAGCCCATCTCGGTTTTCACGTGTTTCTAATTCCTGGCCGCCTCGGTTGGTGAACTTGCACGCGGCTCCATCCGCGCGACATTTCAGGGTGCGCTCTGTAGAAACACCACACGGCGTAAAAAAAAGGCGACAGGGCGGGAGTCACGCTGCGATAATAGAGAGTTTTAGAATAGGGGGCCCCAAGCTTTGGGGCCCCCAAGGAGCTTGGGGCGTCGAAATGCGCATGCGCAGAACGTAAGGCGCGCTTGGGGTCTTGGGTTAACGCTAGGGGCGGCCCCTATATTTCGGAAATAGCGTTCGCCCCAAGCCACCGTTGGGTCGCTTGGGTTACGGCAACATGGCGGCGTTCGGCCAAGCGGCGGCCGCCCACCTCGGCACACATTCGTCGTCGCCGCTCAATGGTGTCACGCGTTCATGGAAAACGAAAGGCCAACGAAGCTTATGCTATGTCTCATGATGCCCGCACAACGAAATTTTAGCGATAAAACGCACTAAATTTTCAGATTGCTTCCGGATTTACCGAGCTGCTAGGCTTAGCGAGTTCGCCTCCTTTGGTTGCCATGGGGACCAGACGGCGGAAAGCGCGGAAGGTTCAAATGAGGTTTCCCGGTCTCGGCCTGGATTGACAATTGGCCGATTTCGTTTTGTCTGACGAAAACGGTTTATATAACTGGTAGTCTTAAGATAGTTTTTGCATAATAATAGTACTTTTTGATGAATAAGATAGCGTTGTTGGCTTTTATATATTCAAATGCTTTTTCTTGGTTTACCGTCGTGGCGCTGCAATCGACGAACGCAAGCCCGGCTCCGCTGCGTCGGGAAAACCCATAGAGTTAATACAAAGACTCTAGAGGGAAAGCTGGGCAGGGAAACGAGCTTCTCACTGGTTCGCCGCCATCATCAAATTTATCATTGTGGCCAGCACAGTTTCTGCTCACTGCGTCAAAAATGAACAAAGGTTTGAACAAAAGTTTTAAAAACCGCTGCCGATAACACAACTGTAGGAAATTTCAATACATTGTTTTCAAGTTTCAAGCATATTATATAATCTTTCAGGCACCTTCTTGGCCATAAAGGAATGATGTAGAACAATTGGAAACCATGTTTGCGAGCAGACGTAGCAGATCAACAGTAAACACACACGAGCACTGTATGCAGCACTAGCCATCCCGGATAGACCAAGGGCCGTTGCTGTGGAATTCGTCACTGTTTTTTTTTTTAATATACTGTGGTCGCCGTCTTGCGCCAAAGCAAATTTCTGACATATTTTCAGGTGATCGGGCACAGAGGAGATGCATGTGCGCTCGACGGACGAAATGCATGCGAAGCGCGGAACAATCGCAGGGATAGCCGGCCTTGCGATAACAACTCAGAAGAATCAGGACACCTATGTGATGTTACAGTAGGTACGCGACGCAACATCTCACAAGAAATGCTCCACACGCGACGATTCTGCCGTTGTTTACAGCACCTACTGAACAGTAGCCGCCCGCCGTCGGTTAACTGCACGCCGCCATCTTCCCACGATCTAAGTTGCCAGCTTCAAACCATCTTCATGTGCCAGATTTAGCAAGTAAAATTCATCTGGCAACCAATGAACAGTAGGATAATGGCGGCAATCACGCGGTCACCCCTCGAATGCATTGGGTGAACGGGCAGCTTTCCCTCTAGAGTATTTGTATTAACTCTATGGGAAAACCCCTATTCTAAGGGTGCGTTCCAATACCCCCTCGTAGACGTCTACTTAGACGGCTACGCGAGCAGCCGCCATCTTGGGATGCGTTCCAATTCTCGCGAAGCAGTCTCGCGAAGACGGCTTCGCCGAAGTCAACATCGATGCAGACTACTTTGCTGTCTAAACATGGCGGACAGAGCGCGTTTCGCACTGAGCGAGTCGTGCGTGCGGTTGTTGCAGTAGCTGTACGGTGGTCGTGCTCTTTGCGAACGCCGGAGTATGCATATGAACGATCTTTCAAACGTGAGTTGTTACGTCAATGTATGCGCTAGCTAGAGGCTAATTTAGCTGTCTTTATGGTCGTGAGATATAGCACTGCAGATTCTTTTACCGCGCTAAGAGGAAAGTGTGCGTTGGATGCTGTTGGTCTTCTTTTTTTAACTTGACGACGAGTTTCTTCAGTCTGCTTCAGTCTTGATGTTATCGACGAACTCGTCGCACTTCGCCGGGAGTCAGGACGGCTGCTGTACGGCACACGTGTGTGTTTCTACCTTGCTGTAGTAGCCGTGGCAAACTCTTCCGCCGATTTTCAGTTAATCTCAGAAGAACGAACTCGCCTGACGATGCCGACTTGTTGCGCATTGATTTTTTTTGTGCCTGTACATTATTAAAACAAGTTGTTGTCTTTGGTTTCCTCGTCTAGTGACTACAGACAACAGGTGTAACAGCAGTTTTTCGTTTGCTGTAGCCGGTTATCACCTTTCGTCCGTAATCGCCTCAAGTTTACAGTATTTTGCATGTTTTCATTCTTACAGCTGTGTGAATGAGACATCTGAGAAGCATGTACACTTCAGCATCAGTATAATAAAAAAGGAAAAACGGACTAACGTTATCTTCCGTCAATTCGTGAGCATGCTCATTGCGTGAGAAGTCGGTCTGCTACAAGTTAACCTATTAATAGTCCATCTACATTGTGGCGATTACACATGTAATATTGTTGCTGCAAAAAATCGGCGAACCGATAAAAGCGTGATTTTTACCTGTATTGTCGTAAATCTTTAAAGAAAACAGCGTTATAATAGTTATAAAAACTTTTTAGTTCAACCTTTATGCCGCGAGGTGACGCTAGGCGTAAACAGGTAGACGCGTTCCAATACGCGAACCTGTAGACGTCTACGTAGACGTCTACGAAGCAGTCTTGCTAGACGTCTAAGAATTGGAACGCACCCTAAAACTCGCCGCTCGGCCAGCACGTTGCGCCGCCGCACGCTATTTCCTTGGGGGCCCCAAGCCTTGGGTCCCCCTATTCTAAAACTCCCTATTAATCGGGCACCGAACAAAGTTTGTTTACTTCCTGTCGGCGCGCGCGTTCGCCGTTGCAATCAGCTGACGCCGAACCGCGGCTGACAAACTACACCACAGCACACAACTACGGAGTCCCCTTCTCCTCATCCCCTTCCTTTTTTTTTTTCTTTACAATCGATCGTTATCTTTCACGAAGGGGCATCATATAGTCAAAAGCAAGAGGAGCCTAAACACGGAGGTTTCAAGGTTCGGGCAAGGTGCACGAGTTTCCCTCCGCAACGCCCGGAAGACCGCTCTCTGCGATCTCGATTCTGAATTTCTAGTCTTTCGCTAACATCTCATGTCCTTGCTGCGGTACGGATATTATGGACCCCGAGCTCGAAAAGCGACTTCGGCGAATGAGTACCGAGATGGGACTCGACCCCCACAAGTACACGCCGTTGAAGAATCCACTGCTGAACCCCGACGATGATAGTATACTGCTTATATGGGTGCATTGGTGCGTGGGGTCGACTAGCATAACATTAAAAAATAATAAAATCCCATCGTAAGCTCGCCACTGGTTTATTTTTAACAGTGTAGTTCACAGTGATCATGAAAAATCTTGCTATATGCATGCCACAGCGCCGAGCAAGATCGCCTGAGTTAAAAAAAAACAATCCACACTGTACTGTGATAACGCGTCTAAAGCTAATATTATCACAATCTTTTCATTTTACACTTACCGGCAAGGTTGGAAGAAACAGCGTTGGTACCGCTCCTTCAAGCAGACTCAGTCTTGTTGGGATCCCCAAATCGCGAACCACATATCCGGGTAAAGCAAACGTAGATAAACGCTGTCTTCACCGATGCTGGCTATCCGATGATCTGTAGCCACTGTTTCCGGAGGTTGGCGTTTTGAAGCACTTGATGCAGAATGTTTTTCCTGCCGTCACTAGCAATACCTTCGCAGCCAGGGACTGCACACTGTAACAACCTCCCGCTCATCTCCCGTCAACAACAACAATTCAGCGCTTCGATAACTGCCTTCGCGAACTCAAGAGAGTGACCAGTCTAGCCCAGAACTGTTCTGCACACGACGTAACACAACATCGAAGGTGAGGTCAACGCCAGGGATGTATAGCGTGGCAACAAAACTTGCGAGTTGGGCCGAAGGGCGATGACGATGAAGCAGACGACAAGAGGCCCCCGGCGGCGCGTCGGCAAGCAAGCGCGACAAAACGGAAGTTGCGGCGTGCGGCGCTAAGCAAAAAAAGTAAAATCGCAGATGCGTCAGTTGTGACGTTTCAGTGGGCGAGGCCTTGGAGGAGGGCCAGCCTTTGCGCGCGCTAAAAAGTTGTAAAGAGGAGGAAAGCCGCGAAGGCGCAGATATTCAAAATTCGATTGCAAATAACTCTGCTTCCAAATGCCGCATTTAAAAAAAATTTTGCGGGAAGGTTATCTTACATCGACATTCTTTCACATACTAGGCATAGGGAAACTGTATCGCTAAGGCTGTTTTGGGCCCCTTTAAGGCTTGCACTAACGCCCTTTGTTTTACGTACGAACTACCCAATGACCAAAAGATAAGATTTTTAGAACTTCAACTAACTTTTCTTGACGATGGGCATATCTGCTGGTATTTTTTACCGAGAAGCAAGAAAGCGTTGTTACCGTACTCCTCCGCTCACTCTAAAATCGTTAAGAGAGGTATTGTTATGAATTGCTTTCGCAGTGCTCTAGAGAAAAGTTGCCACCACCAAATAAAGAGTAGCTTTGACGACCAGGTTGGCCGGCTGCTGGCCGCAGGATTCCCAAATGCACCTCTGAATGCTGTGGCAGAATCGCTGCTACAAAGAGTTAAGAGGGGCAATGAAAAAGTGCCCAAGCTTACTGAAGCTGAATGGAGGAAACTTGAGGTGATGCCGTACGTGCATGGAATTTCCCATAATACCAAAAAAGTTGCTGCGAGGCAAGGCGTTAAGGTTGTCTTCTCTGCTCCTTGCAAGCTATCAAGTCTTTGTTCTCGTGTTGCTCATGGCAGATCTAAGGCCCCTGTATGCTCGACGCGACATGATGATTGTTATATTCCACACGTGTTATTTATAAGATCCCTCTAACATGTGAAAAAGTTTACATCGGCCAAACTGGCCTGTGTATTAACGATAGGCTGCGAGAGCATCACACCTATTTGTCACACATCAGCGGAGTTAAAAATTTGTCTCGCCATTGTAGGGATTGCGGTTGTTATCCGCTGTTTTCAAATGTCACATTTCCTGGTAGGGACAAGGGTTAGGTAGAGCGCGAAGTTCTTGAAGCTTATCACATAAGTATGCAAGGAGATAATTGTATTAGCACAGCATCCATATCGTTGATGCAGAAAGAAATAAGTTATTTATCTCAAAGACCCTAGTACCTTGGCTATCTCCGAAGCTTGCTGTTAGTTTGTCACTTTTATGCTGTGAGTTGGACGTCGAGCTGCGCATGCCTTGCAAGGTTTCTTGGGAAATGTTATTATTTCAATAAAGCACAGTTGTTAGTTCCAGCTTCCGTGTGTACATCGTCTTCCTTCGTCCTCGTTCCTTGGCTGGTTTTTATTCTCTGAGATTATTACCTAGAGAAATAAGAGTGTTAAGGGCCAAGTACGCTCTCGACTCAGATCTCTTGCGGATCCGCTGAAGAAGGGATTGTCCAGCTATACCGTCTCTCCGAGGCGGCCAATTTACATTAGTCTCTATGAAGCGACAAGGCTAGAGGTTTCGATAGTGACTCATGAAGTACTGCACTGTTCGCTGCCGCCTGAGGAACTCCAATGAATCTTCTTAAGCCCTTTCTATGGAAAACTTCGAGACGTTTAAGCTGTGATGCCGAGGGGGAAATTAAAGGTAATTGGTACATTATAAGACTGATCATTCTCATGAAGTTTGACTATTGAAGAAGGATGGCTTCCCCTTTATTTGCAATTCTAACATCACATTTAGACGCGAAGATAGAGATGAGACAATCGCGTCGACAGCTTTTCGCTACTGTAGACGGGAGTCGATAATGATACCGAGAAAACGCATGTGTTTGAATTGGAGAATGAAAGAGTGACCAAGGCCTATCTTTAACCGCGCATGGCGTCTTACTACAGCTGGAAGCAGAACAAAGCCGAATTTTTCCACTGATAGAGACAATCCCACATCGTGAAAGTAAGCTCAGTGTACCGAAAGTAGAGCCTGTCGATCTTCTGCTCACAACGATGAGGCATTAAATGCTTTCGCCTTAAAAATAAAAAGACCTTCGCGAGGAGAAACGTCGCGAGGAGGAAAGGCTCGAGCGTCAAGCAGCTATAGACTTTCAGCTTCAAAGGACTTGGCGCTCCGCCAAAGCTCGCCACCGCCTAGCCCTCCTTCTGCTACAGTTCCCTGTAACAGTCCAAAATCCGCCACCAACTGCCGCCTTTTGTCGTCAGCGAGGATATGGCTGAATTCCTCGATAAATTAGAACATGTATGCGAACGGAATTACATCGACCGAACCCTCTGGGCACAGAATCTGTTAGCATTGCTTCCCGGGGAGGCATCGGGCTTAATCACGCGCCTGTCAAAAGAGGCATTTGAAAGCTACGACGATGTCAAGGAAGCGCTACTGGGGAAGTACAGATTGTCGAATCTGTCGCCTGAAGCTTTCCGGCAGAAGTTCCGGTATGCAGATAAGGACAAGGAGTCTTATGTCGACTTCGCGTTTCGTCTAATAGCCGACCTAGTTGAGTGGCCTGAGGGCGAAGAGGTCTACGACGACCGCGATAAAATCGTAGAATGCATCGCGTTGGAGCAGTTCTACGTTGCATCGATGATGATATCCGACTCTGGTCGCTAGACAAGCTAAAGCAGGTTAACCTAAACGAAGCAGCAGAGTTCTCTGAAGAATATTACACCCGTCGAAGATTGCATAGCAGGGCAGTTCGCGTAGGAAAAGCAGACAGGAAAGATGTTTTTTGAGGAAGCGCAACGAACGAAAGTCATTCACGCGTCACGAGTTTCAGAAAGACTCGTCTCTCACAAAAGAAACGATAAGAGAAGGACAGAATGACTCTCAGAGTACTACCGATGTTCCAAACCAGGACAACGACAGAAAACGTCCTTTTGAAAAACGGAAGCCATTGAAGTGCTCTATCTACAAAGAAGGGCACATCTAAACCAGATGCAAAGAGAAAGTTGTTCTCGCAACAATTCAGTAAACAGACAAATACCAGAGGCTGTTGGAACCATATATGCAGGAGGTTCTGGTAAACGGCAAAAAGTGTAGAGCACTTCGAGACTCGGGAGAAACTACGTTGTCCACCCTTTCTTCCTCTCCCTGAACGCGTCTACGGAAGAATGTGCTTGGATATGGCAGGTGGCCGAGGTGGTGGTGGAAAACATTTATATCACATACAAATACAGGAGGTTACGCATGAGCTGACCCTGAAGGGGCCAACCCTCACAAAAACTAAGTGGAGGTCCTTAGTTCGGGACTCCAGTGGCGTCTGCCGCCGCTCGGGCTCGCCCGACCAAGGCCCTTTGGTCCTGCAGGTCGGAGCACCCGCGCAAGGTCGCCTCCCAGTCATCCCGGGTTGGGTTGGGGTGAGAGGGGATAGCCGGATTAGAAGGACAGGCCCACATCATGTGGTAGATGTCCGAAGACACCACCCCACAGTGCGAGCAGCTGCCAGAGAAAGCAGAGTCGAAGTGTTTTAGAGCTGCCGGGCACAGCAGTGTGTTGGTATAGAGGGGGAGTAAGAGCCGCTCATCCGCCTTTGAAAGGCCTTTACATGGGCGGGGGTAAAAGCTGTAGCTAGAATGGTAGTAATTTACGATATCTTTGAATGTATAAGCCGGATTAGAATCAGCGTCCTGGTCGGAGGGGGAGGAGGAGGAAACTTCTCGGAGAGAGAGCGCGCGGGCGGCGGCGTCGGCAGCCTCGTTTCCAGCCAGCCCCTGATGAGCAGGAGCCCAAATAATATATCGGTGTGCGGGGTCTCCAATGTAGGAGCTATTTTGAAATATTTGATAGGCTAGATAAGGGGTCCAGCCCTGTTCGACGTTCAGACAGGCCCCTCGCGAGCCGGAGATTATATATTTCGAGTCGGAGTGGGAAGCAGCCAATGCTATGGCGACCTCCTCCGCATGAGTTATGTTGCGGGTCCTGAAGTAAGACCGTTGACTGCTTTCGCCTCGTAGACGACTGCGGCCGTGTACCATCCCCCATGGTGCCGGCCGGAGGCGTCGACATAAAAAACGCCGGGTTTGGAACCATAATGGCGTGCCAGGGCTTCCGCCCGCGCCAGGCGTCTGCCATAATGGTCTTCGCGTGCTTTTTTGGCGGGAAGAGGGCGTACGCGGAGGGCGCATCTCCACGGCACTGGAATGCGTGCCCGTTCTTCCATAAGTTTGTTATGTTGAATGTGGAGCCGGGCAAGAAGGCCGCGGCCCGACTGCGTCTGCGACAGACGCGTATATTGATTTGTGAGGTGCGCTTCTCTGAATTCCCTGAAGGTGTTGACCATTCCCAGCGCCATGAGGCTTTGGTTTGAGGTGTTCACCGGGATATCGAGGGCCCGTTTAATGATTTTGCGGAGAATGACCTCGAGGGCATCCTCATCTTGCTTCCGCAGGTGGAGATATGAATACAGGATTCGACTAGTTACGAAGGCATTTGCCAGCCGCAAGGCATCCTTACTTCGCAACCCTCCGCGTTTATTGGAAACTCGGCGGACCATGCGGGCCACCTGGTCTCCCACCTTGCGGAGTTTAGCCAATGTGGTGTCTGGCTAGCGGTGTCGGTGACTGAAAAGTCCCAGTACTCGGACTTGTGTTTCTGGAATTGGACCTTTTTGAAGGGTAAGTTGAATTTTAGTAGTGCATTTGGGAGAGGGGCGGATGTGCACAAATTCAGACTTCGGTGAAGAGCATTGAAGGCCGCAGCGGCGAGCATAGCGGTCTACTATAGTCGCCGCCTGCTGCATGCTGGCCTCAATGTCTCCAAGCGAGCCCTGTGTGGCCTATTGGGTGATGTCCTCAGCGTACAGAGCATGCTGCACGCCTTCAACAGCACTCAGCTGGGCCTGCAGGCGCATCATGGCCAAATTGAATAGCAGGGGCGAAAGCACTGCGCCTTGCGGCGTTCCCCTGGTACCTAAGGGGAAGGGGCCGACCAGGTTTCGATGTTTGTGATGTCTTGCGCTGTGGTTGGTCGTCTCTTACGGAAACCGTCCCAGTCCGTCCACTTGTGTATAATTGTGTTGCCCCGGAATTGATTGAGAATCGTAATTTCGAGAATGTAGTAGTCACTGGCCAGTCAACGCCGGTGTTGCGCCATGTTACTTTGCCGGTGTGGTCGTTCTTGATGAATGTAAGGTCTGGTGTGGTGTCTCGTGCTACGGAATTGCCGATTCGGGTAGGATGATTGGGATCCGTAATCAGGATATAGTCGTGGTCCAGGGTATCCTGTAGTAGGTTCCGTCCCTTTGCCGTGTCTTTCACGTAACCCCACGCTCGATGGGAGGCGTTGAAGTTTCCTCCAATCAGCAGTGTTGCCTTTGGCTTGGGTGCTGGCTGTGTGTAGTAGGGTCTTGAATGTCTGTGTTTGGTGCTTGGGGTTACTGTAGATGTTAGCGATGAACAGGCTGTCTTTCCATTGTTTGCTTGGGATGATTTCGGTGAAGGTGTATTCCACCCTGCTACGGCCATGTCTGAGCTGATGTTCAACGAACGTGAGCCCTTTGCAGACGAATGTGCAGACGCCTCGTCTTTCCACTGGGCTAACGTGAGCGCGATACCCAGCGAGTGTTGGGTTCGTCGTCACCGTATCTTGCAGCAGAATGATGCCAGGTTTCTTGGTTACCGTGGTGATGTGTTGTTGTAGCACTGCTCTCTTGTTGTCGTAACTCTGGCAGTTCCACTGCCAGACCGTAAGGCCCGGTAGCGATCCTATTGTGGCTTGGGACTGGGACATGGCTGCGATGGAGTTGGGGCTTGCGTCTGTTTTTGGAGATGAGTGGTTTGCGAATTGCGCAGCAAAGATGGGGCTGCATACTATGGGCTTGAGGGTTTGTTCAATGAAGTCGAAGAGCTCCTGTATGGTTCGGTAGGACGTGGTGATTAGTTCCTTCAGCCGCGCCAGGCGTTGGTCAGTGATGGCAGCCGTGTTGGCATAGGTGTTGGTGAGCGCTTCAATTTTGGTTTCGAGCTGAGTTTTCAATTGGGTTAAGTCCTTATGATGTCGTGTTGAGGCGCGGGCTCGTTTCTTGGGGGTTGGGTCAGTGGTTTTCTCCTCTTCGGGCTCGTCTTGTGATATGTCCATTGATTGTGTGCCTTGATGTGTTGGCGTGTCGGTGTTCTTCTCGGGGATAACGGTGGGTGTAAGTGTCTCAGGTGGCTGAGCTGGGCCAGTGGGTGGCTGAGATCGCTGTGCTTGAAGTTCTTTCTTGACGTCGGCTAGCTCTTGGGTAAGCCGGCGCATGGTTTCCAACAACGTCGCGTTGGCGGCACGGAGTTGTTCGAGTTCCTTGTAGTAAGGGTTAGTAGTCCATTCCTGCCAGCTGCTCTGCCTGCTTCAGCCACTAGTGGCGATGTTAGAGCTCGGCGTCCATAACACCTTAGAAGAAATAGCCGAGGCGCAGCTCACTGCGCAAAGCGCCTCTCTACCACCAAGACAGGCCGCAGTATACTGACGTCCCTGGGTTACAGTCCCCGAGCTCCCGGTCGGCAATCGTGCGAGATCAGCGATGAGTCGTGGGCCCACATCCACGTGGACCCCATCCCAAAAAACATGCACCCCATACAATCAAGAACGGCGGCAGGCGCGGGCCAAAGTCCTCGTCGAGCAACATACCCAGGACCCGCACGCCCGGTTCGTGGACGCAGCGGAATACAAGCGAGAAGGATTCGTGGCAGTGGCCGTTGCGGCGGCTACCGGCATTAAGACAACGGCAGCGAGCGAGCGGTGCACGAACGCCACAGACGCCGACGAGGTTACCATCGCATGCCCGTAGGTCGTGGAACTTGAACGACTGATCAAGCTCAGCGTTCGCAGAGCCTGCATAAGAGTACGCCTGCCCACGGGTGTCCTGTATGTTGCACAAATATCGGTCCCTGGGTTTGTGCGCGAGTTGTGTAGTATTACCAGAGAAGGTGTGGATTACACGCTGAAGATGTTTTTGTGTTTCTCTGCGGGTCTGAGTTGGATCAATGAGGGCGCGAAAGAGGCGCCATGTGTTTCAGCTGGGCATTTGACACGCTGCCGTGTTGCACCTATCCACCCAGTTAGAGTCGGCGAGCTGGGCCGCGTACTCAGCCGCTCGCTGGGTGAGCTCGGCAATTCGAGCTTCAATATTTCTGTTATGTTTCTGCCGTCGCCATCAGCGGACGAGGCAGTGCCGAGCTTCCCAGAGGTGGAGTAGGTGGTTGTCCACATCCGATACCACCTCTGAGAGCTGAATCTGAGTTTCGGTGGAGCGAAGGTGTGAAACCAAATGCTGGGACCATGAGGTGTACCCTTGCTCTGTAATGGATGTTGTGTTGTCGAAATTCTGCCTGAATTTCATCCAATCTGGGAGACGGGCTTGTGTTGTGGATTTGGAGAGTGGACGAGTTCTGATTGTGGTATTGATAATGCAGTGGTTGGTCGCTGCCGAGGGTTTCTTCGGTATTGACCAGTCTGCATGTTGGATGTTATAAGTAAAGGTAAAGTCCGGACAGGTGTCCCTTGTCAGCAGAATGCCTGTTTGCCGATGGCAACGGTTACTACCGAAGCCGATTTTGGAAAACGTAGCGCAGAAGCTGCGGTGTTCGCCACCCTCCCGGAGCATTTTAGCTACCGCTTCTCTAACAGCTCAGAGCGGCTGCTGAAGGATCAGAGCAATAATTATTTGCCGATGTGGCGTATATGGCGCTCACGCGATCTACAGCGCGCCAGCAAATGAAGAACACTGATCTAGAGTCTAAGAGCGCGGAACGGTGCGGCACACAGAATGATCGGTGTAACCTGAGTGGCGGGCCTGGAAATGCCTAGCTCAGGGGCTGGAGTGAGCGAGCCTTGTTTGGCCGTAACTGAAAATGATGCGTGCGTTGCTAGCCGCTATGCAGACGCGGCACCGCACTCCGAGGACGCGGGCGCCATACTCGCTCTGGCTTCCGCCAGCTGGCAAGAGCTTGTGGGAAGAGCAGTGCTTCGGAGGGATGCGCGGTTCTCCGCGATCGCTACAAGCTGGCCGCAGTCGGAAGAAGCACTCTAATTCGCGAGCAGCAGGAAGGCTGCTACATTGCTGATTTGATAAAAAGTGTCAAAAAGGGGGAGAAGAAACAGGTGCGCCCGCTGCTCTGGCTGCGGAGCTGGTTACGAGGGACAACGGCGACGGCGATGCGAAACACAGGAACGGGCGTCAAAGAGCTGCGCTCTAAAAGAGTGTCGAGTTCTATGAGCATGGAGGAAGAAAAAAACTGAGCATCCATGAGCATCCACGGGCGGCGCTGCATGCAGCGACGGCCACGCGCTCCGAGTGTCCTATTTCAATCCGTGAGTACTGTACTCTGGAACTGCTGTGGCTCCTCATGGGAAGACGAAGAGACAGAAGTATTCTGATTCCATGGCACACGTTTGGGGTGCGGCCACTCCTCAGATAGATGATAGGTCGCAGAAACACAAGGTAAATAATCTTCATCCGTGCATTTTACAACTTGTAAAAACCCGGTCGGTGTTGCCGCTGTCGCGCAGCGCGGTGAGAAAACGAAAAGGTTCTCGCGTAAGATGAAACTTGGAGAGGGAGGTTTGAGACAGAGAGAGAAAGCACGAGGGCGAGAGAGAAGGCACGTGGGGAGAAGGAAGAGAAAGCGCGTGGAGAGGAGTCCAGTGTTTACAGATGAAGGTTGTGCGCGGCGGGAAAATTGAACCAATTCATGTAACAGCACACTCCCCGTCTGGTTATATACCACGTACTATATGGTGCTTCAGTCCCCGCGCGGAATAAGCAGGACCGTTTCAGTCACAGGACGGAGAAATGTCTTTATCACTCCCCGGGTTGCCGTCTTGATCTCGACCTTTCGCACGTTGCCGTCCACACTTTCGATAGCGTTCAGAATGAGTCCCATGGGCCAGTCGTTGCGATGAACCTGGCTGTCCCTCAGGAGCACGGTGTCGCCCGCCTTCAGGTTACGAGTTGGGTACTGCCACTTGCGACGACACTGTAGCGTAGCAAGGAACTCGCGTAGCCAACAGCACCAAAACGAGTCTGCCAACCACTGAACTTGCCGCCACTGTCTTCGGTATATATCCTTTTTATTGAAGACTGGTGGCACTGTGTTGCCGCCGACCTTTTGGGTCAGAAGCATTGCAGGACTGAGCACTTCCCAGCACTCGGGATCTGTTGAAACAGGAAAGAGTGGTCTCGCATTTATTATTCCTGAGACTTCTGCAAAGAATGTGACTGAGACCTCGTGAGTAAGGCGACCAGGGGCCGTATTACGGACCGCTCTATAATTGAGAGCGCTCTAAAACGCCCGCTCCTATTGGTCGCCGTCGCCATCTTGAAAAGTTGCGTCACGGGATGCTGCGATTGCGTCGCGGAGGCGAAAAAACAGATGACGTCGCGCACCTAATTATGCCCGTGGTTTTAGACTATTATTGTAGAGCGCGATGAAACGGTCTAAAACGTTTTAAAGCGAGTTATAGAGCGAAAATGGCGGCGGCGTCCGCGGTGGAGTGGTGTGAGTGGTGGCTGCGGCGCTGAAGCGGCAACGCCGGCGCGAGCAACGACGAAGGGCGGTGTGTGAGAATGCGTTCTACTAGTTCGGCTAGTTATTCCGACGCCTATTTCGACTTGAAAATGCGAAAGCGGAATGATGGTGCGATGAATGCGCCGATGAACTGTGATGAAGCTCGCAGTCGACCGCTCTTGACGGTGCGGCTGTCATGCGTGCTTCGATCTTTTTTTTCTTTTTTTTTTGCCTCCGGAGGATTTCATCTCCACAGGTAGTCGGCCTCTCATAACTGACGGTGAGCAAGTGCGTGCGTCAAATGGCTGAACTCAACTACTGCAAAGTTGGCGCTGAAGAGTGGTTGGGCTCCGCAGTGCGCCCAAAGCAAAAGGCGGAGGCGAAGGCGACATACAGTGCAAAACGAATGAAAACGAGCGAGGTTGGTAGTGTACGCTCAACCGCGTTGCTTTTCCCCGTGCTCTTTCTAACTGCAGCATTTGTGTGTGAGACGTTCGTGTGGACATAAAAGTTTATTTTGCCTGTGCTCCGCGATCGATCTTTCTTTTGTTTCTGTTTCCTAAAAAAAAATAAACAAAGCCCCGATTACACTGCTTTCGATATGATTTCACCACGCATTTAGGACCATCACACAGTACCTTGACATCAGACGATGCGCAAAAGCCGGCACTATAGCCGTGGAATCAGCTGTTTTACTGAAAATCGCCATTTTTACGGTTTGTTTACCTCTGCCAGCGCGCCCTCGCGGCAAAAGAAGCTACCCACGAGAGCGTTTAATTGCAAAACTGTAGCTGCTTCTTGATTTTTTTATGACATTGAACTTTAAATGCGGCTTCTTGAAAATATAAAACTTTAGTTAATTTATTCACACGCTATATCTATAAAAAAGTTAGCAAACGACTCCTTGACGTGCGAATAAACCTGTGTCCGTGAAAATAAGCGGCCCGGGGCGGCACCCTGGCGATCATTGGTTGATTCCGATTTTCGTCACGCGTTGACGTCTCGCCGAGACGTCACGGCGTCGTCATTTTGACGTCACGCTCTATAACTTTAGAGCGAGAACCGTAATTCGGCCCCAGGGGCGTTTCCAAGTAGCATGCAATCCGAAATTCGACGTGCGACTCCGATCATCCTTTCCCACTCTCCTCCCATGTGCGAAGAGTGAGGGGGATTGAATACCCATGTGCACCCATGGTCCGACAAAAATGTTCCCAGCTTTTCGTGGTCTAGACCACTGGTCTTCAATTTTAGTTCGGAGCATCTGGGCCTCTTATGGCAAAGAATCTTCGGAGAGCATTAATAAAACTTGAGGTATCCATGGTCTCGATTACTTCAACATGAACAGCGCGAATGCTCATGCAAGTGAAGAGCACGGCCCAACGTTCGCTGTTGGTCTCGCCGCCTCTGGTCCGACGAGACGGGATTTGCCACGGGCCACATACATCCAGTCCGACATAAGTGAATGGTGGCTCGGTGCTTAGTCTTTCTGGTAGCAGGTCTGCCATCTTCTGCTGTAGATGTCTCCCTCGGAGTTCTGTAGAGAGCTTTCCGTTTTCTCAGAGCGTGCAAAGAGGGGTTGGTCTGGACTCGTGTGAGCAGGGGGCGACTTGCGGTAGGGAGACGTCATATCGTCCATGACTGCGATGTGAAGTCACGAACCTCTTCAAGAGCGGTGCCAGCCAGCGAAGCGGCGATGAAGCCTAGGTGCTTGTTGTGTTTTTCTTCTCTTCTGGGATGGAAATTTGAGCGTGTTCAGTGATTTACAGTTCTGCATTCCTCCCTCCTGTGTTGTATGAGAGGGGTGTTGCCGCATCCTGTGCGTAATGGCCGCATCCTGTGCGTGGCGCGGCGCGGGAGCCGAGCCGGAGTAAGACGATGCTTCCCCACCGACCCCTCTGCTGCTGCACCTCGTGATCTGGCGCCTGGGAGCCCAAGGTCGAGACATGCGGGGGACCGCGCCCCGGCGCCGGGGAAGAGAGAGACTTGCCTGCAGATCATGTTCTCGCTGTCGTGAACTGACAGAAAGCAGACTAGGGTGCCTCGATGTCAGCGCCGCCGTTCAGGGTGGTGCCATCCTTTGACCGGCCCCATGCCGCCTCTTTTGCGCTGCGGCGCCATGTTGAATCACGACGGGCGATCGGTGTGGTCGCAGTTCCGTGGTGCAAGCAGCTAAGCTTGCGTTGTTCGAGGCTGCGGCTGACTCGCTGGTGGTTTTACTTATTTGAGATTGTTAGATCGCGTGTCTTACGAGCTTGTCAGGTCAACAGAATGAACAATACGAGAATTTGTGTGTGCTGATATGCGCTGGGTAAACACGTAAAGGACTAGGTTGTTTTCATTTCCCCTGGGGCTGAAAGGTAAGATATAAGTGGGACCGACGAAAAATAACCAAGTTATATACCGGCGATGTAAGATTCAAGACAGTTTTGACCTGTATTTCGTTTTGAACATTGTTTTTCTATTCGCGTAGTGTCATAGCTAGAGTCGAGTGGAGATGCTTTTTGGTACCGATGTACCGATTTCTCGCGGATATCAAGTCAAGGCTCCTTGCTTATTTCTTTAGATAAGTACATATTGCACCGTTGTAATCACAAGCGATGTAGCCAAATTGTCTTTATAGGTATACAATTGCAACACGATAAATGCGATGTTCATTCATTGCCGTGCTTCCTATTATGTTGCGGAGCAAAATGCCTAAGTATGATGTGACATATGTAAACATGCCGTCAACACGCATTATAATACTCAACCTTCTCCTGTGTTTTCTGGATCGGTATCTGTCGTAGACTGCGCATTGTTTATAAATATGCGAGGCTCGATAATGTTCAGCAAAAATTTTATGAAAAGGTTCTCTTCATCACTTTAGATAGTGTTCTTCAAAGTATTTCTTTGTATCACTTCAAATTTACCTTAGTAATCACGTTTGGTGTTTTATCTTTCCTTAGTAGCACTTTGATGAGGACGAGTCTGGAGAGAAATTGATAGGATGGACGCCGTCTGTTCAATTTGAGAGCTTTGACCATGCTCTTTTACTTTAGATGTAACTGGAGTGTAAAATTTCCTCAATTTCCAGTGGTTCGAAACAATAGCACTTGTTTTTATTTATTTATTCAGCTCAACAGAAGCTGAGTAAACTCTCTGCGAGACGGCATGCCAAATGTACACCTCCTGGAGAGGAAGACAGCAGCTCCTACTCACCTGTTGGTGCAGCGGCCAGCTAAGCGAATTTAAGCATAGAGTTTCTTACTCTTACCTAGAGGGAAAGCTGTGCTGCCGTCTATGGGCGTTTACATGGAGTTTCCAGACGGCCAGTTCAGCCACCATGGGCGCTCAAAGCATCATGGGCCGGTGAGCTACCGAGTGCAGAACTACAACTTTTGGCCAAAACTAATGCAAAGATAAACGTTGTTCTACCGTAAATAATGTCCTAAGATTGAATATTGTGACTATAAATTACAAAAAGATAGAGAAACAGAATGCCAGTGTGAGATTTATCCAATATAAGCGATGGCCCTTTCTCCTATTGGCTTAGTTTTGAGCAGCACAAATACCAATATTTCGCACTTAATAGGCAAACTTTGAAATAAAAAAATGTTATGAAAATATTTATCGTTGTGCAATCACTTAAGGAAGTTTTTAGCGGCATTTCGGGAAACAGAAACCATTTATTGGCGACGTCTGCTTTTGCGCCTTCGCTACTATGGCTTTCGCGGTCTATGTACGTACCTTCAGATGATGATGATAACAAAAAAGAAACATTGCAGTAATGCCACTCCACGTACCCGAGAAAAACCGACTGTCCCGCAACAAGTAGCACACCGGCCCATGATTCTTAGCGCGCCCATGGTGGCTGAAGTGCAGCGCCCTCAGCTTTCCCTCTAGTTAGTGTAAGGAACTCTATGAATTTAAGGATTGTGATGACAACTATCGCAGCTATACTGTGCTGATGTCAACTTTTTGTAAAGTCTTTTGTTTTAACTGTTATACCACACTCTACACATCAAATCTACCAGTCTTTCTTGCTCGCTAGTTCGTGGTTGATGTCTTTCCTTTTTTTTTTTCATTTTCATTATTGTTGCGAATGCTTTCACACTGCGCACATCAATATTTTTGCTCTATGTTTGTTACATAATTCGTGATTTGCATCTCTTTTCACGCTTTGCTTTCATCTTTTCTACAAGAGTTACAATCGACTATACATACACAATATATATATGTCCTTCTGGCTCGGTAATTTATGTTACAGTTTGCATTTTTTCCATGTTCGACTTCACTCAACATTAAAAAAAATGATTTGCATTCTACGGGGAAAACCATACAGCGGAAACGACGGGTTCATAAGAGTATACAGGGGCGGCGCTGGAAACACAAAATAAAATTTCATGAAAAGAAAATTTCAGTGGTGTTTCCAGCGTCGACCGGTTTACTTCTTTTCATTATGAACATGTCGTTTGGGCTGCTTTTTTTCACGTACCATACATCAACGGGATCAACAAGCTGCGCTTTTTCAAATTCGCATTGTATTCGGTTTGTTGACTTTACTGTCTGCTAGGGGCGAGGTTGATAAGTTTCGTTACATACCTGTCTGCAGCAGCAATAAAAATCAACCTTTAGGCGTCTAGCATTTATTTTTACAACAGCCTGACCGTTCAGTACCCAATCCTGTCGGCAGAAAATGTAGTTCAGGCATTGCCAAAATAATTCAGCTTTTTCAATCAAACCCTTTATGGTCGCTTTATTTTTGCAATGAATGATTATTAAGGCCGATAACTCTTATTTCGGATATAAATTTTCAGAATACACCATCTATAGTTTATGATGACCTCAAATTACCCATTTTTGTATGTTCACATGCATAGTTTAATAATCCGTAGATATCGCCTTGAATAAGATAAAGCAGAGGAATCGCAGTCGAGCAACCGCTGCATATGTCCATGGTGCAAGCGAACTCGACATGCGAGCAAGTTCACGGATTTCCGGCGAATGGGCGCCCAGGAGGAAAACGAAACGAGTGAAAACCTTACTTAATCATGTATGCTATCAACAACTGGAGAAGTCGGTTTTCGAGGAAGCCGGGGAAAAAAAAAAAAAGCGCTGGCGCAACGTTCGTATACTGAAGTTCACGCGTCATTAGTATATACCAGAGTCGGCCTGTAAACAGATGTGAGTGCTCCTTGTAAGCAATATATGGCCAAACAACTCGCATTTTCACTTCGAAATTTGATTAGAAAGAGACCGACAACAGTTTTTGCGAGCTCAAAAAAGAGACAGCCCGCGCAAAGAAAGCAAATCCAACCGCAGGGCGCGAGCGGCTGATGCGCGGCTGTCAACAAAACAACGGATAAAAAAAAAAAAAGGCCACGTGGAAAACAATAAGATGATTTCTTCAACCCGCACAGGGCAGCAGAACATGCTGGCAAAAGGATCTGTTAAATATTATCAGGTTTTCCAATCTTACAATCGCACCAGCTCGGCCACTTGAGGCCGTAAAATGAAGTCGTACAATTACGTATTCGACAATCCGATGTGTAAAATGGCTATTGAGAGTGGAATTCTACGCACTGCGATACTGATGAAAAAGACAATTAAACTCAAAGCACTCTGAAGCGGCGAAATCAAGAACGCGCCATTACGCATGCTAGCGCAGCAGATCCCGTGTGCTTCAATATGGCGGCGTCGGCGAGGTTGTCTCCACGGTCTCCACCCTGAACGGCGGCGCTGACATCGAGGCACCCTAAAGCAGACGTGTGTGTGCTGCGCCCCCTCGGCGCCGAGGGAGAGAGACTCGCCTGCGGGTCAGTCTGTCGGACACTTTGCTTCGTGAACTGAAAGAAAAAAGTCGTGCGTGTGCTTTTTACCCTTGTTTAACCTTCCAATATAATTTAAAGTTCAATACAGTTTGTCGTTTGCTTTCAAGAAAGTTTCACCTTGTCGTCAGTGGCTGTTAACACACACAACATGGTGCCGAACCCCGGGAACTGCAATCTCCAGGACTATGAAAACTTCTGAAACTCGCAACCAGGCTGCAACGGATAAAGTAAGTGACGGCACGGTCCGCGACGACGCAACTATGCAGAGGACAAGGGAAAAGAGAACGGCGCGCGTCGACAGCAAAATACAAAACTGATCAATGAGGCAAACCATCGACAGATATCGGAGCGCCGTGCTCACTCACTGAAATGCTTACGGCCAACAACGATGCGCTTCTGAAATTGAACAGAGTTGGAAGACGGAATAGCTGCCGAAGACTTCGCTTCCGAATTGGAAGCCGTCATGCGATACGAGGATGCAGCCACGGGTATGCTTGGTCAACTCAAGGCAAGAGAGGCTGAGCAGCTCAGATCTCCGCACTTCCTGACAGTCAGCAGAACCACAGTGGGGGAGCCAACATATCGTCCGCGAGGCTTCACATCGTAGTGCAGTAAAGCTGCCCACTTTCAACTTGCAGCATTCAACGGAGAGCTTCAACAGTGGCGCAGATTCTGGGAACAATTTAAAGAAGCCGTCCTTGTTAATGCGGAGCTCACAAAGGGCGAGAAGTTTCAGTATCTGCAAAGCCTACTAAGCGGAGTTGCGGCCTCATCGATAGCCGGATTACAGGCGACGGGAGAGTGTTACGAAGACGCTATGGCCATCCTCTCCAAGCGCCTCGGCGACACCCGAAATATTATCAGGGAGCACCTGGCCCAGCTTCGAGCGCTACCATCGGTTACTTCATCGGACGACGTGAGAGGCCTACTCGATCACGTTCAGTGCCATGTGCGCGGACTGAGGGGACTGAACATGAGCTCGAACACTTATTCTGCGATGATGATCGACATTATTTTGAAAGCTTTACCTGCCGACATCGTCGTGGGATATTATAAGCAACTGGCCAACCATCCGAGCTCATCCCGTTCCGAGAACAACGCCCCGAGCAACGAGGAACCCACATCTGCCACGGGTCTCACAGACAGTGAGTTTGAACACCTTCTGACTTACTTGACTGTAGAGGTGGAAAGTCGCGAAAAGACTGGAACTAGCCTCAGTCGAGACGAGCCAATGAGACAGGGAAGTGAGAGGAAGCAATTGTCCTTACCGCCTACATCTGCTGTACTGCACACAACTTCCCACGCAAAAGAGCAGTGTCTGTTCTGCTGGTCTCTGACACACAGCACTGCTGATTGCAACAGTGACATGGGCCGCGAGGAGCGACTAGAGAAACTGAAGAAAGAAAATCGCTGCTTCCGATGTACCTTACGAGGGCATCGTTCGAAAGACTGTCGCCGCAGATTGAAATGCGGAAAATGCAGCGGCAGGCATGCCGTATCGGTATGCGACCCTAACTGGAAGCCGAACAAAAGGGAGGTCACTCCAAATTTGGATGTCAGCAGCTTGCATGCCAGCAGCCGCAATTCCATGACTACTGAAATTCTGCTACAAACTTGCCGGCTTTGGGCTGTTGGCGAAAGTCGATGCGGCTACATTCGAGGCATCGTGGATGGCGGCAGTCACCGCAGTTTTATTCGTGAGGACATCTCGAAATTTCTGGGTCTGAAAGAAAGCGGCCAAACCTCTCTACAGCTGAGCACATTCGGGACAGCCACCTCTGCAACTAAAAGATATCGTCTTGTAGAGGTTCATTTTCGCAGCCAGTACGATGACAAGGAATACCTAATTGAAGCCATTGAAGTTCCTTTCATCTGCAACGACTTAGTTCAAGTGCCTGTTGAAGATGAGTTTGTCAAGATTATAGAGCAGACAGGGCGTCCCATAGCTGACAAACGTATGTTGCCGGGTATGCCAGCGGTGCCAGGTATCGGTCTTCTTATTGGCTCTGAGCACCTGTGGAAGTTCATGACAGGCGAAATTCAACGTTTTCAGCAAAACGCTGACTTGGTTGCCCTATCTCAGTCTTCGGTTGGATGTTTCATGGCCCAGTATCAGTGCATACCTCAGTTGACACTTCATCCACATCTGTGTTCTGAGGGTAAGCACGGCGCTTAATACCACCGAAAACTTAGTAAAACGCTTCTCGGACTTGAAAAGCATCGGCATCATAGATCACAAAGAAGGATCTGATGAGGAAACAGAAGCGACCATTCCCCAATTTGAAAGAAGCATCACTATGCAGAACGGCCGTTACGAAGTCGCCCTTCCTTGGAAAGAGAACGGCGCGACACCTTTCAGATAACCGATCCCAAGCTCAGAAGCGACTCAATAGCCTCGGGAAAAGAATTCATCGTGCTCCCGATTTCGGAGCCGAGTACGAGGCTACTATGCAAAGCTACATACAAGAGAACTACATCCCAAAGGCCGAAGAACGAAAAGAAGTGAAAGTGTTGCAAGTATGGATATTTAAGCCGATCTTGGAGTTGACCCACCACTGCGGGTTTTGTCGAGTTTTGCGTATAACTAACTGCCTGGGTGCTCAGATTCATAACTGCGTGCCGGAGTCGGTCGAACAAGGTTACATCTTCGCTCGTAGCGGAAGAGATCTAACGGTCAGAATTATATTGGCGGAAATCCGTTCAAGAGGAGTCCTACCCGGACGACGTATCACGTCTTCGCCAAGGAATGTCGGTGAGCTCTCAGTCGTGCATCCAGAAACTACAGCCCATTCTAGACAAGGAGGGATTACTCCGAGTTGGAGGCAGGTTGCACTTTTCAGATGAGAATGAAGAGGTTAAGCATCCCATTCTTCTCCCTCCCAGCCACCCATTCACGGAGCTCGTTATTCGTGACACTCATTTCCGAACAGCGGCGCTCGAGACACTCTCACTGAAGTGAGAGAAAGGTTCTGGATTCCACGCGGCCTTCAGCAAGTTAAACGGGCTCTAAATCGCTGCAAAAGCTGCCTGAGAGGTCGTGCAAAGCCAGGAGGGGCTCCCACGGCACCTTTGCCAGCAGAAAGAGTATACCGTTCGGAGCCGTTTGAAGTCTTTGGCATAGACTTTGCCGGACCGCTCTTCATTAAAAACACGGAAACGGTCTCAAAATCGTACATCGAACTTTTCACGTGCGCTGTCACTCGAGCCGTTCATTTACGAACCTCTCATCTGATGTCTTTCTATTGGCTTTCCAAAGATTTACCACCCGACAGGGATTACCATCTGTTATATACAGTGACAACGCGAATACATTCCAGAGGGCTTCTAAGGAAATTGCAGCACTAAAGGACATTCTATGTGACGGAAAGTTGCACGACCACTGTGCCAAGACAAGAATTCGGTGGAAATTCATTGTCGATAGAGCAGCATGGCGGGGTGGATTCTGGGAGAGGATGGTGAGAACTGTGAAGGTTTGTCTGCGCAAAATTCTACGTCAGGCAAGACTCACCTTCGAAAAGCTTACAACTGTTCTACAGGAAGTCGAAGGTGAATAAACTCCGGAAATTTCGACCACCTGGGGTTCTTTAATGTGCACGAACATCGCACAGCACACGGGCGCCTTGCTTTTCGCCTCCATAGAAAAGCGGCCGCCGAGGCCGGGATCCGATCCCGCGCCCTTGGGAACAGTAGTCAACCGCCCTAAACACTGCACCACCACGGCACTGCGCATCTCCCGTTGTGTTGGTCCGAAAAAAAGATGGCACATTAGGTTTCTGTGTTGACTACAGAAAGCCCAACAACGTGACGAAGAAAGACGTTTACCCCCTTCCCCGAATCGATGATTCTGTGGATGGCTTTCGCCACGTATTTTTTTCGTCTATGGATTTGAGAAGCGGTTATTGGCAAATTGAGGTCGATGAGCGCGATCGTGAAAAAAAAAAAAAAAAAAAAAAAAAAACGTCTTTACAGCACTAGATGGCTTATATGAATTTAAGGTGCTCCCATTCGGCCTCTATTCAGCACCGGCCACTTTCCAAAGAATGATGGATACTGTGCTCTCCGGCCTCAAGTGGCAAACTTGCCTCGTTTACTTAGATGATGTAGTTGTTGCTTTTTTTAACGTTTTCGGAGCATCTGAACCGCCTTCATGCCGTCTTCACTGCTGTCCGTTCTGTTGGCTTATCCCTCAAACCGGAGAAGTGCGACTTTGCTTTCGACGAGCTCAAATTTCTAGGCTACCTTGTCAGCTCCGATTGCATCCGCCCTGACCCTGACAAGACGACCGCGGTGGCGGTGTTTCCGATACCAGCCCCGCTCCGTGCGCCAGTTTTTTGGTGTGCATACTACCGGTGTTTTGAAGGCACTCCGACTACCACTCCCTGCCACCTACTCCCTTCAATTTTTTTTTACCCTACCTCACTAAGTTTATGCTAATGATGCCAGTGCGTAAAAGTAACCACCTTGCCTATTTCAATATAAAAGAGATGGCAGAAGATAAGAAAAGGGGCTTCCTTCTGTTGGAATCACAGGCCATTGGCTTGAGTAAAATTCGTCACTCATGTGTCTGCGCTGAAATCTTTGAATTTCTCTATTAACGCGGTAGCGTTAAGGACCCCGTGTCGCAGAAAAGTCGGTGTCGTCTTCAGCGGTCGTCGTCCCGCGTCGTCCGGCGTTGGCCGTGAGCGACAAATCCCAGAATCATTAATAAATAAAAATGAGTAAGAAAAATCGCCGACCTGAGGAATCGAACGTGGCATTCCGGGGTGCAAGACGAGCACGCTAACCACTCCGCCACGCCAGCTAGATGGCTTGAAAGGGACAAAGGCGCGTCTATTGATTTGCGGTGTTGTCTCAGAAATGTCCCTTAGAGAAGTGTATTGTGGCGTATAATAATAATTATGAGCATGTAAATTACAGAATTACAGAACACGCGCAGTTAAGCGAGTGGCAAATTACTTTTCCGCTGTACTTCCTCTTCGCTTGGCGTGCACGTAGCGCCATGATGCGTGTGGCGCACGGAATAAGATAGACAGGGCATGGCCTCCGAGATCTTCATCGCGCCGGCTCGGATCGGCAACGATGTTGCCGACGAACTACGACTGCAACTTGAGGCCCGCGCGTTTCGGCAAGGTGGCTGGCAGCGTTTCTACTTCCCAGAATCACGTTTCAGAACATGTAATTACCAAACAGTCATGCTTTGGACAAGTTAACGAGTGTTGTATCATGCGAACTGCGTATTTGTGTCATTCAAAAGTGCGACAAGTAAATGATTAGACGGTGCGAACGGGGCGCGATAACGCTATCGCGTTCCATTTTTAAGCGAAGCTTAAGCGTCCTCCAAATGTTTTTCTTGCTCATATAGATGATTTCAACGGCGATGAAAGCTTGTCTCTTACCTTCCTGGATACTTTCTTTCTGTGCGCTTTATGATTATAACTTGTTTTCTATCCCACACACATTTTCCTAGTCCGACGATTATAGAGCGAGAGCGGGTGGTTCCGCACAAGCCATATAGGCGGCAAGTTCTCCTGCTTCCTTCTGATAGTGCACTAATTGCAGCACCGCCGGGGCAGCAGTAGCCAGAAAGCGCAGCAATCAGGGGGTTATTTTGTCAGATTTCTTAGTAACCTGGTCGCAGTGGTTTTCTTCATCATTAGTTTACATGAACTCGACAAAAGTGTAAAACGGGAAAGTGTAAAACGCAGATGAAGAGAGGACAAAACTATAGTCACGCGTTTCCTTCTTAGAACTAGCTTTTCTCTCGAATCAACTCCGCTCGCATTCTGTCGGTTTTATGTACACCAGGCTATTTACAAAAAGAAAAATAACGCTTCGTTTAAATTTATCCTAGAAAAGGCAACATAGCAACTGTGTCCTCATGTGCTCAGTGATGCTTTCTCTGAAGCTTTTCTACAGCAACCGCCCGTTTCCTTCCCTTCTTTTAATTCGGTGCAGTATCCATTCATCATCATCATCATCATCACCAGCCTGACTATACCCACTGAGGGCGAAGGCCTCTCCCATATTTCTCCACTTAACCCGGTTCTGTGCAAGCTGCATCCACTTGACCCCTGCGAACTTCTTAATCTCACCAGCCCACCTAACTTTCTGCCGCCCCCTGCTACGCTTTCCTTCCCTTGGAATCCAGTGTGTTACCCTAAGCGACTATCGGTTATCCTCTCTTCGCACTACGTGTCCTGCCCATGCCCATTTCTTCTTCTTAATTTCCACTAGAATGTCGGTAACTTGAGTTATTTCTCTGACCAACTCTGCACGCTTCCTATCTCTTAATGTTACCTCAAACCATTTTTCGTTCCATTGCCCTCTGGGGTTTCCTCAACTTAAGTAGAACTCTCTTCGTTAGCCTCCACGTTTCAGCCCCATAGGTGTATCCATTAATGGACTCCATTAATGGCAGTATCCATTAATGGACTCAATTTTGAATGACAGTCTTGGTGTGTAAAGCATAATTGATAATTTAAAGGTTTCATCGTCTTCAAGAATCGACAACATAAACCCCAAGTTTTTAAAGAATACAACTGTTTATACTTATATTTACCTCAGTGCACTGTTTTCGCAATCTTTGCATTCAGGACAGCTGCCAAGGCAAGGCGGTACCAATATTGAAGTCTGGTGATGCTCATTCTGTCCTGAACTACAGACCCATATCATTAACTAATGTCCCGTGCAAACTGTTCGAACATGGTATATATTCTAATTTGGTTAAATTGCTTGAAGATAATTTGTTCTTTTTTCCTCATCAGCATGATTTTCGTAAATCATTTTATTTTGAGACTCAACTCATTTCCTTCACCCATGACTTATTTGATGCATTTACAAGGGGATTTTCATTGACTGCGTATTCCTGGATTTTAAGAAAGCTTTTGACCTCGTTAACCATCAGCTACTTTGTTTTAAGCTCAGCAAAGTGAACATAGACCCGAATAGTTTTTCATGGATAGAGTGTTTTTTGCGCAACAGAAGTCAGTTCGTCACTGCAAATTACACCGATTTTTCATCATGTTCTGTAACTTCAGGAGTACCTCAAGGTTCGAGTTAAGTTTGCGGGCTTCGTCCAGAAGCGATCGAGATTCCGAACGGGAGACCAAGGTCAAGGAGCAGCTTGGCGCTGGCTGATTAATGACGGTCGCTCAGGCGGCCGCTTCTCGGAAGTGAGCCCAGAACACATGGCAGCGGGCGACGCTGCCGGCTCTGTCCGTCCCGTGCCGCGAGGGAGGCAGGACAGTGCACTTAGAAGGCACAGCGCAAGCGCAGTGGTTGTGGGTTCGGCGCTAACTGCTATGTCTCCCGGTTCGAGTGGAGAGGGCGCCGAAGTCATAAATCCCGAAACGCGGGCCTGGGGAGAACGCGCTGCAGATGGAGCCGCTGTTGATGGACATGTCTTCCCGGGAAGACGCCTAAACGTCCTTTTGAATCCACCACCCGCGCGCAACCGACCAAGGGCAGCGATCGGAATATTTGGGCCTGAGATTTGCGCATGTATATTTTTATGTGTGTGCTTTCGGAAGCGTCGACGCCGTTCGTCTCTGCGACTGCTTGGCGCCTCTTGCGTGGGAGGATTTTGGAGAGGGAGTAAATCAGTGCGTGCTTTGCGTTTGTTTTACTTAACATGCGTAGGAGAGGGGTATATGTGGCACAATGATTGGCCAGCCCATTTCGTAACGCTGCATGGTTATTGGGCACAGAGTGACTAGTCGTTGATTGGTCAACGGACTAAACTCGAATTTTGAGCGCTAAGGAAGCGAGGGTTGAGACGAGTTGGGCTCGGACGAGAGTCGAGGGCAGACGGGTTGTTCGAGGAGGGAGGCTAGGCTGACGGAGGTCTCAAGGGACTCCGACCTAAAGTTTAGCAGAAGGCCAAGGCCTGATTCTGCTAGCCTCTGACCTCCGATCGTGCACCCAGTTGCAGTTAGCCCTCTATGTTTGACGTCGTATCCGACGATATTATTGTAATTACGTTGATGTAAAAAGTGTAAATAAATATGTACAGTCGAGAAGGGAAGTTCTCATCTCCGCACCGTAATGTGTCGCTGAGCCACGGACTCAGCGGTGGTCACCAACACCAATCTGTACGAGCGAAGGCAGAAGAAAGGGCGCCCATCGATTCCTCACGCCTTCGCTCGAATAGTTTAACTGTTGGTACTGGGACGAACAATTATTGTTTCTAATATACCTCAGTGATCGACCTAACTGTACTAACTCTACATTCAGGCTTTTCGCAGATGATTGCGTAATTTACCGAGTAATTACGTCCATTTCAGACCCACCCATATTTTTGTGTGACTTAAATAAGGTATCTGGTTGGTGTAACCGTTGGCACATGACACTAAATGCTAATAAATGTAAGGTTATGCGCATTTCACATCGGACTGCTTCTGTTAATTCTATAATCGCTACCAAATCTCAGGCTCTGTGCTGGAACAAGTAACCATATATAAATATTTAGGCCTTCATATAACTGCGGGACTAATCAATTGGAATCAGTGCAGAATCGTAGTGCTCGTTTTATTTTGTCTAACTTCTCCCGCATTGCTAGTGTAACTGCAATACACTTTGAACCTGTCTAGCCTTTTCTCTCTAGAAAACTCTCGCGAATCCTAACATTTCACAAGATTTACTATCACAATCACCAGTTAAAAGGGACCTTCTTTCAGAGTCATCGTTCATATCACCTCGCGCAGATCATCGTCATAAGGTACGCATTCCATACTTCTGGACAAATGCATATATTAGCTCATTTGTACTGAAGACAGCCAGCGACTGGAACCACCTGCCCACCTTGGTTGCCGATATTTTTGACACGTGCTTATTTAAAACTGAAAACTGTGTGTTTGGGTAATAAGACCTTGTTATTAAATCTGACATTGTATTTTGTGTACGTTAAACTTTTTTGGTCGTTTGCTATTGTTGTATTACATTTTTGTTTATTTTGCTGCGTTATAATCTTGTTTTTATTCCACTCTCTTCTGTAACGTCCCCCGGGGCCTTATTGTAATAAGTAAATAAATAAACATGTCCGCCCGTCAAGTCGGAGCCTTGTTTCCCAATACACTTGTTTCCAAACAGCTTGTCACTGTACAAGCAGCTAAGAAACGTCAGGTTGCCGGTGTGTTACATCTGTATGATAGACTTGGGCAACGAAAACTGAATGCAAACAGCGGCCGTCAGTGCCCGTTCGTTGGCCCGTTTGTTGGCCGAGCGATTTTCCCGGCGACAATACACCGTCCCAGCATCTACTAACCGAGGTTGATCGTTTTTAATTGGTTTTCGTGCTTGCAAACATCCCTTGAAAAATTTGAATAGTTAATGAAATACGAAGTAGGTGCGTAGCACCGCTTATCCCTGTTGTACCTTTCATGCATTACCACACACGTCTGCGATTTACACTCTCTCCAATATCTTCCCTCAGCTCGCTCAAGAGGTGGCCAGCAGTCACAAAGACAAACCGCGCCGACAGTTGAGCTTCCAAAGCACACAACGCACAAACCTAAGGCCCAAACATTCCGATCGCTGCCCCTGGTCGGTTGCGCGCGGGCGGCGGTTTCAAAGGGGAGTACCCTGAGAAGGCACCGACAGCAGCTTCCTCTCCCGCGCATTCTCCCCAGCCCGTGTTTCGCCGCGATTTATGGCCTCCGCGCCCTTTCCCCTCAAACCGAGATACAGAGCAGTTAGCGCCGAACCAAAACCACTGCGCTTACGCTGTGCTTTTTAACTGCTCTGGTTTGCTTCCTTCGCGGCACGGTCGAAGCGCGACTTTTCCGAGAATCGGCCTGAACCGAACAGACGTCCGAAGAGCGGCCGCCTAAGCAACCGTCATAAATAAACTCGCGTCAAGCTACCCTTTACCTTGGCCGCCCCTTGAGAATCTCCCCCGCGACAGTGGACCCGCGGTGAACACTTCGTTTCTGGGAGAAGCCCGCAAACTTAACTCCCCCTTGAAATGGGAATTCTTCGGCGACGAAGGTGATCTATGCTAGCCCGCTGTCAGCTCGCTGCTAGCCTTGCGTGAACTTGAGCGTCCCAGCGGTCGTGTCTCCGCCGACTGTCGATTTATGGACTTCCGGCTTTCCTGTGCCTTCGTAACCGTTGTACTTGAGCACGTAGAGCACAGCGAACCTGCGTCGAAGTGTCAGATGTCCCGGCTTCATCCATTGCGACGCGAAGCAAACACACACACGCTTGGGCAACGCTGCCCAGCGACGGCCGCCACGTCCGCAACTGACACACCCCTCTCTCTCTATCTTATTCTCTAACTGGGTGCATCATGCGGTCGCTCCGCGTGATGCGGTCGTCACCACTTGCCCTTCCTCCTCTTCAAGTTCACGGAGAGATGAATGGACAGAGAGGGAGAGAGCGGCTTCTACTACAGCTCTGCGGCCGCTGCACTTCCTCAATGTTGAGCCGCGAGACGCGCGCGTAGCCACCTTCTCTTTCTCCACTTCAAGTTCACGAAGAGAGAGAGAGAGAGTGAGCGGCTTCGGACAGACATCGGCGAAATCCGTGATTGCGGCTTGCTACGCACTAAAAAAGCTCCCCTTTATCGCTTCGTCTCTCGCGGTATGGCGTCTAGCAAGCAGTCCGGCTAGGCGCCGTAATTGGTACCAGCTGTGGTGGGGCCGCTGTGGCTCCCCTCTTTTGTGTGCCGGAGTCGCCCGTGGCTGCAAAGGAGCGCCGCCGAAGATGTTTTTTCGTTGTGACAAGGAGGATTCTTGCAAAAGTTTCCGTTTCGTGGGCGACAAATACGTACTTCCGGACAGTTCGTGTTGAAGCAGAACACGCTTCGCCAGACAGAGTCAACCAAATGTGTGAACCGGGCTTAATGCACACGCTTGGAGCTTTCTGTTCATGCATTCCGAGTGCATGGACGAACTTTTGCAAAGGGAAATGAACATCGAACCATTAGGGACACGGCTTGACTTTATTCTTACCCGTAAGCTCAATGTTTTCATCTACAATTACTCCCTCTCGGCGTGCGTACATGGCAAGCACGAAATCAGGCGCAATAGATTATACTTGCACGCAGCATAAATGTTTGTCTTCCCGGTATTTCTTGGCTTCGGCTGAAAAGTAGTATGGAGTGAAAAAAAACAACACAATGTAGTTGATTTCCGTATCGGAAAGCATCCACCATGCGCTGCTCACCAGCCAGAGTGAGGCGAGAACAAATCCAGAGTGAAAGAAGGGCAACTTGGTACATTTGCTTGCGTCTCTTCTGCCGACGCAAGTGGCCTGCGATGGACGCGTGCCAGACAACTGAACCTCCTGCCAGAGAGGCAGGGGGGGATCGTGCCGCTGCACAGCGGGCGTCCGGTAAACCGGTCTACGCGAAGGCGTACGGTCCCCCTACGGGGCGGCGGCTAAACAGGCGGCAAACAACGTCCTGCGGTCGACGGCCGCCGAGGTGCTGCGCTCGACCCTGGCGGGGAAGTGTGCCTTGGCGGATCGAGGCCAGCAACGAGCGGAGACGAGCCTCTCCTTGATCTCAAAAGGGGTTGTGCACCTGGCGAACTGCTTTCCGCATCGGGGGCCGCGACAACATAGCGCTGTCAATAATCGACCAAAACGACTTTCGAGATGAGCCGAAATAAAGCGCCGATGAGGTCTCATACGCAAGTACTATGCTCGTTAAAAATAATTCCAACACAAATAATTACATGCATGAGCGTCTACGACATTTCCTCCGCACTGCACCCAAATGCAGGACTATGGCTGCAAATACCGAATGTTCCGCGCACCTGTCACTCAGGGCAGGGCCGCCGAACACAATGGCCGCCCAAACTCTGTGAGGAGAAACTCGCCGATTTTCGCGGTCCAGCACGCTTTCCATTAGTGAAGCCCATAAGGCAGCATCGATACGCGCATGCGCGTCACTACGAGACCGTGTGGTATCTCGTAAGACCACAGGAAATTTATTTCATGTTCTGTATAGCGTTGAATTCTATGGCTGCTGAGGTCTTGCGACAAACACGCGGTTTGTAATGGAGCCACTTTGCGCGGAGAAAGTGTTTACATTATTTAGGAGGCAATTTTTCCAAGTTCCGTACTTTTTTCAATGAACCTGATTAAGCACTCAGATCAGCAGTGTCCGAAAAAAACGAAGTGATGCTCTTTTGAGTGTACTGCTGCAAAACTCTCTGCACGAAGTGTCGAATAAGAGTGCACGATAACGGCCACAACTTTCCAACAAGCTAGTCCTGCACAGCATCTTCTGCACTGTAATGAATCTCCACTCAGTGTCGCTATCTATTCTCTTTCTCGCTGTGTGGACGCTCGTAGAAGATTAATAACTCACGGCTGAATTCAAAAGTTACGTCGATTTTCTACACTGAAAATAACCGTTGCTGTGCAGTCCACCGCGAGCTCTGACAGAATCGGTATCGACCCTGGCACTTTGCCAGCGAAATCGGCCGCTCGTGGCCGCACTATGTTTCTTTTCTATAGTTCAAGAATTGAACAGAAGACGGCATTACACCTTCTTGACGCGGGTAACTTCCGTTTGTCATCAGTGTACATTTAGGGTGATAACTGAAACTGCCCTTTGAGAACGATGTAGTCCGAGCGGATTGAAGAAAAAAAAAAGTGCGAAAGAAGGTGTAGGATTGATTGATTGATTGATTGAAACACGTGTTTATTCAAGGCCCTGAGTCACTGTGCAATTTTGTTTATCCTGAAAAACGCATAAAAACACACGGACAACAGCAAAAGATGGACACACGAGCGCTTGCTTCCAACTGATTTTATTTCATGCGAGAAGCAGAATATTTGTACTCTTGAGATCACATGCGCATGCAAAGCTAAAAACTCAGAGTGTTACGACCAAGCATCCGCATTTGCGCGCTCTATTGTTCGCCTGTGGGCAGGGAAAAGTATTGTGAATATGTGGTGATGGTCCAATGGCTCTAAGTGAGCCTGTTTCCAGGAATCCTGTTTTGTAAGCCTGTTTTGCTTTGTGGACACTCTGCAAATGCCAAATTGACCCTGTCAAGAGAACGTCTGGAAAAACACAAAGAAACGTCCCCCTGCGGGAAATAGCAGGAAGTGCTTTCTTTTGTTCACCCTTCCAGTCGAGAAGGGCTATCGTCCAGTGAGGAATGTCTACTTTTCAAAGGAGACGACAGAGTGACATGTCCGCTGACGTGCAGGACAAGAAAGGAGCATGACGCATACAGCCATTAAGTGATTTCCCAGGAATGCAGGAAAGATTTGCAATTGTCGAAAACGGACAATGCTGGGAGCGGATGCGGTGCCACGTGCACTCGGGTTTCTGAGAAGTAAAACCCCTTGTCAGAACCAGCCTGTGGTTTCTTTGCTGAAGAATAGAAATGTACCTCCTCTCCTCGCCGTTCCCAAGCTTTTCCCGCCAACAAGTGATCACGCCCAACGAATGAATGCCGGACCAGTCAGTGCTTCAGACCATCAGTGCAGTGATGTGTTCGATTGGATGCCGATACCTGAGGGGCGTGCCCTGGATTTGGTTGGTCAGCATCTTCAGAGAGGGGCTGGACATAGGGGGTTTTAAGGACGCTGCAGAGCACGAAATGTCGCTCTGAGCCCTGGGTAAACGGCTCATCCAGTCGCTTCTCGCTATGAACTCTTAACGCTTGCCATTTTGCTGATGTACCCTTCTTTTTCGTGTAAATATTGTAAATAAGTTTTCTCAAAGTGCCATTAAACCTGCTTGTACATATTTCACCAACTTCGAAGATTCAATCCTACTTCAACCCCGAGTCTCTGCACGCTACCAAGTGAAGGCCGGGTCGACATAGCCCCAGCGTCGCGACAACTGGTGGCAGCGGCGGGATAAAGCCCCAACACTGGTGATCAGCGGTAGGATCTGAATCTACAAGCCCCAACACTGGTGTCCAGCGTTGGGATCTGAATCTACAAGCCACAACATCTGATGACTGGAGGTGGGATCTGGATCTACAAGATACAACATCTGGTGATTCGAGGTGGATCAGAATCTACAAGCCACATCTTGTGATCGGAGGTGGCATCTCAAGCAACAAGCAGGCGCAACAATCGGCCAACAAGAGGGCAGCTCGGAACATCGATCGCATGTGTGGGTGAGTGCTTGGCTTTCTTCTGATGTGGACCAGGTTCTAGAACAGGGTTAGAATTTAGAACTGGTAAAAAGTGTTGAAACGCCTTTAGGTTTGGTAGTTTGCACTGTTGTTTTGGAAGTAGCCGACACTCGGAGCGATCATGGACCTACAAAAGCTGCAGAAACCGGAACTGTTGCAATTGTGTGAGGAATTGGGAATTGATACAAGTGGTTTGGCACGAAAACCCTTGATTATAAAGGCAATCACTGATCTGGGAACCGATGATGAGGAGCTCAGTGAAGCATGGAACCTCATCGGTCAAAAAAAGGAGCAGCTCAGACAGCAGAAAGAGCGGGAAAAAGAGGAAAAGAGGCGTGAGCGTGAACTTGAGAGGGAAAAAGAGGAAAGGGAGCGCGAACGTGAGTGGGAAAAAGAGGAAAAGAAGCGTGAAAGAGAAGAAAAAAAGCTGGACCAAGAAATTGAGCTCCGGAAATTAGAACTAGAGTTGAGCAAGAGGTCGGGCAATTGTCCCCAGCTAGCGGTACCTCTTCTCAACAAGGAGGCAGATTTCAAGATGTCAAAGTACATGCAGCCATATGTGATATCAGGGGATATCGGTCTGTATCTGGCTAACTTTGAGCGAACCTGCGAAAAACTGTCCTTCCAGCGAGACACTTGGTCTCAGAGATTATTGACGGTTCTGCCCTGCGAGGCAGCGGAGGTTGTCGCGCGGCTGAGCAAGGAGGACGCGGACAACTACGAGAAGGTCAAGGCTTGCCTTCTGAGAAAGTATAGGCTTAGCGCCGAGGCGTTCAGACAACGTTTTCGGAACGCTACTAAGTCCAGGGACGAGAGTTACCCTGAATTCCTGTACAATCTAAGAGTTAATTTGGGCGAGTGGCTAAAGAGCACTGATTCCTACAGTGATAGGGACGCTGTAGTCGAGCGAATTCTTTTGGAGCAGTTTTATAACTGCCTCCCAGAAAAGGAAAGAAATTGGTTACAGGACCGAGGCGAAATTAAGTCGGCAACTGAAGCTGCCGAACTCATTGAGGAGTACGCTTCGCGTCGACAATTCAGCAACCCAGCAGTGGATAGGCCCCGCAATCCCAAGTTCAGTGTGAATAACCGTCAGAAAAGGCACTTTGCTAGATTTGCAAACGAAGAAAGGAAGGCTTCTTCAGGCAAACGCCCTAGAAAGGACGGCAGTGAGAAAAGTGGGGAAGTGACCAACGCGCAGAACACAAAGAAAAAGCTTGAGGCTAGGAAGCCGCTCACATGCTTTAGGTGTAATGAGCAGGGTCACATTGCCGTCAACTGCCGGAAAGAAAAGATTGCTTTCTCGTATGTCAGTGACTGCGATGAAAATATGCAGCTTTTAGAACCCTACCTGCATGACCTAGTAGTCAACGGGAAGCCTTGCAAGGTACTGCGCGATTCGGCCGCAACGATGGATGTTGTCCATCCGGCGTATGTGTCGCCTTCCGACTATACAGGACAGTGTGCATGGATCCGCCAGGTAGCGGAGGAACAGAGTGTGTGCTTGCCAATCGCGAACGTGGTCATCGAGGGCCCTTTCGGCAAGTTGACAACCGAGGCTGCCGTTTTAGGAAAGCTTCCTAAGTGCTATCCGTATTTGTTTTCCAACAAATCGGACATGATACTGCGAAAGAGGGGCATCCTGTTCGGAGACAGAGTTGTGCGAGCCTTAACACGTTCAAAGGCGCGAGAACTAGCTACACTGCTCATACCAGAAAATTCCACAGCGGAGGAAACGGCAGTTAAAACAGTGGTCGATGTGGAAGATAACGGGTCAGAAAACTTTGAGAGCGAGGCATCTCGGATAAGTCAACTTGAAAGTGAGCTTGGTGAGACGCGGAATGAGGAAGTTCTTGAGATTAACCTCTTGCCGCCAGTGTCTAGTAATCTCACGAGACTTCTAAGTGGAACCCGAGAGGACTTAGCTATGGAGCAAGCCAATGATCCCAAGAATAAGCTCGAAGTACAGTGGGAAGGACCTGCTAAAGTCGTTGCAGAGCTTTCTAACACTAACTACGCAGTGAAAATTCCCGGTAGGCGTAAAGAAGTGCGCATTTATCATTGCAATCTTATGAAGCCTTATGTGCAGAGGGAAGCCGTGGTAAATCTAACGTTAAACCTTCCCGAGGAGATGGGGGACAACTTGATTTGCCTCAGCGGAAAAGGAAGCAACGCTCAGGAGCTTCTCAAAAAGACGGAGCAGAGAGGAGAACTAAAGAAATCCCAGCTGTCCGATCTGGGCGAAATAATAACAGAGTTTGAGTCCTGCTTCGTGGACAGGCCAGGCAGGACTGATTTGACTGAGCACGATATTGAGCTGACTTCAGACGTGCCAGTGCGATCAAGGTGCTACCGATTCTCTCCAAGGCAAAGAGAAATTCTGGATAGGGAAGTAACTCGCATGCTGGAATTGGGAGTAATAAAACCCTCGGAAAGCGATTATGCTTCGCCTATGATCTTAGTAGAAGCTCCAGGTAAAGACCCTAGGCCTGTGGTAGACTACCGAAAGCTAAATTCTCTCACCAGGGATCAAGTGTATCCTATTCCGAATATTGAGGAGAGAGTAGAACAGGTCAGTAGAGCGGCATATGTGACTACGCTGGACCTTACTCGAGGATACTGGCAAGTACCGCTCACTGAACGCGCCAGCAGATACGCGGCTTTCGTCACTCCGACGGGCAGCTACCAGCCAACAATGATGAGTTTCGGGCTCAAAAATGCTCCATTTTGTTTTTCCCGACTCATGGATAGGGTTTTAAATGGGTGTGAAACATTCGCGGTGCCTTATTTAGATGACATTGCGGTTTTTTCCGACTCATGGGCGGACCATATGGTACATCTAAGAGCTGTACTGAGCCTTTTGCGTCAAGCTGGACTAACCGTAAAGGCCGAGAAATGTTGCCTGGCAAGGGCGACCGTGGACTACTTGGGTCACAATGTAGGTCAAGGTTTCAGGAAACCCAGCGAGATTAAGATTTCTGCGGTAGCAGACTACCCGCGGCCGAGCACGAAGACGGAAATTCGAGCATTCCTGGGTCTGACTGGGTACTACAATCACTACATCCCTAACTATTCAGCTTTGGCTAGCCCTCTGACCGACGCTCTCCGCAAGACAGAACCGACAAATGTAGTCTGGGACGAACAAAAGGAAGCCTCCTTCGTAAACCTGAAGGCTGTGCTGATTAGCCGTCCGGTATTGCGAGCTCCAGACTATGGCCGAGAATTCACGGTCCAGTGTGATGCCAGTGATCGAGGGTTAGGTGCTGTTCTCTGCCAGAGAGATGACGACGGTAATGAGCACCCCGTGCTCTACCTGAGCAGAAAACTGAGTTCTAGAGAGAGGGCTTATTGCGCGTCAGAGAAAGAGTGCGCTTGCATTGTATGGGCCATTCAAAAATTGCAGTGCTATCTTGGAGGGGCCAAATTCACCGTAGAGACGGACCATTGTCCCCTGGCTTGGCTGCAAACTGCGACATCGAAGAACAGTCGCCTTCTTAGGTGGAGCTTGATTTTACAGCAGTACAATTTTGAAATAAGATACAAAAAGGGGGAAGTTAAATGGGAATGCGGACGCGCTTAGCCGCTCTTTCTAAGCGGTCCGAGATGTTCCTCACCATGTATCCAAATTGATAATCAGGTTTTTTTTTTTTTTTTTTCGTGCGCTTGTATATGTGTGGCTATGTAAAGCAGCACGTTTGGTTTTCTAGGAATACGTGGGTCCTGAACGTCTTGAGAGTGGGCTTTTCTCGAACAACAATGGCAGTTTTCTTTTAACCTGGTCTCTTCAGACGGGAGCCGAGTGCTTGCTTCGACATGTGGTTGAGTTTCAGACAGCTCGAGCAATTTGGCCTACAACAATCAAGACAACGCGACAAGCAACAGCGAGCTTCAAGCGTTCACGTGCAGGCCATTAAGTCGTCTCTTCATGCACCAGCTGGGACTGCTGCCCTCCGAGACTCTTCTGGCGGGGGAGGAGGCTGTTACGACCAAGCATCCGCATTTGCGCGCTCTATTGTTCGCCTGTGGGCAGGGAAAAGTATTGTGAATATGTGGTGATGGTCCAATGGCTCTAAGTGAGCCTGTTTCCAGGAATCCTGTTTTGTAAGCCTGTTTTGCTTTGTGGACACTCTGCAAATGCCAAATTGACCCTGTCAAGAGAACGTCTGGAAAAACACAAAGAAACGTCCCCCTGCGGGAAATAGCAGGAAGTGCTTTCTTTTGTTCACCCTTCCAGTCGAGAAGGGCTATCGTCCAGTGAGGAATGTCTACTTTTCAAAGGAGACGACAGAGTGACATGTCCGCTGACGTGCAGGACAAGAAAGGAGCATGACGCATACAGCCATTAAGTGATTTCCCAGGAATGCAGGAAAGATTTGCAATTGTCGAAAACGGACAATGCTGGGAGCGGATGCGGCGCCACGTGCACTCGGGTTTCTGAGAAGTAAAACCCCTTGTCAGAACCAGCCTGTGGTTTCTTTGCTGAAGAATAGAAATGTACCTCCTCTCCTCGCCGTTCCCAAGCTTTTCCCGCCAACAAGTGATCACGCCCAACGAATGAATGCCGGACCAGTCAGTGCTTCAGACCATCAGTGCAGTGATGTGTTCGATTGGATGCCGATACCTGAGGGGCGTGCCCTGGATTTGGTTGGTCAGCATCTTCAGAGAGGGGCTGGACATAGGGGGTTTTAAGGACGCTGCAGAGCACGAAATGTCGCTCTGAGCCCTGGGTAAACGGCTCATCCAGTCGCTTCTCGCTATGAACTCTTAACGCTTGCCATTTTGCTGATGTACCCTTCTTTTTCGTGTAAATATTGTAAATAAGTTTTCTCAAAGTGCCATTAAACCTGCTTGTACATATTTCACCAACTTCGAAGATTCAATCCTACTTCAACCCCGAGTCTCTGCACGCTACCAAGTGAAGGCCGGGTCGACATAGCCCCAGCGTCGCGACAAGAGTGAAAAGGAAAAATATCAAACTGCACATGTAAAATATGAAAGATATGCAATCTCTTTCTCAGACAACATAATCTGGACCACTTATACAATCATCGCCAGTTCGCGCTATCTCTAACGTCTCAGCAATTTGGCACGTTATTTTACATTTGCTTCTATAAAGAACTTCACATTGAGGAAAGGACGACAATCCTTCTTGGTTTTGCACTTGAGACCATGAATGCTCATGTGCCCCCTTTTTTTGTTGCCCACAACGTAATTATGCTCCCATAATCTCTCATTTAGGCAGCTACCAGTTTGGCCTATATAATATTTACCACAAGTCAATGGCACCTTGCACACAACCCCTTCTATGCATTTTACAAACGGTTTTTGATGCTTAATTATTCGTGCAACCAGACTTCATCCGGTTTTCTGAAGTGCTCTGCTTACTTAGCGCACTCAGCTTACATGGGGCAGAGAACAAAACATTGACATTCACTCGGTTACCAATTTTTCTAAGGTTGTGCGGTAACCTGTGCTTATAGGGAATGACTGCATATTTTCTTTTATCTTGTGTCTCTTCCGGCTCTAGCTGTGACTTAGTTTTCCCTTTGTTCATTTTGACGAGTCCTTCTGCTACTGACACCAGCATGTGCAGTGGGTAACCAGCATCTTGCAACTGTTTTGACTGTAACAACATGTGGGCATGACTTTTTCAAGCAATTTACAAAACCTAAACGAGCTATGTTACGTTTAATGAGCTTAGAGTGCGCAGAGCTGAAAGGTACAAGCACTTTTCCATCCCTGGGATGATAAATCCAGCAAGTATTATCTTCTAAAAAAGTTAACACGATATCGAGAAAACGTATGCTATTGTTATCAGGGAGCTGATGTGTGACAACAACGGAGATAAGCAGTCCGAAAAACAATCTAAAACACTTCCAACGGCGTCATCGAGGGTGATTACAGATGTGTCTAAAAATAAAAAATGTGTGTGTGTGTGTGTGTGTGTGTGTGTGTGTGTGTGTGTGTGTGTGTGTGTGTGTGTGTGTGTGTGTGTGTGTGTGTGTGTGTGTGTGTGTGTGTGTGTGTGTGTGTGTGTGTGTGTGTGTGTGTGTGTGTGTGTGTGTGTGTGTGTGTGCGTGCGTGCGTGCGTGCGTGCGTGCGTGTGCGTGTGTGAAGGCTTCTCCGGGTTCTCGAAAAGTGTCTGGTTGTGCCTGTGAGTCCAGTGAGTGCATTGTTCGGCTGATTGGTATTTTGCTGGGATTCACTCAACGTATACCACGCCGCGGCATGTGACGCCGAGTGCAATTAGTTGCGCTCAGCCTTGCTGCGCTTCAAAATGGGCAAGAAGTGCTTTGTACCGAATTGCAAGTCGGGGTATCGGACTTGTACGGAGCGTGTGTCGCTTTTCAAGGCTCCGCGTGAACCCAAACGTTTAGAAAAGTGGCGATGGGCGATTCCGAGAGCAGATAGAGTTTTGCAGCCTACCGAACACGTGTGCGCAAAGCCCTTCCCGAATGAAATGATCTCTGCAACATATCACGCGGAATACAAGGGGAACGTCCTTCTCCACGCACAAAAAAAAAAAAAAAAAAAAAAAAAAAAAAAAGCGGTGCTCTCACCCGACGCTGTGCCTAGCATTTTCCCGAACTGCCCAGGATACTTGACTGTGCAGCAAAAAAAAACGAGAAAACCTCCGCGGAAACGGCAGGCTCTGCCGCCGACTTCTCACAAGCCTAAGAAGCAAGGACAGCCAGAAGCGTCGAATGCTTCTGAAGAGCTATACCTGGCCGTTGAAAATACACCAAGTTTATTGCTGGTTGACACAACGAGTTCAAAACATTCTGATGCCGAATCGCGCCTTGTAAGAGGCCACGCTTGGATTTCAACAGCGTCGCGCCCCCTCCACGTGAAGAGGAGGATACCTTTCAATCGATACTGACACATTGAGTGGCACATGCACTGCCGACGCACCTAGTCATACAGCTGAAAAGGTAATTTCCTGTTTTAAATTCAGGTGGCATTCCTCCAGCCGCCTCATCTAAGCTCACTAGGCGCAACAAATCATGATATTGTTCTACAATAACTACTGAGCGGAAATTATCGTAAATACGATGAGATCCTTCCCTTCAGTATATTTATTTGATTATAATTATTTAGACAGGATTTCATCGGACATCTAATAGCACAGTGTGCTAGTAATCGCATAAGCTTTGCTCACTATTAGGTGGCATCCAGAAATTGAACATTTATTTATTTAATTTCAGCTCCGTTCAGGCTTTAAAGAAGAGGTTGGTAACAGGAAAATTTTAGATTAATAAGAAATAATAGAATAGCAAGAAACATATAACACCGACTTGTTTAAGAGAAGTAATGACATAATATAGGTGACGTAAACGAAACTTTGGCTTAGTTGGGACGGCAGAAACATTCCTGATTCTATCATATCTTTTCATTCAGCAACAAGTTTCTTCCTCATCTGAAAAAACTACGCAGCAAGAGAGAACTCATGGACCAACGCAAGAGCAGCGACCCACCGAGTCCCTGTTCCTCCAGGACGGAGGACAGCAAATGACAATTTCCGCTCTGTCATGCTGTGCATCCAGCCTTAAACTCCCAAGTGAAGCCTGGGCAGTCCAAGTTTCTGACAGATTTGGAGTGAAATCTGTTGTTTTCAGTGAGCTAGAATTGCCGAAAGAGAGTAACCAGGCACCTTTTCATAGAAAAGTACTAGAAGTAACCACATCATATAATGACTCCTTGTCAGTGAAATGTTTTGTTTATGACCGTATTGTTAACGTACAGACCATAAGTTCTGGTTTGCCCATGAATTCCCTAGCTGATATAGAGTGTGCAGTGCGGGTCTTTCATGAAATGCATGTGTGTGCAGGTGGCCCAGTGGTGAAATGTACAATAATATACGCCCCGAGTGCGCATATATTGACAAATGTGGAACCTGGCGGCACAACAGTTGCCTACTAGTGACATTGAGTACAAGTTGCAATGCATGTGCTAAGTTAAAAGATGTACTTCGTATTCATGCTGCACGAAAGAAAAAGAATTCTCAACTGAAACACATTCGCATTCCGGCCAGTCCATCGAAAAAAACACGCATTGAAATGTTGCGGCGCGCCAGGATTGCCTGCTACAAGTCAAAAGTGCGGCTTCAAAAACAAAAACATAATCTTGAACAAGAATTGGCTAACTGCAAATCAAAACTACTAGAAATCAGTAATGAAACACTCGAACGCCTTTCCAGAGAAGCAAACCTTCCTGAAGCTCAAAAGCTGGTGTTGAAAGATTGTGTAGCTGCAGGCAAAGCTCGCTCAAAAAACGGTAGAAGATACTCAGATGACTGGATCTTGCTCTGCCTTCTCCTCCATATTAGGTCACCTGCAGGATACAGATTCTTGATGGGGAGTGAAATTCTCGCTTTGCCTTCAGTACGAACAATACACCGCTACATCTCATTGGTGGGCTTTAAAACAGGCTTTGATAGTAAGTTCTTCATAGCCTTAAAAAGGAAACTTGAAAAGAAAGATGACTTCAAGCGGCACGGTATTATCATCTTTGATGAGATGCAAGTCCGTAAAAGCAAGGCTGTCAACTCAAAGACAATGACCTACGTCGGTCTGGCATCAGAGCCGGAAAACAGTAGCGAGCTTGAGCTTGCAGACCATGCTCTTGTTTTTATGTTCTGCCCTTTTGGTGAAAGTTATGCTCAGCCAATAGGTGTTTTTGCAGCAAAAGGTGCCACGAGCGGTACTATTCTTGCACAGTTGCTCCTTCAGGCAATTTTACTTATGGAGGAAGCTGGAGCGAAAATTCATGGGTTAGTTTGTGATGGAGCTTCGACAAACAGGACTATGTGGCGAACACTGGGTATAAGTGGGTCACTAGAAGCCTGCCAGAACTCCTTCACACATCCAAGCGACCCCACACGAAAAGTTTTTGCATTTTCTGATGCTCCACACTTCTTTAAATGCATCAGAAACCGTCTTTTGCAACAAAGGTACCTGAAAAAGGAGGGACGTTGGATTAGGTGGGAGGACTATGCAGCAGTTTATAAAGAAGACCAAGCGAAAGTTGGAGCTCTGAAGGTGTGTCCAAAAATAACACATTCCCACATTTATCTAAGCAACTGTGAAAAGATGCGGGTAAAGCTTGCCACGCAAGTGTTCAGTCACTCGATGGCAGCAGGTATTGAATTTTACAGAAACCGTGGTGTGCGCAGTCTGGGAGACACTGAAGCCACGCAAGAATTCACATTGTTTCTTAATCTTTTCGATGCCTTGAACCGGCGGTTTCCTCATGAAGGTGTCACAAAGCAGGACTCTGACCTAGGCATTCTGTCACGTGGGGTAGAATGGTTGGATAACTGGGAAAAAGAGCTGCAGAGTGGAAATATCGCGAAAGATATGTTCCTGACAAAAAGCACCTCTGAAGGGCTCCGAGTTACCTTGAGATCAACTAAAGAGCTTTGTGAGGTTCTTTTGCATCAGTACGAGTTCAGATACGTTCTTACAAATAAAATGAACCAAGATCCGATCGAAAGATTCTTTGGCAAGATATGGAAGCCAGAATGACCATCCTTCAATGCCAACATTTTTGCAACTGTACAATACAATGTCCATTTACAGCCTTCTGAGGCCTCCCGGGAATTGCTGCGTGGTCGATGAGAAGCCATTACTAGACGCATCAGACTTCAGAGCCCTGATCGAACTAGGCAAGCAACTCTTCGCCTGGCTTCATTGATTAGCTAAAAGAAAAGCTTGATAAACTGATTCTTGTTGAGGACTGGGAATGTGAGGATGTTATCACAGTAAACGGAAAGGATACAGCGCAAGTCGTTGACTGCATTCTTTACTATGTGGTTGGATTCTTGAGCCGAAAGTTGATGAAAGCCACAACGTGCGATTGTTGCCGGTCTGCTTTTACCATTCCGGAAAACAGCTCTGCTGAAGCATCCCTGACCAACACAAAGAGCAGGGGTGGACTGTTGCACCCCAACGTGAATCTCTTTGAGCTGTTGAGAGCAGCTGAGGAGCACTTTGCAAAAAATGCCGACAGTCAGTCTGTATACTGGGAAACAGTGGAGCATGTGCTTGACACAAAGACCTTGACTTTTCCATGTGCTCAGCACAAAGAAGAGGTCATCGCACAAATTCTGCACTATTTCTTAACAATGAGAATGAGGCAGCACTGCAAAGCTGCAACCATGAACTTGAAAAAACAAGCTCAAGAGAAAAAAAAGCTTGCAAAACTTTGTTCATCCTGAATCCTGTTGCCAAGTTTACAGAATGTACTAGTTTTTGTTAGATTTTTTGTGAATGTATGTTTTAAACAGTTGTTGCCATGTAATGTATAGTTTTGTGACAGAATAAAGTATATGTTCAGCCCCCCTTTCAGCATACCATTCCTAATATTCTACACAAATGTAAGAGCACTGTACACACCACCAGACCTACTTCAGGTCGGACATTTTTTTTTTTCTGATATAAGAGCGCGCATTGTTCTCTTGAAATGACAGAGTAGGATAGAAAAATTATGCCCATTCATGAGCAACTAGCACAAGATATATTGCTTTGAGAGTTGCGATGGATTTAACCGTGTGACATGCCCTTCATCAAGCTGTACTGCACACGGCTTGCTGTACTGGCGCAAAGTATAACCGCCATCGCCTTAACACTGAGCAGAAGTCTGCGTAGGGGTCGCGTGTCGAGAGAAATTTGTAACCAAGTACATGTGTAAGCTAGAGGTGCAATGGTTCAAAGTGCTTTGAGGACGTTTATTTTGTAAAGAGGAAGATGAGCAGCGGCGGCAGCCGCACCGCCAGCGCACAGCGCGAGATCACTGGGTTGACGACCGAAGCTCGGAACGGCATTTTGGCTAGCTGTCCTTAGGCTATTTCCCGAAAATCCTGCTACAATTTATTTATTTTTGCTTTAATTAGCTAACATTGGCGGGCGCAACTAGAAAATACGATTGATATACTGGCTTCAAGGTATGCTAGCTATCAGAGCCATTACAAAAACTCCGTCGAGAAATCAGTTGCCCATTCATTTAAATAATCAGTCTTGTTACTGCAGAATTCGGTGTATTCATGCCTGTGCATACTTTTCTATATATACCCCGATATCGAGAGCGACAAACGAGCAACGCTTAGCATCGATAACCTACGCAGCGCGAATCCGAGAGCCTCTAAAACCCCTTGATACTTTGAAAGTTACGCCAACGATTGAACTTTGCCGCCGCCGCGCTACCTCCTCGCCTCCTCCTCGCCCCTTGCGCGCCCCTTCGCTGAAGGCCGGCTCTCCACCCGATTTCCTGAGCGACGATTGGTCTCCCTGCCGTTGCCCTTAAAAACCGAGGCGCGTCTGGCGTTTTCCTTGTGTTTTCTTTTTCCTTCGCGCCATTTTTCTCCTAGTCTCGGCGAGCGAATATTGCGCGCTGTGCTTTTATTGCAGCGTGCAAGCTCTATGCCGTGCTGTTGCGCGTACAACTGCAGCAAGCGGCCTGAAGATGGTTATGTGGCATTCATGATATCTCAAGGCAAGCGTGACGGCTTGCGCACGAGTCAATGGATTCACAAGATTAGGCGAAAGAAGTTTATTCCTAGAAAGAACAGAGTTGTTTGCGACGTAAGGTGCCTTTCTCACTCCCCGTAATAACACGTCACCTGAAGCTGCGTTTTTTACTCCTGCTTGCTCCTCAATATTTTTGCGGCGGCAACATGTTCACTGTATAAAAATAAGGTTGTCCTCTGCAGCATGCTGAATATTCTGCGAGGCTCCAAGGCTGCATCATTTGACACGCTGTCGACTTCTGTACAGTTAGAAATAGGGCACTATAATCTGCTTTTTGCTGTCAGAGATAACTGGAAAATTACAGTCTCTCGATTGCATTTGTCGCGATTATGCTAGGATCCCTGGCCTCCTTCAATAAAAATAAAAATTCTGGCTTGTAGAGGAGCTAGCCTTTCCAGCTGGTACTTGTAGTGTGCGTCGGTTACTCGGGAGCAATGAATGCTGGCCCTGAAAAACTTTTTGGCAAGTAAACCCGGTAATCTGCACTAGTTAGGTCGTACGGCATTTTTTTTTCAATTCTTGAATGTGTTTTGCCATGCTTCGACGCACGCATGGGTTAAAAACTATGCGTTCGTTTTATCAGGGATACGGCCAATGTGCAGGAGGCGTTCACACGATCACACATGCTTCACTTTAATCATGACTACTAAGCGTTGGCAGGTTACCTTCGCTTTGAAAGCTCGAGCTCTAAAACCGCGATTCCGCGTATTCATTTACTGCGAGAAAGGTTTTCCCATCGATGTCTAATCAGCCGGAAACATTGCATCAATTTTCTGTATTTACGAAACTTAAACAATCAATAATGATTATAGTTATGATGTAAAAATAGGGGAACATTTTACGAGCAACAATTCTTAGCACTGTAACATATTACTCATTTCAATTGTATGCAAGAAGATTTTTTTTCACCTAGCCTGAGTGATTAATTCATCGCTCTATGTTCTAGCTACATTTCACTGAAGACCAGTTTGCGCCGCCAATATTACACGAACTCGAAAAAAAAAGGCACAATGCAGTTCCATCAATTTTTTCTCACCGACCTGTCTTGAAGTAAAGGAAGCTTCCTCGACAGAGACATGAACCTTGCGTTGATAGTAGTCAGTTATTTCTGTGGCTTGCTCTTTTCCCACCTCCATTAATGAGAAAACAAGAAAGCATAAGAATTAAAAGTCAATGTATAGTTGTCTCGTCAGATATTATGAGATAATAGAGATATGACTGACAACGTAAGTCAATGAAAATTGAAGTATATCAATGGGTCATGCGACGGCATCAGATTAAATAGTGATGGTTATGAATAGTGATAGGTAATGATGGTGACTGTTACGAATAATAATAGTAAATGATAGTAATAGGCCCGGATAGTGAGGTGATAGTGTTCGTTGCGGGTAGTGACAGTTACGATAGGCCACTGGCATTAGTAGATATAGCGATAGATAGGATAGCGATAGTTAATGAATTGGCAGTTATATGCTTTCTCATTTCCGCACGTTGAAGACCTATGTGCACCCTGTAATTTTTTTATTTGATTGCTGCGTTCAATGAAATCACGCGCTTTTACATAGCGCATGAGGCCACAGCATGCTTGCCCCAGAACTTTAGTGTGTCGGCAATAAGGCCCACCACTTCTCCCAGTGTACCCTGCTGTCTTTTAACCACACGCGAAGTCAGTGAGTGGCCGCGTACTCAAAAAAATTATTTAATTCCTCCATCAGCATCATATCAAGACTGCCGTGGCAAACCTGTTCCTTGCCTCGAAGCGGCAACGAACAGCTCAAAATTTAGTTTTATACAAAATTAACTAATTAACGCAGATTATCGCGGATCGCTAACTAGCACAGTGCCATTACATTTGGCCTAAGCTTTCCAACGGTATACGGTTCGCTGTTGCAGCTAAAATTTAGATTTTAATTGCAATTTACTAAATATCAATCAATTTGACCCAGTAATTGATCAAAATACATGTACAATTAACCAATAATCCAATCTAATGGTTGATCACGTGACATATACTATGCTTAAAGAGATAGCTTGACAGTAGCGAAATAGACTAAGTCCTGCTTTGACCTTCTCTGATCTTGATGTTCAAAGCACCAGCCTGGATCGTTTTCCGAAGTTTTACCAAGGTGACAGATTTCACGCTCTAAAAAAACAAACACAAAGTCAGAGGCAGTACTAGATTAGGTGCACAAAGTAAAACCTTATCATGTGACTTAAAAAGTGTCTGCAGCACAGAACTCGCCTGAAAGCTTTGTATATCAGTATTCCCCATTCAAACAGTTCTAAGAAGAAACCAATGAATTCATGAACTTTACTTTCGGCATTCTCAATGCTTTTCTAGCAATTTTTCAAAAATTCTGTGCACTCCTGGAGAGCAGACCTGGCCCAAAAGCTCCCGCTTCACTCACTGCTGCGGCCGGCCGGCGGGCGCCAAGGAGAAAAAGCGTGTCGTGCGCAGCGCTCGCCGCCGCCGCGCGAGGAGAATCGAGGAGGAAAGCGCGGCGCGGAGGAGAGCGCCAACATGTGAAGTTTGCCGCCCGCCTCCTCTCCTGCGCTCTCCTTCGTCGTTCGACCCTCTCATTGGCCGAGCGCCGTCACGTGCGCGCGCGCGCTTTTTTTTTTTTTTTGCTGGGCGTGCAGCTTCCTCCTTTCCAGCGGGGCGGGCGGCGCGCGCGCGGCACATATCGCCGTGTGTTTTGCTGACACGCGGACTGCTACTAAATCATTCCCGCTGGCTATTTAATTTTTTTTTTCAAGCATGTTGCGCTCTTTGGCCGGCGGCTGATAGAAGCACGGTGGTGAAGGCGAGTTCAACCAACGCAGACGTCGCGTACAAATGGTGTCACGCACTGACAGTTGAAAACGGAACCGCTTCAGCGCAAAATATAAAAAAAAAACTGCTACCACGCTTCTCAAGTTTCACGGTAGCTTACAATTCAGTCCAACCTGCAAAGAAACCACGCAGACTGCAGCTTCCGCAGCCTAGTTAATTTTTTTTCAAGCATGTTGAGCACTTTTGTCAACGGCTGACGGACTCAAGGAGGTGAAGGCGAGTTAAATGACGCCAAAATCGTGTACGTATGGTGACACACCATGGCAGCTGAACACGGCACCGTCTCAACGCCAAATATAAAAAAAAATAACTGCTACCTCCCTCCCCATGTTTACCGGTAGCTCACAAGTCAATCAAAGCGGCAAATACTCCACACAGACTGCAGCTTCCGCCGCCTATAGTTAATTTGATCTGCAGCTGAAGTTGAAAATACATGGAAGACAGCTGCTGCCACACTTCTCAAGTTTACCGGCAGCTCGCAATCCAGTCAACGCTGCAAAGAAACCATACACAGACTGTTCCAAAATTGTTCCTGTCCGCCGCCTAGTTACAAATTTTATCAAGCATGCCGCTGAGTGGCCAAATGTGACGAACTACGGACACACGGAGATGACGGCGAGTTGAACCAACGCCGAAATCGCGTATATGTGGTGTATGACACTCACAGCTGAAACTATTCTGGCGGGAAATCCCTGTCAACATTCGGTAATTATGTTTCAGCAGTGAGTAATATTTTAACCTGAACACATTGCGACAAAATGCAAGGCTCTGGTGAGACCCGGCGCACGGCCGCCTCGATCGGCGCGCGCGCGGCGCTGATCGAGACGGCTGTGAAGGGCGCCTGCTCCGGAGAGCGCGCGCTAGTCGCGCACCCCGTAGGTGGAGCCACGGTCGAAATGCGAGAGGAGGAGCTGCGCCGCCGGAGGAGGAGAGAGGAGATGGCGCTACTTTTAGTTTATTGAGGGGTTTTAAGAGCCTCCACCTACTAGCGCCACCTGTCGCCGGGAAACGGAAACAGCATGACGGCACGTCGGCTGCAGTGTCATCACCTAAATTATACATCGTCCCGAGTAAACTGAGTGCGCTAAGTAAGCAGAGCACTTCAGAAAACAGGATCAAGTCTGGTTGCACGATCAAGCATCAAAAACCGTTTGTAAAATGCATAGAAGGGGTTGTGTAGAAAGCTAGGTGCCATTGACTTGAGGTAAATATTGATACATGGCAGAAGGCTAGTTCAGGAAACCACAACAGATGATGACAGACGTAAGTGTTCTGGCAAGCACCAACCGTCGCTTCAGCTTCGTCGTCTCTCACTCTGTTGTCCATCGTCGTCTTCTTCAGTATCATATACGTAACAATATTATATAGGCCAATCTGAGAGGCCTAAATGAGAGATTAGGTGAGCATAATTACGTGGCGGACTGGCGATGATTGTGCAAGTGGTCCGTCGATTATTTTGTCTGTGAAAGAGATGGCATACCGTTCATCTTTTACATGTGCAGCCCGATAATATTTTTCCTTTTAATTCTGAGTTTTTAACTTTGGATGCGCATGTGACCTTAAGAGTACGAATATTATTCTTCTCGCATGAAATAAAATAAGTTGGAAGTAAGCACTCGTGGGTCCGTCTTTTGCTGTTGTCCGTGTTTTTATGCGCTTTTCAGGATCAACATGTCTAACCAACTCGCCCAAACGCAGCCTATAACGCACTTTTGCTTCAGGCATCTGGCCTTACCACAGTCACGGAGGCCGAGGCGGGTGCTGGTTCGTTTCTCTTCGACAGCTGCCGTAAAGCTTGGCTCTGGGGCCTGAGTCAACAAACTCTCCGAGCTTTGCCCAGAGCATAGCGACGGCCGCGTTGTTGAGAGTCAACGTAAGGACACAGTCATGTTGAGATGGGCAAAGCGGCTCACTTTTGTGAGCTGCTCAGAACGGCTCAGCTCACTGAAATGAGCCGGCTTATTTGAACGGCTCACCGGCTCACTAAAATCTGGGCTACTCAGGAGCGAGCAGGTGTCTATTGGAGAGTGAGAGAGAGATAAAGCCTTCTCCCTCTCTCTCGTTCACTGACCCGCGGCCGTTCGACCTCCCGAACCATTCCATTGCAGCCGGGTGGCAAGGTGCGACTTCCGCGCTTCTCCTAGCGGTGCGACGAAGAAACTGCTCTCCCGCCCTTCCTAGTAAGAGTCACAACCACTCTTTCGCTAGAGCACTACACCCTCCTCTCCTTCAGATGTAACCGCTCTTATTAAAGAACGGATGAGACGTAGTTTAGTAAAAGTGAGAGGTAGCTCTTTTGAACCTTTGAAGAACCGGTTCTCCTCGTTCAGTGAGCAGTGCCGAACCTTTCTTCAGAGCCAGATCTTGCAAAGCATGGTACCTTATGTTATGCATAACGACTCTCACTGATTGTGCATCGTGTGCTGGTGCAACCGTTCAAAGGTATCAGTGAAAATACATATAACACCGCTATTAATCAATGCATTTATGTTTCTTCAAACTGTGCTATGCATAAGTAAAAGGGGGGAGGGGCGTAAAATATTGGCGGAAGGGAGGAGGGGGCGTCGCGCCCTCCAGCCTACCCGAGGTCGGCGCCTCTGCTTACGAGAGTATACTATTAGCAGGTCATTACGCGTGTTCGGGCGTTCCACGTGCATGCCGCCTCTTCTGTCATGAACATGACTACTCCATTCAAGCTGAAAAGAATCCCCGTCCTCAATGAAACTGTTGAAATAATTGTGTCGCTATTTTATCTCCCTTCGGGTGACTACAAAATCCCAGTAAACAGCAATATCTGTTTTTTGTTTTTAGATGCGATTCTTTTCAAGTCCACTACACTTACCAGAGGTGCACCCATTACCCAAGAAAAGATTTCGTTCATTTCTTTTCCTATCGTTTCACGCTGAGAATTATCCCTAATAAATACTTGGTTCCATTAATCTCTAAAAATAGCCCAAAATAGTATGTGGACAAACTATTAACAAATATGATGGTAATACTATAGACAGATATAGATATCGAATTTTAAATATAAAGAAAGCAGATTAACTGATTCGAGGTCCCTCCTATATTTCCAGAAACAGTGAACTCAGGGGGACGCTGAAGTCTAATGTATATGAATCGTTTCTTTTAAATGCAGTGTGCAGTTTGTATCGTAGCTCGAGTCCGCGTTAGTCCTTTTTCTTTTTCCTAAATTGCGCTTTTTGGCCCTGCCCTTCCCCCCCCCCCCTTTTTTTTTTGCCTTCTCTGATTCGTTTTTCGTATATTCTGATAACTTTTTTATTCAACGCCGCGGCAGTTTTTCTCAAGACTCACGGCTCTTAGCACCCCCCCCCCCCCCCAGCTTCTATTGTTTCATTTCTACCTGGCCAAAACGAAGGTACTGACCACTATATGATTACGGCACTGCAAAAGATCAAGCAGGCGGCAGCAGGACGTGAGAAAAACCTCAAGGTACTGGAGATCAGACGACTGGAACAGAGGAAGACCATCAAGCATACATCCACCACCAACGAGGTACCGAGGAAAATCAAATGCCTGGGTGCCATCATGAACTGTTACATGTACCAGAAAAAGTATAACGTATGCTACAAGTGCGGAGAACTGGGACACCGCTCCAACGTATGCGAGAGCAAGGAGGAGAAGTGCAGGGGCTGCGGCATCCCCAACCCAACCAAGGGACACGATTGCAACCCCACCTGCAAGCTGTGCGGTAAGCCGCTCCCCACCAGCGACAAAACCTGCAAGGAGATCCTCAGAACCCCATACATCGTTAAGAAACGAAAATGGGAAAAGCTTCAAGCAACAGGAGGAGGAGGAGAAGAAACTACTAGAACATCGCAGCAGGCGGGTTGAGAGTAAGACGGCAACGAGCAGGGAGCGACTCCGGTCCACATCCTTCTTGAAGCTACCGCTGCAGGCCACCATCACCCCGCCCAAGAAGCAAGGGGCACCACCCACCAAAAATATAGGCTTGGAAGCGGGGAATTCCCATGACTTAGACATAGTGAGGGAGCTCAAAGAGCAAATGAAACAACAACACGAAATGACGAAACAGCAACAGGCACAATGGAAGCTTTATCAGGAGCAAACACAAGCTCAGATGCAGAAGCTCTGTAATCACGTTATCGAGCTGCAAAGGGAGAACAATGAGCTTAAAGCTCAACTCAGACAACCGGAAGAGCATCAGGAGGCCATGGACGATAAGTCGTCCGAAACCGAGCCAGAGGTGCCTGCACCGCAAAGAAAAAGCGAGTTAAAAATACCGATTCGGGTTTTGAGAAGGCCGAGGGCAGGGTAGACAAACTTGAGGAAGACATGCAGCAACTCAAAAAAGTAATACAATGGGCGGCCATTGCTACCTAGCGTAACGCGGTGAGGATATAGGCCAACTCTCAGCTTAGCTCAGCCAACTAGTCATTCCAATGGGAACTAGAATGGCCTAACTGGCAGATCAGCAAAAACAAATCCTTCTGCGGTTGAATCATGGCCAGAATCAACGCTAGGACAAGCCCAATATGGCATTGGAACTGTAGAGGCTTCACACAAACAAAAAAAGAAAGGTTCTCCAAGCCTATCTTGCGAGATGCGATGGTCCCGATATCATTGCGCTGCAAGAGTATGGGAAAAACGCTAAACTGAGCGAATACAAAACCTACCCAGGCAAATCGCCAAACACTCAGACTGCTACCCTGGTAAAGAGAAATATCACCGTCATGCAGCATGAGCTATGGTGCACGTAGATTGACTACGTGTTAACGTAGATTATACCGCAGAGGCGGAAAGAATGTAGCCTGCTCGTCCTGAACGTCCTCTCCTAAACTAAGGAAAGGCTTACAAGGGCAGCAGTGTTTCGTAATAGTAGTGGATTTTAATGCGCCACACCAAGCATGGGGATACACTCACTCCCAGATAAAGGGGGGGGGGGGTAATTATGGGATGCCATGATACAGTGCTATTTAACACTCCTTAATGATCCACTCGTACCAACCAGGGAGGGGAACAGCGTGTCACATGATACCTCATCCGACCTGGCCATGATCGAAGCGGATGTTGAGGCTACATTGCTGTCACTTCCTAGGCTTGAACGTGAGTCGAGAAACCCAGAGAGGTGCACATCTCAAAAACCAACATTTAATCCAATCATAAACAATAAAAGAATCAAAAGTAAGGGCGTTACAATTCAACAATACTCATGCACATGCGTAGTAATTCCACACGCAGGTGGGCTTTAGCAAATGAAAAACAATTCTAAACAGTGTCACTCGAAGTTGTTTCGCTGGGGCCTCCGATGCATAGTCGAAAGGGCGACTCGACGATCCGAAGCGCAGGTCGCGATACGTCGGCCCAGGAGGACAACCTCTTGCGTCTTTCCCGCATCAGTTCCAAAGCTCGAGTCCCTTTGTCTATCCCCGCAGCCGCGCGGCACAAGCGTCGTCGCCCATAACGTCCTCTTCGCCTCGAGGTGCATTACGCCCATCTATCTTCAAGGCCGCGGGCCCCTTGACTTGCGTGAACACGTGGTCCCCGAAACCGCGGAGACACGGCGTCTGGTTCTCGTGTGTTTCCGCCGTCTCAATGGTTATTGCTTCCGAGCAGACGCGCGCACCTTTATGCCGTCTGCCCCGCTCCGTTCCCACGGACGGTTGCGTCTGCTTCGCTGCTTCGAACGCTGCGTGCCGACAGTTTTTTGGTTCAGTTCGGGATGGTTCCTGATTTGTCTGCCTTCAGCGGCGCTTTTTACTCACACGTGACAAAACACCCACACACTTAAACAGTTTTCCCTCGCGGAAACCTGCTCACTGGCGTAACAAGCACGAACACGCATGTACACAACTCACACAAAACTGCACTGTGCACACAAAACAAATAACCGAAAAGGGCATGCATGCTGTTAAGTTTGGGTCGCGTGCGCCTGGGTAGCGTACCGCTGCCAGCAGTTATTACGTGCGGCCCGCTCTTGCGCGCCCCTCGGTAGCGTTGGCCTGGCGGCTCCGTGGACGGCGGACGGCATCAAAGGTGCCAGCAAAGACGAGCCGTCTTCCAACGAAACAACAACCTTTACTACAACATCGTGAAAGAACGGGCAGAGAAGCTGACCCGGAGAGATTACAGACACTCTCACACAGCTGGTGTCTAGCGTCGTGCCAACGGCGCGTCAAAGTAGTTTCTTAACTCAGCGGAGTCGGCCGCTGCTTTTTATAGGTTTTCCCGTTCACAGGGAAAGGGTAAACCCTCACAGGAAATGGAGCGCCCAACGTGTCTGGGCAAGATGGGATGACTCAATCGCAAGTGGTCCGAACGCATCTCCTCCACCTCCTGCAGACGGGCGAGGGCGGCGCACTCTCCCACGAGCTCCAGGCTTGGCCGGCGTTTGCACACACACGCACGCACACACATTTGGCGCGTGGCAGGATCACGTTGAGACTCGCCCGCGGGAGGAAGCGTTGCGCAGCCGATGAACGGCGCCGAAATGGCCGATCCGCTCGCGGTTCTGCCTGTTGCTATGCGGTGGCCGCGGCAGCTGTCCCACTTCTCGGTGGAGAAACGTAACAGACTGCCCCGCCTGGGAAGGGAGATCCCGAAGGGCAGGGGACTGCATCCGCTGTCCGGAGGGATCGGGATGTTGCTGCTAGCCGGGGTCATCCGACTCTGTTTCTCTTGAGCCAAACAGCCTGAAGAAGTCCTTGGCAAGTCCGGTTTCCAAGGCACTCTGCAACTTGTCTTCAGGAGAGATTTCTGACAACCCACAACGTCACAACCACGCTAAAAACTCAACCGTTCAGCCAGCAAGCACGGCACAAACTTCACCAAGTTTTGCCAGACTATTTCCCTCTTATGCCCCCATCTATATTAAAGGGCAGCTCAGCAGCACTTGGAACGCGTCCACAAATTTGAAAATTGCGCTTTCAAAAAAGTCACTTCAAACAAAGATAATACAATGCAATCTGTTCAAAATCCTATGTCAGGAAGAAAAACACCAAGAAGTGAAAACTGGGGCTTCTTCTCACGTTATGGGCTCCGACTTAAGCCATCGGCGTTACCGTTGAGATCACCCTTTTCACTAAAGCTTCGGCTGTCCGTTTCACGGAACAACCGTACCTTCCTGTTTCTGTGCAAAGAAACACATGAGCATAAGTCGCTCACTTCCCTAAACAACCTATCCCTCTCCTTACGTGTGGCGCACCAATCACGCATTTTCTTTGCACGGGCGCATTTGTGCCTTTGGGATCGTCGCTTTCTCTTTCGCGATAGCTTCAACTTTCTCGCTTCTTTCTCGCGCCTGCCTTTCCGTTTTTTTTCTACGGCAGCACTGAAACACATGCTTTGTGCTTTCTTTTCGCAATCTTTGGAGTTTGCTCTCCTTACGATGGCAGCATTCTTTCTCGCGCCTGCCCTTTCGCGTTTTTCGTCGGCAGCGCTGGAATACTAGCCTTCTGCTTTCTTTTTGCAACCGTTTGAGCTTGCTCTCCTTACGACGGCAGCAATCTTTCTCGTGCCTGCCCTTCCGTGTTTTTCGGTGGCAGCACTTGAATACTCCAGTCCTACTTTCTTTCGGCGCGAGCTCTGGCAAGCTAGCGGTAACCGGAGCTAGTAGGACACCGGTGTCATCGAATTGGTCAAAACAGTCAAAGCGCGGTGCCGCGTCTGCATCGAGGCCAGCAGCGCATGAATCACCTTCAGACAAGTCCGAACAACAACTGCTCACGCCAGTCGCGTCAATCCCCCTTCTAGGCATTTGCTCTGGCGGCTCGCCACTCAGTGCGTCGCCTCGCTCAGAGCTAACCGGGGCACGATCAAGCTCCTTCGACAGCTGGGGCGCTTCGGATTGCGCGAGGGTCATATGTGTCACGTACGCGTTCTCACTGGGGTTGCTTTCGCGAATACAACCTATCATGGTATTGGGGCTCGAACGATTCTGACTCTGCTCTGGTCGCTCGCTGTCGCCTTCGCAAGTCTCGCTCTCTACAGCGGACGCCCACTCCTCGTCGGTCTGCCCTGGCTGATCACAACTCGCGGGCTGCGCAGCTTCCCTGATTGGCAATTCGCTTTTCTGCGCGCCCTGCTCTACAACACAGTCGATTTCGGAGACTGAAAGTTTCTCCTCTCCTAGCTCGTTTCCAGCTCCGTCGCGCTCTACACAAGCTTCTGCTTTCGACTCGAGAGACGGTTCAGTTATTGCCAGTTCCCCACTCTCATTTGATGGAACTGTATCTCCTGCAGCTACTTGGGTCGGCATGCAGTTCACCTCGCTTAACGGCGTCACTTCGGACTTCTCGCCGATTAAGCCTGTGCTAACCGTCTCAGCTAGTGGCTCCATAGAGTTTCTTACTCTTACCTAGAGGGAAAGCTGTGCTGCCGTCTATGGGAGTTTACATGGAGTTTCCAGATGGCCAGTTCAGCCACCATGGGCGCTCAAAGCATCATGGGCCGGAGAGCTACCGAGTGCAGAACTAAAACTTTTGGCTAAAAGTAATGCAAAGATAAACGTTGTTCTACCGTAAATAATGTCCTAAGATTGAATATTGTGACTATAAATTGCAAAAAGAGAAACTAAATGCCAGTGTGAGATTTATCCAATATAAGCGCGGGCCCTTTCTCCTATTGGCTTAGTTTTGAGCAGCACAAATACCAATATTCCGCAGTTAATAGGCACACTTTGAAACAAAAAAAAATGTTATGAAAATATTTATCGTTGTGCAATCACTTAAGGAAGTTTTTAGTGGCATTTCGGGAAACAAAAACCATTTATTGGCGACGTCTGCTTTTGCGCCTTCGCTACTATGGCTTTCGCGGTCTATGTACGCACCTTCAGATGATGATGATAACAAAAAAGAAACATTGCAGTAACGCCACTCCACGTACCCGAGAAAAACCGACTGTCCCGCAACAAGTAGCACACCGGCCCATGATTCTTAGCGCGCCCATGGTGGCTGAAGTGCAGCGCCCTCAACTTTCCCTCTAGTTAGTGTAAGGAACTCTATGAGTGGCTCGACCAAGGTAACAGGATACTCTTCTGTTCCAGGCTCGGTCGGCTCGCTACTGCGGTCACACTGCTCGGCCGCTTCCCCAAGCTGTTTCTCACACTCCGGAACTTCCGCACTGTCTAGCCATTCGCTTACAGCGGCTTTCAACTGATAGGCCAAATCAAAGTATGCCTCGTTACAATGTTTCTCGCTCTCATATCTCTTCCGAAGATCCTGAGGCGTTATCTGATATCGTATCAGCAATGACTCTTTTAGTTCATCATGATTTTTCAAGCGGTCGCCAACCAATCGCTTGATTTCTTCCGCCGCTTCAGCGGAGAGAAGAGCTACCAACTTCTGCGCCCAACTATCTCGCTCGAAGCGTTTACTTCTGCAGACATTCTCAAAGTCTGCCAAATAATCTGCCATATCCTCGGCGATGAGGAACGGTGGTAGGCCATCTCGCGGTATTGAACCGTTACACCGCATGGCATTGTTAATGGCATTGCAAAGCTTTTCCGCGCTCATTCCATGTGCTGACACCTCCAGCTGTATCAGTTTCATTACGCGGGCAGACTGCTTTTCTCTCTCCTCGCGACGTTCCCTACGTTCACGTTCCTCTTCCTCGTGACGTTCGTCAATGATCTCGAGGCATTCCGAAAGCTCGTCATCTTCAGCTTCCAACGCAAGAATAGCCTTTAACACTTCTGGTTTTTTGAGTCTGCCTGACAAATTCAGACCCAATTCCTCCGCAAGCTCCAGCAATTTCGGTTTGCGCAACGACTTCAAATCCAAATTCATGGCTGTTCCGAGTGCTGCCTTCTCTACTGCCCACTATTGCCTTGCTGCAATTAACCCAGCAACAACGACAACACAATTACCAGCTCTGTTCTCTACTTAACAAAAGCCTGGCAAAACTCAGTAGAAGAAAGTCCCGCACTCACCAAACCTCGCAGCCAAGAATCCAACGCAGTCGTTCCGCTGCAGGCTACCAGTCATCACACAGGGCTCGTTGCACTGCTCCCGACTTTCCGCTTAGCTGCTTGTTTCACGGGTCACGCCTCGGACATCTCCGCTCTTCCCACCAGATGTTGCACCTCGGTCAGGCCTGGCTCGATTCACCGACCACGGTCACTGCTTGGTCGTCCTCGTCTCTCCGCTGTTCACCAGTTGTTGGACGACGGTATCGTCTGCCTCGTCCCTCCAACCACGGTTACGGCTTGGTCGCCCCACCGATGCCTACCAGTTGTTAAGTTTGGGTCGCGTGCGCCTGGGTAGCGTACCGCTGCCAGCAGTTATTACGTGCGGCGCGCGGCCCCTCGGTAGCGTTGGCCTGGCGGCTCCGTGGACGGCGGACGGCATCAACGGTTCCAGCAGAGACGAGGCGTCTTCCAACGAAACAACCTCTACTACAACATCGTGAAAGAACGGGCAGAGAAGCTGACCCGGAGAGATTACAGACTCTCACACAGCTGGTGTCTAGCGTCGTGCCAACGGCGCGTCAAAGTAGTTTCTTAACTCAGCGAAGTCGGCCGCTGCTTTTTATAGGTTTTCCCGTTCACAGGGAAAGGGTAAACCCTCACAGGAAATGGAGCGCCCAACGTGTCTGGGCAAGATGGGATGACTCAATCGCAAGTGGTCCGAACGCATCTCCTCCACCTCCTGCAGACGGGCGAGGGCGGCGCACTCTCCCACGAGCTCCAGGCTTGGCCGGCGTTTGCACACACACGCACGCACACATTTGGCGCGTGGCAGGATCACGTTGAGACTCGCCCGCGGGAGGAAGCGTTGCGCGGCCGATGAACGGCGCCGAAATGGCCGATCCGCTCGCGGTTCTGCCTGTTGCTATGCGGTGGCCGCGTCAGCTGTCCCACTTCTCGGTGGAGAAACGTAACAATGCACACAAGGATATATGCTTTTCGCGAAAATATGATGTTGTAAGTATACAGAAATGAATTTCGCTTTAGTTCAACCTGCTAAGGAAGTCCGCTCCTACGTTTTCTTTCTCTTTTATGTATTCGATGTGGAACTCGTACTCCTGGAGAGTCAGACTCCACCTCATTAGTCTACCATTTGAGCATTTTTTTTTTTGTCAGACACTGCAGGGGCAGGTGGTCTGTCTGCACCTTAAAATGTGTTCCGTATAAATACAAATGAAACTTCTTTACTGCCCACAGGAGTGCTAAACACTCCTTCTCCACCGTAGAGTAATTGTTTTCGCATTGGCTAGGCTTCTTGCTCGCATACGCTACAGGGTGAAGAACGCGCGCGCCGCCTTCCTCATGCATTAGTACCGCGCCTAGAGCTGCGTCTGATGCATCTGTGCGTAGAACAAATTCCTTGTTCACGTTAGGAGCTGGCAAAACTGGCGGTTTAGCCAAGCTTTCTTTCAACTTACTGAACGCTTCCTCGTGTCGGTCAGTCCAGTTTAAAACATTTGGTGCCCCTTTCTTCGTCATCTCTACCAGTGGCAAAGCTTTGTCCGCGTACTGTGGGATGAAATTGCTGTAAAATCCTGTTAGTCCCAAAAAACGACTGCACTTGCTTTTTGGTACTGGGCCTCGGGGCTGCCTGTATCTTTTCCAGAATATCTGGTTTCATTGCTATCCGACCGATTCCTACCTTCCGTCCAAGAAAAGAAACCGATTCGAACCCGACCTCCCACTTCGCGGGCTTCACAGTCAGGTTTGCCTGATGCAGTCTTTCAAACAGGACTTCAAGCGCATTGAGGTGTTCTTCCCACGTATCCGTGGCGACCAGAATGTCATCTATGTAATGGTGCACGTGCTGAAGGCCTCCCAGAACCTCTCTCATTTGTTTTGTGAACGTGGCTGCAGCCGTCTTCAGACCGAACGGCATGAATCGAAACTGGAATAGCCCGTTCTTCTAATCTGCCAATAACCCTTCGCGAGGTTGACCTTCGAGAAAGATTGCTTTTGTGCGACAGTGCGACAGTGACATCGATTCTCGGAATTGGCTCGCTGTCAGAAATCAAAACGCCATTGAGCCTCCTGAAGTCGACACACAGTCGATTCGAGCCATCTGTTTTCTTGACGACCACGAGGGGCGAGTTGTAGGCAGAATCCGTGCGCTCAATTATGCCCAGTGCGAGCATTTCCTCCACTTCTCTCTCGACTGTCCTGTCTGCAACCAGTGGCAAAGGGTATTGCTTGACATGTATGGGTTATTCGGTAGTCAGGCACAGCTTGTACTTAAGAACCTTCGTCTTTCCGGGCAGGTCTGAGAAAACAACATCGTACCGCTCCAGAAGGCGCTGGACTTGTGCCCTCTTTTCCGCGTCCAGAGCTGGGCGTATCGTTGCGTCCTTTAGTCCCGATGTCTTTCTGGTATTATAGGTGGGCACTTCCCCCTCATCCGGCTCGTCATTGATGACCATGCAGGCGATCGTCTGGTCAGGATTTGCGCTTCTCTCCTCATACCGTTTTAGCATATTTATGTGGAAGATTTTTTTGTTTCCATTCACGAGCAGCTCGTAGTCTACTTCATTCTTCTTCCCTGTTACTGGAAACGGACCTTTCCACTTGTTCCTTTTGTCGGGGACAAAAACGGACAAAAACCAGATCCGAAGAAGACGGCTGTTTCGTTCCCCTGATCGCCGGCCAAGCGGCCACTCGCGGGTGTGTGTATTTGTGCGCGCTTGTGTGTATATGTGTATGTGTATGCGCCGCAGTGCTTTTTCGGAAATGGCACGGCTGCTCCTTGTCACTGCCGGCCAGTCGACCAGCGGCTCGTCGCCCCTCAAAGCGTCCCTCCCGCTTCACTGGCGCCGTCGAAGACACAATTCCGCCTTTTGCGAGAGTTTTCTGCGCATGCGCGAAGTCGTAGCGGCGACCGATGGAAACACATTGGACGGTGGCCGTCACAGGCTTGGCAAAGCGATGCCAACCACATCTGCCGCGTACGGTTGCCACTCTCTAAGCGTGCCAAGATGCAAGACGCGGTTTTTCAGGTTTCCTTCGCCGAGCCGCGGCCAACAACGACGTGGAGCTTCAATTAGGGCCACCAAGCGTCAAGGTGTGAATGGCCGACCTTAGCAACCGACTGCGTACTCTCGACTGTGCGGAAAACACTTCTTTACAGGTATCTATGCATCTAAAGGAAATGTGCATGATGAAAAGTACCTACAGGAGTTTGCACCAAGCCTGTAACCCACCAGTGATAGCCGCAATGAGCATATGTTCAACGCGTCTGATGGCGATGTATTTTGTCGTTTGTTTTCTTTATGTGCGAAGGGGCCGGGTAGCGCAGATATCACAGCTGGCTGTGTGCGCTAGACCGTAATATTTAGTATGTCTTATCACGACTGCTGCCTGACTAAAAAGAAAAAATTGGGCGTTTCTTGTGATGCACCGCCGTTCGCGAGCCGAGTGGTTGAGCTGGTCATGAGGCTCGCGAATGGCAGTGCATTAAAACGCCGTATTTTTTTTTTCTTGTTAGTGTGGTGGCAGTCACAATAAAACATGCTAAATATTACGGCCTAGCGCACACAGCCGCCTGTGATATCTAAGCTATCTAGCCCTTTCGCACATAAAGAAAAGAAAGGACAAAATGCCTCGCCTTCAGGCCCCGGCGCAACTAAAGCAATCACGCACCGAAGAAATCCTCATTGCAGCTATCACTGGTGCGCTACAGCCTGGGTAAAAACTCCAGTAGGTACTTTTCATCATGCATATTTCGTTTAGATACATACATACCTGTAGTATCTGTGTTTTTGCCGCTCGGAGCATATGACGCACTTGACACTCTTGCACGACGCACAGTATTTTTTTTAATTAAAGGCTCGCCTTCGTGCATGCCAAAGCATCCGGATTTTGTTCCTTTGGTGTACGCAATCAGATGCACTTCGTTAGGGAGCTTGATAATCGTCTTCGTCCAACCGTTTGCAACGGCAAGGAAACCACCCGGCACAAATGAGTCTCCTGGAGGGTTCATGCTTGTTCACTTGCAGAGTGGATCGCTCTGGACGTAGAACAGGGTTGGTTCCGGACCGAGATACGCATCCGATATGTAGGAGATGCACATGTGTCACCAAGTTGTTGATTCCGCAGAAATCGCGGTGGAGGCAGAAATGAACATTGTGGATCCTTTCACAACAGAGTGACCATTCTCTGCGCACCGAGAACCTTTTCATCACCGCGACCACATCCGTTCTGACTCCTGAGGGCAGAAACCGGCTACAGCGCTGAATCATCCGTTGCCAGAAAAATGCAGCGCGTTTTCTGCAGGTGTGCATTCCGCCCGGGACAATGCCCTTTTCAGGGGGTGTGTATATGTGCCTCTCTGCCGAGCTTCGTAGATGAAATCCTATAGGGAACCCAAGCTCAAGTTTCTCCGCGCGATGGCAGCGCCGCATTCCTGGCATGGTGGCGAAATGTGAAACGATGGGACGTCGCCGGAGCAGACGCTCCGCTAGCTTCCTAGGCACGTGCGGCGATCGAGTTGCGCCTGGCGGTTATTTGGCGATACAAAAACGCTTCCGCTGATGCGAAACGGAGGTACTATAAGTAGCATTGTGTCATGGGTAGCCACAATAGTAGGCGAAGCGCCAGAAGACGAGGCTCACGTGTGGAACTTTGCAGATTTCATTGGAAGCGTTTCCACAAGACCTGTTTTCCAACCGCATGACAGCATTCTGAGAAGTCTCGCGTTCTTTGTGGAAACGAAAAGGGTGAATTTTCCCCTTCTCCATAAACTCTGAAATGTTCGACAGTTGACAAAGACGTCTTAGAGAGGCATCAAAAGAGTACAATGGTTTAACACCATGCATACGAAGTGAAGGGGGTGGAGGATTATCCTGCTCTTCGCTCCGCGCGTCTTGCTTTGCCGATTTTCTGTGCTCTTTCCCTGCTTTGCGAGTGCTCTGAAAGCAACCAAATCAACAGATATCCAGCGTGCGACGTCCGCGATCGACAATGATGTGTGAATGTGGACCAAGAAAATATCTAGGAACGAGCCTTTTTTTTTGTGTGTGTGTGTGTGTGTGTGGGCATGCTTGGCTAAGCCGCTTTTACAGATTTCCGCAAATTGGCCAATAAATGAACCAACATTATTATTATTCATAACAAAAATATGTTGGAAGTGCAATACAAAAGCGATCCTAGTTATGGCTCGATTGACACTACTCGCACGGAGCACCCTATTCGCTTCACAGGTTTCGTAAATGCAAACAAAATATAAATGAAGCACAACCATTTAGTAAGAACCGAAATAAAGCACGATTGTAGTACAAGCTTGGATTTCACCTTCCTTTCGAGCCAGCGAGCCGGTTATGTCGCGTGCAGCGCGCAGAGCACGCATGTGCTTTTGAGACTGCTAGCGTTCGTGCCTTTGACGAAACATCTCCTTCTCTACTGCGAGATTTGCTTTAGTAACGTCGTAATAATAAAAACAAAACCGTATATAGATCTCATGCTACAGGCCAAAACGATGATCAACAATTATAAGCGAGCAGCTTTATTTCAGAGTACTGATAATACTTCCGCAGTTTTTAAACATATTATAACGTAGCGTGTGCAACAGCAGCCGCTAGGCAGTTGCTCATCGAGAGTCTCGTGCGCGGACTCGAAGAAGTGGCCCCGCGGCGTTCGATGAGGAGAAGCTGAAGTCGGCTGCTGTCACTCGGTGCTCTGGACCTGCTCTTCTGTGCCTGCTAGGTCAACCCCCTATTAAAACCAACCTTCTGGTTACGGGCCTAAACGGCTACTTGACAATATACGACAATATAGTTATATAGCTGACTTACCTCGAGATAAACTTCCTACGTTTTCGCTAACGTGGGAAACGAATTCACAATCAATATTTCCTCATCGCTGTCTGTCGTCTGCTCTACAGTGCAGACGTGAATAAAAATTTTCTCGCTTATAATTACGTTTGCTCCATGGAAATACGCGGCAGGTTGTCCAATCATCAAGAGGGAATGCAGGCGGCATGTCGCGATGCGCCTGCGGGGGCGCGTCAGGGCGCGTGCTCGTTCTAGAGAAAGCGCGCGGCGCACGTCGCGAAGGCAGGGAGCCGAGCCGGCGGCGTCCCAGTGTGTGTTTTTCTGCCACAGATGGCGTTGCCCATCAGGAGCCGCAGCGCCGCCCAACGATGCTTTGGGAGCCTTGTAGATGACGCGAGGAGGAAGCGACGACCATTGCACCATGCCGGCGCCGCGGTGACCGCATTGTGCTCGGTAACTCAAGACACATATGCGCCGCTCGAAGTCACAGGAGACGCTTTGCCCTTTGAGATCCCCCTCTCTCTCTCTGCCCCCGCGCTCTCCTGTCTGCCGAAAACCTGCACACTGAGAGCGTCTCATAGTATATGCGTACGTGCGGTATGAGTGGATTGTGTTACGTTTCTCCACCGGCAAGTGGGACAGCTGACGCGGCCACCGCATAGCAACAGGCAGAACCGCGAGCGGATCGGCCATTTCGACGCCGTTCATCGGCCGCGCAACGTTTCCTCCCGCCGACAAGTCTCAACGTGATCCTGCCACGCGCCAAATGTGTGTGCGTGCGTGTGTGTGCAAAAGCTGGCCAAGCCTGGAGCTCGAGGGAGAGTGCGTCGCCTTCTCCTGTCTGCAGGAGGTGGAGGAGATCAGGTCGGACCACCTGCGATTGAGTCATCGCCTTGTCTGAACTTGAAGGGCTCTCTCCCTTTCCCTGTGAACTGGCATGCCTATATAAAGCAGCGGCAGATCGACTCCGCTGCGATAGAGACTACTTTGACGCGCCGTTGGCACTCTCACACAGCTGGTGTCTATAGACACCAGCTGTGTGAGAGTGTCTGTAATCTCTCCGGGTCAGCTTCACTGCCCGTTTCTTCATGATGTTGCAGTAAAGGTTGTTTCGTTAGAAGACGCCTCGTCTTTGCTGGAACCGTTGATGCCGTCCGCCGTCCACGAAGCCGCCAGGCCAACGCTACCGAGGGGCCGCGCGCCGCACGTAATAACTGCTGGCAGTGGTACGCTACCCAGGCACCCGCGACCCCAAACGTAACAATTGTGAAAACGCTCTACATTCCCCCATACTGCGTGAACATGATATGCTGCAATCACTGTCACTACTTTCCGCACCGAGGCCAAAAAAAGGGGGAAAGCTTTCGCTTTCTACCTGCGTTGGCGGGGCCATTTCGTATGGTGCGCTTTCGCGTCGTCTGCTACACTGCCGTCTAATGTGTTTCTGGCCCGCTCCCGCATGATGGCGCCACATCGTCGCGCAAAAGGACCCCACGTGTCGTGTCGGCAGAAGAGGTTCCTGGAAGCCCGGCGGGCACAGCGATGGGCTGAGCCGCGTCCATGGCACCGATAGAAGCTTTCAGGCCTGGACATGTGTACGCGCTGGCGGACTAACAAGACGCGGACGCCCGCCTGCCCTGAAATTCGAGCTTACGAGGAGGCTGCGGGCCAGCACCGGGGACGCGAGGAGGATTCCTCTATTATCGACACTGCCGAACGAGCGCCGCGACTGCCAGGCTACGGGACCCCCGCAAGCGGGGGGGCCCTCTAAAGAAACAAGGGAAGGCTGAAGGGAAACGCGGCCAACCGTGCTCGCAGTAGCTTGCAAGACGCCGAAGGAAACGGTCGTCAGTTTGAATATCTGTACAGTTTCTTACATGTAGCCATTAAATCAGTTTGTTAAGTTTCACCGGAGTATTATTCTGTGACCAAATTATCTCAACACAGACGCGACGACCACAGCGATTAAGACAGACAAAAAGTTTGGTGCCGAAACCCGGGACTGGATCTGCCGTGGATTTGTGAGCTGAACGCTTTCTTTCACTGCTCACCTCAACGCATCCACGCCAGGGACGTCTCGGCAACGATTGGTCACAACTACCGATTCCATCGATCCGGTGAGCTTATTTATTGGCTAACTAATTCAGAAGAAAATGGAACGCCTTTTAAAGAAACGGAAGGTTTTGCGCTCGCAAGTTACAAGGGTTATCAACGAATTCAACGAGCAGCAAACGTCACTAACAACTACTGAAGCTACGTTGCTGCATGCTAGACTCAGCAAGCTGGAGCAACAACTTGATATACTGTCAATACGGAAATTGAACCATTGGTACCGGAAGATGACGCAGAAAACGCCAACGAGCAAGTATTTGAATACCAAGACCGGATCATAACCTGCCTCGCTGGACTAAAGCTCCAAGTGGATAGTGGTCCGTTATCAACGTAGGCTGCCGTGGAATCGGCGGGTAGTGGCATCATCAGTCAAACGGCCACGCCAGCCACTCAAACGACCACGCCAGCCACCCAAACGGCCACATCTGGGAAGACAAGAGTGAAGCTGCCGAAGATCGACCTAATGAAATTCACAGGACGAAGCTCTGACTGGCAACCCTTTTGGGAAGTGTTCGAGCAGGTAGTACATAAAAGCGAATATTTGTCTGACATAGACAGATTTCACTACCTGCGAGCATCAGTCACGGGCGACGCGGCCGCGGCACTCGCTGGTCTTCCATTAACCTCAAAGTGTTACAACGACACCATCCAGCTGCTCAAGAAACGGTTTCGCAACGAGGAGCTTCTGGTTCAGGAACATCTCAAGAGGTTGATCGACTTGAAGCCCGCGCGCTCATCAGAAGATAACCGTGGTCTTCGCCGTCTCTACGACGCCTTGGCGGCACACATCAAAGGCCTCGAGACGCTCGGACAAAAGATGGAGTCCTACAGCTCGATGCTACTTCTGATCGTGCAAAGAGCGATGCCACGTGACATCCTGTCGGACTTCAGCCGAAAGTGCGTTGCGGACACAGACAGCCTTGCCTGCTCCCTCTCCGATGCGTCGTCACACGCAACGAACGAAAGCGGCCAAGGTACGGTTTCTTCCCTTTTAAAGCTACTCTCCTTTCTGAGAGTAGAAGTCGAAAGTCGGGAGAATTTGAATGCACTACAAAGCATGGACCTTAAGCAAAAACCTAGAGAAGGCCTTAAAAAAAATTTGAAGCTGCATGGGAAAATGCATGACGGGCATGTCCGATCGGCTGCGATGCTACATCAAAACGCTACCCCGTTGACCTGCTTTTTCTGCGGTTCCAACGAGCACAAAACGCCGAGCTGTGACGCCGCAGAAACTTTGGAAGAAAAGAAACGACTTTTGCGGTCGTCCGGCCGATGTTTCAAGTGCACGAAATCTGGACATCAGGCACGAGCATGCCGCGTAAGCCTGCAGTGCAACAAATGTCGCAGGAAGCATGCCAGCACGATGTCCGACCCTTCGTACACCGGTAACAGGCCACCTGAACCGAACCGCACCGTAACGAAAGCGCAAGTAAGCCTCGAAGCTACAACAACGGGAAACGGCTCTACTCTCAAAAGAACCGTTTTTCTGCAGATCGCAACTGCATTATGTGGTGGAGAGACTTGCAAGGCTCAGGTACGAGTTCTGTTCGACGGAGGAAGTCAGCGCTCTTACATCACTGCTGACACCTCGCGGAAACTGGTATGCACGCTTCTCGGGCATGAGAGGTTGACCGTCGGTGTGTTCGGAGGCCAGCAAGACGAACGCGAGTTCCGAAGTGTAAAGGTTACACTAAAGACTAATCGCGGAGACAAGCGGGAACTTGAAGTACTGGAAACAGATACCATCTGCGATCAACCTATTCCCTCACCACCAGAGAGAATAATGAAACGACTAAGGTACCTTGGTTACGAACCGGCCGACTTCGCAAACGACAACGGGGCAGAATGTGTTGATCTGCTTATCGAACCTGACCACATATGGGACCTCACCCCAGGTAGATCGGTCAAATTAGGAAACCGACTGAGAGCAGTGGAAACATCAGCGGGCTGGACTGTTCAAGGGCCCATTGAGGACGATGCCGAGCAGACCCACTGCTTCCAAACCGTGGCACACTCTTAGAAAAAAGGTTAGTAAGAAGCTAGGAAATGCAGCAGTTACTAACTTCGAATAGGTTTTACTACCTTTTTACTAACCTTGAACTAACTCGCAACTTTTTGAGGTAGTAACGGCTCCCATTACTAACAAGTGAGTTTCTGCTAGTAGTTTTGACGAGTTAAATGTTAGAATCCCTGGGCAGCTTTACTATAGTATCTTGCTAGCGTAACTTTACCAATATTTTCAGAAATTCATGCTTTGGCTGTTCTTGCCAGTCATACATTAAAACTTATTCCGGAATTAACGAGATACATTACTTTCAATCATTTAATGGCGTTCGTTTTTTTTTTTTTTTTTTTTTTTTGAAGTCTATGTTTTTGTGCACTCTTCAAGCTAAAGAAAAAACATTACAGAATTTGAATTTTCTTGCCCCATGCGAGCTCCTGACAGCGTAATGCGGTGACGAAAAGTCAGAGCGATACTTAGCTCTTTCAGGAAAAGCCTGCAGTATAGTGAACTGGGACGCTTTGTGGGAACGACCTGCAGTCAGTCACGGACAAACGCTCAAGTGCGGATGGCGTCATTTTAGAAGCAACACATTTTTTAAGAAAATTGAAAATAATTTGTATTCAATTTGCATAGCACAAGGTTTTTGCGTCTACTGCTGTTGTTTTGTTCATTTTAACATTGTGCTTTTCCACCAGTGCAACCGAAATGCACAACGACCCGAAATCAATACCTTTCCACCTCGCATGTAGTTGCCTGCAATCAACATTTATTCCATTTTCTCTATGTATGGTCCAAGCATCAACAACCTGTAAGCAAACACACACACGCACGCGCGCACACGCGCACGCACACACACACACACACACACACACACACACACACACACACACACACACACACACACACACACACACACACACACACACACACACACACACACACACACACACACACACACACACACACACACACAAAAAGGTGTGCCGGGAGGAATGCGCGTGGGCTAGACGGCTGGCAGGGGATGTACCGTCGACATTTGATCTAGGCATCCAAACGTGCCGGCGCTGCAGGTGGCCGAAGTACGGCGGACGGTAGACGCCGAAATATGAAACGGTTTCACGCGCGGCTATAAGAAGAACAGTGGGGCGATGGCTAATACTAGGGCATATTCTCCTCTCACTTTACGCATGCTTTCCGCTGTGCGAAACTGCGCGCTGTGGACTGGAGCGTCGTCGTTGTGCTGGTGGAATGGTGGTTGTCGAGTCTCAAACTTTCGTAAATGACTGCGTGTCCTGGTCCACATATCAAAGTTCATGAGCACCATCGGAAAGTCCACACATCAAGCACCACGTAAATGTTGCTCTTGCAGACATCGACTCCAGGATCCCATCGTTTTTGACAGCAGCGCCGCCGCTCGTTTGCCGCGCATTGGGCCAGCATTGACTTGTCATACTGGCTTATTTTCATTCGTTCTGCTTCGAGGTGTTCGCCGTCTGCCACCGATACTGATTTTGGCGGGATGAGTGACGCCGAAGCGCTGTATTCGTCGCCCATGTCTAGTGATTTGGAAAGACCGAAAGAGAGTTATTCAAGCCAGCGGGCAGCATCGGCAGGAAGATCTGATAAATGCTTTGCTGGATGGCGATTTAGGGATGGTGCAGAAAACGTGCGCTTCGAGCACGGTGTAAGAATAAGAATAATCGAGGTAAGTTGCCCGTTTTCATCTTCATTGCTTGGAATGCAAAGACCTGCGTATTGCAAAAGTAATTATTTATCGCCATTGTTAGTAAATTGTTGCCGAGTGTTTCCTGATCCTGACAAGAAGTAAATGCCGTAGAAATAATGCCAACTCTGTTGAAGTGAAATTGAAGAGAGTAAGCTCTAGAGGCATTTGCTACAAACATTATGCTAAACGAAAACGACATGTTTTCAGTTGACATTAGCACACGTTCTGTTGTCGCCTTTCTTTGTCCTGTGAAAATTCTGTTTTTGTTGAGCATAAACACCGCTGAAAGTAAAACGAACCTAACACAGTAAAAATTATGCCTCGTGCGAAGGAAGCGATGTGTCCTTTTTTTTTATTTTTTGAAATAAGGTTTGCACAAGTCTAATATCCCTGTCACACGGCCGACTCGGAACTACCTTGAACTTCCTTGGTCTAAAGGAGCGCAAGGGAGTCGCAGGGAGTTTCGCCTTAAAGGAGTTGTCCCCGTGTCACACGGCTTGCAACGAGCTTCTCAGAGCAGCCAACAGGGGGCCATTAGGCGCTGTTTATTTTGCACAAAGATATAAAAAATAATGTCCAAAACAAACTGAAATATTTTTTATACTACTATTTTCCTCGCAAAATGCAATTAGCTTTAGTCATATCAATATAAAAGAACACACATTTGCTGAAAACAACGACCATGCTCTAAACATAGCCATTTTTTCCGCTCTGCTGGACACCATGCGCGGCGTTGTGCAATACGTGGTGCAGTCGCGACAATTAAACGCAACTAACCGAGTTAGAATACAGTTTTATGCAATAAAAACTAATATATTTAGGAGCAAAAATTACATTATTGAAGAAATATGTTATTTAATGACTCGGAAGCAAAGCACATTGGAAACGAGAATACTCCCTTCGCCCATCAATGGAGATCGTCGATCTCCTTTGCTTCAAAACTCCATTTAACTTCCTTCAATAATGGACTGCCGTGTGACACGGCACGTATCTCCCTCGAGGTAATGGCTACCTTGGTTGAAGGGAGTTGAAAGGAGTTCAGCCGTGTCCGTGTGACAGAGGTATAACTAAATCATGTTTTTTTCGCATGTGATTACATCGCAGTTCCATCGTGTTTTTGTAGTAATTTGTAGGTTTGTAGTAAACCCAAACCTTGTGGACATTTTTGTTATTTTTTGGCACCCGCAGTCCTAGAATTTTTTGTAGCAAACTGTAGGTTTGTAGTAAATTCAAACTTTTGCTGACATTTTTGTTATTTGTCGGGAACATATAACTTGGTCACAAACTTACTCAAGAGTTTTTAAGCTGAGTTTTTCTGCTTTGTTTTGTATACAGTTATTTTCTCCGTGTGGATCTGCTCGAGCTACGCGCGTCTTTAGAAATATGTTTCTGTAATCTGTACGCAGTCCAAAAAATTCCTACAGCCTTGTCACAAACTGGAAATGATTTAGTCAAGTGAAACCAATTGCTGGGCTAGTTGGTGCATTTCACAGAAAAGGAAATATTCACAGCGCTAGCAAGTATGCACTCATAGACACACATAGAATAGACGCCGACTCCTACTTTTTTTTTTTTTTTCGAAACGACAGCAAAATGAAACGTATGTTTTTTTTGTTGTTTTTTTTTTTAAGAAGTTTGGAGTCAGCGCCTGTCCTGTGTGTGTCTATTTGTGAGTGTGAATTTTTTGGTGCTGTGAACCTTCCCTTTTCTGGAAATGATTGTATAAAATATCCATCCCAAAATTTTTATCTGTGTGTTTATATCTATCTTTTTGGAAGAAACTTCGTTTTGGTGAAAGGCACTTACTAGCTTAGCATCTGGTGTTACTTGACTAAATCATTTCCAGTTTGCGACAAGGTTGTAGGAAGTTTTTGAACTGCACACAGATCTTTTCTTTTTCTTTTTTTAAGAAGTTTCATTTTGGTGTCCTTTCGAAACAGAAGATGGATTCAGCGCCTTTCTTTTGTGTGTGTATTTGTGAATGTCTATTTGTTAGCGCTGTGAATCTCTCCTTTTCTGAAAATTATTCTATAAAATATCCATCCCAAAATGTATATCTGCGTATCTATATTTATTTTTTAAAATTTCATTTTGTGAAATGAACCAACTAGCCTAGCAATTGTTTTTACATGACTAAATTATTTCCAGTTCACGACAAGGTGGAGCAATTTTTTGAAGTGCATATAGAATTCTTTTTGTTTTCAAAGAAGTTTCATTGTGGTGTTTCGAAAAAAAAAAAAAAGATATTCAGTGCCTGTCCTATGTGTGTGTATTTGTCAGCGCTGTAAATATTTTCTTTTCTGGAAATGATTGTATAAAATACCCATCCCAAAAATTTTTATCTGTGTGTGGTATCATAATTCTATGAATGTCGTTTTGTGTTTAGCAAAAACAAAACAGCCTGTAAATCTGAAAGCACTGGAATATATGAAATAAAGGTAATCATTTTCAATGGAATTTAGGTGTGTTCAATAAACAGCGGACTTCATTATTTGAAAGAAAAAAAAATCAATTTCATAAGTTCTAAGTCCTTATTGCTTCCTTTTATTGTCATTGAAGAAGTGGTTTTAAAATATGTCAATTGTGTAATACTTGCAGATCACTTTGCTACTGAATGGTGGAACTTTTGCCTCTGCATGGTTGTGAAAAAATTGAAAGCCACATTTCCGGGTGAGGCCAGTAAGTATAAATTTGTTATAAATTCATTTATGAAGTTCTAATTTCATTACTTTCAATGTTGCATTTTAGGACATCTACCCAGCATTGGAGCGCGTCCGGATGAACCCTGATGACGCCGACGCAATATATGCTGGATTTGAAGATATCAAGGTCGAATGCTGGACGTCATCGTGGGGCTCACGCATGCCATTGAGAGCTACTGGATATTTAATGTCAGGCATTCAACGCGCAACGAAAACGTTTGCGCAGTGCTAGAGCATTTATGCAGCCTAAGAAGCTCATCGCCACTATGCCCATTAGCTCTCAGGGCGATTTCTGCCATTGAAAAGGACATAGCCACACTGTCTTTAAATACGAATAAAGTGAGTATTTGTTGTCCGGAAATTTTGTCATCATTGCTTGAAGACTGGTGCGAACAAGGTAAAATTAGTTAGCATCTTGTTTGTAGATCAGCTCAATGTTGCACCGAACTTGAAGCCGATTACAATTGACCACATATTACGAATGATACAATTATTTTTATTTACCAAATCTTTATTAAGGTATTTAATATTTTCAGAAATAATTTACCTATCGATGCATATATTGGCTCCATACACGTAGCAATTGATACCAGGTTTCTGCCGCAGTAAGCACTAGGACCTATGTAGTGAGAACCTCTAGGCCATGTAGTATTTTATACTAAAGAAAAGGTTGCACATTATACTACCTTTTCAATGGTAACCCATAATAAGAACTAGGTATATGTTGTAATAAGCACTACGTCCTATGTAGTACGAATCTCTAGGTGCGGTAGTATTGCGTACTACCTAGAAGGTAGTATATTCCACTATCCACCAATGGCAAACTATAATGCACGAAGGTGTTGGTGTTCACTAACCTACTACTAACTGGCGCTAGTACTGCTTACTAACTTCCTGGGGTAGTAAATTTCACTAGCTGTATTTTTACTACCTCGAGTTACTAAGAAGGTAGTGATCTATGGGACAAGTAAAAGGTTAGTAGTTACTTAGTGAATTCACCAACCTTTTTTTTAAGAGTGCACTACGAACATCTGTAATCGAGAGGCAGACGACAGATATTCTGACCAAATTCTAGGATTTGGAATCAATTGTAAAGGAGGTCGAGGAGGACGACAAAATGTGTCAAGCTTTAGAGTTCTTTGAGGACAACATCAAGCGAGTCGGTAACCGCTATGAGTTTGCGTTGCATTGGAAATCCGAGATTTCGCTCAAGGATAACCGAGAAATCGCATGCTCTGAAGCGCCTCAACCAATTAGCGAGCCGACTCAAAAGGGCTCCTGACCTTCTCGAAGAATACGATGCGGTGATCAGGCAGTACGGTATTCTGGACATGGCAGAACGCGTAGAAGAAAAGGCCGACCGCAACCACTGCGTTTACCACATGCCTCATCAAGCAGTGCTCCGTGACTCCAGAAAATTGAGAGCTGTGTTTGACGCTTCTTCCCACGCCAAAAACAGAGTCTTAATGACAACCTTGAAACAGGACCAAACTTAACGGCAGACCTCGTCGGGCTTTTGCTCAATTTTCGCAAGTATCGAGTTGCGCTTGTCGCGGACATTGAGCAGGCCTTTCTGCAAATTGGAGTGCAAGAGCAATACAGAGACGCTCTGCGATTTTTTTGGTTCCGAGAGACTCATCAGGCCGGTACTTCGTTGCCTCCCATTGAAACGTGTCGCATGAAGCGAGTACCGTTTGGAACCACCGCAAGTCCGTTTCTGCTCTCCGCTACCCTTCAGCACCACTTCAAGGCTTGCGAGGAAGTTTCCCCACACTGCCAGCCAGCTGCAGCAAAGCCTTTATGTAGACGACCTACTAACCGGCGCAGATGACGAAGAGGGGGCTCTGAAGCTCTACAACAAAGCCAACGCGATCTTCCACTCCGCCTCGATGAAGTTGCACAAGTGGTCGTCGAATAACGAAAGGCTACGCCGACTATTTAGGCAAGACGGCAGCGAAAATAAGTCTCTAGGATTCCTCTCTGGGGTGCTGAAGGTGCTGGGACTGACCTGGGACCCCATTACCGATCGCCTGACCTTTGCGCCATGTGTCGCAAGCTCCAACACAATGGAGACAGACACCGAACGTTCCATGCTGCAAACTACCGCACGGATCCATGACCCACTGGGATGGCTGTCACCCTTTATCGTACGGGCTAAGATCCTGTTTAAGCAGCTGTGGCGCCAGAACGTCGAATGGGACGATGCCCTACCAAACGACATAGCTGAAGGCTGGAAAACCTGGTACTGTGAATTGAAACATCTTCCCGAGATACAGGTACCACGGTACTACGAAGCGTACTTCAGCGGGCCGGCTACAAAAACGCACCTGCACATCTTTGCAGACGCCAGTCCCGCGGCCTATGGGGCGGTCGCCTACCTCACCATTACTTCGGAAGACGGCCTAACTTCAATGATTGTAATGAGCAAATCGAGGATGGCTCCACTTAAAGAACTCACGCTAGCAAGGCTAGAGCTAATAGCATGTTTGCTTGCAGCTCGATTGTGCAGCTACATAGTAAAGACGCTCGGGAAGCACCCTGATTGCGTTACTCTTTGAACTGATTCCGCGATCGCTCTCCATTGGATTCGAGGTGACGCTGAACGCTGACAGCAGTTTGTGCGAAATCGCGTCCGTGAGATACAGCAAAGCACCGGATGCTATGAATGGAGGCACTGCACGGGGAAAGGGAACCCTGCGGATCTCCTGACGCGTGCGGCGTCACAGTTTCCCGCCTTGCGGCTAGTGAGATGTGGTGGACGGGACCCAAGTGGCTCTGCGCACAGGAAAGCGAGTGGCCAAATGGACTGGTGCAAGCAACCTTCGCAGACAAGGAATTAGAGAGCATGGCAGCCAACCAAGGCACTGCCGGCCATGGCGTCTCAGGTGACCGCGCCTGCATTAATGAACGTTAGCAGCTACAGCTCTTTCACAAGACTGGTCAGAGTCACGGCTTGGGTGCTTCGTTTCATCTTTAAGGCAAGACGACGAAGCGATGAAGCCGGACCCATCACCCCCGAAGAGCTAGATCGGGCCGAACTATTTTGGATCCGTAATGAGCAGAGAGAAGGCTTTTCCAAGGAGCTGCACAGCGTTCGAAATCAGAAAGCGGTGCCCAACGACTCTCCGCTCAGAAATGCTTCTCTTGTGGTGGATGGAAATGGAATTCTGAGGATTGACGGACGGCTACAACGTAGCCACCTGAGCTATGACTCCAAACATCCCGTCGCCATACCAAAGGGAAGCCACCTAGCGAAGATGCTTGCCCACTACTGCCACCTCAAAGTGTTGCACGGAGGGATACGCCACACGCTTACGCAGCTCAGAGAAAGATATCACGTGATCGGAGGGAGGCAGCTGGTGAAAATAATAGTAAAGGAATGCGTAACATGCCAGCGGTTCAACGCACAGCCGGCAAATGAAGTGACAGCTCCGCTACCAACAGACCGCATAACAGAAGCCCAACCCTTTCAGGTGACCGGCGTCGACTTTACGGGACCACTTGTCGTCAAAGGGCTCTCGCCTACGAAGTCCTATGTAGCGCTGTTTACCTGCGCGGTCACTCGAGCCATTCATCTGGAGCTGGTTACCGACATGTCGACAGGCTCGTTTTTGCTCGCGTTTCGGCGATTCGCTGCCAGACGAGTGCTTCCGAGCACCATCTACAGTGATAATGCCCTCACATTCAAGAAGGTCAACAGGGATTTGGGCTGCCTCTGGGATGTCATGCGAGGTGACCCGGTACAAGATCACCTTATAAACTCGCGTGTTCAATGGAAATTTATTGTGGAACGCGGACCATGGTGGGGCGGCTTCTACGAGCGTCCTGTCGGACTAACGAAGCAAGCTTTAAAGGAGAAACGCGCTACTTGACGTTCGAGGAAATGTCAACTACGCTGCTGAAGTGGAAGCGGTGCTGAACTCCCGACCACTTACTCATGTTTACACAGAGCCGAACGAACCTGACCTGAACCGCTCTGTCCCGCTATGTTTCTTACTGGAAGACGACTGACCTCTCTTCCGGAGTTGCAAAGAAAGGAAATCTCTGCCCTATCCTGTAACCACCTGCGACAAATGATTTCAACTCGCAACAAAACATTGCAAGGGTTCTGGAGACCTGGTTCAGTGAGTACTTAAAGGAGCTACAGCTGACCCATTCCAAGGGAGCTCAACGGGGAAAGCAAGTTAAAATTGGAGACGTGGCCCTCCTGAAAGAAGCCCTACAGCCGCGGCAAATGTGGAAGAATCGAAAGGGCATTCACGGGAAGAGACAACCGAACAAGAGCTTTTGAAGTCCGACTGCCAGGGGGGACCAGACTTCGCCCCAATTCAGTTGCTCTACCCTCTGGAACTCTCCGACTAACAAATGACTTCGTCATTTCGAGGGGGGGGGGGGGGGCAAAAACGGACAAAACACAGATCCGAAGGAGACGGCTGTTTCGTTCCCCTGATCGCCGGCCGAGCGGCCACTCGTGTGTGTGTGTGTGTGTGTGTGTGTGTGTGTGTGTGTGTGTGTGTGTGTGTGTGTGTGTGTGTGTGTGTGTGTGTGTGTGTGTGTGTGTGTGTGTGTGTGTGTGTGTGTGTGTGTGTGTGTGTGTGTGTGTGTGTGTGTGTGTGTGTGTGTGTGTGTGTGTGTGTGTGTGTGTGTGTGTGTGTGTGTGTGTGTGTGTGTGTGTGTGTGTGTGTGTGTGTGTGTGTGTGTGTGTGTGTGTGTGTGTGTGTGTGTACGCGCCGCAGTGCTTTTTCGGAAATAGCACGGCTGCTCCTTGCCACTGCCGGCCATTCGACCAGCGGCTCGTCGCCCCTCAAAGCGTTCCTCCCGCTTCACTGGCGCCGTCGAAGACACAGGGCCATAATTCTCATCAAGCTCGGCGGGCCTACCCCACGTGTCGTGTCGGCAGAAGAGGTTCCTGGAAGCCCGGCGGGCACAGCGATGGGCTGAGCCGCGTCCATGGCACCGATAGATTTCAGGCCTGGACATGTGTACGCGCTAGCGGACTAACAAGACGCGGACGCCCGCCTGCCCTGAAATTCGAGCTTACGAGGGGGCTGCGGGCCAGCACCGGCGACGCGAGGAGGACTTCTCTATTATCGACACTGCCGAACGAGCGCCGCGACTGCCAGGCTACAGGACCCCCGCAAGCGGGGGGCCCCTCTAAAGAAAGAAACAAGGGAAGGCTGAAGAGAGAAACGCTGCCAACCGTGCTCGCAGTAGCTTGCAAGACGCCGAAGGAAACGGTCGTCAGTTTGAATATCTGTACAGTTTCTTCCATGTAGCCATTAAATCAGTTTGTTGAGTTTCACCGGAGTTTTATTCTGTGACCAAATTATCTCAACGCAGACGCGACGACCACAGCGATTAAGACAGACACCTTTCACTTTGCAGCAGGATTAGAGCTCTCTCTCCCAGTTTCAGCTTTCGACTCACCGCCTTTCGGTTATAAAATGCCTTATACTTCTCCTTCGCCGCGTTAAGATTGTGATGAGCGATTCTGCAAGTTTCGTCCAGCCTCTCTCTACGTTCTAGAACGTACGTATACGTGGTCTTCTGTTCTGTTTCCAATTCCTCATTCGACCAGAGCTCTCGGAGGATGGCCAGTGGTCCTCGGGCGGCTCTACCATATAGCATTTCAAACGGTGAGAAGCCCAAACTTGACTGCGGGACCTCTCGATATGCAAATAGCAGTGCCGGAAGGTATCGATCCCAGTCAGCAGGTTTATCTTGGCACATTTTTCGCATCATGTGCTTGATTGTTCCGTTGGAGCGTTCCACCAGGCCATTACACATCGGGTGGTAGGGGGTCGTAAGCAGCTGCTTAATAACAGGAGTCGGCTGACCTCCTTCATAAGGTCTAATGTGAAATTGGAGCCCCAGTCTGTGAGCATTTCCCTCGGCACTCCATACCGTGAAAACATCTCGAGTAGTGCTCCTGCCACCTCTGTGTCAATAGTTTTGAGCGCAACGTCATCCGGTTATCTCGTTGCCCTGTCAACAAGGGTGATGATGTAGCGATTTCTTCTTCTCGAGCAAGGAGTAATAGGTCCGATGATATCGACTGCTACCCTCTGAAATGGCATTTCGATGGTAGGCATAGTTCCAAGCGGCGCTTTTCCGACTCTTCCTTTCGGCACCGTTCTTTGGCATATGTCGCAAGATCTGACATACCGCTTCACGTCACTCTGGATTCCGGGCCAATAGAATTCCTCCGTTATTTTGTTTACTGTGTTCTTAGCACCTTGGTGTCCAGCCATAATTGAGTCGTGGCCTAGACACATGACGGATAGTCTCAATTTTGATGTCATTAGCTCTAGGACTTCTCTTCCCGAGCTGAAAGTACATTTTCGGTACAGGAGCCCATCACGTATAAGAAACTGAAATGTCGTCCTGGACTTCTTCCTTTTCAGCACTTCCCCAACTTTCCGGAAACAGTCTGCCAGCGACGTGTCGTCTCTTAGCTCCTGCGCTACTTTCTTGGGAGTTACCTTCAGCAGTTCCGCCGCGGGGACCTGAAGTTTCGGCATCTTCCCTTGCGCTGCTTTTGCTGCCCTAGTCTGTACGGCCGATGATATCATGGGTGTTTCGACTTCTCCTTCAGCAGGCTCCGAGTTTCGACCGCGTTCGTTTGATATCCCATTAAAAGGAGTCTTCACAACGGTTTCTTCATCTTTTTCTTCCTTTTCTGGGTAATGTTCCATACGGGGGGGTCCTGTCGGAGTCAGGATCGTCTACCTTTCTTACGCCCATGATATTTCCCAACACCAAGTCATATAGCGGTGCATCCAAGCACTTTGCTATGACCAGCCCCGAATAATACGGTGTAGAAATGCAAATCCTTGCTTCGGGGAGGTGGCGAACTGTGCTATCCACCAGCAGAACTGATGCGAGTTGACCCGCAAGCTCCTCATCTTTAACGAGGCTCCTTCTTACTAGGACAGTGTTTGTTCCACTGTCCCTCAATACGCTGACGCGCTGTCCGTGAATTTCACCGTCAACCACTGGCATCGACAGCTCGTTAAAAGTTGCGTGCCTGGCTGTTTCATCTTCCGATCTCTGCACGGTCTGTAGTGCACTGAGCTTGCTCAGCGGGACTGTCCGGGATGAACTATACACGCAGCCTTCTCTTGCGTCTGCAATCTGCAAGCTTCGGTTCTGTGACCTCTCCTGTTGTATTGTTGGCAGAATGCCTGCGTCTGGTTTCTATTTCTTCCCTGCCTACAGTCCGCGGCACGATGTCCGACACGATTGCACAAGAAACACCTCGGAGGATACCTAAATGTGCCACTTGGATTTCTCGCTTTCCCGCGTCCGCATCCGACGTTCCCGGTGCATCCTCCTTAATTTTTCCCAGGTTTCTTTGGCCTTGGGCTTCCATAAACTGATCTGCATATTCTGTGAATTCTTCTACTGTCTTTAACTTCCGCTCTTTCAGAAATACAGCCAACTTCGGGTGACAGCAAGACGAAAACTGCTCTGCCACCATCAAATCTCTCACCTCTTCGTAGGTTTTTTCAACCTCTGCTATTTCTAGCCATCGCTAAGTAGTTCAGCAACCACGATGCGAACTGTTTTGCGGTTTCCGCGTCATTTGGCTTACTGCTTCAAAACCGTTCTCGGAACCCTTCTACGGTTAAGCGGAACCTCTGCAGAAGTGTCTTCACCTTCTCATAGTCAGTCGACTCTGATGCGGGCATCCTCCCAAAAACCGTTAATGCTTCGCCCACCAAACAAAGGCTCAGGGCTGTTAGCCATTCGCTCCTATTCTAACCTTGCCCTGTTGTGATTCTCTCAAATTGATGCAAATACGCATCCAAATCATGCCGCTTATCATCAAAAGGTGCCATCAGCTTTTTCGGAGAGACCGCTGTTGGGCGTGTCGCTCCAACACCTGATAAAATTCCTGTCGCCTCTGAAGCAGCTTCAACATTCATGTTAGCAAGGCGTAACTTGAATTCTAGCACTTCTTTTTCCTGTGCCATTCCTTTTTCTTCTAACTCTGCTTGCTGGCGAGCCCTGTCGCCTTCTAACTCTGCCATCCGCTTAACTCTCTTCTGCTTCACATGCTTGCTCGCGAGCCCTGTCGCTCTCTTCAAGCGCCTTCTTGTGCACAACTCCTTTTCCTCTTTCTGCCTCGTTTTCTCTTCCTCATAAAAAGCCATCGTTTTTTAGGTTCGTGAACCCGAGCTTTTCGGCCCTCAACATGAGCTTTTGGAGGTCCATCTCTCTGATTTCAGCACGGACACAAGTGTGTTGACATAACGTTCAGACGAAATGACTAAAAAGCATCCTGGCAGGCTCGCCAATATATTTTGTCACTTCCTAGTCTTGAACGTGAGTCGAGAAACCTAGAGAGGTGTACATCTCAGAAACCAACATTTAATCCAGTAATAAACAATAAAAGAATCAAAAGTAAGGGCGTTACAATTCAACAATACTCATGCACATGCGCAGTAATTCCGCACGCAGGTGGGCTTTAGCAAATGAAAAACAATTCTAATTTAGAGTCTTTATAGAGTCCTTAGTAGTAGCTAATCAGTGAAAATAGAATGAGCGTTTCAATTGGTACTTGTCTTAACGGTGCTGGAGAGGTGTCACTCGAAGTTGTTTCGCTGGGGCCTCCGATGCATAGTCGAAAGGGCGACTCGACGATCCGAAGCACAGGTCGCGATACGTCGGCCCAGGAGGACAACCTCTTGCGTCTTTCCCGCATCAGTTCCAAAGTTCGTCTCTTTATCCCCGTGGCAGCAGCGCGGCGCAGGCGTCGTCGCCCATAACGTCCTCTTCGCCTCGAGGTGCATTGCGCCCATCTATCATCAAGGCCGCGGGCCCCTTGCCTTGCGTGAACACGTGGTCCCCGAAACCGCGGAGACACGGCGTCTGGTTTTCGCGTGTTTCCGCCGTCTCAATGGTTATTGCTTCCGAGCAGACGCGCGCACTTTATGCCGCCTGCCCCGCTCCGTTCCCACGGACGGTTGCGTCCGCTTCGAACGCTGCGTCTTGGTTCAGTTCGGGATGGTTCCTGATTTGTCTGCCTTAAGCGGCGCTTTTCACTCACGCGTGACAATGGCACAACACGAGAGAGAACCTAGGCAGTGATCACAGAATTGTAGATATCGTTGTTCAAAACGGGGTCAAAATCAAACGTGAGAGGAAAATCCTCGAATCCATCAATTGGCAGTCCTTCCGCAACAGAGGGGTTTTTGGTGAGATCAGCGACATAGCTGAATGAACCAATGGCATCAAGCAGACGTGCAAAGAGGCTGAAGAGGAAATAGAATTAGATGATGAGCAAAACTTGAGACAACAGTGGAAAAGGAAAAAAAAAAAGAGGCAGGAACCGAGCTTGCCCCAAAAAAGGGGCAACCGCTACCTGAGAAGGAGAATAGCAGCTCTCAACAAGGAAATTGAGAGCTATGCCTAACACTAAATTTCCAACTTGTCGGAACTGCGTCCCACTCGCCGCTCGAGCCACCCCGGCAGCTCAATACAAGGTTTCTGTGTCGCCGCGGCAGAAATCGCCAGCGTTTTCGCTCGCATGTGGATGGCGCGCGTCACTCCGTTTCGGTCGTCTCATCCACAGCTCATTTCTTGGCAGCCTGCCATGATGCTGCGCAGCGATAACGTCAATAACGTCGCGGCGTGTTTATCTTTTGATAGCTCCTGCGGCGGTGGGGAGCGAACTTCGCAGACTGCACGTGATGGCTTGATTGCACAAGCCTGGTTCGATTTATCACGCCGCGCTTGGGAGTCCACTGCCACAAAATCATTGGAAAGCGTGATAGAGTAGCTGCAAATGCTATTTGAAGCGAGAAATACTAAAAGCCGGTGTCATGATCGCAGCTGACTGCGTGCTTTCGTTGATTCATACATGCAAGAATAAACGACTCCCGCCAAAAAAAAAAAAAAAAAATGCGCTGCGCGTACAGCACCAACGATGACTCTCGCAAAAAAAAAATAATAAAACAAAAGGGCTGAGCTGGCTTGGCGCATGCGTAGAGCGTGCTACTGCGAACGAAGGCCGGGAAAGAGGGAGACATCTCGGCAAAAGAATGGGCACATCCTTGCGCTTCGCTCTACCGCGCTTTTCCCCTCTCGTTCCCACCGGTTCATTCACGCACATGGCTTGCAAACGTCACGTGCTGGCGCGCGGGACACGATAACCGCAGATGCGCACGCCTTTGGGGAATGGGCGCAGCACTGCCCTAGCCAAACTATCTCCTCTCATTCCTCGCGCGTGGCTTGAAAACGTCACGCGGCAAACGGCAGAGGGTGATGCGATCGTCTTTGGGAAAGGCACACTTTCCAGTGCGTGGTGCGGAGTTCGATATATGACGCGGCTTTCCTATACTTTTACATGGGATTTTCAAGGGGATATTCCGCGAGATCGATATAACTAAAATCCGATATATCCGGCTTCGACAAAACATTTTTGTTGGGGAAGCCTATTATATGTATATACAATGCAATCACTATTTACTGTAGCTTATACGCGATGCGCAAAACGCCGACAACGCCACCTATCGCCAAAGCCGCAAAGCGTAGGCGGGCTCGGTCGGGGCGCTGTTCGTGTCAGCGTCTATGCGCGCGCGTCGTGTTTTCGTCTTTGGTCGCGGTTTAATAGATATAACGCCGCTGTCAACCTTTAGCAATGTCCGGGAAGAATTGCTGCGTAGTTGGTTTTTCGAACACACAATAAACCTTACCAGGAACTTGTTGGTATAAGTTTCAGTGATGCTTCACGAGAACGACCGGGGCCGTGAATCGCGGCTGTTCGAAGCAGAAAGCAATCAATCGCACCCAAATGACATTTGTTCAGGTTAATGTCATTTTTTCGACGCGCTGCTACACGACCAAAGCTAATGAAATTTCCAAATTATGGCAATTGTGATTGATATGCAAATATTGTAGTGCCTTCAATATGTTGCGAAGGGGAAGGCGCTGTAAAGGAAAGCAGCCTTTAAATTGACATTCATGTCTTGCATACCTTGTAACCAACCTTTTGATTAGGGCTATCAATTACGAAGTTAGCGGCTGTGTCGGCGGCGTTTGTTTACGAAAGGGTACGGAAGGTGCGCACGTCTGCGCTCGACAGTGAAACGCGTACGAGTTTCAACAACGTACACTTTCCGCACTAAAGCAAGTGGACGCTCTGGAACGCATGGACGCTCTGGAATCGCACTACGCTTCACTTTCCACTCTCCATTCCGAAATAGACGCCCTGAAAACTCTGAACTCTGAACTTACCTGCAAAATTGACAAGCTGGAAGCACGTATGGACGATGCCGAAAATCGCTCTCGTCGCAACAACCTCATATTTTACAACATACCCGACACTAACCCCGCTGAAACATATGCAGACTCGGAAGAAACAGTCATTCGCCATTGCTCCACCCAACTAGATTTTGCCATCGAACCTAATCTAATCGAGCGTGCTCACCGCCTTGGACGCCACTCCACTGATCGTAAAAGGCCGATTATCGTGAAATTCACCTCATCCAAAACCAAAGAAAACATCCTTTCCTTAGGCACCAAACTAAAAGGCACTGACTACAGTATTGGCGAAGATTTTTCCCTTCCTGTACGTAACGCTCGCAAACATCTTGTAGCCTTTGCCAGATCGGTAACCGACAAGTTCTCCTTGCGCTTCAAAACTTTACACATTGGTCCCAAACGATACACGTTCGATGAATCCTCACAAACCGTAAAAGAGGTAAAATAGCAACCACCTCATCACCAATCGACAGGCTGTTCTAAACATGCACACCAAGCACTTTCATTGTCAGCGATCTTTACTAACATCCGAAGTTTGATTTCAAAGCGCGACATTATTTCCAATATCGTCACATCATCCTCCAGCAACCTACTAATCTTGACAGAAACGTGGCTGAGTAGTGACGTTTCTGATAGTGAAGTCCTTGCCGACTTGCCCAAATTCCGTCTTTTCCGTAAAGATCGTCCAGATAGAAGGGGAGGGGGGGTACTTATTGCAACTGCACAGGAGCTATCATGCACGGCCATTCACCTTTCATCGGATATTGAAATATTATGGGTCTTGTGTCATGCCTCACCAAAGTCAGTTGTAATAGGCGTTTGCTACAGGCCTCCTAGCAGCCCAGACTTTCCTCAAAAACTTAATCACGCATTAAATGAAATTAAAACCAAGCACCCTAACACATGCACTATCCTATTCGGAGATTTTAATTTTCCCAGTATCGACTGGCATAATCTAACCGCTACAGGTAACAGGGATGCTAATGATTTTCTTGACGTTTGTCTTAATTTTAATCTCGTTCAACTAATATCCGAACCAACCCGTGTAACGGATGACTGCGCTAACATTCTCGACCTAATATTAACGGATAGCCCTGAATACGTTCATTCTATCACCTATCTACCAGGTATCAGCGATCACCAAGTCATACATGCCGGCTTCACGATTAAACCATTTTCACGCGCAACATGTAAGCGAACAATCCGACTTTACGATAAAGGGAACTATATTGCTATAAATAATGAACTTCGTGCATTTTTACCAGGCTTCCAATTTAACTTTCATCAAAGATCCGTCCACGAAAACTGGTTCATGTTTAAGAAGAAAATTGAAGATTTGGTCGACAGGTTTATTCCCAACATAAATATACGAACTAACCCTCAAAACCCTTGGTTCACAAACACACTCAAACGTCTTCAAAATAAAAAGAAGCGCCTTTTCCGTTCGGCCAAGTCACGCCCTAGTCAAAACGCTTGGAACAAATATTACGCAGCTGAAAAAACGTATTTATTAAACATTCGAGAAGCTAAACGCACGTTTTTCCATACCGATCTGCCCAAAATGTTGACTACTAACCCCCGAAGGTTCTGGCAAGTCATTAACCCCCATCACACACGCACTATTTCCCTCACCGACGCATCAGGTGCTACCATCTGTGAAACTGAATGCGCCAATATGTTCAACACAGCCTTTTCATCCATATTTACCAATGAAACAGATCCGATATTTCCTTCAAACCCGGTTATTATCCAGGATACCATGCCATCCCTTACATTTTCTTCAACAGGAATTTTGTCACTAATAGAAAACATTAAACTTTCATCCTCGGCTGGAATTGACAATATCAGTGCCAAAATACTGATTAACACCAAAGATATATGTTCATCCCTGTTGTGCTTGTTATTCACTCAGTCACTCCTCACAGGTCAACTGCCCAAAGAATGGAAACATGGGAAGGTTGTTCCAGTCTACAAATCAGGTAACAAGAACTCACCGCTAAATTACCGTCCCATCTCGCTAACTAGTATCCCTTGCAAAATCATGGAACATGTCATCTATACCCACATCATGGCATTTCTTGATTCCAACGATTTTTTCCATCCTGCTCAGCACGGTTTTCGCCGAGGTTACTCCTGCGAGACCCAACTTTCTACATTCATTCATGATCTGCATGCTAACCTTGATTCTAACCTACAAACTGATGTGATATTTTTAGATTTCGCTAAAGCTTTTGATAAAGTACCTCATAAACGCCTACTGATAAAACTTTCCCGATTAAATTTACACCCCGATATATTGAAGTGGATTGATGAGTTCTTAACTAATCGTTTTCAGTTTGTCTCCGTTAACAATGTGAACTCTAACTCACTCTTAGTAACGTCAGGCGTCCCCCAGGGGTCTGTGCTTGGCCCGCTACTCTTTCTAATATACATTAATGATCTGCCCTCGAACGTAACATCTAACATACGTATGTTTGCTGACGACTGTGTACTGTATCGTGCTATTCTCACCACCGCTGACCAATCTTCTCTTCAAAACGATCTTAATGCTGTTCAAGACTGGTGTAACGAGTGGCTAATGGAACTTAACCCACGTAAGTGTAATCTTTTGTCTATTAACCGTCGCCGTAACCCTCTTGTTTTTCCTTACGTAATCTCTGAAGTTCCCGTACAGCTAGTTCCATCATATAAGTATTTAGGCATAACAATTTGTAGCGATCTTTCTTGGAGTATGCATGTTACTAACATAATATCGTCAGCTAACAGGACGTTAGGTTTCTTAAAGCGCCATCTTCATCATGCTCCCGAACACGTAAAGTTATTAGCCTACAAATCATTCGTCAGGTCCAAACTAGAATTTGCATCGCCCATTTGGAATCCTCATCAAGCTTACCTCATTAGTGCCCTCGAATCTGTTCAAAATCGCGCCGCTCGTTTTATTCATTCATCGTATTCTTATGAAATCAGCGTTTCCTCCTTAAAAACAGCATCCGGATTATCCCCCTTATCGCTCCGTCGTCGCATTGCCAGCCTATCTTTATTTCACAAACTTTTCCACAGTCCTATGCGCATCGCACCTTATATTCTTCCCCCCACACGCATATCTCATCGCACCAGCCATCAGCTACAAGTTGCCCGTCCACGTTCACGTACCGTCGCGTTTTCAAATTCCTTTTTTCCTCGAACAGCTGCAGACTGGAACGGCCTTCCGGACAACATTGCTCTCATCACTTGCACACCACAGTTCATCGATAGTGTCAAAACTTTCCTGTTATTGTGATTATGTATTTTTGCTCTTGCCACCCCTTATGTAATACCCCTTTTTAGGGGCCTTTAAGGTAATAAAATGAAATGAAAAAAAAATGAAAAAGAGCAACACGTAAAATAGGCAGTATCTAGTGTACTGTCCGACAGCGATTTTATAGAAACTTCGAGTATCGCCCTACGGCGCAGCATACTACAACCCAGTTGACTCCCGTACGTTTTCGCCGAATCGTTCGCTTGGCGTATTAAGGCCCATCAAAAATGCTCGAGCTTAGCCTCATCAAAAAAGAATATCGGAAATTCGTAACGCCTGGTTCATCGGATGCCGCGAGCTTACTGCCCGCGAAGGCGGCCAACGACGGTGCTCTGGCCGTGTGCAAGGCCCTAGTCGTCGCTAGGCTAAACGCCTAAATGGTTTCGCATAAAAGCCGTAGCTGGACGTGCTTTGGAAATAGTAAATTTCCTATTCATAAACTGCCTTACTATCTGTTCAATTGTCTTACAGTGCACGGAAGGTGTAACTTCGGCGACGCCTTAGCAGCGGAGCTAGAGAACGAAACAGGGATGAGCTGCGTCAAACCGGCGGCAGCTGCTAAAAGCAGAAAGTTGCTTGTATTGCTTTTGTCACTTCTTCCAAAATCTCGTTACAAAACAGCGCTCCTCAGTAACGATAATTTTTTAGATTCCTTCCTCAAAATAAGCGCGTGATATTTAAGATGGACAGAGCATGCTTTTCTGAAGGTGACGAAAGAAATCCGTCGTGTCGGCGACTTGGCGCCAACGGACCGTGGCAGCAGAAGCGACCTGTTCCGCCTGCGCTGAGTTGGCTACGGGTTGGCTGGCAGCGATGAGTGCCAGTTTTTTTGTTTTTTTTATTTACGATGCTATTTGGCATATTCCACATAGATGACTAGCTGCAAACTTATAGGAGCACAGTAGTATTTAATGCAGATGGCACTTTTGTCGTTTATTTTAGGTGTATCCTCTCACCGAGTGTCTGGTGTCGACATAACGCCTTTCCTCGTTGATCGCAATCGGATGAGTACCTCAAACTCGTATACCTAATGTCGTTTTCACCAAATGTCATTATATTTTCCCATGTAGTAGCAAACAAATATCATTTTCAACGAGCGTCATTCGATGGAAAATACATTAAATTTGCCGTGTAGCAGGGCTGAGTGACAACTGTTTTCAGTGTTTTCTGCTTGTCATTGCCCTTTCCGTGAACACTTCTTGTTTAAACTTGGTCGCGTCCGCTAGCCGGAAAGATACAATATGCATTAGATTTGTGAATCGCTTAGCCAGACGATCTTTAGCGTCCATTGACATCGCACAGCACGCGCGGTTGCATTTTGCGTTTCGCCTCCACCTTAACGAGGGCATCACGGTCGACTTCGGTCCGAATAACTCGATCCTCCTCAGTAGCCTGAGCCACTTCGGCAGGTTATTGAACAGATATTTGCTGATGTGCGTTTTGAAACTTGCCATGCAATTACGTTAAGACTAGAGCCAGTGTTCCTGTTGTCTGGCAAGATTACGAAAACATAACATGTCGCTGCACTTGCTATTCAGACTAAGGGCTCTAGAGCTTGTTATAAAGCACCTTGTAATTCTGCAGTTGGGCGCGAGGGTGACACAAATGAAATGAAGATTATACTACAATAATAATATAGGATATAAAATTTAAATCTAATATGCTCTTGGCTAACCTGTGATGATGCAGCTTTTCAGATATTGCTTCTTCTGATATCTCAATCCCCCATGAAATTATCTACCCGCTCTGCCTTTTTGACGACGGAATACGTGCAAATCATGCCGTACAGGCAGTGGTAAAGCGCAAGCATGAAAAATCTGAACTCTTATTACAGGAGCCCAATATGCGCTATTTTTCTGATGCTGAGAATGCTGGTTTGCAAGCTCGCTGGCTTTTCCTGCGGTCGCACCGGTACGAAACCGCTCGCAGTTTCGACGACGCTGCCTAGTTTATTGTAGCAATATATTGCATATAAACAAGCAAGCGTGTACCATTAAGCAAAGAAAGAACATTGGTTCATAGGTCAAGGAATGGACGAATTATGAGCTCCACTTCGTACGCAACCTTGTTGACGCTCGTCTGCAGCAGACACTGATGCATACGGAGGCGATGTAGTTCCAGACGGCCGTGATATCGAACACATGTACACTATTATAAAGTGCGATCCCCTTGCGCACACTGTCACCGCGGAAGTGCCCGCGCGAGAAGCGCACAAACGGCAGATCGCACGCGCGCACCACTTGCACGCTTGCCGCACAAGGCCCGCCTCGGGTTCCGACGGCCGCCGCTACGCGGCTTTCAGTGGCGCCCCTATAGGCGCTGCGCATGGCGTATATCACAGTTGTAAAGTCCCCTATAACCAGCATTGTGTTAGTTACCTTAGCTGTGTAACAAATGTGCGTGCTGTAAGCCTTTGCATAAAATCATCATCATCATCAGCCTGACTATACCCACTGCAGGGCAAAGGCCTCTCCCATATTTCTCCACTTAACCCGGTTCTGTGCTAGCTGCATCCACTTGACCCCTGCGAACTTTTCATCCGCCCACCTAACTTTCTGCCGCCCCCTGCTACGCTTTCCTTCCCTTGGAATCAAATTTGTTACCCTAAGCGACCATCGGTTATCCTCTCTTCGCACTACATGTCCTGCCCGTGTCCATTTCTTCTTAATTTCCACTAGAATGTCGGTAACTTGAGTTATTTCTCTGACCCACACTGCACGCTTTCTATCTCTTAATGTTACCCCTACCATTTTTCGTTCCATAGTCCTCTTTAGCCTCCACGTTTCAGTGCCATAGGTGAGTACAGGTAAGATGCAACTGTTATATACTTTCCTCTTTAGCGATACTGGTAAGCAGCCAGTGATAATCTGCGAGTGCTTGCCAAATGCACTCCATGCCAATCTTACTATTTCCTTTTCATGGTCCTGATCTGCGGTTACTACCTGTCCTAAGTAGACATATTCGCCTACTACTTCCAGTACTTCGCTACCTAATGTAAACTGCTGTTCCTTCCCGAGGCTGTTGAACATTACCTTAGTCTTCTGCATATTGATTTTCAAGCCTACCTTTCTACTTTTCCTGTCTAGGTCATCAATCATTATCTGCAGTCAATTCCCCGAGTTGCTTAGCAAGGTAATGTCATCAGCAAATCGCAGATTACTGAGGTATTCTCCATCTACCCTTATCCCTAACTGCTCCCATTCTAAGTCTCTGAATACTTCCTCTAAGCAAGCTGTGAATAGTACTGGGGAGATTGTGTCTCCTTGCCTAACACCTTTCTTTATGGGAATTTTGCTACTTCCTTTATGCAGAACTATGGTTGCTGTGCAGCCACTATATATATCTTCCAGCACTTTCACGTACGGGTCGTCTACCCCTGATTTCGCAATGCCTGCATCACCGCCGATGTTTCAACTGAGTCAAATGCTTTTTCGTAATCAATGAATGCTATGTATAGGGGCTGGTTATATTCCGAGCATTTTTCTATCACCTGATTGATGGTATGGATATGATCGATAGTAGAGTACAGTTTCCGAAACCCTGCTTGATCCTTTGCTTGATTGAAGTCCAAGGTTGTCCCGATTCTATTAGCGATTACCTTAGTAAATACCTTATACGTAACAGACAGTAAGCTGATTGGTCTGTAATCATCTAAATAAATCATCTTCATTGTCTGCAAACCCTAACTCAATAAAGACGCATGCAAGGACGACACACAAGTGCGTTTCCGGCCACTGTTGCCTCCTACAGCACAATGCAGCCCCGTTCAGTGAACAACATGCACAAAGCACCGTGTGCTACAAATAAACACCGACACCACAAAACATATCACATATAGCCAAGATGCACCTCATCATCAGTGCTGCTTTTTTGCAACAAGACAGCAAATATTTAGAGCTGACTAGAAAGTATGCATGTATCATGCTTGGCCGTACCCCATCAGCAATGTCGAAGACGCAAAAATATTCTAATCTTTCAATTTTTGCTGTCACAATACTCAATCTTTAGATAATAAAATTTGAAGAAATCTCATGCCAGGCATTCAAAAATTTCTAGCTAGTTGCATAAACAAATGGCAATCACATTTCAAAGCACCTTAAACATTATTTTTACAAAAAGAAAGTGACATTTTTGTACAATAGAAATAAGACTACACAGATGTCCCAGCAGCCAAAGCACAGCTATATACCATATTTTTGTGATTCTTAGCACACCTCGCAAAACAATTTCGGAAGTTCGCATGAAAATTTAAGCACCTCCTTTTTGCAAGGAAGAGAGTCGAGCGGAAGCTGTTGGAGACCTGAGGTGGTGCAGTGTCTGCAGCATAACCTCCAGCTTCCTCTATAGCTGCGTTCTGTCAGTATACGACAGTTGGCAGCACAGGACCCCAAAAGCCGGCCGAAAGCAACTTCGATTACTCTAAGTGTTGTAACGTGGACCTAAAATTAGAGACCATTCAGTAGATCTTGGTAGGTTCCGCATGCATCACAGGCTCACATTGCTTTGTTTGGTATCAGCTTTTTGGCATCCGTAACGGAAATCAAAATGAGTTTGAAGAGGCTTGTTACAAATTGAAGTAGAAGTAAACTGCAATGGCATTTACGGAAGACGTTTGCCAAGTTGCTGTTTGCTGAATAAATTATTTCTAACGCTCGCCTCAACAAATATTGATGTGAGAAAAGAAGGGGAGGGGCATTTTTTCAGATCTAAGCACCCCCCCCCCTTTCGACACCGTGATCGTAAAAAAGAGGGTGTTTAGAACAGAGCAAATATGATAATTTTGTTCACAGGTCACTGATATACTCACCTTTCTGAATACATACAAGTACAGCTGCTTAAAGTGAATGTGTTTGCAAAATACTCCTTGTGTCAGTGATGTCAGTAAACCGCATGAACAAATTCGGTGAAAAGGTGGCCACCAATCACTTTGCCTGTGTGTGACATAAATACTGCAGACACAACTCGCACAGTGCCCTTGCATTTGGACCACAGTGGGAAAGGAGGAAGACTGTGCAAGAAGCCAAGTGGCATTCCAAGAAATGCACATTACACCGCATGAATCTTTTGTCAGGCATGACAACTGCAAAAATGTTTGTGTCACCACTGCTGCATGACCAATGATTGGCATCACTTGTTGTGCCCCATCAAAAAGGACTTCTTGTGTCTTTTCACCACGGCCAGTTAATAGGAGCTGGCAGTCACACCTACTAAGCAGAGCAACACAAACTCCCAACGGTGGGGAGCGGGAGGGTCCTCCAAGCAGCAATACTTTGGACACTATGAGCACCCAAGCATTATCCATGGTGTACTGTTTTATCTAGGCAATTAACACAGTGAAAATATATAACCAAAGTATGAAAAACCAATCCAAAATTACAACCTGGGCATTTCTACAAAGAAGAAATTACTAAGAATGCCCTTTGCTGAGCATTTTGCTGAGAAGTAAACAATAAAAATGGCCTCCCAAACAGGAAACTGTCGTCACCGTGACCCGCTACCGCGGGCTGACGGTGCACACTGATTGGTGCAGTTGCGGAAGGTTAGTGTGTACATCCAGCATGTGACGCCATCTGGTGCCAATGAGGCAATCTGGACATGTGCAGTGGAATGCGTGCGTGACGGATCACGGTAACAGATTGCGCTATGCTAAAACTGTGCATATAAGGTATGTACACTGAAAAGAAAATGCCTGAAAAAGCTAACCACCCAGCATAACTAACATACAGTGCAACAAACTAGGCACATTAACATGAATGGCCAGAATCATGGTCACATTTTCTAGGTGCCACAGGCTGACCTACAGGACACCCATCCTGACAACAAGCTTTGCTGGCCAGCTCTGGCAGAGGAACTCAACTTGCACTTTATAATGTTTATTTGGCCTCTGGGAAAGTGGTGCATTTCTGCCTCTTGATTGACACAGAAACATGCTGCCCAGGCATAAAGAAAATGCACACAGCCCATTGTCGCAAAATATGGCCAAGAACGAAATCTCTACTGCGGACATTCATTTTTCAGTGCAGGACACTAAAGGAATACAAATAAAAAGTACAAATGACTGGCCCTTTTCTTTCGATGCACTCTGCCATTTTCTATGCTGCAAAGAAAACTCTATCTGCAGCTTATGCTTCAGCCGAAGACAGAGTGCATGAGATGTTAAAAGCACAAGTCAGTTATTCCTTAGATGTCATCCGGCATATTAGACCTTAATTGCACCAGTTTTCTTTATAGCGTAGCGCTACTAGCTGCAGTCATGTGTGAACTCAAAGCAAAGTGCTAATCAGGACGTGAAGCGGCCGCACAGCTGCAGCCAACGAAAGAGTGATGCATATCCTAGCTGCAGCTATCACCAGGTGGTATGGTACAAAGCGCGTTACTCTGGGCTAAGTAGTTGTGTGTTGCTTGAACACCCTCAAATTCAGCCTTTCGCCCCTCATGTCGAGTCACCCCTCAACCTTCACAGACAGTAGATCTGAGCGTGCAGTGCTCCCTAGACCTCAGCTCCATGCCACTCACTGCATCTGAAAGCAGCTTGTGCTCACCTCCGTGCGTTAAAGGGTGCTCCTTGCCTTCAAGTGCACTTCCTTAGCGTGCAGTGCTCCCTAGACCTCAGCTCCGTGCCACTCACTGCATTTGAAAGCAGCTTGTGCTCACCTCCGTGCGTTAAAGGGTGCTCCTTGCCTTCAAGTGCACTTCCTTGCTCTTCGATTACTTTTCTTTGCCTGGGGACATTCTTTCACTGCTCTAGATGTAATCATACCGACAAAAAAATTGCAGAGGTAAGAAGTGCTAGCGCAGCTACTTCACATTTGATTAACTATGAAAAACAGCTAAAACTTTTGTCTTGTGAAAACCATTTTTCTTTGCAGTTTGGTATTACAGATGACTCACTTTATGGTCAGTTTTGCTTGGAAACCCAAGTAATGAGGTATGACCATATATAGGCATACATGCACAACCAGCCAACAAAGGAGCCAGCTGCACTGCCTGACGCTGCAAGACAACACCAATCATTAATGCAACACCATCTGTACTCCAGTGTTAAGCCTAGAAGCCCGAAGCGGCTGCCAGCATGTCCATGGCTGACAGTTCGGCTGTGCCAGCCACAGAGGGCTGCTGCTCACTCCCAGGTTGCACAGAGGACAGCTGCTGCACAGCTGTTGCATGTGAAGTGGGCGTAGAAAGGGGAGCCTCGTTCTGCATGAGAAAGAAAGCATGCTCAGCATGCGCACAAGATGAGAGAGAAGGACGAAACATGCGGCCATCACACAGAGACATGACAGAGAGGATGGTTGACAGGAAACTATTCTTGCAATGACCAAGCAAACAATAACTGCAAATCTGTGAGTCCCATGACATAATGCGGAACTGAACAGGGCTTGAAACAACAGAAAGGCAACGCCTTGGAAAAGCTCAGCTGCAAGAGAGAAAAACTAAAGCAACTGACAGTTTAAATGTGGTTGCTGTGGCCCCGAGATCTCCTCTGGAGCAGGCCTTGTGGTGAGAAAGAAAGTTAATTTTGAGGAGCTTCCTTAGAATTCCTGAAATTTCAATGTTGAAAAAAAAAAAAAAAAAAACCAGAGCAAAAATGAATATTTAAGTTCCTGTGCAGAGATTCCTCCTGAACGTAGTTGCCTCAAAGCACACGGCTGCAGCAGAATACAAAACGAAGACATCACAGCGGATTAGAAATTCTATGAAAATAAAAATGTGATGACTTTACTACCACATGCCAGCAGCATTAGTGCCCTAATTTTGTTTAGCAGCCTCTGCAAGGTGCTTGCAGTCATTGCATTTCTCCAGGTTGAGCCAGAACTGATCAGCTGTTTCCAAGTCAACGAAGTCATTGAGCAGATCAATCCCCCTACATTCCAGCACTAAAATACCGCCTGGACCAACACTTTTCTACAACCAGCAACTGCCATGTGCAAAGTTCACATTTAACATGCGGTGTCTCCAACATGTGATTCCAAAAATATTTAGCCAATAATGATCACAGATAGTCAAGCCAACTTTACATGGAAAAGCCAAAAGCAATAGCTGAAATGAGGCAGTAGAAGTACAAAGCTCGAAAAGTATTCGCAAGTTGCATAAACGCTGGTACCACTGTTCGGCCGCGGCGGGAAACGATCGAATGGTGGAGGCAACAAGGAACAGCAAGTGGAGGGGCTCCCATGTGTGTCTGGCAGGCCCTTGGACTCTCAACTGATGCAATAACGAAAAAGCATCCAAGCGATTGTACAGTGTGCCACAGTTCACAAACAGATTGCTAGTTTCCTGACGAAAAATGCAATGGGTTTTAGTAAAGCTCTGGACTGGAAAGACCATAACAGGAGGATTGAAGGTGCAACATGAATTTCGTCGACTATTTCTCCTGAAGCCATAGAGATAACAAACCTATTTGCTTTAGTGCCTTCCTACAAATATGAGCATTTCTGCCAGTGCAATTTAACTTTTTGTGAGAGGTGCCCGATGTTTGTGATCTTCACACATGATGCACCATTAAACCAATGCAAGGTGTGCACATATAGAAACGATCGAGTTGACAGCGCTCATCCTGGCTGCAGCAACAAATTTACGCTTGACAATACAGGCGCGAGCAGCAAATAACAGCACCCAGCAGAAAAAGGTGATGGCGCACAAGACCACCTTGAAGCAAGGTCGAACAGTGGGAGCACGAACCCAAGGAAGAGGTATGTCATAAAGAACAAAAATTCAACCTCATCCCTGTTTCTTTCAACATTTTCTGTTAAGCTAGTTGGTATTGCATTCTTGGTTCCAGAAGTGCACAAAGACAAGGGCTGAAAGAAGGAGACAAGACCACACACTGTCGTAAGGTAGGGTGGCAATTTAACGGTAGTACTCAAAAAATTTCTTAGCCCTGGTGTAATAAAAGATGTCTTAACGAAATTTAGCACTAATGGTACATGAAAGTGGCAGTTACAAAAATGCTTAAATTTTGCCAATACATCTGTACCTTTTCACAGAAAGGGCAGTAAAATTAAATTGAAAGCAGTATACAAAAGGCACCTGTTTCCTATGCAATGCCAGCAAACCCAGTTAATTCTTTCGGGAATGCCCAGTAGGAGATCGGTCACATACACTGTATATGCCCAATGGTTTTCGTTGCGCTGCCAAAAGCAAATTACCGTGTCATGGGATATGCAGCCACATTTAGACAGATAATTATGAAACCTAGTTTCAGTTTTGGCATAGTTCACTTTTTTGGCCAAGTGGCGACATAGAAGAAAGTTATTTGGAGCTGAGTGGTCTCAAATGCTAACAAAGATAACGTCGAGGCTGCGTCAGGATGCGCAATGAATTATTCGGCACCGCGATCCCACTGCATCTACCATAGATTTATTGATGGCAGCAGCAGCAGAGTCACGACTTTGCAAGCTCTGACTTTAGCTCGGATAAAAAGTTGCCTGGAACTTCCAAACTGAACTTCAATTAGGGTTCCTATGAAAACATTACTCTTGTGCATTTGCATGTCCTCACTCTGCGTACTCATTGCTTTATTTCCACTCGCTACGCTGTCAGCATCTTATGCCTAGGTTTTAGCAATAACATGAGTTTAGGCAACTGAGCTGACTCCACCAAAACATCAACTACTGTGAAGCTCTTTCAACCGTATCAGGTGTGGTTTGAGTGCCTAGCTTTCAGAGAAGAGTCTTAGTGCAGATTTTCAACTCTGATGGCAAACTAGATGGCAAATGTGTGCCAGCTATGAACAAAATAAGCTTACCAAGATGAAAAAGATTATTATCAGTATCTGTTTACTATTGTTCTAATAAGACCGGCATGCCTTCAAAATGGACTTCTCCACACAGCATAGGCATCTGTTTCTTGGCAATTCTACTACACTACATTTTCTAATTCCAGTTGGGAGAATAGATACGCGAAACTCCCAGTGATCACTGTGGAAATTTGACGGGCCAAATATTACTGTAGTGTGCTAATCTTCATCGTTGTAGCCACTGGCATGCACCGCGTGCTGGCGCATCTGAGGATGAAGAAGTTGGCCACTCGCTTGGCCACCCCTACAATTGGTAGAGGTGCGGAGCAAGTTCCCATCCATCCTGGAACTCCGCATATTGTCCGCTGCATCCACCATGCCAGATGAGACCACCTCGACCCAAGCATAGTCCTATGTTCTGGAGTCCTACGGCAGCGCGACCCATGCCTCTCCAGTGGCACGACCAACCACAACGTCAACGACTGGTTGTCAGCATATGAGCGCGTCAGCAGCTACAACAAATGGGATGACACTATCAAGCTGAGTAATGTAATCTTTACCTAACTGACATGGCGAATCTCACAACCATGAGGTTAACCTGCCATCTTGGTCTGCATTTAAGAAGAATTTTGCAGAAAAGTTTGGCCGTCCTGCAGTTCAGAAGCTCCAGGCAGAACAATGCTTGCGTGAGCGCACTCAGACCTTCACCAGTTATCAAAATACTTTGTTGGGCGAGTTGGTACACATTCATTATTAATTTAAACAGCGCAAGCAAGAAGACAAAGGACAAGATAAAAGGAAGCCACAGTACAAGCGCTGACTCACAACTATGCCTAAGCCTTTACTCCAAGGCCCAGATAAAAACAAACGACGAAAACAAACAATCACGTGAAACAACCCCTGGGTTCACCTGCTGCACAAAAAGTCACTAAAAAAAAACATCTCTTAGCTTGAAAGAGCAAGAGAAGTCTTGCTGAAACACTTATTGTCCGTTGAAATAAAATATAATTCAACTATCTCTCTCGTCATCTTTTCTTGTGGCGATACAAAATCCTAACCTGGTCAAACATAGGAGTGCTCTTCTTCTCCTTCTTCGAATTGTTTCACAAGAATGGCAATGTGAGACCAGAAATGTTTTGTCCTTGCCACTTTCCAAATTGTTCCGGTGTTCCAGTAGTCTCTTGTTAATACATCACCCTGTTTGTCCTATATAACAGGCTCCACAAAAAAGTGGAAGCCTGTACACAACACCAGTCTTGCATCCAACAAATGGGTCTCTATGTTTCACCCCACATTCTTGCTTCTTCGATTCTCTTTCCCTTTGAATAGCTGGGCAAATCCTCTTCATCTTGAGAGAGGCTTTCATTATTACAGCGCAAAGACGGACGGAGCTGTTGTGTCCTCCTCTTGTTCCGTTCGTCTTTGCGCTGTAATAATGAATGTATGTAACCAACTCGCCCAAAATGTTGTATTATTGAGAGAGGCGGTCAATGCAACGTCAACACCATACCTCTTGCCTACATTTTTGAGGCCATGTGAAATTCTGTGCACATACGGTACCCCCGCAACCTTCCTCTTTTTCTCACTCATGCTGGGCAGGGATTTCTGTCTGTGCGTTCCTTTAAGGCTCTTCAGTACCCAGCAACTGGCCTCATTAATAACCGACTCCCGATAACCGGCCTTTGCAATTCTTGCCAATTGTCTTTCAAAACTTCTGCCCATGCCATGGTAGCAAGATTTCTTCAACGCATTTAACAAGCATGTGTTGATCATCCCATTCTTCACTAATTTGGAATGCCCCGAATTAGAGCTTAGCAAGGGCTTCACCAATCTTGGGTTGTATTCCCAACAAGCATGATCCTCACCAAACTGGCAGTGGACTACGCTCGTCCCAAGCACGGCGTGATAAATCGAGCCAGGCTTATCAAGCCATCACGGGCACTCTGCCAAATTCGCTTCCCGCCACCACAGCAGCTATCAAAAGTATAGTCAAAAGATAAACACACCATGACGTTATCGCTGTGCAGCACCTTCGTGCGCTGCCAATAAATGAGCTGTGGATTCGACCGCCGAAACAGAGGGATGCGCCACCGACCAAAGGATGTTTCACATGCAAGCGAGAACGCTCGCGATTTCTGCCGTGGTGATGCAAAAACTTTTTTTGAGCTGTTGCGACGGCGAGAACGACGCAGTTACAACAAGGACATTTTTCGCTCTGTCGCTGCCGCTCGTCACTGAGTTTGCTCAATCGCTTGAATGTGAACTGGCCTTAACGCTTTTTTTTTATTATTATTATTTTCAGGGGCAAAAGTGGAGTGTGGGTTCATTATGCGAGTGGACTGATTACGCGACAAATTTGCCACGATCGCAAGCATTGCCTCAAGCCAATTTCTGTATATTGAATTATCGAACTATTTAGTGATTCTTTCGAGTTTGATATATCTGGGTTTGAATGTAAACTTGCCAATAATATTGCATGTGCAAAGAGCCGTGAGTTTTCTCTCTGTTACCTGGATTGCTGAATCAGCATTTATATGTATGCTGTTCACGATTTTTTTTCCTTTGGCCATGACTGTATTTCATGAGTAATTTTTTAGTTTACTACTGTGTTTACATTTGATGTAACCAACCCTTTCCTATCTTAGTACTGAATAGGAGTGACAGTATTTTAAATTAATGATCATATTGCTTAACCCTTTCGCTGTCACGAACGCACCGGTACTTTTTCGTGCTTTCCCTCCACAGTGTCACCGACGTAGCGGTACGTTCTTTATCGTGCGTTTGAAACTTCGTGCCTGAGCGCGAAGCTAGCGCACTTTAGGTAGCCTACATGTTTCACCGCGGCGCTCGGCTTAGGGTGGCGACATCTCCTGCCAGGGTTGCCGATTTTGGCCAAAAAAGGGCCGTCAAGCTTGGTGGGCCGCCATTTTGGTCCCCAGCTTAGGAGTGGCACACTTTGTATATGTAGAACCCGGGTGAGCTGAAAGGAGACATTGGCCAAATTAACTGATAAGGAACATTACGTGGATTTTTGTGGGGATCACAGCTTGGTTATTAAACCAAAATGACATTCCTCAGTAGAAAATATTGTTAGCCGACGCATTGTTTCAATGTGTATCATTACTTGGTTGATGAGCGTCTTGTACCTAATATGTAGATAAAGTGTCCACAGCCACTGTGCAGTTGTTTTATTCTAACTACAATACCACAACTGCTACATAAATTGAAAGCTTATGTAGAGTATAATAGCAATAAAATTATTGTAATTAGTTAATTGTGAATAAAAATGAACTTCGAGCTGCAATATCAAGTAACTATTGTTGGATACCTTGCGTCGACTATAATTGCGCTTGACTATTTGCAATTATTTACTTGGCATTCGTTAACAGTGATTAAAAATTGAACTTCTGACTATAGCATCAAGTCATATATCATTGGATAGCTTATACAGAGCATGTTTGTTCGCACTACACAATTGCTGGTTTAGTTAAGAACTGTTAACTAGTTAACTGAGATTAACATTTGAACTCTCCTTTAGTTATTTTAGTTAATCACCGTTAATTAGGTAATCTTGATTATCACTTGAACTTTACGCCAAGTCATATATCCGAGGATAGCTTTTATCTAGCACGATTGCAATACACTGATTGCCGGTATTTGTTAATTGCCATTATTTATCTATGATTAAAAGTTTAACTTCAGGCAATAGCAGCAAGTGATATATCATTTGACAGCTTATACAGGGCACGTTTGCACTACACTAACTGCCGGTTTAGTCAAGAACTGTTAACTAGTTAATGGTGAATAACATTTGAACTTTAATGTTAGTTAATGACCGTTAATTAGATAATTTTCATTAACGCCAAGTCATATATCACAGGATAGCTTGTATCTAGCACGATTGCAATACACTAATTGCTGGAATTTGTTAATAGCCATTTTTAATTAACTATGATTAAAAGAATCACTATAGACCTTTTTAGTTTCGATGCCTGGGTGCAGCCATCTTAGTTCGCTGGTGGCGCCCCGTACGAGCCCAACTGGGAACATCCGCTCTGGCTCCTCTTGACGTCATCTTGGGCTGTGGTGTGCGTGTTGATGCTGCGATGCGGCAGTGTAAAAGTGCTGTTTCACGGTGCTCGTGAAAGCTATCCGACACCTTGGTGCTATTTGTGATTTGTTTGAGCGTGCCAGCAAACCGTATACCATCCGTTTGACATAGCGGCAGCTGTTGGAAACAACACTAGCAGCCGGGGTGACTGTGAAGGACTGCGCTCCACTTCGGCAGTGAGGATGTATCTGTTACATCTTTCACGATGCATGTATTTTCGATTATATTTTATAATCGCAATGGTAAATGTACACACAAATACAGCGAATGAACCGTACGGGCAGCTACCGAACGCGGAAGGAAGATACTACGAAAGATGCTTTCCAGTTATTGTTGCATTGATTTAACAAGAAGCGCGAGCCATTTCGATGTAGGAATGAGCTGTCCTGCTTCAACAATGTATACTTTCAAGTTAAGCCACGGTTCAACACCAGCACGTAAATGAAGTAATGTCTAAAGTACAATACGTCGACATTTTTATAAAGCCTTGGTGTTCGCCCTGCGGCGCAACAACATCGTATACCCCCGTCCCGTACCAGCATCGTTTGCACGACGTATTGTTGAGCAAAATGTCGAAAAGCGTGCGCTCTCAGCTGCACCATGAAAGAAGACAAATTTGCAGCACATAGAGCAGCGCTTACGAAAGCGGCGCCGCCCACTGGCGCGGCGGACTACGGCACTCTCGTCGAGCGCTACTCCCTAGTCGTCGCTAGGCCTAAATTGTTTCGCATCGAAGGCACATACGACGACGCTATGTAATTGTTCAGCGCTAGAGTAAATGGTCTCTCATGGAACTGCCTTACTGCCAATCCCATAGTATCAGTAAAAGAAAGATGTAAATTTCGGTGACGCCTTAGCAGCGGAGCCAGCGTGTAGACAATGAGCCGTGGGCCGCACCAGCGGCAATGTGTTGCGTAACTTATTTGTATTGCAATTATAAATAACACGGTATAGGTCAGAAATCCGCAAGAAAGACTTTTTTTTTTTGCTGTTGGCTTATTGCTTAAGTGAAGAACAGATTTTAGCAGGCTCTTGTGTTGGCAGAAGAGATTCCCCGCATCGTTGGCGCGGAGGGCTTGCAGGAGGCACGGCCTGTCCAGCGTGCGTGGCTACTACGGAGGAGAAAGTGAAATGGGCATCATATTCATGAGTCTGTCATTGGTACTAAGTCTATCTGGCTTACACAAAACACTCATAGGCGAATTAAATAAGGACAGACTGGAAAGCGGTGAAGCAGAAACATATCACAGCCGAACTCAGACTGTCGATGCATGCTTCCTGCATTCGCTTTCGGCAATCATATATAGGTATATATATATATATATCCATATATATATATCATTACTGAGTGCGTGGTAGAAGTAGGCGGTAGGATAGTGAGAGAGGATACCGGTAAGCTGTCTAAGGAGACGAAAGATTTGATTAAGAAACGCCAGAGTATGAAAGCTTCCAATCCAACAGACCGGATCGAATTGGCCGAGATATCAAAGCTAATCAATAAGCGCAAGGTGGCTGATATAAGGAAGTATAACATGGAGAAAATTGAGCATGCTGTAAAGAACGGGGGAAGCCTTAAAGCGGTAAAAAAGAAATTGGGCATAGGCAAAAACCAGATGTATGCGATAAGGGACAAGGCGGGCAAAGTTATCACGAATATGGATAAGATAGTCAAAGTAGCCGAGTTTTTTTTTAAGTAGGTTATGAGATGAAGGATGAATAAATGATTAAATGAATGGAAAAAGGTTGGCTGATTATATGAAGTCCAGAAGTGAGCGATGATGAGGTCCCTGCATCCAAGTGACGTATGAGGCAGGATTGGTTGCTGAAAGGCCAGCTATGTTCAGGTGCCGGATTCGTGTTGGCTTGAGTGCTTGAGTGAGGAGTTCCATACAGATCTCTACAATAGCCAGAGTAGTCAGGACTGTAATGAGATGAGCGGTAGGGAAAAACAGTCAGACGTTCCACCAGTGACGAAGGACGAGGTCAAGAAAGCATTAGAAATTATGAAAAGGGGGAAATCAGCTGGAGAGGATCAGATAACTACAGATTTGCTGAAGGACGGGGGGGATATCATGCTAGAAAAACTGGCCACCCTGTATACGCAGTGCCTGGTGTCATCGACGGTACCGGAAGCATGGAAGAATGCAAACATTATCCTCATTCACAAGAAAGGGGACTCTAAGGACCTTAAAGAATACAGACCAATCAGCTTACTGTCTGTTACGTATAAGGTATTTACTAAGGCAATCGGTAATAGAATCAGGACAACCTTAGACTTCAATCAAGCAAAGGATCAAGCAGGGTTTCGGAAACTGTACTCTACTATCGATCATATCCATACCATCAATCAGGTGATAGAAAAATGCTCGGAATATAACCAGCCCTTATACATAGCATTCATTGATTACGAAAAAGCATTTGACTCAGTTGAAACCTCGGCGGTCATGCAGGCATTGCGAAATCAGGGGGTAGACGAGCCGTACGTGAAAGTGCTGGAAGATATATATAGAGGCTGCACAGCAACCATAGTTCTGCATAAAGGAAGCAACAAAATTCCCATAAAGAAAGGTGTTAGGCGAGGAGACACAATCTCCCCAGTACTATTCACAGCTTGCTCAGAGGAAGTATTCAGAGACTTGGAATGGGAGCAGTTAGGGATAAGGGTAGATGGAGAATACCTCAGTAATCTGCGAATTGCTGATGACATTGCCTTGCTAAGCAACTCGGGGGATGAACTGCAAATAATGATTGATGACCTAGACAGGAAAAGTAGAAAGGTAGGCTTGAAAATCAATATGCAGAAAACTAAGGTAATGTTCAACAGCCTCGGGAAGGAACAGCAGTTTACATTAGGTAGCGAAGTACTGGAAGTAGTAGGCGAATATGTCTACTTAGGACAGGTAGTAACCGCAGATCCGGACCATGAAAAAGAAATAACAAGAAGAATAAGATTGGGATGGAGCGCATTCGGCAAGCACTCGCAGATTATGACTAGCAGCTTACCGGTATCGCTAAAGAGGAAAGTATATAACAGTTGCATCTTACCTGTACTCACCTATGGCGCTGAAACGTGGAGGCTAACCAAGAGAGTTCTACTTAAGTTGAGGACAACCCAGAGGGCTATGGAACGAAAAATGGTAGGGGTAACATTAAGAGATAGGAAACGTGCAGAGTGGGTCAGAGAAATAACTCAAGTTACCGACATTCTAGTGGAAATTAAGAAGAAGAAATGGACATGGGCAGGACATGTAGTGCGAAGAGAGGATAACTGATGGTCGCTTAGGGTAACAAACTGGATTCCAAGGGAAGGAAAGCGTAGCAGGGGGCAGCAGAAAGTTAGGTGGGCGGATGAGATTAAGAAGTTCGCAGGGGTCAAATGGATGCAGCTAGCACAGAACCGGCTTAAGTGGAGAAATATGGGAGAGGCCTTCGCCCTGCAGTGGGTATAGTCAGGCTGATGATGATGATGATATTACTCATTTCAATTGTATGCAAGATTTTATTTTTCATCTAGCCTGAGTGATTAACTCATCACTCTATGTTCTAGCTACATTTTACTGAAGACCAGTTTGAGCCGCGAATATTACACGAACTCGAAAAAAAAAAAAGCAGAGGCCCAACGCAGTTCCGTCAATCTTCTCTCACCGACCTGTCCTGAAGCAAAGGAAGCCTCTTCGACAGAGACATGAACCTCGCGCTGATAGTAGTCATTTCTGTGGCTTGCTCTTTCCCCACTTCCATTTATGAGAAAACAAGAAAGTATAAGAAATAAATGTTAATGTATAGTTGTCCGATATTATGAGATAATTGAGATATGACTGACAATGTAAGTCAATGAAAGTTGAGGTATAGAAACGGGTTATGGGACAGCATCAGATTAAATAGTGATGGTTATGAATAGTGATAGCTAATGATGGTGACTGTTACGAATATTAATAATAAATAGTAATAGGCCCAGATAGTGAGGTGATAGCATTTGTTACAGATAGTGACAGTTATGATAGGTCACTTGACGGCATTAGTAGATTTAGTGATAGATAGGATAGCGATAGTTAATGATTTGGCAGTTTTATGCTTTTGCATTTCCGCACGTAGGAGGCTTGTGTGCTACCTGCTTTTTTTTTTTTTTTATTGTTGCGTTCAATAAAATTACGCTCTCTTACATAGCGCATGAGACAGCATGCTTGCCCCAGAAATGCAATGTGTCGGCAATAGGGCCCACCACTTCTCCCAGTGTACCCTGCTGTCTCTTAACCACACGCGAAGTCAGTAAGTGCCCGCATACTCATACAATTATTTAATTCCTCCATCAGCATCATATCGAGACTGCCGTGGCAAACTTGTTCCTTGCCCCGAAGCGGCAAGCAACAGCTCAGTGTTTGGTTTTATACAAAATTAAAGCAGATTAATGCGGGTCGCTAACTAGCACAGTGCCATTACACTTGGTCTAAGCTTTCCAATGGTATACGGTTCGATGCTGCAGCTAAAATTTTGGTTTTATTTGCAATTTACTAAATATCAATTAATTTGGTCCAGTAATTGATGAAAATACATGTACAATGAACCAATAATCCAAACTCATGGTTGGTCACGTGACATATACTATGCTTAGGCAGATAGCTTCACAGTAGCGAAATAAGTCCTGCTTTGACCTTCTCTGATCTTGAAGTTCAAAGCACCAACCTGGATCGTTTTCCGAAATTTTACCGCGGTGACCAGATTTCCCGCTTTAAAGAAACAGAGAAAGTCAGAAACAGTACTAGATTAGGTGCACAAAGTAAAATATCTTATCATGTGACTTTAAAAGTGTCTGCAGCACAGAACTCGCCTGAAAGCTTTATCAGTATTTCCCATTCAAAACGTTCTAAGAAGAAACCAATCTCTTCATGAACGTTACTTTCGGCATTCTCAATGCTTTTCTCGCAATTTTTAAAAACTTTCGTGCTCTCCTGGAGCGAAGACCTGGCCCAAAAGCTCGCGCTTCACTCACTGCTGCGGCCGGCCGGCGGACGCCAAGGAGAAAAAGCGTGTCGTGCGCAGCGCTCTCCGCCGCCGCGCAAGGAGAATCGAGGAGGAAAGCGCGGCGCGGAGGAGTGTCGCTACTTTCAAATTATCAAGAGACTTTAGTAGACACGACTCAGTAGCTGCTTTCGCTCTCTCTTGCCGCGCCCTTGCTTGAGGCTAGCAGCAGCAAAGGAGGTTGCTTTAGCCTCTTTCCACCTTCCTCCGTCATCATGATTTCCCAACGTGCCATTTTTCTCCGTTGTGGGCCACCGGATATGCGCCCTCCGTGCATGCAGTTACTTTCGAATGGCTGTCCGCGCGAGACCGATTGCGAACTGGAGCGATGGCTCTTTTCATTATAAATACGAGCCAGGCTCGGAATTGGACTCTCAACAAGTATCGAAAAACTTTTTCGTATATTATATATCCTTATTTATGTAATTTATAATCAGGCTGATGATGATGTTAATTAACAATACCTGCAGAACACTGAAATGTGCATATTCCGATGACTATGTTATTTGTATAGCAATCATAATCAAAAATAAATCACTATGCTCGTTCCCTGAACCCAAGCCGACATTGGGGGTGGGTCATGGCCAGAAACATCCGACAGCAAAAGGGTTAAATAGTACATATGAAAAAATCAAGAGGAAAGAAAAAATTCATAAAATATTATTCTCAGCATAGAAGAGCACAATTAAAGCATAGGCAGAAGCAAAGAAATTTATGGCATGACATTTTATTTAAAGCTATCGTGCTCAATGCATATTCAAGTGCTATGAATTACATGCCTTTTAAATAAGGTTCTTATCAGCAGTTAGCTTTTAAGGCAAGTTCTTTGCTTAATCAGAAACTAAGAGATTTCAATTGGCAGCTATGCCACCGACACCTGCGTAAGGGCAGAAAAAGCAAAACTACATATCCTTGTGCAAGAATATTCTAACGAAGAACACAAGAAAAGTACACGGGACAGCCTGTGTACTTAGTTTTTTTTGTTAGATTGGCACCAACTAGCCCAAATGGTTACCATGTTAAAGCAATGGGCTTGTTTATTGTGCATATATATGTGTTCGAATACCCGAAGATTCCAAAAGCAGTTCGCTTTTCTCGCAGCATAAGGACCTTTTTATTTGGTGGAGGGAAGGCAAGGTGAAGGCAATCAAACAAAGACTATGTTTAAACAGAGGGCAGAGCGCAGAACAGTCTGAAGGTCCTTCTCCAGGGGCTCTTATGAGGCATCAAATGTCCACTTGTTAGTGGTAACACAAACCCGAGATGATAGAGAGCCCTCTCTGCTAGGTCCGAGTGTGCTCACAGATAGCTGAAAAACCTCAAGCTAGTGGCGTTACATACTTTAGTAGGCGTGTGCTCATGAAAACGAGACATTTGTCATACGTTGCAGCGCTCCATATGATCTGCACTCTAGTAGATGGCAGTGCTTTGTTCTGCGTTTTGTTTTCAATTCTTTTTCGCCCTTGTAGTTGAACGACGCCAGGTGTGCACGTCCAAAGTTACTGGTACAAACCACTGAGTGGTGATGATTAAACTTGGTCTACAAATGAACTTTCTCTCATTTGGCGCAAATTACTGCTAGTGCCATTTCAAGCCCCCAGGTTTGCAATTTCAAGCACGGCCCGGGCAGGGCCAAACCGCAATTTTTAGGCCCGGCCCGGGCTTTCGGGCCGGCCCGAGCCCATGCAATACTCTACTACAGAGCTTCACGTCTTCCTTCAACCTTCCTCACTCAGCTCTGGGTCGCATGTCTGTCATAGCGCTCACAATCAATAGCGGTACAAATGCAACTTTGCGCTAGCGTCTCTATCGCATGCCGGCCTCTGATCGCCAAGTCATTGCTGATAACGTAAACGATATGCGTCGCTGAGGTGTCATGCAGCCATCAAACAGCCCATGGGCTTCTCCGGTTGCTTTATCACTAAGAAAGATGGTTCCATCCGGTTTTGTGTCGATTATGCATGCTAAACAAGGCCATGCGCAAAGACGTCTATTCTCTGCCATGAATCGGCGACACTCTGGACTGCTTGCAGGGAGCCAAGTATTTCTCCTTTTTGGATTTGCGCCCTGGCTACTGGCAGGTGTCGATGGCTGACGCTGACCGCTCGAAAACTACCTTTATAGCACTGGACGGATTATACAAGTTCAACGTCATGCCCTTTGGTCTTTGCAATGCCCCAGCTGCTTTCAAGCGCCTGATGGACATTGTTCTCTGTGGACCCAAGTGGCAGACCTGTCTTTGTTATCTGGATGATATCGCAGTTTTTTCCTCACCGATGCTGGGCTTCAGTTTAATTTGATGAAAATAGCCATGGCTCAGTTCTGCTTAAACCTGGATGGTAGCGGAAGTTCCTTCTGCCTGCTACATTATTCCCCTATCACACCCTATCAGTGTAGAGTGCTACATTATTAGGGACACTTAAGCTTAGCCTTTAAGGGTATGACGCGAGGGCGTAAGCTACATATAAAGTCCCGTTTTAACTAAGCAATATGGACCTGCCTGCGTGCCCCAGGGGTAACGTGAATGCAAAGGATTCTGGCAGGCCGATTCTGATATTACTCTCCCATATGAAAAGAGAGGCCCGAGTTGGCAGCTCCGGCCCGTGGCATAGGGGTAATGTGAATTCAAATGTCATAGCAGGCTATTCTAAGCAAAGCAGCAAGGGGGCTAGTTGGTTTAACATTTCAAAAATTCTTGACACAAGAAAGCAGGAAACGCGCTTGTCCTGTGTACATGGTTCCTGCGTTCTTGTGTGTCTGTGTATAGCATAGCGTAAAAATTCTTGGAAAGGCTATTCTAATGTCACCCTCCTACAAGAAATGAGAAGCCCGAGTTGGCGCTCTTTCAGGCACCCATTGACACTGACGCTGAAGACTCGATTTAGCTGGCGTAGTGAAGCTTCCACTTCAAAAGTGTCACTTCGCTGCCTGAAAACTTACAATTTTATGCCATGTAGTTCCCAAGGACAGCATTCTTCCCAAACCTATCAAACTTCGACTTCGTACAGATGCTAAGAGTTCGCGAAGCTAACCTCCCTGAAGCAGCTCCGCAGCTTTATCAGCCTCTGCTCCTACTTTCGATGTTTCATCTTGAATTTCGCCTCTATCATCGCCCCTCTGATCCAGCTGCTTGCGACAGCTCCGACCTTTCCACCTGGACTCCAGCATGCGATAACGCCTTTGACACTTTACAGCGCCTTTTGGTTTTGCCTCCCATTCTCCGTCACTTTGATCCGACTGCACCTAGGGAGATTCACACTGACGCCAGCCGTATTGGGCTAGATGCCGTCCTCACCCAACGAAAACCTGATTTCAGCGAGTATGTGGTGGCATACACCAGCCGAACCTTGATGACAGTGGAGTCAAATTATTCTGTATTATTCTGTAACAGAAAGAGAATGTTTGTGCCGTTAGAAAATTTCATCTCTATGTGTATGGCCGACCATTTTATAAGGTGACCAATCACCATGCTTTGTGCTGGCTGGCCTCTCTGAAAGACCCATCCAACCGCCTTGCTCGCTAGGCTCTACGTCTCCAGGAGTATGACATTCATGCCATTTATCGATCAGGCCTAAAACACACACACGGACGCTCTTCCCCGCTCGTCATTGCCTGGCGCTTCGTCTTACCACGTCTGTGCCTATGATTTGTCGTTAATTGCCACTGTCGACATGGCCACCGAACCCGTCGATCACTGCACCTTTGGACTATCTTTCAAGTCCCACTCCTAGTCATTCATCCAGAGCACTTGTTCGCCAAGCCCACCACTTCTCCATTCGTGACAGCCTGCTCTATCGCCACAATTATTTGCTTAACGGACGGAAATGGCTCCTAGTCATCCCACGTCATCTTCGCGCCGATATTTGTGCTGCTTTCCGTGCTGACCCACAGTGCGCTCATGGTGACATATTAAAAACTTAAATGCGCCTCCATCTGCGGTTTTACCGGTGTGAAATGTATCACTTTGTATGGCACTTCATGCACTCTTGCCAATCTGGTATACACCGAAAAACTCCTCCTCACAAGTTCCCTACTTCATTGCCGCTGTTACCCTATCCTGCCCGTCCGTTTGACCTCATTGGCATAGATCTCTATAGCCCTCTTCCTACTACTACTGCTGGCAACCATTAGATTATTATGACAGTAGATCATATAACTTGCTACGCTGAAACATCACCGTTACCCTCTGCCTCTGCACGAGACATTGCTTTCTCCTCAAGAACCTGATTCTTCACCATGGGGCCCCCCGACACTCTTGAGGCCCTACTAAAAGAATGCCGCATCATTCAACGCACCACTACTTCTTACCACCCTCAGACGAATGGCCTGACAGACCATTTCAACTGTACTCTCAGTGACATGATGGCCATGTCACAACCCCCGGCCTTTCAAAGAATCTCTTGGCTCGGTATCACGGTCCTTACCAGGTACTTCAACAAACATCTGCCGTCAATTATATAGCTGAGCCTGTTACACCCTCTGCGGACTTGCGTCACCGTGGACGCGAAACAGTCCATGTGAACCGACTAAAGCCCCACTACAATCCGTCTCTCCTTTTGGGCCCATAAGTCGCCAGGATGGCTCTTTATCTGGGTGGAAACTGTAGTGTGCTAATCTTCATCGTTGTAGCCACTGGCATGCACCACGTGCTGGTGTCCCCGAGGATGAAAAAGTCGACCGCTTGCTTGGTGGCTGTCTACACCTGATGCTCTGCTGCAAGTTCATCCTGAGCAGCTAGATCCATCCGGGATTCTTGAATAATTGCACTCCTACACAACTAATAAACAAGACAATGTAGCATTTTTTTATATCCTCAACTATTTTAATTTCAGTGTTATATTTTGATATTAAAGCATTTTTTTTTTTACTTTCCTCGGGTTTCTTCGGAAAGTTCTCAAAGTGAGATTTTTTTAATTTCAAGGTAAACAAAATTTTGCATGCATCTGAAACTCCATTTAAATAAATACATTGTGGCATACTGTACAGCAGAATCATGCAAATACATCATTTGCAAGACTCTTCCAAGACTCTTGCGAGCCTCCTGCCTGAAAGACTAAACATAAAAGACGGAAAATTGCACGTGCATAAACCATATCTTCAAAAGTAGAAAAGGCATTATGCCCCTTTTTGTATTTTGATAAATTCTTTGTTTCCATTCCCTAATTTTATATGCATAATTTTTCAACATTATGCAAAATGTTTTTTTTCCCGAAAACTCTGAACAGATTTTTTTTTTTTTTCAAAGCTTAAGTAAATATACATTCAATTCCGGATATATATCAAGCACGAAGGGGATTGTGAAAACCATAGTTTAATATATAACACATGCTAAAAAATGAGCGCTTCTGTAGCACAGAAACGTCATTACGGTATACCCAAGCTAGAGGCACACATCCAGCCCGCCACTAGACTCGGGGCATTGTAACCCACTTGCCAAGCACCATGTCGCACCAGGTGCCAAAAAGAAGAGCACACCCCGCATGCCGCTCTGTAAACGCGAACATGTGCTCTAAATATTTGGTAGAGTCATATCGCAGCATCGAAGCTCATAATGCTTGCACCTAGCGTCTAGCACCGCGTAGTGCATGTTGACATCAAGACTGCTGCAGACAGTAATCTGGGAAACACCACAGCTCACTATAAGAGCTGCAATTTTGTTACTGGAAACTATCAATGCTATAACTCAGTTTTAAAAACAGGGTGCAGTTCTTAGTTTCCTTTAGCAGTGAAGCAGGCCATGCAAGAACTGCCGCAAGCCTCCAGTTGACTGGCTGTCCTACCCGCACGACAACTGGTGCACTGAACTCTGGCTTTCCTGTAGTATGACAGCAGAGTCGCGTTTTTCAAGTGAACTGTACGTTCACTTTGGGTGCACTCCGATACCCCTTAGTAGACGTCTACTTAAATGTCTAGCCAGACGGCCGCCAATAATGAATGAATTCCAATTCCCGCGAAGCCGTCAACATCGATTAACAGAACAGAAGTACGGCAGACAGCACATGGATTTTCACAGCTGAGCTATGGTGGCTCCACAGCCGAACGAATCATGCGCTTCGTGACTGCCGGATCATGCATATCCACTACCTTTCAAACGTGAGTAGTTCTGTTAATGCATATGCGAACTGGTGGCTTTGCGGCTTTGGCGGATTTGTGGCCACGAATTGCTGACGCTAAGCTGTGCCATTCCTGTTCTAGCGTTCCAAGCTCGTTCGTGCCCCCTGCCCTTCCTGCTGGATCAACCGTAATCGGCAGTTCATCGCAGGGAGTACATCGTCGCCTGCATCTTATCAGGCATCTACAGCGTGCTGACAAACACTGCGATGCAGCCCGTGTCGTCACTCTGGGAAACAGCGCCACCGTGCACTACTTAAAGGATCACCTGCCACTGTGTTCTTGGGATTTGCAGCCAACTGTGCCATTCCTGTTCTAGGTAGTATTTTATTTTTTTTACTTCATTCACCTGTGGCTGCTTATCCCCGTTCTGAGCGTTTTATGCGATTTCCGTGAACAAGATGGGTATCGACGTCTGCACCTACCGGTTGCGAATTGGCACATTTTTTGCGTGCCGAGGGACGGGAAATAGCAATGCCGATTGTTTTGGCCCAATTCCGGGATTCATTCGTGTTCCTTGCCCTAGACTATCTCTTATATGCTTGTCGTCATGCTTTGCTCTCCTTCTGCTATGCTCAGGCGATATTGAATCAAATCCTGGCCCTAAGATTGATGACGTTCTCGTGCTAGTGAAGGAATGCCATGATGAGACTACTTCTGCCCTAGCTGACATTAAAAAGGATATCGTGGACATTAAATCAAGTATTAGTTCCTTGGAACAAAGCATTGGTAGCATGTCTGATGTGAAAAGCAATGTCGGTGCTGTCAATGAATCGCTACAACAGGTGAAGTCCGGTATATCAAAAACGAATGAAGAAATCGTGGATGTTGTGGACGATATCAACAACCGAATGCGAAGAAACAATCTCCTAATCAAAGGTCTCCCAGAAAAAGAAAATGAGGACTATGAGGAATCAGAAAAAATTGTGAGGGAATTCTTCTCCGCTCATCTTCAGATAAATGCTGGCGACATTGAGCGCGCCCATCGAGTAGGGCAGCGCCGAGACAACGTTCAACGCCCCTTGATTGTTAAATTTCTAAACTTTAAATCAAAGGCTGAGGCACCACGTAGCACTTACAAACTTAAAGACCTCGATACTCCTAAGGTTTGGCTGGAGAAGGATTTCTCCCCCAGGGTACAATATGCCCGAAAGATGCTGCGTGACTACGCTAAAGCGAGCCGTTACAAGAAGGAGCGCTTCAGTGTTCGATTCAACAAGCTTCACCTACGCGGCTGTATCTACGAGTACAATTCATCCACAGGCAGAGCAGAGCTGATCACACGTACGACTCCCTCCGAGCACTGACTGCCTTCTTCGCGTCAACCTCAAGCCACTCATGTATCAGCAATTTCGATTCTTCTAGCTAACTTCCGCAGCATTCTTCCAAAGGTTGATGTTTTAGAATCCTTTTTGCACACATACTCTGCTGACATAATTATCGGCACAGAAACGTGGTTACCTGACGAAGTTTCCAACAGCGAGCTTGCGCTTCCAAGTTCTTTGGTGCTCTTCCGCAAAGACAAAGATAACTACCAAGCTGGTGGAGTTATGATCGCAGTAAAAGATGATTACCAACCTTCTCTTGTGCAGATTGACACACCTCTCGAGTTGATTTGGGTATCTGCTTGCTTTCAGCACATCAAATGCATTTTTGGGGTTTGCTATCGTCCCCCTGATAGCAGATCTGATTTTTCTGAACTCCTGAACGACGCTCTCGAACACATTACAACAAAGTTTCCAAAGTGTATTATTGTCTTAGGTGACGATTTCAATTATCCTTCTATCAATTGATTATCTTCTTCTATCTGTTCTCAGAATAATCGCTCTGAATGCGTTTGCTTTTTCCATTTGCTTCAGCTGCATCACCTTTCACAGCTGGTTCAGCAACCCACGCGCGGCAGTCATATCTTAGACTTACTCTTAACTAATCATCCCGAACAAGCTACAACGCGCGTCCTGGAGGAGATTAGCGACCATAGGCTGGTTCACTGCTCCTTAATGATGCCTCGGACTAACAAAATAAAAGAAAAGAATGCGCGACTACGCTCATGCAGATATGCAGAAAAATAATCATATATTTTCTAGTTTTTCCCCCTGGTTTGCAGACACCCTTGAAATGCGATCCGCGAACGAGAATTGGCGCCCATTGCGTGATAAGCTCAAAGAAATTGAATCTACTTGTATTCCACAATTCACAATCAGAGCAGGATCCAATGACCCCTGGTTCACAGCCCATGTGAAGAGAAGCCTGAATAGAAAAAAGAGGGCTTATAAGAAAGCTAGTCGAACCAATTCACCGCTTGACTGGGAAAGATACCATAACCTTTCGAATTTACCTACAGCTGCAATCTTGGAAGCTAAGGAAAACTATTTTAGCTGGACTCTCCCCAATATGCTTAAAACCAACCCTAAAAAATTCTGGCGCTCAGTTAATCCCAAACCCGACCAGACTGCGCCTATCCTAACGGACGAAAATGGTTGTGCCTATTCCTCTCCATTTATCGTTGAAATGTTTAGTGAACTTTTTCGTCAAGTGTTCACAAACGAGATGCCACTTACCAGTTCCCATGTACTCACTCCTTCGTGTACAGTTTAAGTTCCCCCTAATTGTAATATCTGAAAACGGTGTAGCGAAGGCGATTGACAGACTTCCGCTTTCCACCAGTCCTGGCCCCGATGGCATCACCTCCAAACTTCTCAAGCTAACATGCCATAAATCAGCATTTCTTTTGTCGCTATTATTTCAGCAGTCACTTGACTCAGGATGCGTCTCGGATGACTGGAAGATCGCTCACATCATTCCTATACATAAGCGGGAGCTCGTTCTGAACCTACCAGCTACAGACCCATTTCCCTGACAACAATATGCTCCAAACTCACATTATGAACCATTTAAACTTAAATAATCTGCTTCTAGAAAACCAGCATGGTTTCCAGTAACAAAAGGTCACGTCAAACGCAGTTATTTGAATTAGTTACTGACCTACATCATGCGCTACATATGTCCCTTGACACAGACGCAATTTTTGTCAATTTTTCAAAAGCCTTTGATCGTGTTCCGCACAAACGTTTACTGTTAAAAAATAAAAATCTGCAGCTTGATGATAACATGGCCAGATGGATCGCTGAATTCTTGACTAATCGTTTCCAATCAGTTAAGATAAATGATTGCATCTCTAACCCTGCACGTGTAAAATCAGGTGTCCCACAAGAGACAGTTCTCGGGCCTTTGCTCTTTTTAATTTATACAAATGACATAGCAAGTAACATCAACTCATCAATTCGCCTTTTTGCAGACGACTGCGTAATCTATAAAAGAATATCTAACGCGGAAGATGCACATACGCTCCAGTCTGATCTAAACAGGCTAACTGAATGGTGCCGTACTTGGCAAATGAAAATTAATGAAGAAAAAACTAAACATATAAGATTTTCGTCTGTTCCAGGACCGTTACTTAGCGTGTACACAATCAATGGTAAAACTGTTGAATCTGTTCCTTCTAGAAAATATCTGGGTGTTCATTTGCATTTTAATCTCTCTGGGAATGCTCATATAGACCTCATCACCGGCAAAGCTTTTAGAAAACTTGACATGCTAAGGCGCCGTTTACACCTCGCAAGTTCTAACACAAGACATCAAGCTTACACTACACTGATAAGGCCAACCTTAGAATATGCTTCCGTCATATGGCATCCTCACCAGGACTCCCTTTCTAATCTTCTTGAATCCATCCAGAATAAAGCAGCAAGATTCATTACATCATCCTACTCAAGATTTCAGAGCGTATCATCAATTAAAGTTTTAAACCTACCATCGCTCGCTTTCAGAAGGAAGTTTGCGCGATTATCATTTCTTCACACATTATACTATAGCAATTCGGAATTTGCTCGCTCCCATCTTCTTCCTGCTCCTCACGTCTCATCCCGGCTTGACCATGCGAACAAAATCCTCCCAATTTTCGCACGAACAAAAAAATACCAATATTCACCACTCACTCTAGCAATTAAATGAATAGAATCAGTTGGTGTCAAATATCGCTGTTTTGACTGATTTATCAGAGTTTCAAGCAGCATTGCTAGCTTCTTCAGACGCATCGTAGTCAATTTGCGCGTTTTTGTCGTTTCCTATATAGCGTTTCCTTTCCTTGATTCTTTCGGTGTCATCTGTGTTTCAGAGTCAGTGAGATCTCAAATGTTTTATCTTTTTTCTGGTTTTGGTTTCTGTATTCATGGTCAGCTTTGTAATGTCTGTCATGCGCGATGTGCATGTTTTTCCCTTTGCTGAAATCGCTGCACATTTTTATCTTTTTACAGTTCTCTTATTATGTTGAAATGTTGCTTGCCCGACTGTTTTTTCCTAGTTTTGTATAAAGATTACTATGACTAGTTATATACTTCCCTCACATACCACCATAATATCATCTGTTATCCTGTTTTTGTTCTACCATGATTTGCTTCCACATCCCCCCTTATGTAATGCCCTATTGGGCCTTTAGGGTATTTCAAATAAATAAATAATTAAGCAGCCTTCATAGTCTTGAGATTCCTAGCACTGCATATTCCCGAGTCGCACAAGAGAAACGTGCATTGTTGTTGGGAAAGGTAGAGGCTGTAGGTCTGTGTACAATATGACTGGCTTATATTTTGATGATGATGGTTTCCTGAGCCTTGGTTATATAGACAAACTCATCGATTTCTGGATACCTCGCCGCATGTCACGACCGCTGGTGTACGGCACGCAGATGTTTTTCTCTCATTTGCAGTAGTAGCCGTAGCAAGCTCTTCCGTACGTCTAACATCATAAAAACCTCGCGTGACGATGCTGGCCTGTTTCACATTAATTTTAGCCTGCATATTGTTGAAATTTGAGGCAGACAACAGGTGTAACGGTACGAATCTGGTTTTCTTTTGCTGTAGTGGCGATACACATCGTCTTTCGTCGATAACATTTTAAAGTTTACAGTGTTTTGTATCTTTTGTGTTTGCAGGACTGTGTGGAGGAGCATATCCAAGAAGAATGTACATACACTTCAGCATCAGTAATAACGTCGGTAACGTTGTCTTCCGAGAGCGGGCCCAATGCGTGAGCAATACAGCCTGCTACAAATAGGGCCCTAACACAGGTAGACTGACTGCGAGTCGATTTATACTGCGACGATGAAACATGCAGTATTGCAGCTGAAAAAAATCTCCGACGTGTTAAAAACGTGTTTTTCACCTGCATAATTACAAAGTTTTAAAAAAGCAACATTATAACAGTTATCCAAAAGTTTTAGTTCCCTTTTTATGCCGCGAGGTGGCATGAGGCATAGACACATAGATGTTGCAAAATGCGAATGTGTAGACTATGACGTCTATGAAGCAGTCTTCTTCCAAGGGAACTTCCAATCGTAGTTACGCCTGCTTCAGCAAGCACAGGCATCACTGTTCCATTCAATTGAGGTTAAGGGAGTCTGTGTGGGTCGTACACTGTACACAGACGCGATCATTTGTCCAAATTAATCAAAGCAAGCCCGCTCATGTCCGAATTAACGAGCGTCTGACACCATTAATTAACATGGGCATCGGCTGTGACCGCGTTGATAGTTAGAATAATCCGAATTTCCCAATTAACACATTTCAAATTTAAAGAGATTTCACTATACAAAAACACAGCCCTCTGAATCATCTGCTTCTTACATAGTCCCAAAACAGTTAATCCGGAGCCCTCCACTGACTACAGTACCCCTCACAGCATGCATCACTTCGGGACGTTAAAGAGAATGTGTTTTTTTTCTCAAAAACAGCTTAAAACGCCATTCTAAAATTAGCAGTACCAAAATGAACATTCATGCTGCAGAAGTGGACAGGATATCGAACATGCTTCTGGTGCCTTGCATCATACTTTTTACTACTGCTGCTGCCTTTTTATTTTATTTTCCAGATGTAAAAATACAGCACAAAGAAGGACAAGGACAAAATGAAGATATATGGGACACACGAGCGCTGTCCTTCTTTGCGCTATATATTTCCATCGTGAATAACCAACACGCTCAGACTGCTACGGTACTGATATTCTTTTTCAGGCCACGGGACCACCGTCTTCACAGAAATTCATGCCCAAGGAAACACTCCTATCCCTCGCTTTTCTTCTCCAGAAGCAAAAGCGTATATAAACTTCGCCAGTGATGGCTGCACTGCCCAGAACAAGACATCACATCACATCATTTTATTACCTTAAAGACCCCCAGTTTGTCACCTTGTTGAAACGTTGCCTTGGCTTGTGAACTGAGGCTCCCCATAAACCCTTGTTCAGTTCTCTTTCATACTGCGCAGCCATCTTGCCTCTTTATAACCTAGAAGTGGAACTAGATTTATAAGCTTACAGGACAAACTATTTTAAAGCACAGATCCTGGGCACCCGTTCCTGGCTTGAGTGGTGTCAGTGTAACCAATGGACAGCTATAAGGTGGCACTGGCCAATGTGACGCAAAACATTTCGCTCAGCCCCCTCACAACATAGCAGTCTTGGTGGTGAATGACAGCATAGGGATCCTGAGAGACCCCACTGTCGAGCCCTGCGCTTAAAAGTGAAGCTTAAGTGTCTCAAAAAATTTTGGTGCACACTGAGAACTTGGTACACACTACACTTGGTGCAGTAAAGCAAAAAGAGTGAGAAAAGCAGAACAAGTGAATCCAAATCACCACTCTCACATGTTCAAAAAATGCAGTGCTAACACAAAGAGTACATATCGTAAATTGTCAGTCATATTTTTTTCTGAATTTTCGCTTGGTTTTTACTGAGTGAATCTACTCAGCAAAAAATACAGGAAACTCCGCACAGTTTTTTTCCCTCAAAGCCTTATACCTTATAATTCTACTTCCACTTATATAGTATAAGTTTTCCAGTTAGCACTGCTACTTTCAGCACCCATTCCCGAGGAAAAGGTAAAAACCCGTAGAAAGCAAAAACAAAAGTGTAAAAAATTACATAATAATGTGTTCAGCAAATTTTAAATCTTTGTGTGACCACTACTTATGTAGCTTTGATTATACCACTGCTACAGAATATTTATTATTACTACTACTGCAGGCTCACGTCACCTTAATTTAAGCTTTCTTATATCAGTACAGCAATGCAAGGCCAGTCCCCATATAGTTTGACAATGGCCCTACCGTTTTGGCGGACGACTGAGCAGCTCCACCATTCTCATTTTTGGAGTGCAGCTTGATATGCTGCAAGGTAAAAGAGAAACAGGTTATCACTTTCAGCTAACGTTAGCCACAAAGAGTTGATCAACAATAGAAATGACAAATGCACTTATTTTTCGTGCTGTTTAACGTTCCCTGATGTGTAACAAATGGGCTCAGACAAAGTTATTAATTAAGAATACTGCCTTTTAAAGGATCCAATGACCAAAATGGGGATTTATGCACTACTTGCTAGACAGGGGACAGGTGAAGGACAACGCACTAAGCAAGCACCTTGTGTAGTGTGTTGCACCGTGCACTTGTGTAGTGTTTTGTCTTCACCTGTCCCCCGCCTAGCAAGTAGTGCATAAATCCCCATTATGATCAACCGACTGGCCCTTGTGTTAGCATTGTTGCTAGTGAAAAAGTTTTTTTTTGTTTCTAGGGCATGCATGATTTAGGAGCATAAACAAAACAAGAAGCCATGCCAGCTGTCTGCACAAAATGATTACACCTTCACAACAGTCCTCAGCAGCTGCGCCATTGCTCATGAAATGTCTCCTTCCAAGCATTTTTTGTGGATCAAAGATGTCCTCCCGCCATCAGAAGCCCAGTCTACCACCATTCAGAAACCGTGTGAATGACACCGCCGCCATGCACCATGGCTGCGCGCAGGCTGGTTTCCTTTCAACAGCACCACCACCGGCTGTGGCTGGCAAACAATTACGGTCTCACTTGTCCACAGTTCGCCCATTTGTCCAAGCTTTGTGCCCTAAAGCTATGTTCACACAGGTGCTAGAATCCCTCTTTAAAGGAGGGCGACTGCGTTCAAGTTATGCTCTTGAGAGGCTGCTGGGCGTCGCAGCATCCAGCTTTTCGCCGCAGCCTCTGGACAGGGGACATCTCAGCCTGCTGGCACGAAAAATCCCCAAGACAGAAAAAAAACAAGCCACAGGGTCCGAGCAGATAAACAGACCTTGCTTGCGAAAGCTCAGGCAGCGGCATCAGCTAACAGAGTCCCGGACTGAGGACCCGACCAACCCCATCTCATAACTCGTTTTCCCAAATAAATGCTTTATACTACTACTACAGTGTGGCACTGAATAAGCATTCTAAATCTGTCATTGTGACTGTGAGCCAGCAGCAGCAAGAAGAGTGGCCTAGCCCCACCCACCAAGAGAGCACAGTGCTGTTCTGAAAGCAGGGATTTCGTGGTTTTTCTCGCACAGACTATCCACACACTGGCCTCTCAGTTTCCCCCTGTCAAAAGACACAACAGTGCATGGTAAGACCCTTAGATGCATCCAATGCTTGACCCTGCAAATGTTCCACTGGCTTTTTGCATGCAGCCTTTCTTTTTACTGCCACGCTGCACCAGGTGCGGGTGAATCACCACATATGCATTACAGTCGTGCCCCATTAATATGACCCCCGTTAATATGGACGACCCGAATTATGGACAGTTTTTCTGGGGACGAAACCTTTTCAATGTATTTATGCCTCGTTAATATGGAAACTCGCTGTCCGGACAATGGACAGGGGAAGAATGCACGCGCCCCACTTGGGCCCATGTATTTTTGTCTCGTTAATATGAACAGTGCTTGGAAAAAAGCAGAGTAGTCCGAATGCAAGTTAAAGAAGGGCGCGACGCCCGCGAACCTACGCGACAGCCGATACGGCGGGATGCCTGAACGAGTCCTGTGGGGTTGGAAAGAACCAAAGCAGGCGTGTCGCCGTTCTAAGGAAGGGGGAGGGGGGGGGGGGGGGGGGGGAGCGCAAGAGCGGAGAGGAATGTACACAGCAAACCGAGGGTCAGCGTAAGAAAGACCCCGAAAGGGGGGAACCAGGAGAGTTCTGGGTGCAGCAAAAGTGTCGCCGCAGTCGGGAAAACAGCAACATGTGGTTGCAATAAATTCTGCTGAACGTGAACAGAGAGGCTGGTAAAAGCGTAAGAAAGAAATGACAGCTAGAGTAGCGGTGGGAACTGAATTTTTCTTTCCCAAAACGCAATGTGTGTTCCATGAAGCCGTTAACGCTTTTCGGTGAGAGTTAAGACACACTCGCAAAGTAGAGCGACAAAAGAAAGGCGACGTACGAACACGCAACCGGGACCGGGCGTCCCGTCCTGGACGCGCTTCCCTCTCATGCTTCTGGTTTTCGTCCCTGTTGCACTGCCGAACTGCCAAACTTTGCACACTAGGCGGCCCGTATGTCGGCTTCGCTTTTAGTCAATGATGCGGCCTTGACAAGGTCTGAGCTCTTCGTAGTCGGCTAGCCGTCGTTCTAAACTGTACTTCAGCTTGTAGTGTTTGTTTTATGGGAACGCATAAAAACGGCGCAAAGAAGATGGAATGTTCGATAGCTTTCTGCATAGCAGCTTGCCAACTTGACTCCCTCGCTTTCTTACAGAAACAGTACAAGGCAAAAAAAGTAAGAATCAGAAGAATGGAAAGGCATAAAGGTTAACTAGGCAAAAAAGTGCATAGCATCAGGAGCCTGTAGCACTCAACTTGAGTCTGGCTTTTGGCATGGCGGGAGTTAACCACAAAAGAACAGAGCTGAACGTAGGCGCAAAGAAATCTGTGAATACAAGCGGCAAAAGCCATCTCAGTCAATCCAAGCTGCGAGGGACTATTATCGACAGCTCAGCTGTTTCGTCGCCTCAGGAGAATCTCAAGCAGCTACTTAGCGGCTACTTTGCTCAGTGAAGAGGCCATTTTGGAAGTGGCGGTGAGTAGAGAATCAGACGCTGATTCATCGGCCAGTGAGGAGTTCGTGCTCGAAAGTTCGACCAACACAAAGCCCAACATCACGGGTGTCATGGTAAGCGAGTCGCTTCAGACTGCACTACAATTTTTCGAAGAAAACAATGACAAGGATAATGCACTCAAAATTGCCGGTGTTCTGTGAAATTTTGAGTCCGGTGCACACCGTTATGTACAAAAGCAGTCGTTAATTACAATGCTCTTTTCTCAATAAAATTCTTTTTGTTTTTATTCATGACTCGTTATTATGGACGACTCACTTTATGGACAGTTTTGGTCGCAAACGAAAGTGTCCATATTAATGAGGCACGACTGTATTCATAAACGCACGGGTGATAAGCAGTCATGTTGAGGACCAACCTTGTAGCATGCCGACATCTCGGCAAATGTCTTGTCGCAGTATTTGCACTCAAAAGGCTTAATGCCATAGTGCCGGTTGTTGTGCTCGTTGAGCGACTGCTGCCGGGTGAACTTCTTCCCACACAGGGTGCACACGAAGGGGCGCTCGCCCGTATGCGTTCGTTCATGGCGCAGCAAGTCAGCTGAAAGAAATCCCGCCTTCTGTAAAGTGCACTTGAGTTGTCTAACTAAAACTGTGCCATAAAGCTCTCAATTGAAGCCTCGAAGACTTGCATCACCAGGAAAAGAGGGATGAATACATACTATGCAGAGCAATGAAAATGCCCTCACCCTTGGTGAGGAAGCGGGAGGGGCAGATGGTGCAAGAGTAACGGCGCAGGCCCTGATGCCGCTGCATATGCAGGCGCAGTTGGGAGCGCTGGCGAAAGGCCTTGCCGCAGTGCTCGCACAGGTGGGCCTTGTAGCCCAGGTGCACGGCCATGTGTGTCTGCAGCACCCCCGACTGGGCAAAGCGCCGCTCGCACACCTGGCACTGGTAGGGCTTCTCGCCCGTGTGCCGCCGCATGTGCGCCACCAAGGTCTTCTTCTCGGTGAAGCACTGTGCGCACTGCTCGCACCGCCAGGGCCGCACGCCCGAGTGGGTCTTGACGTGCCGCTTGAGGTTGCCCCGCGTCGAGAAGCTGGCACTGCACTCCCCACACGCATACGGCTTCTCCCCCGAGTGGGACCGCTGGTGCACTGCATGTATGCTCTACTCCTGCACTCCTTGTTCCAAGCACCATTACCAAGGCTATTGAGACGCATTAGCCAAACGCTATAAATAAAGTCTTAATATCGCTTAGATTCATGGACCGGAATGAAGGCTGACATATGTCAATACGTACGAACATCTTCCAAGAGAGAAGGCCTCAAGGTGGAAAGCCACCTGGCTTACTCCAGCCCATCATAAACACGAACCCTGGGAGATCCTGGCTTGCAATTTGATGGGGCCACTGCTGCGCAGCAATAAGGGGTATAAATATGTGCTCGTAGTTACGCGCCAATCTAGCGCTTACCCGCTGTGGAAAAGCACTGCAGGGGAGATCATGGCAAAGGTGTCAGAGGTGTTTTGTAGTTTTGGCTTTCTCGAGCGATTGCTAATTGATAACGTCACATATTTCACGTCTGAAGTTTTTCGTGATGTGTGTGCGGCAATGGGTGTACGGCAGGAGAAACCCACATGCTCCCATCCCCAGTCCGATGTGAGCGAGCGCCAAAATTGGGACATCAAGCTGCTCCTGGGCGCATAGGCGTGGTCGCATAATGATTGGGATGAACACTTGGACACCATATCCTTCGCTCTGCGCACGAGTGTAAATCGCTTGACTAGCTTCACGCCGGCTTTTATCATGTTTAGCAGGGAGCTGAACACGCTAACGGACACGATCCTGACCCAAAGGTCAGATGATGTCCGTAAGGTTGAGACCAATGTCGACGACTATGCACAGCGATTGCGAGAGTGTTTGGCCAGTGCTATTAAGGAGGCGAGCCACAGCGGTGAGAAGGCTAGGGCAAGCCAGAAGGCCAGCTACGGCCAAGCCCACAGAGACCTTGAGTTCCAGTTTGGACGCACGGTTCTGAGGCGAAATCATGTTCTCAACGATGCATCTGCAGGATTCGCAGCCGGCCTAGAACCCTGATGGGCCGGGCCCTTTGTGATTGCAGAGAAACATTTGCGGCTGATTTATCGACTGAAAGACTCGAAGTCGGGACGAATAAAAGGACCCATTCACTTGGGAGAGCTGAAGCAATATTTCCAGAGGGAAGACGCTGTGGAAGACGAACCGCCCCACATTCAGGAGAGCACAGAGGCGGGCAATGCCAAGAGCAGTCTCTACCGGCATTGCTATAACACATGCAGCCAGTGAAATTGTTGAGGCTGCATGCATGATAGCGCACATGCAGGCCCCAAGCGCGGTTCTTGCCTGCACAGTTCGAATCCGAGCTGTTGATGTAGGAACGCCAGACGCGCGAGTTCGCGCGAACTCGCGCGACTGGCAGTTTTTCCACGATGAGAAGACGGCCCTTTCCGCGATGTTACTGTGCGCAAGGTAGGCGAAGTTGCCGAATGTCGCCCGCAAAGACACGAGAGGTCTCGTGTGAAGTGCACATTCCTGTACGCAAAGCCTGTGCTGAGCACGTTCAGACGAACCAAGCCCGCCGACTGGTCTTATTTATGACACCGGCACTCTGGGTCCACGGGCCACGAAGAGTAACGTTTTTCTTTTATCCCAGATAAAGCACCAGCTTCCCATTCTTCACAAAGATCATCATGTAATACTAATAAAACCATTGCTTTTCTTTACACTAACATCAGAAGTGTTGTATCAAGGGTTTTTGAAATATCTTCGCTGATCGACTCATGCTCCGCATCAGTAATAGCACTAACTGAAACATGGCTCACTGACTTAGTTCCTGATAACACCATTTTTGTCACTGAAATACGTTTTAGTATTTTTCGAAATGACAGACAAAATCATAGAGGAGGTAATGCACTCTTGGCGGTAAAAGACGATTTGTTGGCTGTACCTGTGATGGTTAGTTCTTTTCTTGAATGTGTATGGGTTTCTTTAAAGTGCTTTTCAATTGATGTAATCATTGATGCTATCTACCGTCCTCCTAATATGACTGTTTGCTTTTCTGCTGAATTTAATCGAATCCTATGTGAAATTTGTACGCATTTCCCTAACTCTACACTGCTCATATTTGGAGACTTCAATGTTTCTTCAATCATGTCTTGATTTTTCGCTGTCACAACTTATCACCAATCCCACACGTCGCACATCAAGCACCGCCAACATTCTTGATTTATTACTAACAAATAATCCTAATATTTGTTCAGACATAATTCATTTACACGGCATTTCTGATCACGACGCAATAACAGGACGCATTACCGGTTCCTTTAACGAAAAGAAAACTACTGTTAAACAAATCAGATGTTACAACAGAGCTAATTATGAAAGAATTAACACTGAATTAGATTATTTCGCTGTCCAGTTCAAAAATCAATATTTATTGCGCACTGTTGAGCAAAATTGGGATTTATTCAAAACTACCCTTACTAACCTTATCGACAACTTTGTGCCTCTTACGTCCATTAGATGTAGCAGCAATACACCATGGTTTAATCACAAGCTACGGCGTATGAATAACAAAAAAAGAGAATGGTAGTTTAGGCATGTGGGAAAAGTATAAGAAATGCCACAGAGAATACCAGTTATTATTAAAATCCACTCGATGTCAGTTTTTCAATCATGACTTGTCCTCTCTGTTAACCAACAACCCTCGTAAATTTTGGCGCATCATAAATCCTAGCTTTCATCCTGACATTTTGCTTTCCGACAGTAACGGCGTCATAATCAATGAATCCGATTGTGCTCAGGTTCTTAATGTTACCTTCTCATCAGTTTTTACCAACGAAGACATTAGCTCATCTCCTATTTTAAATACATTTCATGACATCTGCACGCCTGACATAGTTATTAACGAAGCAGGTATTTCAGTTTTATTAAACAATCTCAAAATTACAAGTAGCTCGGATCACCTTGGCTTTAACAATAAGATACTAAAAAATACATCCAGAAGCATCTCCGCTACTTGTCCTGTTTATTCTCGCAGTCGTTATCAAACGGACTACTTCCTAATGACTGGCGTGTAGCAAAGGTAATACCTATATTCAAATCAGGTGATCATTCCTCCCCACTTAACTATCGACCCATCTCGTTAACCAGCAACTTTTGCAAACTTCTAGAGCATATCATTCATAGCCAAGTCCTTAACTACCTCGAAGATCATAACATTATTTTCAAATATCAGCACGGTTTTCGCAAGAGTTTTTCATGTGACACTCAACTAACTGGCTTTGTTAATGACTAACAATCATCACTTAACGCAGGCTTTCAGGTCGACGCAGTTTTCCTGGATTTTTCAAAAGCATCCGATCGGGTCCCTCATCACAGATTTTTACTAAAACTAGCACAGCTTAACATCCACCCTTATGTGCTCGCCTGGATTAAGGACTTTCTTTCTTCTAGATCTCAGTATACCTCAGTTAATAATTCTAACTCTTCTTTGACTTATGTGACATCTGGTGTACCCCAAGGAAGCGTGCTTGGTCCTTTGCTTTTTCTAATCTACATTAATGATTTACCTGCCTGTGTAACATCTAGAGTTCGTCTTTTCGCAGATGACTGCGTAATTTACCGTAACATTATTATTGACAGTGACCGCCAATTCCTACAATCTGACCTGAACGCAGTAAGCTCATGGTGCTCATCCTGGTTAATGACTTTAAACGTTTCTAAAACTAAACTTATATCTTTCACCCGTCGTACCGCTCGCATTTCAACCACTTACATGCTCAATGACAATGCTGTTGAACTAACAAACACTTACAAATACCTTGGCGTGCACCTTCAGTTTGATCTAACATGGCATCACCATATCGACCTCACCCTAGCTGCTGCTAACCGTTCACTTGGTCTTCTTAAACGTACTCTCAAACATGCTCCTATACATGTTAAAAAACTTGCTTATATCACTCTAATACGCCCTAAAATTGAATATGCTGCGGCTATTTGGGACCTTGATCAAGCCTATGTTATCACCAACATCGAATCCTTGCAGGACCGTGCTGTGCGTTTTAATTTTTCAGACTACTCGCCTTTCACTAGCGTCACAGCATTAAAACGTGCTGAACTGGAAGACATCATGTCGTCGTAAATACGCTCGGTTAACACTTTTCCATAAGCTTTATCGCCATCCACTACTGCGCAGTGATTTGTTTCAGTCACCTGATGTCATTTTTCCACGACTTGATCATGCCTTCAAAGTTAAACGCACAAAGTGTCATTTATCACCTTATGCCAATTCATTCATACCTCGCACTATCATTGAATGGAATAACTTGCCATCGCACATCGCTACAGAAACTAACATAAAAAAATTCCAAGAGCTACTTCGCTGTGACGGAAATGTCTAGAATATTTGGTGTTGTTTTTCTTTCCTCTTTTGATGTTATATTTAATGGTTCTTGTTGTAATTGTTGCTAATTGCATCATGTTTTTTTTACAATTGTATCCCCCCCCCCCCCCATGTAATACCCTCCTTTGGAGGGCCTTTAGGGGTAACCTGAATAAACAAATAAATCTGCGTTCAGGCAGCGGGGAGCGGCGAAGGTGATGTTTAGTCCACCAGCCCAGTGGCTGCACAAGCATGCAGTGGTTCCTGGAACAGCTCGAATTCCAGCTCGTTCTTGGCACAGCTTGCATTCAAGCTCGAACGAATAACTCACGAACGGGAGGGCAAAGAGGTACCAGCACACTCTGACCTCTCCCACCACAGTCTGGGATTTCCTGTACTCAAGCACACCGGTTAAACCCTGGCTGGAGAAGATGAACGAAGATGAACAAGCCCTGCCTGCTGCCCTGGTTGACAATCCCCAGAGCGTCGATTCTGCCTGAAGTGAGGGGCGCAAGATTCCAGCCTTCAAACTTAGCGCCTTCACCGACTGCGGCCTGCCTCCCAGGGGCACAGCCTAGTGTCCAGCGGCAGGAGAGCCGAAGAGCCAGTCCAAAGGCACCAGAGGGTCGAAGCAACACACACTTGCACCCTGACGGATGCCTCGATTGAGGAAGGGAGGGTGTGGGAAGGCATACAACATCACCGGCCCTCACTGGCACGCCGCCAGGGCCCTTCCCGTCCTGGCCACGCCATAGCAGCGGCAGAGAAGCGAGAGGCCTCTTGTTCATGATCACGTGGGCAGCCTCCTTCCCCTCTCTCAGGTCTACTCCGGCAGCGCCGTGCGGTGGGTGTAGCGGTGGCAGACGGCAGTGAGCGAGTGAGTGAGTGAGTGAGAGTGAGTGAGTGAGTGTGCGTATGTGTGCACCGAGGAGTGAATGCGAAGTAGGCGGACGCATCCACGACACCAACGGACTCAGGTGAACTCTGCTTGTTGCATGATCGCAGGCGCGGCCGTGGAAGATTGATGGAGAGCCCCTCCAATAAATGGTTAACCCTTTGGTCCTCAGTGTTCACGCTGTTCATTAAGGCTACCAGTGTGGTCTGGGCTAGTAGAGTGGCGTTTGGCTCTGAGAGCGGAGCCGCAGCCCCGTAGAGAACCCCAAGACATTTTAAATACGTACATTTCCCGAGTTTAGCTAATGCGAATGCTGTTGCACTAAAATACTGTTGCAACTATGGCAGTTTGCTTCGAAGTTGCAAATTGTTGTTGGCTAAAAACCAGACAGCACCAGTAGGCTGCAGATTTCCCCAGAAAGCTCTTTGATCACACCATTTGAAAATCTTCGTTTAAAAAAGTGAATAGATTTAGTACACACTTTTCGGATGCTTATGCACTGTAATGCCATATGTAATTGGCCAATAAAAGCTATTTGCCATTGACGTCGATGCTTTCTGAAAAGCATTTCTTTTCTTGTTTTGCTGCTGGATCTTTTCAACTGATTTTGTTGCCAGCTGGTTGTGCATTCTTGAAAATTGCAACTTGGACACAGTTGACGGTAGGCACTACCATTATCCATAAAGACCCAAAGTTTGTCCAACTTGGACTACTCTTTTTTGGTATGTGGGTCTTATGGGAAGTCTGACAATGGAGATCTTTACATGCACTGAGATGAAATGACTGCACAAAACGTGACCAAAAATGCGAGACACAATAAAGACAAATTAGACAATTAGACAATTCAACAATCCAACATCCATTATTATTCCTATTGTGATAGCACTTGCACATTCCCCGCTTCCAGTGCCTGATAGATTTTCCCTTCATTTACATACAAGCAAGCATACATCCTTCACATACAAGCAAGCTTTGGCTGGCATTTCTTGCAGTGAGCTCCATGTGTTATCAGTGTGGCTCCATAATTTCTGTGGTGCTTGCATCTTGGCCGAAAAAAACTGCGATCAAATAGGCCACCCAGTTACCTGGACACACCATTGCCTAATGCAAGAAATGCCCGCAAACATTTGCTCAAACCAGTATATAACGATACACTTTAATACACAATGCATGTGATGCAAGATTACTGGGAATCCCTCCAGTATTGATGCAATAGGAAATCGATAACAAGTCTTTGAATTGCCTATCTCAGCTTTGTTTTAGTCATATTTTAAACGTTTGTTCATTCTTCACAAGTGCACATTAAAAGGAAACCATACAACTAATAAACTTTGTGCACGTTACCTGTATCATCGTTATCTTCCCTCCCTGCCTCGCCTCCATGCTGCCTTACTGCCTATAACTCCAATGCACTTTACACATTCAAGACGTACTACAACGAGCTACTAGACAACACATTTGTAGCTTTGATTTTGGTACACTTGATAACAGTCATGCACTGTTTTGGCTAGCCCAAACACTTCATTATAAAGCTGCCACTAAGGCAACACTTCTGCCTGAGTGACTGCAAAGCTGCATGCCAGCCCCACCTGGATGACAGCACAAGTTGCCATTCTGCGGCCATTTTTTGACTGCAAATAACCCAGCGAATGAGCACTCACCAATGAGGTTGTTTTTGGTGGAAAAACAAGCACTGCACTCGGTGCACGCAAAGGGCCTCTCGTGAGTCCACATGTGGGCTGCAAAGAGAAGGCCATCACCTCTTTCGACCATGGACCACAGAGGCAGAGCACTGCTTCTGCTCATGCATGCAGCCTTGTGTCATTCTTAGCAGTACCGCCATTGTAGGTATACAAGTGCTATCCGAGGGAAGCAAACAAAGAAAACACTTGCTTGTCAGCGAAGAATTGTTTGGCAGCTCTTTGAGGCAGACATTGCACTGCTTGGCTTTCCCTTCCCTGGTCTTCTTAGCTCGCTTCCTGGTCTGAACCACTATCACCTCCGTTGTCTCAACATTCTGGAAATCGGCCACCATGCTCCCATTACCATCCGAGGCAGAGAGGGAAAAGGAATTCAAAGTCTTTTCGCTTAAAGCCGAAGCCTCCAAAAGACCCAAGCAATAATGCAAGAGCATAGAGCAAACATAGCACACTGTACTTGGTGCCTACATTTCATACCGAGCCAGCACAATTTTAAGCACCTGCAAATTCTAAAGCACCAGTGCTAAAAGATATCAGCTACACATAACTAGTACAATGCACAGATCTGTGGGCGCCTTCTCACCTGAGCCAAGCAGGCATCTGGTGTTGAATCAGTACGTAATGGTTCAGCTGCTCCTGCAGCTCTTTTTCCACCTAAACCAGCATTTCTTTTGGTGTAACCTTTGGCAGCAGACTTTTTTCCAGAAGTACATCTTTTTCTTTGGGGCTTTGACTTGGGTACATACTCCGGGCAGGACTGCCACCCTTCTGATTCATTCTTGTGCTCTGGGAAAGACACCTTTTCCTCTATCTGGGAGTAGAACATGCAAAATGCTCATGGCAGGCGGCTAACGCCCACGCTACTTCAAGTTTAAAAATTTAAGCCTCCACACATCACTAAAATTTTGCTAAACCAGCCATGGCTCATGACAGCAGCTGTATTAATGTGGAAGTATTTCTTGTCTTGTGGGTGTGTCGGCACGAACTGACACTAAAGAAAAAATATTGTGTCCATGTAAGGAATCAACCATCATCCTTCCATTCCTCAGCAAAAGTGTGCAAACCACTACTTCAAGCCAAATGCCTAAAGAACACAATGGGAGTAAGTAGACAGATGTGTGTTACCATATGTTGACACAAAACACCACAGCTCTTGCCAGGGAGCATGTCGAATTACCCTTGATTTACAGTAAGCACAAAGAAACTAACATCATCGGCAGCAGTAAGAGAAATACATTACCGCACCTACTCAAGTGCACATTTATTTCAGGTACACCGCCAGCTGTTGACAGAATGAGCAATTGCACGTGACTGGCTGGGCCAGAGCATGCACCTAGCAGCAGTCATACCAATGGCATTAGCTTGTCACTTTCGCCACACACAACAGGATTAATTATCACTAAGCAATGCCTTACTTACATTGAGATGGATTCTCCCTTTACTAAGCCAAATTGTGGGCTGCTTTCACTAAGAAAATGGAAAATTATTTTTATTTCCATTAATTTAACAACTCCAGATGAAGTGCAGCTGTCAATTACAATTTCAAGACTGTAAGCATAGACAATGAATTAAGTGATACATATCAGTAGATCCTGCATGCAAAAGACAAAGTATTAAAAGCGAAACTATAAACAAAGGCTACACATGGGCTGTTGAGAGTTTTTTTAAGCTGGCATTAACGGATTACAACTGCTTGTAATAATTTGTATTGTTTCACAAAAAACAAAAAGTAAGTACAGCGTCTAAAGCATAGCAGCCGTAACTGACTGCAGTGACGAAATAAAGCAAACACAGCCTCCAGCTGGCAAATCCAGTCCACTGAGCTTTGTGGAAACAATGCAAACAGTGAAAATGCCTGCCATTCACCTGTAGGACACTGCTATAGTCCGGCTGGGGAAGATGTTGGGGTGTCACGTCAAAATTGGGGCTGTCTGGCCCCCGAGTGGCAATGAGCAGGACTGCAGAGTCCTTGGGCGTCACAGTCAGGCTCTCCTGCTGATCCAGGGGGCTGAAACCTGCTGCCTGGCTCACAGGAGACTCCAACTCAGCAGACAGTGCCAGCAGCTCCTGCTGGTGGCCTTCGGCAGAAGCATCGAATCCTTCTGAAACAGTCACAAAGCCTTTTTTTTTTTTTTTTTTTTTTTTTTTTTTTTTTTTTTTTTTTGCAAGCAGACTGCTCTTGCTTAGTCGTTCATTGATGTTTTGCAAGCTAACAGTGATGTCTTGACAAGCATAAAAAAAATAATCTCAAGAAAAAATTTCTTAAGAGCATCAGCTACGGCAGCTTCAAGCAGCACCATCTACTTCAAGGATTTTGCTCTACTATTGTGGATTACAGGCACCTTCACTATATCTGGTATATTTCTTCATTGTCAGTTGTGAAATTTTATAAACGTGTGCAACACAACACGACGAGTCACTTCACACCAACCGGAGCCCCCTGCGACAAACCATTTCGGCCGTAATAGCCATCTGAAGCTCCTCAGAATGCATGGTCTGGGGACAGAAAGGTCATCGGAGTGAACCGAACACATATTTTGAGCTTCATCTCATTTAGTAATGTTATCCTCCTGGAACATGCCAGGTGATTTGACTGCTTCGAACATTCCAGATCAAATGCGAATACATCGAATAAATGTGTACATCTCGAGACAAATCTTTGACACCATCCAGGACCCTACCTGACAAACAGTCTGGCCATAATGGCCACCCAAAAATCCGCCATAGTGACGGTTTTGAGGCAGAAAGGTCGTAGGTGCAACTCATGTTTTTCACTTTTTTCAATTAGCAATTTTATTCTTTAGAAGGTGCCGAATCATTTGACACCAATTTGAGTATTCTATGTCAAACGGGCAACCCCCAAATTTTCCCCAAATGCTGGTCCCGGGGTGATCCCACTTTAGTGGTACCACGTTAGGCATGAAAGAATAAATTCAGCTGCTCAAGGAACCCAAAAAGCACTCCAAGAATTTCAATGAAACAAAGTCTGAGGATGCCTGAGGTAGATGCCTGTAGCACATTCCATTGGCCAAAACCAGCATGTTATCTGTAAACTGTGCAAAGATATATGAAAGCACACACAAACAGTGGTTTGCTAACTGTTCTTACAAGCCATGCCTCAGTCACTGGATAATGACCTACAGTCTTAACAAGCAGAGTGCAGAACCCCAACTTATGCAGATGTTTTGGGACGTTCTGCCTCACCATCAGCGCTATTTTTACCTGTACGGCAAGCTCCAACGCCACCTTTGTCTGCTGCACCAGCTACAGCGACAATTTTGCCTTTGTCTCATGATCTTCAGCCATGCGGGCCCAATACACTTCGAGTCAATGAGCACCTCTGCACAGACATCTGGCGTGCTCCCAATCGAAGACCCCTATGTTTTTACTGTGGTGAGCCCAGCCATCTCTTCCGACAGTGCCCTTATCATGAACTAGGCCTGCAGGGTTTTCCCCCCCAACAGCGTATGCCTTCTTCTCAGCAGCGACTATCTCCTTCTCCTCGCTCTCTCTCTGCATCATCCCAGACTTTCTCATGTGGGGCACCTGGACGATCCCCTAGCCCCTGCTGGGAAACTAAAGACAGTGACCTGCAGGGCTGCAGGGGCAAGGTCACTGGAAGTCATCGCGATGAAGTCCCCCAACGACGTCAACTGCCACGGGCCCTACGAAAACCACGACAACATCGGAAATGCATAACCACCTGTAACTTGGCATACCTGTAGTTTTGGATGGACACAAGATAAGTGCATTGGTGGGCACCGAAGCAGACTTCTGTATTTTGAACAGCAAACTGGCAACGTTTTTTCAAAAAGTTACGACTCCATGGTCCGGCACAGCAATTCGCACCGCTAGCGGACACATAGTCACCCTGATAGGGCATTGTACGGCTCGGGTGCAAATTTGCGACATCAAATTTGTTGTTAAATGCCTTGCCTTGTACTCCGGGAGTGTTTGCGCAACTTGATACTTGGTGTCGATTTTCTGGAGAGAATAGGCAGCATAGCATCACATTTTCAACAGAGAATGCGGATCATGACTCAGCCATTCCACAGTCTTGTTCGGAGCTGAGAATTTCCGCAGACAATGTTTCAATTCTTGTCCGGACTAGTGTTTTTGTGCATGTTGCCTGCGGACGTCAACATGATGGGACAGTGCCCATCGAAGGAAATCATTTTTAGCTTACATATTGTATCTGTGCAGTGCGAACCCTCATCCACCTTTGTCGAGGACAGTCAGAGGCCATGGTCACTAATTTTTCGAATTAACACAGACACCTTTTCACGCTACGGCGATCGCCTTCGGCAACCCATTCGAAGAACTTTCAGCTTGCTCTGCATTTGAAACCGTGAGCCCTTTGCCCGGCCCCCTCGATTGCACTGATATTAGTTCAGAGCTCTCCACAGATCAGTATCAGACAGTACTGAGAACCTAGACTCAACCATTAGAAGCATGAAATGAATATTAGTGCTTTTGCATCATCCCTACAAAAGGAGATGATGCCCATATTAAGGAAAACTTTCCACTTTATGCTTAAAGTTGTTTGTTTGCATTTTTCAAATTTTGGGGGGTAAAGATTTGGCACTATTCTTCAACTTAATAATCAGAAAGAAATTGGGTTTTTCATGGAAACATTCCCAAATTTAGGCTTTTAGGTTAAATTTGCAAGCTGTAATAATTTATACATTTCTTTAATGAGAGTGCAACAATTAGGGATGTTTCAAACTGGCAAGCAGGGAAAAATATTCCGGAATTCCATGTTTCCTGGGTGGCAGAAAAGCGCCAGTCTTGGAATCATACCGGCTGGCTATTGACTCTTTCAATGCCCTTGTTAACATTACATTACTGTTTCTAAATGAGGCCTGTCCTGTTTTTGGAACTCTCTCAACATCACAGCTACTATGTTCTAAGCACAATGTCAATGCGGTGTTTGTAGCCCGTGGTAGTGCACAGTTGCGCCGTGCCAGTAGTCCATAACCATCATCAGTGGGGCTTGCTTACAGCAAGCACTGGTGAAACTTCTCGCAAAGTGAGTGTACATCGTCGTTCATGAAAATTACGAGAGATGGGTAGTCATCAAACTACAGGCTCAGTAGCCATTTCTGCAATGTATCCAGTACGGCTCTGAATTTGCATGGCATCAACAAGGTACTCGCCTTTTTCTCAGATGTTCCGTTTCAGAGTGCAGCACCGTAGTGGGGAACTTTTCATGCAAAACTCTCGACAATAAATTTTTACTAATGTGGCGCTACTCCTGGGTAACATCGACAAAACACCTCATGCCTGATGACATGTAGGATATGTCGACTGCTTCTGACCCGCATGCAAAATGCGGAGTAGTAGTTCCCATGGACAGAATTCTTCCAGAAATTAGAGGAGAATCGTTTTTTGTGCAATCTTTGAGTAGATTATTCGTGGTACGAAAATTGGGTAAAACTTGGTTTTACCAGACTACACAAAAAACCCTATATATACTCTGGGTAGCCGGATCGCTCACTAATTACAATTTGTGAAGAAATCCACAGGATGTAGTAGCAGGCATTCCTCACCTGTGTACAAGTTTTCAGATCTATATGCATGAGTTTCCAAGTAGGGTTGTGACATTTTTGCTTGTGTTTCTTGGTCATCTAGAGTGACCTTCAAGCAAAACAGATCAAGTGTAAAGTTAGCAAAACAAATCCCCACCAGCATTCTAAGCTGAGCTTGGCATCACAGGTATTTCTATCACTGCAAAGAAAGCATGCAGAGAGCAGTTTGCGGAATCCTTTGCAGAGTTGTGTTGCCATTTCAAATAACACACATGCCCACCATGATCGGAAAAATCTCACTATGTATCATAATTCAACAGTAACAAATCAATTAGTCACCTTCATGGATGGCGGGAACAGATTCCTTCACACAGCAGAACAGAAAAAAACGTCTCTACATAAGCAGTTCAACCTGACCTCGTCTGTTCCTTAGGCTGCAGTGTCATAGTAGCAACAGACTAACATCCTGCTACCTTTGAGGATGTACAGCCAGTACTGTTGTTGTAAGTTCCCAGTTTTGCCTCCTCGGGTGTCCCCAGTATGAACTTCTTTAATCACTCTTTTGGTACTTCCAAATGCCTGGGGTACAAGCCCCAGCAAAATAGTTTGTCTGCTGTTCTTTTACCTTCATCACTGATCAAAAGCCATCCTCAAATGAGACTTAGTACATCGGCATTTTTTCTGTCACTTTCAAATAATCAAATTTCTGTCACTAACACCAGTCATTCAACAACTCACCCCAAATATTTAAGAACAAGTTTAAATGCCAATTTAAAACTCTGCTTCAAAAAACTGTTGGCTTTAGCACACACTTTTCAGGTGCTTACGGGCTGTAGCATCGAAAAGCATCAGCAAATAAAATCTGTCACTATAACCTATTATTGTCTGCTATTGTCGTCACTGTCTTCTGAAAAGTGCATTTTTATCTTTTAATTATCTCTACGAATATCATGCCTAAGAATAATTGCTACTGTGTCTTCTCAACTGATTTTGTTGTCAGACGGTTGTGCATTTATCAAAAATCTCAAAGTTTGCAACTTGGACACAATTTAATGGCCACAGGCACTGCCACTATCAGTAATCACCTGAATTTTGACCAATTCAAAATGCCTTTCTTTTTTTTTTAAATACATGAACCCTGTGGACATTTTACAACTGGCATTATCAATAAATAGCTCTAAAGCCTGTTTCACATCCACACAAAAACACTAGCAATTTCTGCCAGGGTGACACAAACACCTGTTTTGAGCTGTCGCGGCGGCTTGAGCGGTCAGAATGACGCAGTTCTAACAGGCTGGAAATCTTTGCTCGGTCGCTGCTGCTTGCTGCCCAGTTCATTCAATCGCTTGCATGTGAACCAACCTTAAGGTTGAGGGTTTGATTCCGCTCGTGGCAGCTGTAGATTCTGATGGAGGCGAAACATAAGAGCACCCTTGTGCTGTGTGATGTATGCCCAAATCAATTCAGAGTCCTTTAGGACACCTCCCTCAAAACCAGGCATCAATGTTGCCACAGCTATGATGGCACTCGCTGTCGTCAAAATTTCTCCGTAAAAGAAGAAAAAAAAAATGAAACCAAATGGGAAGTTCCAATTATGTTCTAGCCCAACAGATACGACCCATTGCCCATAATGGGTCCAGCAGGGACATACCAATGGAAAACTTATGTATTTCCACTTGGGAATGGAAATCAAGGCAGAGAGACAAGCATACATCACAAACAAGAAACACTACACAGCCAGACACTAATGGCACAAGACATTTAATGAACACACTTCTCCCGCTTCTATGCTCCACTCTTGCTTGGGCCAGTGATGCTTTCCCACTGAAAGCCATTATTTAATTTTGACCGCAGTGGCAATAAGATAATGAATAAGACTTACTAGGTTAAGCTGCAGGTCGTTCTTATTACAAGAACCATTAGTTTTACCTTGTTTATCAAATAGGAAAATGTTTCTTCAGATACAGTGTGTGCACTTAAACAGGCAAATTAGATTCATTAGTTGACAATGACTGATTTGACTGAATATCTTTGTGGAATGTGACCTACCAGTTAGAACTACTGCTGTGTCTAATGGCAGTTCATTTATACTTTGCACTATTGCTATCCAGTAGGAGTCTGTTTGGAATGTCCAATCGGAACAAGAAGTCCAATTGATCCTAGCATATTCTTTTCTTGCTGAAAAGGCCAGGGGTATGCCAGCAGAGGTGCCAAAACAAATTTTTGCGACGGCGCACTATGCAGCCTACTATTACTTTGTCGTTCGATTTCGTAGCAGGTTCATACCACACTGATGTCTTCGCCGTGGATGTTGAGAGCCAATGCGTTGATGTCAGCTGCACTATCATTCACGATTTGTTGCAGTCTCTCAGAGATAACATTCCAGAACTGAACAGCTTTCAGCTTTTCTTCAGCCACCATGTCAGGAACCAAAGCTACCGATTCTTCGATCTGAAATAAAAGTCGGCGAATTCAAAGCCGCTTTTATGTAGGGCGACGTAGCTGGCATCCTCGGAAAAAACAACTTAAACATACTGAACCAGCGAAAGACACGGAAAAACTTTTCTTGTGTTTCTGTGTCTTCGCTGGTTCAGTATGTTTGATTCGCGCCATCTAGTCCAAATGGTCATGTTAAAACCACTTCACACTTGGTAACTTTTGATAGGGAAAATAGAGACGCATGTAAAATGCGGAAGTTATGGCAAAATATCAGACAGCGACAATTCATGGATAGATATCCGACTGTCGGGAAATTGGCAACGTTTGAAAAACGAATTTTTAGCGCGCGCCAATGTAAGTGCCAAGCGAAATCCCATTGCCAATGCGCTCATCGCGCGGGGCGACCAGGAGGAACTAGTCCACCATCGCATTCACGGCAGGCCATCGCGCCGTACAATATCGGTCATGCAGTTTCGGCACTAATTATTACTAAACGTACGGCAGGTTCAACGGTTTCGAGTACTACAGCACGAACGACAATTCAAAAACGGCAAGGCCGCGTTTTGACCCTGCCAATCGTATTAACTGCGATGAGAACTTATAGACGGCAGCGGCCACCTCACTGAACATTGCTACCGATCACCTCGGAAAACACGCGCGCCAACGCTCTCTCACCTTTGCTTTGAACGCAAGCAGCAACGACGATGCTCGTTGTACGGCCATACCAAGCACGTAGAGCCCACTTGGCGTGTTTCTCCACAGTTTAGGAGTGTTTTAGCAGTTTAGCCATATTCCAGTGCGACGAAGCTTCCGCCATTTTGATCCCCCTAGCGGTTTGCATGGTTTACCCTTGGCGATCGGCGTGTCGCAGCTGCAGAAGACGTGTGCGATCATTTGGTTTCTATGCGTCGTGCGAGCGTTCGTTGCGAGCACTTTTAGTCACGTTACCACTGGAACACGGCACTTGAACTACGCCCGGAATTAATTTATCCTGCTTCAGAAAGTCATGTCATCAATGGCAAAGTTCTGCCTCGCGGGCTCCGTCGCTGTGTCAGCGGGAATTGTTTTCTACGTCCACTACCGGCAAGAAGTCGAACGCACTCAGCTTCACGAAGGTGTTATCAAGGATTTGGAAAGGCAGAGGATGCGACAGATAGAAAACATCACTATCCTGCAGAAACAAAGGGCCTTGGAAAAGCAGCTGTCTCAAGAAGACTAATCACACAACCTGTACACTTTTACAGCTCATTTCCAGTGAAATGCGGTATGGTGAGCACGAAAGAGCATCAAGGACTGCAATCACAAGTGCGTAACGAACGTCTGTTTATTGTCAACAATCATCAATACAGCAAAAGGAGGTCACTCCGTTTTTTTTTTTTGTTTTTTCTTCTTCGCAGGAGCAACGGATGCACTGAGCGGATAATTTTAATTTATTAACTCCAACACAGTTGCTATTATCTTCGAATGCGCTTCACAAATAACTGCATGTGCTCAATAAATAAGTGCAGTGCATAGCATCGCTGGCTAGCACAAAATTCTCACAGTAGTAACACAAATGAAATTACCTAGCTTTTGATTGTAACAACTTGCAAGCTATGCCAGATTTTGTGCTGTGCAGCTCCTAACTCGCATGTATGTCCACAGACGAGTCACTATTATATTATAACAAGGGCACATATATACACTGATACCACGAATGCAGACAATTTATTTACACAAAAAATAGACACTTCAATGTTTACAACTGGATACAACTCAAGCACTCAAGGCTGCACTCACCGCCACACACAATTACTCCGCGACAGGAAGTAGTCCGCTGTTACAAGCTTTTCCGCTTACTTAAATAAGCTAAACATAATTCAAGCTCAGGAATTTTAATGCCTCTAGCTTGTTTGGTATGGTCTTCAAGAACTAATTTCATTTACTGTTCAGTGGAGTAATACACATGAAGCGTACCATGGCCGATAGCAACAGCTACTGTACTTTTTTTTTTTTTTTTTTTCAGTTGTATCCTACTATTGTAGCAGTACCTGGCTGCTCAAAGAGAAAAGGGATTCAGGCACTGGATTCACTGATAACTAGAAACACTCAAGTGAGAAATCCGACATGCCGCTAGACAGGCTTTTAAACATAAGGGCCATGAAACACCTTCTGTACGAGACGCATCAGCAGCTCAAGTAGAAACTTTTTTCCCACACCAAACCAGCTTCATTCCCACACCGTATAAAGTATCGCGTGGCTGGCATGCTGAGAAAAAAAGAAAACAGCATCACATCAGAAACCAACATTTTACAAAATAAAATGTACATATGAACAAAATTGGGCGTAGAGAAGGGTCATCCAATAGTCAAAAAGCACAGTTCAAACTCCTTTAGGTGAATGCAGTATGGAGTCGCAACCAAGACAAGAAACCAAAGCGACACACTAATGATGTGTATTTGATGATGTCGTACTGGTAATCCTGCAGCTAGAAGCAGAGCAAGACCGCTGAGAGTCCAAGCATTGGCCCATTAGAGAGATGCAAAGAATTCCACTCACATTTTGCACAAGGGTTGAATCTGCTAGTTATTTTAGTTTTATGCAAAGTGTGGGCAGGGCACTTCTCTGATTTGACTAATTGAGTCGGTAGTCAGCACCATTGCAAAGCTGTGCCAGTTCCACCAAAGCAGACTCCTGTGCCTGTTCCCCTCATAAGTGGTGGTGCCATGGATGCACTTTTCCAAAGCAGGCCAGGGAGGCAAACCTATGGCTCACCACACTGCACTGCTGCTGGAGCAGCGCTGGTTTCATGCAAAGCTGAAAAGGTACACAACTATCTCCCTTCTAGGCAGACAGGAATGAGAGTGGTGCACCTCCAATTCATTTAATATGCTTAAATTTCTGTGGACAACTCAACAACATGTTCAATTTTGCTGCAGACTTCTAATGAACCAAATGACACAAGCAACCCAGTTGAACATAATACTAAACACAACTGGCCGCCAAGTGCCACCTCTGTTTTGGCACAAGTGTTATAACCAAGAGCAGCGTTGTGACATTTCTCTAAACGATGGTTGATACAAGAAGTGTGTGACTGCACTGAGACCAAAAAAATAATTTCACATGCAGCAGTGACGGATGTGCCATCTGAACATCTAGCCTTCATTTGTAGGCAGTCCTGGAAGTGCACAAATCAGTTTGATGCAGAAAAAAAATTTAAAAAAAACAACAACACGCTTTAGTCTAAAAATGTTTTCTGTTAAAGAGGGCCACTATAAGTGAAATGCCATTCCTTCTGTTGCCTTGATTACGAATGAAGGGTATCGAGAAGCAACACGACTACATTCTAGAACCCTAGAACAGGAAAATTCATTTGTCGTGGTTTCAACTCGTGCACAACTCGCATCAGCGTGACTTGGTGGCGTTCTGGTTTCTTTTTGCAGCATGAGACTGTATACACCCACTGAACAAACATCTGCTGATAGTGCAGTGGACGGCTCCTTGTGCTGCATCTTTTATACACCCTCATGCTGCTGTTCACTGGCCAGCTCAGCGTGGACCAGCTACAATGACCACTGCTATCTTTTTTGTACTCAAACGAAGATCATCAATAAGTGTGATTGAAATGAATTGGGTACATCTATGCAAAGGAGTTTACAATCACACTGCACATATGCTTACCACTTATGCTGCGCTTCTCCCAGCATTTTAATGCAACAGTGTTAAAGGCCCCGTTCACCCGAAAATATGGCGTCGGCATTGTGAGCGAAATATCACGAGCATGCGCTGGCAGGCAGTAGATGGCAGTTGACATGGCCACGCACTGACTGGATGTAAGGTTGCTTGGCGTTCCGTTCGGTAGGAGGTGCCAATTAGGGTCTCTCCTTTCATATGGGAAGGCGATATCAGAATCAGCCTGCCAGGACACTTGCATATTCCATGTTACCCCCAGGGCCGTGCAGGCACATTCACACGGCTTGGGTTAAAGCGGGGCTTTATATGTGGGGTCGTAGCCTACGCTACTGCATCATGCCCTTAAAAGTGAAGCTTTAGTGTCCCCTATAATTTTCTGTAGCGAAAGCTGCACTATGCTACCCTTGAGCATTTCGCTGGAGTCTGGGTGCTTGAAAGAGTGCCAACTCGGGCCTCTCCTTTCATGTGGGAGGGTGACATTTGAATTCACGTTACCCCTACGCCACGCAAGCACATTCATATGGCTTAGTTAAAGCGAGGCTTTATATGTGGGCTGGTAGCCTACGCTATCGAGTCATACCCTTAAAGGCTGAGCTTAAGTGTGAAGAGGAGGAGAAGAGTAGTTTCCGCACTGTGCATGTACGCACCGCAGCGTGCATGCACAGGGGCACGACACCGCACAAAGGATGCCTTACTCACGCTGGTTGATGTTACAGGCCGCTGTCACCTGGGTGGCCTGCTCTGGGCTTCTAGGAACCGACCTGCAGCCGCCTACCTACCTGTGTCCTACTTTGCCGCCTACGACTCGCCTGACACCAACTTTGGAAGAAAACCGTTTCTTGGTCTGGCAACCCGGAACTGCATCACAATTCGAAGCGGTTGGAGCGCAGCTTAAAAGCCACCCACCCCCCGGCCACTTCGGGCACGACACCGCACAAAGGATGCTTTACTCACGCTGGTTGATGTTACAGGCCGCTGTCACCTGGGTGGCCTGCCCTGGGCTTCTAGGAAGCGACCTGCTGCCGCCTACCTACCTGCGTCCTACTTTGCCTCCTACGACTCGCCTGGCACCAACTTTGGAAGAAAACCGTTTCTTGGTCTGGCAACCCGGAACTGCATCACAATTCGAAGCGGCTGGAGCGCAGCTTAAAAGCCACCCACCCCCCGGTCACTTCGGCCACGACACCGCACAAAGGATGCCTTACTCACGCTGGTTGATGTTACAGGTTAGTCATCTGAATAACGCGACCTGTGTTAAGAGCAGCAATTACTGTCTTTTTGCGGTGTCGTGCCCACTAGAGATGAATGATGTGTTGAAGCGAGTGTTAGCGTCTTTGGTTTTTACCTTGCTTTGTGTGAAATTCTGCTCATGCTCGCGGGTGACGTGGAAGCAAACCCTGGTCCAATGAATAAAACTGAAGCTGAAGCATTTGCTGAGGCTCTTGAAACTATTAGTAAACTTGAGGAAGGATATAGTTCACAATTGGATGAATTCATAATTGTCAAAGAAAAACAAGTAGCAGCAATGAAGTGCAACTACTGAGTAGTAAAGTGGCGGCCTTGGAAGCGACCCTTGCCTCGCACGCTACTACGGACGATGGGATAAACGCTGCGGATTTGGTTATTGTCTCAGACCAGTTGGCAGCCATTTCGTCACGATGTGACGATACTGAAAATAGGATGCGACGTTGTAATCTGCTTTTCTTTGGGGTGGAAGACGACCCAAAAGAGGACTGGGCAACGTCTGAACAAAAAGTAATTAACCTCTGCTGGGACAAACTAGGTATCGCCACAACTGGGTAACAATTCGAAAGAGTTCACAGGCTAGGAAAATATCAGACCGAAAAGCAACGCCCTATAATAGCAAAAGTTCACGTATTTTAAAGACAAGGACCGCATTCTGTCTTGTGGTTTTAGGTTGAAATGAACAACGTTTGCCATTCGTGAGGATTTTTCACTTGCAACACGGAAGGTCAGGTCAAAGCTGATTGAATTCGCAAAAATGAATGACAAGAAAAAATTCAAGCTATCGGTAGACAAGCTGCGCATGGATTCACAAACGTACATCTACGACATCACTTCTAACACTGTCATCCCTTTGGAACAATAGCCACTATCCAGATTTGATTTTCCCAACTATCACAAGCCTAAACCAGCTGTCGTCTCCTCATTTTTGTCTATAACATACGAAGTATTCTATCGAAGCGCACTCTTGTCACATCTTTTCTTGAAGATAGCGATTCTGACATTATTGTATTCACCGAAACATGGCTCCAACCCGATATCAGTGATCATGAAGCGCTATCGGGCTCCACTTCATTCAATATATATAGGCGTGATCGACCTCAAAGGCGCGGGGGAGGCGTCCTCCTGGGAATAAGAAAAAGTTTTACATCATTCGTCATTGACACTGGATCCGATTTAGAAATAATCTGGACAGCTTGCATGATTTCGTCTTCCAAAATTTTGATAGGTAACTGCTACCGTGCACCAGATTCCGACAGTTGCTTTCCAAATAAACTTCGTGAAAGCATGATGAGGGCGCTTGAACTCTTCCAGGCCGATATCACTTATCTGTTTGGGGATTTTAACTTTCCGCAGATTGACTGGATAAAGCTATCATCTCCTTGTAATATCTCAACAAATTTCATAAACGTGAGTTTAGATTTTAACCTATTTCAAATAGTTACCAAGCCCACCCCTGGTTTCAATATATTTGACCTCATCTTTACAACAGCACCTGAAACAATTAGTAACATAAATTTTTTGGATGGATTCAGTGACCACAATTTGCTTCAGGTGACTATTAACATTCCGCTACCATTCTGTGGCACTGCGAGAAGACAAATTCGTGATTACAATAGAGCTGATTACAATGCTATCAGAACTTCAGGAATTTTCTGACAAGTTACTGCTCCCTGGTTTCTCTGACTGGTCTGTCAATGACAACTGGATGCTATTTAGAGACCGCAATGCGAAATACTCTTTCCTTCACAACGACCTCCCGAAATTGTTGACTTCCAATCCCAGAAAGTTCTGGCAGGTAATAAGTGAGCACCCAGCACATACCATCACTCTTACTATACAGTCTGGCGAAGACGCAGATGACAAAGAATGCGCTGATATTTTTAATAATGCCTTTTCATCTGTATTCACTAATGAAATTCAACCACCAACTGTGCCTTCCACCGCCAATATACAGTCCAACATGCCTGCTGTCGTGTTTTCTGAAGCTGGCATTTCCTCGCTAATCGAACACCTTAAAACTTCATCATCGGCCGGCGTCGACGAAATTAACTCCAAAATACTTCGCAATACTAACAGCATTTCTGCAATATACTTATTGTTATTGTTTTCTCAGTCGCTTTCTACAGGATGCATTCCGGATGACTGGAAAGTGGGGAAGGTCATTCCCGTCTATAAATCAGGCAAGAAAGATACTCCTTTAAATTACCGTCCCATATCATTAACGAGCATACCTTGCAAAATCATGGAACATGTCATCTATTCTCAAATCATGAACTTTCTTGACAGTAACAACTTCTTTCATCCCTCACAGCACGGGTTTCGCAAGGGTCTGTCATGTGAAACTCAAATGGCCATCTTTCTTCATGACGTTCACTCCAGCCTCGACCTAAACTTACAAACTGACGCTATTTTTCTAGACTTCGCTAAAGCATTTGACAAAGTTCCCCACAGGCGTTTACTGCTGAAACTAACCATGCTAAATCTGCATCCTAACGTCTTATTATGGATCGAAGAATTCCTTTTTAACCGCTCTCAGTTTGTTCTCGTTAATGGACACAGTTCTAACCCTCTTCCAGTAACATCAGGCGTACCCCAAGGTTCTGTATTAGCTCCCCTCCTATTCTTAATCTATATAAACGACTTACCCTCAAACCTGGTTTGCAATGTTCGTCTGTTTGCCGATGATTGCGTTATTTACCACACAATTTCCAACATCTCTGACCAATCACAGCTCCAAAACGACATTAACGCAATACGTCTGGTGCGATGACTGGCTAATGTCGCTTAATCCTAATAAATGTAAACTCGTATCTTTTCACCGCCGGCGTAACCCCCACATTTTCACTTACTCGGCTGCTAACACTCCACTAGAATCTGTATGCTCATACAAGTACTTAGGCGTCACCTTGTGCCAGGATCTCTCCTGGCGCTCACATGTAACGAACATCGTCGCGTCAGCTAACCGATCATTGGGTTTTTGAAACGCCATTTACGGCACGCCCCTCAAAGTATTAAACTTCTCGCCTACCAATCGCTCATCCGACCCAAACTAGAATACGCGTCTGCTATCTGGAGCCCGCAACAAGCATATCTCATCAATTCACTAGAATCTGTCCAAAATCGAGCCATGAGGTTCGTTCATTCTTCCTATTCGTATGACATCAGTGTATCGTCACTTAAACGGCAATCAGGTTTATCAACTCTTGCCCATCGTCGTCGCATTGCTTCTCTTAATCTGTTCCATAAGTTTTTTTACAGCTCCCTCGGCCAACCACCCTACATCACACCGCCAGCTCGCATATCTCATCGCACCGGCCATCTACTAGTAGTCTCATGCCAGCGCGCCCGCACCGTCACTTTTTCTTCATCATTCTTTCTTCGCACTGCAAAAGACTGGAATGGCCTTCCCCACGATGTTGACGCCATCACCTGCCCATCAAGTTTTGTAAACAGTTTAAATATGCACTCCATAAATACCATGTAGGCAATCATATTCAATCTATGTTTGTACTCCCACCCCTTATGTAATACCCCCCACACCGATTGCTTGGAGTAAGTATAAAAACTACCTGAAAACATACTGCTCTGTTCTTTGTGATGCTAAAGCTAAATATTTTTCACAAGACCTTCCTTCTCTGCTAAAGAATAATCCGAGAAAATTCTGCAAGATAATAGGTCAGCATAGCATGAATGATGACATTTCCATACACGACATCAAAAACATTCCTTACTCTGATGTTGACTGTCCAAAAGTATTTAACTCTTTTTTTACATCAGTATTCACTACAGAAGACAGTTCTAAAGTTTCCCACATATCTGATTTTGACTACCCGTATATGGCTCCGATTGACATTACATTAGATGGCATAGTCCATTTGATCACTAGCCTTAAGGTATCCTCTTCAAGTGGCATTGATGAGATCAATTCCAAAATATTAAAAAACACTATTTCTGTGTCTAGTACTCTCTTACTTCATATATTTCGGCAATCATTATTAACGGGCATGCTCCCTGACGATTGGAAGATAGCAAAAGTGGTACCAGTTTACAAAAGTGGCAATAAACACTCCCGCGAAAACTACCGCCCCATTTCGCTAACATGCATCTGCTGCAAGATGCTTGAGCACATTATTGCGTCTAATATTTATGGTCACCTGAAATCTAATAATTTCTTCTTTCCCAATCAACATGGCTTTAGAAAAGGCTTTTCTTGCGAGTCGCAGCTTTTCGAATTCACTACTGACCTTCATTCCAATATGAACAACAACTTACAAACTGACTGCGCCTTTCTTGACTTCTCAAAAGCATTTGATCGCGTAGCACACTGTCGTCTAATATCGAAGATTTCTGCTCATAGCTTACACTCTCTAACTTTGTCATAGATTCGCAACTTCCTTTCTAATCGCCAGCAATTCACAGTTGTTAATCATTATTCCTCTCCTCTCTCAGATGTCATGTCGGGTGTACCGCAAGGAAGTGTCCTTGGTCCGTTACTCTTCTTAATTTATATCAACGACTTACCGAACAACATTTAATCCAAAATGCGAATATTTGCTGATGACTGCATCATATATAGAGTAATAGAAAGTACTGGTGACCATAGCGCATTTCAATGCGACTTGGATATCATTAACAATTGGTGTAACACATGGCTAATGACCTTGAATGTCTCCATGTGTAACATAATCTCTTTTACTCGCAAGCCAGCTACTTCTCACTTTCCTTACACCATTAGTAACAACATATTGGCGCGGAAAAATGAATATAAATACTTAGGTGTTCACCTAACACCGAATCTCTCGTGGGCGAATCACATAATTACCATTTCAGCTAATGCTTCCCGGTCTCTAGGTTTCCTGCGCCGCAACTTACATAGCGCTCCTTCCAATGTGCGTAAACAAGCCTATTTTACATTTGTTAGATCTCAACTAGAATATGCCTCTTCCATTTGGTCTCCCCATCAAAAATACTTAGTTGATATACAGTCGTGCCTCGTTAATATGGACACTTTGGTTCCAGACCAAAACTGTCCATAAAGCGAGTCATCCATAATAACGAGTCATGAATAAAAAAAAATAGGATTTTATTTAGAAAAGAGAATTGTAATTAACGACTGCTTTTGTACATAACGGTGTGCACTGGACTCAAAATTTCACAGAACACCAGCACATTTGAGTGCATTATCCTTGTCATTGTTGTCTTCGAAAAATTTTAGTGCAGCCTGAAGCGACTCGCTTACCATGACACCCGTGATGCTGGGCTTTGTGTTGGTCGAACTTTCGAGCATGAACTCCCCACTGGGCGATGAATCAGCGTCTGATTCTCTACTCACCGCCACTTCCAGAATGTGCTCTTCACTGAGCTAAGTGGCCGCTAAGTAGCTGCTTGAGATTATCCTGAGGCGAGGAAACAGCTGAGCTGTCGATACTAGTCCCTCGCAGCTTGGATTGACAGATGGCTTTTGCCGCTTGTATTCACAGATTTCTTCGTGCCTACGTTCAGCTCTGTTCTTTTGCGTTTAACTTCCGCCATGCCAAAAGCCAGAGTTCAGGGCTACAGGCTCCTGATGCTGTGCACTTTTTTGCCTAGTTAACCTTTCTGCCTTTCCGTTCTTCTGATTCTTTCTTTTTTTGCCTTGTATTGTTTCTGTAAGGAAGCGAAGGAGTCAAGCTGGCAAGCTGCTATGCTGAGGGCAAATCGAACATCCCATCTTCTTGGCGCCGTTTTTATGTGTTCCCATAAAACAAACACTGCAAGCTGAAGTACAGTTTAGAGCGATGGCTAGCCGACTACGAAGAGCTCAGGCCTTGTCAAGGCCGCATCGTTGACTCAAAGCGGAGCCGACATACGGACCGCCTAGTGTGCAAAGTTTGGCCATTCGACAGCGCAACAAGGACGAAAACCAGGAGCATGAGAGGGAAGCGCGTCCAGGACGGGACGCCCGGTCCCGGTTGCGTGTTCGTATGTCGCCTCTTTTGTCGCTGTACTTTGTGAGCGTGTCTTAACTCTCACCGAAAAGCGTTAACGGCTTCATGGAACACACACTGCGCTTTGGGAAAGAAAACTTCAGTTCCCACCGCCACTGTAGGCACTTGTCTTTCTTCTTGTCATTTCTTTTTTGCGCTTTTACCGGCCACTCTGTTCACGTTCAGCAGAATTTATTGCAACCACATGTTGCTGTTTTCCCGACTGCGGCGGCACTTCCGCTGCACCCAGAAGCCTCCTGGTTCCCCCTTTCGGGGTCTTTCTTACGCTGGCCCTCGGTTTGCTGTGTACGCTCCTCTCCGCTCTTGCGCTCCCCCCCCCCCCCCCCCCCCCTCCCTCCTTCCTTCCTTAAAACGGCGACACGCCGGCGTTGGTTCTTTCCAACCCCACAGGACTCGTTCAGGCATCCCGCCGTATCGGCTGTCGCGTAGGTTCGCGGGCGGCGCGCCCTTCTTTAACTTGCATTCGGACTACTGTGCTTTTTTTCAAGCACTGTCCATATTAACGAGACAAAAATACATGGGCCCAAGTGGGGCGCGTGCATTCTTCCCCTGTCCATTGTCCGGACAGCGAGTTTCCATATTAACGAGGCATAAATACATTGAAAAGGTTTCGTCCCCAGAAAAACTGTCCATAATACGGGTCGTCCATATTAACAGGGGGCATATTAACGGGGCACGACTGTAATAGAATCAATCCAAAATAGGGCCAGTCGTTTCATTACACGGAATTATAGTTATCATTCAAGCGTAACACAAATAAAGCTGGAACTTTCGCTCCCGCCGTTAAGACTGCGTCGAGATATTGCCTTTCTATCTCTATTTCACAAATTAATCCATGCTACTCATTCACCGTTATAGCACCGGTGACAACCCTCTTATTCGTCAACCAGATTTCCACTCTAACTACAGTTTTACACGCATTTATGGCAGTACTCATGCCTTTAACTTTTCGGCCCTGCCATGTGTTATAGTATGCCTGTGGAATGACCTTCCAAACCACATTGCCTCTCAGCGCAATCGTGAAATTTTCCATGATCATTTAGTCAAACATTTCATCTGTTCTCATCTGTATCAGGGAGCCATGACTTTGTTTTCACTTTATTTCCCTGTCTTATCACATGTGGTTGCTACGTTGTTACTATCTTTATTTTCCCATCTGAAAGATATGCATCTGTTTTTCTGCCAGGTTACTTTATATGTATGTTTTCTTGTTAATTATTTTGTTCATGTTGGGCTTTTTCTTTTGCGTGGTTGTTATATTTGCAATGATTGCTTAATATATTTTTGCATTTAACACTGTTCATTCCTGCTGATTTTGCTGCCTTTTTAGGCACTATTATATGTATGTATACTTCTTCTTGTACCCCCCTTGCACAATGCCTCCCTGGAGGCCTGTAAGGTATTGTAAATAAATAAATAAATAAATAAATAACTGACTATGTGGAGCAAGAAAATATCTGCCGGCATTGCATGCTCACGGCGTAAAAGTGGATTCTGCCTAGTACATCAGTGAACTTTGATGCGTTCAACAGAACGCTGGTCGAGTTCGATGCATTGATCGGTTGCTCACATTGGGTTTAGCAGCATTGAACCCCTCTAATTTTTTTGCATCAGTTTGGAAATCTGCATAAAACTGGTATGCGGCCTACACACGGTACCTTTGCTCAACTCCAAAGGCAGTGCAGCAGAACTACCTCATAAAACACAGGTTTCATGGGAGCACATGGAAAGCAATTCAAACACAAGGAATGACCCACAAATAACAAACCACAGTTCTTATGTAAAACCTAACGGCTTGAAATGAATTATTTTCTCTGGGAAAAGCATCAGAAAGGTCTGTTTTCATTACAAGTCCCCAGGAGAGAAAAGTCCTCCATGGAGCAATCGAACACACGCTGTCCAGTCTGGGATATGCATCAGAGAAGCTAGCCAGGACGAACATAGAAGGAGAACAGCAGCTTTTCCAACATTACACATTCTTTTCTCACTCTTCTTACACATCAACAGAGTGGAAAGATTTTTAATGGAATGAGACAAATAGTACACCCAAAAATTGAGTTTCATAACCCATCACAGAAAGACACTTGAGCGGGTGTGAACCTATTTGCCAGCTGTCTTCATTTTTTGTCTTTATCGGCTTAATCGATACAATACCTAGAAACACTCGTACCCTATAATAAATTGTCTATATTATGTTTCTGAGCACCAAACTAAATGCAGCAATGAGAACGAATTCGACGACATCAAACTAACTTCATACTCTGTGTTTCCAAGAAACTGACAGTAGGCAATACAATGGTATATTTTAGTAGCCTGTATGCTATACTCAATACCACTGGGAAGTATGCTACTATAGGTGGCCAAATTCATCTATGAACTCAGCTGCAGTTTGGAAAAAGGTGCGCACAGTCGCCTGAAACACTTTTCAATGCATAGAAACAGCTACAGGCCCTGCAATGAGATTAGAGGAAGAAAAAAAAAACATGATGGAAAAACAGCGCTACAGACGTGGACGGAGGTGAAGAACAAACAGGACGGGCGCTGAACTCGCAACTGAAGTTTATTGAAAAAAACACAGTATATATAACCCAGCCAAGCAGCACCAAACCGCACATTAAACAAAAACTGTGTTTTTGTTTAATGTGTGGTTACTGTGTTTTTTCAATAAACTTCAGTTGCGAGTTCAGCGCCCGTCCTGTTTGTTCTTCACCTCCGTCCACGTCTGTAGCGCTGTTTTTCCATCATGTCACCATACCAACTCGCCCAGATGTTTCTTCTATCACAAAAAAAAAAAAAAAAGCTCAACTCTGCTGTACATATATGTTCCTATATGCTGTACAGTGTGGTTTCTACGTGGGCATAGGCCGTCCAAATCCCACAACATATATGTACAATGTTCCTATACAAAAACTGGATGCCCTCTATATTACACTCTCGAATAGTGCGGCTAGCAGATTATACAGACCCCTCCATATTGCCATTTGAGGCTTGCTACAGGCAATGCAACCTCCCCGCTCATGTGCATCTTGGCAAAACCATCTGCACCTAAGGCAAGCACTGCTCCCGAAGAATGTCTCTGCACTGGACAAGCTTGGCTCACCCTAATTAAATCTCACATGCAAACAATGCCTTCAGGTGCACTGCCCTAGGCCAATCCCAAGTATGTTGCTCCAAGACCTCACTGGCTGCCTTTGTTTTTTATGAGAACGAAGAAGAGGCCAGGGAATGGCAGGCTTTCTCAAGCGATGAGTAACAAGTATCCGTCCAATGCTGCCCAATGGATAAATCGCCTGAAAACAATAACGCAGGTTAAAGATCCCCAGGTGGTTGAAATTACTCCATAGCCCTCCAGTACGGCTCCTCTTTCTCTCTTTCCACTTTCACTCCCATCTTCCTCCCTTCCTCCCATTTTTTTCCTCCCTTCCCTTACAGTGCGGTTCAGGTGCCCACAGAAACAAGTGTGACAGATACGGCACCTTTCCTTTCCTGTGAACCAATTATTATTATTATTATTATTATTCTTACACCTACAAACTATTCACAGATTAAATATGGATCTATTCAGGTAAGAACGGTAATTGAGGTTTTTTTGGCTTCAATTAAAATTTCATATCTGGTGGGTAAATACCTCGATCAAAGGAATGAACCTTATACCGCTGTCACACGGACATTTCGAAGGCCCTCAAAGCGATTGTCTATTGACTCGAAGGCCTTCGAACGCTGCCGTTTTCAATGACCATTGAGTCGATAGTCAACTGAACAGCTCAGAACTCTATCAAGGTCTCGAAGGCAGTAGTTTTCAAGGAAAAGAAAATCATATGTCACTAGAGGTGGAAAATGCCTTTTTCGCCATTTCAAAAAGTTGCAAGTCTGGAGCCCTGCTGCTTGCGCACTAAAATTCCTTCATGCATTAATTCATACTCAATAGATCTATGCAACTTTTCATTTTAGGAGAGCTATTAAAGACATTTTTTCTTGTATATTAATTTTAGACAATAAAATGCAAAGCCTTTTTGGTCCCGATCGAAAGTTGTCAATTCTGGCACGATCCAATTAGTTGTTGGCACTGAAACATTTTCTCGGTATCATGCAGGCCTTGTTATTTACTCCGGCGAAAATTTGTAGCTCCAGAGTTGTCCGTTTTTTCTCTACAGTACTTCGGAATCAGCAAAATTCAAGAATTAAAAAAAAGTACAACTGTGATGCGAATATAAAGAATGACACCTTCTTCGAATTTCATTTAGATCTAATAAGGCAATCCTCAGTTCTTCATAAATATCAGGAACTAAAAATATTGCATTATGTAGAATAAAATATAGAAATAAATATAAAACTAAACATGTTATTATTCTACAAAATTGCTTAGGCTTTCTCCTAAAGAAGTAGGCATAAGAAATTCTATTTATTATTGGCTGAATTTAACTACATTTTGCATTATGCAATATCCAAAGCCTTCTCAGTGCTTATAAAGTTGTTTTCTGCTTGTTACCAGGGTTGACGATAGCTTAAAATAGAATGAATTCATTATTTCCTGCAATTTCATTGGAAAACGTAAATTACGGTTTAGCTTTAACTCCATCCTGTAATTTTTTTTATCTTAGGGTGCAGTGGTTTTCAGTCAGCTATTTATTATATTACCCTATATCTCAGTTATGATAAAAATTAACATTTTTGAAGACGATTTTCCTAACGTGCAATTATGTAAAATCATAAGCAGGATGCTCTGCAGCATGATAGTTTTGGTGGAATCATATATGTCTTTACACCTGCGGCATGAATGAGTCAGCATGGCGAGTGTTCTTTTCGACAGAGCTATCTAGGCTAGGTGAAGCGAGACAACACAAAGTGAGCCCGCCACGCACCTAAACTGGAAAACCTCGAGTGTGACATTTTGCTCAAGACTTTGCTAGTTAGCGGGATCGCTTTATGTTGCCTCGCCTTTTTTCTGGGCTAGATAGCTCCATCGACATGTATACTCGCCATCTCGGCTTACTTGTGCTGCAAGCATAACGTCATATATAACCACACCAAAACTATCATGCTGCAGAGCGTTTTGCTTATGATAGTACTTACGTAAACTTAAGGAAATTCGTCTTCAAAAACATATTGTTACGGACGAAATCAAGAAAGAAGAAGCGGGCAGTGGCCCGGACAGGAGCGCTCGCGCTAGGCCCGGCAACATTTTTATTTAAACGTCATCTCACTGTCATCGACCATCTCGCTGCCCTCTGTTCTCCTGTTTTCATCGGCTTGCCGTATCGTAACATTTGGTGGAGGTGCTGGGTACTTCATCATCACCCCCCCATCCTGGTCCGGAGCATCAGCGCCCTGCGAAAGGTTAGGAGGCACTGCATGGCTGTTCCCCAGCCTGCCGGACCCAGCAAGAACTTGCCGTTTTTCCGCCCCGTCCCCCCCGCCCCGACCACAAGACACGATGAAGGAGAGACTGACCCGAGACGCCACACATGACCACAAGACACAAAGAGAGACCCGAATGACCTAATGTGACCCCACTGACCTGATGTGCCGACCAAGGACCCTACGACCCAAGACACCGCTACACTTCAAGACATTCTCCCCTGCCTATGCCATGCGGTGCGTGCCTTGGCCTCCGTCATCGAGTCGTGGCAAAGTGTGGCCCAAGAGTGTCCTGCCAAGGTTCATCGCGAATCATCGTGCCGGCAAGCCATTCTATTCTTCCTTCTTCCTCTCCTTTTTCAAGCATCTAGACACGCCCATCATCATGCCATGGAATCATCAACATCGTGCATTTCCTCGTCCACGATCGGGACGATCGCTCGGTGGCCCGGGTTATGTTACGGACGAAATCAAGAAAGAAGAAGCGGGCAGTGGCGCAGACAGGAGCGCTCGCGCTAGGCCTGGCAACATTTTTATTTAAATGTCATCTCACTGTCATCGACCATCTCGCTGCCCTCTGTTCTCCTGTTTTCATCGGCTTGCCGTATCGTAACAATATTATTGTTAATTTTTATTGTAACAGAGGTATGAAACGATATAATTAAGAGCTGGACTAAATACCACTGCACCCCAAAATAAAGAAAAATTACAGGATAGAGTAAAAATTAAGCCCTCACTTGCGTTTTTCCATGAAATGGTAAAATTTGCCAAATTTATCTTATTTTATGTTGTCATCAACCCTGCCCTGGAGATTCAAATGAAAATTGAAGATGATGGTATTGTTTTCTACCTAATAAAAGTTGTCCATATTTTAATATTTTTGAACTTTGGCCAATGTCAAAGTAATGCCGGAAAAAAAACCCCAGAAAATTCCAGAGCGACAAATTTTTGCTAGAATAAAAAAGGAGCCTGCACAGTACTGAGAAAAGCTTTCAGTGGCAACAACTTATTGGATCATGCCAGATAGTAGGGCTAAATATTCACAATTTTCACAACAGGCTGAAGCAAAATAATGCAACATACTTTTAGTCCCTAATATCTATAAGGTACTGAGGGTGATTTTAATAAAAATCGAAGATTATATATATTTTTAATTAGAATCAAAGTTGTTCCTATTTCGCTGTTTTCGAAATTCGGCCCAATTTGATGCATTGTGGAGAAAACACCGAACGGACTAGAGCCTCAAATTTTGCCTGAAATTAAGAGCAAAGATTCCACAATAAAGAGGAATAGTTTTAATGACAACAACTTAATGCTTCATGCCGGAACTTAGGATTGAAAATTGACTCTGTCTGCAGTGTCTCGCACCTGAAGCAGTTTGCAATTCTTACGAACACAACTCCCTTAAAAGGAAAAGCTGTACAGATTTATTGAGCAAGAAATAAAGTACAACAAAATTCTAGTGCACAAGCAGCGGGGTTCCAAACTTCGCAACATTTTGAAATAGCAAAAAAGGTGCTTTGCACCTCTAAACATATACAATATTTTGTAGCAAAAGCTACACTACTGTAGCTTTTTAAGCCGTCGGCGTAGCACCGAGGCATGGTGGCACTAGGTGCCAACTTGAATCTCTCGTTTCACATGGGAAGGTTATGTCAGTGTTATATCCAGACGCCAGGCCAAGAAACAGGAAGCTTTATTATGAGGTGCATGCTCGCAGCCTCAAACCAACAACCACCGTACATGGAGAATGCGCACTGTCTTATACTTGCGTGAGCTGCCGGTGCATGCGCAGACAGACATGACGAACGCGCTAAGCCAAGACAATACATAGCGAGCGTCTTCTCGCCATATAACACGATGCTATAACAGTCAGAATCAGCCTGCCAGGAGTCTGGTATTCACATTACCCCTATAGGCCACTAAGGCACGTTCATAAAACGGGGCTTTATATGTGGGCTGGTAGCCTACGCTATCGTTTCATACCCTTAAAGGCGGAGCATAAGTGTCCCTCATATTTAGATGCAATAAACGTCTTTTCCACCACTACCTAAAACGCTGGTGAAGTTTGACGCGTTCAGCGGAACACTGGTTGTGTTCGATGCAATGCTCGGTTACCCGTAGCCAAAGCTTCGCGCTTCACACTCCGTTCAGCAGCGTTGAACCTGTGTAATTTTTTTTTCCGAGAAAACTACTGCGTAACTGGCAAAAATAAGGTTCATTTCTTTCTGTTGAGACACCTGCCCACCACATTTAAAAACTTCATTGAAAAAAAAAAAAACATGGCAGTGGCGTAACCCGCGCGGTGTCGCCGCGAGAGCCTGGGAGGTTGGGAGGGTGGCCAGTGTGCCCTTTCCTCACGGCCCTCTCTAGCGCCACGCGTAATCACACCTGTTAACTACGCGCGGCCCTTATAAAACGGCAGGGGATTCGTGTGTATCCCCACAAGCTTTCGCTTCAAAAATGGTCGGGGAACCTCGACTACCATTCTTATCTGAACACACCCATATATAATGAAACGCTCCCTGACCCACCAACTGGCATATCAGAAGGAATGCTTGCGACAACAACACAGGTTGATGTTACTCCTTGTGGAATTAATAAAAGCGAGCCTTTTCACAAATTACATAACAGCAAGATAGGATACTAACGGGACAGCAGACTAGGGAAGGAAAAATGGCAGGAGTAGCAGCTTGTGTGCTAAAATTAAGCACAAGGGTAGGGAAACAAGCGACAGAAAGTTAGCTGGAAATAAATCTGCTGCTGCAGTAGGGTGTGGCCACAATGGGTGAGAGAAGACTGCAATAAACCTAGTCCGGTCAATAATGATGGAAACATGCCAAGGTCATTTGACCGCTACACCTTGTTCTGCTACATCCATTCAATGAACACAACATTAGGTCACACAATAATTCACATTTGCACCAAATATAAGCCCCACTAAATACAAAGCAAAGCCCCCGCAAACTTCCTTTGAAATTTGCGTTTGGTTTCCTGTTTAGGAACACCACTGTACCAACAATGGCAGGTGCTGGTGGAAGCAGAGACCGGCCTGCAGCAATCTGCTGATACAAAAAAAAAAAATGAAAAGGAGAAAGTGGACGAAGCGTTGTGAGCGTCTTGCAGTGCCAGCAGGAATCATGTGAGGTGAGGGTAGGCCACTCTCGAAAATCTCCTAAAGCAAGGACTAGCCTTACACAACAAAAAATGAACCTCTTCCCACAAAGCCTGGAACTCTAGTTGTTCCAGTGCAGTGCCATTTCACCTGCAGATTCACCTCTTCCTCAGCCCCATCAGCAGAAAAGCACATACAAAGATGGTGTTTGGATGAAGGTTTTGGACAATACCAAGTTGACGGCTTAACTAAAATAATACATCCATGCTTTTGATTATGTTTTTAAACAACATCCTAAACGGCGGGAGTGTAGCGCTCCAGACGTTCCTAACTGCTCGAACACCAACGTGCAAGACAGGAAGGAGAGGCCTCTGTCAACACACAAGCATGTGCCAAGCAGTTTGAAGCAATGTTCCCGTGGGCCAAAGGCTACGGTGCTCTGTACGAGACATTCTGCAACATAGCTCAGAAATGTCTTGTGTTTTTCTTGTTCTAGTGAGCAGCACAAAGATTGCTGCCTTCCCACCACTGGCTTGTAGAGCTTGCACTAGCGTCCACAGAAAATCTATTGGGCTGAGCACCAGTACGTTATACCCACCCACTGCCAGTGCCACCTTTGAGAGATCAAAGCATAGAGAAGGCAACTTAAGAGATAAGCTGGGAAATGATAAGTGCTCAGGTGATTCAGTCCCTCGCCACAACTGCTGAGTTATCAATCGAATGTGCTCAGCCATGTGCAGCCACTTACCAACCAACCACATTCCTGTCTGGAGAGGATGGCTGTGCATCACAACAAAGGTCATTGGTGGGTCACCACAATTTCCTGCTTGCATGCCAAGGAGGTGGCAGGAGAGGAGACCGGACACTCCTGATCTGGACGTCTTGGCGGGACACAGTAGTTACCTCGTGAGAGCATCAAAGATGCGGCCCGCCTGAAAGCTGATGTCCTCGTCTTGCCTCAGGACGAGCGTCCGTGCCCTGGCCTGCAGGTGCTCCTTGGCAGGAGTGCCCCACAGGGCCGCATACAGGGTCTCGGGGGCAGCAGCCCTGTGATCGGAGGGCAGGTCCAGCAGACTGAGCTTCTTCTTGACAGCACAGCTCACAATGTTGGCCAGGTAGGTGAGCACCCGGAGAGTCACTTCTCGATTAGAGCCCTCCAGCAGCGACAACAAATTTTGGGGTGCCTGTTGAGCAACACATCAATCTCATCAACTATAGCAATTCCGTCCTCTGAAATTTTGATCGAAAGAGCACACAGGCTCGGCGGTTTCGCATCAGATAAATGCAGACCAATTATTGCCAAATTCTCATCTTTCAAGATGGAACAGAAAATACTGATCAATAGTTCCAAGTTCAAGGACAAAAAAATTACGCTTAGTGAATACTATTCTCCTGCTACTCGTCACGCTCGAAAAAAAACTGGTCGAATTTGGCAAAACCCAGCCTTTAACATTCAAGCTTCGCTTCAATAAGCTCTTCATAAAAAACAAGTGCTACGCTTACAACCACTCTGATGATTCCATCCATGAAATCCGGAGTCCTTTCCTATTACCAACCGAACGTTCTGAGGATTCTATGGATGAAACCCATAGTGCCTCTGGACCACCGATCGAAACTCTAATTGAATAGCATTGCGCGAGGGGCAGTAGAATAAAGTCCCTGGCCATTACCCCCCTTTCATTTTTATTCAGAAATATTCGTAGCTTAATACCTAAACGCAATGATCTTTGTTCTATTATCGATGCTTGCGATGCTGACATCGCATGCCTCACTGAAACTTGGCTATCGGCAAAGCTAGATAGCAGCGAGCTACTTACCTGTAAGAAGCGCTACAACATTGTCTGCATTGTCCTCAACTTAAGTAGACCCCTTTTCGTTAGCCTCCACATTGCAGCCTAATAGCTGAGTACCAGTAGGATGCAACTGTTATATACTTCCCTCTTGAGCGATACTGATAAGCTGCTAGTCATAATGTGCGAGTACAATGGTTGTCTGCATTTTAGATGATGCCCAAGTGAGAATGACGTTCTTTTATGGTTTCATTGCTTGTGGGTCCCTGCGCCACATATCTTTAGCGCCCGTGGCGCGCCGCGCATTCGACGGCCGCGCCACTATCCCAAGGCTCCCTGCGCGCTGCCGGTTTCCCTCTCCCCGCTCGTTCGGGAATAACCGGTCCCGCGCGAGGAACTATAAAAGAAGGCTCGTGCCGCCGTCTCGGCCTCTTCGTTCCTGCTTCTTCGCTCCTGGCGCTTCTCCACCGAAACGACCCGCAGCCCCCCGGACGACGACCCCGCACAGCCTTGGACGACCGCCGCGCTTACATGACATTAAAGATGTTTGTTATACGGCCCACTGTGCATTTATCGTGCGCATCCCTCGGGCAGAGGAAACGCCCATAGCTGGCACCCAACTGGGGCTGAATTAGCACCCATGTGGACGATTTCTCTGCCGACGTGGCAGCGCACGGCAACACGATGGGCCGGTCCTTTGTACGATAGGCGCGACACCATTTTGATTTTAGGGCTATCGTGTGTGCAGATGACGCGGAATGTAGTATAGTAGTGTTTGCACAGTGTTTATTTAAATTTTGTTCTGGGTTATAAATGTATTTTTTAGTATCGGGCGGTTTCTGTTTTAATTTTTTTTTTGTGCATATGTTAGTTTTATGAAGTGTTTAGCCTTTGTGAATAGCCTCCTGACGCGGGCTAGGTGGTAGTCGTGCGCGTGCAGCAGTTCTGCGGCTCTCGGCCGGCCTTAGTTGTTGAGTGCAATGCCTCCGAGAAAAGACGTGCCAGATAGGGCCGCCGCTTCGGACGCCAGTGCGTCCGGAAGTGAGGTGAGGAATGCGGTAGAGTCTGCGCAGGTTACCGATGCGGATGCCCTGATGAGGCAGATGAATGAAATGTTGTCGGTGTTCACCCATTAGCTCGGTTCGGTAGCTAGCGCCAACCAAGCCACAGCTGCGGCGACAGTCTCACGTCCGCGGATAAATGTAGAGGTTCCCTCCTTTTCCGGCTACACGGACGTGAAGTCAGTCCACGAGTTCTTGCAAGAACTCGAGGATTATCAGACGGCACTGGGTTCCCCAGACGACGTGGTGCTAGCGCAGGTAATCCCCGTGGCACTTGTTGAGAGCGCGGCGCAATGGAGACGCTGTCAGCCGGCCCTCCAGTCGATGGCAGACTTCACAGATCGCTTCCACGCCGAGTTCTTGCCGCCCGATTACGAGCGCCGGATACTTGAGGAGCTAGCGTTGCGCACACAGCACCCAGAGGAGAGCCTCCTCGAGTATGTACGCGCAATGCAGTAGCTCTACAAGAGGGCAGATCCCACGGCAACCGATCTTGAACAGGTCGCGCGCGTGATCAGGCAATGCCATCCGCGCTTCAAGCCGTATTTGCGGGGACATGGTTTTGCAAACCTCGAGGCCCTAGCACAGGAAGCGAAGGTAGTGCAGGCAGATTTACTCGCTGAATTGCGCTACCAGCCACCCCCCAGGCCAGAGGCCAAGACTCCGCGCCGCGCACCAGTGGCGCAGACGTAATGACGGTAGGGCAGAGAAGGCCAGCGGAAGACTCCGCGATTCCTCGCGCTCTTGACCCGTACGCGTTCGATCAGCGGCGTCGAGCTGGGCTCGCCAGCGACGACCGCATAGGCGTGGAGAGAGGGGAAAGACGTCCCCAACCGCTTCGTGGAATGCGGCATCCCCCGACCGCGCGGCAGGTGAACAATCGGCTTTGCTGGAATTGCAACCAGCCGGGCCACGTGGCACGAGTGTGTCAAGCAAGGCGTATGCAGGGAAACGCGGACCGCCGGCAGCGGTAATTGGTCACACCAGCCTGTCGCCGTCGGCGGGAGAATTTCGTGGAAGCCACAGCGGAAAATGGGAAATGTACGCCCACGCCGCGTAACCGGGCGACCGCACCGGCGGCGCAGAGGCTTTTGTCCCCCTCGCCTGTAGAGCGCAAGAAATGTTGTCGCGCTCAAGCCCTTTTATGCTAGTGCGATTAGCTGGTCAAAGCTACTCGGCACTCGTTGACACGGGCTCAACTCTGTCACTGGTCGGTGATGATGTGTTCGAGGCCTGCCGTAGATGTACATCCGTGTCAGGTCAGCCGAAACCCCTTTGAGCTTAGCAGCCGGGACGGCAAAAGTGGAGGGAGCGGTACGTCTGGTTCTGCGTTATGACGGCCGGAAGCGGAGGCATCGCTTCGTCTATCTGCCCGGCTTAGCCATACCAGTTATTCTGGGAAGAGATTTTCTTTCGAGCGAAGGCATTGTGCTCGACATGGGGGAGAACGGCTATCGCTACAGCCCCTTAACCCCCCTCATTCCCTTTGTTAGCGCACCCAAACAGGAATGCGTCGCCCAGCGCGCGAGCGTCCACGCTTGTGTGGCGGAAGGCTTCCCCGTGACACTGAATGGTAGCCCATTAGAAGCAATTATCGCGTCCTTCTCAGGAACCGGTAGTCAGCGCCGAAGGCTTGTGGAGACTTTACTCCCGTTTTCGGATTGCTTCACAGAGAAACCAGGCAGAACCGACTTGCTTAAGCACGAGATCAAAACGGGTGATGCGCGCCCTTTCAGATGTAACCCGCGGCCGTTAAGCGCGCATAAGAGACAGCTTCTCGGCAGCGCCCTTGACGAGATGATTAATACTGGCGCGGTGAGACCCTCACAAAGTCCCTGGGCATCCCCAGTGGTCCTAGCGCCAAAGAAAGATGGTTCGGTCAGACTGTGTGCTGATTATCGAAAGCTCAACTCACTGACGCCTACGGTTACGTACCCTTTCCAGTCGATCGAGGCTGTGATGTACGCGTTAGGGAACGCAAGGTTTTTCACAGTCCTGGATGCAAGCAGAGGGTACCTGCAGATTGAGGTGGCGGAAGGTGACATTCAGAAAACCGCATTCACCTGTCACCGCGGGCTCTTCGAATTTACTCGACTCCCGTTTGGTTTGTCTAATGCACCGAGCACGTTCATGCGATTGATGGACATCGTGCTGGGCGATGCAAGGTTCAACTACGCGATGGCGTACCTCGACGACGTCGTGATATTCTCACAGTCGTTCGAAGAGCATCTCATTCACCTGAATTCCATTCTTGAGAGAATGAGACGCGCGGGTATAACGATCAACCCAAAGAAAGTGCAGTTGGCATCAAAGAGAGTGAACCTCTTGGGATTTGTGGTTGATGATGGCACATTGAGACCGAACGATGACAAACTGCAGGCAATTCTGAACTACCCCTGCCCGACGGACGTGAAAAGCTTGCAGAGGTTTTTGGGAATGGTTGCCTTCTACAGACAATTCATCCCTAGGTGTTCAGAGCTCGCTAGGCCGTTGAACCAGCTGTTGCATAAAGGCTCGAAGTGGGTCTGGGGCAAGGAACAGAACAACACTTTTGTTGCCTTGGCTCGCGCGATAGCGAACACCGCTTGTTTGCGCCTCCCCGACCTGAACAAGCAGTTTGTCTTGCAGACAGATGCTAGTGATGCCGGTGTAGGAGCTGTTTTGTTGCGGGAACACGAGGGCAAGCTGCGCCCTGTCGCGTTCGCTAGCTGCACGCTCACATCGGCCAAGCGGAATTACTCTGTGACCGAAAAGGAATGCCTGGCGATAATGTTTGCATAGTCAAAATTCGACATGTACCTAGACGGAGCGGTTTTCACCGTGTAGACAGATCACCAGGCACTTTCGTGGTTAAAGAGGCTGAAAAACCCCGCAGGCAGACTCGCGAGATGGGCGCTGATGTTGCAACGTTACGCGTACGCCATTGAGTACCGCCATGGAAGCATGAATAAGGTGGCTGATGCTTTATCGCGCGCACCGTTGAAGGCTGGCAGAAGCGCAGAAGAGGCGCAGACCAGCACTGCTGGAAGCGGCGTCGCCGCTAGTGGAGAGGAGGAGAGGGCAGACGCGAGAGTCACGCCCTGCGTAGTTAAAGAGAGAAAGGAGGTGGACAGAGTTGCCCTGTGCTGCGAGAGAGAGAAGGCGCAGCAGCTGGTGGCGGCGACTACTCACCTGCCAAGAAGCGAAGCAGAAAGAAATCTGTCTTGGGGGAGTAGCGGTCAGCAGGGAAGAGCTAATTGAGGCCCAGAAAGCAGACGGTTTATGCCAGCGGGTGCTGACAGAGCTTGCGAGTAGTGCAGCTTGCACCGGAAACGCTGAGGGCAAGTACGACGCGTATCTGCTGGGCGATGATGGCTTACTGCTCCGCCACATCCCCCAACTTGACGAGGAAGAGGCGACTGCATCCCCCTTCCGAGTCGTGGTCCCGAGGAAGTTGCGGAAACGATTCCTCCAGTACTTCCATGACTCAGCGCTGGCGGGCCATGGCAGCGGCAGTAAGACTTATGACAAGTTATGCCGTGTCGCGACCTGGCCAGGTATGAGAAAGGATGTGCTGGGTTACGCCCGTACATGTCCTGCTTGCCAGGTAGCCAAGCCTCAGGCGGGGAAACCCGCTGGCATGATGAAGCTGGTAGTTAGCAACTATCCGAGGCAAGTGGTCACGTGCGATATCCTCGCTCCGCGCGCGGACACCAATATATCCTGGTAATAACGGACCACTATTCCAAGTGGGTTGAGGTTTTCCCCCTTAGGAAGCTTGTGTCAGAACGGATTTGGGAGAAACTGTTGGAGACATTCACTCATTATTAATATAAACAGCGCGAACACGAAGACAAAGGACAAGATAAAAGAAAGCCACAGTACAAGCGCTGTGGCTTGTACTGTGGCTTTCTTTTGCTGTGGCTTTCTTTTATCTTGTCCTTTGTCTTCGTGTTCGCGCTGTTTATATTAATAATGAATAAGTACCAACTCGCCCAACAAAGTATCTTGGTGAGACATTCACTCGTTTCGGTTTCCCTTCCGACCTCATTACAGACAATGCTTCGTATTTCACAAGCAAAGTCTTTGTTGATTCCTGTCGGGCGCTTCAAATCCGCCACAGGAAAACGAGTCCCTACCACGCTCGGAGCAACATAACTGAGAGAGTGAATCGGAATGTTAAGAGTATGCTGGTCGCGACGACCAAGCAGCACAGAGATTGGGACGCACGGCTGTTCGAACTGGCGTTCGCCACTAGAACAACCGTGAACAGGTTGGTGGGCATGACACCTGCTTACTTGAATTTTGGGAAGGAGATCGCTTTTCCGCTAGAGAACGCCCCACTTGACGCGGCGGGGCCCGCGCCCCCTCCGCTTACGCAGTATGCGGCAAAGCTCCGCGAGCGCCTTGAGGCAGCGCAGCGCGCGGCTCGTGAAAACCTCGATGTCGCGCGCATGGAGCAAGCGGATCAGTACAACAAAGGTCGTCGTCACGTCGTTTTCAACTCGGGCGACTTGGTACTGAAAAGAACGCACCCGCTTAGTAACGCAGCGCGTGGTTTCGCCGAGTCACTAGCGCACAAGTGGGTTGGACCGTTCGAAGTTACGGCACGGACTACGCCACTCACTTACCAGCTGCGGTTGTTGGCGAGCGGAGAAACCGCCGGTCCGGTGCACGTCGCAGACTTGAAAGCTTACCACCTTCGCAAGGACGATAACTGCGAGGCGGGGGAAGCTCAAGGCGATGCACCGATCTCCCCTATACTATTCTCCCGCTACTCATCACGCTCGGAAAAGAACTGGTCGAATTTGGCAAAACCCAGCCTTTAACATTCAAGCTTCGCTTCAATAAGCTCTTCATAAAAAGCAAGTGCTACGCTTACAACCACTCTGATGATTCCATCCATGAAATCCGGAGTCCTTTCCTATTACCAACCTAACGTTCTGAGGATTCTATGGATGAAACCCATAGTGCCTCTGGACCACCGATCGATACTCTAACTGAATAGCATTGCGCGAGGGGCAGTTGAATGAAGTCCCCGATACTGATAAGCTGCTAGTCATAATGTGCGAGTACAATGGTTGTCTGCATTTTAGATGATGCCCAAGTGAGAATGACGTTCTTTTATGGTTTCATTGCTTGTGGGTCCCTGCGCCACATATCTTTAGCGCCCGTGGCGCGCCGCGCATTCGACGGCCGCGCCACTATCTTAAGGCTCCCTGCGCGCTGCCGGTTTCCCTCTCCCCGCTCATTCAGGGATAACCGGTCCCGCGCGAGGAACTATAAAGGAAGGCTCGTACCGCCGTCTCGGCCTCTTCGTTCCTGCTTCTTCGCTCCTGGCGCTTCTCCACGGAAACGACCCGCAGCCCCCCGGACGACGACCCCGCACAGCCTTGGACGACCGCCGCGCTTACGTGAGATTAAAGATGTTTGTTATACGGCCCGCTGTGTATTTATCGTGCGCATCCCTCGGGCAGAGGAATCGCCCACATGCTTTATGCACACTGCCGGGAGGGCCTGCACTACCTTTTGTGCAGTGCAATGTGGTAGCAGTGGTCTACCTTAACAAAACGGCCTCCGTCAATTTGAGGATGTTTCACTGCATGGTCCACACTTTTAAGTACTGCGCTGAAGCGTGCAGTGCACTGAAACTGCAGTGAGTGAAAAGGTGTGTTTAGAAATTTTTGAAGATTCAGAATCAAATATACGAAACTTGGAATATTTGCGAACCTCTAGTTCGGTGACCTCATGAGACCTTATAGCTGTGTTGGCAGGTGCTGCTGGACTTTGAGATGGGATCCCGAGTCAGACATGCTGTTGCCCCTAGGCAAGTTAGTACGGCAGAGATTTACATCTGTTGGGTGGTCTCTCCTATAATGGGGTAGGGGGGACAGTAGAGACTGCTGCAAGTAGCAAAGTGTGCGTACATGATCCACAAAAGGAGCACCAAAAGTGCCCCCAATTTTTTCTCTTCCTTTCTCACTCGCCTTATGTACAGTTTTGATAGAGTGCCTGTAATAATCAGTCATGGCTTCACTTTTTTTCATGCTATGTGTCAGTCAAACCTGTTTTGCAACACTCAAGCCCACATCATAAGAAGCTGCATAGCCTCTGTTGATTACAGAATCGCTAAAATCAAACCTTGCATGCCATGTGCGCGCTGTTCTGCTCACCTTGGCTGCCAGCAGGTAGGGAACCATGCGGGAGTTGCAGGAGAGGTTGACGAGAAGCTTGAGCGTCTGCAGCCGCACGGCATCATCTGCCGTCTCTACTAGGATGCAGAGGTGGTGCAGGCGGCCCCGGAAGGCCTCGTGAGTCTCATCGCACAGCGCCAGGTTGGTGAGGCAGAGCAGCGACACCGTCTGCAGGTAGCAGCCCCCATCCCGGGACACGGCCGCTGACAGCAGCAGCGGGATGCACGGCTGCACAGGTTTCCCCTCTTAAATGTCTTTCCTTCTCTCCACTTTGCAGTCATGGCAGTAGCTGATTCATATTTTGTTCAGTTCATTGATTTCTTTTTGCGGTCATGTATGCTTCATTATATTCGCAAAGAATGTGGAAGGCAAGTGCAGAGAATATGTACAAAAATGGCCCTCTTTCGTGTCATGCTAGCACTTTTCAATAAGAGAGGCAAAAAGAAAGATGGCTTGCCTGCAACAGTGTCTGGTTCCTCTCGTTGACGGCCATGTTGGCGATGGCCTGTGTGGCTGCCACCTGCACTGCGAGGCAGTCGTGATCCAGTAGGCCCTTCAGCAGCGGCAGGCACCCAACGTCACACAGGTAGTCCTACAAGTGCAATGCCAGGTCAAGGCTGCTGCTGTTTCTTTCCATGACGTTAGCTCCTGCCAGCCAAAGCATACCCGCTTCTCGCACATCCATCAAATAAGAAAATAAAAATAATACCTTGGCTGCAGACCTATAACGAAAAAATATGGCTTAGATATGCGTACAAAGCACATGAAAGCAGTCACAAAGGCAAGGCAACAACGAAATATCGCATTTCTTTTTTTTTGCTGCAATTCAAACATACCAAAATTTTGAGAAATGGCCAAGAAATTACCTGTGGACACCACATGATTTGTCATAGCAAACACGTAACTGCGAATCCTAAAGTTTGTCATTATTTTACAAGTGTTAATCACAAAACGAATGCCACAGTAACAACAGAACCTCCAACAAGCAGACTTAGTCTCATGCCACAGGCATAGCTACTTGGATACTTCATTGGTGTGACAGAGCAGACCATTTGTGACACTGACTTTTCACAAGCTGCAGACCATTCAGAGAGGTTGTTTACAGTTTACTCAGACACTTTCTGAAGCATTCATAAATCCCCAGTGCAGCAGACCCACTAAAGGGTATGCCACAGAACAGAACCTGCTGTCTTCCGGGAGATGACCTTAGTGGCTTTTTGCAAAAGCTTGCCAACCACATGCATGCCTTGCCCAAAGAGCATCTTCTGTAGAGGCCCCACATGCATGTTTCCTGCCATCATACTGCGTGCAATCACTCGTACGCACAGTGATGCAGCATCTTTCACCAGGTAAGGCATGGCCTGAAGCGTCACAGGTGGTTCTGAACCAACCAACTGCATCAGCCGGCTGACAAACATAACTGTCCCCAATCCATCTGTGGGACTCAAGAAATATATCGCAAGTATTTTTAGACCCATACGAGGACTGCCCAGTTAGCAAAGCACAGCTACAGTTGTGTTACATTCTATGTGAAAGTCTGCTAATGCCCTTTCCTGCCCACATTTTCACTTTAGGATGGGGATAATCACATTTGAAGAAACTCTTACAAAATTAAATCCTCCCCTATAGTCTACTGGACAAAGTGGAGTATCGGGGCACAAGGGTCCTGAATTTCCAAAACACTGGGTGGTTTTAATGTGTAGCTCTGGCTACTCTATATCGTGCAATACAAAATATGCCGCCATCGTAAGAACATAATGGTCAATCAAGGATATGGCTAGATTACAGCAACACTCCTCAATAGCAGCCCAACTATTTCCACAAGCCGTATCTAAGCCATATTTTTTCTTTATAGGTCTGCAGCCAAGGTGGACTGGTATTGCTTTATTTGATGGATGCACGAGAAGCGGGTGTGCTAAAAAGGAAAGACAATAAGAAAGAAACACAAGCTTCCTCTCTCAACAGCCACGGCCCATTGAGGTCTGCTCTGAATTTCCAAAACAGAGAGTGGTTTTAATATGCAGCTCTGGCTGCGCTATATCGTGCAGCACAAAACATGTCACCATCGTAAGAACATATAGGTCAGTCAAGAATTTGGCTAGATTACAGCTACACTCCTCAATAGCAGCCCAACTATTTGCACAGCTGTAGAACAAACAAGTAAAATTTAAACTGTCAGTAGCCAACATTCAACTCTGTTAGCTCTCCAATCAAAAGCAGTTTGGCCCAACACCAACCAGTCTTTACTGCAGATGACGGTGTCAAAACTAGCGAGATCTTAATTCGAGAAAAATTATCCCCTCTCCTTACCAGGAGTGCGTCTATTGTTTAGCTTATAGTCGAACTGAAACTGCATATTTATAGATAAACGCATTTATGGATAAGTGCACAGCAGACCGGTACAGCAGCAGCACACTGCTGGCTATCCTCATTTCATTGGTCAGGAGACCGGCCGAGACAGTTCCAAATCCAAATACGGGAAATTTAAAAAACTTTCCTCTATAACCATATATAATGACTCTTAAGATGCGTCTAATTTCTAATGGTTCTTTACATAAGTGAACTCAAATGCACTCCCGTCAAGAATGATTATATTAGCTCTCAGGTATGTACGAATCTAGCAGTCTATGAAACCAAGCAAATATCACTATAGAGAAAGGAACTAAGTGCGCAATTATTTAGACCATAAACAACTGACAAAAAGTGAAAACTGGACAATTGCAATACTCAATAATGCAAATTTTGAGAGCAGCTGTCAAGATATTTTTATTAATGGAAATAATCTGTCGGAGGTGGGCACATATGCACATTCGTAGACCAAGCTTTTTTAGGGCTAAAAGGTGCCACCTGTGCCAACTCAGGCACTTGACAGCAAAGGCCTGCCTATCACTGCACTGACCACCACAGCTGTCCTGGGAAAGGCACCTGCTGGAATTCAAACAGGTGTCTTGGCCTCCCACTTCCATAGGTTCTACTTTCTTTACATCAGGTGCCATTTATTGTTTAAATAAAAAACAACCGAGCTGAAGTCATTTTTTCAAGAAACCGTTAGCTTTGCTACTAAAAATATAATGTGTGCACCCATGTTTGAGAAGGATAAAAAGTTTTTTTTTTTTTTTCTCATTACTCTCGCAAGCACTTAAATAAAAGCAGGCAGCATTCAAAGAATGTAATTTTTTTTCCCCTCTATTATAAGCAGTCAAGCTGCCCCTTTGATACTATCCGCAGTATTTGTTTCCCTTTTTAAAAGGAGATCATAGCTGCCATGTAGACAAACCCCAGACATTCCTAACCGGGAAAGCGCACCACAGATGACCAATGCTGAAGGACATTTGCAACCAAAAGCAATTCTCACTGAAAATGGTTCAGTGGTCTGATAGTATTCTTTGCACCACAAAGCTGTGTCTTTGGAAATGTCTTTGGAAATGTCTTGTCTTGAATATAAACTGAGTCCATGCAGCGTAATATTGATAAAGCTAGGTGAGAACACACAAATCAGCAACTGGCGAACGACTTCCCATGGCAGCGCTCTTAAATGCACGCACCTGATTAATTGTGAATGCTGCACAATTGGACATGGTTGTCAGGGTCTTGACAAGAATGTCTTCGTTGCCCGATGTGAGCAATGTCATGAGGCATTTTGCCTCGTACAGGGTCATCACGCGAGCTTTGTTGTACAGCCCATGGAGCACCTCCTGCAGGAGATCATCCGTTTCCTTCACCACTGCACTGTACAGAGACTTCTCTGCAGTGATGTGATTTGCACTCAGGTCATTGCACTGCCAGTGCTGAGAGGCACGAAATCTTCTCTTGAATGGTGAACTTGGGCCCATGTGCACATTCTCAGCCGAGCGGCTGAGATTATTGCAGCTTCCGTCGGCAACGGGGCTCAAAGCCTTGGGTGAACCCCACGGAGAATTTTGCAAGCTCCGAGGGTTGAAGATGCGCGCAAAATACTGATCGTCGAACATGCGAGCTTTGAGATTCAGTTCACGCACTTTGTTACGCACAGACTTTGGAATAAAGTGCAGTTCTGTTGGAGAGTTGGTGATGTAGTTCTCCGGAGGCATGCTCAGGTCGGTCTGACTAGAGCGGTGGCTCATGTCACGCTCTGAAATCAGAGTGGCAAAGATCACTACGACACTTGTGCACATTCTGTAAAAAGATTACGTTGTCTTTTTTGGCTAGCTAGCATGCAAAAGTGAAAACCGTCCTTTTTCAAGTCCTTTGTAACATGTTTTTCCATTACAACGCTGACTTAGCTTCCCTGTACCTCCATTAATATAGACTAACTTACTAAATAAATACACAAAAGTATTAGTGCAATGGATAACTGAACGGCCAAATCTGATGATGTCGCATAATGTGAATCTTATGCAGCTCACATTAAAAAAAAAAAAAAAAATACATATGGGACACTGTTTACTGCAGCCATTATTCACAGCTAAATTATTAAATGCAACTCACAACATACCCGATTGTTCTCCTTTGTGTTTTTTCTTCTTTTTCAATTTGACCAGTTTACGTGATGCTAAAGCCAGGACAAAAAAAAAGAAAATAATTTTACTCAACAGCTCTTAATTATGTACAAGACATGCAATATCTCTTACGACATTAACGTAAATAGATTAACGTCAACCACAAGGAATTTCATTATACTATGACAACTTTCCTTTAGTTCCCTTTTCACCGTTTCTCAGTGCGGGGTAGCAAGCCAGGGTCCACCGGCCGACCTCTCCGCCTTTCATCAAACACCTTTCTCTCTCTCAACAACAGAATCGGTGTGCTGGCACCCACATGCGACCGCCGTGTCAACAGTGCTACATATGAACAGCGGGACCTTTTCGTGATTTCAAGCATGCGTCGCATCGAAACTGAAACAGAGCATATAATGTAAGAATTCATCGGGATTGACGTCCAGCGCAGTTATCGATTACCTCCTCGCAAGGTCACTCGTTCTCTAGAGCATTAGTCCGACGAGCACAACTTCGTAGCACCTTCGTTTACATAAACGAAGAAATAAATATCTGTCACCGGTATGGCTAAAAACGACACGCAACCGCTCATTCCCACTACGCGACGGATCGTGCAGTTTTAAGACAAGCGAAAAAAGAAAACCTACTAATACTATGGAAATCTGGAATGACAATGTTCTCGATGTAAAGGTGCTACGAAGGATAACAAACACATTAATTTTCGGACACTGTCAAGAGGAACCTATTGCGCGAGAAATGTGCGAGCACAGAGCAGCTCCAAAACAATCGCGCATGCTACAACATCCACTCACCCCTGTCGTCTCGACCATTGCCCTTGAAACAAAACGCTGATTTCAGAATAGAGTAACCGACGTAAGCAAAGCCAGCAAACACAGCTGAACACAGTGCAACTCGCTTTACTGCAACATCCTCGCTAGCCATTCCCGCAGCGCGCGAAGGCAAAATAGCCGAACCAAACGCTCGGGGCTCGGGATAGCTCGGGAACCAGCTTCTACTGCTTCTACTGAGGACGGAGGCTTAACTTAACACGATGTTAGCGCCCTCTCTGTTCTGAAAGTTGCGATTAGCATGCCTTTGTACGTAATAATAATAATGAAAGAAAAACAAATGTGGAAAGTAATACTTTTACTATTTACTTTTTGTAGAAGAGAAACGCAATGTGTGCGCCATGCGTACCGAGATGGTGATTGGCCACTGTAGTGATGGTAGTGATGGTTCAGACGCCCCGCCGGGGTGGTGCAGTGGTAAGACGCCCGACCACTGTGCCGGAGCACCCGGGTTCGAACCCGACCTCGGTGGCTGCGTTTCGATGGAGGCGAAACGAAGAGGCGTCCGTGCGCTGTGCGATGTCAGCGCACGTTAAAGATCCCCAGGTGGTCGAAATTACTCCGTAGCCCTCCACTACGGCTCCTCTTTCTCTCTTTCCACTTTCACTCCTACCTTCCTCCCTTCCCTTACGGCGCGGTTGAGGTGTCCATAGAAAACAAGTGAGACAGTTACCGCGTCTTTCCCTTCCTATAAATCAATCAGATAATCAGCTGATGAAGCAGGAGCTGCCAACTGGGGCTCTCCTTTCAGAATCAGAGTCCACGTGTAGGCACATGCAAACGGCTTGATTAAAGTGGAACTTTTAAGGCGAAAGCCTTTAATGGCTCATGCTGTCGTGCACTGCGCAGCATTGCATTAGCACTGCATTGCACTGCATTAGCACTGTGCAGAGCATATTAGCCAATTTTTGGTTACATTATTCAACAAGTCACATACAGACTGCTAAACTACCCAAAGATTGGAAAAAATCCAATATCACACCAGTTCACAAAAAAGGTGATCGCAGCCATGTCTCCAATTACCGCCTCATATATCTTTAACATCTGTTTGCTGCAAAACCCTAGAACACATAATCTATTCTGGACTTGCAAAACCTACAAGATAACAGTTTTTTCACATCAGCGCAGCATGGTTTTCGATCAGGGCTGTCATGTGCAACGCATCTAACTGAGTTTATATTGCATCTGGTATTAACAAGTCTGTTTTCAGATAGACGCCATATTTCTAGATTTTAAAAAGGTTTTTGATGTTGTGCCGCACCATCTTCTTCTGAAAAAAATATCTTCCCTTGGCCTTCCTGACTACCTGTTCGGTTGGCTGCAGGATTATTTAAGCGCACGCCAGCAGCAGCGTTGTAATCAATGGTACATCACCTGTGGATGTTTTATCTGGAGTGCCCCAAAGTCCTGTGCTCGGACTATTACTGTTCCTCATATTCATCAATTATATACCTATCGGCCTCAGATCCACTGTCAGACTGTATGATTGCGTTCTGTATTCGCCTGTCACGTGCCTTGATGACTTGTACGTATTACAGGCTGACCTTGACAAAGTCTGTGACTGTGGGGCATGGCATTGAATGTATCAAAGTGTTTCCATGTGCATTTTACAAACAAAAAAAAATGAAAATTCTTGGATCGTATCTTTTAAGCCACGATACCATTCAAACTATATTGATAAGGTTAAATATCTTGGTGTTACACTCACAGCATCCCACTGGACAGCCCACGTCGACATGATAACGGCCAAAGCTTCTCGTCTTTTGTATTTTTTCCAGCGGAATTTTAAAAGCTCTCCCCAGGCACTAAAAGAAACATTATATGTAACAAATGTCAGGCCTGTATTAGAATATGCTTGTGTTGCATGGGACCCTTTCACGGGTGCCCTCATTGACAAGTTAGAAAGGGTACAGAAACGCGCTGCAAGGTTTGTGACAGGCAATTATAATTTTCGTATCAAGAGCTCTGAACTTCGCGACCGTATTGGGTGGAAGAATTTAGCAACTCAAAGAAAAATCGGCAGACTGAAGTTCTTGTACAGCATTTTACAATGATTGTACCGGTATTAATAAAAACACTTATCTAAAGCAGCCATATTACATTTCGGAGAGACTAAACAACACGAAAAAGATTAAGAGTTATCAATGCCGCATTAATGTATCTAAGCATTCGTTTTTCCCTAACACAATTCTGGACTGGAATAAGCTTGCGAATGTTGTAGTTTGTGCACCTGACTTCCAAAGTGCTGTTGAAATGCTGTTGTGATATATTTCTTCCAGATCTCGTGCGTTTGCCAGCGCTGTGTTAATGTATTTTATGTTATCACTTATACTGCTTGTGAATTCATTTAGTATTCTATCAGTGTGTTGTGTTACCTTGCTAAAAAGTTTCCCTATATCTTCTTTGCATGTGTTATTGTATGTAGTTGTATCCCCCCTACAATAATGCCTCATGGGCGCTGTAGGTAAAATAAATAAATACAATAAATAAATAAATAAATAAATGTGTCCCGCTTTTGCGGCGGCTTCGATTGGCCGAGGCGGGATATGACGTCATAGGGGTCTCTACTAATTACAGAGCACCACCACAGTATGTGCGAATGCGTGCCCTATATGGCCATATGTCAATCAATGATCAATTACTAATTGATAACTACTTAAGCAAATCATTAACAAGTTAATGTTTATTAATTAATTACCCACTTAATTATTTAATTAGTATTAGCGTCAGTTGCGTAGCAGAATGTGGCACTCAGATTTTCGCCTTTCCTTTGTTTTTTTTATTTGAGCTGGTAGCCTATAGGCTATCACGGCATACACTTAAAGGCAGAGCTTAACTGTCCTCCATATTTTTCTTTTTAACTTTTAGCCTTATAGGTATTTTGCATCAGAAACCGCTATGCACACCAGTTTAACATACGGATCCTTTTGTTTTTGAGCTCCAAGTCATAATTAAATCGAGCAAAGCACCATTTTTAAAGTTATTTCTCCCCTTTGTATACAATGATGTGCCAAGCAGGCTGCCAGCCGCTCGCCAGAGAATCCCCTTCGATGCAGCCAGCACTCATATTGTACGCCATCACACTTGCATAGAGTATTTTAAGACATACTACAGCGTGTCCTAAAATGATCTTCCATCCTTACTAAACACATATACAATAGGTTTGAATAGTAGAGGTTAGGTCCTTATTTCGTACGTAGATTAGTTTGTTTTTTTTGTACCTTTACGAGACACCTACTTGATTCACATTATTGTTTTGAAGTGTAATTCCATTGAAATGTTTTGTTCTAGTTTGGATGTTTTTCAAATTTTATCAAATTGTTAATTTATTTGTGCCAACCACTGATATATTTGAACAGCTGCTGCCATGAATTAAGTGGTCTCCTGGATCATATAGTCAAGCTGCTTGAGAAGTTTTTAGCCCGAAACCATACAGGCTTCCTGGAACAATAAACTCAATTGAATTGAAATCACATAATTTGTACACTCCTTTTTCGAACAAAGAAAAAAATGCACCAATTAAGCAAGTAAATACTATACTTATACGATTCTGATCAGACAGCACTGCTGTGGGTATGGATAGTGAATGTTTGGTATGTGCATGAGTTTGCAAGTTGTCCGACAGAAATGAGTTCTCCTAGCTCTGGCAGGTGGCATTCATCAGGTTGAATGAAAATATGAGGTGGCAGGAGCTGACAACTTGGGCTTTTTCCTTCCAGATGGAAGGAAGCGGGACCATTGGATCCCGAGTCAGACATAAGCTACCCTTGAGACAGAATGCAGGCACGCTTGGTTAAATCAAGGCCTTATATTTATGTAGGGGGCCCTTCATAGCAAAGTGCGTGTATGCAGTGGATGGACAATGACATTCCTACAGGAAGGTAGACTAGCAGAGCAGGGAGAAAAAAAATTACAAGGGTTCAATGCTGCTGAACTAAATATTGAGCGAAAGCATTAGCTGCGGGTGACCGAGCGTTCTTCTTCCTCAGCCCACATATAAAGCCCTGTTTTAACCAAGCCGTATGAACGTGCCTTAGTGGCCTATAGGGGTAACGTGAATTCCAGGGTCCTAGCAGGCTGATTCTGATATAACCGTCCCATGTGAAATGAGACCCAAGTTGGCAGCTCCTGCCTGCCCACAGCCATGTCATGCGGGGTGCGACGTCACAGCGTCACGTGGGTAACACGTGGCTACAGTTGCGCTACGCTGAAGGCTCAAAACCTAGAGTGGTATTGCTTTCGCAATAAAATACTGAGCTCCAGAGACTGCCAGTAACATTAGCAGCAGATGAACAGGGACTGCCAGAGGCTAAAATAGTTTTGAAGAGAACTGACGGACGTGGGGCACATAACTGGGACTCCACTGGCTGTTGCTACTGCGCATACTCTTTGTCGAGGAGTTTCTTGTGAGGTTTGTGCTGGATAGAGCTGCCAGATCCTGGCCGATTTCCACTTTCGTGGGACATTACTGATTGAGAATGTGATTATAAATATTTGGCGGACACACTTCAGATTGCTTAGGAGTGATACATGAAAGCATGAACATGATAATAAAGGTCACAGGAGCCTCTTCATATTGCACCCTACATTGCCGGCGCTGCAGTGGCCACTCCCGTACTTATGCAAGTACTCACATGCTGTAATCTCTAAAAAATTTATTAAAAGATCACAATGTCGACCCAGCATTGCGGCTGTAGTTGCAGCCACAGCCTGGCGTTTGAGCCTTCGCAGCTACGCGCTGCTCATTCGTCAGACACCCGTGACTCCATGTGCCCTCACATGCATGGTTCAAAGTGCTCTTTCCCGCTCTGCCAACGGACCGTGAAAGTTTCATGCTGCTGATGGGGGTCCTTCGGTCAATGAGGCTGGTAAAATTTCTACTTTAAAAGCTATCGAAAAACCAAGGCAGCCGATGTCCGCTTGAAAAGGCTTTCATCATCATCATCATCATCATCAGCCTGACTATACCCACTGCAGGGCGAAGGCCTCTCCCGTATTTCTCCACTTGACCCGGTTCTGTGCTAGCTGCATCCACTTGACCCCCGCGAATTTCTTAACCTCATCCGCCCACCTAACTTTCTGCCGGCCCCTGCTACGCTTTCCTTCTCTTGGAATCCAGTTTGTTACCCTAAGCGACCATCGGTTATCCTCTCTTCGCACTACATGTCCTGCACATGCACATTTCTTCTTCTAATTTCCACTAGAATGCCGGCAGAGTTATTTCTCTGACCCACTCTGCACGCTTCCTATCTCTTAATGTTACCCCTACCATTTTTCGTTCCATAGCCCTCTGGGTTGTCCTCAACTTAAGATGAACTCTCTTGGTTAGCCTCCACGTTTCAGCGCCATAGGAGAGTACAGGTAAGATGCAACTGTTATATACTTTCCTCTTTAGCGATGCCAGTAAGCTGCTAGTCATAATCTGCGAGTGCTTGCCAAATACGCTCCATCCCAATCTTATTCTTCTTGTTATTTCCTTTTCATGGTCCGGATCTGCGGTTACTACCTGTCCTAAGTAGACAATTGCCTACTACTTCCAGTACTTCGCTACCTAACGTAAACTGCTGTTCCTTCCCGAGGCTGTTGAACATTACCTTAGTTTTCTGCATATTGATTTTCAAGCCTACCTTCATACTTTTCCTGTCTAGGTCATCAATCATTATTTGCAGTTCATCCCCCGAGTTGCTTAGCAAGGCAATGTCATCAGCAAATCGCAGATTACTGAGGTATTCTCCATCTACCCTTATCCCTAACTGCTCCCATTCCAAGTCTCTGAATACTTCCTCTAAGCAAGCTGTGAATAGTACTGGGGAGATTGTGTCTCCTTGTCTAACACCTTTCTTTATGGAAATTTTGTTACTTTCTTTATGCAGAACCATGGTTGCTGTGCAGCCGCTATATAAATCTTCCAGCACTTTCACGTACGGCTCGTCTACCCCCTGATTTCGCAATGCCTGCATCACCGCCGATGTTTCAACAGAATCAATGCTTTAGGTGGATTTAAAAAGCAGGTGGAAAAAGGCTTTAGGTGGATTTGAAAAGCAGTGGTTGTCACGCACAGGAAAAGTAAAATAGCCAAGTTATCCAGATGTTTGAGAAGCTTGAATGCAATGCACGTTAACAGTGGCCTGCCTTGAATGTTTCTGGTTACTTTCCACTCAGACAGAATTGTATAGCTAGGAATAATAATAATAATAGCTTGCAGAATATGGCTGGATATGTATGCGTTACCTTTAAAAATTATTGCATTGCCAGGCCCATGTGCACTGGATCGCTGTAGATTAACGAGCTCATAAATTTCTTTGGCTGACTCAACAACTGCAGAAATTTGAGCTAACAATACAAAAAATTTCCAGCATTGGACCGAGTGAAAAACATATGTTAGAACAAAGGTCCTTAGGGGTACGAGGTCCAGGTAAAAGAAATATATAAACCGGTACAACTGGAAGATGGGGCTATAACAGAAGATATAAGGCTTTCCTTTTGGCCCCAGGGCACGGAGCAAGAAACCACTTGGGAGGTGAAACTCCCGTCAGCGCGAGCGAGCGCGGGCGACCAGATAAGGTCACAATTGTAGCGCCGACAGCACGGAGCAGGACGCAACCGTATGCAGTGGCTGCGGCATGCGGCGCGTCGTAGAAGCCGCAGCGACAAAGAAGAAACCTGGACTGGCTGCTTTGGCAACCAAAATGGCGGTAATTTCTTTCTACGCCGACAGGTGCCGCCAGCATGATAGTGGCGCCGCGAGCTTGTGACCTTTTCTGGTCGCCACAAACAGCGTAGTTTCCACTCCTGAAGGATTTTTGCTCCGTGCCCCAGGGCAAATTGGCACAAGTAACCAGACAACACCAATTTAAATGCTGAAATTCAATTTCTGGCTGCCCTCAATAGCCGCCTTCACTTATTGCATTACTTTTATTAACCAGTTTGTAAATGAGAACTCTCCAAATGCACTATGAATACAAATTCATGGTACCAGTTTTCAGTGATGAATCTCTTGGAAGTGGACTGTTCAGAGTACTGCAAAAAATGTAACCAGTTCTTTGTCGTTCTCATTAATGGACACAGTTCTAACCCTCTTCCAGTAACATCAGGCGTACCCCAAGGTTCTGTATTAGCTCCCCTCCTATTCTTAATATATATAAACGACTTACCCTCAAACCTGGTTTGCAATGTTCGTCGGTTTGCAGATGACTGCGTTATTTACCGCACAATTTCCAACACCTCTGACCAATCACAGCTCCAAAACGACATTAACGCAATACGTCTGGTGCGATGACTGGCTAATGTCGCTTAATCCTAATAAATGTAAACTCGTATCTTTTCACCGCCGGCGTAACCCCCACATTTTCACTTACTCGGCTGCTAACACTCCACTAGAATCTGTATGCTCATACAAGTACTTAGGCGTCACCTTGTGCCAGGATCTCTCCTGGCGCTCACATGTAACGAACATCGTCGCGCCAGCTAACCGATCATTGGGTTTTTGAAACGCCATTTACGGCACGCCCCTCAAAGTATTAAACTTCTCGCCTACCAATCGCTCATCCGACCCAAACTAGAATACGCGTCTGCTATCTGGAGCCCGCAACAAGCATATCTCATCAATTCACTAGAATCTGTCCAAAATCGAGCCATGAGGTTCGTTCATTCTTCCTATTCGTATGACATCAGTGTATCGTCACTTAAACGGCAATCAGGTTTATCAACTCTTGCCCATCGTCGTCACATTGCTTCTCTTAATCTGTTCCATAAGTTTTTTTACAGCTCCCTCGGCCAACCACCCTACATCACACCGCCAGCTCGCATATCTCATCGCATCGGCCATCCACTAGTAGTTTCATGCCAGCGCGCCCGCACAGTCACTTTTTCTTCATCGCACTGCAAAAGACTTTCTTCGCACTGCAAATCTTTCTTCGCACTGCAAAAGACTGGAATGGCCTTCCCCACGATGTTGATGCCATCACCTGCCCATCAAGTTTTGTAAACAGTTTAAATATGCACTTCATAAATATCATGTAGGCAATCATATTCAATCAATGTTTGTACTCCCACCCCTTATGTAATACCCCCAATGTGGGGTCTTTAAGGTAATAAAGTGAAGTGAAGAAGTGAAGATCTCTAAAAAATTGGCTTCACTGTTGTCGCGATTATGCTTTACTGAACATTGTTGAGATGGAACAGCAACGGAGAGGTTGAAATTTGAAAAGCACTGTGCTATGATTACTTAAATCACAGGTGCATGACAGTGACTGAATTAACTCTAGAATAGATACAAGAGTAAAATCAAGAGATGCAATAAAGCCATCATAACTAAAAAAAAGCATATACTAATTGCAGCAGTTGAATGTCTCTACTAACAGGGCAAGGCCACGTCAGCTTTAGCCTTTTTTGGTAGTCTCGCATTTTCAACACGGCCAAAAGCATTTTTTTTATTAGTTCCGCAAAGAAAACTAACTTGCTGACCTTACATTAGTGCATGCAATGTATTGATGAATTGGAGTTGTGTGAGAAAAATAAATGACAGCCGCCAAATAATAAATACAACACACTTTAATTTTCATGACATATCACTGTGCTGCAATGGACACACAGTACACTTTCAAGTACATAAAAAGACAAGAGCGCTAGAAATGAAGCTGAATAAACAAATTTCCTTTTTGTCCAACACAAAAGGCTGCAGTATGGAGCAAACAGAGGAGGCATGACCACAGTCCTATTTTGTTACCTTATAGTAGTGCCATATCACAAAACACTGTAGTAGCAGCACTTTTAGACCACGACTCTGGAACCATATGATGAGGTTCGTGAATTTGGTAATAATGTATGATGGACCATTATAACAGCGATGGGTTCCCTCGCGATCAGTAACAACAAAACCAGAGATGTGGCAATCTAGTGGTGGCAGAATGCGGACACCCACTCTATGGGCTTCTGGGTGACCGAGTGCGGCAACAGTTTCCAGCTTCCCCAGACAGCTAGCGTGATTAGGGAGGCCTTGATTCCAAACTTTAGCACCTTGGACGGCAGTGAAGGCTCCGGAACTCTGCACACAATGGGTGAAAAAGACATTTGTTGTCTACATCGGAAGCACCTACTGTGCACAATCTTGCCGAATGCAATATGCCACATGGTATATACATATTACCAAACGGCAATCAATATCAACACATACAGGGTATGGAGGACTTTGGCTTTGCCCTTCTTTCTTTCCTTATATTCAGTGAAAGGCAACACCACTTTATTAGTTACCATTACTGCCAGGGTGACTTGGGCCTTTATGATGAGAATGCGTGAGTTGCCAGAAATACCATGCAGAACAAATTGGTGTTCAACAGTGTGGACTTGCCCGACAAGCGAATTAGCGTCGAAAATCATCCTATGACTAGCCCCTGGTCACCTGGAAGCCGAGAGTAGCCAATGGCCCTCACCAGTGGACAATAAATTGTGACTTCTTTACTGCAGTGACACACTACAGCTGTGACTGTCTACTCTCATCAGAGGAGCATAACTCAAGGACTACTCCCTGTTCGGAAATGAGTTGCCTGTCGTGCATTATCAATTTTAGCCCCTCGACTCATGTGAAATATTGAGGTGGGCTTCTAAGGGTTCAAGCGCAATAAGGATGGCACGCAGATAGAGGAGAGACAAGACGACAAGCGCTTGAAACACTTTATACATACCAGAAATGGCCGCCTATATAGCCATTAGGGAGAGGGCGAAAAAGAGGGAACAATACAAGATTGATCACATGCAAGATCACGAATAATGCACTAGAAGGGACAAGGACGATATAACAGAATCTGAAACATATCTAAAGCCTTACATTCTTTGTTGTATATCATGATCGAGGCAGTGCTAATGCAGGCACTCCCACTCTGATTTTGTGGGCCTCTATCAACTCGCGTGCAATTTCATCTCTACTTATGCTGATACGTACTAATACTGAAATTAACAGCTTGAGGGGCAAGTTGGTGCTATATAGTACCCAGAAATGCGCCTGTGTTGTGTTTCTTCTCATGTGATTGTGTTTGTTGCGCCACATTTCTGTACTAATACTGGTTTCTTGAAGCCTTGCTTCGCGTGTCTTCTCCTCTTTCTTCCCACATTTCTTGCTGTGAAACGACAGATTCAAACCTGTTTCATTCTTCAGTGAAAGTTTGTGCTCTCTTAAGCATTCATTAATACAACTGCCCGTTTGTCCAATGTAGATCTTTCCACGAGTCAGTGGGATGCTGCACACAACCCCAACAGTATTTTCCACAAAAGGATTTGCATGCTTGGTTTCACACACTATCTTCTAAACATTTCCAGAGTTAATCATTTGGCACAATGACGAGAGTTTCGTGGGGGCAGAAATGAGGATGGGACCTTTGTATTTGACAGCAACGTGCTTCAGGTGGGATTCCAAGAGAAGGAAAGCATAGTAGGGGGCGGCAGAAAGTTAGGTAGGCGGATGAGGTTAAGAAGTTCGCAGGGGTCAAGTGGATGCAGCTAGCACAGAATTGGAGAAATATGGGAGAGGCCTTCGCCCTGCAGTGGGTATAGTCAGGCTGCTGCTGCTGCTGCTGATGATGATGATGCTTCAGGTTATGTGCAACTTTATGGGCAGTACATCACCCTTGTCCCTTCTGGTGTGTTATTCGTTATCTCGTGTGTGATCAATATTGTATTGTCCCCTCGCCCTCTACCTAATAGCTATATAGGCGGCCATTTGTGGTATGAATGAAGTGTTGCAAGCACTTGTCTCCGTCTCTCCTTTGCGTGCCATCATTTTTGTGTTTGAATTCTTAGAAGCTATGCACGAACATGCCCCGCAAAGTGTTTTATTCGAAGCGGGCACTGCAACTTGATGACCATGCTGGTCATGGCACCAGTTTACAAACTTTGAATACTACCTAGTTAAGTTCCCTCTGCTTGGGCTACACTTAGCAAGAATGTGCTCAGCATGACACAACTCAGTAACACTACACAGAGCATATTCAGTGGACCCAGCAAGAGCATGGGCCAAGTGAGTAACTGGAAGCGATCTAAAGAGGTGGCCACATCAATGAATGCAGCAAGGAAGCCATCAGAGGCAGGGCAGTGCAAGCCTGCCAAGGGGACTTTGTGACTTGCTAACTTCTCCCCTCTTCTTTCTACAGCTGTGCGCTCCGGCTTCTTTTCAATGCCTTGATGACATAAGCAGCAATAAAATTAACAGCTTTAACTTAGGCAATGCAGGCCAAATGCTACTGCTAAACTCTGCATTCTCCATATGCTTCCACCATTTCCTATGCTGGAGGGTATAAAACTCTGTGGAAATAATATTTAGTTTAAAGCCAGTTATAAATGGGCAAATGAAACAAATTAATCACTACCAGAAACCAAAAGCTTCCAACACTTACGATTCTGGCATCAAAATTACCCATTCCAACAATAGCACGAGTCAAATTAATGCACCTGCCGAGAAGCTTTGTCAGTCTGTTTGCACTAAGCACCATGGAGCCTGTCTCCTTTCTCTGCAAGATTTATCTCAAAAGATCGCAGCTAGGCACGATTTCCAGATCATTCTAGTCCTCTATGTTTCACTGCCAGCTTGAAAGGAACACTCTACTGCCAGAGATGAGTATAAAAATACTGGTAGATCTTACCACTTGGCACTGAGGAAAAAACTCGTGGTTCAAATTTATATTTTAAATTGAAAAAAAAAAGTCAAGTTTTAGCAGATGGTGGTGCCATACTGTGTCCTTTCATTGCTACTACGTCGTCATCTGTTTGGAGCGTCTATGCCGCAACATTGTACAGACAGGTATTGTGTTCATATAAACTTAATGCGGCCTTCTTTTTTTTTGTATTAAAAAAAAATTACACCTACTTTTATTCTTTAATCTTGCTTGATTTGCTTTTATGACACGTTCAAAACCGAAAACAACACAACCAAAGATGCCGCCATACTTTTAGTGGTGCTGCTATCAGCAGCACTGTTATAGGCAAAAATGGTTGTTGGTATCTGCGGTAGATGTCACCGTGTTTATTTAGCTTATTTATTAATTACATTGTTTCATGCTATTCTGGTACTTTCAGTTATGGTTTTAACAAAATATGTGCGGCATGCTCAGCACGCAACTCACACAGTGCGGCAGTTGTGTTCATGGAGCTGCATAGTTACTCTACTAACTGTATGTCGTGTGCACGTCAGTGTTCGCAGGTGCGGACTACCAGTCAGAAAACAAGATTAGCATATTCTGCAGAGCTTTTAAGCTCCACAGCAGAGTACTTGTTAACTTGGGGATGGAGCTTTCCCATGAAGCAAGAGAAAAAGGTATCCTAAAAGTTTGACAACCACCAAGCGTGTTCCCTGCATTGTTCCTTTCTTTCAAGTTGGCCCCACAAAACGTTTCATTAGGAAGCCCTTCACTCTCTTCCTGAGTGCGTCTGTGTGACAATGTGCAACGCATGCATCTTTTATCAAAAAGAGCACTGAACAAGGGTAGAGGGGGGGGGGGGGTAAGGAAGCTTCAGTTTGCAGGTCGAGCCAACATTGCAACAAGTGGACTTGTCTTCCTCTGGGCAGAGTGATCATCACTGGCAGGGGTTTAAATACGTTTTTGCTTCCCAAGAAGAAAAGCTGGGTAGGGGGAGGGTCGGTGAGAACAAAGTAGCCCAAAAATAAAAAAAACAACAACAACCTTCAGTATGTATTTCTCAGCCTAGAACAAGTGATCCTGTGGCTTGAAAAAGAAAAGCAGCAGCACAAGGAAAAACTACAATGCGGGGTGGAAGATTAGTGACCACCTAGAGCAGGTTCCATGCAGACACACCTTTCTTGAAAAGGGGACAGGCATTCCAAAGGGTGCTGATAAGGAATATATCTGCAAGGAAACAATTCTCAAAAGCTTTCTGCAAAGTGGGGAGGACAAAAACAGAATAATAACAGGACAGTGACCCGCACCTGCCACACACACACACAAAAAGAAAAAGTTCAAGAGCCAACTAAATTAAGAAGTGATAAGAAGGAGACGTGTTTGGAGAAACGTGCAGCTTATCCTATTGCGGAGGGGGGATAGATTGTACACGTGCTGTGAAACTGTACAATTAACACTATATAGAATTGTTTTTTCGACTAGTTATGATGCAAAGGGAATATAGTATTTAAGGGATTCTAACGTTGCTTTAGAGATATTTAGTCCTGCTAGTTCCAATGTTCCAGATTTATGGATTAGATATCCCTCTATATTTTCCGTCCCTTGCAGATTTAAAGCCTGACTGGAGAATATATAATTTAATTTCTTCGAACTTATGGTCTTTCTGATCGAAATGCTTTCGGGAGGTTTTTGCCTGTGCCTGCCCGATTGCCATTAAGCCTTTTGTTCATTGATTGCCTTGTCTCTCCAATGTATTGTTTATGACAGAAGGATCATTCCAGAAGGTAGACAACATTTGAAGATGTGCAATTAAAGCCTGATTTTATGTGAAAAGTGAAATCGCTTGCAGTACTAACTGCGGTGTCTTTTTGTATATGATTGCATGCCTTACATCTAAGTCTAGAACAAGGATGTGGTTGTGTTGGATGCTTGTTGTCGAGTTTAGAATGTACTAGAGTACCTCTGAGGTTTGTATATTACATTTGTATGTTACCCTTGGTGCCTCCGGGAATATTTTCTTCAGACGTTCATTACACGTTAGCATGGAGTGGTATTTCTGCAGAATATTGTTTATGTTTGGAAGGGCACTGAAGCATTTAGTTACAAAAGAACGCTGGCATTCGGTGTCGGCCTTTGGTTGTTTCATGAGTACATCACTGCGGTTTATTCAGTGTTGGCCTTTGGTCGTTTCGTGAGTACATCATTGCGGTTTAAAGTGCTTCTTTTTCGAGGGCCATATTAAGAGTTACCAGGATAGTTCCTCTGAATCACTGTTGCTTTCAATTAATGTAGTAGTTCGTTTAGGTAGTCATTATCATCGCTACATATTCTTCTAAGCCGTGTTGCCTGTCCTACAAATCTTCCTTGCTTACAATGTCTCGGATGATGACTGGTAAAATCTAGGTATTGTTGCTTATCTGTTGGCTTTCTGTACAAGCTAGTTTTAAGTTTTCCATTTTCCACGAACACCTTGGTGTAGAGAAAGTCGATTGAGTTGCGACGACTGACAAGTGAATTTAATGCTACTGTGATGATTATTAAGAAGCGAGACAAACAACTGGAGTGATTCTGATCCATGCTGCCATATCATGAGGTTATCATCAATATAGCGAAGGTATATAGATGGTTTTTCCGGAAATGAATTTAGTATATTGGATTCTAGAACTCCCATAAATATATTTGCGTAAGTCGGCACAAATGGAGTACTCATGCTGGTTCCAAATATCTCCAGATAATAGGATGAATCGAACTCGAAATAATTAAAGTTAGGACTACCGTATTTACACGATTGTAAGCCGACCCCTTTTTTAGAATTCGAAAATCAGAAGTGGGAGGGTCGACTTAGAATCAAAACCAAAGCATGGCACCCTTAATAAGAGCACGATAATAACTATATCAGGGAGGATACAGCGAATTTATTTGCTCTACAACTTCAAGTACAAAATCAAGTTACTGTGCGTGCTTCTCAGGGAGAGTTTTCTAACTTTTACTGCACAGCACGACTGCACCTGCGGGAGTGCCGATTGTTTACGGAAGAGCCATTTTTCGAATCACAGCTATGCTTGCTTTTAGCGCATCAATCGTGTCGGGTCACATGACGCAGTGTTGAGTTCACGTGAAGTTCACGTGTTCGCACTTTTGACTTTACGACCGGCCACGTTTTGTCATGATGCTCTTCAGTCCAAAAAGCATTTGGCGCTTGTCCCGCACAACGTTCAAGGAGGTGGCTATAATTTATGCCGAAAAAAGAACTGCGGTGTGGACTGCAAGCTCGAAGGTTCTAAACGGGCTATGCGGGAATGGCAGTGGCAGTGAACACAATTTTCAACGCCAAGTTAAGAGGCTTCCAAGGGATACAGTTGGCGTGCTATTCAGAGCTGGAGGCCAAGCTTGCAGCGTATATCACCGAAATACATGATTTGAAGTGGAGATGAGTAGTACAGCCAGGCAATATTTTTTTGCTTTGCAATTTGGTGGGGTGGGAAGTGGCGAGTCGACTTTTATTCGAGTCAACTTAGAATCATATAAATACGGTAGTTTAAGGAGCGATAGATAAACTTCAAAGACATGCGGGTGGGGGCTGTTAATTAATGCTTGAGATACCTTCATCGATAGGAATATTAGTGTAGAGTGCCGTGGCGTCAAGTGTGGCAAGTACCATACAGTCATCTGCAAGATTGGTTGTGTTATTACCGTCGAACCCGGACATATCGAACTCGAAGGGGATCGCGAAAAAGTTCGATATATCGATAATTCGATATACAAAAATTGGCTTGTGACGGCACTTACGATGCGAAAAAACGATACCGTATTTGCCGCGTAATCAACCCACTCGCATAATGAACCCTCTCTCCACTTTTGAGCCCGAGAATTTTAAAAAAAAAAAAAAAAAATGCTTTAAGGCCAGCTCGCTCACATGCAAGCGATTGAGCGATCTCAGCGACGAGTGGCAGCGACAGAGCGAAAAATTTCCAACTTGTTGGAACTGCGTCCCGCTCACCGCTCGAGCCACCGCGGCAGCTCAAAACAAGGTTTCTGTGTCGCTGCGGCAGAAAATCGCGAGCGTTTTCGTTTGCATGCCGATGGCGCGCGTCACTCCGTTTCGGTCGTCGCATCCACAGCTCATTTCTTGGCAGCCTGCCAAGATGTTGCGCAGCGATAACGTCAGTCAGGGCGCATTTGTCTTTTTATAGCTCCTCCGGTGGCGGGGAGTGAACTTGGCAGAGTGCCCGTGATGGCTTGATTGCACAAGTCCGGTTCGATTTATCACGCCGCGCTTGGGGTGGGCGTCATGATCGCAGCAGCTGACGGCGTGCTTCCCTTGATTCATACATGCAAAGAAAAACGGCTCCCGCCAAAAAAAAAAAAAAAATGCCTGCCGCTTCTTAACGTCCGCAGCCGCCATATCTTATGCTATGTCGTGCGTACAACACAACGATAAGAAAGAATGACTCTCGCAAAAAAAAAAAAAAAAAAAAAAAAAAAAAAAGCAGAGAGCTGCCGCTTCTTAACGTCCGCAGGCGCCATAGCCACGTCTGCCGCCGCGCGCAGAGGGTTCGCAACACACGCTGGAGAAAGCGTCCCATGTCTGTTTGAAAACGGGCTGAGCTGGCTTGGCGCATGCGTAGCGCGTGCTGAAGGAGAGAGCTGGGCAAAAGAATGGGCACACCCACGCACATGGCTTCGAAACGTCATGTGTTGGCGCGCGGGAAACGATAACTGCAGATGCGCACACCTTTGGCGAATGGGCGCGGCACTGTCCAGAACTGTCCCTTCTCATTCCTTCCGCGCGTGGCTTGAAAACGTCACGCGGCAAACGGCCAAGAGTGATGCGATCGTCTTTGGGGAAGGCACACTTTCCAGTGCGTAGTGCGGAGTTCGATATATCGAACGATCGGCGAAATTGAGTTCGATATATGACGCGGCTTTCCTATACTTTTACATGGGATTTTCAAGGGGATATTCCGTGAGTTCGATATAACCAAAATTCGATATATCGGGGTTCAATATAACCGGGTTCGACTGTAATATGCTCAATTATTCGAAGAAAGTGAGCTGTGTGCTGCACAAACGAGAAAAGCTGGGTTCTTCCTGGTACTGCCACTTTTATTTCTTTTTCAAGTCACAGGATCACCGGTTCCAGGCTGAGAAATACATACTGAAGAAACTTTTTCGCTCCCTGACCTACTTTCTTCTCACCCACCCTCCCCCTCTCCAGCTTTTCTTCTTCGGAAGCAAAAGCGTATTTAAACCCCTGCCCCGACAAAGAGAAGTCCACTTGTCGAAACGTTGGCTCGACCTGCGAACTGAGGCGTCTTTTTGATACCCATCTTGTTCCTCCCATTCTACCTGCATGCATCTTTTGTGATTTCAGATGGACTGGAGTGAAAGCATACCTCATGATGGGAGGTATGTCTGAGTCGGACACCTTGTCCCAGTTCTCCACAATTCCAGGAACATGGCCGATGCCCACCACACCCACCACCACGGTCGGCTGCATCCCTGCGGTGAAAGCATTTAGTCCTGGCTAGAAAAAAACGCTAAACAGGAGCCCTGCTCTGCTGCTATTTCAAGATATGTCCCCAACAGTTTAGGAAGCGTGTTACATGCACACAACAAACTTCTGCACTGGCAGTGCAAAGACAGCAGCAGGAAGGCCATGTTCTAAATGACATCTGAACTTTGAAACTGCAAAATCGCCTATAACGACAAATTTTTCCTTTTCATGCAAACAGGACTGTACAGATAAACAAGCACGAACCTGACTTTGCGAAAGAACTTTATTTGAAAAAGTCAGTCATTGCCATCTCCCACTTCGAGTTGCCAACAAATCAGAGCCCGAAAGAAGTACCACACTTGCTCACACAACAGAGATATTTAGTAATAGCGGTTTAAGCAAATTACGTTAGCGTGCTGCAAGCAAGTACAGTTAAACCTCTATGTAACGAACCTCCATGTAGCGAATTCCTTAACATTAAAAAGTTTTTCAATTCCCCAAGCCCCCATTGAAGTGCATGTATTTGAAAACTCCATGTAACGAAGATGTCGCGGCGGTTGACCTTGATATAATGAACTCGTGGCACCGACTATCTCTTAGCTAGTGCCGAGTCACTGGAAATTTGGCACAACCTCGCAAGTTTCAGGACGGTAAAACAAGAACTGAAGTGAGAGGAACGCCTACTATAGCAACGAGCGACCGCCGCTGATACAGCGCGCTTCGCATTTCGCGTTTCAGCACCGACGCCGCATCTCTTTGGCAGTGCAGCAGTCTCCGCTGCTTTTGCTGTCGGAACATGAAATTACAATAGTCCTTGGTTAAAAGCGGCCAAAAATAACAGAAAAAGACACGGGGCAAGCAACGTGCGTCCATCACTGCCAAGCGATTGCTCTTGGGCTTCTGCGCGTCGGTAGTGGGAACGGAGCCATACGAAAGGCTGAACCTTTCAAGTGAAATGTGGCTTGTGTAGCCTCTTTCTTTTTACTACTGTTTTTTTACAAATGTAGTTCCATGGTTTTTGTGGTGGTTCTAGTAGTTGTACTTTGCAGTCTAGCATGCTTTAGCAGACTTGACGTTGGCCTTCTTTTCAGCCATTTAATTTGCCTTTTACTAGCTCCCTGCCACACCACCATTACTTCATCATGGTTGATTATTCTCCTGTTTCTGTTTGTCAGATTCCAAATTTCATATCCACCCTTCGAATTAGGCTTCACTTTGATTGCATTTCGGCCCCTATCAGGTGCCGAAACTTTTGTGAAATGTGCCATGGGCATGGTTTATGAAATCTTGCGCAGGTGTGGTAACGTGTATGTTGGCCAGACAGGGCACTGCGCAAATGTACGCGCAGGGGATCAACTCGGACTAGAGAAGGAGTGAATTTGACCGCTCATTGCATTGTGTGCGAAGGGTGTGAACCACGTCTCAGGGGCATTAAGATCCTGGGCAGGAGAAAAGACAAAGTAGCCTGTGAGCTTTTAGAAGCGTACTTCAAAGGCAATTAGTGACACGCCTGTTATTATGTACAATGCGGAAAAGAACTTCTTGCGCAGCTTGTGTAGATGGGTTCACAGGCTTGATTCACATCTTCTCCCCCCCCCTCCCCCTCCCCCTCCTACTTCCCCTGCATGGGCCTGCTGACCCACGGCCTGCCATGGAGTTTTCCGACATGGATGAACTGCTGGCCGATCTGTAATCAGCGGCCAGCAGCCGCGAGGACGCCCGCAGGGGCTATTACCTGCGTGCTAAAAAAGATCTTTTGCCATCTATGCATTCGAAAACTGTGAAAAGAGCAATAGCTTCGCATTGCTTAGAGTCTTCGCTCAGGAAATCGTGCCCGCATCAGTTGCAAACCAGCTTCCATAATCAGATGAGCCGGCTTTCGGCGGCTGGGTTCCCCTGCTCTGTGTTGGTTGCAGTTTGCGAGACCCTCCTTCAAAAGATCAAGAGCGGTACGCGAAGATGTACTGGAGAGGATAGACGGAGGACGCAGAAGCCGCTTGTTGTGCCTTACATGCACAGAACCTCGCACAACCTGAGGAAAGTGGCCAACAGGCATGGCGTGAGCGTCGCTTTTTCGGCTCCTAACAAGTTGGGAAAGTTGTGCCCCCGAATTTGCAACCCAAGAAAAGGGGGTTGCCAGATTTAGCACGACTCTCTGTTTACAAAGTGTTCTGTTGGAGTGGTCTATGCTATTCCCTTGACGTGTGGAAAGTTGTACGTAGGCCAAACTGGCCGATGCATCAACGAGCGTTTGGGGGAACATGCACGAAATTTGTCAGATTTAAAAGACAAGTACGCACATTTGGTTGCGCACGTAATCAACTGCAACGGATGCGGGGCCAGGTTGAATGAGACCAAGATTCTTGGAAAGAGTAAGGATAAAACGGCACGTGTTAGTTTGGAGGCTTTCTACATTAAGAAGTTTGACAGCAGGTGTATCAGCATCCCCTCATTATCTCTTCTGGCCTCCGAAATTAGGTTTTTAGATTCTGTTATCCTTAACCGAGTTTTCCTTGCGTTCTCGATGGTCGATTGATGATTTCCCCTATTCGCCTATATAAGATCACTCGTGGGTTTCAATAAATTCAGTTGTGAGTAGCGCCTTTGTCCCGTCTTCTTTCTTGTGGTGTGTTTATTTCGGCGCAGTTCTTCACAGTACAAATATGAACCAACTAGCCCAAGAAACGGTATTAATGCCCGCAGGGGAGGTGCCCTAATTAAGGGAGAAGGGGTGTGGAGAACAAGTCACACTTTGGGCCCGTCGCTGCTCCCCTCTCTCTCCTCTCGGGGCTGCCTCCCTCTCGCTGGTGCCCTCTGCGGCGAAGAACGTGAGGAAGGCGCCCCACCCATGGTGCCCAATGGCAAGGGGCCGTTCTCCCTCGCCGCTCTCAAGCTTCCTCGGCCGCGGCGCAAGTGAGTGAGGCGTGTGGTGTGTGCAACGAGCTCGACAGTGCGGACCGGACGGGCCAAGTGAACGGACGTGTCCAGCGAGAGACGACGGACTGCTCAGGTGAACACAGCGTTGCTTGATCGCGCGTGCGCGGCTGAGGAAGCCCATTAAACAGTCAACCCTTTGGTCTTCGGCGTTCGTGTTGTTCTTGGGGCCACTACTGTGGTCTGAGTTAGCAAAGCGTTGTTTGCTCTGAGAGCGGAGCCGCAGCCCCGTAGAGAATCCCACATTTTGGCGCCCAACGTGAGGCAAGTGTCTCCTGATCCAGAGAAACTTCGAGCGATCCTGGAGTTTCCTACGCCTCCAGATGTCACCGCTGTTCGCCGATATCTCGGTATGGTGGGATACTACCGACAGTTCATTCCTAAATGTGCGACTGCAAGCGCCCTTGGCACAATTGCTAAGAAAGCCTTCCCGTTGGGAATGGGGAGATGAGCAGGAAAGGAGCTTTCGCCAGCTCTCGCACGCCATCGCTGAGACAGCAGCTCTGAAGCTGCCTGACCTAAACAAGCCATTCGTTATCCAGACCGATGCCTGTGATATCGGAGTGGGCGCTGTACTCTTCCAGATGGATGGGGATCAGCTGCAACCAGTGTTGTTTCCGAGCCGCGCACTCTCGCCGGCAGAATGCAATTACTCAGCGATGGAAAAGGAATGCTTGGCCATTATCTACGCACTGCGACGTCTCGAAATGTAGAAGGAACAAGGTTCACGGTCGAGACCGACCACATGGCCTTAACATGGCTGAAACACCTGCGCGAGCCCAGCGGTCGGCTTGCGCGGTGGGCCCTGACACTACAACGCTTCGAGTTCGAAGTGCGCTATCGAAAAGGGACTGCCGACTGCCAATGCAGTCGCGGATGCGCTGTCACGGGCGCCGGTCACTGACACCCAACCGGCAGGCGAAGACGAGGAGACGGAAGGGCAGCTGTCTCCACCTCTGCGTAGGGAGCGCGCAGTGGGCAGTACCCCGCCTGCGAAGCCCCCAAAACATGTGCGCTTTGTGGGAGCAGTAGTCCCCCTCGAAGTTGCGTTTAGAAGAGAAGAGCTTCTCAGAGCTCAGCAGGATGACTCGTACTGTCAGGAGTTAATCAATTGTCTTAGTGAAGAGACGGATGCTCTGACAACTCAGGCCAAATTGCGCTGTGAAGCCACTGGTAGTGTGGTTGGCGCTAACTCTAGTGTAGCTGGTATTGCTACGAGTGAGTTGGAGAACGGCCTGCTGGACCGTGAAGGAGCTTTGATAAAATATGTGCTAGACAAAGAAGCCTCCAGTGAGTGCTTTAAAGTTGTGATTCCGCGCAAACTGCGCCGCGCCGCTATGCGGCATAATCACGATGCCGACGGTCACGAGAGCGCCCCAAAGACATGGCGGAAGTTTTGTCGGTTCGCTACCGGGCCCGGAATGAAGCCTGACGTATGTCGATACGTGCGAACATGCCACATCTGCCAAGAGAGAAAGCCTCGAGGTGGCAAACCACCTGGCTTACTCCAGCCCATCATAAGCACAAAGCCATGGCAGATCCTGGCGTGCGATTTGATGGGGCCGCTGCCGCGCAGCAAGAAGGGTTGGTACAAATACGTGCTTGTCGTTGCGTGCCATTTCAGCGCTTTCGCTGAACTGTACCCGCTGCGGAAAGCTACTGCCCGGGAGATCTTGGGAAAACTGTCGGAAGTGTTTTGTCGTTTTGGCTTTCCAGAGCGACTGATAACCGACAACGCCACATATTTCACGTCCAAGGTGTTTCGTGATATGTGCGCAACAATGAATGTACGGCAGCAGAAAACCACGTGCTATCATTCCCAGTCCAACGTGAGCGAGCGCCGAAATCGGGACATCAAGCCGCTCCTGGGCGCATATGCACAGTCGCTTAATGATTGGGATGAGCACTTGGACGCCATATCCTTCGCTCGGCGCACGAGTGTAAATTGCTCGACCGGCTTCACGCCGGCTTTTCTCATGTTTGGCAGGCAGCTGAACACGCCAACGGACACAGTCCTGACCCACAGGTCAGATGATGATCGCAAGGTCGAGGCCAATGTCGACGACTATGCACGGCGATTACGAGAGCGTTTGGCCAGTGCCATTAAAGAGGCGAGCCGCAGCCGTGAGAAGGCCAGGGCAAGCCAGAAGGCGAGCTACGACCAAGCCCACAGGGACCTTGAGTTCCAGTTGGGAGACACGGTTCTGAGGCGAAATCATGTTCTCAGCGAAGCATCCGCAGGACTCGCAGCCGGCCTTACACCCCATGGGTCCTTTGTGATCGCAGAGAAACAGTCGCGGCTGATTTACCGACTGAAAGACCCGCAGTCGGGCCGAATAAGCAGACCCATTTATGTGGGAGAGCTAAACCAGCATTTCCAGAGAGATGCTGTGGAAGACGAAACGCCTCTAGTTAAGGAGAGTGCCGAGGCTGGCAATGCTGAGAGCAGTCTCTACCGGCATCGCTATAACACCCGCAGCCAGCGAAATCGTTGAGGCTGCATGCGTGAGAGCGCACATGCAGGCCCAAACGCGATCCTTGCTTGCACAGTTCGCATCCGAGCTGTTGATGTAGGAACGCCAGATGCGCGAGTTCGCGCGCGAGCGCATAGAAGGGAAGGCAGCCCTTTCCGCGATTTTACAGTGCGAAAGGTAGGCGGAGTCACCTAATGTCAACCGCAAAGAGAGAAGCCTTGTGCGAAGTTATCTGGCGCGTGTCGATACACAAGCCGGCAGTGTTCCTGTATGCGAAGCCTGTGCTGAGCAGGTTCAGAGGGACCTAGCCCGCCGACTGGCCTTATTTATGACACCGGTGCTCCGGGTGCATGAGCCACGCTGTATGCGTTCAGGCGGCGATGAACGGCGAAGGTGATGTTTAGTCTGGCAGCCCAGTGGCTGCGCAGTCATACAGTGGTTCCCGGAACAGCTCGAATTCGAGCTCGTTCTTGGAGAAGCTCGCATTCGAGCTCGAACAAATATATCACAAGCGGGAGGGCGAGGATATGCTAGTGCACTTTGACCCTCCCAGCACAATCCCGGAGCTCGCAGACGGACGCCCGCCAGCTAGACTCGGGCTGGAGATGAACAGGAACGAACATCGTCGAGAGCAGGCTTGCTGGTGCCGACGGCCGTCGGCGTCTCCCTGGCCAGCAATCCAGGGATGGCCGGGGCCGCCACAGCAGCCGGGCTGCCCAGCCAGGGCAAGCCCACAGCGGCCCTCGCTCGCAGAACACCAGCGCGGGCCAAACGGGTGGACCCCGCCGATTTGAACGCCACCAGCAGAGGCAGCGATCGTCGTCACACCAAGGTGCTCGCCGGGCTGGTGGGGACCGCCGCAGTGTGGCTACGTGGACCTCTCAGGAGGGGGGGATCGCCGCCGCTGACTTACTGCAGTGACGCCCCGTGGAAGATGCAGCGAAAGGTGGAAACCAAGCTTCCCCTGCAAGCTGTGCCCCATCCCTTCCACGGGCGCACCCCGCGGGACCACGAAGCAGCGTTCCCGAACTCGGGAATGGCATCTGACGCTGGTGCTAGATACTGCAGCCAGTGTGGAGGGCTGCTACTCTCAAAACGACGCCACAAGGCCCCAACGCTCTACGAAAACGGGCATCCAGCCTGCGACAACGGGCGAACGGCAGAGGCCGTGGTAGCCGCTGCTGCCTATATGGCCCCTGTGTTTCGGGCCGACGCCGACCCAGTGCATGGGCCTGCTGACCCACGGCCTGCCATGGAGTTTTCCGACATGGATGACCTGCTGGCCGATCTGTAATCAGCAGTCAGCAGCCGCGAGGGCGCCTGCGGGGGAGGCGTCATAATTAAGGGAGGAGGGGTGTGGAGAACAAGTCACACTTTGGGCCCGTCGCTCGCTGCTCTCCTCTCTCTCCTCTCGGGGCTGCCTCCCTCTCGCTGGTGCCCTCTGCAGCGAAGAACGTGGGGAAGGCGCCCCACCTGTGGTGCCCAATGGCAAGGGGTCGTTCCCCCTCGTGGCTCTCAAGCTTCCTCGGCCGAGGCGCAAGTGAGTGAGGCATGTGGTGTGTGCAACGAGCTCGACAGTGTGGACCGGACGGGCCAAGTGAACGGACGTGTCCAGGGAGAGACGACGGACTGCTCAGGTGAACACAGCATCGCTTGATCGCGCGTGCGCGGCCGAGCAAGCCCATTAAACGGTCAACCCTTTGGTCCTCGGTGTTCGTGTTGTTCTTGGGGCCACTACTGTGGTCTGAGCTAGCGGAGCGTTGTTTGCTCTGAGAGCGGAGCTGCAGCCCCGTAGAGAATCCCACAACCTCATATTGCAAATTGGAAACGCCAATCAAACTTCACTGACGTTCAACATGCCCCGGAATACAACTGTGAACGAGAAGGGTGCTCGGAGCGTCTTCGTGAAGACGTCTGGCACAGAAAAACAGCGATGCACCGTCATGCTTGCTGTGACGGCCAATGGGCGGAAGCTGCCACCATACGTCATCTTCTAACAGAAGACTATTCCGAAGGGAAACTTTCCCAGTGGCATCCATATAAGTGCACAAATGAAAGGATGGATGACTGCAGACCTGATGGTCGACTAGATTAAGACTGTTTGGAGACAAAGACCAGGAGCACTTCTGCTTCCCTCGCTTCTGGTTTTGAACCGTTTCAGGGGTCACCTTGTGGACAGCATGCGTGCTAAGCTTAAAGAGCTGCGTACGGACATTGCAGTAATTCCTGGGGGTCTGACTTCGCTGCTGCTGCCTATCGACGTGTCACTGAACAAACCGTTCAAGGACAACGTTCGAAGACTTTATGTAGAGTGGATGGCGATGGGCCAGCATGATTTGACGCGAGCGGAAAGATCAGAAGGCCATCCGTGGAGATACTTTGCTAGTGGATCGCCGAAGCGTGGAGCAATATCCCCAACGAGGTAGTGGCCAAAAGTTTCAAGAACACAGGCATATCGAACGCTTTGGATGGAACGGAAGACAACTTTCTGTGGCATTGTGAAGATGCTCCCAGCGACGACACTGCCGTTTCCGATGATGAGTCGTGCAGCAATGAAAGCGAGGATGGCGAAGATTCAGACTCGGATTAGAGTACTGACGAGAAAAAATGAATGGGCATTGTACAGTTCATGTGATACTTAATGTGCGTGTTTATTGCGAAGGTAAGCCTTACTCAACTTTTATTCTTGGTTGTAATCGAGATATCTGTTCTAAGACGTCTGACCTGCAACTTGTTCGCGTTTTCGGTGCTCAAAAACTTTTTGTGGAAACTTTATCCCACGTAATGATCGCACCCTAAAAATTGTGTCAGTTTCTTTTAAAAAAAAAGTGCGATCATTATGCGAGTAAATACGGTACTTGTGTGAAGCCAAATGGAGCTGTCATATTGCTGTGGAATAAGTAAACACTTGTTAATCTGACCTTTGATAGACCAGAAAGAAAAGTGCTTGAATTAACCGAAAGGTCACATTATGCCTGAGAAAACTGCCGAAAACCGTTTCACCAGTCATTTTTTATCTTGCCGATGATTGTCTGCATTTGAGATGAAAGCCCGATGAGAACAACCCAGTCTGGTCAAGTGCTTTGCTACTAAGAAACAGCAGCACAAAGACTGTCCGTTTTGTAAAGAGGAGCCATGTACATTCACACTAAAGCATGTGACACATCGCAGAGCCCTTTTATCCCCGTGCCCATAAAACTATGGTATTTTTCTCAATAAAAATTATAATTTTCATAGCAAAAGCAGTGTCAAGCAATTGAAGCAAAAGCAAACACATATTGTGCGCTTCCTGAAATTGTGGGAAACGTTGTATAAAGACCTCCGCTACCCTGTTCACAGTGCGACGCTAGACTTGCAACTGGAATTCACTGCGGGAAGGAAGCATTTATATGCGGTTTTTCCTTCTCCTTTCTTTGTGCTGCCCGTGCCACCTTCAGCTGCAGTCACGTCAAAAGGCAGTAATGACGGCACAAATAAAAAAAGAAAGCAAGGAATGCAATTCATATTGGGTAGAACACAGTGCAAAAGGACGATGGAAAGAGGACCAAGATGCACACGGACAAGCGCCGACTCACAACTATTCTTCACTGCGAAAATCAAAACATTTATATCTGTTTCTTTGACACACAGCTCCCGCGCACATGTGCAGAATATCAATCCTGGAAGCCACATCATATCTCAAAGGCCAAATGGCTAAATTTTCTTCAGATCATGAGATATTTGGTTCAGGTATGGCAGAACGGCAGAAAATTGGTGCAAAAGCAGGTGTAGATGTAGTGTTTTCAGCTCCACTGTGCCTGTCGAGCCTGTGCAACAAGGTCAACAAAAAGAAAATGGAAAGTGGCTGTAAAATTAGGCACCGAAGCCCTTTTGTGGCTTGTGAGGAGGGCGTTGTTTACTCCATTCCTCTTGCTTGCGATAAGGCATACATAGGCCAAACAGGATGATCTATGAAAACGACTTATCTGGGGAAATTTGCCTTCCCATTGCAAGGGCTGACAGCAAAAGGAAATGCATTCACGAATTTAAGAAAACAACCATCTTGAAGAAACATCTGAACCAAATGACGCGCGAAATTGTTGAAGCCGCTTTCCTCTCAGGGCTTGGGGAAGGTTGCGTCGGCACTCCTTCCATCTCACTATCTGAAAAAAGCAATCACCTCCCTCTTTGGTTTTATTTGACTTCACCTGAATTTTAGAGGCACCCTTCACACGTTGCTCTTTTTCATTCTAGCTGTATTCATTTTTGGCGCTCCTCCCTATACTGCTAATCTTTTTATCGTTTCTTGCCCTCCCTTGTTCTAACATAACTGCACCCTCCACCCTGTTTTTCCATTCTATCTTATTTGTCATTCGTGCATCTTCAAATCTGTTTTTGCATCCTTTTTTCCACTTGTCATTTGTTCTGTACGTCATGAAGTTCACTGTCTAGTGTGGTTTTTAGAAATGATGCCTCTCCTATCTTTTGCTGTCCTGGAAAACGCGTGATTACCAGTTCGTTCGCGTGGCCTGGCTGTCAAGTTGCCCTGATTATTCCCCTGGTGGCATTTTACCTGGCGTATGTATATAAACGCAGGTTTCAGTTTTTTCAAATAAAGTTGAAAGTTCAGTACTCTGTCCTCCTGCATCTTTTTCCCCGATTGTGTTTGTGCTGCTGACACAAATAGTATTTCAGTTCAGTTCAGTCGTTCAGTCGTATCCGACTCTTCGTGACCCTATGGACCATGTCACGCCACGCTTTCCGGTCTCTCACTATCTTCCTAACATCACATAACTTCATCTGCAGTGCCTCGAGGATGCCATCTAACCATTGCGTTCGCTGCCTACCCCTTCTCCGGCGACCCTCAACCTTTCCCAACATCAAATCTTTCTCCAGCGACTCCTCTCTTCTCATCAGATGACCAAAGTAGCTGAGCTTTAACTTTAGAATTTGACCCTCCAATGAGCAGTCATGGTTTATGATCGACAATATCGACTGATTTGATCTTCTGGCAGTCCAAGGAACTCTCAAGAGTCTTCGCCAGCACCACAATTCAAACGTGTCAATTCTTCGGCGGTCAGCCTTTTTAACAGTCCAACTCTCGCATCCATACATCACAACTGGAAAGGCCATAGCACGAGTTATACGGATCTTGGTTGGCAGACTAATGTCTCTGCTCTTTACTAGGCGGTCAAGGCTAACCATTGCTCTCTTTCCCAGAAGCAGGCGTCTCCTAATTTCATGGCTGCAGTCTCCTTCCGAGGTAATCTTGGAGCCCAAGAAGAGAAAGTCTGTCAAAGCTTCCACTTCTTGTCCATTGATGCTCCAGGACTTGATAGGGCAAGACGCCATGATCTTTGTCTTTTTAATGTTCAGTTTAAGCCCAAACCTCTCTCTCTCTTCTTGTACGTGCATCAGAAGTCTCTTGAGTTCCACTTCACTTTCTGCCATTAAAGTGGTATCATCCGCATATCTAAGGTTGTTGATACGTTTTCCAGCAATCTTCGCTCCAGCTGAAGATTCGTCCAGACCGGCCTTCCTCATGATGCACTCAGCATATAGGTTAAATAGGCAGGGCGACAGTATGCAGCCTTGCCTCACTCCTTTCTCAATCTGAAACCAATCAGTAAGACCATGCCCAGTTCTGACTGTGGCCTCTTGTCCTTCATACAGGTTCCTGAGGAGACAGATGAGGTGAATTGGAACTCCCATCTCTTGGAGAGCTTGCCACAATCTGCTGTGACCTACGCAGTCAAACGCTTTCGCATAATCAATAAAGCAGAAGTAGATGGGTTTCTGGAACTCTCTTGCTTTTTCCATGATCCAGCGAAGGTTGGCAATTTGGTCTCTAGTTCCTCTGACCTTGCGAAACCCAGCTTGCACGTCCGGAAGATCCCGATCCACATACTGCTGCAGCCTTCCTTGGAGGATTTTCAGCATCACCTCGCTAGCATGCGAAATAAGCACGATCGTGCGGTAGTTGGAAATATCTTTGGCACTGCCTTTCTTTGGAATGGGGATGTAAACTGACCTCCTCCAATCCTGTGGCCACTGCAGGGTTGTCCAAATTTTTTTGACAATGTATGCAGAATGTTAACAGCGTCATGGTTGAGGTTTTGAAGCAACTCAGCTGGAATGCCATCAATTCCGCTAGCTTTGTTCTTAGCAAGGCTGGCTAAGGCCCATTCAACTTCACTCTTCAGGATGCCCGGCTCAAGATCAGTAATCACAACCGTCTTATGTTGGGTTTGCACATTCGGGTCCTTCTTGTGCAGTTCTTCTGTGTATTCCTGCTACCTCTTCTTTATCTCTGAGGCTTCAGTGAGGTCCTTGCCTCGTTTGTCCTTTATCACGCTCAGCTTAGCACAGAAGCTTCCTTTGATATCTTTGATTGTCTTATACGGAGCTCTTGTGTTCCTTAATTGGCTGTTGTCCTCAACTGCTTGGCACTGTATGTTCAGGAAGGCATTCTTATCTCTCCTTGATATTTTCTGAAAATCCGCATTGAGAACCTTGTATCTTTCTCTTTCCCCCATACCTTTTGCCATCCTCCTTTCCTCAGCTATTTGCAAAGCCTCTTCAGATAACCAGTTTGCTCTTTTGCATTTCTTTTGCTTTGGAACTACCTTAATAGCAACTTCTTGTATTATATCACGAACATCAGTCCACATCTCTTCGGGCTCTTTGTCTTCTAGATCTAATTCTTGAAATCGATTCCTCACTTCCACAGCATATTCTAATGGAATCTGATCCAGATCATACCTGAAAGGCCTTCTAGTTTTCAGCGTTTTCCTCAATCGAAGCTTAATTTTGGCAACAAGAAGCTGATGATCGGTGCCACAATCGGCCCCAGGCCTTGTTTTTACTGCTTGTATAGCGCTTCTCCATCTCTGCCGGCAAAGAATATAATCGATCTGATTCCTGTACAGACCGTCCGGTGAAGTCCATGTGTATAGGCGCCTCTTGTGCTGTTGAAAATGAGTATTCGCTATGGTCAGGTTGTTTTCTTGACGAAACTCTACTAGCCTCTGCCCAGCTTCATTTGGCTCGCCAAGACCGAACTTGCCTATAATTCCGGATATTTCTTCACTCCCGACCTTAGCATTCCAGTCTCCTATGAGAAAAACGACGTCTGATGATGGAGTGCGATCTAAAAGGCATTGTAGGTCCGCATAAAATCTCTCAACGTCAGCTTCTTCAGCAGTAGTGGTCGGTGCATAGACTTGGATAACTGTTATGTTGAAAGGGTGACCTTGGATCCGAAGTGAAATCATTCGGTCGTGTTTGGGGTTGTACCCTGGCACTGCTTTGCCCGTTCTTCTGTTTACTATGAGAACGACCCCATTCCTTCTCTTGGATTCGTGCCCACAATAAAAGACATAATGGTCGCCGAAGCTAAATTCTCCCATTCCGGTCCACTTGAGCTCGCTGATACCCAAGATATCAATGTTCAATCTGTCCATTTCTCGCTTGACGACATTCAGTTTACCTTGCGTCATAGATCTTACATTCCATGTTGCTATGTGATATATCTCCTTGCAACATCGGACTTTCCGGTCGCTTCTCGACACATCCACAACTGAGCGTCCTTTTGGCTTTAGCCCAGCCGCTTCATTCGTCCTGGAGCTACTAGGAATCGCCCTTTGTTCATCCCCAGTAGCATGTGGGACGCCTTCCAACCTGAAGGGCTCATCTTCCGACGCTATATCTTTAATGGTATTGTGACTGGCCATAGGGTTTTCTTGGCAGGAAATACTGGAGTGGGTTGCCATTACCTTCTCCAGTGAAAAATAGTATTTACTAAAGACCAAATGCAAAAAGCAAGGATAAAAGAATACAAGAACAGTACAAACACATGGCAACAATGCAGTCACTGTTTATACTCATGTTAGGGTTGCCCCCCTACTTGGCGTTCAGTAACAAGAAAAAAAAAAAAATTGTGTTACCAAAAAACACCGCTTATGTATGCAAAATCTAGGCTGCAAGGTTAGAGACTATCATAAATGCCTGCAACAATCACGCCAAGTGCTGCTAACTTGAGGACTAGACACAATACTTTGCCAAAGCCAGTGCAGGGTGCCAGTGGCGCTTGTGACTCTTCAGAAGTCAGCTGATAACCTTAAGAGAACTTTTTAAATGCTGCCTCTGCAAGGAAGGAGCTAAAAGAAGGGCTTTCTTACCAGAAGGGCTGCCCATGCAGGGCATGGGACCGGCGGCCAGCCTCAGGGAATAGGCAAGATAGATGTCCCTCTCATGCACAAACACCTTGCTGAGGGCGGGGAACTCGCCCGTCATCTCGGCCAGCATCTCCTCCAACAGGTCCTGCTTCTTGCATCGCTCCACCTCCTCCTTGCTGCAGTCACACAGGCATTGTCACATTAGTCAGCCTCAGTGTACTGACAACACAGTCCAATCTTTCTGCTGCAACAAAATGTTCACATCACCAAACCACATAAATCAATGCAATCATTCTCCTCCATAGCAAGGTTTAAAGTCGGAAGGGGGATAGAGGAGACCCCCCCCATATTTAAAAGAGGTCTACGACTCTCCGCGCTACAATGTAGAGACTGCGTGGATCCGAAATTTTATTCCTCTTGTAAGTGGTGGCTGGAACATTTCGTCTCCACCATTTCAAGAATTTTGAGTTTTTGTGCCAATCGTTAAGACTGAGCCAGAGAAAAATAGTCAGTCAAACTATATAATCAAAGGCTGGAACAGACGCACCAGCCACTTCCTCTCTCTACCCAAATTATTAGATACAGCCCGACTTTAAGCCCTGCTCCGTATGAACCAAGTGAGAGTTTCACCCATAATGGCTACTGCAGTCACTCAGTGGTGCTACTGAAATTGCCAGTGAAAGTTTGGTTTATGGAGTTTAACGCCTCAGACTATGATAGACGCCTTAATGGAGGCCTCTGGAAATTTTGATCATCTCGGGTTCTTTCACGTGAATTGACATCGCACAGCACATGGGCGCCTTGCTTTTCACCTCCATCAAAAAGTGGCCGCCGAGGCTGGGATTCAATCCCGTATCCTTGGGCACTGTAGTCGAGCGCCCTAACCATTTTGCCAACCTGGCGGGGCATTTCCAGTGGAAGTGTACTCAATGTTATGAGGGTTATTCTCGAAAGAATGTGCCACGGGTGAGGGGTGGAGGCTAGGCGCTACAGTCTGTTGTATCGTGAAGGAGACAGTATGCAGCAATCGACTGCACTACAGCCATTCTGTATTCTTTTTCTTCCTCGCTCGCTCTGCGATGTGCACGCATGCAATAGCACTTCGTCGTTATAACATTTCCCCACGCACTTTAAAAAAAAAAAAAAGAATGCTGGCGAATGTTTAAAGGTCCTCTAATGCATCACTTTGAATCTTGCCGGGAGTTTCTTTTCATGTGTGCTTCAGCGGGGCACAGGATGAGGAGTAGAAGTTGCTACTGTTGCAGCACACGTGGGTTAAGGAGGGTCATATGTTGGCTCTATCGGGGAGAGAGCATGAGGGAGAGGGAATGTTCGGGCTAACATCAGCAGTATTGGTGTTAGACGAGGTTGGACTCTGAGGGGTTGTGGAGGTCGAACTGTGGTCCATGTTGTGAACTGGTCGGCACTCGTGTGCAATCTGTTAGCAGCAAAATGTCGGCGAAAAGAGCCGCCAGGGCTGAGGATGCAGTTTGGCGCTGCATGACTGCTTGACTAACAGGCGAAAATTTGGATGAGTGCCACACATGCCCATCATCCAGCAGATATGAGGCGGGACCACATCGCTGTACAACTCTACAAGGCTCTCAAAACTGAGCAGCCAGCTTGCCTCATACAGTTGGATTACGAACTCTCACATAGTCTCCAATCTGAAAGTCTCGGTGCCTGGCTCCACTCCACTGATCGGCATAATGCTTGTAATTGGCTTGCTTCTCCTCGAGCCGCTGGCATAGGAGCTTAAGCGCTCTTGTAGGATCTGTTGAGAAACACTGGTCCAGTAGGCTGACAATGTTAAGAGCAATGGTCTAATATTGAATGCCGTGTGTGGTTGGCAGAATTCCTGCTGCATTCGCGCTGCAGACTGATAGTGGTGAAAAAAAAAAAAGTAATGTTAGTTACAGTATAAAACATTTAAGAAAATTTTTTAGGGGGTTAAGGACCTTTGCGACACAAGGTCTACGCTGGAGAGGGCTGCCTCCCAATCCGTCCATTGTTTTTTACGGGGTATGGCTTGGTTTTCTTGGCCCGCTGATACCATGGAGTAAAGGTCTACATTTATGCTGCAAAACTTGCATTAAGCTGAATATGAGCATCTGCCAATAGTGCAGTCCAGCTGGGCTCTCTTTAAACATGTGAGGCGACGCTCCTAACTGTGATTTATCCAGTTCTTTTGCGGTTCCCGGAAACGTTGGTCTTGCAAAGCAGTCATGTTAAACTTCTAGTCAATAGTATTTGAATCGTGGAAACACAGTCATGACATTGCCAAAACCATTGTGCACATTTTGACGGCACCGTTCGCGCCATGTAGATGACCTCTCCACAAACTCATTCATGTCTGCGGTGTAAAGCAGCGCCCGTGCCCCGTAGATCTTCCATAACGGTGGTAATTTTTTTTACTGCACACACTAAGATAGAGCAAAACGACAATACAGTACAACCTCGATAATTCGAACTCGGTTAATTCGAAATCCCGGATAATTCGAAGGTTTTCTGTGGTCCCGTATTTTCCAATGTAAATTTGGCCGGATAATTCGAACAGGTGGCCTGCGCCAGCCCGGTTAATTCGAAAATTTGGACTGCTATGCGGCAATGCCTGATCCATGTTTCGCCGCAAACCCAGCGAAACGACGGCCCTACGGAGCCGCGAGGCAAAGCCACATAGTAATGGTGATGATTTATAGGCGAAGCGCCCCAGCCGGAGCACTCTCTGCACAAAAATCGGTCCACAGTGCGCCTCGCGCACCGCCGAAACACGCGCCTGCAGAGGAGAAGACGTGCTTCACTGCAACACGGCGGGCATACCGGTTTTTATCACGTGACCTCGCCCCCACTCCATCCCTTGGTGTGCTTCGCCCACTCCTCCCCCGTGCCTCCGACGCTGCAAGTACGCCACCACCACCGTCGCGCCGGTCTCGCCTGCGCCATTTCTTTGTGTTGTGCGCTGTGGTTAGGGGTCGGCTACTGTGCCGTTTTTTTGGGCTGGACTGTGCAGAAGTGCTAGCTTTGTGACCGTAGCAGTGCAGAAATGCCAAAGTACAAGACTTTAACGCTGCAGCAGAAGTTCTGCTTGATCCAGGAAGCAGGCAAGAGCGCTTGTTCGAAGACCGAGTTGGCCAAAAGGCATGGCGTGCCCCTCTCGACGTTGTCCACAATATTGAGCAACAAGTCAAAAATACTAGAGGCTTACAGCAAGACCTAATCTTCGAAGCGGTCACGAGTGCGGGCTCCCACGTATCAAGATGTGGAAGCTGCTCTGCTTCGCTGGCTGCAGAAAGCAAACGCTGCCCACCTTCCCGTCAATGGAACGCTACTGCGGGAGAAGGCCAACGACCTAGCTCTACAACTTGGGCACGAGGAATTTAAGTGCAGCAATGGATGGTTTTGCCGTTTTAAAGAACGCAATAATTTAACCTTTCTCACCGTCTGTGGTGAGAGCGGCAGCACTAACGAGAGCGTTGTCGAGGATTGGAGAAACCACACATTGGTGCCGCTGCTTAGCGAGTACGGTGCAGACGACATTTACAACCTTGACGAGGCTGCACTTTTTTATAAGATGCTGCCAACAAAAACATTCGCAGTGAAGAACACCGCCATCAAGGGTAGGAAACAGGCCAAGGACAGGATTACTGTGCTGTTCGGCGCAAACATGTGCGGTAAACACAAGCTGCCGCTACTGGTCGTCGGGAAGACGGGGAAGCCTAGCTGCTTCAAAAATGCGCGGCTGCCGCCAAAGGATGAACTCGTCTACAGGCACAATAAGAAAGCCTGGATGACAGGTGCAATATTTGAAGAGTATGTGCGGACACTTGACCGCAAGTTCGCTGCCACGGGCAGGAATGTCCTATTTGTCTTCGACAACTGCCCGGCACATGGCGACATCCCACATCTCCAGGCCATCAGGATGGTATTTTTACCTCCGAACACCACTTAGATCTCACAGCCGATGGACCAAGGCGTCATTCACCACACTAGGAAGATTTATCGGTACCACCTGCTCAAGCGCATGCTCCTTTGCTACGACAATGGCAAGGAGTACTCCATCGACCTCCTCGGAGCCATATGCCTCATGGTGTACGCTTGGAAACAAGTGGAGCCCACATTGATCAGGCGGTGTTTTGAACACGCTGGTTTTTCCAGTGAAAGCACTGTTGATGCCGATGCAGACCACCCATGTACTACTACTCTTGACGAAGAAGGAGCAGAGTATTGCGACCGCATCAATGCGCTCTGCGCAGAGGATGAGTCCAACGCAGTCGGCTTCGCCGAGTATATCAACATTCAGAGCGAAGAGCAGACTGGCTACTCTGACTTGGAGAGTGAGATCACTGCTGGTACGAACATGCGCGATGACAGCGACGATAGCGACGACGACACCGACGAGCCTTCCCGAGCACCTGCTCTTGGTGAAGTTATCGGATCGCTGAATGTTATCCGCAGTTTTGTTGAGTGCCGCGGTGGAAGTTCAGAGATGTTTCGTCTATTTGATCAACTCGAGAGCATGACCTTAGGAGCCGCAAACTACCGGACGCGGCAAACCAGCATCTCTGATTACTTTCAGTAGTAATTCAAAATATTGTCACGTAGCCGTTCAGGCCCGTAACCAGAAGGTTGGTTTTAATAGGGGGTTAACCTAGTAAGCACAGAAGAGCAGGTCCAGAGAGCACTGAGTGACAGCAGCAGACTTCAGCTTCTTCTCGAACGCCACGGGGCCACTTCTTCGAGTCTGCGCACGAGACTCTCGATAAGCAGCCGCCTAGCGGCTGCTGTTGCACACGCTACAATATGCCGAATAAAGGTAACACGTTCCTGCAACGAATTTTTTTGCCTAAGTCTTATTTCTTGGTGTGTTCGTTAATTCGAAAACCCGCTTAATTGGAGATTGGAAAAGGACCCAACAGATCCATGCCAACTTGTTCGAATGGGCATCTTGGCACTTGAACAGGATGCAGTAAACCGGCCGGTTTCACAGGCGGTGTTTTCCGTCGCTGGCAATCATGGCATGTTCTCACGTAATGTCGTACTGCGGCCGCAAGGTTTGGCCAGTAATAACTCTTCTTAATTCGGGCCAGAGTTCGAGCATACCCCAGGTGACCCGCGGTGGGCTCGTCATGACATGCCTGTAAGATTTCTTCGGAAAGAGACTGTGGTATGACGAGGAGGTAATCTCTTCCCGTCGGAGCGAAGTTGATCTTGTATAAGACATTGTTTCGCATGCAGAACGATGAATGCGTTCTGGCAAAGAGACGGGGAACTTCTGTAGTGCGCGCTTCCAGAAAATCGATAAGTGGTGCAAGAGCCGGATCGTTACGTTGCTGCTGCGAAACAGTGAGCACGTCGACGGCTGCGATAAGGGGAAAGTCTGGTTCTTCGTCTTCCCGCGCAGCCTCGACAGGTGAACGGGACAAGCAGTCAGCGTCGTTGTGCTGACGTCCAGACTTATACACGATGGTCATGTTGAACTCCTGTAGCCATAAGCTCCATCGTGCAAGGCGTCCGGAGGGGTCTCGCAAGTTCGTTAACCAGCACAGAGAGTGGTGGTCACTCACAACCCGAAAGTGCCGGCCATAAAGATAGGGTCGAAATTTCATCACCGCCCATACAACAGCCAGACATTCTTTTTCGGTGGTGGAATAGTTCGATTCGGCACGGGACAAAGTCCGGCTGGCGTATGCGATAACTCGCTCGGCACCGTCTTGCCACTGGACGAGTACTGCGCCTAGACCCACGTTGCTGGCATCTGTGTGGACCAGAGTCTCGGCATTCGCATCGAAATGGGCAAGCACAGGTGTTGTCTGCAAGCGGTGCCGCAACTCGTCGAATGCCTTTTGCTGTTCGTCCGTCCAGGTGAAGGTGACATCATCCCGGGTGAGACGTGTCAACGGAGCGGCAATGTGTGAAAAGTTTTCAATAAATCTGTGGTAATAGGCGCAGAGGCCCAAGAAACGGCGAACTGTCTTCTTGTTACATGGAGTAGGGAATTTGGTGACGGCTGTTGTTTTAGCAGGGTCGGGACGAACTCCTCGATGGCTGACGACGTGGCCCAAGAACAGGAGCTCTTCATAGCCAAAGTGACACTTTTGTGGTTTTAACGTGAGGCCGGCAGATCTGATAGTCCGTAGCACAGCGGAGAGACGTTGGAGGTGTTCCTCGAACGTTGGTGAAAACACAACAACGTCGTCCAGGTAGACTAGACACATCTGCCATTTAAGACCAGATATAACTGCGTCCATCATTCGCTGAAATGTCCACGGAGCGGAGCACAATCCGAAAGGTAGGACTTTGAATTCATAAAGTCCATCGGGCATGACAAACGCTGTCTTCTCGCGATCACGTTCATCGACTTCGATCTGCCAGTAACCGCTCTTAAGATCAAGCGATGAAAAGTAGCGTGCGTGGCGCAGCCAGTCTAATGAGTCATCAATGCGTGGCAGCGGGTAGACGTCTTTTTTTGTGACCTGATTGAGCTTACGGTAGTCCACACAGAACCTTAAACTTCCGTCTTTCTTCTTAACGAGGACAACAGGCGAAGCCCAGGGACTCCTCGATGGCTGGATGACACCGTCATTTAACATCTCATCGACCTGTTGAGCAATGACTTCGCGTTCCCGCGGTGACACTCGGTAGGGGTTCTGCCGGACTGGTCGGGTGCGGTCGTCGGGGTTATTATACGGTGCTTGGTCAAGGGCGTCTGTTTAACCGCGGAGGCGGATGAGAAGCAGTCTTGGAACTGAAAGAGTAGCCCGACGAGTCTTTCCTTCTCTGCCGGTGATAGAGCGAGATTCACATCAGGGTCGAAGTTGGGCGTTTGGCTGGTAGACGTGTTGGTCTCAAGAACAAAGCAGTCGTGGGCAGCTTCTGCGACACCTTCAAAATAAGCTACCGTGGTGCCTTTAACGATGCGTTGCCGTTCGTTTCCGAAGTTCGTAATCAGCACGTGAGCTAGGCTATTAGTCAGATGAACTATACCGCGTGCAACACAGACTCCATGATGTAACAGAAGCTCTGTGTTCTGTTTGGCAACACCGGCAGCACAGGACTGGCCGTCGCACCTGACTGTGACGAGAGCTGACGAACGTGGCGGCATGGATACATCCGCGTCAACGATGCGTAAAGGTGCGTGGTGTCGTTCTGAGTCAGCGGTCAATGTTGCAGGCGTCGAAAACGTTACAGTACGGCGAGGAACATTAATAATGGCCCCATGCTCACGTAAAAAGTCCATGCCGAGTATGAGGTCCTTGCAGCAGTGCGGCAGGATAACAAAAACGGCTACAAAGGCTGAATCGGCGATGGTTACTCGCGCAGTGCATCGTCCGATCGGCGTCATAAGGTGACCGCCAGCAGTACGAATTTGCGGCCCCAGCCATTCAGTTTTCACCTTGGAGAGCCGATCTGCGAAATTCTTGCTTATTATTGAAAAGTCTGCTCCGGTGTCTACCAAAGCGGTTACTGGGTGTCCGTCGACGAGAACGGAAAGGTTGGCGCTAACAACGCGATCGGCTTGAGGTTGATTGGGAGTTTCGGGTTCATGGGGAGGCGGAGGCATCGTAGTCACAGCATCGGGCTGAGTCGTCACGGGAGGGTCTTCGGGACATCGATTCCGTTCGCAAGCAACCTGCCCCCCTGAGGTCGCCGCCTTCAGTTTCCCCGGTGTGGGCTTGGCGACCGGCGCCTCGGCACATGATTAAACTCACGGCGGCCGGGTGACGAGTAGCGCACGGGGGAAGACTGTGTACTGTCGCTCGAAGAGGTTGCCCGGGTTGCCAGATATTCTTCGATTTCTGGAGGGCGTTCGCCGACCCGGGGACGCGGGGAATCACGAGCAAAACCCCGAAGACCGAGTTCCCGGTATGGACAACGACGGTACAAGTGGCCGGGTTCTCCGCAGTGGTAGCACAGTGGCCGCTGGCGAGGAGTGCGCCAGACGTCTGCCTTCCGAACCGGTTGCTTCATGACGGGGCTCTGCTGGGATGGCAGCTGGTAGGGAGGCTGGTAGGATAGTGGCTGAGGAGCGGACGGCTGCATGACGACGCTCTGCTGGGTTGGCGGCTGGTAGGAAGGTTGGTAGAACGGTGACTGCAGAGTGGGCGGCGGCTGTGCTTCGAAACGAAGCTGTTGCGCAGGAGGCACTGCAGGCCGACGAAGAGCCGCTGCGTAGTTCATAGAACGTGGCTCCAACAGTGACTCAGGCGGTGAAAATGTCTGACGGATTTCTTTACGCACGGCTTCGGTGACAGCCGCGGCAGTCGGGTTAGGCGATCCAAGATTGAACTTCAGGAGCTCCTCGCGAACTACCTCGCGGATCAGCTCACGCAGAGAGTGATCTTCAGTGGACCCGTTCAATGCGGCCACACTGCTGAAGGGTTGACGACAGGCAGACTCCGTGCGCCGGTATCGTTGCTGCAGGGCTCGCTCAATGAGGGTAGCTTCATTGATGAAGTCCGCGACGGTTTGGGGTGGACTGCGAACCAGACCAGCGAAGAGGGGTTCTTTTACGCCCTGCATCAGGTGGCGCAACTTCGCTGATTCTGTCATGTCGGGATCAGCGCGTCGGCAGAGACGGGTCACGTCCTCAGCGAACATGGCCACGCTCTCGTTAGGTAATTGCACACGAGCGTCTAGGAGGCGGCGTGCGCGATCACGGCGGTCATGGCTGGCAAAAGTGTCCCGCAGCTGCTGGCGAAAGAAATCCCAGCTTTGAAGACTGGCTTCCCTATTCTCATACCACGTTTTTGCGCAGTCTTCAAGGGCGAAATATACATTGCGCAGCTTCTGAGCAGGGCTCCACTGATTGAATTGCGCCACTCGCTCGAACTGGTCGATCCAGTCGTCGACATCTTCCGCAGTAGCGCCATGGAAACTGGGGGGCGTACGAGGCTGCTGAAGCAGCAACTGATGCTGACTTGCCTGTGCCATTACAGAAGTCTCAAACTGATGGTCAGCTGGCGTCGGTTCAGGTAGAGGAGCGAATTCCGGCGCCAGACCTCGGAGGCGACGGCTGCAGCGATGAACGGGTGTCGACACGAGCGGAAGCCGGTTGGGACTCAATGAGCGGCTGCGAGAGGCCCGAGACATGTAGTTCAAGGCCTCACCTCCACCAGTGTCACAAAGCCGTTCAGGCCCGTAACCAGAAGGTTGGTTTTAATAGGGGGTTAACTTAGTAAGCACAGAAGAGCAGGTCCAGAGAGCACTGAGTGACAGCAGCAGACTTCAGCTTCTTCTCGAACGCCACGGGGCCACTTCTTCGAGTCCGCGCACGAGACTCTCGATGAGCAGCCGCCTAGCGGCTGCTGTTGCACACGCTACAATATGCCGAATAAAGGTAACACGTTCCTGCAACGAATTTTTTTGCCTGTTAAGTCTTATTTCTTGGTGTGTTCGGTTAATTTGAAAACCCGCTTAATTCGAAGATTTCTCGCGGTCCCGATGACTTCGAATTAACGAGGTTGTACTGTATAACGCATTAAATCTCACAAATATGCGCAATAAACGCTCTACTTTGCCGCGCTGTTTAGATTCAGGTAATGCTGCGAACAGCGCCATCCGCTGGGGTTGACATGAAGTGCAGCCCCCATATGAGCACACTACAAATATTCTAGAATGATATATTTCAATGTATCATGTGAGTAGTGGTAACAGCATTAAACCTTCCATGGTGGTTAGCTCCAAAGCACTTTCACTAGGGCCTCAGTGTGTTGGATCAATATCAATTAATTAATAATTAATCCATTGTTGCCCAGTGTGCTGGCGGTCAACATATTTATGCAAGTTATGCTTCACTTGCTCGGTGGCCCAAGCATCGATTCTGATGCATCTGTTTGCCTCATCAACATCGAAATATCTCCAAGCTTCAGTATCAACTGTTGCGAGGCACAAACAGGGGCGAATGCATGAAAAACCATTTTGGTAGCCAGTGTGACATTCGTTACACAAACACTACTCAATATTGGTGAAGCACCACGAAACGAGGGCAAAAGGCACATGTGAAAGGGAGTAGTTGCCTGATGGGCTCCTTAGCGGTGATCATGTGCCAGGCCAGGCGCAGCTTCTGCCACACAGTGAGCGCAGCCAGTGCCCTCTGGAGGGTGATCTGCAGGGGGCGATCCCCCAGGTGGATCAGGCAGCCTTTCACCTTCTCTGCCTGCAAGCACATGTAAGGTGATTAAATTAAGCAAAAGATCCCTTCACATACCTACCCAGGGGAAGATGCACTGCCCCTATCCTGTTCCTTCTGTTTATAAACGACATAACTAGCAAGGTGGAATCCAAGATTAGGTTATTCGCAGACGACTGCGTTCTATATAGAGAAGTGCAAAAGCGCCAAGATCAAATTGCTCTTAACAAGGATTTTAATTTGATAGTCCAATGGTGCTCAAACTGGCAAATGGCCGGCAACCTTAATAAAACAGTATCAATGTCAATTACAAAAAAGAAATCCAAGCTTTGTTTTTCGTACAGTTGCGACAACATCATCCTGAACTCTGTCACTCAGTATAACTATTTGGGCGTCGTAATATCACCAGATCTCGGATGGGCGGCTCATGTGGATGGAATATGTGGCAAACAAGGCGATGCGAAAGCTAATGTTCCTGAAAAGGACCCTGCGCTACTCTACAAAGGAAGCCAAGCTTCTGGCTTATGAGACGATTATACGCCCAGCAGTTGAATATGCGAACATGGCGTGGTTTCCATTCACCCAAAATCAAATATCTACGCTCGAAGCTGTCCAGCGAAAAGCCGCGCGTTTTATCTGTAACAGGTATAGGCGAACCGACTCGCCGACGCAGATGCTGGCCGAGATCGGTATTCATACATTATCTAGCCGAGCGATGCTACAACATCTCAAATTTCTGTATCTCATCCTGCATAACAAGATTAAAGTAAATCCTGACACCTATATTTCTTTTAATACCTCCAGAGAAACCCGTCATAAGTATCATCTCACACTTCAAGAATATTTTTCTGCTAATAACACATACAGTTTCTCGTTTTTTCCGCGAGCTGTGCGAGATTGGAACTCTTTAGATCAGGAAGTGGTCTCACAGTCCACTATCGACAAATTTGTTGAACTTGCCGGAAATTGTATATTGTCAACCACGAGGAAGTGATGACATCATTATCTGTTTGTTTTATTTTCTATGTATAATGTGAACCTGTGATGATGTCAACCTGTGAATGACTGTATCTTTCATTTTTTATATGCTTGCTTCCTTTTCTTTTTGCTAGTATTGTAAGAGTTTTCGATTTTACCCTTCTGTACATATGTGTGCATGCCTGTATGAGCAAAGAACCCACTCCTGTAAAAATCCCCGACTGGGATTGACAGTATCTGAAAATAAATAAATAAAAAAATTAAAAATGGACAGTGTCCAAGTGGAAGCTAACAGGCTGCTGCTTTGGCTCCATTTGTACACCTGCAACTCAAACTGACAACATCTTAGGGAACTGCATTTACCCATTGATCTCTCACACACCCCCCATAAATGGCATGAAAAAGCAAATTTCAGTCCAAAAGATCCCTAAACATGAGAAGAAAAATACATGGTTTGAAAAAGTGCAATTTCCACTTGTGAGTGGGAATAGTAGCCCATCATTAAGCCAAAGGTCACCTCGCGCCACTGATGCAGTACCACAATTAGAAGAACAAATTGTGTATGTGCACCTGCAATGCTGCCCCGCCTCCTGAAATAAGAGTGGGCGATAGCAGTTCCCCCGTTGCACTTTTGAATGCCCCCCTCCCCTTAACCAGGAGTAGCAGTATCGTCTGAGCTACATGCCCAGGGTTGCACATCTACAATTCATCCAGTTCAATCCTATCTGAAACAGACACAAAGGCTTCTGCAGCAGTGAAAATTCGATTTTTTCCCCACCGCGGTGGTCTTACTTCTCGTTCCTCATGTCTCACTTCGCATGTCTGGTGCGACCTAGTTTTCAGAAAAGAGTTTACGCCGTAACACCTTGGTGGAGGTTTGCTGGGTACGTCCTAATTAACGGATCAACCCGAGCTTTGTCGGAGTCGACGTATTGCCGGCCTACCACCTCATGTGCCCGAGATGTCTCTGGACGGAGAAACCACACTTAGGCCTGCACCTAGCAGTCCCTAGCCGCATTACCGAGAGCCCCGCTCGTTTGCGGGAGCAGCTGGTGATGACGTTGACGAATGACTCACCCACTACCAACGAGTAAGCCGCTATAACAAGTGGAATAATAACGACCAGCTGGCGAACATCGTTTTCTCGCTCACAGACATGGCCCTCACATGGTACAAGAATCACGAGGATACCTTGACATCCTGGCCTCGCTTTGTAGAAAAATTAACAAAGTGCTTTGGTGATTCCTCGGTGAAAAAGAAGAGGGCTGAGCAGACATTGGCTCATCGGGCTCAACTTCCCGCTGAGACACGTACAGTCGTGAGCAAAAGTGGTATACAATACTCACCCGGTAGCGAAGCTTGAGAAAACTGCATGCCAACTTTATTTAGGAACAGCTATCTAAGATCGAGACAATAGTGGCAGTGCCCAATTTGATCCAAATGATTGTGTCACTGTCGCTGCCCCTTACGCTGTCGCTAATAGCATTTCGATGCAGTTTTCTCGAGTTGTGTTACGGGCTGAGTGTTGTATACCACTTTTGTTCACGACTGTACACAGTATATTTAGGCAGTACTGAAGCTCTGCAAGGTCGCCTCGCCTCGTACGTCTGACAAGGACAAAGTGGGCCATTTGCCCAAGAGCTTTGCTGAGGATATATGCACGTTCCTTATCAGCAAGGAAAGCCTGAACTCCGTAGCTGATGTGGTAGGGCATTGTTGAATACTTGAGAATTTGAAGATGCGCCGAATGACATCAAAGTTCAGTCCTTTGGATACAGTCACAATCATTGCTGCTATTGACACAACATCCGAAGCCACTGATCTTGTCTCTACTATCTGTCGGATAGTTCGAGAGAAATTGGCCCGCTCCCATGCACACTCTTTAGATCACACTTCCACTTCTAAGCAGCGATCGGGAGAGTCTTCTTCCATCAATGCGGCGGACTTCGGTACGCAGCACATGTCACACTATTCTTGACCACACAACGCTCTGAGGTCACACCAGTACCAACACTATGAGCGGCCACCGCCCGCTCACGACCAGAACGCATCGCGTGATGCCTTTTCAATGGGTCCCGTTGCCGATAAATGCTACCAGACACGGACATTTGATCGCTCCGACGAAGAACGCCAGGCGTAGACCGGTGATCGCCTGCCTCTTGTTTGCTTCCAATGTGGGAATACAGGCCATATCGCAAGATTCTGCAATTACCATCAACCTTACAGATACGGGCCACCAATGTTCTCAGTGCGACTTGCTTACCAGGGTGCATCTACAATGACTGCGTACTCGACTCCTCCAACAGATCTTAGGCACACTACCCTTTGCAATTCATCCCTGGCGTCGATCGGAGTGTCACTCCTCCTCCCATGCTTTGCATGTGGCGGTCTCTGTCACCTCGTCGCCGGTCCTCACCACCTTCTCCAGAATACTAACCAGTGCGACTGATGGGGCGAGGCCGCTGGAACTTCGATCTGTTCTGATATTCCTTTTCCCGTCTCAATGCTCAAGAACAAAAGTTTGTGTGGTCGCTAATGGCGTATCTACATTAGCTCTCGTTGATACCAGTGCGACTATTTTTGTTTAGTATGCGATTTAAATGTCTTCTGGGACGCAAAGTGATTTTCACGTGTGATGAAACCTCAACGTTTTGTGGTGTGAGTGCCGAGCTGTTGCGCCTTCTTGGAGTGTGTAATCTTGAAGTTGGATTGGGTGGAGCAATTTATCAAATGGAATTTGTCGTTATCCTTAGCTCTACCCATAAAGTTATTTTAGGAATAGACTTTTTTAAGCTGTGCGGAGCAACGGTCGACTGCGCAAGTGGCGAGGTTTATTTTGAGTGTTTTTTAGGCATTTAGAAATAGGGAGTTTTTTTCATGACATTTGGCTCTCAAAGTCTACCCTCGCGTTATAATCGTATCCTGCGATTCGGTTGGCCTAAAGCAGCGCCGGGGTGCAGCCATATTAAATCCATAATTCTATTTCGGTTTCCGCGGTATTACGATGTTATGTAGGCAACGTGGGTACCAGGGAAGCCAAACCAGCCAAAACCCAATCCATCCAAAGTCAAAACGTTGCGCCTTTTGTTTGTGGCTCAGAATCACGTTGTTCCCTTGATCACGCGCTTCTTGCATCTTTCGCAGTGGATTAGCGCGTGTACTTCTGTTATCGCATTTCGCACGATGGTAACGTGCCATAAACGGTACGACGCTTGCCTAAAAAAAGCTATTGTGACAGCAGAAGAAATCAGAAATTCTGCGGCAGCTCGACGGCTAGACACTACTAATCTACCATATATGGGTGGCGGATGCAGCAAGAGGTGATTTTTAAATGTGAACCTGACTGCAAAGGCTTCTGAATCATCTGGGAGGATGAGAGTGAAAAGGAAGACTCTGTTCCCGAGAACTCAGCCTCCGGTGCCGCCGCCGACGACTAATGAGCATTTTTGATTAGACTGCAATTGCTATAATGCTATTAAAGGTGCTTTTTCAAGCGATTATCTCGTGTTACATTCGTGGTTTTATTTTTTTTTCCCACTGGGCAATATGAAAAGTCGCCCCTCATGTTACATTCGCGGTCGCGTTACATCCGAGTAAATATGGTATGTCGAATGTACTTGTCCCTATGAGGTGTGAAGCTAGTTTTCATCAATGTCAGAAATACTAAAGCACAAATACAGTCGCCGATCGAAAATTCGGACCCCCTAATATTTTGTACATGCTTGATTATTTGGACTTCTTTTGTGCCACTGCAACATGTGACATGAAACTAATATATATATATGAAATAACCAGAAATTTCGGATGAATCGCGATTGATTCCTCGATTTCTCGAACTGTATTCGCCGCTGCCAATAGCCAACTGCCCATATAATATTGCCACGTGCCTAGCGCCGCGCGACTGCCGTGTTTGGTGCCGACGACGACGAAGTGGTTGTTGGCTCGAGAGGCGCGCTGGTGCTAGACTCTGTGATCGGAACTAGAAGCCGACCTTATTCTCGGGTCCTCGTCTACGTGTACCTTCACGGCTCCCTGTGGCTTGAGTCGTGACAATATGCATAGTGGCACGTCATTAATTCAGGCTTCGAGTGGGTCGAAAATGTGGTCAATTAAAGCGAATTTCAAGCTAAAAAGGTTGGTTGGTTTGTGAGGTTTAACGTCCCACAGTGACTCAGGCTATGAGAGATGCCGTAGTGGAGGACTCTGGAAATTTCGGCCACCTGGGGTTCTTTAATGTGCACTGACATCGCACAGCACACGGGCATCTAGCTTTTCGCCTCCATCGAAAAGCGGCCACCGAGGCCGGGATTCGATCCCACACCCTTGGGAACAGCAGTCGAGCGCCATAACCACTGCGCCACCCCGGCGGGGCCAAGCTAGAAAGATATTAGATGTGGGGCCCTGATGCAGTGAGACGAAGAAGCCTTCACAAATGGCCCTGTCACATTTTGAAGATACTTCAGAGGCCAGACTTAGAATTGTGCCCTGAAGGATCCTCAGAATGCGGCGGTTCAGTGGCATGTATGCTTTTGCTTCTGGACTTGGTCTAAGCTCGCAAGTTTGCCTGCAAAGTATCGATGGCAGTACAGCCATCAAACGATGATTGCCGCCTATCGTTTGTGTAAACACCGCGCGGCGAAACAGACAGTCAAGCATCAGATGGGCCACACAACTGCTGACCCCTTCCTCCACCATAATGAGTGGCAATTGGAAGTTTATGTAAAGTGATTTTTTGCTATAAAATTTAATTTTCCGGACTTTTTCGCGTATCTAAGGGGTCAGAAAAATTAATTGTCGACTGAAATCGGAGCTGGAAAAACTGCCATATGTATATACAGTCGAACCCGGATATATCGAATTTTGGTTATATCAAACTCACGGAATATCCCCTTGAAAATCCCATGTAAAATATAGGAAAGCCGTATCATATATCGAACTCAATTTCATCGGTCGTTCGATATATCGAACTCCGCACCACGCAGTGGAAAGTGTGCTTTCCCCAAAGACGATCGCATCACCCTCGGCCATTTGCCGCGTGACATTTTCAAGCCACGGGCGGAAGGAATGAGAGGGGACAGTTCGGCGACGGCTGGTCGAGGGCAGCGCCGCGCCCATTCCCCAAAGGCGCGGCATCTGCGGTTATCGTTTCCTGCGCGCCAGCACATGAAGTATGCAAGCCATGTGCGTGAATGAATGAGAGAGAACCGGTGGGAACGAGAGGGGAAAAACACGACAGAGCGAAACGCAAGCTTGGTGTGCCCATTCTTTTGCTGAGCTATCTCTCTCCTTCCTCTCTTCCGGTCTTCGTTCGCAGTAGCACTCGCTACGCATGTGCCAAGCCAACTCAGCCAGTTTTCAGACAGAACGTTTCTCCAGCGTGTGTTGCGAACCCTCTGCGAGCGGCGGCTGATGTGGCTATGGCGCCTGGGGACGTCAAGAAACGGCAGATCTCTCTCTCTCTCTTTTTTTTTTTTTTTGGCGAGAGTCGTTTACTTTTATCGGTGTGCTGTACGCGCAGCGTAGCGCAAGATATGGCGGATGTGGACGTTAAGAAGCGGCAATGTTTTTTTTTTTTTTTTGGGGGGGGGGGTCTTTTATCCTTGCATGTATGAATCAACGAAAGCACGCGGTCAGCTGCGATCATGATACTGGCTTTTAGCATTTTTCGCTTCAAACAGCATTTAGCTATCACGCTTTCCAATGATTTTGTGGCAGTGGACTATGCCCGCCCCAAGCGAGCCGTGATAAATCGAACCAGGCTTGTGCAATCAAGCCATCACGGGCACTCTGGCCAAGTTAGTTCCCCGCCACAACAGGAGCTAAAAAAAAGACGACTCCTCTAAATTCCAAGTAGAACTATGTTTAAAATAAAAGAACAGCAAATCGAAACCGGAACTGGTCTCATGGCCTGAAACAACGTTCCAGTTGATGAAACGGTGACGTCAGATACAGTACTTAAATCAAGTCTGAAAATCATGACGCAGTACATAAAATGCCTGCGATAGCCTAATACAGGCTTTAAGATTTCATGATCACGCGGGGAGCGGGCAGTAATGCAGGTATAATGTTCGTGCCGTCACAAATCCAGTGTTGCCCACAGAAATCATCTGAACTAATCTACAAAACTGCAAATTTTAAAATCGAGTTGCGCGCGAATGATTTATTGCACGGCGTTCAAATATGGCAGAATGTGTCAGGGTGGAGAGGAAATCCTACAGTAAAATTTTTACCAGAAATGTGAATATCGAAAAAACCTCCAGAGTTGCCCTTTAAGAGCGAAAAGGTGAAAGCCTTTGGGGCTAGTTCTACTGTAGAAATTATTTCACAGGTCTTTTTTTTTTTTTTTGAGACACACTGAGTCGTTCACTGGTGCTGTACTGAATGTCAAGCAATAGCTCTGCTGATATAAGACACAATGCTGGTTTTAATGTTTATTTCATAGATTTATTTCATCTACAATGATCACAGGAGCGTCAGAAATGGCGCTACGTCTCTACAGGACCGTCGATACACAAAGCCCGGCACCAAAATTAGAATCCATGACTATAGATACGACGCAGACAATGTCCCACTTTATAGTTACGCGCGTCAAATGACATTGATCAAATACCGCGCACCCATCACCCGATGTCTTGTGATTGTGCGCAGCTAGTGCGACAGCCTGCACATGCGTAGGGTTTTAACGAAGCATGGCCGAAGCTCTCCGTGGTGGCGCGACATGCACAGTGGCGCTCCCTACGTTGCCATGAAGACGGCAGACTAGACAAAGAGAATTATGATTGGTTTCTCATGAGCCGGGTGGCTTGAGCGCTTGGTTGAGCATCGGAGGCATGGTGATTCGCCTGATGGAGACGGCCAAGCTTTTGTTTTTTTAAAGTGGCAGTGTGATGGATGTTTTCTGATCACAGTACACAGCGCACATGAGCCAAGAAAAGCTTTTCCCTTTAAAATATTTCTCACCATCCTCGGTTGCGCATCTGCAACGATGCCGTTTCATGGGAAGCACGTCAACGCACCAGACGCACTTTACTATAAATGAATTTTATCAAAAATGCCTTTGCTCTAAAGGTGAAAAAAGGTACAGTTGACCATGGAAGATGAACAAGCTTCAGTTTCACTTTACTAAAGCCCAGTTTGCTATATCAAGATTCTACTGGCTAACCATACCGACTGCCTTCCATGCACAGCTCTGCTCTATGCACTGAGGATGACCCCATAATTGAAAACCCGAAAAGAGACCAGGAACTTGATCAAATCATTGAGGCTTCTGCAGTGTTCTTAATAGTGCCTTCCATGCTGTCAGGGCCAAAGCCTCAGTCTGAATAAATCAGCTGCTGCCATTCAGCTATTCTAATTTGCTAGGCTTCCCTGTCAGAATCAAATTAGATGCGAACAAAAGTGATGGCAAAAAAAAGAGCACATTTCAGTTGAGGGGTGCAGTGCAATTATCTCAACGCACCTCAGGGGATGACAGAGTGCAAGTGTTAATTGACTCTGCTTGTTGTTCTCCTTCAGTGGATAATATTTCTGCTTACTCATGTTCACACCTCAGTAGCACCGTTCCTCTTTCATGGGACAATGATGGTGCACAAGGCATCCATTAAATGCAATCACAACTTGATTCAACAAAACCCAAATACAGTCAAACTTCAGTAACAAACGTGTGCATAACGAATTATTAATGATAAAGCATTAGATGGCTAAGTTCGTGAAATCATGTCAACAAAATGAGTCACTGGAAGTAGGTAACTGGTCATGTCTACACCTGATGACATCATTAGTCATATGAAGTGAAGAGATGTCAGTGGTTTGATGATGTCCCTCAGTCATTGTCATAGTCATAAGTATACGACATCAGTGATTTGGTGATGTCCCACAGCCAGCCAATCAGAAGGTTGCATCAAACTGTATCCTGAATGCCGCGAGACACTGACGTCTCATTCAAAAAAAAAAGTTACACATCATTCGGTGGTAGCATCGAAGGTCGAGGAGTGGTAAGTAGACGCCGAAAGTCGTCGATTAGAAGTCAACAACATCACAGCAGTGCTAGTGCTTTCGCATTCTCCTAATGCAGTTTCTGCAGTGAGCTCTAACTTTTTGGCTATATCGAATTCTTCCAGAATATTTTTGTCAGACAGATGCATGTATTTTCAACCTCCTATAGGAAACACAGTTCCGCACAAAGCAGGTTCTCTCTCTCTCTCTCATTTCAGGCTTTGTTACACTGCGCCAGCTCTGTTTGGTGCAGCAAGTGCCCACAACTACCTCGCAGACGTTGAAAGCGCCACATGAGGCCTGGCATGCAGAAATTAAGAAATCATATGCTCCTCAGCTGCAGTATGACTGCGTGCTGCTTTTCACCTTTTCTCGTCACAGCTGCAGTGCTAGCCACAGCAGTGGCGGCAGTCTGTGGTTGTCTGCAGTGTGCGCGTGGGAGTCAGTCGTGTGTGTTGTCATGGAGGTGAGCATGAAGAAGAGGACAGCTCTAACAATAAAGACGAAGCTAGACCAACGTGAAGAAGATGGTCAGGATAATTAACCCGGGACAAAGCGAAAGGTGAAATGAATGCTCTTGGCATGCAGGTCTTATGTTACCTGCAGAGGCATCAAGTGATGACGGTGACTACAGTCCAGCCCACTTATAACAGACGCAATATAACGAACGCTCGCTTAGTACGAACGAGGGCGGTGCTACCGTCAAAATATATACTGGGGCAATGGCACAGTGTCTCACATAGAACGAACTATTGTGGCCTCAATACTCGGTTAGAGCGAACGCGAAGCTGTCGAGCCCCCGTAGTTGACTGAGCCGGTGGTGTTTGGTGCGGTTTCGCTCGACTGCGAACCCGCGGCAGGCGCATTTCGCACACTTTGTGTTTCCCTGACACAACGCGAACACAGAGCACACAAAGCGTCCCCCGGCGCTCCTTTGCGGGTAAAATAAAGTAAAAAAAAAAAAAAAAAAGCGTGCATTGAAAAATGAAAACGAAAAAAGCGCACGCGCACGGTGACGAAAGAGAAAGTGGCGCCGCCCGCGTCGCTGTGATGCATCCATGTGATCTGCGTCGGCCAATCCGGAACATCAGGCGCCTGCTCTATCGGCTCAAACCGGTTCTCCATTTGTTGCTCCGTTGCCACCCCGCGCTGAGGGCATTACGCCGTCGATTCTTTCTGTGCGATGGCACTGCGTTGACATCGTTGCCGCATCTGTGCCTTTCCCAGATCGGGGAGTTGAAGGCTGCCTCAACGCGCAGCTGGCCGGACCCGACGTTGCCTGGGACGATTTCGTTTCTGCTGATGACGACGCCGACTTTGCGGAGCCATGCACTGACGAAGCTATTGTGCGTGAAGTGCGAGCCCTTCCCGACTGCCCAGAGATCGACGATGACGGTGACGAGGATGCTGCTCTACCGCCGGTTGCTGTGAACGCTTCAACCGCGATCGGTTACATCGCGTCGCTTAAGGAACTCGTGTGCAGCAGAGGCCTTGGCGATGAACATATTACCGTGCTGGAAAAATGAGAAACGGCAGTGATGCGATCAGCTTTGAAGAAGCAGACATGCACCACAAACTTTTTTCAAAAATAAAGTTAACTTTCGTCTCGCTTGCTCTTTTTGCCCGTATTATAGGTGGTCCACTTACTATGAACTTTGGACACAACGAACAAATGCCGCAGGACGATCAAGTTCGTTATAAGTGGGCTGGACTGTATCTCGACGAAGCAGAAGCTCAACTCTATCAACTTGGTTGTGTCTTGCAGGTAGCATGCCCGAAACAGTGATTATCAATGACTTTGTGGGCGGCGACAATACTGCAGTGACCACAGCTGAAATGATGGATGCTGAAACCACTGTGGCAGTTTGAACTGAACACCATGCAGAGGACGAGGACATTCCGACATCACAAGAGGCGCTTGCTGCCTTGGATTTGCTGCATCACCACTGCAGTGCTATTTCTCTGGCTGAGTGCTTGGAAACTGTAGAAAAAGGTGTGATACTCAACATGGTCAACACACAGATAAAGACTGCAACAATGCAGTTTTTTGCCCATAAAAAAATGAACATGATCCAAGTGTCCTCAGAGTCACCGTCTCTTTCATGTATTTTCCATGACATTTTATATTACAAATTATGGATATAATGAACTACTTTCCTATTTTTTACCTGTTTGTTATAACAAGGTTTGCGACCGGCCATCGCAGGCTTTCCTGTTTTCTCATCAATCAATGACAACCTAGTAGTGCCTTACTGCAGCTGCTTACCTCTTGGACTGCACGGCGGAACTCTCCGCCAGGGGCCATGCCCAGCTGCCGTGTGAGGTGCGCAGACATACTCAGCAGGAGGATGTACATGATGCCCTGCACCAGGCCGTTCTGGAAGAAGAGAGCATGTACTACTTCTTTCCCAAGTCAAGTGTGTATTTTCCAGGCGCCAAAGACAAACTCTCATTTCAACTAGTGGAAAAAGCACGCACACCCACCTGCTTGATGGTTGTCATCATTTTCTCCATGTTCATGCTTTGCGACTCCCTGAGAATAACTTCTTCGTCAAAGGAGAGAATGTTTAACCGGCTCTTGCACAGCTCTATCAGAACAATGTCAGGCTGAGTTTCCTGCACTGTCTAAAAAAATGTGAAGCAGAAAGAAAGCAGAAACAAAACAATAAATAACACAAAAGCTTGTCTCAGAAAATTCATATTCAAAGTGCTTACTACAACACACAGCTGGCAATTTACATGTCAAATTTAAAAATCCTAGCACTAACACAGATCTCAGAAGGCGCCTAAGGTGACACATTTGAGACATCCCTCATGTTTGGAAACATGATGCTACCAGTGTCAATGAAAAAATCTTTGCCCTGTGCTGAGCAGTATGCCCTATCATGGTTCTTTCACCATCACAGTCATGCATTATCAGCACTGTCTACCCTTCTGACAAAATGGCTGTCAAGTATTTTTTTGGCCCCTTAATACAGCAACAGTGTACCAAGTTGACCAGAGGCACGAACCTGCAGCTCAGTCAACAGAAACATTTCCACTTATACTCTCCAATGCCTGTCGCCATAAATGGTAAAGCACAAAGTTTCTCTCACACCTTATTTCATCAATAGCTGCCTTTTATAAGGAAAGACTTATAAACCTTACCTAATAAATAAAGAAACTGCAAAAGGAGAAAAAAAAAAGATTAAAATGCTTAGTTTACAATTTGCCTAGAGTGAAAACTACCGTAAACACCCGCATGAAGTTTTTTTCCCCCGATTTAATCATGTCAGATCTCTGCCACGTATTATATGCGGATCCGAAAAAATTTCTGACTAAATTCACTGTTCAGGCCTCGTTATTAATCAGTGCTATCAGCATCAGGCTTCCAGCGAGTGGAGGTGCTATCTAGCAATGGCGTCGGCAGGCTGTTTCGATAGTTTCGGTTTCACCACACTGAGACCGCGATCATCGCGACTATGGTGCCCGAGACTCGTACGTGGCCAGAAGCAGGCCAAGCACACCTCGCACTATCTCTCATACCTCGCACAGGCGTCTCACGGGCCTCTCCAGGCATGCTGCCGTGCCCTATAGCCAAAACGCGGATGCTTGACCAGTACTCCCAAGGAGCGCATTGGTCACGCTTTTGAGAAATGCAGGATATTGTGAAAAAGATTTTATACAGAAAGCTGTCTTTAGCAAAGGACTCTCAGCAGACGATACACGTACCGGACGACGCGATCGTGAAAACTCCGAATCTGAAAACACTTCCGGGGCACACATGCCATGCGCCTGCGCACGGTGCCAGACGCGACAGGCGCGAGCGCGGCGCATGGCGACCGGCTGCTCGTGCGCTGCCGCCCCGCGTCTGCGCTGGAAGCCGTTGCTGGAAGTAACCTACTGGTTTTAGAACAGCCGGATGACCGATTAGAGGGGCGAATTGTGAGGTGCTCTTCTTGATGAGTGATATTCCTTGATTACGTGTGTCGGCGCAAGAAGGGGAGCGATACAGCAGCGGCACATGAAGATCCGTTCTGGTGCGGGATAGCATTGGGCGCGAAGGTGCGGAAGCGCGTACGATTCGCGTGACATCCATGAAATGTAGCGCAAATAAATACCGTATTTATTCGCGCAATGAGCCCATTCTTCGCATAAAGAAACCGCCTCTCACTTTTGCCGCTGAGAACTTGAAGAAAAAAAAAACCCCGCCAGCCGTTAGCACATTCTTCCTTTCTGCGCCGTCGCCGTCCAGTGTATTTCTTGGCAGCGCGCCAGATTTCCCGCAGCCATATCACAGTATGTCTCTTGGCGTTAGCTCTAGTGGTGAGGGATGGGGACTTCGCAGAGTGCCAGTGTGCCAGTGGCCTTCGTGGAAGCACCAGCGGTGGCTTGCTCGGCTCGTCCGGTTGCTCAGTGCGTTCGCTTTGCCACGCAGCGATTGGGGTGGCCGCGTCCACTGTCACAAAATCATTGGAACGTGTGCAGCAGCAAACGCTTTTTGAAGCGAATGATGCTAAAAGTCCGCGTTATGATCGCGTGCTTTCTTTGACGACTATTGGGGAAAAAATAAAAAGTGGGCCCATTACGCGAGTGTACTTCTGCTGATCTTTATTTGCTCGCATTATACGCGGATGAAAATTTCTTTTTCCGTATTTGCTATTCCGAAATTATGATGATGATGATGGATTTTAATGGCACAAGGGCGTCTCAGGCCAAAGAGCGCCAAACACAAGGTTAACGGTGTACTCAAGCTGATGTAATGTGCTAGTTGTGATGTTTCATGAAGGGATAAAAAACAGTGGTGTATAGGGCCCAAAAATGCATTCGCTTTGCAATATCACTAAAAACAGTGGTGTATAGGCCTAAAATTCGCGATGTATAATGAGCTGGGAAAAAATTAAAAAATATATATAGATGCTTTAAAAGATTTTATCCGTCCTCTTAAGGAGGAACGGGCTGAGACCCACGTCGATAAGAAATTCCATGTAAATAGCCTACTTGTGATAAGAATTTAAGCACATGTTTTAAAGGAAACATTGGGTGCTCACCAATAAAAATGGATAGGTGTGCAGGTATTTGATAAGTGTACAAGGAGGGAAAATGACTTCTCCTTTCTGGTTCGAGCTGTGCACATATAATTAAAACATGAATTACAGTAAGCCGATCACATCTCAAACAGTGTGGTGCAGGAGAGTTTGTTAAAAGATATGTATGTGTTATGTATGTGTGACCAATTCTCAGCCTGCTCGGAGCTACTTCTTTAAATCTATCTCGTTTTTCTGTGGTGTACCTGCCTATCCTTGGCTTTATTGTGTGTAGTTTATTTTCTGCTGCAGCGTCCCATTCCTCTTGCCATTGTTGCCAAATCACGTTTTTATGTGTGGCTTGAGGTCATAATAAGTTATCTTGTCAATGTCTGTGTCATTTCGAAGGGCAGCTGAGGCAGCAAGCCTATCAGCAACCTCGTTGCCTGATATACAACGGTGGTCTGGTACCCAACATAGCGTAATTTTAACTTCTAATTTATGGGCAGACACTAGGTTGTAAAAGAGAGAATTTAGGACTGGGTTCTTATGCCATTTCAAAGAAGATATAGAGGTTAAAACGCTGAGGGAGTCTGTTTAGATTACCGCTGTATGTACTTTGTTTTCAATAATGTGTCTCACAACTAGCAGGATTCCATGGCATTCAGCGGTAAATATACTTGTATGTCTGTTCAGTGTTTTTGAAAGTGAAAATTGCGGTCCATGTGCTGCACAGGACACTTGAGCAGACTTTGAAGCATCAGTGTAATATTCATCACAAGTGTACTTCACCTGAAGTGACATGAAGTGCTGCTGTATGGCAATAGGAGATGCATGTTTCCCCACTTCAAGGAATGACAGGTCACAATTACCAGCGTGCATTTCCCAAGGAGGAATTAAGTTTTTTATGGAAATTGTATGAAGACTGGTAACCGGAATGCCCAGATGTTCAATATGCGTGGAAACTCTGATTGGATATGGTGGTGTCAGAGATGGTTTTCTTGAGAAAAGTGCTGTGCTAGTTTTGTCAAGCAGGAGCCGGCGACATGGATGATCCAGTTGGCATAGTACCTTCATAGCATAAGTTACACAAGTGAATTCTCTTCTCCGTTGCAGTGACCATCGGTTCGCCTCGACATAAAGAGTAGCAATTGGGCTAGTTCGAAAAGCGCCTGTGGCGAGGCGAAGGCAGAGGTTGTGCACGGGATCAAGCAATTTTAGAGCAGAGGATGATGCGGACCCATAGACCATCGAGCCATAGTCAATGCGTGTAGAACTACACTATTCAGAAGGCTCAGAAGGCAATTGCGGTCTGTGCTCCCCCATGAAAGGTGAGAGAGAATTTTTAGCAGATTCATCGCTTTCCGACACTTCAGTTGCAACTGTTTTATGTGGGCAATGAAGGAAAGTTTTTCGTCAACAACTACGCCAAGAAATTTATGTTCCTTTTTAAAGGCAAGGCTCTGACCATTCAGTGTAATGTTGAAGTCAGGTCTGATGCCAAGCTGCTTAGAGAAAAGTACACAAACACTGTTTTCAGAGTTAAATTTAAACCCATTGTCATCAGCTCACCTGGACAATTTGTTAACACCTAGCTGAATCTGTCTTTCACAGATGGCAAAGTTGCAAGATTTGAAGCTATCTGGATGTCATCACCCTATACAGAGCAAGAAATGGTTTTTGGCAGCACGCTTTTTAGAGAGTTCATTTTGACTATGAAAAGTGTGCAACTGAGAACACCACCTTGAGGGACACCATTTTCCTGTATGTACTGCTTTGAGTATGCATTACCAACACGAACTTTGAAGGTCCGTTCAGACAAGTAACTTCGTATTGTATTCAACATGTTCCCTGTGATACAAGGAGAGAAGAGGTCGCGGATGATACCATAGCGCCAAGTGGTATCATATGCTTTTTCAAGATCAAAAAAGACAGATAAACAATGTTGTTTGTGTACAAAAGCATCCCTTGCATACGACTCAAATGCAATGAGCTGATCAGCTGTTGACCACCCAGCTCTAAAACCAGCTTGGTTTTGATGAAGAAGACCATTACAAGGAAATGTAGAAGGTGACGATTTACTATTTTTTTCAAAAAGCTTGCATAAACAGCTGGTTAGAGCAATAGGCCGATAACTGGCAGCAAGAGTGGGTTCTTTTCCGGGTTTTAATATCGGGATAATGATTGCTTCCTTCCATGCTTTACGAAAGCATCCTGTGGCCCATATTTTATTATACAGGCAAAGTAGGGTTTCAAGCGTGTCCACATGCAGGTGCCTGAGCATTCCATATGTGATCCTGTCAGGACCTGGTGCTGTGTTCCCACATGTGCCTAGTGCAACCTTCAGCTCCTGCATGGTGAAAGGGCTATTGTACCCTCCTGTGCACGATCTTTTATCACATATAGGCTTCCTCTCCTCAGTTACCTTGTGCCGCAAAAAGGAATCTGTATAGTGCCCTGAGCTGAATATGTATTCAAAGTGTTGCCCTAGTGTGTCTGCTTGATGTTCTAGAGAGTCATCACTAGTGCTGACAAGGGGTGTTGGGAGAGTGCTATATCCTTTGAGTGCTCTTATCCTGTTGTATACTTTGTGTGCATCAGAATAAGAGTTCACAGAAGAAAGAAATGATGACCAGCTTTCTCGCTTGGAGATGCGTCGAACACGCCTGCCATTTGCCTTTGCGCGCTTAAATCCTATTAGGTTTTCAGCCGTGGGGTATCGGCGTAACTTCGACCATGCTCTGTTTTATGTTTCACGGGCAGTCTTACATCCTGCATTCCACCACGGCCTTCGTTTGTTTCGTGGCTTACTTGATGTTTGTGGAATGTGTTTTTCTGCAGCATCTATAATGTACAGCGTGATCAAGAGTTGAGATTCGTCAACGCCTAAGGCAGTAACTGATGAACAGGGCAGAGCTGAGTGTTCCCTGAACATCTCCCAGTTGGCCGCATATTCTTTGAATTTCCTGGGACTAGACACATTTAAATTTTTATTGCCTGTGTACTTCACAGAGATAGGAAAATGGTCGCTTCCATATAGATTGTCAATAACAACCCACTCTGTAGCTGCCAAGAGCATTGGAGAGCCAATGGCTAAATCAATGGCTGTGTACATTGTGGGGATTCACAATCCCCTTCCTCCATTATAACGCCCGCGCGTAATTAACACGCGTGATTACGTGCGCTGGCAGAGAGGTTGGCGGAGGAGAGGGCATGCTGGCCACCCCCCGCCGCCTCCTAGGCCTGTGGTGACACTGCCGCATGCTTCCCTCTTTCCTGCCGGCGTAACCGGGAGACCTCCTCTCCCGTTCCATGTCGAGGAGCGCGACTGTAGCAACTCGCTCGGGGTTCTTCGCCGATTGGGCGCGCACGCGCGCAGTTCATGATTTCCGCCGAGGAGACCACCGCCGTCACCGAGAATCGCCCACACACCGTAGGCACTTACCGCAACGGGATGTGAGCGCGAAGCCGTGTCAGGTGAGAAGACTCTTCCTCTCACCTCTTTGAAGCGCTTCCCTATTAGATGGTTTTTATTTCACCCCCGTATGCGGCGTTCGCTCGCTACACGGTGGTTGTTCTTGATTGCTATTCCCTTGCCGTGTACTCGAGCACAATAAACTCTGTTCGAGTACTAACTCGGTGTTTGTCCCCTCTGGCCCAAACCCACCACAGTGGCGATTTCTCGCACCGCGGGTTGGGGGTCACAGCTCTGTCTGCTAGGGCTGGCACGTCGGGGCTAGAAGGCGACTGTAGCGTCTAGCCCCCCCCCCTCGCGTGGTGCATTCTTGAGAGAATGAACCCCCATATTATGGCGCCCAACGTGGGGCGCCAAGAATATGGGGGTTATTCTCGCAAGAATGCGCCACGGGGGGCTAGACGCTATAGTCGCCTTCTAGCCCCGACGTGCAGCCCCAACAGACAGAGCTGTGACCCCCAACCCGCGGTGCGAGAAGTCGCTACTGCGGCAAGTTCGAGCCAGAGGGGACAGACACCGAGTTACATACTCGAACAGTTTATTGTGCTCGAGTAACGGCAAGGAAAATACACTCAAGAACAACTGCCGTGTAGCGAGCGAACGCCGCGTACGGGGGTGAAATCAAACCACCTAAGGGAGAAGCACGCACAAGGAGTGAGAGGTAGTCTGCTCACCTGTGTGCGGCTTCGTGCTCACGGCCCGCGGCAGTAAGTGCGCGCTGAACCGGGAGCAGAGGGTGAAGGCAGCGGTCTCCCAACGGAATTGCTGATCCGTGCGCGTGCACGCCCAACCGTAAAGACATCGAGGGAGCTGCGACAGACGCGCTTCTCACCTCGGCTCTCGGGGAGAGGAGGTTTCCCGGGTATGCCGGTAGGAGAGAAGAAAACTTGTGCGGTGTCGCCGCGGGAGCCTGGGAGGATGGGAGGGCGGCCAATGTGCCCTCTCCTCGCGGTCCTCCCCAAGAGCGCACGTAATCACGCGTGTTAACTACGCACGGCCCTTTATAATGGGGGCAGGGGATTATGAATCCCCACAACGTATTATGAGCCGAGCTGTAGTATGTTGGCTGTTTTGAGTTGAGCAAACATGATTCTGAGGACAACAAGAACTTTTCAATTAGTGCACCTCGGAAGTCCGTTCTTGTACATCCCCATAATGGGTGGTGGGCATTAAAGTCTCCGACCAGCAGCCATGGTTCTGGAAGTTGGTACATCAGCTTTTCAAAATTTTTGTTGCATAGTCGATGATCTGGCGGAATATACAGCGAACATACTGTTGTTATTTTACCGAATATTAAGGTTTGTATTACCACTGCCTCTAAGTCTGTGTTAAGCGAGATGTTTCGACAAGCGATTGACTTTTGTGTTATAATGGCAACGCCACCGGAGAGGTGAGTACTGCCTTGCCTATCTTTTCTGAATACACGATACTGCTTAAGAAAACTTGAGTCTGTTGGTTTCAAATGCGTTTCTTGCAGACAAACTATGTTTGGTTGGTGTTTGGCGAGGATTTCATATATGTCATCCAGATTTTTAGGAGCCCTCGACAGTTCCAATAAATGCTCTTGGTAGCCATTTTGGTAGGTGTGGAAAGAATATAGAGTAGGATTAAGACTCGCCACCCTTATCCGGTGGCTTAACTGGTGCATGTTTTTTTTTTATTTGAAGCGGTATAGTAGGCCCCGCCTCTCATTGGCGGACTCCCAAGGCGCCACTGACGCTGCGGAGTCCATGCTCACCTCCATCACCTCTGGTGAAGGCATGGAGGCAGGAGATTTTTCAAGAGGAACCAAGTCCCTCTCAGATGTCTTTGGTGTCCCGGACGTCTGGGAGAAACTGACCTCCGGGATTGCAAAGATTGGTGCAGCTGATAGCTGCTTAGTGAGGAGCCATGGTGGGAGTACGTCAGCAGCATTGCACTACGTGCCCACTGTTACTAGACGCGGCCTGCCCCTCTGCGGGCTGCGTCAGCATAGGGAGCGGAGGAAAGCATTCTGTGCTTTCTTCGCACCTCTCAGTATGTTATCTTCTCGGTTACCTTTATATTGATTACATCCTTTTCGGCCTGAAAGGCTGCACAGGACCGTGAGTATGCAAGGGTGGGTGCCCTCACAGTTCACACATTTGTAGTCAGTTGCACTGCAGTTATCTGTTGTGTGGTCGTGTGCGCTGCACTTTGCACAGGTAAGGTGTACTCTGCATGTCTGGCTGCCATGCCCGTACCGCTGGCACTTGAAACACCTGCGGGGGCTTGGTATGTATGGGCTAACATTGCAGCGGATGAATTCCACGTCGACGAATTCAGGAAGTGTGCTCCGGTTGAAAGTGAGAACAATATGTTTCGTTCTTATTTCCTCGTTCTTTCGCCCGATTGTTATCCCTCGAACCACAGTTACACCTTGGTTCTGGAGCCTTTAAGGAGATCTGATTCTGTTTCGTTTAGGAAGTCTCATTCAGAAATCACTCGCTGGCAGCTGTTAAGACTGCGGTGAGGCGATACTTGAAAGTCAGGTTGAGCAAATGTCTTTGTTATGACGAGCTTGTCTGACTGGGCTTTGTCTGATACCTCTATTAGTAGGTCACCAGATCCTAGTTTCTTGGCTTTATAGTTTGCCCCAATGACGGCCTTCAGTGAGCTGGCAATCAGAAAAACTGATAGTTCATTCACAGGTTTAGACTCCGTTATAGAGCGTAGAACAAGAAACTTTGGGAAGTTCTCAGTTGGTGCCACGATTTGTGTGACTTCGGTGCGACTCCTTTTCGGAGGTCGATCAAGTTTTTTTGATGATTGTTTTTCCATGCATTATGGGTGGTCTACTGTGGCAAGCTCTCCAAGAGATGGGAGTTCCAATTCACCTCATCTGTCTCCTCAGGAGCCTGTATGAAGGGCAAGAGGCCACAGTCAGAACTGGGCATGGTCTTACTGATTGGTTTCCGATTGAGAAAGGAGTGAGACAAAGCTGCATACTGTCGCCCTGCCTATTTAACCTATATGCTGAGTGCATCATGAGGAAGGCCGGTCTGGACGAATCTTCAGCTGGAGCGAAGATTGCTGGAAAACGTATCAACAACCTTAGATATGCGGATGATACCACTTTAATGGCAGAAAGTGAAGTGGAACTCAAGAGACTGCTGATGCGCGTACAAGAAGAGAGTAAGAAGTTTGGGCTTAAACTGAACATTAAAAAGACAATGATCATGGCGTCTTGAACTATCAAGTCCTGGAGAATCAATGGACAAGAAGTGGAAGCTGTGACAGGTTTTCCCTTCTTCTTGGGCTCCAAGATTACCTCGGAAGGAGACTGCAGCCATGAAATTAGGAGACGCCTGCTTCTGGAAAGAGAGCCATGGCTAGCCTTGACCGCCTAGTAAACAGCAGAGACATTAGTCTGCCAACCAAGATTCTTATAACTCGTGCTATGGTCTTTCCAGTTGTGATGTATGGATGCGAGAGTTGGACTGTTAAAAAGGCTGACCGCCGAAGAATTGACGCGTTTGAATTGTGGTGCTGGCGGAGACTCTTGAGAGTTCCTTGGACTGCCAGAAGATCAAATCAGTCGATATTGTCGGCCATAAACCCTGACTGCTCATTGGAGGGTCAAATTCTAAAGTTAAAGCTCAGCTACTTTGGTCATCTGATGAGAAGAGAGGAGTCGCTGGAGAAAGATTTGATGTTGGGAAAAGTTGAAGCTCACCGGAGAAGGGGTAGGCAGCGAACGCGATGGTTAGATGGCATTCTCGAGGCACTGCAGATGAAGTTATGTGATACAGTCGAACCCGGATATATCGAACTCGAAGGGGATCGCGAAATAGTTCGATATATGGATAATTCGATATACAAAAATCGGCTTGTGAGGGCACTTACGATGCCAAAAAACGATACCGCATGTGTCGCGTAATCAATCCACTTGCATAATGAACCCACCCTCCACTTTTTCACCCGAGAATTTGAAAAAAAAAAAAATGCGTTAAGACCAGCTCGCTCACATGCAAGCGATTGAGCGACGAGTGGCAGCGACAGAGCGAAAAATTTCAAACTTGTTGGAACTGCGTCCCCCTTGCCGCTCGAGCCACCGCGACAGCCCAATAAAAGGTTTCTGTGTCGCTGCGGCAGAAATCGCGAGCGTTTTCGCTTGCATGTCGATGGCACGCGTCAGTCCGTTTCGGTCGTCTCATCCACAGCTAATTGGCAGCGTGCCAAGATGCTGCGTAGCGATAACGTCAGGGCGCGTTTATCTTTTGATAGCCCCTGCGGTGGCGGGGAGCGAACTTGGTAGAGTGCCCATGATGGCTTTATTGCACAAGCCTGGTTCGATTTATCACGCCGCGCTTGGGGCGGGCGTCATGATCGCAGCAGCAGACCGCATGCTTCCGTTGATTCATACATGCAAAAATAAACGGCTCCCGCCAAAAAAAAAAAAAAAAAAAAAGAAAAGCCTGCCGCTTCTTAACGTCCGCAGCCGCCATATCTTATGCTACGTCGCGCGTACAGCACAACGATAAGAAAGGATGACTCTCGCAAAAAAGAAAAAAAAAAAAAGAAGAAAAACAGAGAGAGCTGCCGCTTCTTAACGTCCGCAGGCGCCATAGCCATGTCAGCCGCCGCGCGCAGAGGGTTCGCAACACACACTGGAGAAAGCGTCCGACGTCTGTCTGAAAACGGGCTGAGCTGGCTTGGCGCATGCGTAGCGCGTGCTGAAGGAGAGAGATAGCTCGGCAAAAGAATGGGCACACCCACGCACATGGCTTGCAAACGTCATGTGTTGGCGCGCGGGAAACAATAACTGTAGATGCGCGCGCCTTTGGGGAATGGGCGCAGCGCTGTCCAGAACTGTCCCCTCTCATTCCTTCCGCGCGTGGCTTGAAAACGTCACGTGGCAAACGGCCAAGCGTGATGCGATCGTCTTTGGGGAAGGCACACTTTCCAGTACGTGGTGCGGAGTTCGATATATCGAACGACCGGTGAAATTGAGTTCGATATATGACGCGGATTTCCTATACTTTTACATGGGATTTTCAAGGGGATATTCAGTGAGTTCAATATAACGAAAATTCGATATATCCGGGTTCGATATAACCGGGTTCGACTGTATTAGGAAGATAGTGAGAGACCGGAAAGCGTGGCGTGATATGGTCCATAGGGTCACGAAGAGTCGGACACGACTGAACGACTGAACTGAACTGAAGGGTTCCTAATATTCTGTCGCCTCTGTTTCACCCTTATATGCAGAGGAAAGTCCCAGAGCTCCTCACCTGGTAGACAGGCGGAGAGCTCGTCGGCCGAGGCTTGACCACGACCTCGACCACCACCGTTCACGGTTTCTTCCCTCCACCTTTCAACCTATCGCCACGGTACGGATTACAGCTTCGGTATGGGGGCTCAGGGTCCATGGTGGCGCCAAGCACCAACACCTCATTACACAAGGTGCCCCTGGGGGGTTGCTATTCCGAAATCACACCTTGTATTATATGCAGGTCCGTATTATATGTGGGTTTTTACGATATTTTGATCCATCCATTTCAATTCTTTTTTTTGTTACTTTTCACTTTTCCATACTTTGGCTTTTTTTTTTCTTTCTTCTCTTGTCTTGTCTTGAGTGTCGTCTTCTTTCTCCTTTTCTGTTTCTTCGATATGAGACAATGCTTGTCAATGCAGCCCATGCTGGGACCTAAGTTTGAAACTCCTTAATTGGGGCACCACTTCTTTTCGTGCAAGAATAAATTTCAGCAGAGACAAGGATGTGCTGCCACGACTATGCCACGTGGTGTGGTGAGGTGTTTAGGGCTCACCATTGGAGTATGTGTCCTGAATTCGAATCCTTATAACTCGCCTCCATGCTAAACGTAAAGCCAAGTAGTAAGATACCACCTCGAACACTGTCCAAAGAAGGGTTAAGTCACAATGCTGGATGGCGGCCCGTTAGTGGTGCAGCACACCATCTTTATGGGCTCTGTTCATAACACCAAAACAGAAATTCCAGATCGACATTCGTGTAATGTTAAGGCTTCCACCTTAAAACAAACTCAAGATGAGAGTGAACAGCCTGACTGAAAACACAGAAATTGAAATGCCAGTAACAAAGTTATCAGCCTCGTGTCCAATGTATCCCTGTACCATAAGCATTTGAAGCAGGTGGTCATGATAGTGTATAATCAAGAGAGCTACATCCTCTCAAGAAACAAGATCAGTTACGTTTTTTCAAGACCGAGCCACAGTAGCTATCGACTAACTATCCTCCCACTCCAAAAAAAGAAAGGAAGCGAGAGCTTTATCACTTCCCAGCGTCTATGCTGGCATGATCCACCTCTGATTGTAGCCACTCTGCCTAAGAAACAGCAACCAGTCCTTTGTAGTTTCAGCATGCTGACATAGCTGACAAGAGGTTCCAATGAGCTGTGCTGCAGATTTACACTTCCGTGGCTTTCATAGCACAATTGTGAAAAAGCTGCCACAGTTTCCCTTTTTGTGACAAAAGGATGGTGTACTGGAAAACGTGGTATTAAAAATGGAGAGGGACAAAATAAGTACCCATGATTAGGGTGCACCACGGCCCCTTCAACGCCCACACTCACCTTGGCTACATCTTCCTGGCTCTCCAGGCTAAAATGCGCAGTGCCCACGAGGTAGACGATTGACCCTTCCTGCGTCTTCAGCACGGTCACTGTCTCGGGGAGCTCAGGGTTCTCCTTGCGCACTCTTTTCACGGTCACCGGCACTGTGTGCCTGGCATCCCTACCGCACAGCTCCAGGCCTTCAGACTCGCTCTCAGACTGCACGTCTTTTGCACAGATAAGACACATGTTGGTAAACTTTAGATGGCTTAATTTTATACCCCAAACTCAGAGAAGAGCTTCCTCCTCTCACTGCTGGCTGCTGCACTGCAGCACAAGTCAACAACATAACATCACTTTCAAGTGAGCATTATCTCTGAAAGTGTACACAGCAAATATATCAGGCCACCAAAGTACATGCCCAAAGCTTGCTTGTCTTTTTTGCCAGCATCTGTAGAGGAACTACAACTGCATCTACCAGGACATAGGCTGGCATGCCTTACCAGTGCCAGCATTTACATGTGGTCATAATGAGGCTTAGGATAGAAATAAATCATTGACCAAAAGATTAGGATACCCATCCGCTTAACCGGCGACACAGAGCGCTTGGATCTGGGCGGGGTTTTTAGCGTTGTTGGGTCTGAGCTGAGCATCAGAGCCCCTCAGGAGGACTCTGTTCTTTCTTGATGTGTTTGCATTTTGTTTAGGCGTGTCTAAATCATGTGAACTATGTCTTCAGTGCTTTTTAATCAGTGATTTCAAGTCCGTGGTCAACAATAAAGTCAAATGGAGAATCTTAAAAGAAGCAAACAATAGATTAAATCTAGGCTAATTGAAAAGAGACATTCAAATAATATGGGCTTGGGCCCATTCCCAGCTACAGGAAAATGAAGGGGTTCACGAGCTTGCCCAGTGTCTAACTCTGTGGGTGACCCAGGGCCCCTACCATGATAGCGATAGTGGCCAGGACTGACTATGATATAAAGACAAAGTCGAGCGGTATACCCACCAGCCGACAGAAAATAAACGAAGAGCAAGAGAACATATGGAGACTCCTACAGACAAGAACATATCCCAACTCCCTTGCTCATGAGCAGGTGGCACCTAACACAATATAGAAATAAATGAGAGCAATTTTGACACGCACACTGAAAAAGTGTGCAGCTGAGTTTAAGTGATACGAACGCAGCCGATAGGAATTTCATTATGACAGTGATAAGTAAAATCCCCCTGGCAAGGTGCAGTGTAGAAAACTTTAATGTGATATGGTTAGAATTGCGACTGCCCAAAAAACTCCCTCCAGAATGTAACAGAATTCCCCAACTGGTCAAAAGAAATATCAATAGGGACCAATTAGAGAATGCTGCCAAACTTGAAAGTGGACTTTCTAAAATTGAATGGGCTCCCAAAAACAGAACCTTGGATATAAAGAACCTTTGAGGTAAAAGACCTTGAAGGTAAGTGACCATTGAGATAAAAGAATTCTGGAGCAAAGCTTAGTTTAGTATAGTTTATGGGGTTTAACATCCCCATGGGTGCAACAGCTAAAACAGGATTTGTAGCCATTTTTGGAGAAGCAAAATCTTAGCTTTAGAGCAGTAAAATCCAATTCTGGAGCAGCTCACAAGGAAACAATACTGCACGTTGCAGCACAAATTTTAATTTTGGAGTCGTTTGACGAAACCTTACTTTCAGCACACACAAAAAAAATGAAGATGTTGGTTGGTTGGTTTGTGGGGTTTAACGTCCCAAAGCAACTCAGGCTATGAGAGACGCCGTAGTGGAGGACTCCGGAAATTTCGACCACCTGGGGTTCTTTAACGTGCACTGACATCGCACAGCACACGGGCGCCTTGCTTTTCGCCTCCATCGAAAAGTGGCCGCCGAGGCCTGGACCATATGAATGTGATCCGTTGAAATCAGAAAGGGCCACCTGTCAATGACGCTTGGTATATTTCCTTGAGGAACTGCAATAATACTGATAGTTGAGCTAGTTGGTGCATCATTTTTTTAACACACAGAGCTTAACAAATGAAGGAGAAGTGAGTAGACGGGAACAGCGCTGTTCCCGTTTACTTGTGTTTGCAATGTTTCAGGATAGAATAGAAGGGGCAAACTTCTTCCTGTCTTTTGTTTTTGTTGTAAGTAGGCATCTTCAACATGATGGTTGCGTGTTTTCGAGATTTTTAGCCCTATTTTTAAACTATTGAGGTGTTTTTAGACTTGTCAGTGGTGGTTAGAAGCAAAGAGCTGTGCAGTTAGCCTCAGTTGGTGGTTGGGAGCGATGTTCCCGTCTACTCGCTTGTCCTTCCGTTTGTTGCGCTGTGTGTTTCTAAAAATTTTCCTTGAGGAATCTGGTGTGTACCTATTCTTGTAAATAAGCGTTTTGTACTGCAAAGCATGCTATCACACTAAAAGAAAGAGCCATAAAACTGAGGAGGTTTCAAACTTCGATGACTGAATAGAAATAGAAAAAGCTAGAGAATATGCATTCCTTCTTTTCTTTTCTTTTTTTCTTTTTCTTTTTTTTTGAATCTAGTGCGGTTTGACAATCTTAATCACAGGATGTTATCTTGCTCGCAAGACTCATAAAACAATGTTTTACGGTCTGAAAAATCCACAGCGTGTTGTACGAGGGCAGCTCCAGAAGAGCTCAATTCGAAGCCATGACTGCGATCAGCCTGTGCCCAAAAGCGAGCGCATTACAAAAACTAAAGAAACAAAAAGAAATCTTGAATCAAAAGCAAACATAGAAAAAAAAGACAAAACTAATATAAAAACTGTGACCAAAAGGCGAAAGGGCAAATGCCAAAAGCAGGAAAGAAAGCAAGTCAAACTGACGAGTGAGCCAGCCCGTCTTTGGCCTGTGATTTACACTTTCTAGGGGCTGGCGATGATTCAGCCATTTTGATTCAATATTTTGATTAAGGGGAAGTGGGTGATAACTCAGGATATTAGGTTATATGTTTCATGAATGGAGCAGACTTTATAGTATTTCGACGTCCCAACATTGGCACTCTGGGGCTCCACTGTGATGTTATGGAATTGAAAATATAAGGCTGCTGCGAGTTTCCCGACCTGATGACACCAGAAATAAATTTCACATGTACCACCTCAGGTTATATTAGCAGAAACACAGAAGCCATAACTGATGTACCTCCTACACTATCTGACGACGGGAGAGTGAGTCGATCGACGAGACAGGATAAAAACAACATTGCTCTAGACGAATGGCCTAACAAAATACCGTAAAGTTTCAAGAGCAAGAATACTAGAGATACAGTCATTAAAAGCATGCGGCGGTTAAAACACAGTGTTGAAGTATTGATCCAAAATCACAAGTAGTACGGCGGCCCTTTTCGCAATGTGACTCAGTAGCAGTGCTGCCTTGTTACAAACGGCCCCTTTGTGTTATAAGGATGCTTCACCGCACGGACAGTAATCTATGCGCTGAAGCATCCCCAAACCGCAACTGTTCAGTGTACTCGAAGAGCGGAGGAAGCAAGTGGATGGAAGAGAAAAAAATATGAGTAGGCCTTAGAATGGCAGGATGTCATCTCAAAACAAAACTAAAAGGCCAATGACGCATGCTGCAGTGTCTGAAATGTCGTGACTTGCCACATCACAGAAAGTTGTCCGTGATTATGGCAAACTTCTGCAGCCTGACATTTTTGGCAATTTTTAACATTTTGGCGCAGCCTGGCACAAATTTAACAAATTTCACGCTTATGATGCAGCTTGGCGCATAAATATGCAGCTGTATCAAAATGGTGCAATTGGCGCAGCTGTTGCACACCTGCATCCCAAAGCAACTCCGGATATTATGAGAGAGGCTGTAGTGGAGTGCTCCGAAAATTTGGACCACCTGGTGTTCTTTAACTTGCACTGATGTCGCATAGCACATGAGAGCCTTGCTTTTGACCTCCATCGAAAAGCAGCCGTCCACTGCACCCCCAAAGTGTGTGTCTTGGGTAAAGCACGTTTAAAGTAAAGGACATTTAAGATAATTACCCGCGGCCAGCAATCCACCAGCTCTTGTGAGCAGCTCGAAGAATGGCCATTATTGACAGTGTTTCAAAGGCGGCTACTATTGCTGAAATTGCAAATCTTCAGCTTGACATGTTTTCTATGAGATGGTCCAATTTATTTATCTTTTTAATTTTTTTTTTCAAGCAGTAAAAAGTCTGTGTTGTGCAAATCAGAGGGTCATGCAGAAATTGTGGTTTGAGGGGCAGAGCCAATTCTTGTGTTCGACAATGATGCCGATAGTGATGTCTGTGGTGATAAAGATGCCCTCTTTGATGATGGGAAATAACCAAATGCGAACAATAGATCCTGAGTGAAACATAGGTTGTTGTCTGTACACCTCACACGGCTGTATGTTTCAAGGCATTTTATATTTGCAAATATATTTTAGTGGTTTGATGGAGCACGTAATTGTCAACAACAAAAAGAAAGGTTTGTTTCTGTGCTACTTTTTAGGACCACTGGGGTATGTGCAATAGTAGTCAACTCTCTAATGCTATTGCACAAGAGGCCCCATAATTTTTAATTTCCTTGCTTTCCTGCAGATGATATGACATCTGCTACCCTCACACTGCCCAGGTTGCAACACCCACTCAAGCAAAACACACTCTAAACAACGAGTTACCATTAATAGACTCCCTTTTATACAACCTCAATGCATTTTCTGTGTTTCAGCACACAAATATATTTTGTGGTCCCAGAAAACTTGTGGAAATTTTGAGGCACATGAAAAGTACATATTGTATAAGTGTGATCCAACTCTATCCTCCCATAAAACTCTTGCAATATTCAAAAATGGCAATTTTTTCTCTTGACCATCTCAACGGCATATAAAGATGCTCTTCTATTTGATGTGTAATTACAGGTGTACTTATAACAGCGTCCAGCCAAACAAATATGCAATGCTTTCATATCATTCCTATGCCATTGCACAAGCATTATTAACTGTTCCTGGTGAAAATACTGACTGTTATGTTACTCGGAGCATACCGAAAAAATAATTCTCTCAGCCTACTGCACAAATGTGTTTTATGCAATGTCTGGACGGGGTTCTTTCTTGATGTGGTCAGTGAAATTTCACAGCAGTGGTACTGGTAGAGTCATCTGGCGCCTATAGGAAAAATGAGCCTCCTCAGTTCCTTTTAGGGGTGTGAGATAACGCTATCTGTACCAATGTTGAGAAAGTATGCTGCTCGGACCACATCAGACAAGTACCAAACACAGCATAAAACAAGGATGCCACATATGTGCGAAATTTAAGCATGAGTGAGCCAAGAGAATTATTTTCTTGGTTTACCCTTAGTAACACAGCAGTAAGGGTGTTGCATGTAGCTTGACCCAAGGTTTAAAGAAAACGTGGAGCACTGCAGTTCGCTGAAACCAATAACATGTTGTTGGTCGTCACATACTGCCCCTCAGAGGCCTCATAGTACTTTTTTACATTTTATGTAATTAGTCAATTAACTACGCTGAATCATGGAAAACCTTTTATAATCAGTTTAGAGCCAAGCACCTTTCATGAAGTGCAGAGGGGGTTCAGAAACAACCAACATTTTTTACTAACGTACCTCCTACACGGTCATCTTTTCCAACATTAAAAAAAAAAAAGAGAGAATATCGTGATTGTAGCCTTGTGCCACCTTATTATAGTGCTCCCAAATGCATTTTAAATCACCAAAGTGTCTACTTTCACTGTCTTTAAATTGAGTGGTCAAAGCCACAGTCAGCATAGCCTCAAAAGTGCATCAGCATAATCTGCCGGAGCAGGGAAAGCCTCAGCCACAATCAGCAATAGGTTATGGGCTGGCTACTGACAGCCAACTTGGGCAAAGCTTTTAAATTCAATTCAATTTATTTGCTTAGAAAATAAATTTTACAAAAGCAGGTGACAAAAACACCTGGGCCATTAGCAAACTGCTAGTTTGGGCACATGCAATAAATGCATGCATTTAATTCAAGACAGACTTGGTTTTCTTTATTTGTGTCATGCTGCAGCCCGTAGAAGTGAGTGGCAGCCGCTCACTTCGGCATGGTCAGAGCACACGTTTTGTTTCAATAATTTAGTTAATTAATTATACAAATACCTGCAGCACCTCAAGGGAATTATTATTGCAGGGGGGAGGGGGGAGACAACTACAGGAAAACATGCGCTTTAAATGAATAATGTCAAAACAAGCCAAAACAGCTAGACACACTTGTAATAAGAAATTCACAACAAAATACGGAACACCGATAAATCATTTTGATGACAGCGGTCTTCAAGGCAATGTGGTTCAAAAATTCACAACATGGTAAATGGAGAGAGTACACTATCATATGAGGTGCAATGCTACAGCCAAAACAAATTAACTGGAGGGAAAGATATGCATACACGGGAGACTGTGTAACAAAAAGACAAAATTGAACGTGTTTTACATTCGCCACCGTTGCTGAGAGTGCTGCAATATTATAACGCACAAGCACAGTCACGACAATTTTCCATATTTCATGGGCTTTCTACAAATGACGGGAAAAACAGTAGCGCAGGAGTTACATTGGTAGAAAAAATTAGATAGGTTGTTTGCAATTTTTGATAAAACCCATTTGACCCCAAACTAAATATTAAAGACTGCATAATTCACCTTAGCTAATTAACGAATTGAGCAGAATGTCAAAATACTCTGAGTTGCACTACATGATTTACTGTTGGTTTTACCAAGCTGCACTGTACTGCCTTTTTTTTTTTTTCCCTAGTTCGTTACGTGAAGCACCCTGTATAGTAAGTGAAAAAGAAAATGGAGCAACAGTGAAATAAAGCACACGCAACAATCACAAGAACTTCCCGTTTGCCGGTATTGAGGGTTTACTACTCAGTGCACCCTTGAACACACCAGGTGGTGCCCTGATCCAATCTGCAGCAGTACACAGAACAAGGCATTTTTTTCTGCAAGAGGACTACAAAAGAGAATGTGCCACCTGTGTCTCGTGAGGCAAAGCTATCCTCCTCGGAATCGCCGTCCGCAGTCTCTTCTTCCATGTCCCCTTCGTCAGCAGTGGAGAAGTGCTCTGGCGAAGAGACTGTCTTGGAGTAGTCCCCGTCCCCATTGGTGAGCAGTGACAGGCTCCTGTCCGAGTCGGAGGTCTCCTGCCGCCTGGCGGGGCTGTCGTGCAAAGAGCCATTCCCATCTGCCGTCTTGAGAGCAGCCGAGGTTGGCCCGTTGGCCTTGGAATCACCAGCCATCTGGTCGGGCAAGGCTGACCCGCCTGCAGTTGCTACAGTTGAAGGAGCAATATGGGTGGGACAATTTCAATGGGAGAGTGGGGCGGTGGAACAAAGAAGTTATGAAGGGTGGGAATCGAACCCTTGAATCCCAAACATCCTACTGGGCCCATTTGTAAGCTTGGTTTTGCTTGGTATCTATGCTACTGAGGTTAATGAGGTGAGGCTAGAAAGGCAGAAATTGAGGGCCACTAAATTACAGGAGATGTGAACATTAACTGGTATAGCAGAATGCAAGTTGGCAAACCAAGACGGGAATCTGCATCATACCCTCCTCAAATGGACACAGCGACATTAGGATGCACAATACGGCACCAAGCCTAAGCGTGGACTCAAACTGATATTGCAGTAATATGCATATTCCCCAGAAATGCCCGTTACCACCTATGGAATAGAAACCAACGGTGTTATGTGTAAGTGCTTTGGGACAAAACCTGAAATGAAGGCATGAAACTGAGCAATAACTAGTAACAATAATGTCACTTTACATTTAGCTTCAAACTTTAACAAAGGCATGCTACCCAAACTGCACCGAAAAGGCAGAAAAAAAAAAAAGAAGAAGAAGAGACGCCAGTAATGCACCTTAGCCAAATATGCAAAGAGAAAGGCTGAGCAAGAGATGGGGCAGGAGGAGTCAGTGCGCCTTCCAATTCTGCTAACAAAGAAACATCAGGGGAGCTTCCTTTGCTAACTTTGTTGCCCTTGCTTTGCCTGCAGCACATACGTGGAATAAGAATTTCATCAAAATGGGCAGCTCTGGCCTGCCCTGGCGAGGCAACAATTGACCACATGCGCGTTTCAGAGTGGTAGTGCCCAGTTTCAGAACTGGGTGATTGAAATGGGCTACTAAACACATTTTTGTATGATCTGTTAAGTTTTTAAGTGCTCCAAATTTTGTTTACATGACCTGATTTCAATCATTCTTTCTGCACTGCTGTCAGGCCAGTGCAAGACATCTATTTAACCAGAACAATGGGCAGTGACCAAAATGTCACAATACCTCTTTAAAGGCGGAGCTTGAGTGTCTCCCAAATTTTAATGTGGCTCTTTCTAACAATGCTGCTGTTTCTACACTAGCACGCAATTTAGACATTTCAAAATTGTGTCATGTACACTGAAAAAGACCAGCCTCTGGGATTTGTGCGCAGAATACTGTCCTCAGCTTCTTTTTCAAAGCAGCCAGTGGTGGCTATACATCATTTCTAGAAAAGCTCCGTTTTCAGTCACAACAGTGTTTTTTTGTCACAAAGATGTTGTAATCTCTCCAACTTAAATTTATCCTCACTATTCTCAGGAGCTGGCATGGACTCATAAAATCTTAAAGTCGTACATGAACCATGACAGAGAGCAGTTCTAGTGAGGGAATGGTTAGACTGTCTAGGATTCCGTTATTGCGCACTGACTTGGCTCAGTGCATGGCATTTCTCAATTTCACCTCCATCAAATTCTGCAGCCATGATTTGACCTTAAGACCATGGGCTTAACAGCTTAACTAAGCCACCATGGTGGGTAACGTACGGTTGTCCCGGTCAAGAGACAAGCCAAGGCTTTCATTAGATAGAGTGAATGCGACCCTGAAGCATTCCCTGACACTTGCAGCAGCCAGATTATCCAAAAAGTAATCAAAAGGTCCCACTGCTGATGAAGGGCCAACTAATAGAAGCACATCAATGCGCGCAGGACAATCTAGCAGGCATCGAGCGGCAGTGGTGCCTGAAATATGACTTGCTACACAACTTCTTTTCAACGGTTTGTTTGCTACTACAACAGCTGTTACAAGAAAGGGGCATGAATGACGTCTCAGAAGAATACAGGACAACATAAACCAATACAGCAAGTAGTAGAGTGTATAATTATAAACCTGCACAGCTCTACACATTTTTTTTTTCTTTATGTATTTACTTCAGATTCCCTCATGGCCCATGCAGAGGGAATTAGAGAATTAACCATGCCCAAAAGGTTTTAACATAATATAATAACTTGAGTAAAAAAATTATTCTGCAGCATCATTATACAGGATCATTATATTATTATTATCATTATATGTGCAAGGTTTCCTCTGTGCCCTTGCTACAGTAATTGCAGACCGAGTTTACCACAAAGTGCACATAGGTATTTGCAATGAGTGCTTTTTCATTTTGCGACTTAGAAGGAACTACAGATGGCACTGCGTCCGTAAATTTTTGTTCGCATGCAGCTCAAAACATTGATTACTACCTCGATACACACAGGTTTTGGCTGCAGTTCCCATTACCGAGGTCAATCTGTGACACAACTGTGATTTTGTACAATAACATGTACAGCCTTTGTCAAAAGCTTAAAGCCCAGGGGGTCTGCTTCCAATTCCTATTGTGTGGCTTGTAACGCATTCCCAGTGTTCCAAATCTCCTGAAGGCAAGAAGATATTTTGTTTAAACCTCTCCATCAAAAAGGGCATCTACAAGTGCAAAAGACCACTGCACCTCTCAGAAGTAGACCCCCTGGGCTCTTAACTGCATTGATGTCCATCTGACAAGAAAGTTAACCACACAAAAACTGCAAATAGTTAGTGAACATTCGACATTTAGTACTGGGCACGGTGGCTGGGTGTGCACTGGCATGCGCCCGCGATGATGAAATTTATATTGCCTGTCAGCGTAATATGCACAAAAGGATGGCACAGAGGCACACTTTGAGCTGCTTCACGTAGGAAGGCGGGCATCTTTGTTGAATAAAGGAGGTAAATATAAGTAAGCTGTACTTTTGCAAAGCCGGTACAAAATGGCACGAAAAATTCCGGGAAGCTTATCTTACACCCATGCGATGCCATCGCTGCAAAGAAATTACATTCCTTGGTCAGAGAAAAATCTTCCCCGGAAGTACTTCGCCTTTTGGAATTTGAAGATGATCGCAAATATCTTCGCTCACGGGATAATGTTTTCAAAAGGACAACAATAACGTTCCTTTATTATGACTACAAAGCAAAGATAATTCCATTCCTATCCACTGGCACCCGATCAGTACAAAGGAAGCCTCCCAACACTAGTGCCCCGACACCCATTTGCGGCATGATTTACGGACTACTGTGACAACAAGATACAACACCTCCATTCGAAATTACGCTCTGAGTACCCCAGCCTCCGAACATATGGTGACGGCTGCAGAGCGCTCCAACCGAAATACAGAAATACACGAACACGATTATGGCCCACGTCAAGAAAACATATCTTAGCAGCACATAAAAAAAAAAAAAAAAAAAAAAATGCAGCGGAAGGGTCACGTTGAACAGGCTGCTCAGTATGGGGAATGTAATGACGTGTTATGTGAAATATAATAGATTAAACACGCATGCAGCATACCTAAAACTCTTCCTGCCACATGACAATGATCATCTCTACTGAGCTTAGAACTTGATGAAAAGCACGAACATGGAACGTCTTCGACCACATTTCTACATATTTGCATGCTCCTTAACTACTAAATTAGCTAATTTTCAGGGGGATAAAATTAGGTGCAATTTTTTTTACCTTCTGCTGCCGCCGAATCACCCATGTTATTTTCGCGTTGCAGAGTCGCGAAATGAACCCCCAGTTTAAAGCCGCAGTTGGGAATAAAAACAAAGCGACTATATAGCAAAACTGTTTTACCTTCCAATTAAAAATATTACTTGATAAACAATAATAATCGCATTATAAGTAAATTATAATGGTTTTATAGCGCTAGTTGTAAAGCCAAAGAAAGAAAAAATGCGCCTTTATGCCGGCTTACATGCCGGCTTACACACGCAAGCAGAGTGTTCTTCGATCTAGTTGTATGTGCATCAAGTGCATCAAGGCCCGTGCTGCCCGTACGTCGGTGCATCTCTCCAGTTACTCCAGTGTTACTGGTGTTTTGCAGCGAGTTAGTGCGTGGTATTGAAAAGCTTGCTTCGGTTTTGATCACAATTTGCACAATGAAGATAGAGGAAGTTAAAAGTACCACAAAGACTCAACGGATTGCCGCCCACAGTCATGTCAAGGGAATCGGCCTCGATGAAAACGGCGTGGCGATCCCTGTTGCTTGCGGTTTGGTCGGCCAGGAACAAGCAAGGGAGGTGAGCTGCCGTCGCGTGGCTTCAGAGACGCGGTCGAGGGGTTGAAGACGAGTATTTAGATACCATCCATTGCCTTCGTGTCTATGCTTTCTGATCATCCTCTCAGGAGCGCTGCTTATCAGTTGTTTTCATAATAATAATAATCATACTTCATTCAGCATTTATTGCGGGTGACCCAGGCATGCATAGGTAGCAAAAAGCTCGAGCTACGGCGCGCATTCTGGCCACCGCTAGAGTCTAGTTGTGCCCGAACTACTGTATTCTGGGCACTGTACCCGAATCTAGGACCCAAGGTGTCCAAGATGAGGTGAGAAAGAGAAGGGATGATATGTGAATGAATGGCACATACCCACAGGGGACATTGGCCATGGGTTCCAGTAAATGGTAAAAACGTCCCGAAAAAAAAAGTCCCCGGAAATAATGGCGCCGGAGAACGCCTCCGGACAGAAAGCCAAGTTTCGAAGTAGCCGTAGGCCCCTCAATGCCTTTCGCCTCCGCTTTCAGGATGAGGACACCCTTTGTACCACCCTGGCGCTTGTTGGTCCCCAATCGACAGTTGCGTGCAGCGAGCGCCGCGAGATAGACGTAGAGGTGACGCCACAGTCGCTCCGATAGTGTGGATCGGCAGCCGGCGGCGCTCGCAGAAACACGCGGCGTGTGTATTAATAATAATTGGTTCACAGGAAGGAAGAGGCGTAGTATCTGTCACACTTCCTTGAATTTATACTGCTGAATCAATCAAGCATCTCGTTAGGCGGTCTTCTTTAAACTAATACTCGTGGCAATGTTAATTCTCTCGTACCCAGGCGCATGACTGGCATCTTCGCAGACCGATATGACGATCGTGCAGTTGCGCGTTGCGGCCAACTGGTCGCAGTCAGCCGCTCTCGTGTTTCCAGGAGAACGCCGACGACGAATAGACGGTGTCAATATAAAATGTTGCACCTGCGTGAAAAACCCATTTCTCAAAAGTTCATGGTACTAACCGGATAGTCTGAATATCTTTCCAATCTCCTCCCAGTCCATATATTCCTTCTCCCTGCCTTTGAATTCCGGGTGCCGTTTGTTGGAAAGGTAGGGGTATTCTTTAATTGCATTGAGAAGGTGCTCGATCGAGTACTCCGGGTCCTCGCTGATTGGTGAAATGGTTTGCGACTAGTAACCGCGCGACTGGAAATTCGAGCAGCGCCCGATCGGCCCGCGGCAGTCGCTTTTCGACCGATGCGACCATTTGCAACTGTCGCTTTTCGACCGAAACGGTCGCGCGACCGCTGCTAGTCGCAAGTGTGAACGGGTCTTTGCGCCCGATCGGCCCGCGGCAGTCGCTTTTCGACCGATGCGACCATTTGCAACTGTCGCTTTTCGACCAAAACGGTCGCGCGACCGCTGCTAGTCGCAAGTGTGAACGGCAGCTGGCTTCGAAATTGGACGTGATCATGTTATAGCATGTGATACATGAAATGTAACTGCGCTCACGTTGGTGTCTGCTAGGTTGCAGAGTCCTACAGTTGCGTACTCGTTTTGGCAGCTGCCGTCGCACAGCAGTGTTGGAACTGGCACTGCACAATCATGAGACTGCCTGGCACCGCTGCTGTCGCTGCAGCACTTTTCGGATATAGTGCAGCCAGTGCAAGCCAAATCGTAGAGACCTCACGTGTAGAGCAGTGAGTGGATTGAGTTTGCCGAGCTCACAACAAGGCGGATGCTTCTTGCGGCAGATAATCTGGTATTGCACTGTGAAATGAACCTAAATTATTTTTTTGAAACCGAGGGAAGTATAAGGAATTTCTGATGTCTGTGATGTTTATGAATGAATTAGTGTAGCTATTTTTTTTTTTCGATGACAATGAATTTCACCATGTGACAGAACTTCTACTTACTTCACAAAGTTTAGGACTATCAGCGAATAATTTTCAGAAACGTTAAAGTACAAACTACAAATCAGTAGCTGCGAAGACATCATAAAAACTGTGCTTGGTCGCTGTCATGTTTATTTTGATGGCTGAAGATTTCATCATTGTAGTTATTGTTGAGCAGTTACTCGGGGCGGCTCTGTCGTTTACTTCCAAAACAGGCACCGGATATATATCCTGAAAGAAATGGAGTTCATCTTATCATGTGACTATAAATTATTTATTCCCAAACTAAACACCGATAATTAAGCCCGTATGAAGCTATTTTACTCCCCTTGTCAGAAACAACCAGTTTTCTCCTAAGACAGCACAGACAAAAAGGGGTTCTAATGGGCTATGTGCATTATGTAATATTTAGTGTAACAGGTGCTGCGAAGATTGGTTTCTGAAGCGTTCGAGCATTTCTCTAAAGCGAAATGTGCTCATTATCACTGTTACAGATGCGCAGAATCCTTCAACAGAAAAAGAAGAAATGAAATGCATATATGGGTTTAACGCACCATGCGACATCGGCTTTATGACGGATGATGTAGGGGCGGGCCTCGGTGTCATTGACCACGTGGCAGTTAAATCCCACAGCCGAGAAGTGCCTTTTGAAACGACTGGGATCAAACCCCCGTTCTCGAAATCAGCAGTCGAGCGTTGGGCGTTCTACCACTGAGACACCGCGACAGAGATTAAACAGCAAAAAAAGAAAAAGAAAGTACTCAGACAACTCTATCGTGGATACAGACGGCACGGAGTGGCTTGTTCAAACTGGATTTTGCTATGCAGCGTCTGAAGTGGCAAGCGTGTTTAGTGTGTCTCGACGATGTCATTTTTGCGGCTAGTTTTGAGGAGCACCTCGGCCGGGTGCTACAGGTGGCCCAACTGACGATAAAACCACAGAAATGCCATTTTGGATTCCAAGGAGCTCCGCTTTCTTGACCATGTTATTAGTGCTTAGGGCGTGAAACCAGATCCCGACAAGACTGCTGCTGTGGAAAACTTCCCGCTCCCAACTGACAAAAAGTCCGTTAAAAGGTATTTGGGGCTTTGTGCCTATTACAGGCGTTTCGTTGAGAATTTTTCAGCGATTGCCGAGCCTCTTACGTTTCTTACCAGAGACGATGTTCCTTTTGCGTGGCAAGATGATCAAGAGGATGCTTTCAACGAACCTGCAGGCCACCCTGATACTTGCCCATTTTGATGAAAACGCTGCTACGGATATTCATACCGATGCCAGTAATTTTGGACCCGGTGCCATCCTGATTCATTGGCTAGATGTTACTGAGAAAGTTATCGCTTACGCGAGTCGCTCTCTTTCAAAAGCAGAGGCAAACTACTCAATAACGGAAAAGGAATGTCTCGTGGTAGTTTGGGCAATAACCAAATTCCGACCCCATCTCTACGGCCGCCCTTTCAGAGGTGTGAGTGACCACCATTTGTTATGCTGGCTAGCCAACCTCAGAGACCCCTCTGGACGGCTTGCAAGGTGGAGCCTACGTCTCCAAGAATACGACATAACGGTTGTATACAAGTGTGTCCCTAGGCACTATGATGCCGATTGCTTGTCGCATGCACCAGTTGATGCTGCCCCTTCCGACTCAAGACTTCCCGTTTCTTACTGTAGTCACGACCACCGACATGGTCGTGACTACTTATTGAGCATCTTGAAGGCTTTGATGTTAGTGATGCAGAACTATCGGTAAATTGACTATCGACAGTATCGATAGTTTTTTTTTTTTTTTTAACTATTGATAATGCAAAAAAACTATCGATAGTCCCCAATCGATAGTACTGTCAATTGCACGCTAGAGCTTCGATACAAGCCTGCTTACATTGCTGCGCCATCGAGTTGAGGTGCGCACTTTCGCGATGACGCGAGCTGTAGATGCAGGTTTCTGTTGCGGTTTTCACTTGTAGGTAATCCAACTCCCAGGAATGAAACAGGTGAGGCGCAGTTTACCGATCGGGTCTATCGAGTAAGCTTGCATGCCCCTTACCGACGAGTTAACTCGACATGGCTCGGTGCAATTCACTCGTTTTCTTATCCGCTCAATCCTACTCTCTCAAATGCGCTCGTTTCCTGCCGCTCCTGTTTTTTGATATTTTATTTTGCGGACCGCAAAACACTCCCGTTCGGGTTGCACTTGATGCTGATAGGTCATGCTATGTGACATAATAGGGATTGTTTGATTCTCTCTGAGAAGGCGTGTCTCATATCATGCTACTGTGTTCTATGATGCCCTATGGCTTGCAAGTCTCGCATACTATTGCAATGATATGAATTCATATTGCGAATATACAGAACAAAAAGCAGCTGATACTTGTTTATTTTCCAGAGTGCTAATAACTGCTATTTATGCATTTGGTACATCGGCGGAGAATGTCACTATGTACGATAAAAACAAAAAACAAGGAAAGCAGTTTGTTGCGAGCTGTAACTAAGTTACCAGTCTCTATTGTGCAAGTAATCAAGCTCCTGGAAGACGACCGCGGTGTGGCTTTTAACCAATGTATCAATAGACATATGCCTCTAGAGTGCACTGATGTCCAAAAAGAAATAAAAAGAAAAAAAAAATAACCTCTCACGCACCACTGCTGATCTTACCAAAATTTTCCTATCAACAAAATTTTTTTTTCTTACTTCACCCGAGTCGAAGTAGCATGCGTTAAAGGCCCACTGTCCACCCTCCGGTCGAAAATATTTTCTTCCCTGGTGACTGTGAGACTTCGCCCCCAGAACGCAAGGCCGCAAAATATTTTTTAAAAGAGTAACTAATAACTCAGATACAGCCACCGCAATCACCCGATTCTGTCGTTTTTCTCTCCTTCCGTTCCCTCGCAAAGGTTTTTCACTCTCCTGCCCGGTCGTCTAGCCTGCGATAGACAAATTCCCCTTCCTCCTCCGCGTTTGGCGGGAGGTGGGGCGTGGCACACCGCTTGCGCGAAAAAAAAAAGAAAAAAAAAACGGGCGAGGGAGCGCGCGCCGCATGGATTCAGTCTGGCCATGGCAAGGGAAAAGCGCGAAGCGAGCGGTAGACACCCATCCTTCACCCTCAGACAACGAGACGGACCAATGGACGTCCTTCCCGAGAAATACGTCATTGCTGCGGCTCGACGGGCCAGCGCAGGGAACGGAAAAGCTGGCTTCCCGAAGGAGAGCATGAGAGAGCTTTGATTTGTATTTTCGTTGTTTTGCGGCGCGCGTATCACTAGCATTTTGCACAGACTATCTCCGGTACCTGATCGAAACACTGGGCTCCTTCGCTTGAAAGGTCCTTCCCTGGACAGTGGCCCTTTAAGGCCGGAATACATGCAGTGTTTTTTTCCACGATTTTCGCGCGTCGAAAACTGCCGCGCCGACGCGACGCCCAGCTCGAGATACATGGAACGACGAAGAGGCGCGAGCACCGCCGCGGATGACTCGATGCGAAAGCAAATACATCAGCGAGCGGAAATAACCGCAGAGCGAGGTACGTGAGAGAAGCGACGCTGTCCCTTGTGCTAAAATCGCGAAAGGGCGCATTCCAACGCTACTGTGCTAAAAGTAGAAAGTGTACACAGGTCGCACAAGGATTTGGCTCGCTCGAATGAACGAAGATACCTCGGAATGCCCGCTCAGATACCAGCGGCACGGTTTTTTTTTTTTTTTTTTTACAAATTTCGCTTCAGGGAGAAAACAAAAACATTATGATCCGAGAGTAGGTCGTATACTCACAAAAAGCGACATTCCGTGCTTGATTAAGCGTTTATTTTTACGATAATCACATTTCTGTGGCCAAACTAGGCACTATAGCCAAACTGCCGCACACCTCGTCAGCCATGGCGGCCATGTTGACAGCGGCCGCTCAAACCGGAAATGCTAGCTTTCCGCGCTCCTATTGGCTCGCGTCGGCAGTAGCTTCCAGTTTGAGAGGACACCGCGCCGCCCGCGCGTCAAATATCTGGCAGGGCCAGATCGGCGGCGGCGCGCGTTTTTCCGACGCCGGGCGTCGAGTGCGCGCCGCCGGGCGTAAATCGCCGGCTTTACACAGCAAAAACACTCCATGTATTCCGGCCTTTAGTGTGCAGCCAGCCTCATCCAGCGAAAAAATTACTCGAACTGCATTCTGAATATCGATTACTTATTTTTGAGGAATCTCTTAATTTTGAACCACCCCAGAACAACACAGGCTAAAATGTCTACTAAGAAACTAGAATCGGTTTTTAACAATGCTGCTCTTACTACCTTAATTGACATAGTCTGTGTCCAGACGTTGAACTTTCTGTACAAGCTTACCTGGTACAACCGGCAGTTGCTACTGTTTTGAAATTAGGAGCTATGCTACAGGGAGCATGGATCTCAGCAATAAATGTTTTTCATAATCGGCAGGCATACCCGCTGAATTATTTTCAACCGATTTCGGCTCAGAAGTAGACACGCCAAACGGTACATCTCGGGTCGTTGCTGCCAGCAAAACTAGGAAATATGCGACACTTAACACTATCCAGCAACTCTACCTAGGGTACAGATGTGTTGAAAAAAAGATTAAGAAAATGACGTCACCAGAGCGGCGAACATTGCACAGCGCGGCTGGCGCTGCACCGTGCTTTGCGAGCAAGATTGGCAATCTTGTAGTCGGCCCGGTCGTAACCGTGGCGCCGAGGGTTGTTGTCGGCCGCTCCGGAAACACGTCATTAGTGCTAATGTTTTTTTTTTCAACTCGACTGCACATCTTCAGATCTCGGTGATGCGTAGACTGCGATAGTGGAGAGTCCTGTCATATTTACCACCACCATCATACCATGCACTCAGGGAACCAAGTTTTGCTGCAATGAGTTCGTACGGTTGATTTTATTCTGCCGATAGCACTACAAAAATTACTACCGATAGTGCCATCGATAACGCCATCAAAATAAACTATCGACGGACTATAGATAGCGCTATCGATAGTTTTTTCTACCATCGATAGTTCGATAGTGACCCAACTATCGATAGTACTATCTATAGTTCTGCATCACTACTTGATGTAGCTGTCCCACATGCTTTCGTATTGGGTTTATCCTCCTACAGCATTCGCAATCGCGTCCTATACAAGATAAACTTTCAGCACAACAAGGAAACATTTCTTCTCGTTGTGCCTTTTGACCTCAGGCCAGAAACGGATACCACGATGAGCCTTCGGCTGGTCATTTAGGAGTCACGCCAACATTGGCACGCATTAGACAAAAGTACTATTGGCTAAGTTGCTGCCTTCAGTCCAGCACTACGTGAGAACCTGCCGAGATTGCCAGCGGCGAAAGACGTCTCCATTGAAACCTGCAGAGCTTCTTCAGCCGATACCTCCACCAACAGCCCCTTTCCAGCAAGTGGGCATGGATCTTCTAGGCCCTTTCCCAATATCCGCATCAGGGAACAGATGGATAGTAGTGGCAACGGACTACTTAATGCGATATGCTGAGACACAGGCACTTTCCCGTGCTGCTGAAGTAGCCCAGTTATTTCTCAAAACCATCGCATTGCGCCACGGTGCCCCATCGGTTATTATTACTGACCGCCGTACAGCCTTTACGGTCGAACTAATGCAGGCTCTCTTCAGTCTTACCAGCACAAGTAATCGTAGGACTACTGCTTACCATCCGCAAACGAACGGACTGACTGAACGCCTCAATAGAACACTCGCAGACACGATTTGCATGTGCGTCGACATTGAACATCGCACATGAGATGAAGTTCTTCCGCATGCAACTTTTGCATACAATACTGCTGAACAGGAGACGGCGCGTCTTGCGCCATTCCAGCTAGTCTACGATCGCCCCGTCACCACAATGTTGGACGCTATGCTACCCATAGGTCACGGCGACGATGCCACCAACGCCTATGCGGACGTCAACATATTTCTGCAGCGGGCTGAAGAAGCGCGCCAGCTTGCACAGTGCTGTATTCAACATCAACAACACTGCGATGCCTGTCTGTATGTCACGCACTCGATAATCACCGGAGGTCATCACCGAGACATGACAAAAGAGGGGGTGGTCGTTCGATGCCTGGCGTAGCCGGTAAGCAAACGTGGAGAATGAGACGAAGACGCGTTGACTTGAAACAACAATAACAAAAGGTTTATAGGCTCAGAACGAGGAATACACAAAACATTTAGAGGGCAGCAATTAACATTCTAGAAGGCAATGACACGAGTGAAGAAACAATCGAATTAAATACTGGGAATTACGTATACAGGGTCATGCTTTTCCGGGATGGAAGTAACAATTCAAGCAACAGTAAGGGAAAGAAAGTTCATAGCAGTTTCGAACATACAATTGACCGGGGAGCGCGGCGGCAGTCCATCACTGAGACGACGCAGACGGGCGGCACTCGAAGGCGACGGTCCTTCCAGTGCAGCTTGCGGCCTGAGCGGTGCCGGCGGTGGTACTGGGGTACCCCCTGGGAGCACGCGGCAGCTCGAGTTACCCTCTTCGGGAGCGAACTGGGCGGTCTGACTTTAGGGGGCTCGGCGGCTCCTTTTTAAACCCTTGTAAACGATGCCTTGTGTGCAGGGTCGGAGTCCGAAACAAAACACACACATAGAGCGCACAAAGTAGTTCACTCACAGAGGAAGGCGCACGTAGACACACCACACTTAAACACTGCATGGCCGCCATCTTAGGTTTCAAAAACATAACGCACAACGAAAACAACAGTCACGTACGCCCCTAACTTCGGTTCTTCTGGGGGTCACATTGCCAGAGGAAAAAGAATATACGGATATACAAAGGAAGTAGTAGGGGTGACTAAGTGGGGATCGTAGGACACAGGCAGCACATACTCTTCTGCTCGAGCATAAAGAGAGTTGTAGCTAACACAGGGACAGCTATACCGTTCCGAGGCAACGTGCACGTACGCGTTCTTGTGCGCCCGACCAATGGTCACATATACAGGTCCCGTGAACATATGGGGTTTACAGAACAACAATTCCGCGTGTGTATAAATGCAGCATGGGCTAATTAATGGATGCCGCCTATTCTGTGACACGGTACAACCTCCGACACCGAGACACTCACTATAAGCCTGGCGATGTTGTATGGGCCTGGACACCAGTGCGCTGTCAAGGACTCTCCGAGAAGCTACTTCGCCGTTACTTTGGCCCATACGAGGTCCTTCGGCATCTTAGTAACGTAACCTACGAAGTTGTTCCTCGGGGTCAATGGCCTTCAACACGGCGTCATTCAAGTGCTGAAACTGTTCACATAGTGCAGGTGAAACTGTACTATGAGAGGCAGTGATCTTTTGCGCATGTGCAGCTTTGTGTTCCCTGCTTCTCCTGTGCGCCCCTAGTTTGAGGACACTCCCAGCGTCGAGTTGCCGCTTTCGAAGAGGGGTGATAATGCCACGTGCCTGTCTGAACCGAGGAAAAAGAGGACGAAGCTGAGTGTAGTGTGTGGAACTGATCCGTTCAGTATGTGCTGCCTTGTACTCGTTACAATATAAATAAATTTTTAATCAGAGCAGACATTTCCTTTGCTGTGTTCTAGCATAGATGCACTAGGGGATAGAACAAGCACAAATGACAGGCACGAACTGTGCTGCTCAATTGGGATTTCTATCAGGCGCATTCCTCACGAAGAAAAGTGGCGACAGAAGAGAAGAAAGGGTCTATTGTTTCTGGCTTGAGCCAATGCAGGCACAATGGAGGGATCATCAAATCAGGCCCCTAAAGGTAGAAATTTAGTGACAGCATAGCCATGTAAACGATATCTCCAGCTTGCTTGACCCAGGGAACAAAAGGCATTGAAAATCCTCTGGAGAAGTAAGAGCAGAGGGGCGAATTTCTCAAATCCCTTCGAAACATAGGTGCTGTAGTGTGTGCGAAGGAGATCAACGATTAGTCTCTCCGGAGTGCCTTCGCCAAAGCTGTGTTACCAGGGGCCCATATGATGTGTACTGACAGCGCATATTGAAGTGTCAGAAAATGTCTGCGACTCACAGGATCTGGATTACGAAGAGCATAATTATGGACAATGAGTCTGTTATTCTGGTATCTGTTTTTACTTCTGAAAAGGGGATATCTGGCTTATTCAGGACAAGGACCACTGCCAGAAATATTGCCAAATAAAGGGGGTGGAGTCTGGAAGACAGAGATGTATCAACCACAACAGCCGTGACAAAGGGATCCGGGACTTACTTGACTTTGACCATGAGCAAAGAGTGACTGGTGTTTGACGGGCACATGTATTTACATATATGCTTATTTCAAGTGGCACAAGACAGCCAATAGACAAGTACACATACACGTACCTAAGTACGTAGCCAACTCATGAAACTGAAACGAACAAATAGTCACGATATAACAGAAGGGAGTAGGACCAGTTAAGGTACTGCGAAAAAAATGAGTACACTTGGCTTTTCGTTACACGAGGTGTCAGTCGCTGTTAGAACGTGGGAGCTATACGTCATAATCTTGCAGCATATTGTTTAAGAAATAGAACAGCACTAGCTTGACATATTGTGGTAAGACATCATAATTTGAAGGCTGAAATCAACGGCTTGTACTGGGACTTATGCCTATATTCGAACATTTAAAGGCCTACAAAATTTACTTTGGCTACAATGCCTGCTAATGTGATCGGTGAGTAGCTATAACAGGGTTCTTAAAGGGCCACTGTTCAGGGAAGGACTTTTTAGGCAAAGGAGCCCAGTGTTCCGATCAGGTACCGGAGATAGTCTGTGCAAAATGCTACAGTGACACGCGCGCCGCAAAGCAACGAAAATACAAATCAAAGCTCTCTCATGCTCTCCTTCGGGAAGCCAGCTTCCCCGTTTCCTGCGCCGGCCCGTCGAGCCACAGTAATGACGTAGTTCCCGCGAACGACGTCCATTGGTCTGTCCCGCTGTCTGAGGGTGAAGGATGGGTGTCTACCGCTCGCTGCGCGCTTTTCCCTCGCCACGGCCCGACTGAATCCAGAGGCGCACGCTCCCTTGCCCGTTTTCTTTTTTTTTTTCGCGCAGGCGGAGTGCCACGCCCCACCTCCCGCCAACGCGAAGGAGGAAGGGGAATTTGTCTTGCGGAGGCTAGACGACCGGGTAGGAGAGTGGAAAACCTTTGCGAGGAAACAGAAGGAGAGAAACAGGACAGAATCGGGTGATTGGGGTGGCTGTAACTGCGTTATTAGCTACTCTTTTCAAAAACATTTTGCGGCCTTGCGTTCTGGGGGCGAAGTCTCACAGTCACGGGGAAGAAAATATTTTTGATCGTAGGGTGGACAGTGGGCCTTTAAGGGAGTAGCCGTGTCGCAGACCTGAGACCAGATATGACGTAAGAACTGTCCTCAGTAGGCCAGGTCAGTTGGGAATGAGGACGGCATGCAGGAAAGGGCAGAAATGTAGCTTGCAGGTGGAGGTCCAAGGTATGTTACAAAGTCGTTTTTATAATTAACTGATGAATAAGTGGGCTCAAATGGAACGTAGACACACAAAAGAAGACTACAGGACAGGCACTTGTCCTGTTGTCTCCTTTTCTGGGTCTACATTCCGTTTGCGCCCACTTATTTATCATGAACAACCTTCAACTAGCCCAACTTTCCATTCTTTATAATTTCCGCTGCAATTGCCAAACCAGAACACTGTACAGTAATAGGGAGCATGCGCTTCAGAAGTACAGCAAACATAGGGCAAAACAAATCGTAGTCCTTGTTGGCATTTGTTGTAAATTTATTAGATACCTCACAATACCTGAATATAACACATGCCCACTCGCTGCGATTTCTGCAAGCAGCCACCAAAGTGCCGCTACAGCTACAGCGGCCAAGTAATTTCTGGCTTCTTGTAATGACCGCGCTTTTCCCAGTTGTAAACAACAGTTTTTGCTAGCATTTCCTGAAACATGACAAATGTCACTTTGTTTTTAGTAACTAGCAAATGCTCCTTTTACAGAAGGAAAATTTTGTTGCAGTAAGAAAAACAGATCTGGGGACTGTTAAAGTCAGGCCCAAAGAAAGGAAAAAAGGGCTGGGATATATACTGTTCCGAATAGCATTATGTTTGCAAGGCAAAGAAATGTGGATAGCAGAGATGGAATCCTTGATACAAAGCCTTCTTGGCCACAAATCTTAGGAGAGGCCTCCCTATGAAGGGCGCCAGAGAATAAAAGAGCCAGATTTCAAGATGGGGTGTTAAAAATCGCCAGGAGAGAGCACCTTCGCACGCCTGAACTTGCGCAGCATGCCGACTGTTCATACTCTCATCACAGCAACCTGATCGATATGTGTCAGCCGAGAGGAAAAGGAATCGCCAAGGCAGTTGATTGGGTGTGCCTGAATAACTGAGATAGATCTTTACTCATTGAGATTTTATAAAAATGAATAATGCACACTTATTTGCATTGCATTGAGACAAAGGTGAATCCCAGCTAACCACTGACCAAAGGCATCTTAAAATGTACCATCAACATGCACATGTGTTGCCACATCGTGATTGGAATAGAGCTGAGCAAAACAGTGAGTAGAACAGCAGATAGAACAGTTCCTCTAGACTGACAAAGAGGCTCTACTTTGAAAACAATAATATTCGTTGTGAGGAAGGAGAGCCACAAAATAATTTGGGAAATCCATAATCTGTTATCTCTGTAGGCTTTGCTCATGTCAAGAGTTCGCTACCCAGATTGTTATGGAACACTCCAAGCCAGTTTGGAAGAGGTTCAGCAACCAGTGATGCTAGACTTGGTCATTGGACTACTGCCCTGAAACATTTCTTAATCACAGGGACATCCCAGGAAAGATGCCAAGCATTTGAAATTCTTCCAATATAGTAATATACAAGCACCAATAAATCATTGGAAGATTCATCAAAAAGGATTCTGATCATCACAGAGGTAACACAGTCAGGGCCAGGTGCTGCAAGAGGTAACCGGCAAATAACCTTGAAGAGTTTGGAAAGGGAAACCTAGAAGCTAGGGTGGACCGAGAAGAGCTGTAAAGCGATTCTCTCAGCCTCTACCAGTTTCTTTTAGTGATTTTGCAATTCTTCCTGGAGTTAATACTAATAAAAGTATGTTTTCAATCAATGTTTCTCATCATATTCCTCCTATGAGCATGTGAAATGAGCTTAAACTGAGCTGCAATGAATGTTTAACCTTTCCAGTTTCTGGGACATGAATGAGATTCCTCCAGACTGCTTGGTTCCACCCGTAATCCTTTGTGCATTCTTATCTTTACCAGCCCACACTATCAATTTTGATTCCTTAGGTGCTATACCTAAATCCCTAATGCCGTTGCCTCACCGTACAAATTAGGCATGGATTCAAGTTGTGTGTCCACTGGGCTTTTGAAACTTTTGCACTTGAGGAAGAAGCAGGCAGGCAACATTAAAAAAAGATTGAAAATGATCACTCTTTGTAGCCGAGTACACAAAGAAAGTATAACCTGCAGAGAAGGGAAAGTTGAATCCAATACAGAGCCTGACTGGTCTCGGAGAGAAATAGGCAGACCCATGTTCATGCAGGTTAGATTTGTTTACACATGCCTAGTCCCCCATAGATGCATACTGCAGGCTCTGGCTGAAATTCTGAGACTGTGGAATGAGAGTTGAAATCTTTGGCCCATAATACAGTACCACAGGGCGTGTGTTGTGCATTTCAGATGGGAAATTGATAGTGCCAGTAGTTTTTAAATGGACTCTTGGTACAGACAGTGCCACATTCTGAATCTCACGCCGGGTGTCCACAGAGCCAGACTCTATGCTTGCCCTACAACAAAGTTTGGGTGAAACTAATGGTAATAAACTGACTCATCTCAATGGTCAGTCAAGCCTGAAAGTTAAAATATTGACCCTTTACATAGCCTCGCAATCACGTTCGAAGAAATGCGATTAGATTGAATCAGTGAAATAATACCGAATAGAATGACAATTTCACTGCTGCAACACTCTCAGAGACCCTGTTCTGCTGAGAGCAAGTTTGGCAATAAAGAAGGAAGGAACACTGACCAAATAAAAAAGAACAAGAGCAAGATGCTGTCTTTAACGTACCTGAATCGCTTTATTTTCGTGAGGTAGCTAAGTGATTCAGCAGTGTTTAAGAGATGCACTCAGCATGTTCACCTGTTGGTTTTTCAAGCCCTGGATGTTGTTGATGGCCGCTCTTGAGCTGTGGAAGGCACTGTGAGCATGCACAGCTCAGGGAATGCCTGAGGACTAGTGAGACATGGCTGGAGTCCCTAAGCCCTTCACGTCTGGTACAGCATTGCTTCCTGCTATATACAACAGGTTCACATGGTGCCCTCATTCTCGACAGCGTTAACAATGAACTGTCATGACTCAGTGTGTATTCTTTAACTTGTTGGTGCTTGCTTCTTGGTGCAGGCAGCAGGCATCGTTGTTGAGATGATCAAGTCCAAGAAGATGGCTGGCAGAGCTGTGCTACTGGCTGGACCCCCCGGCACTGGGAAGGTGAGCAGATACACAAATGGGCATCCATCTTACCAAGTTGGCCTCCCTTCACAGTGCCCAAGCACTTGCAGCCCATCCCCACCTGGTGTTAATTATAGGGACCGGGCGCCCGTTGTATGGCGCCACCGTCGCCTCGGTGGAACAGCGCCGCCCGCGGCGGAGTGCCGAAACAGCGGAATGCCGAGGCAGCTGAGCGGCGCAGTCGTTTCCGTTCTGCGAGGCATTTTTGAGCCTGTTCCTACCCGTCGTTTTGCGGTGTGGCTATGAGAGCTTTGAGCTGCGTTGAGTAATCGCAAGGAGTATTTTTTGACCGGGAAATCTTGAAAAAGAAAAGGGCCGTTCTCGACAAGGCGTGCGTGTTTTTTTTTGTGTGTGTTTTGTTTTTTGAAACCGCCCGGCGCATGGTATTTCTGTTATATACTCGAAAATGCTGCGCGCGTGATTTCACCATGCGCTAGGAACACCTTCGTTAGGCACTTGTTAAGGCGACTTCGAAGACGGGAATTGCGCCTGCACTGCGCGTCCATCTTATATTAGATCTAGTCGAAACCAGCCTGAAGATCAAATACCGCCGAGCCGTGTAGCCGTGGCGCCGTAGTAGTGGTAGTTGTAATGGTCAGCGTTCATGTAAAATGAAAAAGATGCTGCACCTGTCTTTTTTGGTAATAGATAGGCTCAAACGATTCAGAGTAGAATAATAGCAAATGGCATTCCAGTTTCAACCTTGCAACGAGAGCTGTAAAAGGAGAAAAATAAACAAGCAAGACAAAAGTAGGATCCTATTTATGGTTGGGATAGCAAACACACATATACTTCCAGGACTTCCTGCACAATTACAATAGCTCACTGAACCCGGCCTTGAGACTATCAATCATAATATAAGCCAAGTGAGTAATACCACCTCAGCATCATTTTTACATATACGACATTGCTCTTGTTGAACACGTCGGAGCTGATACATATAATTGACTTAAAAAATATTATACTATACATGCCTTTCTTCCGACATGCTGCGGAGGTTCTGCAAAGAAAAAAAAATTAAATTTCCTGCTAGCGTTCTCTCAGCGCAGGAAGTTCAATGCGATTGACCGCACCTGCCTTGAACATCTGAAGGCAATAGTCCAATACTGCCAAACTGTTAAATACAATCGAAAAAAAAAAAAACACAGTGTGCTGTGTTGTAAGATAAGCCACCGACAACTAAGAGAGCGTTCTATTGTTAAATGAATGCCTCTGATGGCTCGTTTGCTAAGGTGGTCTACTTTCTCAGCGTACCACGAACTTACGGGGCCAATACCTAGCTGACCTCGATACCTGATGAGTGTGAGGGGACACAACCATGTATGTAGTTTTCTATTTGCACGTAAAGGAATCCGGATAACGGAAAGCCATTGCTTTTACAACTTTGTCACTGCAGCTTGCCGGACTGCTGCTAAATCTGTTTACATTGGCCAGAGAAGCAATTTCTGAGAGAGGTAAAACGGTCTTGTCATACTACGCCACAATCAGGAAATCTCACGTTCACTAAAACGCCGATGAGAAACACATGTATTTAGGCGGGCCAGGAAATGGACGCTGCTGAGAAAATACGTAAAGCCGTGTCAGGTGCAACGTGAATGCGAAACAAAAAACTGCTACACGGCCTTCAAAATTAAAAAGAAAATGCTATGTTTATGCTCGTTTCCACACATTAAATTGTATTTTTTTTTCTTGTTCGACTTTTATATGAAGCCGATAGCAGATTTTGTGACCATGCGGTATTGATTGAGCTGTGAAATGAGTGATTTTATTAGGCAAAATGGACATGCCACAAACAAATTTTAACAAATTCTAAGAGTATCAATGCAGAGCTCTCAACGCATTTTTATTGGTTGACAAACGAAAAGAGGAAAAATGACAAGATCATGGTAATAGGAAATGTTCATGTCTCCTATCTGCTTTCTGTTAAGAGAAAAAAGTAAATTATCTTTGACTATGTCAGCGAAGTATCTGCACAAACATTGTCTCTGCCCATCACTGAAGATCGTAACGCAGCCCGAACAACGATGCTGGAGCTGCCTTTTCTTTTTCCGTGCTGGGGTTTTCTTGTACACAGGCGGGGAAATGCTAGCGTTGTAACTTACATTGTTGGGTTACTTCGATGTCCAATTGTCAATAAAGTGACTACAGATGAAGGAGTGCGGCTTCGGCTCCGAGACTCTCGTGCCGTCACTCCTGGGGAACAGAAGGCACTGAGCATCCGGTAGCAAGTGGAATTTTAAAATTTCGGCACTTTCCATGACCACACAGTAACCAAATACGTAGATTCGTGCCTTTGCCTTTCAAAGAACCATGCTTAGGTCACCCGCCACTCATGCTTCTGTGTAAACCCGTAGAAATGAATCGACTTAAAAACGTCCGACGAGTTTGCGTAGCTGCCAGTGGAGCCAACAACGCACCACGCTTCGCCAGCCTTGTTTGGCCAGACTTCATTTCACTGGACATATTCACACAACTAGCCCAACTTTCTGTTCTCTTGAGGATAGTATATTCACGCACAACGTCATCTAAACCTTAGGATTTCCAATTTCCACACAAACCAACGACAAACAGTATGCTCCAATGCGCCGAGAGGCGGCGCCACCGGTACAGCTGCCCGGTCCCTATGGCTTCACACAAGCTTTTCTCTCATCATAGCCATCTCATATTGAAAGCTGCTGAAATGTTGGACCAATTCCCATTCATGCAAGCTGGGGACTGGTGCCTACTACCAGCTGAGTTTATTTTCTGGAAAACATCCATTTTTAACCACACATGCAAGCAAAAAGAATAAGGGGCGACCGAAGTATAGAACACACTCACAAGTGTATTTATTTATTTATTTCAGTACCCTCAGGGCCCGAGGGCATCACAGAGGGGAGTGGGGTATAATAAAAGAAAAAAAAAAAGGAAAAGAACAGCAATCAGTATTAAAACAAATTTGAACAGTAGTATTGTTGACACACATATGCAAGTTACAGCAATATAAGAATACAAATTATTAGCTACTGACACAGACGTATGAGCGAATTATATAAGCACACAAATATACCACGTGAGCAAAACAAACAATTTTACTAGCAGGCAGGAAACAAAGTTGCTGAAATATACCATCATACACGTAATCAGCAGCACAATTCGGGGGGAAAAGAGAAAAAAAGTTTATAAAAACAGCAGCTGAACTAAAAACAATAAACAAATGGCAGTTTGGAAGAATTCAATGTTCTATGTTAACATCAGATGATTAGCTAAAGCAGATTTAAACGCAGAATGGTCACTCACTTCAACAACCGATGGGGGAAGGCGATTCCATTGTGCCGATGTGCTGGGGATGAATGAGTTGTAGAAGTGATTTGTTTGGCATGGAGGAATACCAACCTTATGACGAACGATCCGAGCAGACATGTAGCAAGGTGGCGTAATGAATTTTCTCTTAAGGATGGGGTTATTATAGTAGATCTTATGAAATAGACAAAGACGGAATATATTTCTACGTTGAGACAGTAGTGGCAGTGGTAAGCTTGATTTCATAGCAGTGACACTAGAATTACGATGATAGTTAGAGAGAATGAAACGGGCCGCACGGTTCTGAATAGATTCGAGTTCATAGATTAGTGTCTCTTGATAAGGGTCCCAGATGGATGAAGCATACTTAAGTTTACTACGAACCAACGATTTGTAAAGGAGCAATTTTACGGAACTGGAGGAAAGACTAAAGTTACGACGTATATAGCCTAGCATGCGATTAGCGTTGTTGGTTATGTGATCTATATGAGCCTTCCAGTTAAGATTATGGGAAATAAATACACCTAAATATTTATAACAAGGCACAGACTCAAGGCTACTATTATTAAGAAGGTATGAGGGTAATAAAGTGTTACGACGAGAGACACGCATATACTTGCATTTGTTAATATTTAGTTCCATGTTCCACCTGTTAGTCCATTAAAGGGCATGATTAATATCGGATTGAAGGAGAGCAACGTCGGAATCACTGTTAATTTCACGGTATATGACACAGTCATCCGCGAAAAGATTTGTTGAGCATAAGTTATCAGGTAAGTCATTGATATATATAAGAAAAAGAAGAGGCCCTAGCACTGAGCCTTGTGGCACGCCTGATCCAACTGGAGAAGTGAAGGATGATGTGTTATTAGCAGTGACAAACTGTGAATGATCTGTAAGAAACCTGAGAACGTTAGGGTCAAGGTTAAGTTTACTTAGTCTCAGAAAAAGCAGTTGATGAGAGACCTTGTCAAAAGCCTTTGAAAAATCAAGAAATATGCAGTCGACAACGGAACACCTGTCAAGCAATGAATTTAGATCATGCATGAAGGTTAAAAGCTGCGTTTCACAAGAAAACAACTTTCGAAACCCATGTTGACTGTCAGAGATTAAAATGTGGAAAATGATCTGCACTTTGGTTCAAGGTGGGCTCTGAGCATTTCAGCAGTGTCATGGCTTTACCCTGCAGGAAGTTATACATAGCCTGCACTGATGTCAGTGAAAGGAATCCTGGGATGTGTGTGCACCATGTTTACGAACCACCAGCTCCATACAGACATTTACGCAATACCTGGTTGCTTCAGGTGAAGCAGTATTTGCACAAAATCACCTTCTCTACGCAGAAGATTCCACTTAGGCCAGTGCGAGCGAATGAAGGCACACTGGCGACAGAGGCAGTGCACATGAAACATGCTACTGTGACCGTGAGAATCCCTGATGGGTGATTGTGCATTTGAAACCTAGTGGGACAGTAGCTGCCTCTCTGTGTGACCAAATTGTTTGCACTGGAATGGTGACTCACACTCACTGAGGAGCATTGGGTAAAGCATGGCTGCAGCACCATCAGTGAGACAAAGAGAGTCCAGAAAAGTTGTACCTTGTTCCACACCAGCTCAAATCAGTGTCTGTGTGAACTTTGCTACTATGGTGTCCAGGAAGGAACCAACACAGCCATTGTCATCCACTCAAGCATAGCCATACGGCTACAAACTTCGTTGTGAAAGAAAAATTTGACCTGGTATCGAACCCTTTCAGTTACTCTACCAACTGAGCTTATCAGAATGGTTAGCTCATCAGCAGATCAGATGGTAGGGCAAGAGCGATCAGTGACTTCAAGTGGGAATGGTGTTGCTCAAATAGTTTCACTAAAAAGTTTATCAGAAAGCTGCATAGCTTTTCTTTGTAGCCGTATGGCTGCAATTGAGGGATTCCCATAAATATTCGAACGAGTTCACAATAATGCCTCAGGATAAGTTGAGCCCTTCAGAGAGAGAAACACCCTTTTACTATGCGTTCATTCGAGAATCTGAAAACCACATGACTGTGTTGACGTCCATTGCGAAGGACCACCTTGCTGAGCCTCTCGCTGGTTGTTGCGACCAGCTGTGATTTGTAGCCCTAGGAGGCTGTTCCATGTAAAGAGAAGAAGGGAGCCCATTGCAGCACGGAGCATATGAGGTAACCCGCGCGCAGTTAATAATATTTATTTCATCGTCACATCATACATTATGATGCAGGGTTACCAAAGTAAAGGCTTTCTTTCAACAGCTTGGCAATGTAAGTGAAGATAATGCTCATGAAAAATGAAGTATTGTATACGTTCATCACACAGCGCTATAGAGCATTATATAGACAAACATAAAACAAGCACTGGGCTTATATGCATAAAGGAATAAAAACAAACACTTGGAAAATGCAAATGTAATGACTCTTGTTTGTTTGTCAGATACTGCCGGCCTGTGTTACTGGCCTTAAGCAGGAGTGGAGTAGAGACGTAATGATAAAATGAGGAGTACATTGCAACAGAAATAGCAGGCGAACAGGGTCAAAACCAGAACACGAAACAAAATACTAAATCGTGTGCAGAGGTAGAGAATTGACATCAAACTTGGCATCGAACTTGGCCTAAAACAGGGATACATATAGCCCTATGCTTCATTTAGAGTTTGTAAAAATAAATTGACTGATTCGCAATTGATAACATCTGCGGATAGACCATTCCCTTTAGCGAGGGTATGGGAAAAGAACGAGTACTTAAATACATTAGTTTTACATGAAAACATGGCAACTTATTTAGTATGGTAGGAGTGTGTAGGATGACGAGAAATGGGCTCAAGTAATATTCCTTACTCTATTTTTATTTTATTGTGATAAAATAATTAGAATAACTAATATTTCGCGATGACGACGCATGGCCAGCTCTTAAATCTTGTGGCTTGCAGTAGGGCTGCTGGGGAAATGTTCTAACTAAAAACTAAAGATAAACCTGGCTACTTCGCATTGTGCATTTTCTATTTTAAGTTTGATCCCACACTGGTCATTTACAAATGCAAAGACAAGTCATTCTAGTAAACAAATAACATAGAGTGGTATTCAGGAGAGGATTGGGCTTTCATTCCAGAAAGGATACAAATAACCAAGGAAATATTAGAAGATAAATGTAGTAGATTGCAGTGTTATGACCTGCATCAACAAAGAAGTTGTGGAAGCCGGTTTTGTAAAGTTTGCAGACCATTCGTTGTTTCAAATGTTTTAGTATTCTACACATCTTTATTTGTTGTCTTGTAACTTTCCTGGCATTTTTTTTTTTAAGCCTGAGAGGTTTTTAATGAAAGATATATTATTCAAAGGTTCTAAGACGCGGGTCTTAAAACGGACGAAAATGGTCAAAAAGTCGATTTTGGGAAAAACTCATTTTCGGAAGGCTTATCCTTTCGAGCATCTACAGTAAAATTATTAACGCTGAATTCGGTCGGGAAATGCGATAAAATCGGCTTTCAAAACACCACGGCAGCGACGAAATGGCCCCGAAAAGAGAGACTTTGTTCGAACTTCCCGCGCGCGCCGCCGGCGTTGCAGCCGGCCGATCGCCGCCATCTTGGGCTTGTTTTGAAGCTGGTTTCTTTGTGCGCAATTTGAGCTATCTCAAAATGGCGTCGCTCAAGCCGAGCGGCGGTTCGGGCCGGTTTCCCGAAGGCCGTTTTCGGGTCGCTGATTGGCTCGCACGCGGCGCGCGAAGCGCGCGCGCCGTTCTGCGCCTCCCATTGGCTGGTGTGACCGTCTACGTCATTTTTTTTTCTTTCTCTTGCGTTCGCCGCTGTGGCTGTCGCTTCGTGCGCGTCTGTTTTTGCGCTCGTGTTTCTCTACACGCCGTGTTTCCGCCTTGTGCCGGGAGTTTCTCTTTGCGATCGAGATGCCGGGAGACAGTCGATTGAAACCGAGCACGCAACGAGCTTTTGGAAGCCGGAAGAAACGTCCGTGGAACAAAAAACAGCAGGCAGCGGCCACCAGTGCGTCGCCGGGGCCTGCAGTGCCGGACTCGTTGGATCCGCCGGGTACATCAAGCACGCTGCCCGATGACGACACCGCGGGACCAAGTTGCAGCACGAATCGTATCTCGGATCGTGGTGCACTTCGTGTTGATGCTGTGTACTATTCGTCGACCGAGCAGGCGCAGCGTGTTGAGCGATCGGCGCAAGCAAAGTCCGTTCTGTCGGAAAAGTCAGCAACCCAGCGCAAGTTTGACCTTCTTGGCGTCAGTGCGGATTACCAGACAGCTGATGCCGGTACCCAGTTCGTGATTGTGGACTTGAAGGTTTTGAACAATTTTTTCGCGCAAGCGAAGTGCGGAACCTGCGGCGCAGGAAGTCTGCGTTTGAGCAAGGCAACAGATAAGAAGTACGGCCTTGCTGTAAAGCTTCTGCTTGTCTGCGAAAACTGCGATTTCGAACAGAAGCAGTTCTCTTCCCCAAGAATAAGCGAAGCAGTTCTCTTCCCCAACTGTTTGCCCGGTGGAGCTCTCGTCTCCTTGGCTCCGGTCCTCACTTTCACCTCAAAAAAAACAAAAAACAAAACAAAACAAAAAAAAAAAAAAGTCAACCCCTAACTTCTCGAAAGTAACCTCTATAATTTCATCACACTTACACATTCGACATTTTTTTTTTAAACGTTTCCTTGGATGGAATAAGACACTTTTTGTTTTGTTTTGTAGGGAAACTGATAGGGAACATCTGAGTAACATCCGTTGTCGAAGATTCTTCCCAATATTTTCTGCACTCAGTGTCAAAACTTCAAACGAGTTTTTCTCAGCTTCATGTTTTTTGGTGACATGACTAGCCTTACGGAACTTTTCATTGGGTTTTTGTGGTGCAATTTTAATAAATCTTATACCGTTGAATTCAGAAAGGTTTGAACTGTGGAGCTATGCTATTTTTATATTGCTAAGTTGAACATATCAAATTTATTGAACAATAATGTCAGCTAATTATATTTTCGAATTGTGGGGCATCTACATAATTGAATATTTTTATACTGTGATGTACATCAATGATAATATAAATAGCATAGCTCCACATGGCAGGTCTTTGGCTACAACTACATTTTAATCGGAACGAAAAAATATTGAGGGAAACTGTCCTAACGACCCGTAAGAAATTACCAAATTAGGCTTTGGTTATTTCCCAATAACATTAGAACTAATTGAGATAGAGTAAAACTAATTACATTTTTGAAAACAGGAGGAAGAAATACATATACACACCCAATTTCGTTATTATATCTCTAAAAATAAAAATTTTCATTTTAAGACCAGTGTCTCCCCTTAGGTGTTCAGCTGAGATGATATTCATATATGTTTGTTACTGGAATAATTTTACGCTACAAAAATATTTCGTGTGTGATGCAGCCTAAGCAATTTCTGAACAGTCCTTAACATTCTTTTTTCCAGTATAAGCAATTTATTCATATTTTTCTGGGTCTTAGTTCCCCAGATAAGACTACAGTAACTAAGGTGTGATTTAAGTAAAAAGCAATAAATTAACGATGTGACAGAGGACAATAAGATATCACCTTTGCGATAGAGGAAACCAGTAATTTGTGACAACTTGGTAATAATATGGGACATGTGGTCATCCCAAGACGTTGCTGGCGAAACACAATGTCAAGAGTTTTGAATTGTTGCGCTATTTCTAAATATGCATTTTGTTGAAGTAGCCTCTTCATGCTTGGCTCAAAAAATAACTGCCTTTTTTTTCTTTGCATTAATTTGTAAAGTGCTGTATATTTTTTTCTGTTTCTATATGTGTGTTCCTTTCATCTAGTTGTTTGAGCATGCAATTTTGCGATATCGGTTAAATCATGGGACATTTTCTCCAGGTAAAAATATGCTTGTATCATCTGTGTATATAAAAAACTTTGCGACAGGAAATATATTGATGATGTCGTTAATATAAATATTAAAAAGGAATGGCCCAAGTATACTTCTTAGTGGAACACTGTGTCAAAGAGGGAAAGTTTGTGTCACCAAGCCATCCCCAGCAACTGCTCGTTGGCAATATTCTAGATATGATCTGATAAGTGAGTTCAATATTCTGAATAAATAGGTGATTATTTATAAGACCAAACACCTTGGTAAGATTGACAAATATGCCTATAACTATGCTGTCCTGTTTAAATTCTGTTCATACGCAGGGCCACGTGACGTCAGGTGCAAACTGTGCAGTCTAAAGCTTGGTTGCATTTTACAAACCACAGGGCAGTGTGCTGAGACTCTAATGGGTTCTGCTGAAGCTTGTTGCGGATACTGGCATTCTCTAAAGAAATTTCTTCCGGTATTACTCACTTTCAAGGTGCATATTTCAAATATATGGATGTTGCTGGCTGGTATGGTTTTGGCCTCCTTCTTTGTTCTCACCTTATACGTATCCTACATCATAATAAGACAAGAGAAAGCTATCAATAAAGATAGATAAAGTCTTTGTAGGCTGACTGTTTTTGCTAAGGATTTAGTTTTATTAAATTACTGTCGAGTGGTAGAGCCCAAGCACAGCGCATTGAGAGCAGTGCTCAGAGGGCTTCCTGGCAAAGCTGTGTATCATCCGTAAACAGTTTATTCACGTTAAAAAAGAAGTATTAAAATGTGAGAGCTAGTTTGCATGCTTAACAGCCTTTTCTGACAGCGCCTAGTACACAAGAAGTATACAAAAAGAGGCAGACATGTTAGTAGAGGAACAGTTTTTTTTTTTTTAGTTTCTAGTTTATTACAGCACACAGACTTCTTTTCGAAGCACAAAAATACCCTGAAAAACAAGAAATTCTCACCAATGGCAGCAGCCTTGTAATAATTTAGTTACTATAAGATTTCCATAGAGCACTGTCCACAGGTAAACCGACTGCACCTGGCCATGATGAAATTGATTGCGAGAGGCTATTATACGTGTCTGAACCTGCTGTACCGGCTCTTTTATATGGATTCTTTAATAAAATATCAGTCATGAGAAAAATACCAGAGGCTTGGGCAAAGGCCATTTCTCAAACCTGGAAAGCTGCCAACTTTCCCTGGTAGTTATAGATCAATAATAGTCGCAAGCTGTTTCATCAAATCCTACGAAAGCATGCTCAGTAGGATGTGATGAAACAGCTTGCACTCTCCAATCTTCTTCACGTCGCCAATGTAGCTTTTAAGAGAAGAAAAAAAAAGAGCACATTCTACAGTTGGTCATCTCGTCTGGCTATAGAGTTTTATACATACACAACCCTGTTTGGCAATCTGTCCTGATGTGTAGAAGGCTTACAACACCTGCTAGAGCATTGAGAGGATGTTTATTTACCTCAAGGATTTCTTGTCTGACCATTCATTTTATGTCCACCTGGGCTCAATCTTCTTAGGGAATTTCATTCAGGAGAACAACATACCTCAGGGGTTTAGTTTAGGCACCACACTTTTCATAGCAGTGGTAGAGTGCCAAACTGCGCCAAATCATAAATCCTGCTACATGAATCACTTTTGGCCTACTTTTGCGCCCTGCCTGCATCAAAAGTTGCTGAATAACTCTGCCGGTAGTGAAACTGAACTGCCGCAAAATCAAAACTGACATCTGCTGGCAACACTGTGCAAGGTGGAAGAATATTTTTTCAGATTCTGGGCGGACAATCACGTGACACAAAATTGACGTTTGTCTACGTCACTTCTGTGTCTCCTACTGTTGTATTTGTTTTGTTTTTTTCGATCTACTGGGAGTGAGTGAGAGGGGGCTGAAGATATCCAATGCGCGGATATTTGTGTGCATGCGCGCACGCGCGTGTGTGTGTGTGTGTGTGTGTGTGTGTGTGTGTGTGTGTGTGCGCGCGCGCGCAAAGGATGTGCGAGCAGGCTGGCCAACGCATACAGTATGCACGCTTGCTTCCTTTTTTTTTTTTTTTTCCCCCGTACCAGTGAGATATGGGCTGCGATGGCCTGAGTAGCAGCGGATGGAGTGCTAAGGATTCGACTGCTTCTGTTCGCGCGCACTGGACTCTGTTGGCCGCTTCTGTACCTTAAGTACAACACCTTATATGGAACATCTTGTATAATTTCCCAGCTTAACTCATGCGCAGGTGCTCAATATATTTGCAGCCCTGCACACGGGTATCCTTGGACATTTTCACTCAGCATATGCAGAATCCCTGCAGTGTGCTGCGAAGAAGCAGGCTCATGACTCCGAGTCCCTGCATGGCTTTGATTAACCAGCCACTCCGCCAAACCACCGGAAGAAAAAGAATGAAAGCAAAGATTGCGAATAACACACGGAATAGGCGCTCGCTCTGCATCCCCGCGCATCGCGCCTTTTCACTGAGCAGCCTCAGCAGCGGGGGAAAAAAAGAAAAATCTTCTCCGGGATCTGCAAGAGTATTCTTCCCCATTTTCCTCCAATCAGCATGGGTCTTGAAGGAAAGAGGCGCATCGACTTTACCTTGATGTACAGGATAAGGACACCCAGAAAAAAGGTCAGAATCAGGAAAAGGTACAGGAAGAGACCAGGCTGGCCAGGAATAAGAGCACCAATGCTGAGCTGCTTTTCTCAAAAGGCGTCAAGTCTAAAAATTTTGCAGACGTTGAGAGTGGACAAGCCCTTCTGTAGAATGGACAGGAAAGGCTCGCAGCGGCACTGTCCAAGCTGGAGTCATCAAGGCAAGAGAAGAAATAGGGCCTTAAAGTTGCAGTTTTAAGAAGCGGCAGTTCTGAATTTCTGCAGAGTTTTTATATTAAGACAGCTAGGTATACCTTCTTTCCAAGGTTGCAATGTTTATAGTGTAGTTGCATATCTCGTTATGCCTTCCCTCTGGATAAAAACGGCTTTGTTTGTAGCAGAACCTCCTGTTTGCTTATTTGGGGCTTTTTAAGGAAAGAACAGCACTTTAAACTGCATTTGAGCTTGAAGCTTGTTTTTGCATGGCTATGGTTGTTATAAACATATAAACAATTTAGTTCCAGAAATAAAACAAGCCTCCTTTATTTATGCCTCTCAAAATTTGAAATTTTACTGCAGAAGGTTTTCTTTTTCTGCTACGAAAGCTCGAATATTTGCTACAAAATGCCATATTTCCTGCTACAAAACTTGAAATTTCTGCTACAAACTGCGATTTCTTCTGCTACAAAAGCTGCTACACGAAGCCAGTTGCCAGTTCCACCACTGTCATAGTAAATATGAGTTCCATAGATAAAAAAACATTTCGAGAGCACTATGGAATCTGCTGCAGAAATGCGAAAGCCGGAGCATTGCTGCTGCACTGGTGTGTCACATTTTCTCTCATTATCATTATCACCTAAATGCGCCATCATTATCATCACTACTGCTATCATTGTGATTATACATATATCCGTTATTTCACTCATGAAGTGGGGGAGTGCAGAAAAGAAAGCTGAAAATCCAGCTTGACTAGTTCTCAGCACCAAGAAACAAAAACAAAACAACAAAAGAATATTTTTTTTGGTGGCTTAGCTTAGCTGGATATCAGAAGCGAAAAGCTTCGGCGATGCCATCGCTTAGCTTGTGCTTCCTTTGCGTAGTTGTGGTTTACCTTGTTGTTCACGGTTGCACCTTACACATAAGATTAAACTTTATTCCGATTCCACATTATCATCACCGTTACACTTCTGTATAGATGTAAACACAGCTCGGTGAAAGCGCGCGAAACCGGCTAAAGGTCCACCGGCGGATTCGCGGCGGCGGTTGCGGCTGCAGCGGTGGCTCCGACCACCTGCGCCTTTCCTGTGACATCTGGTGGTTTGCGCATGCGCAGCTGTGGTTTTTATTGCGAAAGCAATACTACGCCAGGTCTAACCGCTTGTCGCTGTGTGCCGTATCCGTGTCCATGACCGTGGTCCCCTGGCAGGAGCTGCCAACTTGGGTCTCGTTTCACATGGGACGATTATGTCAGACTCAGCCTGCCAGGACCGTTGCATTCACGTTACCCCTATAGGCCACTAGGGCACATTCATATGGCTTGGTTAAAGCGGGGCTTTATATGTGTTTCTAACGACGGAGCACACATGAGACTTGGAGTTGACTAGCCTAGTGAAGCTTTCCACTTCAAAATAGAGGCAAAGCAACATAACAACAACAGCAAAACCACTAATGACAATACAGGAATGGCTTGTTTACAGCGGTGAGATCATTTGGTTCTAGAAATCAGAAAAAAAAAAAGAACTATTTGAACTACATGAGACATTGTTTATAAGTGAAAATACATACCTGAGAAAACCTAAAGATGAAAAAAAAAAATAAAAGTTGCATTAGGTAAAGGAAGTGACAAAATAAATCAAATGCACATTGTGTGTATGAACAGAAGAGTGAGTGTTGCGCAATAAAAACATACAGTATACATAAACAGAAAGCAAGGAATATGTCATCATATTGTCACGTCTCGGTAGAACGCCAAGAGGGGCCTAGCGATAGATCGTTTGAATGGTCGACCAGAACAAGTCTTGCGTTCAAGCTTCTTTCTTTTCCAGGCTCGCGCTTGTCGTCTCAGATGTCATCTTTTGCGTCGTCTTCTATGCGTCATTTGCCCCCCTCCTCAGGAAGCATTGTCTCGATGAGATCAGTCCGAGTTGTACGGCTTCAACGCACAACGTGGACGACGTCTGCTTGTTGCTGGCGTTGCTTTGATGTCGACACCTCGTCTGGCACCACCTCATAAGTGACGTCGGTTAAACATCGGTGAACAACATAGGGCCCGAAGTATCGCCGCAATAGTTTTTCGCAGAGTCCACGGCGGCGAATAGGCGTCCAGACCCACACTTTGTAGCCAGGTTCGTACATGACATGTCGGTGTCTATGATTGTAGCGTCGTGCATCGTGCTCTTGCTGATTTTTGATCCGCACACGCGCTAGTTGTCGAGCTTCCTCTGCACGCTGAGCGAATTCCTTGGCGTCCTGATAGAGATCATCGGTGTCGGCATTCGGGAGCAACATTGCATCACGCATAGTTGTTACTGGTCGCCCGTGAAGGAGGCTGAATGGTGTCATACGAGTGGTGTCTTGGCGTGCCGTATTGTAGGCGAACGTGACGTAGGGAAGAATTTCGTCCCAATTCTTGTGGTTCACGTCAACGTACATGCAAAGCATGTCTGCGATGGTCTTATTCAGGCATTCCCATTGGTTTTTAGGGTGATAGGCTGTAGTTTTACGATGACTGGTGCCACTGAGGCGGAGAACGGTCTCCAAAAGTTCGGTCGTAAATGCAGTTCCTCGGTCAGTTTTAATAAGTGCCGGAGCGCCATGCCTCAGGGCAATGTTCTCAACGAAGAACCTAGCTGCTTCGGCGGCGGTACTCCTTGGCAAAGCCTTGGTCTCCGCGTAGCGGGTTAGATAATTGGTGGCGACAATTATCCATTTATTCCCTGTTGTGGATGTCGGAAATGGTCCCAGGAGGTCCATGCCGATTTGTTTAAAAGGTGTCGTTGGCACTTGAAGAAGGTGGAGTAGGCCAGCTGGTTTTACAGGGGGTGATTTACGGCGCTGGCAGTCTATGCACGTACGCACATAATGTTTCACTGTCGCCGGCAGTTTTGGCCAGTAGTATCCATGCTGTACTCTAGCCAAAGTGCGGGTGTAGCCTAGGTGACCAGCGGTTGGCTCGTCGTGACACGCTTGCAAAACTTCGCTGCGGAGAGCTGATGGGACGACGAGTAAATGACTGTTTTCCCCAGGGCGAAAGTTCTTCTTGTAAAGCATGTTGTTGCGAATAAAGAACGAAGGCATTACTCGAGCGAAAATCTTAAGCACAACCGTAGTTCGCTTTTCCAAGAAATCAATAAGAGGGAGCAAAAAAATGCTGGTCCTCTCGCTGCTGTTGGGAAAGCGTTGCGTCATCTATGACACCTAAAAACGCAGTGTCTTCATCAGTCATAGTGGAAGGTTCGACCGGCGCTCGGGAAAGGCAATCAGCATCCGTGTGCTTCCTTCCAGATTTGTAAATAATGGCCATGTCAAATCCTTGTAATCGAAGGCTCCAATGCGCGAGTCTCCCTGAAGGGTCCTTTAGGTTCGTCAGCCAACAAAGAGAGTGATGGTCGCTAACGACTTCAAAGGGGCGAGCGTACAAATAAGGGCGGAACTTCATAACCGCCCATACCACTGCAAGGCATTCTTTTTCTGTTGTCGAGTAGTTTGCTTCTGCTTTAGATAGGGTCCTGCTATGTTTATGCTCGTTTCCACACATTAAATTGTATTTTTTTTTCTTGTTCGACTTTTATATGAAGCCGATAGCAGATTTTGTGACCATGCGGTATTGATTGAGCTGTGAAATGAGTGATTTTATTAGGCAAAATGGGCATGCCACAAACAAATGTTAACAAATTCTAAGAGTATCAACGCAGAGCTCTCAACGCATTTTCATTGGTTGACAAACGAAAAGAGGAAAAATGACAAGATCATGGTAATAGGAAATGTTCATGTCTCCTATCTGCTTTCTGTTAAGAGAAAAAAGTAAATTATCTTTGACTATGTCAGCGAAAGTATCTGCATAAACATTGTCTCTGCCCATCACTGAAGATCGTAACGCAGCCCGAACGACGATGCTGGAGCTGCCTTTTCTTTTTCCGTGCTGGGGTTTTCTTGTACACAGGCGGGGAAATGCTAGCGTTGTAACTTACATTGTTGGGTTACTTCGATGTCCAATTGTCAATAAAGTGACTACAGATGAAGGAGTGTGGCTTCGACTCCGAGACTCTCGTGCCGTCACTCCTGGGGAACAGAAGGCACTGAGCATCCAGTAGCAAGTGGAATTTTAAAAATTCGGCACTTTCCATGACCACACAGTAACCAAATACGTAGATTCGTGCCTTTGCCTTTCAAAGAACCATGCTTAGGTCACCCGCCACTCATGCTTCTGTGTAAACCCGTAGAAATGAATCGACTTAAAAACGTCCGACGAGTTTGCGTAGCTGCCAGTGGAGCCAACAACGCACCACGCTTCGCCAGCCTTGTTTGGCCAGACTTCATTTCACTGGACATATTCACACAACTAGCCCAACTTTCTGTTCTCTTGAGGATAGTATATTCACGCACAACGTCATCTAAACCTTAGGATTTCCAATTTCCACACAAACCAACGACAAACAGTATGCTCCAATGCGCTGGCAATGCGCCGGCCGGGGTTGGCGCATTCCGGCGTTTGAGCGATGCACCGAGAGGCGGCGCCACCCGTACAGCTGCCCGGTCCCTATGGCTTCACACAAGCTTTTCTCTCATCGACCCGGCTGTTAACAATTCGAAGCTGTTCAGCTGCCATGGTAGCCTAATGCACAACCACTTAATTAACTATGTCGCGAATTCCGTGTGTCATTTTCATACCACTTACTTATTCCTGCATACAGCTTTTATACACAAATTGATGTCAACCTGTTCTAAGCTGCCAGTGCTATCCAATAAAAAAATCTCCTACTATGAGCAACCTCTGTGAAAATGCGACATGTAACCCACCTTTCTATCTCATTATGACAAATTTTACGGTGGAAATATGAAGATGTTTATTAGGTTAAATCTAGATGATAACCTGGGATCTTCTGCTCAGTTGGAGACCTTAAACTTTGTACGCCAGAACGCTATTCGTCATGGCTTCTTGCATTTTGCATGACCGGACAAAGTAAGCGCGCTTGATAGAGCCGGTCTGCCTCAAGGTGCTACGTATATGCGCCGAAAGTGTTTATTACTATTTTTATTGCCTGCTCGCAAAGCCATATAATTTTGCTGGTTCGTAATTTTCAATGGCAGAACGCGCATCGTATGTTGCTGTTGTGAAACTCTTAGCTGTGATCACAAGAATGTTCACGCGTCAGAGCGCAACTGCAGCCGAGATTCAGCGAGCAGCCGAGTATGCTTATTTAATGGCCACAGAAAAAAAGGAAGAAAATTACCAATCGCAGACGGAAAACCTTTCTTGAGAGAGGTTTATGCCATAGCCATAAACATCGCTCCACTGTTGAGTTGACATTTCCAGCCCAGCTCGCTATTAGTGGGGGCAGCAACTTAATGATATCTTACATAGCGCCTTAGCATGGGCACGATCATTGTTTTTATAGATTAGCTGCAGGTACTGTGTACAGTGAGAAAACGATGATGAAACCAAAAGTTTACACAGCTTGCTACTTCACCGGACCTCTTCAGATTTCATCATCCTGTTAATGAAGGTGCTCGTAAGCTGACAAAGCTTGATTACTTCCTTTGCGGGGTACATCAAGCCTCCATTGTCCTTGGTTTTCATTAACCTGTAACTGGTCCAGTTGACTATATTTCCTGCAACAGGCTCTTGCTCGACTGACATGTCGCCTCAAAACCATTACCAAATATCGCATAAATTAAGCAACAACCTGGTAGTGATAAACAAAACTTGGGGTTCTTAAGTCTCCTTGAGGAGCCTCGTTAGAGTGCCCGCACTTTGCTACCTGCTTATTCACTGTATCCCGTAATTGCTGCCTCTGTCGCATATCATTAGAATGCAGCCTTAAGCCACCGCATTATATGAAATAGCACCCTACACATAGCTCTATAATGCCCCTCTTTACCAAAGCCGTACGAACGTGCTCTATAGGAGTATAGTGTGCCTAACTTGGGATCTAAGGGTCCCGCTTTCAATAATTCCCATTTCACCCTTACATCTTATTGACTCTCTCTGGTTTGACAGCTCCTGCTGCATTGAACATGTCATGTGTTCTCATTGCGCCAAAGGTGTCTGGCCATATCACCAACTAAAGTGCCTCCTACCAGACAGGTTTTTTTCCCACTTTCCGCCGACAGAGCGGGCGCCGGATTTTCTGTGGTGTGGAACGTGGCTTTTCATTTTATTGCATCGGCTCAAACAGTCTCAACAGTATAAACACATGTTGTATGCACAGGCTCCTTTACTTGCAAGGCCACTCAGACTAGCGCTGCAAAATTTAGAACCAATTGCAAGCTTATATAAAAAAAAACCCTTCGTAGCTTTTTCTGATATGTCCTCGCAACATAACCTGCGAGAAAAGCTTCTGGTGCTACCTCATCGTGTTCATCTGCTTCACAACACATCGTTAAAAATCCTAGTTCACTGGCCAGCTCCCTGGTAATTAAATAGGTTTAACAACGTGACGGGAACACAGAAAAAGAGGACGACACAATTAGCGCGGTTCTGCCGTCTTCTGCTCCTGTGTTCCCATCACGTTGTTTGCACGGTTAACCTATAATTAATCACCAACAAGTCCAATCTGCTGTCCCTTGTAGCAAATTCAATGGCAGCTGATAGGGCATTATGCTTCAGCATCTGGACTTTTTAACCTCAGTGCCGCTTTCATTTCAGAGGAAGCGAGTGCATTTCCACTCCTCGGTGCTGCCTTTACCTGAAGCGAGCTCAGCAGATAAAATTAGAGGGTCTCTTAGATGTCTCTTAAGCGCAGGACGGCGAAAGCCTACCCTTCTCCTATCATTTGCCTCTCATTTTTTGCCACAGTTCGTCATTTCAAGTCGTCGTTTAATATATTGGTCGTTTCTGAGTCATGATGAGTCTGCCTGCGTAGTCATTGTAGCCCTTATCACTCATAACTAAGCAGGTTACTCATTTAGAATCAGCAGTCGTCATTACATGTCGTCGTTTCACATATTGGTCATTTTACACATATTACTCATTAGCATTGGTCATTACCTCTATCAATGTCTATTTATAACTTTTATTGAATACCTATCACCATCAATCATTTTCATTCTTAATCTCCCTCCTTGCATGTCCGTTTTTGCGACTGGCACACCAGTGCACAGATGCGATGCACAGATAACAGGCACAGCTTCTGCGCATAGATTTTCGCTCCATGAGCCTAGAACGGCTTTCGCCTTAAAAAACAAATGCATCCAGTATCAACGTTAACATGCTTGCACACGCACACACAAAAAAGTTTGCGTTTACCATGCAGACGCGAGGCGAACATGCCCTGAAAGGAAGCAAACCGCGTGCTCGGAGCCGGCGACCCCGGCGGCGACGTGTCCTCGAACAGTGGCACCCTCAGCAGAAATAGCGGGCGCAACTGTAAACTCCCCAAGGATGCGCTTGCCCATTGACGGCGGCGCGCCGCAGCAGGCCGCACCCAGTGCGCTTCCATCGAGCGGCCGTGCCCAGGGGCTCTGTGACGGCTGGATAACGTCGTCTCTAAGCATTTCGGCCACCTGGCGCTGAATGGCTTCACGTTCTTTCGGAGCCACACGGTAATGATTTTGTCGAATTGGGTGAATCGAGTCATCCATAACGATTCGATGTTTTGTCAAGGGCGTTTGGCCAACCCGCGATTCGGAAGCAAAGCAGTCTCGAAATTGATCTATGAGACCCAAAAGGCGGTCCCGTTCTGAAGAAGACAAATATGGGCTCACATCGATGATAGTTACGGGCGTCTTGCACATTGGCCTTTCCTGTTGCAGTGAGAAGCAGTGCTGCGCATATGGGATGCTGTCGAAAAAGGCCACAGTTGTGCCTTTCGGAATTTGCTGACGCTCGTCGCTGAAGTTTGTCAGCAGCACTTCGGTCTGTCCATCGGTCAAGTTGACTAGCCCCCGAGCTATAGAAACACCTCGGCTTAGTACCAGGGTGACTGCCCTTTCGGCGATTCCATCGCCGGTATGCGCCACGTCGCACTTCACTTGAACAAGAGAGCATGATTGCGGAGGTAATATCACCGTCTCCTTGGCGACGCGTAAGGGCATCAGTGGTACTTCCGCATAACCAAGGTCTCCATGATTTTTGGTGAAGGCAACGACGCTGTCCCGAATGCTGATTACAGCCCCATGAAGGCTCAGAAAGTCCATGCCCAAGATGAGGTCTTTGCAACAGTCAGGGAGAATAACGAAACTGCCAACTAACACCGCGTTTTCTATTCCTATCCGGGCAGTGCACTTCCCTGTCGGTGCCAGTAGCTGACCCCTAGCACTTCTAATTACTGGCCCAGTCCATGCGGTTCTTACTTTACGCAGCGTATCAGCCAGTTTCTGGCTAATAATTGAAAAATCCGCTCCGGTATCCACTAGAGCATGTACCTTCAGCCCGTCAATAGAAACGGCGAGGTCAGCACTAACAACTTCATCCGGGTTGCTCGTCTCTTTCGGCATTTGTGGCGGAAGTGCGGCAAGGTCGGCGCTGTCAGCTTTGTCGTCGGGGCTGCTCATCTTGGGCGGCATTTTCGGCGGTAGTGCGACAATGTCAATGTTAATGTTAACAGCGGCGTCAAAAGCACATGTTGTCGGCGGTTGCGGCGGTGGTGAGGGGTTTGGCACTTTTCGACTGGTTGCAACCTCCCCTCGCGAGGTTGCGGCTTTTAGTTTCCCCGGTGAGGGCTTGGGGACCGCTGTCTGCTAACGTCAGCAATGCTACGACGCATCGGCGAAAGATAACGCTGTGGTGATGGGGAGGAGCGGTGGCGGAAGCCCGGGGATTTGGTTTGCCTGCTGACCGGAGGGTCGTCCTCGATTTGCGCAGAGTTGGCGTTGAGGTGTTGGCGAGCAGAAGCAGGCGGAAAGGCTTGCCCCTCTTCGCGGTAGCGGCAGTACCAATACACGTGGCCAGGTTGTCCGCAGTAGAAACAGAGTGGTCGGTTATCATAACTGCGCCACCTGTCAGTTCGGCGTGGTTGAAAGTGCCTGGAAAGCGCCCACTGAGGTCCATGGAAGAATCGCGTCTCTTGGCGGCTCGATGAGCTTGGTGGGGCATAGTCTGGAGGCGGGCGGCGAAGGACTGCGGCATAGCTCGTGTTGTGGCTCGTGGTAAGGTGCAGGAACGTCGGCCGTGAGGCTGACCGGTTGTGGAGCGTGGTATGGCTCTGAAATATCTGCCGCCTTGTCGACAGGGTGAGACTGGTTACATGGTGCAGACGGTGATAAGGCATACCAAATTTCATTCCTGACGGCTTCCACGAGGGCCTGTGATGACTGAGCCTTCGTAGCCGTAATTAGCTGGAGCTCCTCAAGGACAATTTCTTTAATGAGGTCTTGAAGAGTGGTCCTATCGGTTGCATTCAGCGCCGCCGCAGTCGTCGAAGCGCAGTTAACGGGTCGGTTGTACTGGCGGCACCGGTCTTGTAGGGCTCTCTCTATAGCCGTAGCGTCCTTAACGAACTCTCTCACAGTTTTAGGTGGGTTGCGTACCAAGCCGGCAAACACCTGTTCTTTGACACCATGCATGAGATGCCGCAGCTTCCTTGGCTCACTCATATCAGGGTCGGCACGGTGAAAAAGGCGAGCCATGTCTTCCGCAAACATAGCCACGCTCTCATTCGGCTTCTGGATGCGCACTTCAAGCAGGCGCAGCGCATTGTCTCATCGGTCAGTTCTCGCGAAAGTGTCGACCAGCTGGCAGCGGAAGTCATTCCATGTGGATAAGCTGGCCTCGTGGTTTTCGAACCACGTTCTAGCATTATCCTGAAGGGCAAAATAAACATTACAAAGCTTCTGGTCTGCGCTGCACTGGTTGATTTTGTCCACTCGCTCAAACTGGTCGAGCCAGTCCTCCACATCTTCAAACGCTTCCCCGCAAAAGCACTCTGGCGCCTTGGTGTTCTGTAGAGTCACCGGCGTAGGGTTGGGATTTGCCTTAGCTTGGGAGGTCTGAGGAACTTGGGCATTTGAGGAGTCGTTCGGCAGATGGCTGTACTTCGGCGCTAGGCCTAGAAGGCGGCGGCTAGCACGATGGACAGGCGTGTTGATGTTTGGGATCCGCTGTGGACTGCCAGAAGGAGTCTTGTGCATACCCCTGCGCGCTCCACCAGTGTCACGTCTCGGTAGAACGCCAAGGAGAGCCTAGCGATAGATCGTTTGAATGGTCGACCAGAACGAGTCTTGCGTTCAAGCTTCTTTCTTTTCCAAGCTCGCGACAAGCGTCTCAGATGTCATCTTTTGCGTCGTCTTCTATGCATCAATATCACTAATTGCAGCATCATTGTCATCACTACTATCATACTCATGGTATACAAGGAGAATTATGATGTATGTCTCACGATCTCAGGTGTGGCGCTGTTCGTTGAAGTGCTCAGTTGGGGATCTGAAATATGGAGGCTCCATTCTCGATGGAGACAGGATTTTTAATTTTCTGATGACGTCATCAGGATTGGTGACAGCTAATCTCCCTCCTTATACATCCGTTATTAACAAGTGACACAGATCTGACGCACAGATCAGATGGACAGACCCCGTGCACAACTCTAGCGCATGGAATTTCATTCCATGAGCCTAGAAAGGCTTTCACCTTAATAATTCCAAGGTCCATTTTTGTATTCACTCTACATCAATGACCTCCAAATCTCATGCACATCCTGCAGCATATCAACATATCAGGTATGAGGGGGACCCCCTCCAAAAAAAAGGAACTGGATCTAAAGAAAGCAGAAGTTGAAAAACTCTACACTCATCCACAAAGCCATCAAAATAGCCATTAGTATATCTGTACACGTTTCTACGCAATGCCTCCTCCACCTTGGCCTCCTTTAGCCCTAAGAAACTCGGATACAGAGAAGGCGTTGAACCAGAGTGCACCAAGCAGCGTATCCCGATGAGATCAGCTTATATGTCACTGCAGCCCTCATCCCTCGAAATATGTATCCTACATACCACAAAGACCGGCACCAGGCAACAGTTCAGCCCCTTAGCAAAGCAAGCGGAATAAACTGGGAAACCAGGTATACTGACGCAGCAAGATACTACCCAGGAAGGGAAGCCCACTACATTTAGCACTCAAAATTTACAGAAAAGACCTCTGCAATTATCCAAGCAAATGACGCAGCAGAAGAGGCTGCAATTGTTTTAGTCATCTCGACGTGCAATGAACATGCCATAATACTTCGCTGTCTGCATGCAGGAATTACCAAAAGGGAAGAATTTTCAGCATAGCACTTGAAATTCTTCATTGCACCACAGCATGCCACCTCCCAGATGTTTACATCTTATGGACTATGGGGCACACCCACCTGGAAGGAAATAAGCCGCCAGTGCCTCAGCCCGAGGATACGCTAACTTTATTTACTTATAACCAACATAGAGATGGTCATTTCCGATCGTGGGACTGTCACATCAGATATTAATGACCACTGTCCAGTCTTTATGGTCTACAATTCAGAAGCAAAAGTAAAACCGATAATTCTAAGCAGACTACATTTCAGTATATAACGGACCTGGCTTTAGAGTCATTCAAACGTGACGTCGCCATTCATGATTGGTCTTTCATCTTTCAAATTAAAAATGCAAGCGATGCCTCCACCGCATTTATCGAAGCTTTCGTAAAGATATACATGAAACACTTTCCATTTAGGAGCTTTAAGAAGTAAAAAATGGTGGGGAAACCATAGGTTACTAGGGCTCACATAAGCATGATAACAAAGAAAAATAAACTTTGTCGTGATTTTCTGCGCACGTGCTCGCCTGCTGATCTATATAGTTTTAAAGCCTCCAGAAATAGACTGAATGCCGAATTGGGACAGGCAAAGAAATTTTTCGGTGATATCACGCGAAAGGGCCCAGATATTGTTCGGAAAGTAGTAAATAAGGTGTTAGGTTGCGGAAAGAAAAGCACCGAGCCAAACAAAATTACATTTAACAACTCCAAGTTGTCCGTGTTGTCTGAAAGGGCACTCGCGGAACATTTTAATTAGCATTTTATTCGATCTATACCGTGAGACAATAATCTAGTTAGCTTAGATGCGTCTATGTATAGTGTTCCCGAAAGTCTATTTTTGCAGCCAACCAGTGAATTAGAAATCTACACAAAATTTATTCAATTGAACAATAGTACTGCACTAGATGCGGATTATGTACAAATAAAACATGTTAAATATGTCTTGGAACTTGTTAATCCTGTTCTAACTCATATCTATAACTTTGTACTCGGGGCGGGTGTATTTCCATATGCCATGAGGAAAGCTAGGTTAACTGCAGTGTATAAAGGAGGGTAAAAAAAAAAGGATAAAAATCTCGTCTCAAATTACAGACCAATATCTGTTCTCCCTGTATTTTCTAAGGACTAGAAAAACTAATCTATAATCGAGCAATGCCTTTCTTAGATAAGCATAGAGTGCTAACCGATTGATTTCGAAAAAACAGATCAACAGAGACAGAGACTCTAAACAAAAACATATTGCAAAATATAAATAGTAATGATTATGCCTTAGGTTTATTTATTGACTTCACAAAGGCATTTGATTGCCTTAATCACAAAATACTACTACATAAACTTTCACTTTATGGAATTCGCAGCATCCCACTGCAACTGTTTCGATAGTATATGTGTGGTTGAGCTCTGAGCGTATGCGTCGGTAGAGAAGAGTCACATGGTGCACTGCAAAGGAGTATTTGGGGCCTTTATATCTAACTTATACATACATGACATCATTACAATAGACCAAACAGTGAAGTTTATAATTTTTGCAGATGACAGCACTGTATTACTTTCAAGTCCAAATGCACCCAAATTAGTAGTAACATGTAATGGCATACTTTAAAAGCTCTTGCTCTGGTCATAGCGCAACAATATAAATATTAATGCAACAAAAGCTAAAGCAATTATCTTCCGAGCAAAAAAAATAAACCATGTGAAAATCAAAACTTTATTAGGTACGCTTGTAGTGAAATTGAAGTTGTGCATGGGTGCGAAATTCTGGGAGTTGTTTTCTCGAATAATCTGAACAGGAATGCGCAAATGAATAACATCTGTAAAAAGCTTGCTGCAACAATGTTAGCATTGTCACGATGCCAAACACTATTGCCCTCAAAGGTTAAGTGTCATATTCATTATGCACTCTTTAGCTCTCATATTAGTTATTGTAGCTTAATCTGGGCAACCACTACCAAAACAAATATTGCGAAGATTCTTTGCCTCCAGAAGAAAACCCTACGTCATACTGCAAATGTACTTATCCCCAACAGATTTTGTTTCAAATGTATCATATTATCTGAATTGACTGCATGTATGACTTCCACATGCTACGTTTTTCTTTCTCTAACTGCTCTTACAAGGCCTTTATTAGCGAAATGGCATCGGTAGTAAGCATACTTCTGCTAACGCCAATACTTGGTTTGTCCCTTCTTTTAGAACTAATTATAAATTCCAAACACTAAAACGAAGCCTTCCTTATATGTGCTACAAATTCCAAATTCAAAGAATTGCAGCGGTGTTTTGTTGAGTTGTGAGATATTTGTATTTTTGTTACTTCTGATCTTGTAGGTACACACTGATGTACAAATTTTATGCATTTCTCTGTAAAGTTTTGATTGTGTTGTACTATTTGATGTATCATTTTGCTTGTTATAAATGTACATCTACTTAAACCGTACACTAAAGAACCGTCAGCATGTCTGGGGGAAATTTCTATTGTCCTTACACATGCTTCTAGTTAGTAGGTGAGCCTAAAACCTGCATAGTTTACATCAAACAAATACATTTAACAAGTGTTTTCATTCTATGTATCGTCTAGTTTATATTTTCCTCTCTTTTACAGTGATCATTCTCGTGTAGTATTTCTCTTACGCGTTGATACCACTGCTTTGTAACGGTTTTCTGGGCCCTGCCAAGCTGCTTTTGCAGCTTTTTTGCCTGGAGATCTCTGCAGTTGTACAACGGGCAAGACTGAGATGGCTCGGTAGTTGTTTCTGCCGTCGCACTGGCCTTTATGTATATAACTATACTTTGGCTAGTTTAGCAAGGCTATTAGAGGAACTAGAGGGTATGAAATGGGATGTCATAGGGCTGAGTGAGGTTAGGATTCCTGAATGAGGCATATACTGTACTGAAGGTACTGAAGGTATATCGTGTTATCGAGGTTTACCAAAGAAGCGAGAGCTAGGAGTAGGTTTCCTTGTCAATAATTATGTAGCTGGTAATATAGATGAATTCTATAGCAATAATGGGAGGGTGGCAGACATCGTAATTTAGCTTAATAAGCGGTTTAAGCTGAAGGTTGTACAGGCAGTTGAAAGCTTCTACGAAGATGTAGAATCGGCAATGCAGAAAGGGAAGACGCAGTATACTGTGCTAATGGGCGACTTCAATGCCAAAGTAGGGAAAAAGCAGGCAGGAGACCAGGCAGTGGGTGACTATGGCATTTGTTCTAGGAATAGCAGGGGGGAGTTAATAGTTGATTTTGCAGAGCGCAATAACTAAGAATCGTGAATATCTTCTTCAGCAAATGGAAGAACCGGAAGTGGACATGGAAAAGTCTTAACGGGGAGACTAAAAATGAAATTGACTTCATATTGTGTTCTAACTCTGCTGTTATGCAGGATGTAGAGGTAATCAGGAAAGAGAACGAAACAGATTAGTAAGAAAGAAGTCCAGCAACGAATTAGTAGTGAGGGGGAGGGTAGAAGAGTTCTAGATCTCGCTACAGAATAGATCTTCAGCTTTAGCTGGGGATAACTACATTAGCCTGGAAGCTATGAACAATAAATTCTGAGATATCATTACTGAGTGTGCTGTAGAAGCAGGCGGTAGGATATTTGGAGAGGATACCGGTAAGCTGTCCAAGGAAATTAAATATTTGATTAAGAAACAGCAAAGTATGAAAGCTTCCAATCCAACAGACCAAATAGAATTGGCAGAGATATCAAAGCTAATCAATAAGCACAAAGTGGCCGATATAAGGAAGTATAACATGGAGAAAATTGACATGCTGTAAAGAGTGGAGTCCTTAAAGCAGAGGAGAAGAAATTGGGCATAGGCAAAAATCAGATGTATGCGCTAAGGGACAAGGCGGCCAATGTCATCAGGAATATGGACAAGGTAGTCAAAGTAGCTGAGGAGTTCTATACTGATCTTTACAGTAGCCAAAGTAGTCAGGACATTAATGAGATCGGCAGTAGGGAGAAGCAGTCAGACGTTCCACCTGTGACGAAGGACGAAGTTAAGACAGCATTGAAAAAGGGGAAAGCAGCTGGGGAGGATCAGGTAACTGTAGATTTGTTGAAGGACTGGGGGTTATCGTGCTAGGAAAACTGGCCACCTTGTATACGCAGTGCCTGGTGTCATCGACAGTACCGGAACCATGGAAGAACGCAAGAATTATCACAAATTTTAAGAAAAAGGACGCTAAGAAGCTAAGGTTTTCGGAAAGGGTACCCTACTATAGATCGTATCCATACCAGGTTTTCTGAAAAGGTATCCTACTATCGATCATATCCATACCATCAACCAGGGGGTAGAAAAATGCTCGGAATATAACCAGCCCTTATATATAGCATTCATTGATTACGTTGACTCAGTAGAAACCTCGGCGGTCTGCAGGCATTGCGAAATCGGGGTGTAGACGAGCCGTACGTGAAAGTTCTGGAAGATATATATAGTGGCTGCACAGTAACCATAGTTCTGCATAAAGAAAGTAACAAAATTTCTATAAAGAAAGGTGTTAGGCAAGGAGACACGATCACCCCAGTACTATTCACAGCTTGCTTAGAGGAAGTATTCAGAGTCTTGGAATGGGAGCGGTTAGGGATAAGGGTAGGTGGAGAATACCTCAGTAATCTGTGATTTGCTAATGGCATTGCCTTGTTAAGTAACTAAGGAGATGAACTGCAAAGAATGATTGTTGACCTCCACAGGAAAAGTAGAAAGGTAGGCTTGAAAATCAATATGCGGAAGTCTAAGGTAACGTTCAACAGCCTCAGTAAGGAACAGCAGTTTACGTTAGGTAGCGAAGTACTGGAAGTAATAGGCAAATATGTCTACGTAGGACAGGTAGTAACCGCAGATCCGGACCATGAAAGGGAAATAAGAAGGAAAATAAGATTGGGACGGAGTGCATTTGGCAAGCACTCGCAGAGTATGACTAGCAGCTTACCAGTATCGCTTAAGAGGAAAGTATACAACAGTTGCATCTTACCTGTACTCACCTGTGGGTCCGAAACGTAGAGGCTAACGAAGAGCGTTGTACTTAAGTTGAGGACAACGCAGAGGGCTATGGAACGAAAAATGGTAGGGGTAACATTAAGAGATAAAAAAATGTGCAGAGTGGGTCTGAAAAATAACTCAGGTTACTGACATTCTAGTGGAAATCAAGAAGAAGAAATGGGCATGGGCAGGACATGTAGTGCGAAGAGAGGATAACTGTTGGTCGTTTAGGGGAACAAACTGGATTCCAAGGCAAGGAAAGTGTTGCAGGGGACGGCAGAAAGTTAGGTGTGCGGATGAGGTTAAGAAGTTCGCAGGGGGTCAAGTGGATGCAGCTAGCACAGGACCGGGTTATTGGGAGAGGCCTGCGCAATGCAGTGGTGGGTATAGTCAGGCTGATCATGATGATGATACTTTGGCTACCGTCATGCCAGCAGGGAAATGACCGCTCAATAAAGCCTCATTATATATGTGTATTAATGGACCACATAATGTATCAGTGACAGCTGTAATGGGCTCAGCTTTCAGATCATCATCTCCAGCTGCTGTGGTTTTCTTTCCTTTTTTTTATAAGCTTTTGAGGAAGGCAAAAATTTCAGCTTCCGTACAAGAGTCCAGGAAAATAAAGTTATGGATTTTTGCACTCCTTGTTCAGCACTCAAGAAAGGGTCATTGAGTGTTAAAGAGCAATATTGCAATATTTAGTACGCTGATTCTCTCAGGGCACTCTAGAAATGCAGTTACATCATTATTCGGAGATACTAGCACAGTGTAAGAGGAGCCATAGCACTAGGCATAAAATTCAGTCAGTGGATCAGATTTCGATGCCCTGTCATGATTCACCGTAGGCCCTCTCTCTGTTTTTCCCTTCTCAGCCATAGCACTAGGCATAAAATTCAGTCAGTGGATCGGATTTCGACGCCCTGTCATGATTCGCCGTAGGCCCTCTCTCTTTCTTTCCCCCTCTCCGATGTTGCGTTGTGTGTGTGCCGTGGTTGCCAGTAAAGCTGCAATGACGTCACGTGAGTAAGCTCTATAGACCTTTGCAACGAGGGCCTCCTAGGCATCAACATATTGCACGCTGGGCTGTTGTGTGTGCCTGACGTCAACACGGTGGAGGCGGCAGCGGAAGCAGTTTGCAACAGTCTAGAGAGGAGGCGTTTGGACAACCTCCTCGTCCGATGCAAAAGTCTATAATATGCCTTAAATGTAAAAGAAATGTAGTAGACAAAATTCAGCACTGAAGTAAATATTAAGCTACACCTAGGACGACCTGCTATGGGTGAATGGAAGTGATGCTCCCACCAGAAACATTTCATTAGGGTCATTTAATGTTGCCTTTGAATTTGTTCTATTCTTGCAAAACAAGACAGACCAATGTGTGGAGTTGTGTGTGGAGAAAGGATGACCGTAAACCACAAATCGAGGAAAAAATGCTCTCCACAGTTTAACGACGAACGCAACTCATTTTATCCTAGTTAGGCCAAAATTCACTTGTTGAAATTCGTCTTGTGTTTCGTAAGAGATGCATACCTTCTAAACCGATGAAAGTAGTTGTGCATGCCTTAAAACCCAGCATGGCAGAACTGTGTGGTGTGTGTCTGTCTGCAGACTGCCATTGCCCTGGCCATATCCCAAGAACTGGGCAACAAGGTGCCGTTCTGCCCCATGGTGGGCAGTGAGGTGTATTCATCCGAGGTGAAAAAGACTGAGGTGCTCATGGAGAACTTTAGGCGAGCCATTGGTGAGTACCCTTATTTCATTCCAAGTATTTTTCCATTAAAGTCCTCATTTGTCTTTTCAGGCTTGCGAATCAAGGAAACCAAAGAAGTCTACGAAGGTGAGGTAACTGAGCTGACACCATGTGAAACTGAGAACCCTATGGGTGGTAAGTCGTCTTCCTTGTCTCTGATTCGGATGTGTGCAGCACAGTCTGTCTTGCTAGTACAACAAGTAATTGTGGGAGGGGGTCCTGCAGGCTGCGAGGTTTATTGGGAATGGCTCCTCAATGACTTTCCTGATCCAGACTAGGATTGCCTTTTGTCCAGGCTGTAGTGCCCCCACCATACTTATGTCCCTGCAAGGAAGGCACATTCCAGGAACATAGTGCAGCTGCTGACAGCTGTAAAGCTTGGTGGTGGTGCAGTGGTTAGGGCACTTGACTGCTGTGCCCAGGCATGATGGAGGCGCTTTGCAATCTCAGCACGTTGAAGAACCACAGGTGGTCAAAATTTTCGGAGCCTTCCACTGCGGCATGTCTCATAGCATGACTCGCTTCAGGTTTAATATTGCTGAATTTAAACATGGTTCATTTTGATCAATGGAAGCAAGAGTTCCTAAAGGCATTTATTTCACATTTCTTAAGACTCCGTACATTTTCTGCTGAACATGGGATGTCAGACCTTTATCACAAATGCCTTTCAAAAGCTTTCACCTTCTTTGGACATGTCAGTTAGTGACCCTCACGCTGAAATTGGTAGCTAAGGCAAGAACTAGCATGTGTAGCCCAGGCCATGTGCAGAGCAGATAATGAGGTATCCCGTAGCCCCTGCAGTTCTGTGGATTTGAATTATTGCAAGTTTTCTGGAACGATGCACTCTAACCGAGATCACGAGCTTGAATTGAGTATTGCAGTGGGCCGGAAACAGTTCATCTGTAATGATCATGTGGGTGATATTTTTCAAGGATTATTTTACTGCATATGCACATTGCTTTTTATTAAATGCATTTTATCAACACTTTTGCCATGCAGAAAAATGATTATGGTCCCTCCTCCAGGTTATGGCAAAACAGTGAGCCATGTGATAATTGGTCTAAAGACTGCCAAAGGGACCAAGCAGCTCAAGCTGGACCCCACGATCTACGAGAGCCTGCAGCGAGAAAAGGTGGAGGTGGGTGACGTCATCTACATTGAGGCCAACAGCGGAGCCGTCAAGGTGAATACACTGCTTCTAATGACGCACAGTGGTTCCAACTTTGTTCAGTTGATTTCTAGGAACACATACAAGACAAGTTTTACATATCTGATTCATTTAGATGCTAATGAACATCGCCTTTGTTGACTGTCACATCAGTCATGATGTACATATTGACTGATTTTTGTTCATTTAAATATGTGGTTTTATTTGAATCATTTCAGCTTTGTCATTCAGCCAATGAGGTTATCCAGCAGTAAAGCCTAGGAATGAGCTCAGAGATCTCACTTGAGAATTTCCTCTAGATGGGCACCATACTTATCTAAACTAAGTCAGCCTCAGTTTTAAGCCTACCATGGATGACTGCTGTAATTGTGTGTTGGTATTTTGAATAGCTTGAGTGCACAGTGCCTTTACTGGGTATCTCACTCGGCTTTCCTCGGTGCCACTCAGCCCTGCTACTTGCTCTTTTACCATGCCTGAGAACACATGTAGATTTAAGACCCCAACTAACTTGAATCTGAGGCTACGGTACTATCCTTCATCCAGAGTGGGAAGCCACCCCTTTCGTTGCGCTGATTAAAGTTCTCACTTTTCAGAGGCAAGGAAGGTCCGATGCATATGCCACCGAGTTTGATCTTGAGGTAAGTGGCACATTGCTGACTACTATGTATGGGCTACGCTATGCTTGCTTACTGACAAATCTTTGTCTGCAGTGAGCACTGTAACATGTGTGTAGGATTGTGGAAGCTGTAATTAGTGCTAGCATGGTTTCCTTAGTGCATATGCTAAAGGCATTGTGCTGTAAAACATTTCACTGCATAGCAAAGGTGCACATGCTACTAATGGGATCGCATAGCCTTATTGGTGTTTCACCCAAGGAGGCCCGATGGTGTATGCAGTTGCTGCATTGTTCCCAGTCAGTTGCAACCAGCTCAGTCTCACTAGATTGGCAGGTTTCCATCTACCTTCTCCTTTCAAATGCAGGCGGAGGAGTATGTGCCCCTTCCCAAGGGGGATGTCCACAAGAAGAAGGATGTCATACAGGATGTGACCTTGCACGATCTGGATGTGGCCAATGCTCGGCCCCAGGGTGGCCAGGACATTCTCTCTATGATGGGGCAACTCATCAAGCCTCGCAAGACGGAGATCACGGGTATTGGTCATGCCTTACTACCCTTGAGGCCTCACTGAGCGCGTGAAGCACACAACATAGAATAGGTGCTTGCATCGCATAGTACCATGGTTACATGTAAATAATGCGAGCAGGCAGTTTGTGCTTGGAAGAAAAGGAGAAAAGAAATTATAAAAATTATAATGCGGAATCTTAACTTTAAGAGCAACCATAGTCGAGGATGCGAAAATAAAGGAGACTGCACTTAAATATTAGGAAGAAACGAGTACCTGCGAGCGGTCTATTCATCGTCGCTACTCAGTTCCTTATCACTGTCCCCAAACGTACATCCTCTGCCTTTCTTCTCCCATTAAGAGCCCTCCCACGCTACGCTGCATGTTTTGCCCATAGACCCTGAGTGTGATGGGAGAGTTGCAGTCCTCCTCTCACTCGCACTTTCCTCACAGTTTACCCTGCTTTGCTTTACGGCCCTGAGGTTGCTAAAAAGTTGGTTCCTCCTCCTCATAACTCACGATACTAGTGTTAGAGCTGTTCTGACGAGCAGAAAAAAAAAAATAGTGTTATGCTCATATCTTCGTTTTAAATATAACATGAAGTGCACTCTTAACTATGTAATTTAAAAGAAAAAAGAAAACACTTGTTGTTACAGTTGTGTAAATACAGATAGTGTTATCAGGAGTGGAAATGCTGCTCCATTCTGCTCAATCCTGTTCGAAAATGCAATATTGCTCCAAAACTGGCTGTTTTGATGTTCTGCCATCAAATTTAGCAGAACACTGGAAAAATGTCATTGCACCAATGGCAAAGATATAACGCATCTTGCATTGGGCTTATTACAAATGAAATTTTTGTAAGGGAAGGAAGCATGAAGCATAATAAATATTTGTTCGCAAGTAAATTTAGTATCAGCCACCAGTAATTGGAGATAATTGCGAAAAAAAATGCACTGTTCATGTGACGTAGCACCTCCTCTCAACCTTTTGAATTGCCAGCGGAGAGAAGCGAGGTCAGCAAGCGAAGCAGGTAGTGCAGACTACTGTGAGCCGGAAGGAAATTTGTCAGACTGCAAAAATGGCATAAGCTATTCTAATAGATCTGCTGTGAAAACAAGCAGGTACTTCACCATTGAGCCTTTTTGTCAGTCGGAAGCTTGCCAGGCCTACAGCAGACAAAACCATACGTGAAGCATTATGGGTTGGTACGTCAAAGCTGTCAATCACTAGGAATCATCTCAAGAGTGTTGGAAAGGCATACGGGGTCTATCGCTAAAATATTGAAAATGAGCCTCAGCATTGCTCAAGCAAAGAATGATGAACTATATTAGCAGGAGGCAGTGAAGTAAAAAAAACTGTAGGATGGAAAGCTACCCTTCAGTGCCATCTAGCTATATCCCAATGCTGCTCCAAAATGCCTGAGCCTGCTTCCACCCCTGTACGGATGCACTTGCTGCAGTGGAGTGTGATTGAAATTTTTCTTTAGGACATTGCTTTGAATTAGGGGTGTCATTGCAGACTGGGCTCGTAGCTGTCACTGTTGCTGCAGTTTTACCCAGTGGTTTATGCTACTGACAACAGTTGGTGACACTTGTCGACATAACTTGAAGGAGGATGTTCCTTACTTGTGCATGAAATATTAAATAATAGAAATTGCAAACTGATGGGCGAGCTGGTATGGCATTCTGGAAAAGGCAGCGCACCAGTACAAACACGAGGGGGAAGGGACAAGACACAATGCTGACTAAAAACTGATTGTTTTATTCAGAGTTTAAGTACTACATGCGGCCACCACTGATAAACCGGAAAGGAAAAACCTGGGAAAAACATGACAAACACTGATCATTCACAAGAAAATGAATTTTAGGATGAGACAAAAAACTTGTGTTCGTTCTTTTTTTGTTTGTTTTTGTGATGGTCAGAGTGCTAACGCTTACCGGATCTAACTTCGCAATCTCTAAAGCCTCAATGATACCTTGTGATAGTATCTTTGTGATACGCTACAACTTGATGCTCTTCGACCAGCAGATGGCAAGAACAGTCATGGAAATGAATCCCTGTGTTTCGAACGGCAGTCTGTTGTGAGCAATCTGTCGCTAAGACAACGGCCAATTTGCAGGGTGCAAACTTGTTTTGGTACTTCTTCGTGCAGATGGGGACAGTTTTTGCTTGCTTTTCCAGAGCATTTACACTTGTGCACATACTACAAAATCGCAGTGGAGCCACAAAAATTACATCAACTCCAACTTTTTTCCCTATGCTTTTAACCCGTTTCAAACTATGAGACATGGCATGAAGATACGGAATGACCATCGCGTTTGGTTTGCTCCTAGGAGACGAAGTGCCACATTTCAACTTTTTTAACATTCCCTCATTTGCAGAAGCAAGAATATGAAGAGGGCAACCAGAGGCAATGAGGCTGTTAACCTGGCTCAAAAAACTCTGACCAATCATATGCAAACAAGATTTCTTGAGGGTGTTGTTAAAGCAGGACGCAGCAATGCCTCATATCGCAAGTAGCTGGAACAGTATGGCAATAATGGCTTTCCTCCCCTAGATGTGAAGGACTAGCACAAATATTAGGCAGCGTTCACTGCCATATCAAAAGATGAACGCGAGTTTCTTGTGTCATCCAGAATTCATTTTCTTGGGAATGATGCTGTCATGTTTTCCCCTTGTTTATTTCTTTCTGGTTTATCAGTGGTGGCTACATGTACTTAAACAGAGGGGCTCTGTATAGAACAATCAGTTGTTAGCAGTGTATCGTCCCTTTATTCCTCATGTTTGTGCTAGTGCACTGTATTTTCCTAGAATAGAAAGATATTGCCACTGTTTGGGCAGACTTTTGAATTGTATTTTATTTTGAGCAAGCTGTTATATTAGTTGCCTAATTAAATTAGCACTTTCATGAATTGATCTATGGGGCTTTGAATAATAAAGAAGAAAGTATGCAAGTTTTTTATGTTAGCATGTTGACAAAGGCATGTTGATTTTTAGATGATTTACTCGTAAAAATTCAAGGTAAACTGCAGCATGCATATCTACATGAAAATCCACCTTGGACGTCACTGATTGCCACTGCTCTGCTTCAGTCCACGAGCAGTGATTCGCGATATGGCTACGCCACATTTCAGAGGACTGATCTTTGTGGCTGCACATTGGTATGCCCTCTTGTCCAGGGATGGAAGCGCTGCTCCATTCTGGTCTAAAACGTTTCATTGTATACAACAAATGCGGTCCAAGCGCAGCACGCCGGTGGCATGTTGTGACTTGCTTTGGGGACCACTATAGTTGAAACGATCACAGCACATATTACACTGGGCGTAATAAAAATCGAGTTTTTGTAAACTAGAGAAACATGGGGCATAATAAATATTAGTTTGCCAGTAAAGTGAAGTTTATAATGAGCTACAAGTAATTGAGGGTAATCAGTTCACAAAAACAATTGTGTAAATGTGACACAGCACCTCCTCTCAGCCTTTTGAATCACCGATGGAGAGAGCAGCAAGCCAGTTGGACTCTGAAAACTGTCACGAGTTGTTAAGAAACTTGTCTGGCTAAATACAAGTACAGGAGATTTTTGAATGATTCTGCTATGAAAGCAAACGGGAACATACTTGATCATTGAGCCCCTCTGTTAATAACAAGCAGGTCAAGAATACAAAAGCTTGTATTTGCATTATATTCGGGTAGCGCCACGAAGGTACCGATCACTAGAAAGGAGTTTTGTAAAGCCATAAAGGGCCTGTCACCAACAACTTGAAATTGAGAAAGTCCCAGGGCTGCTCAAATGAAAATGCAGAGTGTCACTGGCAGAAGGAAGTGACGCAAACAAGCTGAAGGAGGAAAGGGCTGTGCTGTCCATCCTCCCTGGAGGCACTGCTGACCAGCGTCCAGGAATTGATCAGCGCTGGCGTAGGATCAGAAAGGATATGCACGAGAGTGGAAAGGTGTTGCTCATTAGTGGTGCTTGAGCACATCAAAGTTGTAGACTCCGACTCCAGGTTTGAATCTGTCAAGTCAGAATAGGCACTTAGCGTTCACCTATAAGTGCAAAAGTTGTCATTTCGTTTGCTGTTAGTCTGTTCCAAAGAGAGCTCTTTAATATTGCCAATTGCTAAACTTCCCATAGGGCCCATGTTTCAAAAAATGGTGGTCTTGATTGTTCAAATTCAGGCGTATATAATGATAGTGATGGTACTTGCAGTCATCAAGGCAAACTGTGTCTAAGTTGCAAACTTTCCCATTGCTGATAAATGCACAATCACCTGGAAAATTCTTAAACAACAGCCGTAGAGCTAATTAGATAGGAAAGAAGAAAGAAAAAAATACAGAAGGCAGTGGCAGCAATATGCTTCTAGTTGACACATCCATAACCACCTGAAAACTGCATATTAAAACTAGTCACTTTTTGAAGCGGAGTTTCCCAACTGGTATGATCGAAAAGCTCTGGTTACAGATTGTCAGGCCAGCTGTGTTATTTTAAACATCTCTGCATGTTTCGGCCATTTGTCTCGTCAGAGATGCGTGCTTAACTAGCAAAGCATTTTTTGGAAAAAAAAAAAAGGAATGAATTTTGTTTTTTTTTACAATACCTTACAGGCCTCCAGGGAGGCAGTGTGTAAGGGGAGTACAGAAGAAATATTCATACATAAAGAGTGCCTAAAGAAGCAGCAAAATCCGCAGCAATGAACAGTGTTAAATACAAAAATATATTAAGCAATCATTGCAAATATAACAACCACGCAAAAGAAAAAACGCAACATGAACAAAATAATTAAATAAAAAACATAATAAAAAGTAGCCTGGCAGAAAAACATGCATATCTTTCAGATGGGGGAATAGAACAGTAACAACATAGCAACCACATGTGATAAGACGGGGAAAAATAAAGTAAAACAAAGTCATGACTTCCTGATACAGATGGGAACGTCCTAAGTACAATTGTCGATAAATTGTTTGAATAGATGATCATTGAAAATTTCACGATTGTGCTGAGAGGCGATGTGGTTTGGAAGGTCATTCCACAGGCGTATTAACACGTGGAAACGCTGAAAAGTTAAAGGCATGAGTACTGCCATAAATGTGTGTAAAACTGTAGTTAGTGTGGGATCTGGTTGACGAATAAGAGGGTTGTTACCAGTGCTATAACGGTGAATGAGTAGCATGGATTAATTTGTGAAATAGAGATAGAAAGGCAATATCTCGACACAGTCTTAACGGCGGGAGCGAAAGTTCCAGCTTTATTTATGTTACGCTTGAATGATAACTATAATTTCGTGTAATGAAACGACTGGCCCTGTTTTGGATTGATTCTATTATATCGACTAAGTATTTCAGATGGGGAGACCAAATGGAAGAGACGTATTCTAGTTGAGATCTAACAAATGTTAAATAGGCTTGTTTACGCACATTAGAAGGAGCGCTATGTAAGTTGCGGTGCAGGAAGCCTAATGACCGGGAAGCATTAGCTGAAATGGTAATTATGTGATCCCCGAATTGGGATTTATTATGGCAAATTACGGTTATTAAAGGCCCCAGTAACATGTTGACTGCTTCTCATTGAAGGTGGTGGTTGAATGAGAGTATATTTTACTCGTTGCAGACAAGCTGCGCAAGGAGATCAACAAGGTGGTGAACAAGTACATTGACCAGGGCATAGCCGAGCTGGTGCCTGGCGTGCTCTTTGTAGATGAAGTGCACATGCTCGACATTGAGTGCTTCACATACCTCCACCGGGCCCTGGAGTCCTCCATAGCACCCATCGTCATATTTGCCACCAACCGTGGGCGTTGCACAATCCGGTAAGTGGCCACCAAAAGCTGACAGTGGGCACATTTGGCAACCTCTAGGATAGTCTCCAACTTTATGCAAGGGTGTTGATGCTGCCGGTTTTAGAAACTAGAAGCTAAGTTGTGTTTACTTTGCTTTGCAGGGCCCATACAAGATTCCTCAAAGTATTTTGGTGTTTAAATAAGCGGCAATGACAGGTCCTTGAAAACCCTTGAATTTGGGGTCTGATTTTCAAGGCCCCTAAAAGTACTATACTTGATTTTTTTTTAACCCTTGAAAGTCCCTGAAAAATTATGTTCCAATCACAATTTATGCTAAAGGAAGCTCGCAAAACTCGTGCAGAAAATTGTTAATTTTTTCGGCACATATATTTCCACTCGGTGCTTAACACTTTCCTGTTCGCCCCCACAGGGGGCACCTGTTAAAGCAGGTGTTTGCGTGTTCTGTGCGACACCACAGACCCCGAGCATCCACGCTTAGCTGTGCGTGGCATCGCCGTGTCTGGGGAAAAGGGGATCCTGGTGGTTGAGCTGATGCTGAGTGTTCGGACCTTTAAGGCCCCTCGGCGGAGGCAACACACCACTTTGGCCCCAGTTTCACGTAGACGGCACCTCCGGGCTGAGCCACCCGGGGGAGATCGGCAGTCGCCTTTTTCTGTCCTCCCCTGCTTCTTTTACTTTCCTATCTCCTTTCTTAAAACTGTCCTCCTTTCTTCTTGATTTTTTCCTTCTTCCTTGCGGCGAGGGTTAACCTCGTGGGCCAAAACTACCCTGAGTTCTGCCATATATGGTTATAGTCACGGTGCACGGCTGTCGTAGGCATGGCTCATATTGAAGTTCTTGTCTCGTTCCCTAGTTGGGCTCCGTGGAAGCAGCTCTTGCTGCGCCACTACCCTCAAGGCAGGCCACGTGGCCTTCAGGGTCTGCGGGCCCCAAGACCTCTGCCCACGGGGCGAGGTCAAATGAAAATGTCCACATGCAGCATGCACCCACGTCCACCGTCTCTGACGACACAATTAACACAACCCAAGGCAGCTCTTTGCCGTTGCAAAGACGGCGAAACTCCTTGGATCGCACAAAAAAGATAAGGCTCGAATCACAGGGCCTGAATTAACCTAATTTTTCCTTTTTTATTCAGAAAATGGAATTCCTAATTCATTGGAATTGCAGAGGAAGGTTAAATAATTTACCCGGCATTAAAGACATTTTAGCGTCGTTTTCCTCTGTAGCCCTGTACTTGCAGGAAACAAACTAAGGCCCGAAGCATACTAGTGTACTGAAAAAATACAATGTCTTCCGCCACGACCGAGAGCAGACAAACAGGCTCTCACGAGGAGTAGCTATAATCGTGCAAAAAGGCATCGCAGCTCGTGAAGTCAAATTGAAAATCAGATTTGAAGCTGTAGCAGCCACCCTCCTCACATATAAGACCATTACAGTATGCACTATATACTTACCACCACATCTCAAAATAACTTTGCAAGAATTAGAAGACCTCTTAAGCCAACTACCAGAACCATACCTGGTAGTTGGAGATTTTAACACGCATTCTCATTTTTGGGGTAGTGAAAAAACGGACAGCAGAGGTGAAATTTTGGAGGAGCTCATACTATCTAATAACGTTTGTTTGCTGAATTCCGGTAAACCTACATACTGCTCTGCATCATCCGGGAAAATGAGCGTTTTAGGCCTTTCATTCTGTTCATCTGTTTTTACCGATTTTACATGGAATGTTTTAGATAACCCGTACGTGAGTGATCACTTACCAGTTTTTATTAATTTATTATCATCACCAGCTGTCATCCTAACGAAACCACAACGTTGGAAGCTGCATTTGGCAGATTGGGGAACTTTTAAAGAAAAAGCTAATTTGCATGAAATATATTCAGAGGATCTTGGCATTGATGAACTGAACAAGAAGTTCACAAATTGTATTCTCGCTGCAGAAGAAGCCACCATCCCTCAATCTTCTGGAATAGTATGGTGCAACCACAAAGTCTGGTATTCTTAATAATGTAGGGAAGCAAAAAAGAAACAAAATAAAGCGTGGGGAACTTTCAGGAGGTACCCAACTTACAACAACCTAATACATTTCAAGAAAGCAAAGGCAAAAGCACGATACATCCGGCGAAATGCAGAGAAAAACTCATGGAAAAGTTATATATTGTCTATAAATAGCTTAACTAGTCGAAAAAAATGTGGGGGCAGGTGCAGAAGCTAAATGGCAGCTTCTCACCATTTACATTTCCTCTTTTAACAGCACCAGGTACGCAAACAACCCTACAGGAACAAGCAAACATATTAGGCGAACACTTTGCAGCAGTTTCTAGTTCTTCCCAGTACACGCGGTCATTTCTAAAACGCAAAAACATGGCTGAAAAATACAGCCAAATTACTGTCCCGGAAAACAAGCTGCCCCAGGGCCCGACAGAATACATTATGAAATGCTGGCCCATCTTTCCGATCCTGCTGTACATGCACTTTTAAAATTCTTTAACAAAATATTCATGTCAGGAAAACTACCAGAAGCTTGGAAAACAGCTGTTATAGTCCCATTTCTCAAACCCGTAAAGCCGCCAAACTCCCCTAATAGCTATCGGCCTATAGCCCTCACGACTTGCCTTACTAAATCTTTCGAAAATGTTTTGAACATTCGGTTAACCTTTATTTTAGAATCAGGTAAACTTGTAAACATTCATCAGTGTGGTTTTAAAAAAGCGTGCTCAACGACAGACCATCTTCTTAGACTTGAAAATGCTGTCCGAGAAGCATTTATACACAAACAACACTGTCTGGCCGTCTTCTTTGACATGGAAAAAGCATGTGACACAACCTGAAGATTTGGCATTTTACGTGACCTAGCAGATCTAGGTATTCGAGGCCAGATATTAAACTGTCTAAATGATTTTCTATCAAACCGTTCATTTAAAGTACGCCTAGGCTCAACCCTTTCGAGGAGCTTTATTCAAGAGAATGGAGTTCCCCAAAGGTGCATTTTAAGTACTACTTTGTTTGTTGTAAAGCTTTAAATAACCAGAGAAATCCCGAAATCCATTATGTACTCGCTTTATGTTGATGATCTGCAGATTGCATGTACTTCGTCTAACATAACCACGTGTGAATGGCAAGTACAACTAACCATAAATAGACTAGCCACATGGGCAGATAAAAATGGGTTCCAATTCTCTCCACAGAAATCGATAGCTGTTCTGTTCACCCTGAAACGAGGCTTGCATACTGCCCCAGCCCTACACTTAAAGAAAACCGCACTACCGTTAAAAAAATGAATATAAATTTCTGGGAATTATTTTTGATAAAAAGTTGACATTTTTATCCCACATAAATGCCCTCAAAAAGAAAGCTTCTCAATCATTAAACATACTTAAAGTATTGTCAAGAAACCACTGGGGGTCCGACAGGACATGCCTTCTACATAATACGCTCTACCCTAGATTATTGAAGTATTGTGTATGGTTCAGTGAGACCATCGTATCTCAAACGCTTGGATCCAGTACACAACATGGGATTGCGCCTCTCAACTGGCGCATATAGGACATCTTCAATAAAAAGCCTTTATGTTGAAACAAATGAACCACCCCTTAAAGACAGGAGAACAATGCTTACATGTGCATATGTACTGAAAATAAGATCCTTACCGAAACACCTATGTCGCCTGATAGTCACGAGCTGCCCATCTAGAACCCTCTTCAACAGCAAACCCCAAGCAATCAAACCACTAATCCTCCGTTTTGAACAGGCATGCCAGGAATTAAACATAATGGATTCACTTCCAAATATTGACCGGAAACCAAGCCCACTGCCACCCTGGTACCATTTTCCCTCTGTGTGCAACTTCACATTAACCCACTTTCAAAAGAAACAAACACCGCACGAGCACATAGTACAAGGGTTTTTGGCACTAAATGAAAAATACAAAGATTATACAGAATTCTATGCAGATGGTTCTAAGATGGCGCATTACACTGGAAGCACTGTAATACAAGGTAAATGGGAGAGTGTAGTATGGTTGCCTGAGTGTTCATCGGTTTTCACAGCTGAGTGTCATACCATTTCTGTGGCTGTAGAAGAAGTATTACAGAAAAGTATTGGAAACAGCATCATTTATACAGATTCTCTGAGCGTAATCGCAGCACTGCATCACAGAAATGCTACAGAACCCATAACATAATAGCTGCAGAAACACAGGGGCAGTCCATTAAGTTTTGCTGGTTATCAAGCCTTGTTGGATTCCGCGGCAACGAGAGAGCTGATACATGTGCCGCAGCACCCTGTAATGATGAAGTACAACTAGTCAGCATGCCACATAGCGATGTTATGAAGCTCATAAAGAGAAAACTGAGATTTAAATGGCAGGTTTCATGGAACAGAGAAATAAACAATAAATTACACTTTGTTAAACCAGTCATTAAAGAATGGGCATCATGCAGTCACCAAGAACATTTTGTTGAAGTCATTTTATGTCGGCTTCGCATCGGGCACACGCACCTAACATATGGCTTCATTCTTAAAAAAGAAGACAAACCTTTATGTGAAGGGTGTGGAGGTGAACTAGCAACAAATCACATTCTACTCTCATGCACTAAACTAGAGAAATTAAGACAGAAATATTTTGCACCGTTTTACGCTCCCTTTTCATCCCATACTGCTTTTGGGAGAAGATGCAATTGTTGAAATTTCTCACATTTTCGGGTTCCTAAAATAAGCAATGATCCTTTACAAGCTATAACAATTTAAAAATGAATTAATACATCCAAAAAGTAAAGACAAACAACCTTGTTCTTGGCGCATGATAGCCTTAGTCGCTTATGTGCCAAAAACCCCAACATACAACACACAACAGACAAACACAAACTTTCCTGTCCGCGGAACAAGTAGAGGTTTTTGAGTGGTGTCATAATTTTTTTTTCTTTTTTACAAAAACTTGCTTGGTACAGGAGTGTATGGTAGCAAATTGTAGAGAAGGAAATTCTCTTCACAATGGTATTAGTGACAATTAACATCTTTATTGCATAGGTAATGAAAAAGAAATTATCGGAAAAATTTGAAGCTGAAATAAAAAAGTTCACAAAAAACAGCAAAATCTCTTCACACAAATAAAACATAAAAAAAAAAATTTAAATACAGTCGCACCCGGATATATCGAACTCGAAGGGGATCGCGAAATAGTTCGATATATCGATAATTCGATATACAGAAATCGGCTTATGACAGCACTACGATGCGAAAAAACGATACCGTATTTGTCGCGTAATCAACCCACTCACATAATGAACCCATCCTCCAATTTTGCACCCGAGAATTTGAAAAAAACAAAAAAATGCGTTAAGGCCAGCTCGCTCACATGCAAGCGACTGAGCGATCTCAGCGACGAGCGGCAGCGACAGAGCGAAAATTTTCAAACTTGTTGGAACTGCGTCCCTCTCACCGCTCGAGCCACCGCGGCAGCTCAAAACAAGGTTTCTGTGTCGCCATGGCGGCAGAAATCGCGAGCATTTTCGCTTGCATGTCGATGGCGCGCGTCAGTCCGTTTCGGTCGTCTCATCCACAGCTAATTGGCAGCGTGCCAAGATGCTGCGTAGCGATAACGTCGGGGCGCGTTTATCTTTTGATAGCTCCTGCGGCGGCGGGGAGCAGGCTTGGTAGAGTGCCCGTGATGGCTTTATTGCACAAGCCTGGTTCGATTTATCACGCCGCGCTTGGGGCGGGCGTCATGATCGCAGCAGCTGACCGCGTGCTTTCGCTGATTCATACATGCAAGGATAAACGATAAAAAAGAAAAAAAACCGCCTCTTCTTAACGTCCTCAGCCGCCATATCTTACGCTACGCCGCGCGTACAGCACAACGATAAAAAAAATGACTCTTGCCAAAAAAAAAAAGAGAGAGAGAGAGAGAGAGAGAGCTGCCACTTTTAACATCCGCAGGCGCCATAGCCATGGTAGAAGAACAAATGGTAGCGTAACTCCCATAGAAGCCTGCGTGCCGACTCTGAGCGAGGCTTTAGTTTCCCGGCGCCCCCTGCGAACTGTGAGGCAAAACAAACACGTGACGTTGCTTGTGACGTCACAGTGACATACTTTTGGCGGGGAATTTGATTGTCTTTTTACTTATGAACGAAAAACAAGGCCAACAACGACGGAGGCAGAACGATTCTCAGATAAGGCAGAAAAATGGACACCGTAACTGTTCAGCCAACTTTACTTGACATGGATTTCTACTGTCAAGTTTTTACGTTAACTGAAATGTTACGGCATCTTTAACCACCTTATCATAGCATCGTTCTGCCTCCGTCGTCATTAGCCTAGTCTTTCTTCGCGCGTCATGTAAACGCAATCTGGGGCTTATTTCTTCGGGCACGTTTGTGAACAAAGGCCTTCAAGTGAATTCGGCAAGCACATGGATAGAATCACATGGCTTGAGGCATTTCACTAAGAGCATAAATGAGTGAATCTGTGCTGCATAGAAATCCAGGCTTTATTAATTCACGATTACTTACATAGACGCTTCACGACAATGAAATCTTTTAAGTGTAGGAAAGCGACCAGCGCTCATTCGTCACGGTCTTCATGAAATCCTCGTGATAACAAAATGACCTGAGCGTAGGTCTCCAAACGAGACGCGGTGAGATTATAAAAGGGTAAAAGATCTTGCTAAAAAACTAAGCACATATCAGTGTCAAAGATCAAAAAACAAACGAACGGAATAACTAACGCTAGCGCTAGAACGCCAACCTTGGCGTTCTAGCGCTAGCGTTGCTAGTATTTAGAAGTATTTAGTATTTTGGGATTGCTAGTATTTAGAAGTTAATGCGTCTGAGTAGTGAAAATATCTACGATATAGCTTCGCTCCAATAAATCTCGCCCTGTTCACGATTTCATTATTTTACTCGCGCTTCGTTTGCCACTGAGAGGAGTCAATGTGAGGTTACAAATTTACAATTTAAGTATTTAACATGTTCATGAGAAAGATCCCATTTAAAATAGGAACATCACTGTGATAACAGCTAAAGCACGTTCAGTGAACGTTGGTGCGGTAATACAACACAGTAAGCAAAACACGCAGCAAAGGGAGCGGAACGGAAGGCTTTGAGCAATGCGACACGCGTCTTAGGGGCAATAAAATCTCACCTTCACCGTTCAATTAAAACATGCAGCGATATGCCGCTCATGCAGATGTGTATCCGTAAAACAAGCCACCACTTTTGCGACGTGCCTGAGAGGCCGAGCCGAGCCGCCGAGCTGTGACGCAGCATTGTCCCATCGTCCAGAAATGCGCACATGTAGCAACAATCAGTTTCTCATCGTGCACACACAGTCTTCGCCTTGCTGTAAAGCTCTACCACAACCAGCAGAATGAAATACTGACTGTTTGGTACAGATAACCCACTCTGTACGCAGCATGCAACGATGAACGTTGAACCGGGGCAGATGACGCACCCATTCCGCGGATGAAAAAAGCTTTGGTCTGAGCCATTTCTGAGCTTTGGGCAACTACGTAGCGGATAATAAATGGCCGAGAGAGGCCGTTAGAAACAAGTGAAAATATTATTATAAATGTGACACGTGTTTTCTTACTCAAGAAACAAAAACTGCATTCATTCCTGAGCGCGAATATTATGTTTACTTTCTAGTTCTTTGGAGTTCTGGCAGATCTTATTTTCTGTGCGCTAGTACCCTCCCAGTAGAACCCCGCTGATACGTTTTTCATGGGACCGTAAAAAAAAAACGTAAGAGCCGGGAAATAGGACAAATTGAAAAATGACAGTAGTGGGCAACTGAATGCATTTATTGCCATGTTATCACTTGAAGAAGTCATGCAGCGTTGTCTGTCGCATCTTTTCACGTCCGGTGAGCACAACTCGCTTCTCCAAAAGTTGCAGTGCCATGTGGCTCTCGCGATCGTCGCGAACGTACCTTCCGAGAAGGTCCAATGCCGCCACAGCCGATGTAAACGTCGGTTCCGGCTGCGGCGCATCCTCCTCCTCCTCTTCCTCTTCGTCGCCACTGTTGTGCGCGTCTACACACTCGGCCACGATCTGGTCGATAGTCATCATCTCGGAGGTGGCAACGGCATCATCCACAGACACGTAATCGTTGTACACGATCCCGTTCGCGCCAACCGCTTCCATGGCCGTGTCCAGTTCGCAGTCCTCGGGTGTTCCGGGGTTGTCCACGGTTCCTGGTTCTGCTGCGCTGTCTGCGTCGCCGAAGCACTTCGCAAAGCAATTCCTGACCGTTGTGGCGGTGACAGCACTCCATGCCGTGGCCAGATAGTGCATGGCATCCAGGATCGCAATGCCAGTTGGCTGTTGCTCGCGGTCCACAGAGGCCAGGGATCGCTTCACGATGCATTTCCTGTAAAAATGCTTCACGTTTTTGATGATGCCAGCATCTAAGGGTTGAAGGTGGCTGGTCGTGTTGGCCGGAAGGTAAACCACCTTGATGTTCCGCAGCGACTTAGTGTCCTTAGGATGCGCGGAGCAGTTATCTAAAAAAAGAATGACTTTTCTGTCCTGACAGCCCATATTCGAGTCCATGTACGCGAGGAACTCGTCAAAAATTGCGCACGTCATCCAAGCTTTGCTGTTGTTCTTGTAGGGGCAGGGCAGGTAACGTATATTCTTTAGGCAACGTGGGTTTCGAAATTTGCCGATGACCCACGGCTTCATCATCTCGGAGCCATCCGAGTTGCAACACAACAAAACGGTGAGATGGTGTTTGCTGCATTTTCCGCCGTGGCAAGCCTCGCCTTTCAAGCTAAGCGTCTTCGAGGGCTGTACTTTGAAAAAGAGGCCCGCTTCATCGGCATTAATAATGCGCGCCACGGTCTCTTTCCAGCTGCCTACAGTAGCCACGTCCACGCTTGCGGCCTCCCCATTCACGATTTGGTAGCAAATTCCGTGCCTTCGTTTAAATCGGTCGATCCAGCCGTTTGACGCACTGAAATCGACGATCCCGAGCTTATCTGCTATCTCCAGTGCTTTTTCGTGCAAAATGGTGCCATCAAAATTAACACCTGCAGCTCTGGCTTGCTTGAACCATTTCTACACCGCCTCGTCAAGCTGCACGTGCTCCGCACCGCGGGCTTGCTTGCTTTTGATATCAAAGGACCGGGCATTCGCTTCGATCTCGTTTCTTTTCGAAACAATAGAGTTGAGGGTGGATGGCGTAAGTCCCAGTTCCTTAGCGATGCACACCCGCTTCCGCGTTGGGTTTGCATCCACAGTGCGGAGAATATTCAGTTTATCCTCCAAGGATAGCGCTTTGCGCTTTCTTGATGCCATCTTGCTGTATTTACGTGCTGAACGGTTGGCACGTGCCAGGTGGGCGATTGAGTGCGCTGGACACGTGTGCACACGACCGCGGAACGAATTCACAGCCGGAAAATACACGCGGAAAGAGTCCTAAGCTCGGCAATCGTGAAGTCAGTTGCACACACACCAACCGCACAAAGGATGGAGCATGGAGTAATGAAAGACAGCAAGACGCAAAAAAAAAAAGCGCAACTACTGCTGCTGATGATGATGACGCAGCCTGCCCAAGCGTCACTAGTGCCCTCTGTAGACACGCCAGCAACGCTAGGCCAAGCCAGGCCAAGTCAATTCGCCGAAAAAGTAAACATGGCCGTCGCTGCTTGTTTTTCGGGTTGGCTTGGGGTGCGAGTTCACAACGTATCATGCGGGAACGTGTCCCAAGCTACGACGTAACAGCGGGGTTTCTAATACATGGAAGTGTATGAGAGTCATGCTGGGACTCGACCACAAGGACGTAGCAGCCGGGAAAACGCAGCACCCGGGAACGCAACAGCGGGGTTCTACTGTAATTTGCCTCGCAGTTAGCAGGAGCCCTCATCATCGAGTTGATGCCGCTGGCAGTAGGCAGCTGCACGCGTTTTCTTCCAAGTTGCGCGACCAGTTGTACATAGACCTTGCCATAGCCACGTCAGCCGCCGCGCAGCCGCGCGCAGAGGGTTCGCAACACACGCTATAGAGAAAGCGTTCGACGTCTGTATGAAAAGGAGCTGAGCTGGCTTGGCGCATGCTGTGGGGGTGCTGAAGGAGAGAGATACCTCGGCAAAAGAATGGGCACACCCATGCACATGGCTTGCAAACGTCATGTGTTGGCGCGCGGGAAAGGACGACTGCAGGTGCGCGCGCCTTTGGGGAATGGGCGCGGCGCTGCCCGGACCAGCCGTCGCCGAACTGTCCCCTCTCATTCATTCCGCGCATGGCTTGAAAATGTCACGCGGCAAACGGCCATGGGTGATGCGATCGTCTTTGGGGAAGTCGCACTTTCCAGTGGTGGTGCAGAGTTCGATATATTGAAGTACCGGTGAAATTGAGTTCGATATATGACGCAACTTTCCTATACTTTTACATGGGATTCTCAAGGGGATATTCCGTGAGTTCGATATAACCAAAATTCGATATAACCAAAATTCGATATATCCGGGTTCGATACAACCGGGTTCGACTGTATATGTTTTTTAGAAAAAGGACTGAGGTAACAATGCTGCAAATTCTAGCTTTCTATGTACAGTCTTCAAGTGGTGCAGCGCAACGGCACGAAGCCTAGACAAGAGAATGGGACAGACAGGTGCTTCGTGCCGTTGCACTGCACCACTTGAAGATGTCAGACCAACTAGCCCTCCAGTTCATGTTCTAAGTACAGTTACTCAAGTTAGGAAAGAAAACATTAGACCATATGAGTGACATGACTATCGTGTCACCGCGCGAAACAGTTCCTTGTTGCCGTGAAACAGGGGTTTGCTGCACGTGTCTCACAGAAAACACTTTTTTGTTCCACCTTGCTTTCTTCATAGCACAATTTGCAGTTCTCGTACTTCTTCATTTTTGGGGGGCTTGTGCTGCAGCCCCTGTGGTTGACCATGAAGTGGAAACAGATGGCAAACATCGGGGTCTGCAGGTTGTGGCTCACCAAATCCAACAGTTGCTCGGCCAATTTTTTATTATTTTTTGTTTTCATCTCTTCTAGAGTGACATTTTTTTTTTATTTATTGATACTGCGATCTTTTACAAGACCTTCGCAGGGTGGGCACACATTATGGAAGTACATCAATGCTGGAAACAACACAACGATCTTAAATATGAACAACACAATTGCAAAAGTACAAACGAAACACAGCAATGTTATGGACATCTCGCCAAGATCAGTCTTTTTCGCCGTAGGAAGGTTTTTCCAAAATATGCATCCACGCCTATCTCCTTGATAATTTCTGTGGTGAAGAATAGCAAAAAGAAAATGATGGCTCTGGAGTAGCGCCGTGCGGTGCTGCGGCGTGCAATTCTGAAGTTGACCTCTGGCTGTATTCTAGGAGAAAACAGGACTCTCTGCGCTGCTGGCGGCAAGTAGTCCCGCCCGAATGATGTTGACACCCTGCAGATAACAGTTGTGAACTTAACACTGATTTCTACCCATCAGCGCGCAGCAAAAGCGGAACTTTTCGAAAGAGAAAACGAAGCTTACCGGGGCATGGCCGTTGACGTTCCTGGTCGGTTTGACGCAGTTTCGCTGCCGTTGCTGAAGTCTGAAGAGCTGAATTCGTCTTCCGAGTCATCACTGTTGCTGGTAGCATTCACAGATGAGCACTCAGATGCGTCAGTATCCGTGGAAACGGGCCGCTTCCGAGCAGCAGCAGCGCGCAACGTCAACGCCATTTTGCAAGCAAGGAGCACCGGTTATGTCACTCCTAAACTATAAGAACGGGCGCGACGTGGCAAAAAACATAAAAGCGAAAGCGAAATTGAAAAAAGGGTTGTTCTATTACCCACTGGATGCCGCCACTTGTCAAGGAGCCCTTCAATAGCGGGCTATCGATGGGAATAGGCGCGGACAGGAAAGTGTTAAGCGGGGACATGGGTCTTAAAGTTACTTTTACAATTTTTGACCAAATTTGATAAAACATATTTTGATTCAGTGTGTTGCACTTATTTCAAATATGTAACTATTTTTCCATTGGCCATTTAGTTCAGGAGATAATGAAATTAATTTCTCATAATTTTCAGAAACGATGAAAAAGTAACCGTACTACAAAAAATTCACATGGACATTTTCTAGGTACTAAAATGTGTAACGATTACAATGTTAAAAGCACTTTTTTGATATAGCGAATATTAGCGATGTTATAGCAGTTCAAAGTTTTTCAATTTTGCTCTAACTCAGGCAGAAGGGCTCCCACATTTGGAACAGTGAACTTTGAACTGCTATAACATCGCTAATATTTGCTATATCAAAAAAGTTCTCCTAAAATTGTATTCATTATGCTTTCTAGTACCTAGCAGAGTGCCTGTGTGAATTTTTTATAGTGCGGTTATTTTTTCATTGTTTCCGTAAATTATGAACAATTTCATTTATCTTTTGAGCTGTTAGGCCAATTAGAAAAAATAGTTACATATTTAAAATCAGAATACCTGGTTTTATCACGTTTGGACAAAAATTAGGAAAAATTAGCCATGTCCCCCCTTAAAAAAAAATTCTTGGAATTTTCACAAGTTTGGCATATGTGCGTTATTGCTTGGCCACAATTAGGTGGTGTAATTGCCTGTGGGCATGCACTGCAATTGTGGGCAGAGAGGGCTGGAACTCTTGAGGGGGGGGGGGTCCAAAATGGTTTATAGGCATGGCGGTGCATAAAGGACAATCTATTTATCTTCACTCAGTGCATTAAAATAGCACAGCAGAGGAGGAATTCACTTTTCCTGGCGTTCCTGGACATTGCCAAAACTTGCGACAGTGTGGGCCGAGCCATTCTTTGGAGCCTCCTACAGATTGTTGGCCTCGAGGATTCCTGCATTGAGCTACTGCAGGAGCTCTACTCTGATTTAGGAGCATGCATTGAGCGGGATGATCAGAGGATCGGTTTTCTGAGGTACCTAGGGGGCTACGACAGGGGTGTCCACTGTTGCCTTCACTGTTCATGTTGTATGTCGCGAAAGTTACGAGACAGCTGGAGGCATCTGAGTATGGTTGTCGCCTTAAACATCTGGTGGCCGGGAGGAAAATCAAGCTGCATATACCAGTGCTGGTGTATGCCGATGACTTTGTGGTAATAGCAGGGATGCCAGAGAAGTTGCAGAGGTGCTGAGCATCTGTGCTGCGGGGATGAGTTCGCTTCATTTGAAGTTTAGCTTCTCAAAATGCGTAGTGATGGCATGGGGCAACGGAGATGTACAGAGCAGACACAAGTGGGAACTACAGGGACATCAGATAGAGAGAGTGGAGTCCACAAAATACCTCGGTGTCCAGTTGTCAGCCGGGGTAAACTACCTTGGACAACATGAAAGGGAAATGCGGGGGAAAAACGGCACGTTACAAGGGTGTCTTGGGCCATCGGGCGCTCTGAGTATACAACCGCTACGAAATGACCAGAGCCCTGTGGAAGATTGGGGCGGTGCCGGCTCTGACGTATGCTGATGCAATTTTGTGTATCTCCGCCGACTCACAGGAGTTTCTCGAGTGACAGCAGAGCGTAGTCAGCCGGGTGGCCTTAGGAGTGCCCAAGCACACTACAGTGGAGGGAATCCAGGGGGAAGCTGGATGGTCTTCATTCATAGCGCGGCAGCTAAGGCAAGTTATGAGGACCGACTGATACGATTCTCGGAGAACAACCTGTCACATCAGATACTAGTTCACTTGGTATGCACTGGGATTTCGACTACGTGGACTAGGTGGACAGGAAAGTTGCAGAAAAGGTACCGCCAGCCAGCGGCATGCCTCTCGGAGGTGCCTGCGGTAAGCCATAAAAAAAAAAAAAAGCAAACTGAGAGTAAAAGAAGCGGAGACGATTGAGTGGGTGCTCAAGGCCAAGGCGAAGCCATCGCTGGTGTTGTACAGCACACAAAAGACAGGGATCGGCCCAGAGCCACGGTATGACAACTTCATGGGGAGCACGCTACTGGCGGAAACTTGGTATGGAGCTCTGAGCATGGGGCAGTGGAGAGCGAAGTTCATGAGTGAGTGCCTACTGGACTGCACAGAGGCCTCTGTGGAGTGGAGGAGGAGACTGTAGAGCACGTGATTCTGCAATGTAGTGCAATTACCCCTGTCCCTGGCACAGCGTCACTACCCTTCGTGCTTGGCTTCTCAGGCACCATAAGTACAGCGACGACGGAAGGCGAGCCGAACTCATCCGGAAATGTGAATGAAGTGGAATTTTCTGGGTCTTTGTGGAGTGCACAAAAAGGCGGCTGGAGTTCTGGTGGATGCGAGGAGCAGCAAGATCAGTGAAACGCACAGAGTCATCAGGAAGTGCGGGAAGTCAGGCTGAACAGAATGTGAAGTGCGTTTTGACTACTCGAAGGCTGCGGGGGGGGGGGGGGGGGGGGGGGGGAAGACCTGCTTTGAGATCTTTTTTGTCAGATCCCTTTGTGTGATCACCCATTAAAAAGGGTATGGCCTCATTGCCATTGCCATTCCAAAAAGTACAGTCATATCGCCATCACCAGCCATGTGGAGAAGTATAAATATCTAGGCATATAGCTAAATGAAGGCAAATACTATCTGGAAGAACAAGAAAGAACCATCAAAGACAAATAAAAAAGGAATTCAGATATTATGAAACACAAGGCGCTTTGGAACTATAATACGAGTAGGTGAAAGGAATTACGGTACCAGGTCTCACTTTTGGGAATGTGGTTCTGTGCATGAAATTGGAAGTACGATCAAGCCTTGAAATCAGTCAGAGACGGGTGGGCAGGATAGCTCTGTGGGCCCATGGAAACACTCCGAATGAGGGTGTTCAGGGAAACAAGGGCTGGTCGTCATAGGAGGCGGGAGAGGCAATTGGCAAACTAAAGTATGATCAGAGACTGTCCGGAAAGAAAAATATACAAGTACTTATATATGAAAAGCATAAATGCACAGTGGGCAAACTTAACCAGAAAGCCAAGGTTTAAGTACATACAGGCGACTGACTGGACTCAGCAAAATAATAACGTGGAAAGGGAGGTAAAAGAGACAGAATGTTGTGGGAGGCAAGAATGCAAGAAAAATCGGCGCTGAGTGTGTATAGAAAGTGAAAGCAGGACATAAGGTGGGAAAACTTATTTGATAACTTGCGAGGCAGCTCACTGCTATTCGGAGCTAGAACAGGAGTCCTGCGAACGAAAACCTACAGGGCAAAATTTGAGGAAGTAGATATATGATGCGTGGTTTGTGGAGTTGAAATAGAGACTACTGAACATATAGTGCTAAGGTGCACAAAACTCGCCAACCACCCCAGATGGAAAAGTGACAGATCTGGAGATGGCGCTGAGATTTTCTGGGGAAGATGAACAGTTAGACGAGAAACAAGCTAGTGTAATGAAGGGGCGGTTGGGAAATTGAAAGATTAGGGCAAGGGAGTGGGGAATTAGCGAAACCACAGGCTGATTCCTAAGGAAGGAGGAATAGGGGGATTATAGGCTAGACAGCGCAAGGTGCCGCCCAATACATAGGGTACGCCCAGCAGATTCCATCCATCCATTCATCTGGCATATTGCTGTTTACATACCATGTGCGTTGGCGTTCGACTTGACACGACGATTTTGCATAGACAAACTTTCAGATAAATCTCTGCATGTGAATGCAGCAGTTCCTCGATGCAAATCAAGAATGCCTGGTGTTATGTTTGGGGCGTCGGAGCCCCGTGAGCGAGGAACCTCTCGATTCGGTTGCTGGGTAGACACTACTTTATTGTGCTTTGGGAGAGAGGGGAAGAGACGGAAAGAGAGAAGCGCGAGTGTCTGTAAAGAAGGCATTGCTTCTCGTGCCCTCGTCGCGCACATGGTCCCAGGACGGTCCAGTTCCGAGGCAATGCACGGCTCGGGTTACGTCCGCGCGTTGTCGTCGGCGCAGACAGGGGGGGACCCCCGCTGGTCTCTCCGAAGCGGCCGGCTGCAGGTGCAAGGAGGCATTACAACTGGAGCGGCCGTGCATCCGTTTGCTAGGAGGCGGTGTGGCAGTGGGTCGGTTCGCATACACAACACCCCTTCCTCCTTAGATTAGGTCACCGTATCAGTTGGGTGGACGACGTTCATGTTGAGGCCTTGGCAGAGCTTTATATTGCCTGCATTCACTTTGTTGGTCTTCACAGGGTTGCGTAGCGCAGTCATTTTGTCGGGCCTCAGCTTCTCCGTGTTCGGAGTGGGGCGCTGTAGCCAGATCATCAGCAGGCGAAACTTCTGCTTTTGGTGAAGCGATCATGTAAGGAGCCGGCAGTGTGGACTGTTGTTCGCTTGCTGCTGGTTCGTTGGTCTGATCGTTCAGTGGTGGATCTTCCGTTGAGTAGGATTCAGCACCTGGCTTTATGTGATCAAGGTGCCGACGAACCGTTCCGGTTTTGGGCTTGATCAGCCAAGATCGATGCCCTAGTCTTTTTTGTACGGTGCCTTCTATCCAAGCAGGGCTTCCTGCGAAGTTGCGGAAGAAGACCGATTTTCTGGCGGCCACTCGCCTCGTAACGCTCTTGTCCGAGGTCTTTTCAGCAGTCGTGACTGAATACGTGTGAGTGCCGTCAAGAGCTCTAGTCCGAACATAAGTGAGTCTGGTGTTCTGCCCGTTGTTGCCGAAACAGTTGTGTGCTGCTTGAGCAGAAACCGAGCCAGCCTGCACGCGAATGTTCCAGACTGATTCTTGGGCAATGCCTGCTTTGTTTCGTACACAAATCTCTCTGCTTGCCCTTTCGTGGCCGGATGATAGGGAGCGCTTGTAATGTGCGCTACACCGTTCTTCTTTAGGAAATCTTCTATTTCCGTGGAAACGAAGGACGGGCCATTATCCGTTACCAGCCTTTCGAGAATGCCGAAGGTCGCGAACAGGTTGCGCAGTTCCTCGGTCAGAGTCGGTGACTGTATGTTGTGCATGTAGCGCACTTCGAGCCACTTGCTGTACGCGTCTACAACAATGAGCAGCATCCTTCCCTCCACGGGGCCAGCAAAGTCGGCGTGGACCGTGCGCCATGGAGCAGTCGCGCGCTTCCAATCAGGAGGTGGAGCTTTAGGCGGCGTTCTTTGATGCTGGAAGCAAGTTGCACAATTTTCACTAGCCGCTCTATGTCGTTGTCGACACCGAGCCACCAAAAGCATCCTCGAGCGCACACTTTCATGGCTACTACGCCCTTGTGACCTGCATGTGCCAAATCCAGTACGTCTATTCTCGCTTCTGCCAGAACAACCAATCTGGTACCTCGAATAAGGCAACCTTGCTGTAGCGAGAGTTCAGGTCCCAGCCTTGCGAACGCAGAAAATTCCTGCCCGGGCAATCTTTGCAGATCTCCGCTTGACACAGCTCTCATTACGCGGGACAGCAATGGATCCTCCCGGCTCAGTTCTGCGAGTGTATTTAGAGACAGTTTTATGCTCAGCGTGGAAGCCAGCATGAGCACATCTGCAGGAGGGTGCGGCTCATCTACTTGAGCGGGCAGCGGCAGCCTGCTAAGTGCGTCAGCATTTTGGTGCAGGCGTCCAGGCCTGTACACCAAATCATAATCGTACGTGGCCAACTTCAGACACCATCGGGTCATCCTAGGCGAGAGTATCAGCGGTAACTGTTTCTTTTCTCCCATGATGCCGAAGAGCGGTTGGTGATCTGTTAATACGGTCACGTGCCGGCCAGCGATGTACTGGTGAAAATGGCTCACACCGAAAACTACTTTGAGACCTTCCTTGTCTAGTTGGGAGTAGTTTTTTTCTGCGGCTCCCAAAGTTCAAGATGCGAACGCAATTGGGGCTTCTCTGCCGAACGCATCTTTCTGGGCTAGAATCGCGCCAACGCCATATGGTGATGCATCCACTGACAAAAGTAGAGGCTTTGTCTCGTTGTAATGCGCAAGCACTGTGGAAGAGCGAATCTAACGCTTGGGCTTGTCAAAAGCAATCTGGTGCCTTTTCTCCTACGTCCAGGGTGTGTTTTTCTCCAGAAGCTTGTACAGCTCTGCGGCAACCGTAGCTCTGTTTTCTAAAAACCGCTTATAAAATGCCAAAAGCCCTAGGAAAGCCTGCAGAGAAGTCTTGTCAGTCGGCTTTGGAGCCTGAAGGATAGCCTGGACCTTTTCCTCAGTTATATGAACGCCTTGCGCGTCAATTTCATGTCCGGGAAATTCGGCTGACTTGATGCCGAAGCGGCATTTTTCTTGCTTGAGGCATAGGCTTGTCTCGCTTAGCTTCGATAGGACTTCGTCTAGATATTGCTCATGCTCTCTAGCGTCCTTCCTACTGACAATAATGTCGTCAAGGTAAACACTCACCCCAGGAATTCCTGCCAGTGTTATCTCCATCATACGCTGGAAGATGGCTGGCGCAGCGGATATTCCGAAAGGAAGTCGTTTCACTCGGAACAGTCCTTTGGTAGTGTTGACGGTGAGCACTGCGGCCGTCTCGTCATCGACCTTGAGCTGCTGATAAGCTTGGTAGAGGTCGAGCGTCGAGAAGATGGTTCCACCACGCAACTTTGCGAATACCTCCGCGATTGTCGGTAACGGGTACGCCGTCTTCTTGACCACTGCGTTAACTGTGCTCCTGTAGTCGCCGCAAACATGAAATGTTCCGTTCTTTTTGCACACCCACACTAAAGGTGTGGCCATTTCGGCATGTTGCGTTGGTTCCAGAATGCCTTATTGTTGAAAATGGTCGAGCTCTTCCTCCATTGGCTCTTGATAAGCAAGGGGCACTGAACGCGCCTTACAGAACTTGAGCATTGCGCCTTGCTCCAAATCCAAATCCGTCGATGTCTTACTTGAACACATCAGGATGGCGTGCGAGAACCTCTTGCAGCTCTGGTGTTAGCTCAGTGACCTGTATAATTCCGTGCAATTGCATGTGTAGCGCGGAAAACCAGTCACGTCCAAGCAAATTGCAGCCACTTCCTTTCATTACCAGCAAAGGTAGCACATAGTCTTTCAATTTAAATCGCACACGAACTTGTGCCGATCCAAGAGTGCGAAGTTCGTTCCTCTCCCGACCAAGCGCGCAAATCAAGGGGTTCCCTTGTTAGCTTTGGGGCATTTGTTGGCCATCATCATCATCATCATCATCAGCCTGATTATACCCACTGCAGGGCGAAGGCCTCTCCCATATTTGGCCATGTTTGGTGGTAAATAGCCTCGCTGATTAAGGAACATGCGGCGCCCGTATCGACTTCAAATTTTAGCGGCCTTCCCTCGACTTTCACATAACTGGGAATTTGGGGCAGGGTTTTTGCTCACTCACTGCATGAAGTTCGTAGCACGGATCGCTGTGCGAAGTGTTGTTGCTCGTAGACTGAGCGTTCACACTGTGCATTCCTGGCCTGGTGTTAGGCTTGGGTTTCCTTAGCTTCTTTCTTGCGGGAGATGCAAGCTTTCTCGATGTGGCCTTTTTTTGAGCAAAAACGGCATTGTGCAGTGCTGAACCTGCAGGTGTGAGCCTTGTGCCAGCCGTCACATCGATAACAGCATTGTTGCTGCGGTGAATTCTTGTGGTCAAGTTTTGTGCACTTCTGCGGAGCTCGTCGCTCCCTTGAGTCCTCGCTGCTGCCTCGACGCACTTTCTGCTAACATGGCCAGGTCAAAAGCACGCTGAAACGTCAAGTCTTTCTCCGCGAACAGTCTCTGTTGGAGGTGCTCGTTGCGGATGCCACAGACGAATCTGTCGCGAAGCATGACGTCTTTGGGCAGCATGGTGGGATTCGTTAGAGCAGTTGTGTCTCCTGCAGTCGATGTTGCAGACGTTGTCGTCAGTACTCCGAAGTTGCAGTCGGCTGTCAAACTTCTGAGGGCTGCGACGTAGTTGCTGATCGACTCTTCAGGCAGTTGGTCACGTCGCTGGAAGACGTACCGGCTGTAGCTCAGATGGTCTAGGGTCGAAGTGCTTTTGGAGAAGTGCGACTAAGTCTTGATAGCCGACTTCTCCCGGAGTCTTCGGCGCAACCAGCGCGCAGGCAGTCTCGAAAGTCTCGGTTCCGCAAAGCGTCAGGAGGAGTGCGCGCTTCTTCACTTCGTTGGAGACGTCGTTTGCAACGAAGTAGAAAAATAGGCGCTGCACCCACGAAGACCAATTTTTGCCGTTAAATGGCTCGATGGCGCCGTGCATCGCTCCTGTAGCCATGGCCTGACTTTCAACTGTGTCAGCTCTAAATCCAACTTCTCGTCGCCAGTGTTATGTTTGGGGCGTTGGAGCCCCGTGAGCTAGGAACCTTTCGATTCGGTTGCTGGGTAGAGACTACTTTATTGTGCTTTGGGAGAGAGGGGAAGAGAAGGAAAGAGAGAAGCGCGAGCGCCTGTAAAGAAGGCATTGCTTCTCGTGCCCTGGTCGCGCACATGGTCCCAGGATGGTCCAGTTCCGAGGCAATGCACGGCTCGGGTTATGTCCGCGCGTCATCGTTGGCGCAGGCAGGGGGACCCCCGTTGGTCTCTCCGAAGCGGCTGGCTGCAGGTGCAAGGAGGCATAGCAACTGGAGCGGCCGTGCGTCCGTTTGCTAGGAGGCGGTGTGGCAGTGGGTCGGTTAGCATACACAACACCTGGAAAGTATAATTTCAAAGCGCGTGGCAGAGCCACGTCGACTACAAGGACTGGGTGGCTCCGGATGCAATGAATCGACACCGAGTGAAATGCAAGCCATGTGGGAAATCCTTAGATCTAGTTTCCATGGGAGAGGGTGCATTTAAAAATAATATGAAGAGTGGGAAGCACAGTGCAAGTATGTAGAGAGCAGCGGCAGCTTCGGTGCGCGAATGTTTTACTGCAAGCATGAACGTGCGACCCGTCACTACCTTGTCGCGGTCATGTGACGTCGACAGCGCTTGCAAGGTCAACGAACTGGTGACAAATGCGGAAATTTTGTGGACGCTGAAGTTAGTCTCATCCCACGTCTCCTACAGATCGTCATCCACAACAGGCGAGCTTTTCAAACGCATGTTTCCTTGATAGTGAGGTCGATAAAGGCTTTTCATGCAGTGGAAAGAAATTTGGTTATGTGTTTGTCACGGCCTTTGACCCTTTGAAACTTGTGTCATACTTTTGAGCAAGTCTGCAAACAAGTGCCTGCAAGAGAAACCAATGGATGTACACATAGATATTGGGACTCGCGAAAAAAGGTGGTCACGAGATACTACACATCTGTGTTTATGGGGTATTCAACTGCAGACGACGTCCGAGAGAAACTGCTGAGTGCACTAGAACCTTTGGCACTGGCAAAGATCCTTCAAATCTCAATGAATGGACCTAATGTGAACCCCAAGTCCTTCAAAATGTTGCAATGCCACCTACTGGAAAACTACGAAGTCCAGTGTGATGACTTGTGCATTTGTGGCTCCAGACAATCCACAGTGCCTACAAAGCAGGCATCGCAGCGCACAATTGGGGCTTTGACACCTTTTTGTCTAGTCTATGTGCACTGTTCGAGAATGCCCCAGCTAGGAGACAGGATTTTTCAACAGTCATTGGGCAGGCAAAGTTTCTCTTAAAATATGTTGTGCATCACTGGGTTTAAAATGTGCCTGTCATTGAAAGAGCTGTGGAACCTTGGAACGATGTGCGGAAATACAGTCGAACCCGGATATATCGAACTCAAAGGGGATCTTGAAATAGTTCGATATATCGATAATTTGATATACAGAAATCAGCTTGAGACGCCACTTGCGATCGTGAAAAATGATACGGTATTTGTCGCTTAGTCAACCCACTCGCATAATGAACCCACCCCTCATTTTTGCCCCCGAGAATTTGTTAAAGAAAAAAAAAAGCGTTCGGTGGCGCGTTTTGACCGTTGCCTCGACAGCTCATTTATTGCAGCATGCCAAGATGCTGCGCAGAGATAACACCATTACATGTTTATCTTTTAACTACACTTTTCATAGATCCTGCGGTGGCAGGGAGCGAACTTGGCAGAGTGCCCGCGTGATGGCTTGATTGCACAAGCCTGGTTCAATTTATCGTGCCGCGCTGCTTGGGGTGGGGCAGGCATAGTCCACTGCTACAAAATCATTGGCAACGTGATAGCTGCAAATGCCGTTTGGAGCAAACAATGCTAAAAGCCGGTGGCATGACCGCAGCCGACCACATGCTTTCGTTGATTCATAGATGCAAGTATGCACGACTCGCAAAATAAAAAATACTACCGCTTCTTAACGTCCGCAGCCGCCATAGCTTACGCAGCGCCACACATTCAGGCCGCCAAGAACAACTCTCGCAAAAGAAAAACAAGAAAATTGCCGCTTCTTAACCTCCACAGCCGCTATCGCATACGTTCAGCCCGATGGCAAGAATAAACGACTCTCAAAAAAAAAAAAAAAAGAAATAGATCTGCCGTTTTTATTTAGCGTCCGCGGCCGCCGTAGCTTACACGCGTTCATGAATGCAACAACTTTTTTGCCTAGGGTATGGATACGACACGAGACGCTCATCTCACGCCAGCCACCATGAGAGCATTCACAACACACACTAGAGAAGCGTCTGCCACGGGCTGAGCTGGCTTGTCCACGCATGCGTAGTGCGTGCTGCTGTGGAGACAGGGGAAAGAGAGAGGAAGGGGAGAGATAAAGCTCAGCAGAAGAGCGGGCACACCCTTGTGCTTCGCTATATCGCGTTTTTCCCCTTTCCCGAACAACACGGCTGCATTGGTTCCCTCTTGTTTCTTCACACGGCACGAGACACTCATCTCACGACACGAGACGCTCATCTCACGCCAGCCGCCACGAGAGCGTTCACAACACACACTAGAGAAGCGTCTGCCACGGGCTGAGCTGGCTTGTCCGCGCAAGCGTAGTGCGTGCTGCTGCGGAGACCGGAGACGACACGAGACGCTCATCTCACGCCAGCCGCCACGAGAGCTTTCACAACACACACTAGAGAAGCGTCTGCCACGGGCTGAGCTGGCTTGTCCACGCATGCGTAGTGCGTGCTGCTGTGGAGACGGGGGAAAGAGAGAGGAAGGGGAGAGATAAAGCTCAGCAGAAGAGTGGGCACACCCTTGCGCTTCGCTCTATCCCATTTTTCTCCTTTCCCGAACACCACGGCTGCATTGGTTCCCTCTCGTTCCTTCACACACATGACTTGTAAACGTCACGTGCTAGCGCGGCAGCGATCACCACAGATGCGCGCGCACCTTTGGGGAAAGGGCGCGGCGTTGCCCTATACCAGCCGTCGCCGAGCTGTGTCCTTTCATTCCCTCCGCGCGTGGCTTGAAAATGTCACGCGGCAAACGGCCGAGGTGATGCGATCGTCTTTAGGGGAGGCGCACCGTCCAATGTGTGGTGCGGAGTTCGATATATCGAAAGACCAGTGAATTTAAGTTCGATATATGACGCAGCTTTCCTATACTTTTACATGGGATTTTTAAGGGGATATTTCGCGAGTTCGATATAACCAAAATTCGAAATATCCGGGTTCGACTGTATGTAAAATCTGCAAGGAAGAAGCAAGTGAGGCTGCCAAAGTGTGTGTCTTTTCAGAACATTGTTGAATTCAGCCGGGACACATTAGTAGTGGCAAGGCTGAACTTTTCTCATAGTGTCGCTACCATACTAAAGCCTTTCTTCACAGAGTACCAAACAGATAAGCCCATGTTGTTTCTTCTGGCAACAGACATAGAAACAATCGTCACGAAGTCGATGCCAAAGTTTATAAAGTGTTCAATATTTTCTTCAGCTACAGGGATTACTGCCTTGCTGCATATTGATGTACAGAACCCGAAAAATTGTGCACCACTGGAAAAAGTGGACCTTAGTTACACAGTCGAAATAGATTGTGAAGAAGTGCAAAGCAAATCCAAAAGATATATTTCAGTGTAGATGGAATGCAAGCAGTCCCTAGTCGCAGTGACGAAGGAAGTTCTTGAGAAGAGCTCCTTGAGGTTCCAAGCAGTTAGAGGTCTTTGCTCACTTTACCCTTGGCAAATGTCATCATCATCATCAGCCTGACTATACCCATCGCAGGGCGAAGGCCTCTCCCATATTTCTCCACTTAACCCGGTTCTGTGCTAGCTTCATCCACTTAACCCCTGCGAACTTCTTAACCTCATCCGCCCACCTAACTTTCTGCCGCCCCCTGCTACTCTTTCCTTCCCTTGGAATCCAGTTTGTTACCCTAAGCGACCATCGGCTATCCTCTCTTCGCACTACATGTCCTGCCCATGCCCATTTCTTCTTCTTAATTTCCACTAGAATGCAAATTGGCAAATGTGCTGCAGGCCTAACGAGTGGCTGGCAGGCCTCAAGAAAGTTTTGGAAACCCTCATAGCAGCAGGGAGATCAACAGACCAGCAGCGAGACACGGTACTTGCAGAGTACACTAATCTGTTGCAAGAACAGAAACATCAACTGCGACTGTTTGAGAAAGCTACCAGTCTAGACACATTTTTTAGTGAGCTTTGGCAGTTCAGGGCTTATGCAGAACTTTTGAAAGTTGTAAGATTATTGCTTGTGTTGAGCCGTTGCCGAGCAACGGTTGAGAGAGGCTTCAGTGCCAACCGACAGATCTGCATTGAGAACTTGAAAGGTTGGTCTTACATCTCGCAACGCATTGTGTGCGATGCAGTGGAAAAAGCTAGTGGTATTTTAAATATTGTCATCATAAAGGATTTGCAGGAGGCTGTGTTAGCTGCAAGACATCATTATAGGGCTTGCTTGGAAGCCCAGAAGAGGCAGGAACAAGAACGTTCTAAGCAGCTGAAAAAGCGCTGTGCTGAGGACCAGCTTAATAGGCTCAACCAAAAAAGGAGGATCCTCGAAGTAGCAATCAGTGGCTTGACTGCATCAGCAGATGACTATACTGAAAAGGCGGAAACGGCTAAGGACCTCACCTACATAATAAAATCAAACTCATTGAGAAAAGCTGCCAAGGCTAAGACCAAAGAATTGTTAACAAGAGATTGAGACAAAGCTTCAGGAAGTCACTTGAACTTTGCTTGATACGCCTTGGCCATCGAGTGCAATAAATGTGAGGGCTATATCAAAATAACAGCTTGAGGGGCAAGTTGATGCTGCATAGTACCCAGAAATGTGGCGCAACAAACACACAATCACATGCGAAGAGACACAACACATGCGCACACTACCAACTGTAATATGGATCTGAACACACACTTCCTCTTCACCACTCCACCTCTTCTACACCCAAGTACATCTTCTCATCATCCTCTTCTTTGCCTAGGAGATACAGTTGAACTTGGATAAATCGAACCCGGATAATTCGAATTTTGGTTATATTGAACTCACGGAATGTGCCTTTAAGTTCGCTTCCTCCCACCGCAGGATCTGTGAACAGTATAGTCAAAAAATAAACATGTCGTTACGTTATCGCTGCGCAGCATCTTGGCACGCTGCCAATAAATGAGCTGTGGATGCAAGGTCGAAACGAAGGGATGCGCCACTTTTTTTTTTTTTTTTTTTTTTTCCTTTCAAATTCTCGGGAGCAAATATGGGGAGGGAGTTCGTTATGCGAGTGGGTTGACTACGCGACAAATACCGTATCATTTTTCACGGTCGCAAGTGGCGTCTCAAGTTGATTTCTGTATATCGAATTATCGATATATTGAACTATTTCGCGATCCCCTTAGAGTTCGATATATCCGGGTTTAACTGTAGTAGCACTTTCTTCCCCGCAGAACATAAACATCGTCCAAGCATGACAGTCACCAATTCTACACTCACATACATCTCCAGACACCTCTTCTTTGCCCAGCAGCTAATACCACAATCGTCCCAGTGTACCACAACCATCATCCAAGCTGGACAGTCACAAAGTCCACCACATAGTCACACACTAGCAAACAACCACCACACATGTGCAGTAAGACATGTGCAGTAAGACATGTCCATCCAAAACACATCACTTGTGAAGTCCCTATGTAATGAAAAAACTGTAACCTGCCCAGCATGTCTGCAAAGCAACGGAGTACATGAGAATGAGCAGTACATGTACTTGAGGGAAAGAAGGATCAATAAACAAACATGGCCACAATACAGGTGTCTAAGAATAACAGCTTCAGGGCCAATAATAAACTCAATTCTTTCTATTACTCAAAAAGATTCCTCAATAAAAGTAAATTCTTTCCTACTTAAACTCAGCTAGGCTTCACTAACACGTATGTCTTTCTTCTGTATCCAGAATGCCTCTAAAATTTCGCGCGCCATCTTATCCCGACTTTCCCTAAAATATTAAGCCTGCTAAACAATGGTTCACACTTGCACTTCTGACAGTGCAGGGGTAAATTTGACCCCTTCCCATTTTCTATGGACTTCTCATGTTCCCTTATTCTATCGTTGATACATCTTTCAGTCTGCCCTATATATATATATATATATATATATATATATATATATAGGGCAGACTGAAAGATGTGTGTGACTATGTGGTGGACTTTGTGACTGTCCAGCTTGGATGATGGTTGTGGTACACTGGGACGATTGTGGTATTAGCTGCTGGGCAAAGAAGAGGTGTGTGGAGATGTATGTGAGTAGAATTGGTGACTGTCATGCTTGGACGATGTTCATGTTCTGCGGGGACGAAACTGCTACTACAGTCGAACCCGGATATATCGAATCTTGGTTATATCGAACTCACGGAATATCCCCTTGAAAATCCCATGTAAAAGTATAGGAAAGCCGCGTCATATATCGAACTCAATTTCACCGGTCGTTCGATATATCGAACTCCGCACCACGCACTGGAAAGTGTACCTTCCCCAAAGACAATCGCATCACGCTTGGCCGTGATGCGATTGATGCGTGATGAAAAAAAAAGCGGCAGGCTTTTTTTTTTTTTTTTTTTTGGCGGGAGCCGTTTATCTTTGCATGTATGAATCAACGGAAGCACGCGGTCTGCTGCTGTGATCATGACGCCCGCCCCAAGCGCGGCGTGATAAATCGAACTAGGCTTGTGCAATCAAGCCATCACGGGCACTCTGCCAAGTCGCTCCCCGCCACCGGAGGAGCTATAAAAAGATAAACGCGCCCTGACGTTATCGCTGCGCAGCATCTTGGCACGCTGCCAAGAAATGAGCTGTGGATGCGACGACCGAAACGGAGTGACGCGCGCCATCCACATGCAAGCGAAAACGCTCGCGATTTCTGCCGCGGCGACACAGAAACCTTGTATTGAGCTGTCGCGGTGGCTCAAGCGGCCAGAGGGACGCAGTTCCAACAAGTTTGAAATTTTTCGCTCTGTCGCTGCCGCTCGTCGCTGAGATCGCTCAATCGCTTGCATGTGAGCGAGCTGGTCTTAACACATTTTTTTTTTCAAATTCTCGGGTGAAAAAGTGGAGGGTGGGTTCATTATGCGAGTGGATTGATTACGCGACACATGCGGTATTGTTTTTTGGCATCGTAAGTGCCGTCACAAGCCGATTTTTTTTTATCGAATTATCGATATATCGAACTATTTCACGATCCCCTTCGAGTTCGATATATCCGGGTTCGACTGTATCTCCTTGGCAAAGAAGAGGATGATGAGAAGATGTACTTGGGTGTAGAAGAGGAGGAGTGGTGAAGAGGAAGTGTATGTTCAGATCCATATTACAGTTGGTAGTGTGCGCCTGTATTGTGTCTCTTTGCATGTGATTGTGTGTGTTTGTTGCGCCACATTGCTGGATACTGTGATGGCTATATTTTCTTCAAAATGATGTGTCTCAAAATTAATAGAGCTGCATTGTAGGTCCTTGAAGAACCTCCAGAAGGGCATTGAAAGTCCTTGAATATCCTGTATTTTTTTTCTCTGTAGCCTGTATGAACCCTGTGATAGTACTAATTTTGCACAGTGTTGTTTTGGCATACATATGTTTTCTGTGCAGTTTGGGTGCTGTTCTTTACCTGTGGAGCATTGAAGGTGGTGTTGTTTGTTTCTCGTGGAAAATCCAGCCTTGCTGCTTATTTATTTTCTTACTTTATGAACATATTGCATTGCATGTCTTGCATTTCAGGGGAACGGAAGATGTCATTTCTCCTCACGGAATTCCTCTGGACTTGCTGGACAGATTGCTGATTGTCAGAACAATGCCGTACACACGAGAGGAAATGGTTCAGGTGGGGCTTTTGACTCCTTTTTTGCGGCGTTGGGCTTGACTGATGTGTTTCTCTGTCTCGCAGATTCTCAGAATAAGGGCGCAGACAGAAGGTATTGAAATCGACGAGGAATCTCTACAGGAACTTGGTGAAATAGGCACACGTACCACACTCAGGTATGCCTGCCAATCTCTGCGTGGAGACTTGCATGACTGGGACGGCCATGGATTATCTGGCCTCTGTCTCAGTTCTGCCTTTAACAGTTTTCGAGCCTTTTTGCCATTGAAAGCCCATGTGTACTGAAATTTGGGATTAAGCAATGGTCCGCATGACGTACAAAGTGCATTGCGAAGTGTACTAGAACCGGCGAGGAAATGCGGCATACGCCTGCACTTTGGGCAATACTTGAGCATGAGGGCAATTCATGAATCTGACTCGCGGCTTTGGTGAGACTTTGGTGAGACTGCCAGGCCTGACTGGCGGGGTCAGGCCTGGCAGAAGACGCACCGCTGCGAGCTCCGCATACAACCGATCGGCTCCACTGCTCGCCTATTCTCTCCTCGTGCCTTGCGCTCCTCGAGCCACCCTCCACATTCTCCTCTTCTTCTTTCTTTTCTCCAAACGTGATTTTGTTCTTCTTTCTTGTAGAGGATCCCATCGCACATACAGAAGGATGAGAAGTTCTCAGCGAACAGTCTGGATACTGCAAAATTGATATCTTCCAGGTGATCGATCAGTTTTGAGGTCTGCATCAATTCATTGCCGGGCCTTTAAATCAGAGGAACTGATGATGCCAAGAAAACTGGCATCTTCGTCCGTACTGTCATCGGCCAACTACACGGGTGCTCAAGACAGTGTGTCCGCATCTTCATGTTTACATGTTTATGTTCAGATTTATATACAATGGAGTAATCAAATTCCTGCATACGGAGGCTCTACCCTGCAAGGCGTCCTGATGGGTCTCGGAGACTAGCCAGCCAATACAAAGCATGATGGTCTGTCACAGCTTTAAATTCGCAGCCGTAGAGGTAAGGTCGAAATTACATTGTTGCCCAAATGACGGTAAGACACTCCTTTCCAGAAGTTGAATAGTTTGATTCTGCCTGAAAAAGGGTGCAGCTGGCATCGATCACTTTTATTGCGATAGCAATACTGCACCAGGTTTCGAGCTGTCGTGTGTCCCCGGCGGATGTCACACTTGACCTTGAACAGCCGAGCAGGTGGTGCGCCATTGCCTAGCAACCGCTTTAGCTGAGCTCTGCCAGATGGCGGCACCGTCTGCACGCTGCTGCGCTGAACAGATGGTTCGCCGCTGCTTCGGCCTCGCCGTGTTTGCTTTGCTATGCAGGCTGCTAAAGAGAGGCGTCAGCGACAAGCTGCGGCAAGGAAGCGACAACGTGCGCAAGAGACAGTGGAAGAACGTGAAGAATGTCTTGCTAAACGTCGTGCACAAGATGAAGCTCGGCGATTGCGTTCTAGCTCTCCGAGTGCTTCCACCTAATCAGCTACTGATGAACACATGACTGCTCAGGAACGCCGCAATGCCACCAAGCAAAGACAGTGCGCTGAAGAATCACCGGAAGAACAGTCGCAACCATTGTGTGTCATGTGTTACTCTATAACCAAACTATCAAACCAAGCAAGCTACGCCTTAAGCGAACACACAAGCGTAGCCATGCCGCCATTGCTAACGCAATTTACCAGGCTTAACCAGAGCTAAGCCACTGCCAATTTTTTCCTCGCCTTGCTGGTGCTGGACAAGAACAGCACCTAGACCGACGTTTCTGACTGTGTGAATTTCGGTGGCAGCATCCTCATCGAAGTGTGCTAGAACAGGGGGGTTGTGCAGCCGTTGGCACAGCTCGGTGAATGCCTCCTGCTGCTCGACAGACAAGACATACAGGACCTCATCACATGTCAGACACCGTTCCGCAGTCTTGTCAAAATCAGCAATGAAACGGTGATAGTACATGCACAGACCCAAGAAACATCTGACTGCTTTCTTCGTGGTAGGAATGGGAAAGTTGGCGACAGCATCTGTTTTGTCAGGATCAGGCCAGATACCATCAGCACTAACCACTTGACCGAGAAATTCTAGCTGCTGATATCCAAAGTGGCATTTTTCTTGCTTGAGTGTCAAATCAGTCGAGCAGAGAGCATCCAATACTGTTCGCAGCCATGTAAGATGTTAGTCAAACGTTTCTGAGAACACGATGACATTTTCTAAATAAACCAAACAGGTTTGCTATTTCAGGCCAGCAAGTACAGTGTCCATCATTCGCTGGAACATCGCAGGCACTGAACACAGACCGAAATACAGTATTTTAAATTCATATAAGCCATCGGGCATGACAGAGGCAGTCTTCTTCCAATCGTGCTCATCAACTTTATCTGCCAATAACCACTTTTTAAATTGATGGAGGAAAAGAACTTGGCATTGCGAAGTCGGTCGAGCGAATTGTCGGTACGCGGCACAGGATATGCCTTCTTTGTGATGTCATTCAGTTTCCTGTAGTCAACGCAAAAGCGCAGCGTGCCATCCTTTTTTCTAACCAGCACCACTGGTGACGATCACGGACTTTTGGCTGAATAACGCCATCGTTAAGTATTTCCTGGACATGTGTTCGGATTGCCTCACATTTTTGTCAAAATGTGGTATGGCTCTTGTCCAATAGGATGGGCATCATCAGATGTTAGGTGCGATGCTTGGTAATATAAGATTGCCAAACTTTCAATGATGAGGTAAAGCATGGGGCGTACTCCAGCAGTAAGGCACGCAGGTCACGCTGTTGGCAGGCTGAAAGGTCACTGCTAATATTGATATGGTCAAGAACACCCGGAGCATCAATAATGTCAAACGCAAAGTATTTGGAAACTTCGTTTAACAGTTTGGCAAGCGCAATGGCAGTAGAGTGTTAGAGGTGCAGAGATTCAATCGTGAAGTTCGGGACCAGAAGCTCAGAGTGACTATTGTAGAGGATAATTAAGCTTCGAGCTGCACAGCTGCCCTGGGAAAATAAAAGCGAATGGTTGCCTTCGGCAACTATTGGCCCGTCACGTAGCCAGTCACACACAATACTCACAAACACGCTGGAGCGGGGAAGTACCGAAACACACGGCTGAAACTCGGTCATATGTACATTGGCCGTTAGTGGGGCTTGGCAGCCGCTTTCTCCATTTAGAAAGAGACCGTTCGCTGTCGGAGATCGATGATGGCGCTATATTCCCGCAGGAAATCCACACCGAGAATTGAATCACGGGAACATTCCTGGAGAATGACGAAGCTGACAACAATCGTTTACGTACGAGTCTGGATTGTAGCCGTGCACTGTCCAATGGTAGTACCGCATTTTCCGGTGTATAAGATGCGACTTTTTTTTTTTTTTTTTCAAAAATTTTGCTAGTACATCTTATATGTGCTTTTTTTTTGTTTTGTTTTAATTGCCAGAAGATGGTGACATCCGCGCTTCTTGTCCGCTCACACTGCAAAGGTAAGCCAGGACAAGCCGACTCACTTTTCCACAATCGCCATTTGCAGCTTTGTTACTGCGTGTGTTTTTGACTTCCTGCATGTACTGCGCGTGTCTCTGCTACAGCATGCCATCGAAATCGCGCAAGAGCTACACAGCGAAGTTCTAGTTATGCGCTGTCGCATACACTGTCGAACATGGGACGCCGTTTCGAAGTCACTGAAAAAATGATTTGCACGTGGCGGCAGTCGTCTAGCAAGCTACAGGCAATGACAAGCGGGAAAAGGGCAGACTGTGGAAAGAAGGCGCGATGGCCTGAACTTGAAGACCGGCTCCTCGAGTGGGCTCTTGAACACGAGCTGTAGGTAGGGCATTGTCGACCGTGCAGTTTGCACTTAAAAGCCCACGCACTGGCCAATGAAATGGGTGCTACTGGCTTTGTTGGCGGGCCTTCATGGTGGTACAGATTTATGCGCCACAAAGCATTGTCAGTCAGAACGCGAACGACGATGTGCCAACAGCTACCAGACGACTTCACAGAAAAAGTGGGGAAGTTTCAAGAAATCGTGAAGAGGGAAGTTGACAACAATAACATCACTGACAGCCACATTGTTAACATGGATGAAGTGCCTTTAATGTTCGATATTCCTATGTCAGAGTGTCCCGCAGAAAAGCGGTAAGACAGTGACAATCAGAACCACTGGGCATGAAAAGTCGCACTTAACTGTTGTACTTGCAGGCTCTGCCGGCGATGATCATTTTCAAAAGAAAAACAATGCCAAAAGAAAGCTTTCCGCCTGGTGTTGTTGTCGTAACTGATGAAAGGGCTTGATGGACGAAGAGATGATGGGAGTCTGACTTAAGAAATGCTTTTCTAAGCGCACGGATGGATTTTTTCGTGCCCTAAAGGGCCCTTTGGTCATGGACAGCATGCGGGTGCACTTGACAGATCGAACCCTTAAACGGATCAAGGCGAAGAACTGCACCCCTGCAATAATACCCAGTGGCATGACCAAGATTCTGCAGCCTGTGGATATTTTTGTGAACCGCAGCTTTAAAGCTGTTTTGCAGCACATTTGGGAAGCGTGGATGACTGAGGGTGAACATAGCTACACCGCAACTGGACGCATGAGGCACGCTTCGTTTAGTGAAGTTGTGAAGTGGGTCCAGGAGGCCTTTCAGTTACAGTAGGAACGATAATTGCAGGCTTGCGCAAGGCTGGCCTGCTAACTTCTTCGGCGCCTGAGCGAGACGACGATCAGGGCAGTGATTCTGAGTGCGAAGAAGTTGCTCCAGCAATGCTGCCACCAGAAATCGGCAAACTTTTTGATAGTGCCTCCGAAGATGAAACCTTTGAAGGCTTTGAGTGAAATCATCTTTTCTAGCGCTTCTTTAACACAAAAGGGACATTAGATGAAGGAGGAACACGTAAGAACAGGACGGATGATTTCAAATGCTTTCCAACTCTCCGCCTTATTAAGCTTTGAGTGAAAATGAAGTGTTGCTGCTGTGCCGATGTAAGTTCTTTTGGGGCGTGAGTAGTGACTCTTTTTAACGCGGTAGCGTTAAGGAGCTCGTGTCGCAGAAAAGCCGGTGTCGTCGGCGTCCAGTGAGCGATAAATCCCGGCATGCACTTCATAAATAAACATGCACTTTATAAATAAAAAGCAAGTTCCAAGATGGGCTGGGTGGGAATCCAACCAGGGTCTCCGGAGTGTGAGACGGAGACGCTACCACTCAGCCACGAGTTCGATGCTTGAAAGCAGTACAAAAGCGCTTCTAGTGAATGCGGTGTTGCCTTAGAAACATGCCGTAGAACGTTATACTGCAGTGTATATCGGTAATTATGAGCATGTTACTTACAGAAGTCGCAGTTACACGAGTAGCAAAGTACGTTTCCGCTACATTTCTTCTGCGCTCTGCGCACATGCAGAGCCATCTTGCGGCAAACACAGAAGAACCCCTCCTCGCATTGTGCGGCGCTGCCCCGATACGTGGCGCGCCACTCGCCCCTGACGTTTCGCCGTGCACCCTCACAGGTTGTAGAATCAAGCGTCTTTCCTTTCTTTAGATCACTATCTTCGCTCACCCGCTTCTCCCCTTCGGGCCGCGCGGGTACCGGTGCGAGGATGCCCCAATACCCTTGCGTTTAGTAAGTTTTCTCGACGAGGTGCAATAACGCTATCGCGTTCCACTCTTGAAGGCGAAGCTTAAGCGTCCTCCAAATTTTTTTTATATATCTTTTCGCGCCGTGTAAGGAGTGTTCTCACAGGCACGGAGCATTTAGCGATGGCCGCGCAAGCACGTATAGTCGAGTCTCGTTGCCTTAAATAGGTAAATTAAGGTGCGTCTTATATACCAACCTTTTCATTCAAAGCCTGCATATATGGGGAGTGCATCTTGTACACTGGAAAATATGGTAATTACGTGCCCCCCAGCCATGCATGCTACATCAGGGTGTCATAACCTTCCTAAGATGCGCTACTAGTTTCCCACTTAAAATAGAAAAGTTTTCTTCAGTGTCCACTAAAGCGCTGATGTAATGACCATAGATACACACTGGGATGTCCATTGATAACCGGTCTCGTGAACCAAATGCTGTCGTTGCTGCTCCAAAATCCATCTCTGCTCTTATTTGGGGACCTCATTGTACTGATGTCGCGTCGCCGGAAAAACCATCCAGTCCGAGTTCCCGATGCAGACACCACCAGAAAATGTGACCAGGTTCCCCACAGTGATAGCAAAGGCGCCGGTTGTCATAGTCCCACCAGACGCCCGTTCTTCTTACCGGTGACCGCGGTGGCCGCACATACCGTATTGGCTGTTGGACAGGCATGCACTGGGTTGGTGGCATCTGGGGTAAGGGAGAGAATGGAGCTTGAACTGGAGCTGTGTGTCGGAGGACATCGGCGTTAGTCTGACGAGGATAGACAGGGACAGGGGAACTTCGAGATTCAGCAATATGCAGTGATGGCCCCGTCACTTGCTGAATCTCTTCGCGGATGACATACGCGAGAGGATCGCCCTTGAGGTGGGATGTGTCACAAACATTCTGTAGTTCCTCACGCACAATGGCACGAATAAGATTGAGAAGGTGGTCGGTGTTGCTTACAAAGGCTGTAAGAGGCTTGGCAGCATTTTTAGCCAGGACTGGTGTATCGTAGACAGTCGAGTGCTGGTGGAGCATCTTTTCCATTGTGACCGCCTCTGTTAAAAACGAGGTAACAGTAGTTGATGGGCTGTGCACAAGGCGAGCAAAAAGGCGATGGCTTAGCTTGGCTATGCCAGGATATATGTAGCGAGAGGCTTGTTTCCCTGGCTAAGCTTGTGGTCATGTACGTTTAGCAATGAGCGACATTGGGTATACACATCTTTTATTCATTTTGTTTGACAGAGACAAAGATTTCCCGATGATCTATGAAGTAGCATGCGGTCTCAATTTTGTCTGTACAGTACTTCTATTTTGTAGCATCTCCAAACACAGTCTCAGACATTGAAATACTCACCGTTGTCAAGTCCATTTGGTGCCACAGTCTCACACACTACAAGTGTCCAAACGGATTGTTCACAAAGTCTGCTTCAAATGTGGAGCTCGCAGATGCACTTTCAGAAACACGAGTGGAGTGATCAGTCACACGACGTGCCTTCAGATCCTCTTCTGTTGGTTCCCTTTTACTGAACTCTTCCATAGGCCCCATCTTGGTGGCTATGCGCCGTCTATTATGCTTGGCAGTCTGGCATCACCATTATGCTAGCCGTTCCTCTCTGTTCGGGTGTCTCTGCTGCTCTTTTAGCCTTCTTACAGTCATTCTCTTTTTGCTGCTGCTATGCACCACTTTACGCTCTGCCGGCAGCTGCGTTTCGATGCAGGCAAAAGGAAGAGGCATCTGCGGTGCTGTGTGATGTCAGTGCCCGTTAAAGATCCCCAGGTGGTCGAAATTACTCCCTAGCCATTCTCTACGGCTCCTCTTTCGCTCTTTCCACTTTCTCTCTCACCTTCCTCCCTTCCTTTACAGCTTGGGTCAGGTGTCCACAGAGCAAGTGTGATAGATACTGCACCCTTCCTTTCATGTGACTCAATTTATTATTATTACGCTCTGCATCTCTGGAGCGTAGTTTAGCTCTCACTACAAAAGTTGTTCTTTAACCCCATGCATCAGGTAGCGCTGCTTTTTGTCCTCGGACATATTTGGATCTGCTCGTTGAAAGAGTACCGTCATGTCCTCAACATACATAATGACGGACTCGTTTGGCATCTGTATTTGGAATTGTAGAGCCCGTTCTGCTCGTTCATGCCTATCCAGAGTAACATGCCTCTAGGATAAAGCGACGGAATTGCGGCCACGATGTTAATATGCCTTCTCGGTTCTCATACTATATTGAAGCATAGTCTTTAAGACAGAAAATGGCGTTCTGTTAAGTGGTTGTCCTACTGATTATAAAATGCGACTCGTTCAAACTGAGTGAGCCAGTCCTCCACGTCTTGGTGAGGAGTGCCAGGGAACGACTTCGGCACTCGGGGATTCTGAAGGGTGTACACAGGAGTACTTTGCATCATTGAAGTGGTGCTTTGCGGTGCTGGCCAGAGGTTCATTGCGAAGTGGACTCTAAGGTCTCTGGTTTACCCGGCTGACGCTATGCACTGGCGTGTCCACAGGCAAGAGCTCGGTGTCATTGGTTTGCGGAGAGGTGTACGACATTGAGAGGCCAGAAGCCCAGCCGGCTCCACCAAATCCATGTCTCATGCACTTCTAGCTAATCTACCGTAAGTCCCAGCTAGAAGAAGAAGTGCACGAGTCTCTAACTTCTTCTCTCAGGCGCCACCTGAACCCAGCAAGTGGAATTATTATATCAGTTTAGGATGGAATGCAAACAGTTCCTAGTCGCAGTGACAAAGAAAGTCCTTGAAAAGAGCTCCTTGAGGTTCCAAGCAGTTAGAGGTCTTTCATTTCATTTCATTTATTGAAGCCTTTAAGGCTCAAGGGCATTACATAAGGCTGGGGCAATAACATTGTACAACAGCATACCAACACCAGTTCAAGAAACAAAACAAAGGAAAACGAAACCAACAAGCAAACAGTAACACAATATACAAGAGCAGACTAGTGTGCATTGTCAAAAAGAACACTGAAGGTGACTCGTTAGTTTTGCTCGGAAAATTTTATGATCTTTGCATGAAACAATAACATCCGGTAAAGCATTTCATTGGGCTATTGCATTGGGCTATTGCTCACTCAGTTTGAACGAATTCCTCACATTACCCTTGGTAAACGTGCTGCAGGCCTAACGAGTGCCTGGCAGGCCTCAAGAAAGTTTTCGAAGCCCTCATAACAACACAGACCAGCAGCGAGACAGTATTTGCAGAGTACACTGAGCTGTTGCAAGAACAGAAACATCAACTGCGACTTCAAAACAGCCACCAGTCTAGACACATTTTTTAGTGAGTGTTTGGCTCAGTGCTTATGCAGCACTTTGGAATGTTGTAAAGTTATTGCTTGTGGTGAGCCATCGCCGAGCACCGGTTGAGAGAGGCTTCAGTGTCAATCGACAGATCTGCATAGAGAACTTGAAAGGTCGGTCTTACATCTTGCAGCGAATTGTGTGGGATGCAGTGGAAAAAAGCTAGTGGTATTTTAAACATTGTCATCGCAAGGGATTTGCGGGAGGTTGTGTTAGCTGCAAGACGTCATTATAGGGCTTGCTTGGAAGCCCAGAAGAGGTAGGAACAAGAACGTGCTAAGCAGTTGAACAAGCGCTGTGCTGAGGACCAGCTTAATAGTCTCAACAAAAAGAGGGGGATCCTTGAAGTAGCAATCAGTGGCTTGACTGCATCAGCATATGACTATACTGAGAAGGCAGAAACGACTAATGACCTTACCTACATAATAAAATCGAACTCATTGAGAAAAGCTGCCAGGGCCAAGACCAAAAAATTGTTAAGTCTGAAGCAAGAGACTGAGACAAAGCTTCGGGAAGTCCCTTGAACTTTGCTTGGTACTCCTTGGCCATCGAGTGCAATAAATGTGATGGCTATATTTTCTTCAAAGTGTTGTGTCTCAAGATTAATAGAGCTGCAGTAGTCCTTAAAGAATCTCCAGAAGGGCATTGAAAGCCTTTGAACATTTTTCTCTGCAGCCTGTACGAACCCTGAAAGAGAGAGACGCGTATTGACAGATGTCTGGGTATGCATGTTTTGTTTTTTGAGCCCATGTTTTGTTTCCAGCTCTTGTAGGTTAGTGTTCATCCTGTTTCTCTTTCTTGTCCCTGTTGTTTCTTGCACACAGTCTCCTTTTCAGTGCATGAGCAACCAACTAGCCCAAACCTCCACTTTGCTCAAGTTATATCCTAGTTTAGCTCACAGTCCTTTGACCATATCTTTGTGCTATGAATTGGGAATGACGACATAGCACTACACAAGCATCATAGCCTTTATGGTGTTGAGTTTTCATGGGAGTGTTTGTTTTCCTAGTTCTTAACAAGCATGTAAGCTTATTTCTTTGGTCATGCATATTACAGAACTTGGTATAGGTAATGGCCAGTGTAGATTTTAGTGTCCCCACATATTGCTTATAAACAAACAGTAAAGGATTACTGAGGACCCACACTGAGTGGGAAGCCTCATTGTATGCAGATATGCAGAAGCGTTTGTCTCCCCGGGTTCACAGTGCAAGAGTGTCTTCTTCCTTTTCTCTCTTTTTTTTTATGATTTAGCGTGGTTAGGTCAAACATGAATTACCACTTCGCATTAAGGCTTGGTTTTCAAGGTCATCGAGCGGGCAAGGTCATCGAGTGGCAAATATTGGCGAAATCACTGCCTAGCATTAGCAGTTAGTGTCAGACTTGTATTGTATGGAACATCAGGTTGCCAGTTAAACACAATGGCATACTGATGGTGGTTTTATGTATTGACCAGCAAAGCTTATCAGTTTGTGCCACCGCAGGTTCAAATCCGTTATATTTAGTTTGTTTGATTTCAGGTCAAGGTTAGCTGTCTGCAAAATCCATCAGTGGGCAGCAAAAACCTTCTAGAAAGTTACTACCCTCCCAAATATTTAAACCAAGAATGCAGCTTGTGGGAGAGTTTGTATTTGCCACCTTCAACCCAGCATGAGATTATGATCCAAAGCTTCCACAAAGATACATTTTCTTTTAATGCAGAGTGGGGATCAGTGGATTCTGCATCCACACTAGCCTGGCTATGTAGGAGTGTTGCAATGTATCTGCACAATATGTCACCATGTGTGCAGTGTAAGTTCTCGGTACATGTTTGATGGGATGCTTCTACCATAATAGGTATGCTGCACAGCTGCTTAGCCCATCTAGCCTGCTTGCCAAGGTGAATGGTCGCACATCTATTCGCAAAGATGATGTCAAGGAGGTCAACGATCTTTTCCACGATGCCAAGTCCTCGGCCAAGATCCTGGCAGAGAACAATGACAAGTACATGAAATGAAGGACCTGCTTTTGCAACGACCACATCACCACTACCATGTCGTTTAGAAGTCATTAAACCTTTATCATCGTTTTCTGCCACATTTACTGCCAAGCAGCATGTATTCAAATGAACCTTGAGGTTTGTAGTATGATGTAGTATGATGAGGCCATGTCTATTCACACTCGGGTATAGTGCTAGGAAGCGTCTCAAATTCCTTGCCTTGGGGTATAAAACGAGTGGGTGGTATGCACCAAATTACACCAATACTAGTCCTTGCTTGGAATGATGAAAAAGTTCTTGCTAGTAACAAAACAGTGCATACTGTTATTAACTTTGTGAAATTCCAGCCTTGTTTTTGATGCACTGAGAGATTCATTAACGTGCCCTGACAGCTGTGATTCTGAATAACAGCTTTTGGGGCGAGTTGGTGCATAATACCAAGAAATCCGGTGCAACGAAGACAACACGAAGAAAGAAACACAACAGAGTCGCATACTACCAACTTCGTTTTAGACTACTGTTGGTAGTGTGCGCCTATGTCGTGTTTCTTCTTGTTTGTCTTCGTTGCGCTGCAGTTCTGGTTGGGGCTGTGATTCTGCTTCCAAGTCGCATGGATTAAAGCCCATTGGCCTCAACTTTAAAGGCCTCGCCAGAGTGTTGGTGCATTTCTTTTGCTCTGAAGAGTGCAATATTACTTTCAACAGCAGTGAACTATGTAGCATCAATTTTGCTGTGCAAAAAGCCTCTTCCTTTCGTGCCCATGAAATGTCAGGACTTTCATGCACTACTGCAAGATTTTAGTGCATGTTAAACACCAAAGTTTCGAAATATGAAGCCTTGCAGCATTTCATGCCTCATAATTAGGCCATGTACTTTCTGGAATTTATCTTTTGAAAATTTTCTGCTTTTTAAAGGGACACTAAAGAGAGAAAGGAAGTGGGTTTGCATCGATAGTATGCCAGTTCCTGATTACAAAAAGACCACTCTTACTGAAAACAGAGCTGTTATAAGGTAGTAAAGAAGAATAACAGAAATACAGGTATCACCACCACAGCCAAACGGCCGAGGCTCGCAACTACAAATCACGTGACGCGCTAGTGATCCCGGAGGCTGACAAATGCGAATTACGTTGCATGTTTGAATGCGGTAGTACGTTTTTTCTCAAACATGATAACACGCTTTTATCATACGTAAACGACGGCGAAAAGACAACGTAAACGGTGCAAGGCAAATACAAAACTATACTTGGAGGCGCCACAGGCGCCCACTTCAGTTTTGGTTATGTTTCGGCTCAGACATTTCGTGCGCACTCGGATAGTTTGTTTGAACCTGCAGCGCCTGAATTACGAGCTTGGAGCAGCAGATGCGCCTTGATGGTTCCCATTTGAGCATTCGGAGGCACGAGCGAGTGAAATCCGCTACCGCCGACACACTCCTTCGTTCACACTTCTGCGCCAACATATCGCCGCCGTTGCCGCTTCGACTGCGACCTGTCCGCTTGACTGCAGCTACGTACGCCACGAAAAGCATACATATGCTAAGTACCGAAGGAAAAACGCATTATCATTCAATTGTTCACTAAATCATGGCACATCTGACCAACATATACTGCGTCAACAAGACCTTCAACGTGCTATTTGCAGGCGTCGTAAACAAAAGGGGCATACTTGCCGCTCATACCAAGGAGAGCGTCGATATATTGCGCTCGTCGCCCGGAAAAAAAAAAAAAAAAAAAAAAAAAAGGTCTCGGGTAAAAAGTAAAAACTAAAAATAACGAAGCACCAGAAATACATTACAAAAGGTTAAAAAAAGTCGATTTGTACAACAAAAAAAAAAAAAAAAAAAAAAACGCCAGAAGAGGTAAGATTCGAACTCGCCCCTACTGGCTCCGTAGCTTCGGCGCTAACCGCTCGGCTACGTCGCGCCACAACTACACTGGAAATATTTTAAGTTTTTGTGTCATGGCCCCATTTACAATAAAGTGTTTCTGCTGCCGGTCTAAAAATTACAACTTCTTGATCATCGGCGTATGCTGCCTGCTCTCACGTCTTGCAACTAATGTTCTGGACTGGATCCATTTTAACATGTGGAATTTCACAGCGCTGGCAAATGTAGTGGCGCCGGCACTTCGGTCATGTTCTGCTACCGTGGACGTAATTTTCGCTGAACACGGAGCTGTAGCACAAACCTTGAAGGAAAAAAGTGCGATGAAGCTTCAAAACTGACAAGCGCAGCAGCGAGGACACTATTTTGCTGGTAACTAAATCTTATTTGTATGTAAACATGTCAGGAAGCGTTGCGATGACCGAGGGCTCGGTTTGTTTATACACAGTGCAAGAAGGAGCGCAAAAGCTTGAGAAACATGTAAAGTATTGTGCATTACAAGCGCTCTGTTTTTTTTTTCTTCCTTTATGGGCCCATCGCTCGGTAAATTACTCTCTTCATCGTTTTATTTATTTCGGCTGAGGCCGTCATTGCGAGTACGCTGTTGCCAAGTTGGCCTTTGAGAGATGCGACGCCGCGGGCCGCGCCGGCTCGCTAGCTATCACGGAGTCTCCGCTTACGTCATAGTGTGCGTCACTCAACTCCAACTACGTAGTTGGGGGCCAGTTTGAATTCGACCGGTGGGAACAAGAAAAAACCTATTCTTATCGCAATATCTCAGCAATTATTCGATTTTTTGCTGCCGGATATGCGGCGATAGTGTCACCAAATGTAGTTTATTAGATTTTCATACCATCTTTGGCTGTCTTTAGTGTCCCTTTAAACTTTCTTGAAGTTGTGTGTACAAAGCATAGAGTGTAGTGATTATTGGTGCAAAAATTCTTTAAAGGTCCACGGAAACGGCCCCCAAGAAACCACTGATAAACGTGTTCAGTGTGTAGAACACATTCTTTTGAGCATTAACGCAAAGTATAACTCCTTGGAACATAGCCAGCGATTTATTATTAATTTTTAAAAACAGCGTTTTTTGAAATTCGCGGGCAGAGGAAATGTCGCTTGGCGGTGTCGCATGGAACTTTCCTAATCCCGTGACGTCACGGGTCGGTTGACTGGCAAGGCTTGCTAGAAGCTGCCATTCGCTGCGGTCACTGCAACCATGACGTCACGAACACACTTCCGGTAGCTGCGAAAGTCGTCTGCTCGTACGCTGCTCGAACTCTGTGCGGGCTGTTACAGCTCGCCGCCCTTATCGGTTAGGTGGCCATTGCCCATTAAGTGCAACAACCGAAGCGACGCAGGGATCGGCAGAACGAAGCTGCATTTACAAATATCTTATTTATATAACGTGGTTTCAGGAGTATCGGAGTGTCGTCCGACGAGGCGTCAACAACACGGTCAAGCACCGCACGATGGCAGCACCTCCTTGACCGCCGTAAACATCGCCGCTGTGGCCACTCCTCCCGCATACCGTTCGCGAACCACACGGCGGATCGTTAGCACCGATGTCCGAAATAAAGGCTGAATCGCATGCACGCGAAAACTCACGCGAACGCGACGGCGGCACGCGTCGCGCGAAGCCTTCGCGCGAACAGAAATGCATGTGTCGCTTGAAGCGGGAAACGCATGTGAGCGAAAAAGTGAGCGAAGCGACAAGGCGGCGCGGCGTAAGCGATCATGGTTCGCTCCGTCTCCTACTGGGGAAGACGCATGCACGCGACAGCGCGAACCGAGCGAAACGACAACGCTGGCATTTGGCTGGCTCAGTGGCTTAGTACACCGCAAAACTATTGCCAAATCTAACAAGAGTCATAATGATTGCAAGAATTAACGTTATTTTGCGACAACATGGCAAAGTAAAATGTATTTACAGCAAACCGTATCGAATGTGTGTGAACTTGCACTGTAATCGGCACGAATAGTCACGTGACCCCTTGTTTCTATTGTTGTTTCGGTTGCGATTAGACGTTCTTTGAATCCTTGGCTATCCACCATTGTTCGTACAAAGCGAAATGTTTAAGCGGTATTGCACAATCACAATGTAACACGACAAAATAAAGAAAGCATGCGAAATGAGCGGCAGTGACGTACAGTTACTTCCGGGCGAACGAGCGAAATTTTCTATTTCGGCAAATCCGAGCGACGAGCCAAGCGACACATGCATTTCTGTTCGCGCGAAGGCTTCGCGCGACGCGTGCCGCCGTCGCGTTCGCGTTCGCGTGAGTTTTCGCGTGCATGTGATTCAGCCTTGACTCGTCGCTCGGATCTGCCGAAATAGAAAATTTCGCTCGTTCGCCCGGAAGTACCCGTGCGTCACTGCCGCTCATTTCGCATGCTTTTTTTATTTTGCTGTGTTGCATTGTGATTGTGCATTACCGCGTAAACATTTCGCTTTGTACGAACAATGATGAATAGCCAAGGATTCAAAGAACGTCTAATCGCAACCGAAACAACAATAGAACCAAGGGGTCACGTGACTATTCGTGCCGATTACAGTGCAAGTTCACACACATTCCATACGGTTTGCTGTAAATACATTTTACTTTGCCATGTTGTCGCAAAATAACGTTAATTCTTGCAATCGTTATGACTGTTGTTGGATTTGGCAATAGTTTTGCGGTATACTAAGCCACTATGCCAGCCAAATGCCAGCCACACAACCTACACAGAGCGTTGTCGCCGTTTCGCTCGGTTCGCGCTGTCGCGTGCATGCGTCTTCCCCAGTAGGCGATGGAGCGAACCATGATCGCTTTCGCCGCGCCGCCTTGTCACTTCGCTCACTTTTTCGCTCACATGCGTTTCCCGCTTAAAGCGTGCTAAAATTTGTTGGCGTCTGGAATATTGAGCCGAATATCAAGTATGAAGCCCTCGTGAGGATCGCTGACCAGCAGCAAATTGCTGGTAAGAGCGATAGCCGTGATGCCGTGATACAAACTAGTTTCTGCTCAAGCCAGCTGCCGCTGGTGCATTTCGGCTGATCCGATCTGCTCGTACTAGCTCTGCGATTAATGCGTCGGCAGAGTTAATCCTATAATTATTTTACTATGGCAAGATAGGAATCACTATAAGGCAGTTTCATAAGTAGACGATTTACGACAGCGTTGATCATGTTCCAAAGCGTCGACCGCCGCGGCTTCGAAGCGAAACAATAGGCCTAGCGACGACTAGGGACGGTCACGCACGGCGCCGGCGTTCGCCGCGCTCGCACGTTCCACCCCCGCGGTAATTGTGTAACGTACCTCAGCCTGCTCGCGGCATCCCGTGCTGCAAGCGTTGCAAACTCGTGTACTTTCATAGCTAAGGCCGCGTATTTTTTGGCGTTCTGCTCAGCAACAAGCCGTTCAAACGATACTGTAGGCTCGACAAGGCTTCAGTACGCAGTCGCTGCGCTGTCGGCTGTAATCGAAGACGTCGGGCGGCACCATAATCTATACATCGATCTTTAAACGTGATACAGTGGGCAAATGAATAACTTTGTGAAGCAGACCCGCTCGTACGTTTCGCGCACTCGGGCGCCGACGAGTAGCTTCCGTCAACAGACGCCGTCATAACCTCGGTTAACGACGCAAACCGAGGTCGTCAAGCTCGGTTTGCGGTAACCGCGGTTAGTGGTGCAACCATGGTTTGGTCCGCCGTGTAACATAGGATAACCACGGGTTCGCGGTTACACTAACCGTCGCTGCGCGAACTGGCGAACTCCTCAGGCGTGTGCAAGCGAGGACGGGTTGGCGGAGTACGCCAGCGAGCGAGCGCGCGGCAACCGGAAGTTCGTCGAAGTGACGTATGTCTGGGCGAAGCTTTGAACTTGCTTGTATTCTTTGTTTTTTTATGGCTCCCTTCGGCGTACGAGTTGAGAGGGAAAATTGGAAAGGTCATTTTTAATCGCCGATATCTCTGGTGTTGCAGAAGCTAGATCGAAAATTTTTGCGGGAGAATGATGGGTGGTTCAATAACTATCAGTGTTATGGCATTGTTTACCCTTCTTGGTGACCCCTTTCTGGGGACCTTTAAGCACACAAAATTCTTGCAGCGAAAAGGTCCAAATTTTTATTCAACTTGGAGCGGAAAATTTTGTTTTCATCTCTTTTGCTTACTTTATGTTTTTAAATTGGAGCCTGCGGCTTGCATGCCTTGGCTGCCAGTATGCGTGTTTTGAATAACAAGGTGCAGTTGCCAAAGCTCACCGCCCAACTGTTTGACAGTGGTTATATGTCAAATTTGTGACAACAGTGCAGAAAGAATCAAGGAAGAGACGAGCGTTTTTTTTTTTTTTGGTCCCTTGTCTCTTCGGCGCTTGTCTCCTTCTTGTCCTCTTGTTCTTTGCTCATCGTTCACAAATGCATAACCAACATGCCCAAGTTGCTGTCCTCGTATGTCAAAGCTGAAGGAGCTCACTAAAACTTCAGTCATTTAGCAGTTACTGGTAATTTTGTAAACTCTATTTGGAGTAAAGCTCACAAGATCAGCGACTGGCCATTAAGAAAAGAAACTTCGCAATATTTCTACAAACGTATGACAACGTCGCACAGTATACCCAAGTGCAAAAGCTTTGTCCTGTGGTTTTTAAAACTGCACTCTGCGCATGCTTTACAGATTAACTGCTGATATAAAGCTTAGGCAGGCACTCTGCCTAAGCTTGAAATAGCTAAAGAAAAAAAAGTTGTGCGACTATATAGTAGCTGTTGCACCACCAGGCAGCAACTTGACTGGCGCAGCATCCTGCAGTGCCAAAAATGATGGCCGTCACACATGGCTGTGCACTTTTGTTGGCCGGCGCAGAGCCATCCTTTAATTCTCGCCAAAAAAACGAATGCTAGTTCTCTTGACAGTTCAGCAGTTTTACAGAGGTGTTCCCTTGCCGCCTCCATATAGCCAACTACCCGAAAGTGCAACAAGTTTAAGCAGTGCAGTCTTGCAATGTGTCAGTGCTTTAAAAAGTTCCATTAAAGAAACAGTTTGGTAAAAAAACTTTGGGGTCGGCGGGCGAACAAAGTGTGCCAATCACACCTAGCCTCAATGAAAACAATGCTAATGGCGTATAACAGTCATAGTTCTCTAATTGCACACAAAATTTAGAAGTCTGAACGAGGACAAATATTTCTAATATTTCTGTGAGCGTTGAAGGGGGGGGGGGGAAGACCCTCACTCCATGCTCCCGTTGGCCAAGGCTGCAGTAACTGCGCAGCAGGCCAGCCGCTGCTGGTGCTCCAGGGAGGGAGGTTTTTGCAGTGCGGCCTCTCAATCTTCTATGCAGAGGTGAGGGAGTGGAGATATAGCACGGGTAACTTGAAATGCTGATACCATGTGTTAGGGAGATGCCCGCTTCCCACAATGAGGGAAGTCTGGAGAAAAAAAAGGAAGGGTACCAGAGGTTGAGGAGAGATGGTGAAAGGCGTTAGTTTCTAGGCAGCTGTAAGTTGCTGCCTCTTGGGTAGACAGGGTGAAAGAAGGTGGTGGTAGTTTATGGCGAGATAGCCTGTAGTCATCGCATCGAACAGCGCGAGAAAACAAAGGACGACACTGGATGAGCGCTGACTCTCAACTAACCACACCTAGCCTCAATGAAAACATCGCTAATGGCGTATAACAGTCATAGTTCTCTAATTGCACACAAAATTTAGAAGTCTGAACGAGGACAAACATTTCTAATATTTCTGTGAGCCTTGGGGGGGGGGGGGGGGGGACCCTCACTCCATGCTCCCGCTGGCCAAGGCTGCAGTAACTGCGCAGCAGGCCAGCCGCTGCTTGTGCTCCAGGGAGGGAGGTTTTTGCAGTGCGGCCTCTCAATCTTCTATGCAGAGGTGAGGGAGTGGAGATATAGCACGGGTAACTTGAAATGCTGATACCATGTGTTAGGGAGATGCCCGCTTCCCACAATGAGGGAAGTCTGGAGAAAAAAAAGGAAGGGTACCAGAGGTTGAGGAGAGATGGTGAAAGGCGTTAGTTTCTAGGCAGCTGTAAGTTGCTGCCTCTTGGGTAGACAGGGTGAAAGAAGGTGGTGGTAGTTTATGGCGAGATAGCCTGTAGTCATCGCATCGAACAGCGCGAGAAAACAAAGGACGACACTGGATGAGTGCTGACTCTCAACTAACTTTATTTGCCATAGTACACTATACTTATATGCATTATCAAAAGAAATCTCAAAAAAAGAAAAGAAGGTTTAAAAACATGCAAAAAATATATAAATAACGGACATGAAAAGTAGACCACTTTTAGTCATCTTGTATCTAGATATGCAACTTCATTGTTGGTTAGAAAAATGGGTTTGCTGATACAGGTGTCCCTATGTTTTATGACGTGAGAAGATTCGACCACCTCCCGCGTCATCCCTGATGGGGCTGGGACAGGTAGGTCACCGCCGCTTGCGGCGGGGGCTAGCCTGCCACAGAATTTTTATCTGTTGTAGGCCGTCATTGCACCGGCCACCGTTTCGGTGGTGGACGACGGCCGTTGCTGCGGCGCTCGTCTTTCTCTCCCTCTTTCTTTTCTTCTCTATTTTCTCTTCTCTCTGCACGAGGCAGCGGGTGGCTCAGCTATACTCCGTTTTATACATCAAGTGCAACACTACCAAAGCTACAGCTCTTGTTTGCGCTCTCCGCATCCGCGATAAAAAATAGTGCCTGCTCTTGACGATAGAAAATAATAGTTGCTTTGTCTGCAAGCTTAATACATTTTACAGTTGCCATCAACTTCATAAAAAGCACCTTTTTTAGGGAGAAAAGGTCGGATTCGGCTAATTTGTATGTTTTTTTATGTCGTTTTTGTTCGTGCCGCGTTTTGCTGCCTTGCAACCTTGCCAGCTGTGCCACCAGATGGCGCTGGCTGTGCCCTCCGAAGCTGCGGATCTCACACTGGGCGGAGAGAGTATCCCGGTGTGCAGGGCATTTAAATACCTTGGAGTATGGCTAAGCGCAGGAGCGGGCTTGTACGACCTCCACGAGGCGCACCTACGACAGGCCGCTTTTAAGGCGCAGTCCATACTTCGCCGCCGCTGCCTCTGGGGATACAACTGCTACATCATGGTCCGAGATCTGTGGAAGCTGGTGCATGTGCCGGGCCTTACATTCGCCAACGCGGTGGTGTGCCTCTTGGCGGCGACGCGGGACTGGTTGGAGCGGCGACAGCGAGATGTGGGCCGCACCGCGCTCGGATGCCATGGCCGGGTGGCGAACGAGGCCATTCAAGGTGACCTGGGGTGGTCGACCTTCAAAGCCCGGGAGGCCAAGAGCAAGTTGGTCTACCTTGGCCGCCTGCGGTTCCTGCCCCGAGACCGGTGGGCCCGCCGTGTGTTTGAATACCTGGCAGCAACATGCGTCCGCACGGCATGGACACGTCGCCTCTACGCGATAGAGAAGGACTGCGGCATTTTTCGGGATCGAATTGTGGCCGACACCGTGACGAAGTGGACGGCTGAAATGCGTGATCGTGTGCAGCACATTGAGCGGGAGGTGTGGGCTGCAAATATGGAGAAGTCTACTCTCTTCTTCTACCACCTGCACAAGACAGACATCGCGCCTGTGCCGTTATATGAGAACAGCGGTGCTAGCAGCCTCCTGTTCGAGGCCCGGGCTGGGGCTCTCCGTACGCTGCAGTACCGCAGCCACTTCGAGACAGCAGTGTTGTGCACGCAGTGTCAGGTGTGTGGGGTGGCGGGAAAAACAGTGGAGCACCTCGTCCTCCATTGTCGCGGACTCGAGACACCGCCCCTAGAGGGCGCTACGCTGTCAGAAGCTCTCGGGTTTGGACAGGTTAAACCGGCAGCAGTAGCAGCCTGCAAGCGCCGCCTGGCTGAGTGGTGGGCCGTGGTGCGTGGTGTTGACTGATGGTGCCCGGAGCACCGCTAGCACAGCACATACTGGGTTTTTTTTTTTTGGTGTTGTACTTTAATTTTTCATTTTGGTCAGACTCGGTTAGCCCGACGTCCACCCGTTGCAAAGGGCACGACCGTTATATCATCATCATCATCAGCGCTGCGCATCTCTTTTTGAAAAAATGGTTCTTTGGTGCGCATTTTTTCTATAAGATCCGCTCTGTGAAGATGTCTAAGCATGCGAAGCATGTTATTGCAAACGTATATGCTCGGAATACAGCCCGTTTCGGCAGGAACCACTCGCCTACAGAACGAGCGCGTAGTGATACGCCTCCTGTTTTTTTTTCTTGCGGACTACTTGCGTAGCTTTCGCTGCGTTGCACCTGATGTATGAAACGGAGTATACAGAGCCAGTAGCAGGCCCATGCATTTTCTTTTCCTTCTTCCTACAGCCACAACAACAACCTGCATCATCAAAGTGCCTATACAATATTCTATACTCGGGGACACTTTTTCTTGGCAATAGAGCCAAAGCTACGGAGCCGAAACGCATCATCTTCCTGCGCAGCTGAATATAGACCCTAGTTATGTGAGCAATCTCTGCAAAAACAAATTGAAATCATAGTGCTAGTTATTTACGGTATATTTTTTATCACGGAACCAATTTTCCGAAATGAAACTTGCATGCCCAAAACACTTTTCTTGGTCCCACCGGGTTTTCTCGTCTGTTGTCTGTCGCGGGTTTTCGAGACTCCCAGACTTTACAAACAAGATGGCGACAGTCGCCTGTTCGGGTAATTCCGGTTCTGATCTTCTACTCCGCAAGGGTTGGAAGCGTTTTCACCAGACAAGATTCGAGTCAAGTTCAAGAGACGCTGGCTGTCGAAGCAAACGAAGAAAATGATCTGCAACGTCCATGCAGACCGAAAGCCGCGCGGTCGAACTACATGCGGAGTGACACGTTTAAAGATGCCCCGCCATCCTACCTTTGCGCTCATTGCCAAGAAAAAGTGTCCCCGAGTATAATTGTTCCGAACAATAGTGAGCACATGAGACAGTGTCGACGCCTCCAAAGGCGACCTGTATCAGTTCGACCTCTCCTGCAATGCCAACTACATGGGACACACAGGACGATGTCTCAACACACCTTCAAGAGCGCAGCAACGTCAGTAACAAAGACGAATTCACGCATCGCGGCCCACTGCCTCCGGTTATGGGAGATTGGGATGTCCTATCGAACTCCAGAGAAGTCCCAAAGAAATCCCAACGCATACCAAATGAAACAAGCCTCTCTAGGACGTCTCAAACAGTACTGCTGTGGGACGTGTTTGGGGTGTTATAGAAGCTTATTGGGACATTGTTTAGGAGGTTTCCTAGGCATATTGTTCTAGGCCCTGCCTTTTGCAGGAGCCTTGTGAGAATCATGCAAATAAGCGAAACTGTTTAGTGGTCTGGCAACACCTCAACCACAGCTTCCGGTTGCCTACTTGGCTTGGTCAAGCAATCGCGTTGGTGACTTGTAAGCTGTGCGTGCTTTCTTGGTCCCAGAGAAACTGTCACAAGGCCTAGGTGGATATATTTCTAGCAATGTTGCAGTTGTTTCTTTGATTCAATTCCTGTTTGTGATATTGTAGCGACCCCCCCTATTACAATGAAAAGCACGCTGCGCATATGGCAGTTGCTGTTGCAAGGCAAGTTGTCACCACTTGCCACAATAACCCTGACAATGCATCAGTATCCTAGGGATGGCGGTCGGAAGTCCGGGATGGGAGATAACGCATGTTCAGGAAAAGTCTAGAAAATATCTAATATGAAACTTATCTTTCCGATGTCCGGAAAAGGGGATATTTTGGGATGCTATCCGAACTTAACACGGCTATCAGAATTTTCATGCCCCGAAGTGAAAAAAAACAACAAAACTATTTGCCAAAAAGATTTACACAGCTTTACAAGCTACATTATTTAAATGTGTGGACACACTAGAAATACCGTAACAGCGATGCAGAACCACATCGTACTCACTACAGGTGTTAACCTAATTACTGAGCAGCATATGAAATTGAACAAGGTAATGCAAAACTGAATAGAGCAGTGTACATGGATCATTCTTGTCACCAAGAAGACAAAGTGTACAATTCTTGACGTTTACTTCAGTTTGCACCCAATTATACATTTTCTTTTGATAAGGACAGGACCAAGAAGCTACAGAAAGCACAGCTGATGCCTGGCTTAAAAGCAAGTCAGCCGTAAATTGAATATGAAAACTGATTGTGTTGGCATCAAGGAATTCATTGGCCTGAAACTAAAAAAGAAAATATCAAAATGAAGCAATGTTACATTTCTTATAGGATATAGGTAATGATGACCATGCCGAACTAATCTCCACTATTTGAACATGTTTTTATCAAGTATGAGCACACAGTGTGGGACAAAATACACACAGCTGAAACTTGTTTCTGCACATCTGTAATTGAAAGGCTTCAACGTCACAGACGTATGCTGGATAAAGCACAATTTAGGTAAATTTATTTATTTATTTATTACAGATTCCTGCAGTGCCCGAAGGCATTATTGCAGGGGGGTAGATGACAAATAGCATTGCTAGAAACGCCAGTAGTACAATGAAAATACATAAAAATGAAGAAAATAACACGACACAAGTGATAATGCAGAATGAGAAACAGGCATCTAAAGGGGGCAACTGCGCGACGAACAAAGTGATGAAAACACTTAAAAACAAAGTGATGAAACACACGCAAGCGAACTGGGCGCTACGTCACACATCTGATAAAAAAGCTCGAAATAAATTTTCTATGCAGCACTCAGTGATGCCAGCTGGAAAGAACGAGGTTTTATATACATCTGTCCGGCATTTTTGGAGCATCAATGGACAAGAAATGGAAGCTGTGACAGAGTTTCTCTTCTTGGGCTCCAAGATTACCAACCAAGATCCGTATAACTCGTGCTATAGTCTTTCCAGTTGTGATGTATGGATGCGAGAGTTGGACTGTGAAAAAGGCTGACCGCCGAAGAAATGACCCGTTTGAATTGTAGTGCTGGCGAAGACTCTTGAGAGTTCCTTGGACTGCCAGAAGATCAAATCAGTCGATATTGTCGACCATAAACCCTGACTGCTCATTGGAGGGTCAAATTCTAAAGTTAAAACTCAGCTACTTTGGTCATCTGATGAGAAGAGAGGAGTCGCTGGAAAAAGATTTGATGTTGGGAAAGGTTGAAGGTCGCCGGAGAAGGGGTAGGCAGCGAACGCGATGGTTAGATGGCATCCTCGACGCACTGCAGATGAAGTTATGTGATGTTAGGAAGATAGTGAGAGTCCGGAAAGCGTGCCGTGACATGGTCCATAGGGTCACGAAGAGTCGGACACGACTGAACTGAACTGTCCGGCATTTTATTTCTCGGACCTTCCACTGATGATCAAGTCGTCTAGATAAAAGTGTGGTTGAAGCAGGTACCGGTCTTTATCAATGCTGAGCTTTCCAAAATAAATGCGATACATGATCTGCAATCTGAAATGTTTTCTGCGGTGAGCTAAAGATTCCCAACCAAGATGTTTAATAGATTTGACACTAGATGAAAAGTTGTAATTGTTAGACACAAATCTGGCAGCATTATTTTGGACGCATTCGAGCATGTCAGATAAGTAAATAAACTGGCGATCCCATACAGGACATGCATATTCAAGAATTGGCTATATGTAAGTGAAATACAGGACCTGCTTGACATTTGACTGCGCTTTGTTGAAATTACGCTTTAAAAAATTAAAAATTCTTCAGGCTTTCGATGTAATTTGCTCAACTTGTCTCGTCCACGCAAGGTTAGATGTGAAATATACGCCGAGATACTTATATTCAGAAACTCGTTATCAGAGAAAATGCCGGTAGCGTGTATACATATGGAGCGGAGTCACCGCTGTTCGAGCGCGAAAAGTTATCGAGGTAGTATGATTAATACTGCTGTCACACGGGCACGGCTGAACTCCTTTTAACTCCCTTCAACCAAGGTAGTCCTTATCTCAATGGAGATACGCACCGTGTCACACGGCAGTCCTTTAGGAAAGGAAGTTTAAGGAAGTTCCTAGCGTAAGGAGTTCCAATCATCTCCCTCGAGCAGGTAAAGGGAGTACTCTGGTTCCCCGTGAGCTTTAGTGCAGGTTTTAAAAGAAGCACTTAAGCATTAATTTTGCGTTTTTAACTAATTTTGATACTGTAGCACAACGTAGAGCATGGAAAAAAGGAAATGCGCTAATATCTAAGCATACACGCAAGAATTTTGCAAGCACATTGTGGCCAGCAGAAAGGACAAACCCACTATGCTAGTAAACGTACCAGCGCATTCCTTTCATATGAATGAAGGTACATTTATATTTTAAATTCAATTCAAACTGTTGAAAAGAAAGCAGATAAAAATTAATTTACGTGTTTCTAACTTGATTATTTTATATGCATGCACAAAACGAACAGCGCCTAATGGGACCCTAACGGCGTCTTTGAGTAGCTCGTTCTTAGCCGTGTGACACGGCGACAACTCCTTTGGGGCTGAACCAACTCCATGCGTGGTCCTTTATAGAAAAGTTCGAGGGAGTTGGGACTTGCCCGTGTGACAGAAGTATAAGAGCAGCGTGCATTTTTCACTCGAATTCATGTCCGGCGGCGCTTCTATGCAGCTTAAAATGTCCAGCGGCGCAGCACCTACGTACGGCAGCATCGTCAAGTCTTCGCAGCGTTTGCTTGCCGTTGTACACAACGTCGAAAAAGGTCCGCAGTTTCCGCAGCATCACGAAAGTAGACGAGAAGTTCGCAGCGTTAAACAGCATCGGATGCTACTAGCTTTCCGCTGTGTAGTACCGCCCGCGAGCACCCGTGAACGGCAGAGCGCGCGGTGCAAGTAGCGCTTGGCCGTGCGCTCTTCCGTGGTCGTCTCTAAAGCCCGTCGTCTCTATAGGCCTATAGTTTGTTTCGCATCGAAGTATCAGTGGGCGGCGCTTTTGTATGGCCAGCTTAATAGGATATATGGCTCACTCGTGGCACTGCCTTATTGTCAACCTTGCTGTCTGTTCATAACAAGAGACAGGTGCAATTCAAATCGAAGACTTAGATAGCGTATACGTGTACTGCAAAGGTGAGCTGCGCCGCGCCGCCGACGACGATGGCTATGAAGTTGTGAGCAGAAATTTGCTTGTGTCGCAGCAATTACACCTACTAGCGACTTGGTATAGGCCAACAATCCCCAAGAAGGATTAATTACTGACACTGCTTTACTTCAGGGATCATTATTTACAGAAGAAACAAATTCTTGCGCACTTCTCTGACGCCGGTGACAGCGGGGCAGGATGCGCCGTAAAGGTGCTAGCTTGGCGCTGGCGGCTTGCGGGAGGAAAAGCGGTGGTGTCTCCGGCCGGAACTTGAGCAATATGCTGCCTGTTAAGTGACGACTTTCTAGAGAGTGGGTTACAAATAACTCCAACTTCGTTGATGCAGCTTGAGATACCGCATACCATCGAAGTGCAGCAGCAGACGAACGTCCTTCGCATTAGCGCAAGCACAGAGACCGAGGGTAGCTATTCACGTGTACGCATCGTTTTCAAGGTCAATGTATCGTATTCAGTTGGGGACAGTTTAAATCTCTTGCCTATTAATAGAAACACTCATGAAATTACGATAAACATTTCAAAACATTGTAATTCTCAAAAAAATGTATGAGTGTTATGTCACTGCCCTGCTGTAGACACTACACACTCGCCTGCCGGACAAAGTGCAAAGTATAGTCTTTGTATTAACTCTATGGTGTAGTGAGTTGGCGATGGCGATATGGCAGCAAAAAAAAAAGGAAAGGAAAGAGGAGAGAATAGATGTTAGTTCACTCCACGTCTTTGCGCCGCTCCGGCCGCACTGCTACTCGTGCCCACCAGAACTCCAGCCGTCTCTTCGTACATTCCACGACTGCACCAAGGGATTCTATGATTCTACTCCGCTCCCCTCTTCGGGTGACGCCGCAGCCCCGTCGGCTTCCCTGCGAAGCCAAGGGCGACCGGCAGCGACGCCGTGCGAGGGGCGGGAGAAATCGCAACACATCCAAGAACACTATACATCCAAGTCCCTAATCTAAAAACGTTGATCCAAGTCATCCAAGTATCACCACGGCCGGTCTCGAGGGAGAGCGCGTTGGCGCGCGCCGTGGTATCCGGCCGTGATACCGGCCGTGGTATCACGTGCTCCAAAGTTTCCTCCTCCGCTCCGCAGAGGGCGCAGTCGGACACGCAAGGGATGAAGCGACGGGATTACCGATCACTGACCTCCCCCGCCATCTGACGCGGCATATGCAAAGAGTGTATGACCAACCACACTGCGAACCGTGTGGAAATGACGCAGAAAGCCGCCCTGAACTGAACAGTTCCGAAACAGATATATCATGGCAGGTGACGCCGCGAGCATTAGAGCAGGCCATTGCACACATCGGGGCGCAAACCGCACGAGGCCTTGACGACATTCCAGCAGGCTTGGTCAAATGTCTAGACACGCAGTCACGAGAACAACTGGCCGCAATATACACAGGCATCATATCGGGTGACCCTGTGCCCAGTGATTGGTCTAAGGGGCGCGTGTGCCTTGTCCCTAAGAGAGGAGGTGACCGAGGCCTTCTCCGGGACTACAGGCCAATCACGGTGACTAGCGTGCTGTACCGGGTTTTTGCACACATTATCAAGAAATAGATGGTCTCCTGGGCCGAAGCACACGGCCACCTCACGGAACTGCAGGCTGGTTTCCGACAGGGCCGACGGCTGGAGGACAACATCTTCACCTTGACCCAGTGCATCGAGATCGCACGTCAACAACTGCGGGGTCTCGTCGGCTGCTTCTTGGACGTCGCAAAGGCGTATGATAGCGTCCCACATGAGCCCCTGCTACGCCGCATGAGGACAATCGACATGCCACGGGAGTGGACTGATTTGCTGAGCCGCCTATACACCGGCAATACCGTGGTGGCCAGCCTCAACGACAGCAGCTCAGAGCCAGTCGTCGTCCGAAGAGGCCTGAAGCAAGGATGTCCCCTGTCCCCACTCCTGTACATGCTGTACACTTCCGAGATGGAACGGCTGCTTATCGCGTCGGGCACAGGCTTTCGGCTCTCCTTCTCATGGGCAGGTCTCCCGGAGACATGGACGCTGCCAGGGCTAGCGTATGCGGACGACCTCGTGCTACTAGCCGAGAACGAGGCACAACTGCAGACCCTGGTGACCATATGTGCTGACCACCTATCTACTCTGGGGCTAAATTTCAATCCTCTCAAGTCAGCTGTGCTGCGTTTTTCGGGCTCGCCCGAAGACACCCCTACGGTCTGCTGCCCTGTGAAGACCCCATACCGCGCGCCGTGGAGTACCGTTACCTTGGAGTGCTCCTCAACACACAAGGTGCCCTGTACGCGGCGCAGGAAAAACATTTGAAAATGACCTCAACTCGTGCGTGCCATATCCTCAGACGACAATGCCTTTGGGGGTGCAATCGATATATGATGGTGCGCGATTTGTGGAAGTACATGTGCCTGGGCTGACCTTCGCAAACGCCACTTTGTGCATATCTGCCCAAACGAGGGAATGGCTGGAACGCGGACAAAGCGAGGTGGGACGACTGGCGCTCGGTTGCCACGGTCGCGTTGCTGTGGAGGCCATCCAGGGGGACATGGGCTGGTCAACGTTCGAGGCCCGCGAAGCCCAAAGCAAAATTGGGTACGAGACCAGACTCCGCGCCATGGACAATAACAGATGGGCGAGGAGGCTGTTACGGTATATACACATTGCTGGCATTCGGACAAAATGGTGTGCTCGTGTGCAGACTCTACGACGGAAGTACAGCGCGCAGACGGACACCCAGGACCAGACCGCCTTGCCCAAGACCACCATACGCACCCTCATACAGCAGGCGGAGAACGCGCAGTGGAGTGCTGCTGCCCCAAAAAAGACGACTCTGGCGCTATACAGCGCACACAAAAGAGCGATCTCCGCTGAACAGCTGTACGACAACAGCACCAGTAGCGCACTCCTGTTTGAAGCACGAGCGGGAGCGCTTCGCACACTGGTGTACCGCCGCCACTTCGACACCGCCCCGAAAGTTCAAGCGGCGCTGTGCAGAGCCTGCGGGATCGAAGAAGAATCGACGGAGCACGTAGTCCTCAGATGCACAAAGTTGTCGCCCCAGCCGAGAGAGGGCACCACGCTACCCCTAGCACTTGGATTCACAGCAGCGGAGTGCAGTGAACGTGGTGACAACAGTGGCAGTGCTACATCAGTCACAAAATCCCGTCTCCGCATGTGGTGGACACTCGTCCACCGTTAACTCTTCTTTTTTTTTTCTTTTTTGGCTGGGACGCAGTTTAGTGTCCACCCGTTACAAAAAGTGCAGCCTCAAATCATCATCATCATTGCTAGTGAACCTAGATCGCCACTGCCGCGTCCTCAAGGCTCCACACCTGGCTTCAGCTAGTAGCCCGCTCCCCACAGAGTTGTCATAAAATGGTTCTGGGCTAATCCCTGTCTTCTGCGCGCTGTACAATGCCGGGGATGACTTCTCCTTTGCCCTGCGCATCCACTCAGCTGTCTCAGCTTCCTTCACCTTGAGCTTCTTCCCCTGGCTCACCGCCGGTACATCCGAGAGGCATACTGTTGGCAGATGGTACCGTCTCTGCAGCCTCGCTATCCGCCTTGTCTACTTCGTTGCTATTCCAGCATACACCAGGTGGATTAGCGTCTGAATTGCCAGGTTACTTGCCGGGAGGCGCATCAGTCGGTCCTCATATTTTGCTTTGGCCGCCGCCTCGCTCGCTGAGAAAGAGGACCATCCGACCTCGCCTTGGACTCCCTCCACTGCTATGTGTTTGGGCACCGATAAAGCTACCCGGCCGACTGCCCTCTGCTGTCGCTCAAGAAACTCCCGGGTGCCGGCGGAGATGCACAGAACTGCATTTGAATATGTCAGCGCTGGCACCGTCACCATTTTCCATAGGGCTCTCGTCACCTCGTAGCGGTTAAACGCCCAGAGCGACCGACGACCCAACATACCCTTACAGCGAGCCGTTTTCCCCCGCATTTCCCTCTCGTGTTGCCCGAGGTAGTTTGCCCCTGCCGACAACCGCGGACGCCGAGGTATTTGGCGGAATCCACCCTCTCTATCTGATTTCCCTGAAGTTCCCACCTGTGCCCGCTCAGCTTGTCCCTTTCGCCCCATGCCATCACTACACACTTTGCTGGGCTGAACTTCAGTCGATGCTCGCTCATTCCCGTAGCACAAATGTCCAGTTGTCTCTGCAGCTCTTCTGGTGTCCCTGCGAGGACCGCAAAATCATCGTCATACACCAGCGCTGGTATACGTCGCTCGACCTTCACCCCGGCCTCTAGATGCTCAAACCGACATCCGTGCCCAGACACCTCCAGCTGCTCCGTGACCCCTGCGACGTACAACATGAACAGCAGTGGTGACAGTGGACACACCTGCCGTAGCCCCTTCGGGCTGTCCAAGAGACTAGTCCTCTGACCCACCCACTCCACGCAAGCTCTGACATCGTCGTACAGCTCTTACAGTAGCTCGATGCTGGACTCCTCAAGGCCAAAACCCCGCAGGATGCTCCACAATATGGCTCGGTCCACATTATCATAAGCCTTAGCGATATCCAGGTACGCCACGAAGAGTGGGTTTCCCGTCTGCTGTGCTATTCTATGCAACTAAATTGTCCTCAATGCGCCGTCCCGCCCGGAAACCATTTTGGAGCTCCCCAAGAGCCCCATTTCTCTCTGCCCACGCTTGCAATCGGGCCTTTGCCACCTGTGCGGCTACTCTAGTACCGGGGTCACTGCTATTGGCCTGTAGTTTTCCAGGCACTCCTTGTCCTCAGTCCCCTTATACAGATGCTTTATTCTTGTCTGTCTCCAGTCCTCCGGGATCTTTGCATCCTCCAGCACCTGTGCGATGGAGTCTTTCAACTTAGACTGTGCCTTAGGCCCCAGTGCCTTGATCAGGCTCATGGGAATGCCATCGCACCCCATTGCGGTCTTGACCTCCACCCTCTTTACTGCCCGTTCCCACTCCCGATCCGTAGGTGCTGCACGAAGGTCTGCCGCAAGGTCTTCTGCTGTTTTCGGGGCTCGCTCATCTCTCTGCCTTCGAGCTCCGTGTTCACCGGCGACCCCTGCATCATGCACCACCACTTCTCCAGGATTGGGACACAGGCCGGCCCTGTAACCGCCTCGCCCCCTGGGGCCGCTTTCAACGCTGCTGGGCTCTGGGTATGCTTTGTCTCTTTAACCCAGCGCCAAAAACGCTGAGGCGCCTGCCGGCCTGCTGCTCATCCATCATCTTGCGGTTAAAGATGTGGAGCCGCGACTGGATCAATGCCGCTGCCTCCTGTTTCCGGGTCTTATATATGTCCCACGCATTGGCAATGGCCTCCTTGTCCTGCCCCTTGACAGCTTGGCGGTGTATTCTATACTCGCCGCTCGGCGCCGGAGTATGGCCGCCGCCACCTCTGGGCTCCACCGAGCTTTCGCCCTATGATGGCCTCTGGTACGCCCCCTGCATGCCGTGAGCTGTCCCACCATCTCTCCTATCATCGCGTCGTAGGAGTCTAAGAACGTTTGCTATCTTTCGCAGCTCGGCCTCGCTAAGCCGCCCTTGTGTTGAATTCTGGGGCCGTTCCCGTCTCCGGTGCACGTGCCCAAACAGCAGGCGCAACCGATTGTGGTCGCTCCCCAAATTTCCTTCGCCCTCCTCATCGACGACTATTCGCTCTAGTTCCTCGTAGAGTCTTTCTGTCATCAGGCAGAAATCAATGCACGACTGCATGCCCCTACACGCCAAGGTTGTGCGCCCCTCGCATTTGCCCGGGCCATTCACCATGACAAGCCGCTCCCCTTCCACCAACTTTAACAGCTGCCTGCTGTTTGCGTCTGTGTGCCCGTCGAGGTCCTCGATGCAAGCATTAATGTCCCTGACTATCACGACTTCCGACTGCGCTCGTATGTCCTGCGTTAGACACTCGTACAGACCCTCGTTGTATTCTACAGCCCCGCCCGAGCGCATGTATACCACTGCCAACGCCACTGGTTTACCTCCTATCGCTCCAGCTAGCCACATGTGCTCCTGGCACGACTGCCTGGTGCGACTCCACCCATAAACACCCTACTCCTCCCCCTTGGCGTTCCGACCCTTGGCGGTTACAGCCCTCCCACCCGTATCCATCGACTTGAGGGGGAGTTTCTACTTCCCGCAGATGCGTTTCTGCCACTGCGAAAGCGTCAATCTGGCGTTTTGCAAGTTCCGTGCTCAGCTCTGCCCATTTTTGCGCCCTCCGACCTCCTTGCATATTCAGGAAGGCGATATATTCGTTGGCCTTCGCTGTTTGCGGTGTTTACCTCTTCGTGTGCGGGTTCCCACTCTTGAACTACGCTGTCCCTGGGGTTGACGCTTACCCACGCCTGGTTTTGGGGAGTCGTTATCTTCAAGCCCATCTGAGTCCCCGCGCCTCCGGTAGCGAGTCAGTAACCCACCCCCGCCTGAAGCAGCAGTTTCGCCAGCGCCCTCACCATTTTCTGAGTGCGCTGATTGTCCGGTCGCCCCACCCTCTCGTGGTGGGGCCCCCTGGGGCTGCCTTTCGGTTTCGCTGCCCCTGCACCTTGCTGGGAACGGGCTTCTCGCTGGTTGCCGGTCCCCAACGGACGCCCTAAAAAAGCGCACGCTCGTCTGCCCAGCTTTCTTCCTAACTGCCCTGCAGGCTCTCTCGCATACAGCCGTCTGCCGGCTCCTGTCTGTGTCACCTCTCCCCTGTGACGAATGAACTCTACTCGTGGTCCCAGTTCCTGGCATACCCCCTCAATCAGTCCATTCGCCGTCCTGCATTTCTCTCGGACCTGTTTCCATTTCCCCGCCCACTGGAAGCGCACAGATGGCATAGAAAAGATCGGGGAATTGTTCCTGCCCCTGCATCACCCATTTCTTCAGGGAGCCCATCATCTCCTCGGGCCTTGTTCCCTCCTCTACGTCCTCCAGCCCGGCATGTATGATCACCAGACATTGGTCATCCTGACGTGCCTGCAGCTTCTCGTGTACCCGCTCCATAGTGTCTGCCAGTGTCGCTCTCGCCTTTGTGAAGAAAGACACTCGACTGTCCCTGTCCACAACGGTCAGGACGCCCGTCTTTAGTCTAAACGCATTTTCGTCCCCGGCCACCAAAACCTTTCGGGGCTGTATGGCCCGTTTCTCGTTGGACGCTCCTAGCTTCTGCGGGCTCTCCTGCTGCTCACTGGGCTTCCCGCTCTCCAGTGTTCCCGTTTCCCTCTCGCGCATCTTCTTTTCAGTGTCCTTCATCTGATGTTTCTTCCCGTGTGGTTTCTCCTGATCCTCGTTGTTCGCCCTCCTGCCTACACTTCCGCCTCCGTCTTGAGAGCGAGGATCGGCGAGCCCCTGCAAGGAGTCGCTCTCCCCGGCGCACTGCACTTCGGAGTGCAGTTCGCTCCCCTCGCTGATTTTATTCGTCCTTAGTCCTCCCTGCTCGGGTTGTACCCTTCCGATGGGTCCGCTGCCATCTGTATGCCCTTCACTCCTCTTTAGCGGCCCCGTCGCCGTCCGTTCTGGCTCATACGACCGGCCCGGAATCGCTTTGTCCAACTCCCCCGACACCTCGTCCAGCCTGCCGAGTGCTCTAAGGGTCCCTAGTCTCTGCAACTCTTCTCCCTGTTTGCTTACTCTCCTCAGCAGTTCCTGCACCTGCGCTTCCAAACTTTCGCGTCTGCCTATCTCTTGCTCCAGTTGGCGCCGTAGGTCCTCAACCCTCGACCTTTCCTCTGTGCCCGAGCCTTTCTCCGCTCTGGCCTCCATATTCTGTATACGCAGGGTCCACTCCTCCTTTTGCTGACTCAACTTGAGTGCTAACTCTGTCTCTATAACGTTCATCCTTGCACATCGTTTGCACACGTAGTGCGATGCGGCGTTAGCTTCTTCCAATTTTTTAAAGGGAGTGTCGTGAAGCTGCAGCCACATGTCACAGCTCGTGCATGCGACCCAGTCATCGCCATCCTCCTCGCTCTCGGCATGCTGATTGCTCCGTGGCACGGTGTTCCGTGCCTTACCCATGCTGTGGCCCGGCTTGAAACTCCTGCGTTTCCGCTTGTCGTGACTCACTGCACTTTCACCGCCTCACTGCTCTTTCAAATTCTGCATTTGCATGATCACTTTCTCACTGACAGCCGGCTCACAGCGCAGACCGCAAACTCACTCACTTCACTCAGTGTGTTCGGCAGCAAGTGTCATTAAAGTTCATCGTGTGACACGATGCGAATGGCACTAAACGCGAGTGCACTCGTTGAAAATGACACTAAACTTGCTCGTCTGACCGGGGTATAAAATAACAGGCTCCTATTATGCCGACGCCTCATTCAAAGCGCAGTCAGGAGCAGCTCTCCGCGCGCAGCTGATGATGATGCTCGGGGCCATACCCTTTGAAACAGGTCGGCACCAGAACTGGTGCACAGGCCAAAGGTAAAATAAAGAGACAATAAGGAAACAATAAACAGACAAAAAAAAACTGGGTAGAAGGGAGCACGGCAAGGACGATGCAAGATTCGAAGGATCACAGCCATATGTGACTGCTCTATACATTGTTCCAGATCGATCTAGATACCATTAGCGGATTCATCTCGATGTTTCATTTATTGTTGCCTTTGAATGAGTGCTGCCGAGAGGATATGGGCACATATCCGACAAGGCTCCTTCAGCCATTGGGATGAAAAGTCACAGAAGCCTGAAGCCACTCACTTTGTAATGGCAGAAAAACTTGGTTTTCATAATGTTATCCAGCAGCCATTACTTGAGAGCAATTTAGTAGTAGCAGCCGCAAGCACAATCGCCTCTCTGAAATACTTAACAAGGCCTGCAAAAATTTCAACTAGTGAAATATTCAATGTGAATTCTGCACTTTAAAAGTGGTTAGAACCCCACATCACTTGAAATCCTGGAACTTCTTAGTTTAAAACTGCTACCAGCCTACCAAGGTGACAGCTGCATATTATGCAGACGGTACCCTTGTCAGCACTTTGTAATATAAGAATGAACAGTACTAGTGCAGAATAACTTGCATGAAGCAATGTTCTGAAAGGCTTTTGAACACACATTGCAAAGCCTTGTGCGCCTTAAGTTCTCTGTTCATGATGCTGCTTGGCCATCTCTTTGGCGACATGGCTTCTGTAAAAGATTTGGTGCATGCTGGTACTTCAAATTGCACACAACCTTCCAGTGAAAGCAGAAAAAAAGAGCTTTTGTCTCAATTAGAAGCATTGTCAGCATAGCAAATCATGACAGGCAATGCCTTCTGGCCAGAGGTGATAGGGGCCCTCAAGGACATGTCGTAAGCCATTTATCATGGACCAGGAAAGCTTACCTTTGGGCAAGGGCAAAATGTGTTTGTTGTCCACTTGCTTGCCAGTGTGAAGTGTGGTAATAAGGTTTGTTGTTCGTACACATCTTGGAAAGGTGGAAAACAGCACAGAAACATGAACGAAAAGTGACACAGATGCCCATTTCTTCCTGCTTATGCTTCTTTGCAGTTTTCCATGCTTTCATCACTGTGCCACTGGGTGGCTGTCTGTTATGTGCTCCCGTTAACACCCCATTTATATTTTAGTTTGTATCAATTATACAACAGTGGCCAACAACCACTGCATATAGGTAATGTGCACTATTACCCAAACACACTGCCAGCCACCATTTAAAAGAACTTGTAGACGGGCTAGATGGTTTTCAGCTTCAGACGGCATTCTTAGCGCAAAAAACCACACACGCACACGAGAGAAAAGGAGAGACACGCTTGTCCGTGTCGCTCCTTCTCTCTCGTGTGCGTGTTTTTTTTGCGCTAAGAATGCCGTCTGAAGCCACCATTTATGCAGCGCACACAGCATATGAACGCCTCTGCTAGCATGCTTTTCTTGTGCAGCATATTCAGATTGCTACTCAGAATTCGCGAGCATGATAGATTTAGCCAGCCGTCGCCATGCATGACAGCAGCAATAAACTATGTCGCAAATAAACACTGCTTCAGATGGGCAGCTGCACTGCTTAGCGCTGCTCGAGCCAAGGTTGAGAAACGGGTCTCACGACGCATGGGCTGACTTAAAGCGCAGGTAATGGGCAATGGCCACAACACTTCCGTGAAATTGGAGAGTCAGAATTTGGACGCCTCATCATTACCACACTAAGAAATATTTTTTACACACAGGCGGCTGTCCACTGTCGCAATGGTCGCTCATTAAGGCACCAAACTAGGCTAAGTGCACGGTAGTGGTACATTTTTACACTGTGCGACGTACGTGCCGACAAGTCAACATGAGTGTAGCCAGTACTTAGCAGTCCATTCTTCATCACTGTGTTGTGCGTCTTTCATGCTGGCATCTGTAAACACAACGCACGCATGGTACAGTCACTGAGAAACTGGCAGGTTGCCGAGCTAGGCAGTGAGCTTGCATTATCGCCCTGATACAGGCATAGATTTCCAGTAGTGTACAAGTAAAAAAAGTCATCGCCAGGGTGGCCACAACATCCCCAAGAAACAAAGCTCATGCAACAGAGACTCATTTCAAAGTCCAAAACAGGATGAGGTCACCTATCATTTCATACGTACAGCTTTTGAGAAAGTTTAATTGTTGCCCCTCCTGCACTTATTCTGGATGTACCTCAGTTTCACAGGTGACCCTGAGGTTAAATTCTGAAGCGCTATGTCCAGGTCACATAAACAGAAGAGATGGAAATCGAGGGTTCTGCGCAGATAGTTTGTCCAGAGTAACGCAAGAGCACCGTAGGCCAGCTGCAGCCATCTGGTCCCGTCCTCCTAATTTCCCTTGAGTGTACTTTCTGGGTTCACAGAAAGGCTGTTGTCACCATTGTCTGAGCTTTCATTTCGGAATAGAGAGAAACCGAAGAACATTCGGCACTGCGCTCTTTTCGCGTACCCCGACTCGAGCAGCACTATAACCAGCTCATGTGCCCACCTTTACGTGGCGTTTAAACGATCAATTTTAATGCAGCTATCGCGTATGACATGTAGCTGTTAGGTTCAGATTTCCGATGCATGCAGATTCTAACTGAAGAGAATATGGCCCGCGAGCCTTGCTGTAACACGATGAAAATGCGCTTTTGGAGCACGACTGGCAGGAGTTCGTCTGCTACGTGCATCACAAAAATGGCGGCTAGCGGCGTGGTTGGGCACCATGTGGGCACCAGTGCATACTACCTGTAGTGATTTTCATGCTATACAGATGTAAGGAATCTTGAGAGGGCCCTCCAATAGCTGTTGCTGCCACAGATGTTGCAATACAAAAAATAGTGCAGTAATGTCGTCTATTACCTTAATTTTGTGAAAGGTGGCAGCATATAACTGTAGCTAGCATCTGTGCAGATTTCTTTTTTAATAGTGCTTTTTGCAGGGTTCATTTGCGGGGTCAGCAAAGCTAATTCAAAACACAGGTTTTAAGCGAACTTTTGCGAGGAAACATTCTTTGCCTCACCACCAGAGGGCTACTTACAGCTAATGTGCATTGTGTGCTGCTGAAAACCATGACTGCATATGCCACTATATATTAGCGTGAAGACGAACATCATGAGCTTTACAACATTCCACTCTGTTCCTCCTTCACACAAATGATTCCCAGCAATGCACACGTGTTGCGGACATTCTTTGTTTCATCTTCACACACACAGCCAACAGTGTGAAATAACGGGCAAGATTGCTGTTTAATAAAACAACACTATGTACACATGGGAGTGGCACCGAACATGCTGCTGCTGCAGACACCTGTCCTAGGCTGCAGCTCAAAATGTGAGATCCTGTTGAAGAAAGGAGAAACTGTAAAATTCCTATGGCAAGGTGCTAAAGAAGATACTTGCCTGGTTAGGAAAAGCGGTGAAAATGACATTCTGCTGAGCCGTCGGTTCCTGCGCAAGAATGCTGGCTGCAAGCACAGGAAGGAAACGCAAATGCCCCGTTTGGTCAAGCATGTGCCGATAATGCAACTACCATTGTCTAAAAACATGCTAAAGCAAAATAAACCATTCTGCCACGGCTTTAGGGACACATAACAGTTCTGAAATGCACTTGTTTTGGCAAAAATAGGTGAGCAAGCATTTGCAAGCACAGCCTTTTACTGATAGTTCCTGTTTATAGAGAAAGGTGAACCAATTTACTTTTCTTGAAAATTCCAGACTGATAAAGACAGAGATGGTGACTGTTTTATAGTTTGCCATCCTTTGGATGCTCTTAGGTTGCACAAATGATATGCAGGCCTCATGTCACTCATGTATTTGAGCTTAATGCTGATGTCATCCTTTCCCCCTTTTAATGTCCGTGGCCTCCGCCTTAGTTTTTACAGCAGACGTGTTGAGGTAAAAATGGATCCAAACACAACTGTGAAGGCAGTAGATTGCCCTGCATGAATAGGCAGGTGCTGGTTAACTCTATGAAGGGGATGCAACACTCACGAAAGGTGTCATCTGCAAGCTCTTCAAGCGAGGTCTCGGATGCAGATGCAGTGCCAACGTTCTTCTCACCTTTCATGGCCTGCACAAGCCAACAAAAGACCAGGCCTCCTTTAGCAGCGCATGTTAAGAGCGAACAAAGACCAGTGTGCTCACCACTTCGCGGTATTTTTGGAGGTACAGCTTCAGCGGTTCTATGTAGTTGTCGAACCCCAAGGTGGACATGGCAAAAAGGATATCTTCCCCATTGATTGTTTTCCTCTTCTCTTGGTGGCAACGATCGCTGGCTCTGTGTTGGCCAGCTCAGGAATGAGGCATCTGGTTTCTCTAACTAGGGTGGGCAGAACTCTTGGTTTAGACAGGAATTTACACGTCAAAGTTGTCAAAAAAGTCAGGAAATATGGTAGCGCCATTAGGGTAACACAGCAGCTAATATTACACTACCACATCTTGGCAAAATCATGAGTGCTCATTCACAAAATTTTGGTGAACCTGTGAGCTCACTCAAACTCAGACTAACACACGCTTGGTTCTCACAGAACTCATAAACTCAAATTCATTTAGACTCACGACGCATCCAGAGTGAACTACTTATTGCGACTCACTTCTACTCGCGATTCATCTGGACTCGTTCACTGAGCTGATCAATCTCATATGCCCAAGCGAACTTGAACTCCTTAGATAGGAGGCTTCATTTCTTATGCTTTGATTTTGTTGATCGTTTTTCATGTGAGTCAAGCACAACATAAGATGTTTACTTCTTTTATCAAATGCAATCAAGGTTTAGTAATAAAGGCTGTCAGCAGACATAAACACAAAGGCTGAAAGGGCTTGACTGGACCTCTATTTACTCTAAGCTGAATATCTGCGGCAGCATTCATAGTGTGCCAAATGCACAAAATGCGCCAAGGAGTGCATGCAGATAGAAGTACCATGAAATTTTAATTCTCCGACACAAAGAGATCTTGTTGTGGCAATATTTCCTTCCCTTCGCAGAGGGGTAAAAAGGCACAGTGTCGTCACGAAGTTGCAGACCATTATCTGAGCCAGAGTTTGAACTCATGACGCAGTTCACGATGTGAATTAGAGTCCACACCCATAAATCAGATCATGAGCTGAAGGTCAGTTTGGACTCACTCAAGCAAGTCCGGGCTCAGTCATGATTCAAATCATGATCTGAATGCGAGTCTGTACTCGCATTCAGATCATGATACTCGCATGCCTGTACTGTACTCTGTACTGAGTCTGTACCCGCATGCCAGCACTGATTGAAATGACATTCGTCATGCGGGAACACTGCCACAGCTGTGATAAAAACAGCCAAGCCTGTACTGCATGGCAGACGTAGTGCATAAAACCAGGAATGCAACAGTGGGGTGATGTCAATGGGACCACCTTTTCAAAGCAAATGGCCTAGCAACAGCTCCACTTTGGTTACTCAATCTTTGGTGCGAACTGTCTTGGTGCAAAAAGGATACTCGCTGGTGATGAAACTGACAAACTCGGAAACGCATTCTTGAACACACTCCTTCGCATCTTTGGCAATCTGAGAGAGGGGAAAAATAGTTGTGCCAGGCAGCAAATAGCACACATGAAATGGTGGAAGCAGCTTCTCACCTTTCCGCTTTTAGGAATGGCATTCTTCATTATTCGAGCAACATTAGCAATAGGAAGAAAGCGATCCTGCAAACAAGAGCCTTCTTCAAAACACACCCCGCACACATCGTCAATGTCAATACCTGTTCCCGTAAAGGCTCAGTGTCTTTCTGGCTGTCACCTTGGTCTGAGCCATCACCAGCAATTCCAAGACCGTCCTCACCCTCTGTGCCAGACAGGGATCCTGGAAGCAAATAATTGGGTAGCTATCACTTCCTTTTTCAAGCTACCGTAGTTTGCTGTAGACTAGAATCAGTACAGGATTTCATTTCTTGATAATCTCCTCATGAAGATGGCAACAATAATGCTACCCATGGCAGTTTTCACTGAAAAATAAGAGTTCTGCTGGCAGAGTATTCCCTGATCATTTTTCTTTTTCCTCACCATGCTATGCTACCCAAGGCCAGTATTTACCTCAGGTTATTCATCGCAAGGGCAAAAACTAGTGCCATGGACAGATAATGATACAAATAAGACACCACTTTTTAATGAATAAAAATAAAGCAAGACTGCCTTGTAGGTCAGGAATGGTAATTTCAATTCACAACTAAATATTTCCAAATATATTCTGCTCCAAAACCTTGGCACTATCCAATCATGTGATTGCATGTATAGTACATAAAGTATAACAGTCGTGGGTTTTTCTATCATGATGACTGAGTTGTATTGATTTACTATCATTGCCGATCCTCACTGCATTCATGCAACATTGTTTCTATCATCACAAAATGTCAAAATGTGTGTGCCGACTAATTTTTCTATAGTCATATTAATGCCACTGTTCTGTAGGGTCTTCAAGCACTTGTGCATCAAGGCTTTCTGATGCAACAGAAAAAGACCTGAAAAGTCACACAGCAGAACAAGAACAAATGGGACGTACCTTCTGCATGTACAATGTACTGGCCGCTTGCAGTGAGAAAAGAGTCAGAAATATTCCCACCGTCATTGTCGCCGTTGTCCATCCTAAGGAAAAACAAATTCTCACCAACTATGATGCTGCATGCGCAAAACCAAAGAAGTGCCATTTTCAAACCCGACCGTCAGCAACTGCATTTTGACGGAGGCGAAACGAAGAGGTGCCTGTGTGCTGTGCGATGTCAGTGCACGTTAAAGATCCCCAGGTGGTTGAAATTACTCCATAGCCCTCCCCACTACAGCTATTTCTCTCTTTCAACTTTCACTCCCGCTTTCCTCCCTTCCCTTACAGCACAGTTCAGGCGTCCACAAAAAAATTGTGACAGACACTGCGCCTTTCCTCTCCTGTAAACCCATTATTATTTTCAATAGTGGCAATTTTCTTACTGCTATAAGGCGCAAGCAGATAAGCATACTTAAAATTCACTTCTAGGAGTGAAAAAAAAAAATGAATTTGCTTGACCAATATATTTATTTCAGATATTCCTGGGAAAAACAAAGTGGCCACAATTAAACATCAAGAACTTGCAAATTAAGCAAACAAGATGAATATTTCTTACTATTACTTAAACAGCGAAGCTGTTACGGAACAGAGTGGTGTTTGGTGAAGATGCTAAAACTCTAGGTAGGGCCGTAGTCAATGCAAATCACCGCACTTAATCTGAGATATATAAAAATGCATTTTGAGCTGCATGTGTTCAGCTCTAATGTTCCAGAAACGCACCCCTCTCCCGGCTGCCAGGCGATGTTTGCCGGGCCAAGGCTCCTTCGCATATTTTCAGTTAAAATTCTTTCATAAATAGTGGGGTGGGCTCATTTTCTAAACAGTAGTTGAGTGCAGGGCTGGTCTCGCCTAGCCTAGTTCTAAAAATCAACTCAGAACAGCTCCTGCATTCTTAACTACAGGGAGGAAATATAGAGGAAATCATAGGAAAAAGCACAAACACAGGTAGTGATATTTCACAGAACTGCGCTAACAGAACATGCCTTTAAGCATACCACAATTTCAAGCTTTGTGCACAACCACCAGATATCATTTTGAAGGTAGCGCAAAAAATGAGGACCAAGAGTAGAAGGACACAACACTCTTGGTCCTCGTTTTTCGCGCTACCTTCAAAATGAACCAGATTCAACTCGCCCAACCTTCAACCTTACCACCAGTTATCCATAGTCTGGACAGACTGCAGGGAACACCCAGTGGCATGAAATGTACGAAATTTTATTTCGTGTTGTTGATGGGAAATAATAGCGCAATTATTTTACAGCTGAAAAACAATTTAATAGAAAGTAGAAGCACATTCTGCTGCTGGTTTGCCTTAACAAATCAGAAATTCAATGTGTTCAGAAGTGGATAGGATTAGGCGTGTTGGTTAGACATCGTAACTAAAAAAACATAGCGCAGGAAAAAAGACGGGGACGACAATGAGACCGGACAAGCGCTAACTTTCAACAGAGAGTTTATTAAGGAAAGGACCATATATGCCCTTGGGGATCAGCAGGGGAGGGGAAAAAAAAGAACAAGTTGCTGACAAACAGTCACGTGCTACACTAAGAAATCAAGCTCTTTCCTTGACGATGCCACAGATGGCTTACTGATACATTTATCCCCCACCTGAGCTATCTCCAATGCTTCCATGATCTCCATTGTCAGCTCATTGCGATGTCGATAGAAGATGATCGTCTTATCAAACAAAGGATGGCCAGGTCGTTCCACATCACAATTTTTTTAATGTGCAGCCAGATGGCCATTTGTGGCAATGCTACCAACTATTTTATTGTGCTCTAGAAGACGCACGTTTAAACATATGCCAGTTTGGACAATGTAGTGCTTTCCACATGAAAGTTAAATTTTGTAAACAACCCCCCTCCTGTAGGGCACATAGATGGGACCTTTGTGTTCAATCGGGCACTCTGGTTTCCGCGTTCACATAGGACAGCTCTTCCTGCACAAACCCAAACGTTTTTTTGACACTGTAAACAAGCAAGCCCTTAAAGCTAGAAAGTTGCCCCACCTTCTTTAGGTTATGAGGGAATGATGGCTACTTTTTCTTTCTTCCTTCTTTCTCATCTCTTCCGCTCGCTTTTCGTCACTCATGCGTGATGCAATTTTCTTTCTCTGATGCGGACTTTCAGTGACTAATACAATAACATGTTTAGGGTAGCCCGCCGTCTGCAAATGGACCACCTGCATATTGGCACTTTTATCCATGACATGATCACAAGACTTGCTGAGAGCGTTAGACAAGAAAGAAAGGATAATGCTTCTCTTGACCAGCCTTGAGTGTGCAGAGCTATACGGCAAAGGAGGCTTGTTGGTTCTAGGCTCATACAATCAATATGTGTGATCACAGCCAATAGCAAATCTAAAAACCTGATTCTGTTCTGTGTGGGCCATTCACAGGTAAATGTAAGCGGCCCAAAGCACGCATTAAAAGAGTCTAAAACACGCGAGACAATAGGGTCAGTAAAATCAAATTTGTCTAAAACAATTAAAAAGTCATCAACATAATAGAAAATATTTAAAATCCTAAGGTCACCTAGCCGCTCAAAAACAGCGTTGTCACATCGAGCTAAAAACAAATCACTTAAAATGGGTGCAATACATGACGCTATGCAAACGCCCTGCTTTTGCAGGTAAATGTCAAAAACCACAATGGCAGACGTCAAATACAATGATAAAAGCTCTAAAAAAACCATCCATAGTTATACCACATGCGTTCTGAAATTGGACAACGCCACACTCGTCCATTGCAGCCTCGACGCAGGACAGCAACCCTTCATGAGGCAATGAATAAATCAAAACCTTGATATCAATGGAAATGTGACGTGGAAAGACCTTGCCATCCTCCGTTTGATAGATCATCTTGCATCGACATCGCAATGAGCTGACAAGGGAGATCGTGGAAGTATTGAAGATAGCTCAGGTGGGGGATAAGTGTATCAGTAAGCCGTCTGTGGCATTGTCAAAGAAAGAGCTTGATTTATAAGTATAGCACGTGGGTGTTTGTCAGCAGCTTGTTCGTTTTTTTCCCCTCCCCTGCTGATCCCCAAGGGTATATATGGTCCTTTCCGCAATAAATTCTCTGTTGAAAGCTAGCGCTTGTCCTGTCTCGTTGTCGTCCCTGTCTTTTTTCCTGAGCTATGTTTTTTGAGTCCAATGTGTGGCTACATAAAGGAATTTTTCCTGTTATGTTTCAACAAAAGAATATTACACCATTACCAAATTCCTGTGATGCCAACACCATAGTATGAAAGAAATTTTAAATGATGTTGCTTTTTTGGCTGTGGCTAAAGGTACGTCGGACGGACCTGGTGCGTTTTTCTCCGGGATATGTCGGACGGATCCGGGAAATATTTCTCAGAGGTACGGCGGAGGGACCCGATCGGTGGGGTGCAGGTTTACGTCTGACGGACCAGATGCATTTTTCTTCGGGATACGCAAGGTAGATGGGCCTTGGGATACAAAGGAAAAGCAGGACGGATCCGAGACCCCCGAATGTGTGGTTGTAGTGGTTTCAAGGGTGGTTGTAGTAACAACTTGGTAGCATAGCCAAATGTAGTCAAATCGAAGTTGATACCAGGTGTGCGAGGAGCAAGAATTATGTACTGCATGCGTGAAATGTGAAATTACGAAGAATAGTAGAGTGGCAAGAATAGTGCCTAGAATGGGTGACAGACTATGCTATGGCATGATGATAGGTTTACGCGAGTTGGACTGCGGCAGGGTGGCAAGCATGACCAGAGTGCAAGCGCATGTAATCGCGGTGTTGACAACCAGCCCGCGGCCACACGCCCACTCATTTGGTCCTCATAGTCATGTAGTTTTGATTCTTCAAAGTTTTCTCACTATCATCTGTGATGAAATGTGTCACGTAACACGCCGCTTTTTTGCTCGTATTGAGGTTTAAATGTGCTTTGCGGTACTGCAAATTCTACATACATACAAGCGGCACTGAAAAAGCTGGGTACTGCTGACGTGTCTCTAGCCCAAGCGTCACATCATTTTTGTTTGCTGTACGACTGGAGGTGTAGGCGCCGGTTTGTGCTTTCCGTGAGATGCTGTGATGTCCGGACTATGTCCTACAAGACTGCTATGTGAGACTACGGGAGTGATGTGATGAGTGCGCCGATGTCCCACATGCATGTCAGTGTTTATTAGGTGCAGTCATAGGTGCAGTGCTAAGTCCAAGAATGTCGCGTAAAAAGAGTGTTGTGGGAATTTATTTAGATACACTGTGCAACTGCCAGACGATAATAAGTCATCGACAATTTGTTATCAGACTGCACTACAGAGCTCAAAACTCGGAAAATGATATTTCTACAAAGTACACAACCTATAGTTTACATTTGTGTGCTTTGAAGCTTCGAAAAAAAAATTTTAACGCCAATACTTTAACCTGGCCTTGCACAAAGTTGTTGGGAATGCGCATGATACAGTTATCGCATGTTGGAGTAAAGAGAAAATTAAGTGCCCACCCCGCACTGCCGAGATGCGCATTACTACAGGTGAAATGGTTCAGGCTTCTGTAAAATATTAGCTGCCTGGCACAGCACCTTCCTAAATGTTCAGGTTTTGTACTATTGTCGAAGGCCATTTTATCATTAATAAAGGAATGAATATGCTTTATGTGTTAATGACTAGTGCTTTTTCAATGTATTATGTTCATTTATTTTTAGTTTTCCCTTCATTTATTTTGCTTTTTCATGCTAGCTGAACATGAATATCTGCCATGCATGTGACAGCTGTAATACTGAAAAGGTTGACATGTATAGTATGTACGTACACGCTGAGGCGCGTTCGGCTACTTGCCCCAAGATCGTGATATTTACTCCCAGTGATGGCAGCCGCACTTTGTTGGAGGCAAAATGCAAATGCATCTGTTTCCTGCGAGATGTCAACACAAAGTACAAGGCCCAGGCAGTCAACTTAACCTGGAGCTCTCCACTACAGTATTCTTCATAGCTACATGTCACTTTAGGATGTGCAACCCTACATGCCACAAGTAGGGCGCATTGTTTTTTAAATTTTGTAACCTCATTTATGCTGTGCAACATTTGGCTAATTGTAGTTCTCAAACAGTTGTTGAAGATAAAACCAAAGCAGTTCTTGGCATGGTTTCCTGCTTGGATTAATTTGCTAACTGCAGTTCTTTGGACCTTGCATCAATGCTGGACAGTTCAAATAGCAGGCGGTTCAACTACAGGAATGATGTGGATCATGCATTTAAATTCTGTCAAATGGAAAGTAATGGTCCCCTCCATGCATGCATAGATCATCATCATCAGCCTGATTATACCCACTGCAGGGCGAAGGCCTCTCCCATATTTCTCCAATTAACCTGGTTCTGTGCTAGCTGCATCCACTGGACCCCTGCGAACTTCTTAACCTCATCTGCCCACCTAACTTTCTGCCGCCCCCTGCTACGCTTTCCTTCCCTTGGAATCCAGTTTGTTATCCTAAGCGACAATCGGTTATCCTCTCTTCGCACTACATGTCCTGCACATGCCCATTTCTTCTTCTTGATTTCCACTAGAATGTCAGCAACTTGAGTTATTTCTCTAACCCACTCTGCACGCTTCCTATCTCTTAATGTTACACCTACCATTTTTCGTTCCACAGCCCTCTGGGTTGTCCTCAACTTAAGCAGAACCCTCTTGGTTAGCCTCCACGTTTCAGCCCCATAGGTAAGTACAGGTAAGGTGCAACTGTTGCATACTTTCCTCTTGAGCGATACCGGTAAGCTGCTAGTCATAATCTGCGAGTGCTTGCCAAATGTGCACCATCCCAATCTTATTCTTCTTATTTCCTTTTCACGGTCCGGATCTGCGGTTACTACCTGTCCTTCCAGTACTTCGCTACCTAATGTAAACTGCTGTTCCTTCCCTAGGCTGTTGAACATTACCTTAGTCTTCTGCATATTGATTTTCAAGCCTGCCTTTCTACTTTTCCTGTCTAGGTCATCAATCATTATTTGCAGTTCATCCCCCGAGTTGCTTAGCAAGACAATGTCATCAGCAAATCACAGACTACTGAGGTATTCTCCATCTACCCTTATCCCTATCTGCTCCCATTCCAAGTCTCTGAATACTTCCTCTAAGCAAGCTGTGAATAGTACTGGGGAGATTGTGTCTCCTTGCCTAACACCTTTCTTTATGGGAATTTTGTTACTTTCTTCATGCAGAACTATGGTTGCTGTGCAGCCACTATATATATCTTCCAGTATTTTCACGTACGGCTCGTCTACCCCCTGATTTCGCAATGCCTGTATCACCGCTGAAGTTTGAGTCAAACACTTTTTTCGTAATCAATGAATGCTATGTATAAGGGCTGGTTATATTCAGAGCATTTTTCTATCACCTGGTTGATGGTATGGATATGATCAATAGTAGAGTATTGTTTCCGAAAACCTGCTTGATCTTTTGCTTGATTGCAGTCTAAGGTTGTCCTGATTCTATTAGCAATTACCTTAGTATATACCTTATACGTATCAGACAGTAAGCTGATTGGTCTGTAATTTTTAAGGTCCTTAGAGTTCCCTTTCTTATGAATGATGATAATGTTTGCATTTTTCCATGGTTCCGGTACCGTCGATGACACCAGGGACTGCGTATACAGGGTGGCCAGTTTTTCTAGCATGATATCCCCCCCGTCCTTCAACAAATCTGTAGTTATCTGATCCTCTATAGCCGATTTCCCCCTTTTCATAGTTTCTAATGCTTTCTTGACCCCGTCCTTCGTCACTGGTGGAACGTCTGACTGTTTTTCCCTGCCGCCAATCTCGTTACAGTCCTGACTACTTTGGCTACTGTAGAGATCTGTATAGAACTCCTCGGCTACTTTGACTATCTTGTCCATATTCGTGATGACGTTGCCCGCCTTGTCCCTTATCGCATACATTTGGTTTTTGCCTATGCCCAATTTCGTCTTTACCGCTTTAAGGCTTCCCCCGTTCTTTACAACATGCTCAATTTTCTCCATGTTATACTTCCTTATATCGGCCACCTTGCTCTTATTGATTAGCTTTGATATTTCGGCCAATTCGATCTGGTCTGTTGGATTGGAAGCTTTTATACTCTGGCGTTTCTTAATCAAATCTTTCGTCTCCTTAGACAGCTTACTGGTATCCTTCCTAACTATCCTACCGCCTACTTCTACCGCACACTCAGTAATGATATCCCTGAAATTATTGTTTATTGCTTCTAGGGTAATGTCGCCATCCTCGGTTAGAGCTGAATATCTATTCTGTAGCGAGATCCTGAATTCTTCTGCCCTCCCCCTCATCGCTAATTCGTTGATGGGTTTCTTTCTTACTAATCTGTTGCTTTCCTTTTTCAGATTTAGGCTCATTCGGGACCTCACCATCCTGTGGATACTGCATCGCACTTTCCCGATTACCTCTACATCTTGCACAATGGCGGGGGTTGAACAGATTATGAAGTCAATTTCATTTTTAGTCTCCCTGTTAGGACTTTTCCAGTACAGTATACTGCATCTTTACTTTTCGCATTGCCGATTCTACATCTTCGTAGAAGCTTTCAACTGCCTGGTCATCATAACTACAAGTAGGTGCATAGGCCTGTACAACCTTCAGTTTATACCGCTTATTAAGCCTAATTACAATGCCTGCCACCCTCTCATTAATACTATAGAATTCATCTATATTACCCGCTATATACTTATTGACAAGGAAGCCTACTCCTAGTTCTCGCCTCTCCGGTAAACCTCGATAATGCAGTACATGCCCATCCTTCAGTACAGTATAGTAGTACGCCTCATTCGGCCTCCTAATCTCCTAAGCCCTATGACATCCCATTTCATGCCCTCTCGTTCCTCTAACAGTACTGCTAAACTAGCTTCACTAGCTAGGGTTCTAGCGTTAAACGTTGCTCGGGTCAGTTTCCAATGGCGGCCTGTCCAGCGGAGCCAGGAATTCTTAGCACCTCCTGCTGCGTCACAGGTCTGACTGCCGCCGTGGTCAGGTATTCCGCAGCCGTTGGTGACTGAGGGCCGGGGTTTTGTGGAACTAATCATGGGAGGTGCATGCACAGATGCCCTTAGACAAATACATAATCGAGTGTGTGATTGTGACACATATCAAGGGTCAACAAAGTCCATGTGGAGCCAGTGTGGTATTCTTCATGAAGCCTAAAATAAAATTGTACAACAGCTGCTGTCCCATGCAGAAAAAAATTGGTCAACTTGTATATGATTAACTGACCATGAACAGCCTCTTACTCAGTGTATGATGTGATTAATATCTGGTTAGCATCTCAAAACAACTACAGCTATGATGGACGCAACAGCTGAGGGCTCCAGTATCTTGTACATGCGCCGACACCGCACGGTACACGACAGCCTATTTTGCCTCTATTGAAATGCCTCCGCTGTGGTTGGAATGAAATCTCCATCTATGGGTTCAGCAGCCTGAGCCAACACAACAGGGTCAAGTAACAAAATGCATGCCATTACATTTACTTCTAGCCTGTGGTTTCCTTCACAGAACTAATGTATACAAGAAAAAGTAAATAGCAAAAAACCACTAGTTTTATTGCACATTATATTCACATTTCAGTAAACATTCTCTGGGAAGAAATTTCTCATAATGTTTGTATGAAAACCATGAACATCTTACAAAAACAAAACAATGCACTTACTGCACTCCAATTGTTAATGGGCAAGGTTGCATCTATGCTACTACACTGCACTTCTCACAAAAAAATACCACAAGCCCCATCTGCTTTGTCCAATCACTTGATGAAACTAACAGAGACAGATGTCACACGCCTCAGACTGGTCGTCTCGCAACATATCTCTGCATTTGTTGCATTTCAATTTCATGCCTTTTCACTTAGCTTCAACTGTGTCACCCATCTTTTGTGAAATATTTTTTTTTATGCTGTTCAAATCAGCATCCTCGTTAGCGATGGTCTCAAGCATTCTTGATGCTATCATTTTCACATCTTCCTCAACTGGAAGAACGAAGAAAATTACAAGCCTTGAGCAGACAAAAAATTATAGAGACACCTAATCTCAGCCTGTAAGGGTATGATGCGCCAGCATTAATGGCTCTTGTTTGCGGATCCCACTGTGGATTCCATTAATTTACATGCCCTTTGCTACAAGCTTAATTACCAATTCCTTAACTTATTCTCTGTTATCTTACACATGCTCATTAGCATACAGTCTTAGGCTGCCCTGTTATGTGATAGACAACCTGGCATAGATCTCTGTACTCGGAGCTTGAAGGTCCCAGAACATATTTCTAAATATAACTTTATAAGCTCGAGTTAACAGCTCCTGCCATTCGTGTGGCCTCGTGGCATTTGGTTTGTGGCACTTTTGGCTTGTGCACAGGGTCCATCTGTTATTCATGCTGGTTAACATGCATGAAAAAGACATTTTTGCAGAAACATTGGTCGCAAATGGTCAAGCGGTGCACTGCAGATTCTGAAATGTATACCTATATGCATGCAAGGGCGGCATCATCACATAACATGATCAAGAGCTCTGTCAATACCTGCAGTTAGATGGAACTTCAATGCCCATTAAAGGACCACCTCATACAATGGTTGTTACCACAAGACCTGTTCTAACAGAATGCTTGCACCATTCCACTGAGCAATGGACATATATGCATATCTTAGATAGCTTATGATTGTGGGTCTCATTTATTTCTATGACTTCCAAGGAGTTCCTGTCGTCAGAAGCCCTACATTTTATGAAAGCGGGACAGGGTGAATATGCTGCATGAAGATACCAAGAAGCTTGTACAAAGATAATTGAGAGTCGGGAATTTTGAACTATTGAAATAAACAACAAAGTACACTTTGCCAAACCTGTCATTGAGGAATGGAAATCATGCAGTCATCAATAACATATCATGGAGGACATTTTAGGTCATCTTCACAAAAGACACCCCCACACCTGACACACAGCTTCATACTTATGAAAGAGGACAAACCAATATGCAAGGAGCGTGGAGATAAACTCACAATAACCCATATATTTCTTACATAAGCGCCAGACTTAAATAAGAGGAAAACATCTTGTACAATTTTGCAACAGATCCCTCTCCATCCCAGCATGATCCTAGGAGAGACCGCACTAGTTCAAATCTCCTGCATTTTTGGTTTCCTAAAATGAAGCAATGTTCCTAAACAAGCTACACCCTAAACAATGTTTTAGTCATTACACACAAAATAAATACATTAAACCTTGTTCTTGGTACATGGCAGTATTAGTCGCTTATGCATTATAAAAATCAACACAACGCCGTAAGGTATACCTTAGTTAGCTATTTTATATGAGATAAGCTTTCGGTCTGGTGTGGTCCTTATTCACATGACAGCGCCGTCATGCGGGTCTAACGTCCCAGCAATCGAAAAGTGACCTTTTCCAAATTCTAGCATAATTTTAAGAACCGTGAAGGTGATTTTACAGATCTCTAAAGACGTGCGGGTGTTTGGTTTTGACTAGAGTACTCAACTGTTTTATCAGCGTCCGCCTGCTTTGTTTTTTGAAGACAGCCTGGAGTGAGAGTGTTAAAGATAAAACATTTTTGAACATTTAGTGCGTTTCTGAAGGCGTTGTTTTCCATTACGGAGCCCACAAAAAGCAGCTGAATGTCAAATGCCGCCTAGGTAGGCTTTCTAGCAGGACAGCAGTGTAGCGTGGAAAATCGCTCCGCCGGTCCAGCGATGGCCGCGGACTTGAAAGGCGAACTGTTCGAACTGAAAGCTACTGACCACACCTGAAACACTGAGTTGTGAATATTATGAAAATCCGTCTGCTCTTCGATCATTGATATGTCCACAGTAGAGCATTTATGTGCCTCAGGGTAGGCCAGCCGTGGGAACACGGATGCGTGGTTGTAGCAACCATCGCTTGTATGGCACCCTTTGCAAAATTCCAAGAGTCAGCTTTTGAAACGAAATGTGCAGTGCACATTTTCTACCACATACCGAAATCCGGCGACACATGCATATCGCCGGCTCGCTTCAAAGCTGAGGCTGCTCAGTCGGATCACGCTAACCTCGAGCATGTGGTGCATGTTCGCAAAATTCAAAGATGAGAAAAAGATGCAGGCTGAGCACTTGTGAGGTCTTCCCCTAAAGTAGTAGTAGTAATGCACTTTATTTAGGACTCAAATTAGGCGTCCAACAGGTCGGCTGCCTGTTGCACCAAGGCTAGTACCAAAGAAAATTGCGGTTCGTAGAGAAGCGGATCATTCGCGCTTCCGGCTTTCCGGTTGTGCACTCATGTATTGCGGTGCAGCGGGTCTTCGCCTCGGCGAGTCAACGTGCAGCTCGCCGCATGTATCCACGTAGGCTTCTAGTAGATTCGGCATGTCTTTTGCCACGGCTCTGAGCTACAATCTAATGGAACGATTTAACTAGAAACATCCTATTTCCTCTGTCTGCATGTGAAGAACGAGCATGGCAATTCACATACAGCGTATATACATACTTTGGACGCCCAAATGTTCTGCACGGCGAGGTGTGTGTGTTGCGCAGGCGCACAATCTTCGGAGGTCGATGCGGGATCTAAGACAGCGCAAATGCTAGAAATAGCTCGCCTGCATTACGGACAGATCGAGGTGATAGTTTAGTGGGAAGAGAAAGCTGAATGTGCGTATCTCAATGTCAGCTGGTGGAGCTGGTGCAGTACGCCGCATTGCCTGCAGCTATGTGCGTGACAAGCGATGCTTGCCGTACACAATCCTGAGGTAAGACCGTGATCTATGTTAGAATGGGCGAACTGTTCAAAGCACTCATCGAGAGTTGCGGCTAGCTGATATCATATAGGATAAGATTAATTCACGCGTATCAAGCGGAATGCGGACATACGCGTTCGACGTGCATATAGCTATAAGCCTGTATACCGCCGTCCGCCATATCTTTACGAGAATTGAATGGTAACGTCGGACGTATCTTTAAACACTTCGTTCTTTTTTAACTGCCTCGACCCAGAAAATCGAACGAGAAATAACAGATTAAGCTTAAAATCCACACATTTTCAAAGAAAAAAGAGGTGTCAAATAACACCTGCATGTAGCGCCTATCAAAGATGAGCCAGATGATCTGCTGTACTAATCAGAATAGCCCAAACCCACTCATCCAACAGGAAGGTGCCTTAGAATCCATCCAACAGGAAGGTGCCTTAGAATCCATGTTACCCAACCTTCTTTCAAAGTAGTACCTCAGTCTCAAACTCTTATTCAGCAAGGTTTCACTTCTTTCTCCTACTATCTGATCGATTGTGAAGAATCAGAATAGCCCAAACCCACTCATCCAACAGGAAGGTGCCTTAGAATCCATGTTACCCAACCTTCTTTCAAAGTAGTACCTCAGTCTCAAACTCTTATTCAGCAAGGTTTCACTTCTTTCTCCTACTATCTGATCGATTGTGAAGGTTCTGAGGTGACGAGCAGATCTGAATCTAGAAAATGAAGGATGCACAGCTGCACAGAACTGAAATATATATTCTTGTTGCCATATGTCCTACTCCACTTCACAGTTGCTAGAGATTGTGAACAAAACGTACAAACCACAGCACAATGTTGTGAACTATCGTGCTAGCAGTACCCCTATTTACGTACATTTAATGTTCTAATTGCGTTTGAACTGAATTCAGAGCACGAACACTTTTAAGCATCGTTCTAACCAGCAGATCTGAATCTAGAAAATAATAAAGGAAGGATGCACAGCTGCAGAGAACTAAAATATATGTTCTCTTTGCCATATGTCCTACTCAACTGCACAACTGCTAGAAAGTGTGAACAAAAATGTACAAAAAAAAAAGTGTGAACCATAGCACCATGTTGTGAACTATCGTGCTAGCACTATTAACATTTAGAAGCATGTACTGCTGAATCATAGCAGTACCCCTGTTTGCGCACATTGAATGTTCTAATTGCATTTGAACTGAATTCAGAGCACAAACACTTTTAAGCATTGTTCTAAATAACGGAGCTTTAAAACAATATTTGGTCAGATTGAGTTGCAATTATTACACTAAGATTTCAACATTTCAGTGGAGGCGAATTGCAAGACATGTCCCGTGAGCTGCGTGATGTCGGTGCATATTAAACAACCCCAGGTATTGAAATTTTCTCCACTACAGCGTACCCATAGCTTGAGTTTCTCTGGGACATCAAAAAAATAAAAAGGTAATCCTGATATAGACCAAATTATTTATATTGTACAGCAACCATAGCAACTGCACAGCAACCATAGTTCTGCATAAAGAAAGTAACAAAATCCCCATAAAGAAAGGTGTTAGGCAAGGAGACACAATCTCCCCAGTACTATTCACAGCTTGTTTAGAGGAAGTATTCAGAGACTTGGAATGGGAGCAGTTAGGGATAAGGGTAGATGGAGAATACCTCAGTAATCTGAGATTTGCTGATGACATTGCCTTGCTAAGCAACTCGGGGGATGAACTGCAAATAATGATTGATGACCTAAACAGGAAAAGTAGAAAGGTAGGCTTGAAAATCAATATGCAGAAGACTAAGGTAATGTTCAACAGCCTCGGGAAGGAACAGCAGTTTACATTAGGTAGCGAAATACTGGAAGTAGTAGGCGAGTATGTCTACTTAGGACAGGTAGTAACCGCAGATCCAGACCATGAAAAGGAAATAACAAGAAGAATAAGATTGGGATGGAGCGCATTTGGCAAGCACTCGCAGATTATGACTAGCAGCTTACCGGTATCGCTCAAGAGAAAAGTATACAACAGTTGCATCTTGCCTGTACTCACCTATGGGGCTGAAACGTGGAGGCTAACCAAGAGAGTTCTACTTAAGTTGAGGACAACCCAGAGGGCTATGGAACGAAAAATGGTAGGGGTAACATTAAGAGATAGAAAGCGTGCAGAGTGGGTCAGAGAAATAACTCAAGTTACCGACATTCTAGTAGAAATTAAGAAGAAGAAATGGACATGGGCAGGACATGTAGTGCGAAGAGAGGATAACCGATGGTCGCTGAGGGTAACAAACTGGATTCCAAGGGAAGGAAAGCGTAGCAGGGGGCGGCAGAAAGTTAGGTGGGCGGATGAGATTAAGAAGTTCGCAGGGGTCAAGTGGATGCAGCTAGCACAGAACCGGGTTAGGAGGAGAAATATGGGAGAGGCCTTCCCCCTGCAGTGGGTATAATCAGGCTGATGATGATGATGATGATTTATATTAAGTTTATTTACAGTGATGACTCCACCTAAGCCTGGTGCATTCACTGAACGTTGGCAAGCTTCCTCTTTCTCACACTTCTTTCTTCTCTCCTCAGCACTGCTTGACATTTTCTCCTTTACAGACGAAGCCCCCTGGGCTGTCAGTCAGAGTCCGGAGAGTGGCAGGCCTTCATTCTTGCGACATGCAGAACTTGCGTTTTTCGAGCGCGGCGGCCTTGAGAACATTGGCAAGACACCACGTATTTCGTCACTGATGCGTGTGAGCACAATAAATGGGCCTGTGTAGTGCAACAACAGTTTCTGGGACAAACCACACTTCTGGAGAGGCACCCAGAGCCAGCGGCGGTCCTGCGAGGCCAGAGTGCATAACCAGGCGAGCCTCTTCAGCGCGGCAGAGAGTGCTTGAAACAGAAGGCTCGGTGTCAAGAGAGAACGGCAAAATGATGCCGAGAGAACTTCAAGTTGGACGGGCATAGAGAAGGAAAAATGGCCTATAAGCAGTTGTTTCATGCTTCGAGGTATTATGGTATATGTAATAAAGGGAAGCACATCATCCCAATTCTTGTGCTGAGAGCCGACATACAGCGCAAGCTTGGTTTTCTGAATTTAGTGTGGTGGTTATCGCACATTCATGCAGACCAGAGATTATAAAAGTGTGCCTGGGTTCCTTTTCGGCTCATTAAAGCTGGAAGTTGCGCTTCAGTCCTTTTGTGTCTTTCTTCCTGGGGTGTTTCTTCAGCGCTATAAAAATCAAGATCATGTACCAACTAACCCGTCAAAAAGTCCTGCAACAGCGCAAGCATGTCTGTCAGTGTCTAGTTTACGTATGTTCAACGAGGCCATTTGCCGGGGTGGTACGGTGTAGAGTGAAGTACAAAAGCGCAGAAACTGTTCCACAACATCTGCCGTAAACTGGCGGCCACGGTCACTAATAATGACACGAGGAGGCCCATGACTGAGGACGACAGCGTGAAGAAGAAAGATGTCAGCGGCGGTGGCGGAAGGTATGGCGGCAGTTTCACAGTAACGTGTAAGATGGTCAAAGCATACAATGACCCAACATTTTCTAACAGCAACGAATAACACGCCAAAATCAATGGCATGCCTGCAAACAGAAAGAGAGCTTGAAATATCCAGTCTGCCATTTCACAGCATTACAAGGTCACCTAAAATAAATCATCAAATATTGCAACCTTAGCTTTTGTATCCATGTAGTCCTTATCAAATGATTAGAGCCAAGGGGTTTGCTTCTGAGCCACACCGTTACATCACATAACTACATGAGGAGTGGGTACAGGTATAAACAAAAAATGTTATTAAATATAGCAATTATACCGTTAGAAAATGTGGATGGGCAGGTGGTCGCAGCGATGTCATTCCCAGTGTTCCAAATTTCCTGAAGGTAAGGTTTTTTTTTTCATCCCACTCTCTCCAGCGAGGACTTCCATGAATGATAAAAGAGCGCTGCTACGCGGCTTAGAAGCGGATTACCCGCTGGGCTCTAAATTTTTGAGTGTACGCGCATAACTTAAGATGGAAAAATTCTTTCAAAGTCACGCTTCGTCTTTAATGACGTGCCTTTAGTGAAACTCAACTTGCTCTGTATTCTAGAGGCACCCGAAGTCTGCTCAGTACGGCACTTTGCAACAAAATTACAAAAAAAAAATCAAAGGCGGAAAGATTTGACAAGTTGAAAAGAGCGCTGGAAAGGTGTTAGCAGGTCACTACGTGTATGGCCAAACGATCCAACAGGTCGTGCTTAAAATAGCCCTTGGCAGACTCGCAATAGAGAGTAACAAGAGCGTGCAAGAAAAGGCACAGGAAAACTTGCTCTCGAAAGCAGTCTACCAAGAAGGGCTAGGCCTTTCTCTCAAAGGACGATGCAATCGCCAAACGGCGTTAATGGCGCATTTTTGTTTGATGCAACGACCCCATCCAGAGAGCAGCATCGTGAACGGCGATACATGCTTTCACAAAGGCCCCCCATCACAATAAGGTGTGGTGACGAACGCCAGCTATGCTCGCCTGCGCTGACATTTATTTGGTTCGGCTGAAACATCGCAGCCACACTAACGACGCAACACCCTACGTCGACCGAAATAAGCTTTGCCGCACATGCTGTTTCACTTTAGCACGTGTTCCGTACCGCGGGCGGTGTTTAATTCAGTCCATCAGCTTCGAACGACGGCCCAGAAAACCTATTGGTCAAAGTCACAATAAAAGGACAAACCTGGAAGCGACAGCACTTGGTTGGTCAGCCCCGAACCAGTAAGCGACGAGCGCACAAAGGCTTCGTTACAACTTCGCTAATCGGAGGGAATGGCACCGTCGACGATCACAGGATGGCCACATGAATCGTTTTCGCGACAAACACACCGCTGAGTGAGGAACAAAAACGCGGGTGCGTGCGCGGCACAACGCGCCAGTAAGCAAGTTCCAATACAATGAGGCAAAGTCAGCAAAAAAAGAATCCAAAGGAAACGAGAAGCTAGAAGTGGTTGTAATCGAGTATCGAAACTAGCCACCATATCGAAAACAAAAAGTTTTATCTCTTGTTATTTGTTTACACCTAAATTTTTTAAGTTTTCATGCATTTTTAATGCTAAAAAAAAAGTAATTTGTTTTCCAATAAACATTTTTGCAGTTCGGCAGCACTTGGTGTTCTTGTTCTGCTTAGCCCAAAATCAGTCATATAACTTACAAACGTTCTCCACATTGGGCGAGCTGCAACGTCATGCGCAACGCTGGCGACGTGGTCACTTCTTTTGCTCCGGTGTACTCTACGCTATCCGGTTGTTAGCTGCCGCTGGCGGCTGTGTCTGCGTGGTAGGACAGTCAGTTGTCGGTCGTCGTTTCCACTCTACACATACCTAAGCGGTGGTCTCTCAAGCGCACAACATGGGTAGTAAGTACGCCGTCGTTTTGAGAAACCTTCGGGCAGCGCCGAACTTTTATTTGCCGTTTGCACGAATTATTGAGCATCTCTTGCTAGGATTGGCACTTGGCGTACAAGCCTTGAGCACATTTTACCGGCTTTTGTAGCTAAGCGATTTAGCTCCTAATTTAACAGTCGTCTTGTGACTGTGTCACGCTGACATGCACTGTTTGTTTTTATGCATCATCCTCGTGCAATCGCTTGGTTAATTTTTAAGCATGATCTCCACTGATCATGGATTTTTTGGGTCATCTTAGACAAAACCTCACTGTCAGCCTGGTGACGTTGACACGTTGCCGGTGCCCTGCAACAGACTGTTTGCCATTTCGCTTGTCCATTATTGTCGAAGCATAACTAAGTTTCTCCGGGTTGTGTTGTTTTTGAGGCAAGCGACATGGGCGCATGTCTGGCAAGTCTGGGTCACTTGTGCCCCTGACCGTGAAACACCGGTGACATTAAACTCTGCAATGGAGCGCTTTAATCCTGTGCGGTTCGTGGCGCTTAAAGCCATGTGTAGTTGGATGCGCGTGCTGAGTCGTCGCCGTTTGTTTCTAAAGAAAGAGCAGCATAAATTCTGGCCGGTCTGAGTACGTTCGATGCTGTATTTGAATAACCCCTATGCGACCCCGCGGTAAAAAGCTGCACAACAAACTTTTTCGTCGCATTGGTTTGAATTACAAACTCCACCTCTTTATCTTTGCAGTAAAGTTTTTGGAAGTTATTAAACCCTTCTGCGGAATCTTGCCAGAAGTGGCAAAGCCGGAACGCAAGGTGAGTGATGACCTGGTGGCTCGAGTTGTGACCACAATTGTAATGCTGCATTTTTTTCCTTTTTGACATTCCAGATTCAATTCAGAGAAAAGGTGCTATGGACAGCGATAACTCTCTTCATCTTCCTTGTTTGCTGTCAGGTAAGCCTGAAAACGTGTTTGTGATATGTTAAGTATTGTGCTGCATGTGAGTGTTGCACATATTGCATTTGATTTTAAGTTGGTAACTGTCGCCACACTGACCAGCTAAATCTGAACTAGAAGTTAGTGTTTGTGGAGAACATATGTCCCAACACGCCCAGATGGCTACGTTAGTGACAAAGTTCAATTTCATTAAATTTAGGCCTCCTAGATTCACAACTGCTTTAGATTACTGACATAGAATTGGTAGAAACAAAAAACCGACTGACATTCCTTGAGTTTTTATGGTTTAGTTACTGAAGTGGATAACTTGTCAGCAGTGTCTAGTTAAACTATAGCCCGCAGTGGGATAGAAGTCTCTTGGTGACACCCAGCTTTTTTTTTTTCCTTTTCTGTGCGAGCCATCCCTCCTAAAGTTGTCGCCATCTGTGCTAGTGCAATTAGTTTAGGCTTGCAGGGCTGCTTGCCTTGCCTGCGGAAGTAGTAGATATCCAGTGCACATCCAAAAAGTTGTCTTGCGCTGCATTATGGCTTGTACGGGAGAAGAAAATGAGGACAGGCCCTGTATTGACGGATACATATATGTCTGGAACTTTAAAATAGCTTGTACTCTATATGAGCTACGTTACCTGCTTGGGAACGGGCATTATTGGAGGCTGAGTAATAGATTGTCGGTTGTTGGGTGATGTCTTGATTTAAATAAATCTGGTATTTTGGTGCACTTTTTTTTTTTTTTTTTTCAGCTCTAGGTCATGTGTGCTCAGAGTGGGCGTGTCACTTACTTTTTATTTGTTCTTTGTAGATCCCATTATTTGGAATCATGTCTTCAGACTCGGCAGACCCTTTCTACTGGATGCGAGTGATCCTTGCCTCAAACAGGGGCACCCTCATGGAGCTGGGTATCTCGCCCATTGTCACATCAGGTCTCATCATGCAATTGCTTGCTGGAGCAAAGATCATCGAAGTTGGCGACACACCCAAAGATAGGGCACTCTTCAATGGTGCACAGAAGCGTAAGTGTGCTATCATAAGAAAGGCTGCGTTACTGTCGTAGCACATTGCTTCAGACAGTATGTCTGCCAGACATGTTACAAGGGGAGATTTTCTGAATGTTTTATGTCCCATCACATCATGTTCTCTCTCTCTGACACAACAAACTGTCTTTCAAAATATCAGAGTGGAACTATTTTAAAAATGATGGCTGAAACTCAATTTGTGGCCAGGTACGATGACTGAAGTAGGGACTGTAAACAATAGTCCCCTGCGTAAAATGTTTCGTGCAATCTATCACAAGCCTCAAGGGTGGTGTGTTAGTGATGTGCTGAGAATGTTTGCAACATTAAAAATGTGATGTTCACCATAGAAGTCATCTGAGGCCACTGAAATAGCAAACTGCTAAACTTTAAAATGGATTTGCACCACAATTCAGTCTCCCATGGCTGCCAGACTTGGTAGCAGTAATCAAGAATGAAAGAAAAACATGCAATGTAAGTTTCGTTGGAAATCTGTAACCTCTATAGAAACACTGGAGCTGCTCTTAAACCTGAGTGAAGAAATCTTATAAAGCACATATTGCATCACAGTACAGTAAAAGTCGTTGATTTGAACTTAAAGGGGTTAAAAAAAATTTTTTTTGAATATCAATTTGCTGAAAAAAGAAAACTTGCAAAAACTGCTTGCATCACAGTAAATGCATTTAGTGGAAGACTGGGTAATGGTTTCCCAGTTTTGAGATTAGAACACTGCGGCAGTGACTGTTTTTCAAATTTCGTTTAGTCTTAGCCTACTGTCCAGAGTGTTGAAGCGGAACTGAAGCATCATTGCCTCCGTATCCTTCACTATTCGATGGAGGTGTTCTCTACTCATCATACGCATGTGAGTAAGCATCACCGAGCTGATGAGCGCACAGTTTTGGCGCACTGGAAGAATCAAACCATTCGAATGCAAATGGAGGAATGGATGGATGGGAAAACATTTATCATCGGCTTTAAGATGGAGAACAAAAAATGGTGGCGAGGAGGAAGGAAAATGATAGGAAACACCAGTGGCTTGCCAATCGGCATCTAGGGTTGTGCTCAACTGTGTTATGCTGGTTGGTATCGTGGGAAGAAGCGATACTGAACGCGAACTGCCAGCCGTGATCTACTCTTTTTGACAATTTCTACAGCTAGGTATGGATCGTACGTTTTGAAGAGGTGCAAGGCATTCGAATAAGTATGCCATAGAATTCAGAATTTATTCAATGCAATGACTGAATACGAAGATTTTGTTAAATACAGGAGGAGGTCCCGAAGCCAATGGCTGCACAGGGGACCTCCTTTTACAAGTATGCAAAACAAAAATGATTAAGTACAAACAACAGCGGGTGAAAACTGGAAATGTTATGTAATATAAATGTAGAACACAAAGAAATACAAGATGTCGTAAATATAAACAGAACATAAGTTGAGAACATGTTATATAAATGTAAGACAAACAATTGAATGTGGGATAAGTATTTTGTATCAATGAAAAAAATATATATATATATATTTAGCGCGATAGCAGAACAGTACGAAAACTACACTTAAAGGCATGAATGTTAGATAATTGCTTTATTCTGAATGGTAATGAATTCCACAAAAATGAGGCAGAGAAATTAACCGTGAATTTGCCGTAATTGGTCCTGGGTTTTGGGAGTGCCTGGACCTAGCTGGCAATTTGAATTTAATCAGCAATGAATCGAGAAGAGTGCTTAAAGTGCAGCGTTTTTCCTGAGAAATGTAATTTTTTTCAATTTGCTTAGGCAAATGATGTTTGAGCCAAGTGCTGACAGTATTTTATTTTTGGCTGCTCCCCAGTGTTTGGCATGGTGATCACGATTGGCCAGGCCATCGTGTACGTCATGACAGGCATGTATGGCGACCCGGCAGACATTGGTGCGGGCGTCTGCTTCCTCATCATCATCCAGCTCTTTGTGGCGGGCCTCATCGTGCTCCTGCTGGATGAGTTGCTGCAGAAGGGTTACGGTCTGGGCTCGGGGATCTCCCTCTTCATTGCCACCAACATCTGCGAGACGATTGTGTGGAAGGCCTTCAGCCCGGCCACCGTCAACACCGGCCGAGGTGGGTACACTGTGTGGATTGGTTTCACTCTTAGGGATGCCAGTCGCATTTGCTGCTTATTTGCAGTGCGATAAAAGTGGGACTTCTTCGCAAATGGCCCCGTTGTATTTTGAAGATGCTTCAGCGCATGGACTGTGGAGTAATACCTGTGCTGTGAAGGACCTTCAAAATGAGACGGCTCATCATTCTTGAAGTGTGGAGGAAGCACGTGGATATGAGAGGGAAATATACATAACTGTTAGAGCGGCATGACAAGCAAAGCAGTGTGCAGCTGGTCAATGCCTGGTGGCAGCGGCAGGATGATGTGAATTAGGAGAAGTGAAACTGAAACTGTGCTGCTGGGTTACCTATGCAGGATTTCTGATTGTCGTCATCTGAGGTGCGTAGGCATCACTGTTCCAAGCAATTCATGTTCAGGGAGGTCTATTTGGTTGCTCGCAGTCTTCTCGGATTGCTCCTCAATGTGAACCGCTGTCCGTGTAAATGAGCATATGATGCCACAAATTTTCATGGGTATCGTCCCGGACGGGCTGCTTGTTCAAACTATCCGTATTTCTAACTAAATACCGTATTTACTCGCATAATGATCGCACCCCTGAATTTTGAGGTCAAAATTCCATTTTTTTTTTTAATTCCCCGCGTAATGATCGCACCCCGAACATGGAGCCGCCTGGTGGTTGATCTGCAGTCATCCCGCAGCGAATGCATTCCGACGAGTTCCCAACCTAGTCTAGTAACGTTGGAGTTCCCATGATTCCATGCTTTGCGGCGTTCGCCATTTTGCAATTCGGCAGCGTCGTAGCGTGCTTTGTGTTTTTGTGCGAGTTTACGCCATTTCACCATGGGGCGGTATGCCAGTTACACCGCCGCGTTCAAGCTCAAGGCTGTCGACTATGCACTGGAGCATGGCAACCGCGCTGCTGGTAGGCATTTCGGCGTGGACGAAATGAGGATACGCTATTGGAAGAAGCAGCGCGAGAAGCTGATGGCTACGAACAAGACACGGCGGGCTTTCCGTGGACCCAAAACGGGCAAGTTCCCTCGTGTTGAGGAGGCGGTCCTAGAATACGTGAGGGACCTGCGCAAGGATGGTTGTGCAGTGTCATTAGAAATGATACAGACGCAGGCGCGCACAACTGCCAGGAAGCTGGGAATCGCCGCAAAGGATTTCCGCGCTAGCTCCGGTTGGACGACTCGCTTTATGCGACGGAATGGACTTTCCCTGAGGCGGCAGACGTCGTTGTGCCAGCGGCTCCCAGCCCCCGACGAGGTAGTGGCTAAGAGTTTTAAGGGGAGATGCTACTCGAAGACACTTTTTCTTTAATATTTGACTTAGAGCTATGAAACTCTGGTTAATAATTCAGTTTTTTATGCTGATTTCAAATCTGCAATTAGGTTTATTGTAAGTTGCATAGTTTTTGTTCTGTTCAGTGACAGTGTGTAAAATATACACTCTTTTGCCCCCCTTCTTTGTCATACTAAAATTCCATAAACACACATCGTTGATGGCTCATTTTGATCCATATAAACTGTAGAGTGCCAAAAACTAATAATAAAATACATATTAAGTATGCTAATGACATGAAAAATTTGAACCTGGCAAAGTCTACATTGTCAAGACACCACCATGTGGTAATTATTTTTTTTTTTGTAAATATTTGATCAGTATTTATTCTTGAAAGAGATAATGGCACTCCTCATACCTCAGAGAAAATGTGTGCAAAATTTCATTCAGATATGAGCATCAGAAGTACCAAAAACATGAAGGGCAAACACTGAAAATTGCCCAAAATTGCACTTTGAGAAAAATGCATTTGAAATTAAAATTGCATGTTTATTTAAAAAAGAGAGCTTCCATTCCCATCAAACTTTGGAACAAAAGAAGAAAATTGTCCATAAAGCAGCCACTGGCACTAGAAACTTCCTGCAGCATATGTCGCTCCCTCATGACCCTTGCGAGTGGACTCCGACATGCGCTTTTTTTCTTCAGTGTGCGGCGATTTGCATTCGCTTCCGCAGTCAGCTTCAAGGACATTTGTTTCTGCATTGTTATTTCTCTGGATGTGCCAAGCTATGATGCATTGGCTTGTGGAGTCCAATAATTGAGGAAAATCGCACTAGCTGCTCATATCCAATTTCTATAAAACAGGCCACCACAGCAGCTTTGACGTTGACGGCGAAGCTTACATCCGAGCTCCCGCTGTCAATCTCTGCTCGCATCCCTGCACGCCATAACTCGCCACAATCAGTATGTTGTGGAAAGCACACATTGCGGGCAGGCAGAGTTCTCACAGAGTAGTTCAAGAAACGAAGCGAGTCTGCGCTTTGCGGCCAGTTCCCGAATACTGGAAGTCCTGAACGCTGGCTTGGGCAAATCGCGCCGCCCACAAGAACGTTCACCGCTGCCAAGTCAGTAACTACAGACGACACCTCATCGCAGGCTATTTCCTCACCTTAGAAATGCCCAATCTTTTTTTCCGAGGCACTCACACAATCTAACGCCGCTTCAAATTCCTCGGAGGCATCTGAAACGCTGGAGGGATCGGCGTCGGTTCCACTAGGCCTAACTGCCACAGGTCGAGTTGTCACTGGACGAGCCTTCTCTTTCGATTTTCGCCAACGTCCTCTATATTTGTGAACAGAATAGTATTTCACTCCTCGGTGACTGCGCTGGTTCAATTGTGCTTCATCCATGACGAAGATAAAGTTGCTGAACGATCGTCACTCGGAGACGCACCTCGACGTAGCATGGAGCCAGCAAGTGGGCTTCGCCACATGCGCGCGCGCGGCGGCCAATGGCGAGGCTTGATTCGTACCACGTGATTTAAAAACCAGTCGCAGCGCTCGAAAAACGCGACGTAGGCATGCTTCTTTTTATTATTGCTTGCGTTTTAGACGCCGGGCAACTGTGGTGATTGGGAGAATGCGGCTTGGCTGATCTCCTCACGTGATCCGCAACGGCGATCAACTGCGCTATGCCGACCGCGGGATGCTCGAAGATAGCATACTTTCGGTCATTTAACTGCCACTGTGCGCTCTTTAAACGTAATTTCAGCCCATTTCCTGTTTAAACTCAGCTTTGATTTTTATTTTCATGAAAGTAGAGATACTAAACTTGACAAAACAAGTAAAAACAAAAAAATCAGTCATTTTCGAAAAAACCCGCGTTTTTCGACCCGCATCTCCCCTTAAGAAGACAGGCATATCTAACGCTTTGGATGGAACGGAAGATGACTTCCTGTGGGATTGTGAAGATGCTCCCAGTGACGACACTGCCGTTTCCGATGAGTCGTGCAGCAGTGAAAGCGAGGATGGCGAGGATTCAGACTTTGATTAGAGTACTGACGAAAAAAAATAAATGGGCATTGTGCACTCCATGTGATGCTTAATGTGCGTGTTTATTGCGAAGGTAAGCCTTACTCAGCTTTTATTTTTGGTTGTAATCGAGATATATGTTCTAAGACGTCTGACCTGCAACTTGTTTGCGTTTTCGGTGCTCAAAAATTTTTTGTAGAAAATTTACCCCGCGTAATGATCGCACCCCGAAATTTGCGTCAGTATTTTTAAAAAAAAAAGTGCGATCATTATGCGAGTAAATACGGTAGGTCAATTCGACGAGATTCTAACGTATTACATTTTCCGTACACGGGTGCCGAGTCTGTTACAAAATACATCCGAATACTTTGCATTCAATTCGTTATTCGAGTATTCGCAAACACCTAATATTAGGTGCTCAAGCGTGTTGGGATTGAAGATAATGAGAAAGCTCATGCATGGGCTGTGCAAGCCCGATTGGATAGGGATTGTTAATAAATGGGCATGGGCAGGACATGTAGTGCGAAAAGAGGATAATCGATGGTCGCTTAGGGTAACAAACTGGATTCCAAGGGAAGGAAAGCGTAGCAGGGGGCGGCAGAAAGTTAGGCGGGCAGATGAGGTTAAGAAGTTTGCAGGGGTCAAGTGGATGCAGCTAGCACAGAACCGGGTTAATTGGAGAAATATGGGAGGGGCGTTTGCCCTGCAGTGGGTATAGTCAGGCTGATGATGATGATGATTAAACAGCTTGGCTCGCTGGCTGTGCCTCGGTGTTAATACAGACGAACCCGGATATATCGAATTTCGATTATATCGAACTCGCAGAATATCCCCTTGAAAATCCCATGTAAAAGTATAGGAAATCCGCTTCATATATCGAACTCAATTTCACCGGTCGTTCAATATATCGAACTCCGCACCACGCACTGGAAAGTGTGCCTTTCCCAAACACGATCCCATCACCCTTGGCCGTTTGCCTCGTGACGTTTTCAAGCCGCGCTCGGAAGTAATGAGAGGGGACAGTTCGGCTAGGGCAGCGTCGCGCCCATTCCCTTAAGGCGCGCGCATTTGCGGTTATCGTTTCCCGCGCGCCAGCACGTGACGTTTGCAAGCCATGTGCGTGAATGAACCAGAGAGAACCGGTGGGAACGAGTGGAGAAAAACGCGACAGAGCGAAGCGCAAGGGTGTGCCCATTCTTTTGCCGAGCTATCTCTCTCCTTCCTCTTTCCCGGCCTTCGTTCTCAGTAGCACGCTCTACGCATGCGCCAAACCAGCTCAGCCCGTTTTTAGACAGAACGTCGGACGCTTTCCCCAGCGTGTGTTGCGAACCCTCTGCGCAGCGGCTGACGTGGCTATGGCGCCTGCGGAAGTTAACAAGTGGCAGATTTTTTTTTTCCGAGAGTTGTCTATTTTTATCGTTGTGCTGTACGCGCGGCGTAGCGTAAGATATGGCGTTACGAAGCGGCTTTTTTTTTTTTTTGCACGAGTCGTTTATTCTTGTGTGTATGAATTAATGAAAGCACGCGGTCAGCTGCGATCATGACACCGGCTTTTAGCATTTTTCGCTTCAAACAGCATTTGCAGCTACTGTATCACGCTTTCCAATATTTTGGGGCAGTGGATTACGCCTGCCCCAAGCGCTGCGTGATAAATCGAACCAGGCTTGTGCAATCAAGCCATCACGGGCAGTCTACCAAGTTCACTCCCTGCCGCCGCAGGAGCTGTAAAAAGATAAACACGTTGCGACGTTATCTTGGCACGCTGCCAAGAAATGAGCTGTGGATGAGACGATCAAAACGGAGTGCGACATGCCAGCCGCGGCGACACACAGAAACCTTGTTTTGAGCTGCCGCGGTGGCTCGAACGGCAGCAGAGGGACGCAGTTCCAACAAGTTAGAAAATCTTTGCTCTGTCGCTGCCGCTCGTCGCTGAGATCGCTTAATCGCTTGCATGTAAGCGAGCTGGCCTTAACGCTTTAACGGAGTGCAAAAGTGAAGGGTGGGTTCATTATGCGAGTGCGTTGATTACGCGATAAATGCGGTATCGTTTTTTTTTTTCCGCATTGTAAGTGCTGTCCCAAGCCGATTTCTGTATATCGAATTATCGCTATTGTTACGAAGGGGGTAAGACGTCGGAGCGCTGAACAACAAGACGATAGGGTAGGGAGCTCAGCTGGTCAACGGCAGCGCATCCGGCACGAGAGTCTTTTTCCAACGTCTTTCTCCTTCACTTGTGTTCTAAACTTCATCTTCTTCTTTACTGTTACAATATATCGAACTATTTCGCGATCCCCTTCGAGTTCGATATATCCGGGTTCGACTGTAACAGGAAATTGAGAGATAAAGGGCAGGCCATGTGGAAAGAGGAGATAAAGAACAAATTGCATTCTGTAAAGCCTTTCTTGGGAGAAGTCATGTAGACACGAGGAACTTCTCGCAGTAGTTGTATGTTGCTTTTGTGTAGGACACGCACACCTCACACAACTTGCACCTTGTGCTGCTTTTGGGTAAACAGGCATTTGATTTTTTGCACGTATTGAAGTTTATCAAAGGAACGAGTTTTTTAAAATAAACTGCCCTGTGTTTGGTCATTTTTGCGGCCATAAAGCTCTGTATAAATGGCACGCCACGGCAGTCTCATTTTAGACCTCTGTGGGAGCAGTGAAAACATTTGTGTTCCGTTGGGATAGCCCATGTTACGATGGTCACAGGACAGCTGCTTGCCATTCAGAGCCAGCAACAATGAGGTGTATGAAATGACTGCTCTTGTGCAGGCACGGAGTTTGAAGGGGCCATCATTGCCCTCTTCCACCTGCTGGCCACTCGCTCGGACAAAGTGCGGGCCCTGCGGGAAGCCTTCTACCGGGCCAACCTGCCAAACCTCATGAACCTGCTGGCCACAGTGCTCGTCTTTGCCATAGTCATATACTTCCAGGTGAGGATGACATTGGTGATCTCAAAGGGCATTGTATCATCAAAACACATTCACAGGGGTGGAAGTAGGCTCGAGCATTTTGGAGCAGCTCAGGGAGCAGTTATAATGCCATTCTGGGGCAGCTTTGAAGCATTCATATTTTATTTTAGAGCATGTTTCTAGGCTCAAACACTATTAATAATTGCTGTTTTATACTCCTGACATACAAAATCTCCAATTTGATTCCTTTTTATGCAATTTTCAATGCTTTTCCGACTATGCACTCATCTCTGAAAGGCAAGAGAAACAGCCAAAACAGGTAAAGATGTTTAAAATAATGCAGACTGATCTAAGCAGCAATTCGAAACAGACTATCAGCAAACGAAATGCTTGCTTGTACGCTTCATAGCTGAACACCATATTTCACCTAAAGCTTTTACCTATTTTAACTTGATACATTCAAACGTGGAGTCTACCACTTAAATGCACTCAAGCAGTCGCACTAGATTGGAGTTTACATCAGTGAGCAGCATATTTCTGCTCTCTATCTTGTGTATATCCTTTCTGATCCTTCACCTCTGCTGATTAATTCCCAAAGCGCTGACTAGTAATGCCATCAGGAAGGATAGATGGCACTCAAGGGTAGCCTTTTCATCCTTCAGCTTCTTTACTTCACTGCCTCCTACCAGTAGCTCCTCATGTTCTTGCTTGAGCGATGCTGAAGCCTCAGTTTTAACATCTTGGCAGTCCTGTATGGCTTTCCAATACTCTTCAGAAGGTTTCTAATGATTGGCACTTTTCATGCACCACCCCATAATGCTTCAAGCATGCTTTTGTCTGACGTGGGCCTGACACGCTTGTCATTGACGAAGAGGCTTGATGGTGAAGCACCTGCTTGTTTTGACAGCAAAAGCATTAGAACAACTCATGTAGCTTGTGCACCCAGACAAGTTTCCTAATGGCTCGCGACAGTTCGCACTGTCTGCCTTGCTTGCTGATCTCACTTCTCTGTCAGATTCAAAAGGCTGGGAGGATGTGCTATGTGCAGTGCATTTTTTTGCAGTTAATTCCCTCCAATCGCTTGTAGCTCACATTAGATTTACTTGCGAAGAAATGTTTATTATTCTCCGTGCTCCCCTAGTTTTAGAAAATTTTATTTGTGGCTCAGTGCAAGATGCATTGTACCTCTACCACCAGTGCGCTGCCATCGTTCTCCTGTTAACCTATTTTTGATAGTAAAACATTGTGGCAACCCATTGGAGTAGTTTTGGAACATGAAAAGCAGTTTGGAGCAAAATGGAGCACCACATCCACCCCTGCATTCACGCAGATCTGAGAGAATTCTCCCGCCATGGTAGTGTAGTGATTAGGGCGCTTGACTTCTGTGCCCAAGGATCAGGGATTGAATCCCAGCCATGGTGGCCACTTTTTGGTGGAGGCAAAATGCAAGGCAGCCATCTGCTGTGCGATGTCAGCGCACATTAAAGAACTCCAGCTGGTCGAAATTTTCGGAGTTCTCCACTATGGCATCTGATAGCCTGAGTTGCTTTGGGACATTAAGCCCCACAAGCCAAACCAGATCTGAGGAAATTTATTTGCGACCACAGCTCACTACAGTAAAAGCTCGTTAATTCGACTCCCGTTAATTTGGAAAATCGGCTAATTCGACCTTAGTGCCTGGTCCCCGCAATTATGTATAGGAGTCTATGCGACGAAACTCTCGTTAATTCGGACGGATTTGACCGCACACCGGGTAATTCGGACAACTTCGGGCAGCTACCGAGGCTCGAAAACGAAAATAAGACGAACGCAGCGCAATAGCGATACCCAAAAGCAGCATCGCCATGGACATCAATTAAGGGGGGACACTGGTCTTAAAGCCATTTTCTTTAATTTTTGAACTAAAGTGATGAAACTTGGCACACGTGTGCAGTTCCTGGTGCTGATTCCAAAAATATAATTAGTTTTTCTCTGAACCAATTAGGCGTTGAGATAATTAAGAACAATGGTGCACTTGCTGTGAAAACAATAGGAAAAAAACCACTTCACAAAAACTTCTTATTAGCATATAGCTATATACTAGAATGAATAAGGAACACAATGTTGCAAGCAGATTTTTGATTTAATGATTATTTTTCATTTTATTGCACATTGAAGTTTAGTAGTCGTAACATGGAAACACAGTGGTCACAAAAAGTGCCATTTTAAAAAATTTTAAAGCAATAATTAAGAAATTTTCTTGCAACATTGTGTGCTCCACATATTTGGCTTAATGCTGAAACAAAAATCATTGCTGTATCTGCAATGGGTGTTGAGATATCGCATTCACCAACTTGACAGGAGACCAAAATTCACATCTTGAGAAAATGAGAAAAACAAACGGAAGTCATTTTTAATCACTAAAAGTAAAAAATATGTACATGTCAACTACCAGACATTGTTAATATGCCCCAGGGGCATAGTCATTTTGAGCACTACCACCTTTGTGGCGCTTTTTCAGAGCACGCTGCAAATTTTCTGCCGATGCACGCTTGCTTGTAGATGCAACGGACCGAAGCTTGTCCTTTTCTACCATACGCCGCACACTTCTCTGGCCAGGATTCAAACACAGCTCGTTCAAAATTCCTACCGAGGTCCTTTGGTACCCTATATTAAACTTCAAGACTGCTTCTGCAACTGCGGCCTCAACACTGAAGAGGGATGCGTGCCTTTCTTTTGGTGCCAGTGCCCATATGAGAGAGTGCAGGCTCTCATTATTATTTTGGGTTTTTCCCCTTGCACATCGCTCAAGGAGCTTCTTGTCAGAGAGGCGCTCATAAATTGGTCGCAATGCCTTGCATACATGACAACGTTCAGTTCATCGTACAGCTTCCGGACTGACTCCGCGCATTCAACGGTCACTTTCTCGGCTGCACGCGTCGCGGCAGGCGTCAGCTTTTCTTTTACGTAGCTCTGCCACGTTTTCGTGTGCAGTCCACGATGGGAAATATTCATCGCGGCAAAGATGTCGTTGAATGCAGTCCGCCGGTTGCCGGTACTTTGCATCGCGCGCGCAGCCAGAATGTTCACAGCGAAAGGATTTACACTTTGCTTTCCGTCCACACGCGGCGATCTCCACGCCGATGCCTTGTCACCGCAGTTGACACATGTCAAGAAAAGCTTGACAGCGAGGCCGTATTCGCGATCACCTCGGCCGATTTTAACACTCCCTCCACACGTTTTACACTTTGCACCGTCAAGAAGGCTGTTGATCGACTCGATGCAAATCACGGCGAAGCTCGTCTCATCAAGCGGGCAGATCGCGGCATCGCTGGCGGCAAAGTCTGTCTTACGTTTCGTTGCTGGCGTTGAATCCAACTCCCGCAGTTTGGCGTCGGCTTTTCTCTTTTCACTTGCCAGATCGGAAGGCGTCAGAAGCGTTGTATCGTGACGAACGGGGCTGACGACGTCTGAAGTGTGCTCGCTTGACGGGCCCGCTAGGCCTAGCTGATCCGTAGGTTCGTCGACACGGTCACTGGACGCAGGAATCTGCTCGTTTTCGGCGTCTCGCAACACCAAATCACCTTTCTTAGAATTGCCGATCGACGACTTTTTCCTTTTTTTGCCGTATTTATGACGCATCGCAAACTTTCTCGTTGGCGTAGACATCGCTGCGAGATCTCCGAGGCGTTCGAGGCTGACAGCGCTAGGCAAGATGGCGTCTAAGGGCACGGCTCCGACTGCCCTGACGCGCGCAGCAGACGACGCGAGACGCGAATGGCCAATCACAGGGTCCCTTTTTGTCACATGCACCGAAGCAACGAATAGGAACGTGTGCTGTGGCTTTTTTTCTTTTCTTTGTTTGTATCGAACCAATGAGCGAAACGACGCGCAGGAGCGCGAAATTTGAAGGCGAAAAGCCACTCTTTCGAAAGAGACCAAGATCGCCGCGAGCGCGGCCGTGGAACGGAAGCTATACTTTTTTGAAAATGCGCTATTTTAGTGAAAACATCAGCTTGAAATGAGCCAGCCGACTTGTTATAAATTGATATTACGCCTCAAATATTGACACGAGAGGTGAGAAACTTGGTGGAATCAGAGAATAATAGTTGTAGATTCTAATACTTCAGTTTTCTAAAAATTTATTTTTGGGCGATTTTTCCGCCTTCAAGACCCGGCCTTCAAGACTCGATAATTCGGACATTCGGTTAATTTGGACATATCTTACGGTCCCTAGAAGTCCGAATTAACGAGCTTTTACTGTACTTGCGGTGAGCACAGCACGAGTGGCCTCTGCGAACTGCTCCCTGTGCGGGCAGCATGTAGGTTGCGGTCACAGCTCATACATTCCTGTCATTCATAGCAACAGTGCAGGGGAATGTTCAGGACAATTTTTATCGTCAAGATCGTGCTGTATATTTCTTGGCATCGGAAGCATGGCACAGTTTGGATGACATGCTTTTCCTCTGATTGTATCCTGCTTTTCCCATCCAGAATTAATTGGGACTTTTTCTCCTCTCTGCAGGGCTTCCGTGTGGATCTTCCAATAAAGTCTGCCCGCTACCGTGGACAGTACAGTTCGTACCCCATCAAACTTTTCTACACGTCCAACATCCCCATCATCCTGCAGTCTGCACTCGTGTCCAACCTTTACGTCATTTCTCAGGTAAGCCAGAATTTCTTAGCTTAATTATGTGTTCTTCAGAGTTCCTCACCTGGACTTATGTTGCTTTGTCCACACTTCCCAGATGCTTGCTGTCAAGTTCAGCGGAAACGTCTTCGTCAACCTTCTGGGAGTCTGGGCGGTATGTTGACTCTTTTCTCTTGACAGTCAACCACATCACACAAGCAAATTTAGTGGCACTGGAAAAAGTGTCAATTATTTATTCCCTCATGGTCAGAGGCATTAGAGAGGAGAGTGGTTCCAAAAACATCAGTTCAGTTCAGTCGTTCAGTCATGTCCGACTCTTCGTGACCCTATGGACCATGTCACGCCACGCATTCCGGTCTCTCACTATCTTCCTAACATCACATAACTTCATCTGCAGTGCCTCGAGGGTGCCATCTAACCATCGCGTTTGTTGCCTACCCCTTCTCCGGCGACCCTCAACCTTTCCCAACATCAAATCTTTCTCCAGCGACTCCTCTCTTCTCATCAGATGACCAAAGTAGCTGAGCTTTAACTTTAGAATTTGACCCTCCAATGAACAGTCAGGGTTTATGGTCGACAATATCGACTGATTTGATCTTCTGGCAGTCCAAGGAACTCTCAAGAGTCTTCGCCAGCACCGCAATTCAAATGCGTCAATTCTTCGGCGGTCAGCCTTTTTCACAGTCCAACTCTCGCATCCATACATCACAACTGGAAAGACCATAGCACGAGTTATAAAATGCAGCAAAATAATTGGTGTTACTAAACAGAACATGGCTTCTAGTCACATTATACTGTCTAATTAACTCATAAATTGCTTATTAATAATGCATAAACCAAGGCATGCAGTGAAACAAATACAGCATAGTGAATGGCAGTACGAAGAACTTTCTGAGCTTCGAAAATTTCATTTCAACTTTGAATTAACAACTACCGTATTTACCCAATTCCAATGTGCACCTTTTTTTCGGCGAAAATAGGTACTAAAATCGCATGCGCATTAGATTCAACTACAAATTGAAACTGGCCTATAGCTGCCCATCGCCATAATGCGGGTTCAGCAGCTCATGTGCGATTGGCAACCATAGCGGCACGTTTGCTCATTGTTTTTGGCATCGCGGGAGCCATTTGCACTCGATTCAGTGTTGTCGTGCAATCCATAGGCTCTCTTGTACGAGAATGAATACCGCAGCGGCAACGAAGCGCGTCGTGTCCGAGGTGAGAACAGTTTTAAGTGTAAGGTTATCCTACGTGCTGAAGAGAGCGGCAATAGGGAAACAGCCTGTCATTTTGGCGTACCTGAGACTTGTGTCCGTGACTAGCGAAGACTGAAAAAGTCAATCTTTGAGAGCCGGACATCAAGCAAAGGCAGCCATGTTCCAAGAGTGGGAAGGTTTCCCAATCTTGAAGGTGAGCTCATGGCAGATCAGGCCGATTGCTCACAGCAGTTGGCCATGTGCGTGTTAGACTCAAGGCTTCCACTTTTCTCTTTCGGTCATGTAAATTGGCTGTGCATTAGAATGGGGGCGCGTTAGACTTTGGTAAATACAGTAGTAAAGCTAATGTATGGTGCCATGCAGTTACTTTTTTCATTACTGAACAGCTCTTACGAGGCCTTTGAATGAAAACTTTCTCCATAAATCTACTGACTTCATGAAGTATTGCAAGTCAAGATTGGCATGAAGCACGTTTTTCACCCTGCTTTCAGTGCAGTCTCAAACCTCGATAGGATGAATGCGGGTATTGCATGTTTTGGCTCCATCAAACTTTTCCCAGGTATATTTCTTGCCCTCCACCCTTGTGTGTACCAATTTTGCAGTGCAATGGAGGTGTCGGCGTCTGTGTTCAGGTGCTCATTAGTGTGCACTGACCTTGGCCGCAGGATGTGGGTGGTGCTGGTCCTGCCCGGGCATATCCCATTGGGGGCCTCTGTTACTACCTGTCGCCACCAGAGAACCTGGCCCACATTTTGGAAGACCCCGTCCATGCGGTGCTCTACATTGTGTTTATGCTGGGCTCCTGCGCTTTCTTCTCCAAGACGTGGATCGAAGTGTCTGGCTCCAGTGCCAAAGATGCAAGTGCCCTTTTTCCATTCATAACTCTGGTGCACCAAGTTTGACATTGCACTCTCAACTCGAACGTGGTGGATTTGTATTGTACAGCGTGGCAATAGTCACTGCAGTCTAGTGCCTGCTTCTGCTGCAGCAGCTGCTGAGCTATTTCTTACAAATGCAGAATTGGTTTCTGAAACATGTTCAGAAATGTGGATGACGGTCACATATTTTAAGGGGGGACACGGGTCTTTCGGACCAAAAAATCGCGAAAAAATCACTTTTTAGAAAATGTGATTTGCGAAATCAGTAGCTCTTTATCTACCTATCTGCTAAGTTTTTCGTCTCTAGGGTCGGTATTTTAGTCACAATGGCAATTTATATAATCAATGTCGCCCAAATTTGGGCCGAATATGACCCCCGAAACAACCATTTTCCGCGAGGCATAGCTCCCATTTTGTGCGCGGCACCGTAGCCATCTTGGTCTCATTCGAAAGAGCCACCTTTCGTCTTCAAATTGCCGCCTCTGCTGTTTACATTCACCCATTGGTCGCATAAAAAATGGCAAAAAAGAAAACGTGGCATTTGCAATCTCATTGGCTTTCGGGGTGCACATGACGATAAGGCGTCACCGCATTGGTGGAGCTGGCTGACAGCGTCTGCTCGGCGCGCCCGAGCCGCGGGGAGACGGCGGAGACGTGACGCCGGCCGCTCTTGGTTCCGAACCGCGAGGTGCGTTCACGGCAAGGATTCGTGAACAAAAGTGAAAAAAAAAATAGTTGATTAATCATCTCAAGTGATGCCCTGCCCCGGCTGTGTACACTCAGGCCGACGAAAGTCGTGCGCCGAACGATTGTATGTACGAGCCTGAAGTAGGCCTAGCGCGTTCCCCAGCACGGGAGACTGCTACTGCCAGCGGTCGCACCCGCCGCGACGGTGATATCGCAGGCCGCAGATGAGCAGAAAGATAAGCTCAAAACAGAAAAGGCTTGAACTCGCGCCAGCTCCAGCAACGAAGCTGTAGACGGATTGTTTTCGTGACGATGACGGCAGCACGGCGGACAGTCCGCTTGGCGAGGCGGAGTTCACGATCGTCAGATAACAGTTTGCAGAGATTGATGAAGCGTAAAACATACGGCGGCGATATTGGCATTTAAAAACGTGACGGCGATTTCTTATCCCCGTTCAAACTTATTCTCCAATGCGTAATTCTCCAAATGCCGCGCGTTTGCACCGATCGGACCTCGTTCATAGTCCTTAGTGAATGCACTTGCTTCCAGTGCAATGCAGAGCACTGAGAAGCAGCAAACAGCTCTAAGTTACATTTCTTTAATAAACGTTCCTCACCGCGGTCTTGATGCGAGGACGTAGCAAAACGACGGCCGTAAAAAAATAAATAAAAGGTCGCTGCCTGCATGTGACTCGCGCAGTCGAAAAAGTGACAATTGAATATGCTGCAACTACAAATTAAAATGAAAGAGACGACACTTCGACGTTGGAAAGCAAAGAGACTACATTCCTGGAGGTTTCTAGCCATTTTAAATTGTAAATGTGTGCATTGCACGAGTGAATGTCTGTCAAATAATCCCGTTTCTTTTTTGCTCTTTTCTCAAAACATGCATTGTCGACCACTTGCAGTTTTGCGTCCTTAATATCTCGGCACCTACTGCAGATAGAGTAATAATTTCTTTTTCAACATAAAGCCAAATATATGAAGCATACAATGTTGCAAGTAGATTTTTTAATTTCTTGTTCAAAATTTTCAAAATGGCTTTTTTTTTTTTGTGGCCAGTATATGCTATATTTTGACCTTTGAACTTTGTTATGCAATAAAACAATAAATAATTGCTCAATCAAACTGCTTGCAACATTGTGTTTCTCATTCTTTCTAGTGTCCAGCAATGTGTTCATATGATGTTTTTCTTCACTGGTCATTTTGTAATCGTTCTTGTAAGATTAGACTAATTGGTATAATTATTTCATGAAATAATTGGATCACAGAAGAAATAATTGCAGTTTTGGAATCTGCACAAAAAACTACACAAACCCACCAAGTTGCATCAATTTTGATTGGTAAATAAGGAAAATAGTTTTAAGACCAGTGTCCCCCCTTAAGGGGAGACACTGGTCTTAAAATGAAAATTTTTATTTTTAGAGATATAATAACGAAATTGGGTGTGTATATGTATTTATTCCTCCTGTTTACAAAAATGTAATTAGTTTTACTCTATCTCAATTAGTTCTAATTTTATTGGGAAATAACCAAAGCCTAATTTGGTAATTTCTTACGGGTCGTTAGGACAGTTTCCCTCAATATTTTTTCGTTCCGATTAAAATGTAGTTGTAGCCAAAGACCTGCCATGTGGAGCTATGCTATTTATATTATCATTGATGTACATCACAGTATAAAAATATTCAATTATGTAGATGCCCCACAATTCGAAAATATAATTAGCTGACATTATTGTTCAATAAATTTGATATGTTCAACTTAGCAATATAAAAATAGCATAGCTCCACAGTTCAAACCTTTCTGAATTCAACGGTATAAGATTTATTAAAATTGCACCACAAAAACCCAATGAAAAGTTCCGTAAGGCTAGTCATGTCACCAAAAAACATGAAGCTGAGAAAAACTCGTTTGAAGTTTTGACACTGAGTGCAGAAAATATTGGGAAGAATCTTCGACAACGGATGTTACTCAGATGTTCCCTATCAGTTTCCCTACAAAACAAAACAAAAAGTGTCTTATTCCATCCAAGGAAACATTTAAAAAAAAAAATGTCGAATGTGTAAGTGTGATGAAATTATAGAGGTTACTTTCGAGAAGTTAGGGGTTGACTTTTTTTTTTTGTTGTTTTTTTGTTTTGTTTTTTTTTTTTTTGAGGTGAAAGTGAGGACCGGAGCCAAGGAGACGAGAGCTCCACCGGGCAAACAGTTGGGGAAGAGAACTGCTTCGCTTATTCTTGGGGAAGAGAACTGCTTCTGTTCGAAATCGCAGTTTTCGCAGACAAGCAGAAGCTTTACAGCAAGGCCGTACTTCTTATCTGTTGCCTTGCTCAAACGCAGACTTCCTGCGCCGCAGGTTCCGCACTTCGCTTGCGCGAAAAAATTGTTCAAAACCTTCAAGTCCACAATCACGAACTGGGTACCGGCATCAGCTGTCTGGTAATCCGCACTGACGCCAAGAAGGTCAAACTTGCGCTGGGTTGCTGACTTTTCCGACAGAACGGACTTTGCTTGCGCCGATCGCTCAACACGCTGCGCCTGCTCGGTCGACGAATAGTACACAGCATCAACACGAAGTGTACCACGATCCGAGATACGATTCGTGCTGCAACTTGGTCCCGCGGTGTCGTCATCGGGCAGCGTGCTTGATGTACCCGGCGGATCCAACGAGTCCGGCACTGCAGGCCCCGGCGACGCACTGGTGGCCGCTGCCTGCTGTTTTTTGTTCCACGGACGTTTCTTCCGGCTTCCAAAAGCTCGTTGCGTGCTCGGTTTCAATCGACTGTCTCCCGGCATCTCGATCGCAAAGAGAAACTCCCGGCACAAGGCGGAAACACGGCGTGTAGAGAAACACGAGCGCAAAAACAGACGCGCACGAAGCGACAGCCACAGCGGCGAACGCAAGAGAAAGAAAAAAAAATGACGTAGACGGTCACACCAGCCAATGGGAGGCGCAGAACGGCGCGCGCGCTTCGCGCGCCGCGTGCGAGCCAATCAGCGACCCGAAAACGGCCTTCGGGAAACCGGCCCGAACCGCCGCTCGGCTTGAGCGACGCCATTTTGAGATAGCTCAAATTGCGCACAAAGAAACCAGCTTCAAAACAAGCCCAAGATGGCGGCGATCGGCCGGCTGCAACGCCGGCGGCGCGCGCGGGAAGTTCGAACAAAGTCTCTCTTTTCGGGGCCATTTCGTCGCTGCCGTGGTGTTTTGAAAGCCGATTTTATCGCATTTCCCGACCGAATTCAGCGTTAATAATTTTACTGTAGATGCTCGAAAGGATAAACCTTCCGAAAATGAGTTTTTCCCAAAATCGACTTTTTGACCATTTTCGACCGTTTTAAGACCCGCGTCTCCCCTTAAGAGGAGAAACTTGCTCCTGCGAACTGAAAAAGTAGCAGGCGCTGCCTGCTTCCTTTCACTCCTGCCAGATGCCACACTCGTTGCGTTCCCACAGATGTCGCGTGCACATCTTGCCTATTCTGCTTGCATGGCAATGTAGTTTTGCATTTTCATACTGTGCGGTAAAATGCAAATTCAAAATATGGGAACAGACTGCTTTCAAATTCTAGCCGCAGATGGACCTTTTCGCACTGGATGCCTTCCAGGTTTGGTTGGGATGCACAGCGAATTGCCTTTTGAAGTCACTACAGTTATAGGAAATTCGAAAAGTGAATGAAATATTTTTGGCTTGTACACTTACCTTCAGTGATGTAAGGACTACGAGAGACATGCCTTCAAAATGTTTTGCGGAAGATGAGGTCATGTAATTCAAATTTTGAAGTAAAAGCTAAGCAGATGTTTTTTCTTCTGGCGAGAGCATTGAATATGTGGTAACACGTGCGCTGCAGCCTGCTGTTTTGTGAGTCCTCTTCAGGTGGATAATTAGTTTAATCGTTCCAGTGTTACAGGCTGTGCCCAAAATCCACTGTGAGCACCAAGTAGTAGTTGCGCGAGCACAAACACTGCATTTTCTATCTTTTTTATTCCTTTATGGAGTTCTTTCATTTGCCGCTTTTTTAGATGCAGCAAGCGTCAAACTGTAGCCTCTGTGTACAAAATAGCAGGAATTAATAGCCTTATACAAAGCTATCAGTTTATTCACCTTTTGTCTCACGTGGGTGCAACACAAGTAGACCAGGGTATTCATTGAATTCAGGGCAGATATTCCGGTTCAAGTTGTCATCCTACTCCACTGTCTGTGGTTAAGCATTTCACAAGCCAATTCATCGACCATGTGCACCCCATGTTCAGAGCACTGCAGGCAGGTCTTAAGTGTGGTTGTGAGAGTGCCCATGTAACATTCATTAAGTTCAGTAGTGAACATTGGTGGTAACTTTGATACAAGCAGTAGTAATCCGATATCCACATTCAACTGCCAACAGAGGCTTGCTTTTGGTTGCAGGTTGCCAAGCAGCTGAAGGAGCAGCAGATGGTAATGCGTGGCCACAGAGAAAAATCTATGATCCATGAACTCAACAGGTACATCCCTACAGCTGCTGCCTTTGGAGGCCTCTGCATTGGAGCCTTGTCTGTGCTGGCAGACTTTCTGGGTATGTAACCACGCCTTTAGTATCTTGAGTTGGTACAATGGAACGCTTTCACTGGAGCTGCTCCCAGCGCATGGCAGTGGCAGATAGCCCTAGGGCTAATCAGCTGTGGTCCGCCATACCAAAATTGCAATCATGGCCCAATTTTCATTGTAGTGATAGTTTGTGGTAGCAGCGCATTCGTGACCCCCAGTTTTCCATTGTCACTGTCCTGGACCAGAGCCCAACGATACCCAATCTGGACATTGTTAGTGGTATGCTGCAAAAGTGACCGAAGAAAAATACACTGTTGAAAGCTGTTGCCTCGTTTGCCTCTCGGGCTTAATGATGCCTAGCAGCCCATTCATGAATGGTGGGCAGCACAAGCACTTTAGAACACTGATCGCTGGTTCGGCTAGCCTTCACCTGGCGGGCGACTGCGTATAACAAGTCAGGTATCTCGAGTTATGTGATAGGCAGGGTGATATTTTTGCCTTATTCCATACTTGGTGTTGAGAAACCAATGGCATGCATTTTGGCAATTTTTACACTGCAGAATTTATTGAAAACACTTGGAAAAGAGTTTTAATATAGTGCACAAGGACTTGTGTGCAGAAATAAACGGCATATTTGAAATCGCCACTGTCCATTTCTCGCTTGACGACATCCAGTTTACCTTGCGTCATAGATCTTACATTCCATGTTGCTATGTGATATATCTCCTTGCAACATCGGACTTTCTGGTCGCTTCCAGACACATCCACAACTGAGCGTCCTTTTGGCTTTAGCCCAGCCGCTTCATTCGTCCTGGAGCTACTAGGAATCGCCCTTTGTTCATCCCCAGTAACACGTGGGACGCCTTCCAACCTGGGGGGCTCATCTTCCGGCGCCATATCTTTAATGGTATTGTGACTGGCCATAAAGTTTTCTTGGCAGGAAATACTGGAGTGGGTTGCCATTACCTTCTCCAGTGAATCACATTTTGTCAGAACTCTCTGCCGTGACCTGTGTATCTTGGGTGGCCCTACATAGCAGAGCTCACGACTTCGAGTTTCGCAAGCCCCTCCGCCACGACAAGGCAGTGGTCCAAGAAGGGGCACTGACAACCAAATGCCATTTCTCTGCGAAATTTGAGCTGCGAGGATTCCGTGTTTAGCTTAGAGAAGCATTCTACAGCGCACCTATAACAGACCTCTCCTGGCCGACGTCACGAATGACGTATCTGTGGAAGAGCAAAGGGGGCGTAGTCTGGCCTGGCGGGCAAAACATTCGGGTGCTGGTGGCGTGGTGCGGCAGATTTGGTCTCGTCTGGTGACAACTTGCTGTGTTTTTCTCAATGCCGTCAAGCTCTCGTGTGGTATGATGCGATATTCGATCGGAGATGACCAGCGGCACGTGTTTGTTCCATTCGAGAAGCGCCCAAATGCGTTTTTCAGCTGTGCAAAAAGCGAAGCGGCAAAAGTCACGTGCTCGCAGGCCTCGATTTTGTACTTGACAGTAAGCACATTTTTCTGGTATACTCATGCGTTCCCGTATTTCTGGGAGAACGAACAAGCATGTATTAGTTTGCTTTATTGCCCTTCCAAGCGAATCGTGCTGAATGCTGACCGATCATGCTCTAAAAGCATGCAGACGGCATGCGATCAATGGCAGCGCTTTGAGAGATTCTTTCTCGGCAAGGTCATGTCAGCGGCATGACCACTTAGTACAGCCGCATCCCTAGACGGAATAATAATACTTATAGCACGTTCAAAGGCTGTCATGTCCCAATCGAAAAGTGATTTTACTGGAATCATTTAAGTGCACTTATGAATATTTTTACGCCTTGCATGAATATTATGTGGTACGAAACGCGCTTTGTTACTTTCCATACCGCGAGACCCATTCATGTGGTATTGATAGCTGCGGGAAAAATTCACACTTCCTCGTAACACAGTTTAAGTGACTGAATTGCACGAGAAGGCGGAAATAATGTTTTTTCCCGCACACTCAACGACTATAAACTACCGATAATACAGTCGAACCTCGTTATAACGAACACGGATACAGCGAATTATCGGATAAAACGAAGTAAAAGCAAAGTTTGGTTGGCTGTGCTTTATTTCTATGGGAGTTCTATCTGTTAATTAGTGGGAGGCTTAGCGCGGAACAGACAAGGACAAGAGAGGCACACAGGACGAGCCTCCCACTAATTATGTATTACCAACTAGCCCAGAACTCTACTTTGCTCAAGTTCTATCTGTATAACGAAATGAAAAACTGAAAATTTGACACTAAATCGGTTATAACGAAGCATATTTTGTATTCACACGACTCAAAATCCGCAAAGAAGCAAAAGAAAAATATTTTCAAAATGCTAAATTTCGGTTTTATCAATCGCCTCCACCAAAAATGTGTTTGAATCACCCGCGCTTTCGCACGCCACGCCATCTAGGGACCGCAAATGAATCTAGCAGCAACGGCTGCCTGGCATGTGACCGGCACGTGATCGAACCACCGCCCGCGTCGCCTCCACCTAAAATGTGTTTGAATCACCCGCGCTTTCGCACGCCACGCCATCTAGGGATCGCGAGTGAATCTAGCATCAACGGCTGCCTGGCATGTGACCTGCACGTGATCGAACCACCGCCCGCGTGGCCCTGCCCCTACTTTTTGCCGACTCACGCGTGTGCTCACTTTCCTCGAGGTCGTGCCGTCGTCTTGCAGCATGGCGGCGCCGAAACGCAAAGCAGTTTCTCTTGAAACAAAGATAAAAATATTCAGGGCGGTCGACAGCGGGCGCAAGAAGAAAGAGATTGCCGCAGACTTCGGCGTTACGCCTAGCACTCTGTCAACCATACTGAGCGCAAGGCAGAAGATAGAAAACGTGCACTCTGCAGGCGCCGTGAAGAAGACAGGCACCAGGATGTTGAAGATGCCTTGTTCGCGTGGCTCAAGGACGTTAGAGCGCGCAACCTGCTTGTGTCTGGTGCCGTGCTTCAAATGAAGGCAAGAAGTCTCGCTTGCGTCTTAGGCTACGATGACTTCTATGCAAGCAGTGGCTGGCTGCAGCGATTTAAAGACCGCCACCAGATTGTTTGCCACACCTTGTCGGGCGAAGAAGCAGCCGTCAATGTAGAGAACTGCGAGAAGTGGGCAGAAAGCTTCCGCATGCAACTGGATGGCTACGAGATGCGCGATGTCTACAACGTGGACGAGACTGCGCTTTTTTTTAAGCTGCTCCCGGAAAGGTCACTCGTTGCGAAGAACGAACTGTGCCGAGGAGGCAAGAAAAGCAAAGACCGCGTCACCGTTGTTGTTTGTGTCAACATGGATGGGTCAGATAAAAGGCGGCTAACTGTTATTGGTAAATCTGCTCGCCCCAGGGGCCTGCGCAACACCCGGTATGTCCAAGCAGACTATCGCTCGAACAAAAAGGCGTGGATGACGTCGTCACTCTTTGAAGCATGGCTGAAGGCCTTCGACAAAGACATGGCAGAGCAGCGCAGGAAAGTGCTCCTTATATTGGACAACTGCTCTGCCCATAAGGTGTCTGTACCACTTGAAGCGGTCCGCCTAGTTTTTTTCCGCCAAACTCGACCTCAGTGCTGCAGCCATTAGACAGGGGCATCATTCGCTCACGCTCACTAAAATGCTGCTACCGAAAGCGATTGGTTACGCAGCTCGTATTTGACATAGACAGGGGCGTATCAACGGCCATAAACCTCAAAACTTCGCTGGACATGCTGTACGGTGCACGAAACGAAGTGGCACAGTCGACAATAAGAAATTGCTTTGTTGATGCTGGCCTAGCCCCATCCACCAGCGAGACTGAGTCCAACGACGCCCACGATTCTGAAGGTGAAGCGGACAATTTCGACGAGACGACATGGCGGTTCCGAATGTTGCAAATTACGAGCGCTGCGACTGAGAACAACGAGAGAGTAAGGACAAGGACAGGCGCTCATTACTCTCTCGTTGTTGTTCTCCGTCGCAGCGCTCATAATTTGCAATCATGTACGAACTAGCTCAACGTTCCGTATTTCCGAATGTTACGTTCGAGGACTTTATTGCTGCCGATGACAACTTGGCTGTGGTGCCCGAACTGACCGATTAAGAAATTGTCGATCAGCTGCTTCCTACAGATGATGCTACGAGCAGCGATGAGAGTGAAGAAGGCGAAGAGCGAGCTGTCAGCAGCACAGAGGCCGCCGATATGGCGAGGAAATTGAGAAGGTACCTTGAGAACCTACCTGTGGCCAAATCAGCTGACATTGGGAAAGCGCTGTACAATGTCTATTTCGTTGAGAAATTTATTCTATCGAATAGTGTGAAGTGCCGCCAAATGAAGATTACGTCGTTTTTTTTAAATAAATCAGTTCTGCGTGGCCTAAATCCCGATTTGTGTGCTCATTTTTGCTTGGCAGTGCAAAATGCAAGGTAAGGTTTCGCGTGCTTATACCAGCTTTAAAGAAAAAAAAATGCTTTTTTTCAGCTCTGTGCTTTCCATTTTAGGGTAGCCTTTACTTGGGTTTATGAACAGAATTTTTTTTTGTAGGAATTTGTGTGTACTTTTACAACGAATATCGGATATAACGAACGAATTTCCGCGCAAAATGAGACTTCGTTATAACGAGGTTTGACTGTATATTGTTTGTCTGGAAGAACATAACACAAACTAAAAATGTCTGTACTAGGGAGGGAAATCACCCAACTAAGCGCGAATTATCTCGCGCATGCGCTGCTGTTTTCGCTCAAAATTTTCCAACCTTTGCGGGGCCCAGAAGTCGGGTTTTGTGAAGGACATAAAAAAAAAAAAAACCTGAAGCCTATGATAGGCCTGCATTGACCCCTTTTCCAGCATGCTTAAGTTCTATGCGTTTCAAGCGTTTGGTAAGACTTCAGACCGTCCACAACGGACCACGCCTGTTCATGGAACAGAAAAATAATTGCATGCTTGCCCAGACTACCTTTTCAAAGTGAGAATTGCTAATGGGTACATATACTAAGGGGTGATGCATATTGTGCCGGATCTGAATACAGCTAATGCACAATATGAGGCAAAACTGCAGCTCCCCGACGCTCCTTGCAGCAGGAAGACTCGGCTAAAGAGGACGCTTTTGTCCACCAAGCCGGTTTTCCTTCGGTGCGCCCCCCATTGTTTGCAAACAGGGAGAGGTCTATTGTGCAGCGCGCTGTACACGAGCGTTGTCATCCTACAATAGATGACAACGGTCGGATGACAATGATCGCAAAAACCTTGAATCTGAGAACATTGTGGGCACACACGCCACCCGGTGCTAGACGCGAACAGGCGCGAGCATAATACATGATGGGCAACAGGTTTATGCACTGTCGTCCCACGTCTGAGCTGGAAGCTGCCTACTGGTTTTAGAACAGCTGGAGGACCCTGTGGCTTCCGCAATTGCCGAGCGAATGTGAGCTGCATCTCCTCGTGGCACACGAAATTCTCCGATCAAGCCTGTCGGCACGAGCAAGGGGGGCGGACCAGCACCCACACACGAAGGTTCGGGGCACTACTCGACACCTGGTGCGGGGTTGTGTTGAACGCAAAAGCATGGACTGCGTACGACTCACGGGAAAACTGTGAAAGTTGGTGCAAATAAATGCTTTGATTGATCTTTCCTCGCTCACATTATACGTGGATGAACTTTTTTCTCGTTTTTGCTATTCCGAAATTACACCTTATACTCTATGTGGGTTTCTACGGTACATGTTCTTTCAGGATTTAATTCATGTGACATACATGAACGTTTTCTTTCTTGGACCTTGTCCCCCCCCCCCTCCTTGATTTATGCCTGATTTATTTCTTGCACACTCCTTGCCACATTATTTGAAGGGCCACCTGATGTAAGGCTCTGCTTTAACCAGGCCATACACGTGTGTGTGGGATAAGCATGTCTGACTTGATTCCAAGAAGGATAGAGAGAGAGCTCTGTCATAACAATGAGCCTACTTGGCAGTGTATAGCTGCATCTAAAAACAACCAAGGAAGAATCTGGCAGCTTTTGCCATCGATGGGCCGGATATGTTGCAGAGTACTGCAGTAAACTCTCGTTAATTCAACCTCCAAGGGACCAGAAAAAATATTTAGCTATAGCTTGATTGGACCTGTAAAACTGCTAAAAACCGTTTGCATCACAGCAAGTTTTTCTAGTGAACAACTATATGATACCTGCCTGCATTTGAGATGGAACCTAAATGACTATCTCTCATAACCTGAGCCACTATGGAACCTCACAAACCAAACCTCAATGAGAATGAATGGATTTCCTGGTTTCGTGAGGTGCTTCACCTTGTGCACTGTCAGGAATACTCAACTGCTCAAAAATCGCAAAGGCCTCCTCAACCCATTTCGCATTATGACGCAGTAGCAGTGGTGCCTCTTCCTGTCATGTTTTGAGGATTCTTTACTGCACAATCATCATGGAGGCTGTTTTGGTGATCGCTGTGGGTCACACCTCGACGCAATCCCCATTCAGAATTAACTGTAGTGAGCCCTCCCAGCTCGAACTACAATCCTATACTTCGTCTCACAAGATGTTTGCAGGACTGCAAAAGGCAGAGGCACCCCGGTCCAATCAGGATCACTCGCACTACAAAGGCAATTGTGCTCCTACGCACCTCTCACTCCCCCCCCCCCCCCCCCCCTTCCCAAATTGGCGGTGGTGACAGAAGGAGTGCAATTCTCTATTACAGTATGCAGGGGCGAGAGGCACTTAGGAGCACAATTGCAAGCGCTCCTCTACCTTTCGCAGTGCTGCAGATATCTTGTGAGACGAAGTATAGTTCTCCATTAACGGGGGTTGACTTAATTTGATTTTACTGTACAACACAGCTGATGTCTGAATTCTGCGAGCACTAGAAAAGGAGCTTTTCATGCCTTATGCCAAGAAATGTTATACTAGCGTGAAATTGTCAATAGTACCTTTCGAAATTAGGACGTTCCTCTGAGTAATGCGTTTCTTCCTGCGCTTATCGGCAAGATTTTACTATACTCAGGCCTCTACAGCTGCGGGAAACATGCCATCCCAAAGCCCACATAGTGAAATTATTGCTTTTATTTTCCTTTGTGCAGGTGCTATTGGCAGTGGTACTGGTATCCTCCTTGCTGTCACAATCATTTACCAGTACTTTGAGATCTTCATCAAGGAACAGGGAGACATGGGTGGCATGAGCACGCTGCTCTTCTAGGTCGCCCGTGAGTGTATATGTATTTAAGGACATTAAAACGATGACCATCCTGTTCAGATGGCAGGTCCCCTACGTGGACACCGCAAGTGGTGGGGTTGTGATGGCTGCCTTAACAAGAGACAGTGCTCGTTTTCCCCCACAAGTGCGAGCATGCCGCCTTCACCTCTGTCACAGCAAGCATGTTGTTGTTCTCCTATGTTCTTTTTTTTTTTCTGTACTTACTGTCTTTTATGTACGAAAGTATGTGAGACAGCAGACTGAATTTTTATTGTACATACTTATGGACTGTGCTGAGCAAAGGAGAATGTCACACTTGCGTGTACAACTCTGTCAGTGATACAAGATTTTTCTTTTAGCAGTGCCCATTGTTGCTGTATAGTTGCTGCTTGACTGTAAAGGCAGCCACCTTTGCTCATAGGAAGCTGTAAAAAGTATGCATACCAGAGCTTTGAAAATTTTTGTATGAGCAATGCGGAAATGGGCTTTGGAAAATAATGAATTTGCAATTGGCTGATTTATTTCTTGTGTGTTATGTGCAACAAGTGCAAGTGGAAGAAAAAAAAAATAAAGAATTCTTCAGCAATACTGGTGTGTTTGCAACACTACTGCACCTGTACAACAACCACATTTAGCAGAGTATTTTAGTTTGATGTGACAGAAACCTGTTGAGGATCAATAGTGTTCCTCTAATAAATGAAATAGAAAGGGGCAAAACACGATTGCGACAAGTTGGAATTCCTAAAGTAAATTGAAGTGCAAAACGAAAGACGATTCACAAAGAAGAGGCAAACACAAGGACAGGCGCTAACTAACAACTTATTTGAATTTTATTTCATTTGGTTTAAATTAATTTAATATCCAGGTTGGTATTTGCAGGTTGATAACTTCACATAGGCAGTGTGTGCATAAGGAAGGAGCCAACAGCTGCTGAGACAAAGGACAGCATAGGGTTTTTTGAGGTGGTGTCGTGGTGCAGCTCAGGTGTCCACTGAGAACTGTGACAGATACTGCATCTTTATTTTCTATAATCGGACACCTGACTGCGCCTTTAGGGAAGAGGGGTGGGAGTGAAAGAAGAGTGGTGCCATAATGCAGGGAGTAGTTTCGACCACCTGGGAATTTTTATATAGTGCACTGACATCGCAGGTACACAGCACACTGAATTTTTTGTGTTTCGCCTTGTATCGAAATTCTGTAGGGTTGGAACCCAGTAGCCAAGCATCTTAATCACTGAGCCACTGCGGCAGGTTTGTTCAATTTATAAATTTCAACCAAAAAGATATATCTTTATTTCTCCAAAATCGTAAAAAGAAAGATCTCGTAGGAGATGGCAAATATATCAATATATAACAATGAATGCCAACAGATATAATCCAGAAGTGTGAATACGATGTACCCACGCCATCGGTGAAGTGCTGTCCTCGCCCCAAGTGGCGAATAAAGTTGGCGGCAGGACTTTTTGACGGGTTAGTTGGTACATGATCTTGATTCTTATAGCGCTGACGAAACACCTTTCTTCCTGTGGTGTTTCGTCAGCGCTATAAGAATCAAGATAAAGTTGGCACACCAGTAGAGGCGTACACACGAGCATTGCCTCCTCCCAAGAGTCAAATTTTGGATTCACATGCCGCCAGAGCGGGGACAGACCAGAACACACTGCAGCACGTCAGTGCTGCAGTTCACAGCCATCACAGATCAAATTCTTGTTATGTTACCTGCAAGTGCAATAATACTGTAGATTTCAGAATCTCCTTCAGCAAAGCCGCCATCTCAATCAGCTATGCTGGCTGCACCGCTTGACAGAAGTATCACGATGAAAAAAAAAAAGGCCAAACCGCAGGGAACTTTACCCGACATAGACCTCGTGAACTGGCTTTAATGCGTTAGCACAGAGCTGCTGCCAAGAGCCACGCAACCGACCCGCCTTGATACATATGCGCGAGAAGTGATAGACTGATAATTCGGAGAAGCGCCCTTTGAAGGGGCTCGGCACGCAGTTCGATACATCTAAAGTCCGCTGAACAGGAGTTCGATAAACGCGAACAATGTTGCTATCTTTTTCGTGGGATTTTCAAGAACTTATTTTGAGAGTTAGATATATAAGCAATAATCCAATACAGTAAAATCTCGTTACAAGAGACATTCAAGGGACCTATAAAAGATGTCTCTCTTAAGCAAGATCTCTTGTAACCAAAACTTCTCACCAACTCATGTGCAGCAGTTTAGATTCCCTCAGCTAAATTTTGTTTTATACGAGTCTTATTTTTCCGCAATATGTCTGGAATTGAGGGGGAGTGCCTCCTCTTAACTAGGAAGTGAAAATGTCCACGTTGTTTCAGCCACTGTCATCACATTCCTGTGTGACTGAAACAACAGGGACATTTTAACTTCCCAGTCAAGAAGAGGCACTCCTCCTTGGTTCCTGACATATTACAACAAAAAAAGGACATCAATATGGGATATAAAAGTCTAAACTGCCACACATATGAGTTGGTACGAGTCAGCTGCATTGCATGAGCACACCTGGGTTAATTGTGTCTCTTCTGAATAGTGAAGAAGTTACTTTAGGGGCCTGCAAAAGTTGCCCTTAGTAACAGAGTGTCTCTTGTAACCATGTCTCTTATATGCAATGCTGTTAGCGTGGCAAACATAGGAAAACCAATCAAACCATTTTCAAGTGTCTCTTGTAACGAGATTTTACTACATCCGGGATTGACTATTAAAATTCGAAAAGGCGGTGTTGAATTTAGCGCGTAAGGTAAAGCTAGTAACGCGGAATTTTGATATAGTTAGTTCATCTTCATCACTTTCATCAGTGCTGCGACAGGAGACAGGGAACAAGAAAAAGACGAAAGGACAAGCGCTGCTGACAACTGAAAGTTTATTGAAACGTATATATGGATAATATACTCTCATATGACCACCAGAAGCGCATGCGCTACCCTTTCCTTCCAGAACCACTAAACATACTGCTATGAATCCACTTTACAATCATGGATGATTACTGACGGTGTGCTTACACACGTGTCGCTATTTTTATGAATGCAATGAGCTTCACCGAGTTTCCTAGTCAATTTATCGTGATGCCTGAAAATAATCTTAGCCGTATCAAGGAGCGGATTGCATGATTTATCCGACACCTGCGACGAAGCAGGATCATTAAGATTAGTCTGTAATGTAAGGCTAAGTTGGATGAGGGGGCACCTTTCAAAAACTTTTTTTTTTTTTTTTTCAAAGTGCAAAGAAGCCGATATAAGGAAGTATAGCATGGAGAAAATTGAGCATGCTGTAAAAAATGTGGGAAGCCTTAAAGCGGTGAAGAAATTGGGCATAGGCAAAAATCAGATGTATGCGCTAAGGGACAAGGTGGGCAGCGTCATCACGAATATGGACAAGATAGTCAAAGTAGCTGAGGAGTTCTATACTGATCTCTGCAGTAGCCACAGTAGTCAGGACAGTAATGAACAGTCAGACATTCCGCTAGTGATGAAGGACGAGGTTAAAGGGGTCGTGAAACGTTTTCCGGAAATTTTGCACGGCTTGGTTAAATGGAATCCTTGTCCTGCATCATATAATATACCGCGATTCGTTTCATCGCCCGCGTTGATTTAATAGCGACAAAAACAGAATTTCGGTTTCCTAGCGCGCGTCCTCCTCAACTCAACAGATATGTCACAGCGCTAAGCCAATGAGAAGCTCTCGTTGCCGGAGCCTGCTGAACTAAAGTTGACCGAGCTCGGTGCATTTTAGAGGTTCTAATTGTGCCCTACTCTACGCTACGTTCTCACAGGGTTTCTTTAATATGGCCGACGCCTAGGTTCCTCTGTGGTATCTGTGGGTTCCAGCGTCGCTGTGCTGCTATAGTGAACTAGAATATAGTTGCTACTGTTAAAACATGGTTACATCGTGGGCTTTGAGCCTTACGCCGACGCAACTTTTCGGGTGCCAGGTCGGCGAGGATGGAGCCTGCGAGCGACCGGTACAGTAACACTTGTGTCGAGAGGCCGCGGTAACCGCGGCACAACTCCGGCTTGCAGAAGCCCCGACCGTCAGCCTCCCGATCCCAGCCTTTTCGGAACTACGCATTGGTATGTATGTCCGAGTCTTGCAGCCTAGCCTACGTTTGACCGTTGCGAGAGTGCGCAATCGCTAACCGAAGCTTTCGAATAGGTGCAGCTGCGGCCGGCGCTTGCCGATGCCGACTGCTCTTGAGAGCATCTGGCGAGTTCCCGGCGGCGACTACGTAGTTGAAGCAGCCGTCTGGGTGTTACAGATCATCCGCATTTACTCCAAATGCTTCTTGATCATGGACTGCTAGTCGAGAACACAAGGTAAGAATCTTGAGCGAAAGGCGACATAACTTGAACAAGCGGCCACCTGTTTTTCATTTTCTCGAGCAAGAAATGCTGTAATGAAATCTATTGCGGAAGGCAGTGCTAATAAAAGAAAGCTTCCCCTTTAACGTTACTTACTTGCGATCACCTACACTGTCTACAGTGTCGATAATGCGCCACGTTAGCGCGAACACAACATCGCTGGTTTTCATAATTTTCTTGTTGTCGTAGAAGGTGCGCATGAGCATGACGTTTCACCATGCAAATTACTGGTTTGCTTAATTCCATGCACGAGTAAATGAGAAAACACGCATCATCTGATAGTGTGAACTTGCTAAATAGAAAGGGCATGCACATTGATGTGAAGTAACGGAAAAAAAAAAAAAAAAAAAAAAAAGCTCTGTCCGGACACATTTGCTTGTTTTATTAGCCAGGTATGACCTTCAGCAAGTGCAGCACTTCAAAACATGAATACATAAAGAATGCCACAAGAAATGCAGTAAATAAGTACAAAAACAATCTCATTTCGGAGGACTCTGTGCTAAGTGAAATTGCATGCAGTGAAGTAGCCTGTCTCCTGCAGAAACCGTGGGAAAATGCACTAAAAAATGACACATAAGAGAAAAACACACAGAGCAGGACTTGCTTCTGCAGACAATCACTAACTAGCCCGACAACTCTTGTTATAGCCTGTCCCCACTTGCTGCCAGAACAATCACCATACCAGAACTCAAGTTTTATTTCCTAGTTGTTTTTTTACCCACTTACATTAGGTGAGTGTTGTATAGTGTGCAAATATAATTTTAAAAAATTGTCCGACTTCACTGATACCATCATCAACACCTCCACACAGTAAACCTCTCCAAAATGTTTTGACACTGACATTTTACATGTGCTGGAATGTGACAACCAAAAAACAAAAGAAAGACGGTCTTCCAAAGGCCAGTACACTGAAACTTCCACAGCTTGAGTAAGTGTTGGAAATTTTACAGTCAGCAAATGAAGTTATAGAGTAGTTTTGCGGCACTTGCAGAAAGTTTGGCACGTGGCGTGTTTTGGGAAAACAACTGAGAGCCGTTGACAGAAGTGGACTTATGCCTCCTTCGAATAGAATGACTCCATGCACAGAGCTGCTTAATGCATAAGTCGCATATTTAACATCTTAGTGCTATGCAGATGATATCAGCGTGGACATTGACATCGGCCACAATAGTATAAAGGGTGTAAGACGACTACCAGGTTTTGTCAGTCAAAAGCTGCATTGCCTTCAGGCATTATTTTGCTGCAGTAGCAAATTGTGATTGCACTGGAGTTCTAATATTGGGTGGGTCTCATTCTCTCTCAATCACCTGCAGCAGAATTCAAAGTTTGCCATACTTCTAGGGAGAATAAATTGACAGTGAAAGTTACACTGTACAGCTTCTGTTAGACGGGAATTGTACAGATGCATGAATAACTTTCAAATTTGTAAAAGACCTAAACCATATTTTCATTTTGCTATGCTGAATTGTGAATATTGCTTTTTCTCTTGTCAACAGGAGGCACTGCTACATCTGCTACAGCCAGCTTGCGCACTGGCTTTGAGGATGCCTCGGCAGACATCACAGTAAAGTCTTCCCTATTTGTGATGCAAGCCAAATAAGGGAAAGGTTTCTATCTGACAGTTACACTGGTTTCCAGTTTGCACAAGGTTTGTAGTCATCACCTTATTCATTCTGAAATAAGCCAGAAAACATGAGAAGAGAGAATTGCAGGACAGCTGGACTAATAACTAGAATTTTACTAAGGGATAGAGGCAAAAGAAGACTTGCACAGAGATGCACATGTAAAAAAGGCTCCAAAAGACTGTTGACTGATTTCTTAGCCACACACACGTCCTTAGCCTTTGCAGTATAGTGTGCCTTTGGATTTGAATCTGTGGCTTCCCTTTTGTAACGAGTGGTTCTTGACCATAAGGAATTTGCTTTTTTTTAGATGATTTTTTAGACCCTTTCTGCTTTCCACGCTTTCACTGCTTTGGGGGTTTTTCGTGCAGGTGCATTTCTGTGCGAATCATCTTTTGCCTCTTTCCTTCAGTAATATTTCAGTTGTTAGTCAAACTTTGTCTTGCGCTCCTCTCACGTGTTTCGTCTTCTGGCTGGTTTTAAGATGAATCAGTACCAACTCATCCAGTTGTTAGTCTTGTTGATATCACTAGCCTGACTGCACCCACTGCTGGGCAAATGCCTCTCCCATATCCATCCAAATAACCCGATCCAGTGCCAGGTGCATGATTCTCGCAAACTTCCTAATTTCATCTGCTTGCCCGAGTTTCTGCTGCCCCCTGCTACACTTGCCTTCCCTTGGAATCTAAAAGACATATATAGGCTCACTTTGAATTTAGTGTACTCACTCCCTTCCTTTACCTTTGACGGGTAGAATTTTTCTTTTTTTGGAACTGACCGCAGATACATCATAATGGGGGAGGCATCATAATAGATGCCTCTCCCATATCCATTCAAATAACCCAATCCTCTGTCAGCTGCATTCATATGATCCCCGCAGACTTCCTAATCTCATCTGTCTGCCCGAATTTCTGCTGCCCCCTGCTACGCTTGCCTTCCCTTGGAATCTACAAGACATATATAGGCTCACTTAGAATGAATTTTGTGTACTCACTCCCCACCTATACCTTTGATGGGTGGAATTTTTTTTAGCACTGACCGCAAATGCATCATAATTGAGCACTTGTATATATACCTGCTTGTATAGATGCCTCTCCCATATCTATCCAAATAACCCGATCCTCTGTCAGCTGCATCCGTCTGATCCCCGCAAACTTTTTAATCTCACCTGCCTGCCTGAGTTTCTGCTGCCCCCTGCTATACTTGCCTTCCCTTGGAATCTACAAGACATATATAGGCTCACTTAGAATGAATTTTTTGTACTCAATCTCTAACTATACCTTTGTCGGATGCATTTTTTTTTATTTAGCACTGACCTCAACACATCATGATTGTGAAGCTGTATATACACATTTGTATATTTAGGAGGGAGGAAGACAGCAAAGAAGCATGAATAAAAGATGTCTTGCTCTAGGTCAACTTCCTTCTAGCCTAAAAATTTTGTGTGCACTGATGAACCAGCGGCCAACCAATAAATTATTTTGAAAGCAACATGTCTCTCTTTAACACTCATTTGGTAACATTAGATATGCCCAAATGTACTACAAAGTGGTGGTCCTTGTGGCACTGACAAACCTAGATTTTCTAGTGGCCGCGTTCACCTTTACACGGCCTCGAAAAATAGTGGCTCATGGGGAATAGAAAAATCAAACGGTTTTCTGCAAAAGCTGCTTTGAAAGGTGGCCACTGTTTGCAGCATTTTGCAGTCTCATTCAGAAGCAAGCCAACATAATCTGCAATCTGTAGACATGCATACAATAATATGTGTCTTATACTTTGAAATGTACCAGACTTTAACCAGTCATAAAACAGTGCTGAAAAGGTATGTATAGCAAAGTCTCCTTCGTTTATGATACCCATAGTTTGCATGGAAACATCTGCACTAGAACCTGCATGACGTTGAGTTAATTGGCCTGCTGGTTGAATGTGCCACCAAAATGCTGGTAATACAATGAACTTCGTCGGTGCTGGAGTCAAGTTTGGAAATATAAAGTTGGGATGATTTAATTGTGAAATCTTTTGCTGCTGAATTCACTGCAGGCTAGAATGTAACAGGATTAAAGGGCAGCTGTAGACGTAAGGGCAACCCACATTGTCACGGCATCTTATGCATCCTAGTGCACATATCTACATACCGTGCATGTTTTGCTAGTAAACAATGTAACCACAGATTTGCGAAGCTCCAAGAATGCTACACTGATGCTGTCTGAGTAACTGCTTGTGTCGCTGAATATTGTGAAAGCCTTTTAATGGAACGAAAACTGCTTGGTGAATACTTATGCAGAGTGAGGTTGGTCAGGAGAGCAGGTGATATGTACACCTTCGCAATTTAACCATACGAGCACAGACCGTATGATACTCATACAAATTGAAAAATATAAGGGAAAGAATTGAGCTGAAGACTTCGCGGTTCGACAGTCCAAACTTCTGCTACATGTGCTTTGGGCTGTGTGTGCTAGCCCGCTTGCAATCTGATCGCCCGAGCCAGGAAAATGGTACACACCCATATGAGCACCACTCCCAGTACTCTTTAACATGTACATAGAAGTGCAGGTGCTTGGGATAAACCTTGGCTGCTGCAATGCACCTCAAAAATGGCATGTTAGCCAGAATAGCAGTTTGGGCTTGTTGGTTTTCCATCCTGAGGTAACAGCGCAAAATGTGGACTGGAGCACAAGATGAGAAGACGATGAGACATTGTGTCGTCTTCTCGTCTTGTGCTCCCATCCACGTTTTGCGCTGTTACTTCAGAATGTCACGTGCCTGCCCAATATCTACATAATTGTCACACGAACCACTTTGTGTGTATTTACGACTGCTTGCACAACACCGTTGCCACCCACTGATGACGAGCAGCTGAACAGCAGTTTTTCACGTACACTCCGCTGCCATTAATTACAAATGCTATCACGCTACGACTTCCCATACCACCCCACCCAACCTCTGTGTGTAATGACTCAACCTTTGGTGCGTTTGCATGTTCTTGGGATACTGAAGAAATCCATGGTAGATTCAAGCAACTTAATCTGACAAAGATCTGGTGAGAATATTACAACTCTATCCATGTATACACAGATCTGTATCACCACAAGCGGCTCCTACAATTGTGGGGATGCTGCTCAGAACATGACTCTTTTTTTTTAGGGCATAATTCTCCACAAACCGCGGCTGAGCTTTTGGCCCCATGGCAAGAGGCTTTCCACATCTGTGGGAAACCACTTCAGAAGTGGTGTGCATTCACAGTTTCAAAGCCTGCATTACAAATTTTTGGAAGTTTTCAACACCACACCCTTACCAGCCTTTGGCCTTTGGCACTACACATCACCGAGTTCCTTATATCTACTTGTGCTCAAGGCCTCAAGGTAGTGCTTTAGTGGATCCATACCCTTTGCCAATTATATGCCATTATGCATGCTTTCTCCATAGACTGCATCTAAATGTGGTTTCACACACAAATATTTATACTTAATTGGACAGGCGGACTGCCCAGAATGTTCCACATGTGACATTACGGAGACTGTGGAGCGTGTACTAGTGGTGTGTCCCAGTATATGCGTGCAAAACAAGAACTCGAGTCACTTCTTTGAAGTGTTTTGGCAACAGGCCTCTCTCAGAGGACTTATTGGCCGGTTGGCCAGAAATGGAAAGCTCTACAGGCAGTGCAGGCTTTCTGCTGCTTCTTGCATGACACAGGACTTGACTCGTGACTGTGGTGCAAGTTACTATACCTGTATATATTTTAATCAAGTCACGACCCTCTTTGTTCTTCTCTTTCTCTTTCCCTGCACAGAGTAGCAGGTCAGTTATTAAACTTTTAAGCCAATCTATTCGCCTTTCCAATCAATAACACTTGCGTGAATGCATTTCTCCTGGATGGTTGACCTGGTAATCACACCATCGTAATGCAAGGACATGGGGCGTGTGAGCTTTTGAGGTGAACAATTTTTACCCTAGAAATGTCTTTTGAATGATGTGGAGGATTCTGAGCTCTGCTCAATATGATCCTCCTCTTTGGAGTCTTCATCAGGTTCTATGGGACTAGATGAGTGCTGTGGAAAGAACGTGATCAAAGTGGAACCAAGGGGCTTGTTCTGGGTGGTACGATATGCTGGTAGGGGCACCTGTTGTGCTGGCCTCACGGTATCGTTAAAAATAAAAAAAAAATCCAAAATGCGCATATTTACTGCTATGAGGGCAGTCTGGCAGGAAACAATCAAATAGAACTGGTGGCTTCTGCGAGTCGAGTAGTTCTCAAATAGGCATATCTGTAAGGCTACAAATCGCAACTACTTTTACTGCCTTTATCACGCGACCTACACTTTTTTTTGCCAATGCACTGGGCCAGCGGTGTTGCCTCGGCAGCCTCGGTACGACGCATCGTTTGAGGTGAGCTTTCTTCGTTTCCGGTCCATGCCGAGGCTTCGAATGACGTCGAGGTTCATTTAGGACTTCCAGTAGAAAGTAGTACGAACACATGAACCCAGTCGGTGTGCCAAAACTTGTAAAAGCGAGCGTTACTTCCACTCGGAGAAGCCGTGCTGCAATCTCGCGACGCACACGGTTGGCATAGCGAGCACTCAAACCCGCACAACACGCCTAAACCCAGAACTTAACGTTGTCAGGAAAAATAGGCGAAGTCTGAGCACTGTAGACGTTCTAGAAAGTATGTTTCCTCCTCTTCTTCTTTTTTTTTTTTAAAGGTTACGAAAGAGGCGTCGGGAAGGTGGGGGAGCAACCCAAGCATCCTTGGCCGACCATTTACGTGTGGCCGACGTTCGGAAAATGGTCGGGAGCCTACTTAGTCGGCTAGTAAACCACGGCAAGCGGTCGGCCCGGAGGTAGCCGCTAGCCATTTCGGCAAGTAGTTCGCAGCGGGCTTTGGCCCGACTTTTTGGCCGGACTAAATGCCGGGCACGGCGCCAGGTTAATGGCAAGAGTGCGGCAATGCGTCGGCCCGACTGTTGAGGCGGTACATTGAAAAAAGGTTATGAAGAGCATGACTGCTACTTTTTTTTTTAAATTTGCCTGTTACTCGGCTTTGGTTTTTCGCGATGTATGGAACAAAATGGAACAGTATGGAACAAAATGATACATGCTATTTATTGTAAATGTTTTGTTACATTAATTAATGCTATTGTTTGTTTAACTTGTCGCTCACATTTTTAGTGAACCTTATAGCTGTTAGTAAAATTATTTACCGAGTTCTGATAAACAGCACGCCACAAGGTGACCGCGATTTCATGTGTAGATCATGTCATTATACATTATACTGTTTGCTTATTACGAAGCGCAGCTGTAGGTGATGTAACATCAGTTATATTTTTGGCGCACAAGCTCCCGTACACCCCATTTAGCCCGTATCACTCACTGAAATTCGCTATATGGCAGCTGGGCACTTGAGTAGACGCAACTTCGCATTGTAAGGGAGGAGAAGGCTATTGTGTAAAATAAAAGAAGCGGACAGAAGAGAAAAAGCACACGGGGGGCAGAAATTATGCGTAGGGCACTGGCAAGCCTTGGCCGCGGCGAACGCTCCAGCAGGCAAGCAGAGACAAATTCTAAAAACACTACTTCGCAGCAGGAGAAGAGAAATGCGTACACGGAGGGAGACTCGGACGAAACAAAACCGACCTCACGCTCGGACGTTTCGAAGGAAGGGCGGAAAAGAGGGGGAAAATGGGAAGGGCGGGGCAACTGTGTCACCCCCGCAGCTCGAAAGTTGGTGGCGAGCGTTCCTGACTGGGCGAGAGAAGAAATGTATACACGCCGACTTTGAAGAGAGCATGCAGTTTTGTGGTATTTGTATACTATTTTTGAAGGAGCTCTTTTCGAACAAAGTTGTCTTACGATCAAATACATGAAGAAAAAAAACGAAGGAAAATGATTATTGTCCAGGTTATTAATCGCATACTGTTTTTCTCAAAACAGTCTGGTAAAGCTAAGAGCCGCGAGAAAACAGGCCAGCGTCCTTGTCATTTGGTTTTGTTTCTTTGCGTGTGGCCCATTCATCCTCTTTTACGACCTGCCGGGGTGGGACGGGCGGCTCTTTTCATTTTTTTTTTTTTTTCGGAAGTCGGAGGGGCGCATTTTCGCAGCGAGCGGTCCGATTCTACACCGGAAACTAACCCCCTCTCCTCCCCCGCTTCTTGTCAACAGTTCTTGGAAGACTCGGCAGCTTGTGCTCGTGGGTGCGTGCGTGCTTTCAAGTTCGTTGCAGAAGTGTAGAGCGCGACCAAGAGACGATCTCGAGCGCGCGAGGACGCTGTACGTGCGAACGAAATGTTGGAAATGCAAGCGCGTTTTCCAAAGTTGCGCGTTATTAGTTAAAATTACAAGACAGTCAACTTTGTTACCTTCAATAACTAGGCGCTGGACAACCAGACCTCTTTTTCATTCGCATTTATATATTGTCAGGACAAGTGACTGTAATAGTTTTCAACCGCTGTATCCTTTCAGTAACTCCGCCAAGCCATCCTGAAGTAACGCGCTCCTCCGGCGCGTTTGGACAAAAAAAAATCGAAGATGCTCCGCTTTTTCTGTTTTTCTGTTTGTTTGTTTTTTCCTTTTTTCTTTTTGCTCAATAATGGGAGTGTGGTTTCATAGGAACGATACAGTTGATTTTTATTTATTTTATTAGTATTTCGCTTTTGTTTTACAGATTGTTTTGAATTATGGCTTCTATATTTTCTTGCTTGTTACTGTCCACTCCTGGTCCGCGAGAGACATATTTTCTCAACGCATCCTGCATATCAATATGAGTTTGAGACCCCTATGTTATACAGAGTGATTGAAAATTAATAATATTTATTGAGAGCTACACGAGGTACGCGCAATAAAAGAAGCTAATTGAAAAGAATTCTTTCCTGAAGCAGCTGCCGCAATTTCGGGTTTTTGTTGTGGCTTCAGACTAATAATATGGAGAACTTTTAGTTTTAAGGCGTGAACATGTATCGGAAGGGATTAAAGCGAATTATCTGTCGTACGTACTAAGCCGAGAGATCGCTTGTAGAATAGCCCTGCATGTGGAAGGAATGCTGCATAGGTCCAGAAACTTAAGACTTCTGCTTGAAAAGTACCGGGATAAGAGAGTAGAAACGATCATGACGTCATAGGCGTGAACTTCAACCATTTACTTAGCAGGGAACCAAAGAAATCTTATTGATAAACATGGAAATAGCAAAGCACACTGGGACAATAAATAATGTTTCAGTAAAACAGCAAACAGTACCGAACATATAAGGTAGCGGCAAGAAATATATAATGCAGTGAGTTTCTGGTCACACGTTGTATATCAATAATGCGCAGCTGCAACAGGACTCCCTCGGGAGCTCTGACCACCTAACAAATTTCCAGACAGTCGATTGCTCGATCCTTTGTGCTCACACATATACGCGTGAGCCGCAGGCTTGCGTCTTTCAAGACAAGAACCGAGTTCAAATCACTTCGATGTACAAGTGACCTTCCTGAGTTTGATGTGCCGCGTCAACAACCTCCGGATAAAGCTTTGCTCTCCAAGAGCTAACAGATGGCTATATCTAGGTGAGACGCACTAGCATGGGGAACAGTAGACAACGGGGTCACCGAAAGAATACGATCGACCGCGTTCCTATTCTGCCAAATGATCAATCCCACGGACTTCACTACACGTTGTTCGAACGCTTCGCGCGGCCTTCCACTGTGCGACGAAAAAGCTCACGGCGCTAGGCAGCGGAATGTCCAAGCTGCGACACAGTCCTTAAGGACACGTGTGTGAGACTCGACCTGACCAAAGTTGATACAGTGCAGATCAATATGCCAGCTGTAAAGCCTGTTTAATTTGGTGGGGATCGAATACGCCACACTCAGTGCGCCACCGAAAGTCTCTTAGAGCATGCGGGAGATTGGGTGCAACAGGCGTCTCCCACTTCGCATACCTTTGGCACATATGTGTAGGGGCGCAGAATAGCAGAGCGCTTCGCAGAGATTAGATACTGCTATGGCTATCCATGCTCCGTCTACGAACATCTCCTCTAACTATGCGAACACGTGCGCCTGCTTCCCCTGACCATGCACTACAAACATCTGCCTTCTACTTCCAAGCCAGTATAAAAGTTAAGGCCGCCCAACGTAACCTATGTGATCCACTAACTCGGATACCCAATAGCGCACAACAAAGGGCATAATGAAGACAAGGCGGAACCCAAATAGGCGCCACCACCTAGCTATAGTGAAAATATAATCAAAGTAGATTGACTTTGCAAGAGGAATACACAAGAAAACACGTGCTAAGCCATGCAGGGTCGTATCATTGGGAGGCTGGATCAATAAACAATCAAGGAACACAGATGTGGGAAAGTTGGCACCTGTGTGCACTAGGCTTTATCAGAAGTATCGCGCATACGTTAATTAGCTATAACTTTAGGATGAACAAGATGTCCGAGATTATTGAGTTAATATCTATCCCTAGTGTGACTATTGTGACTCATGCACGTACGCACGCACGCACTTACGCGCGTCTGCAGTCGCACAGAGTAAATTGTTCCACGACCTTACACAGTGGTACGATGGAATAGTTAATAATAATTGAAAGAAGGAAATAAAAATTAGGGGGACGCTCAAGCTTCCCCTTAACGTTTGACGGGATACAACGCCTTCTCATTCTTCTCTCTATCTCTCTATTTCGGTGGACAACCGCAGTTAATTGCAAATTGGTTATAGGAAAGTAAAGGCGCAGCATCTGTCACAGATCCCGGTGGGAACCTGGACCGCATCTGCATATTTACTACCACATTCCGAATATTTCAGACAAAACTCGACGATACTCAAGCGAAAACCGGGTTAGCGAGGTGGCTTTTGGACCAAATGAGCTGTAACGCTTCGCATATATATGCTGCACTCTCGATAGACGAAACTCGGGTATATTGCCGACATGAGGATAAATGGAACAGCTTGGGACAAATATTTGCCCGCCTCAGTTAAAACACGGGGATTAGGAAAGCTCTATTCCTTATATATCAATATGCCGAGGCCGACTGTGTTTATCCAGAACACAAATGTGGTCCTGATAGTTTTCAAATAAAAATGAAAGGCACGCAAAGAGCCAATCGCCCGGACGATTCGCCTGTCGAACGTAACTTCCTGCGAACACAAGCATTGTGCAAAAAGTAACATTTGGTTCTTTTGAGAAAATTCAAAGGGATGGGGTTTGGGAATCCCGCGCAACATGACGAGGATCGATCGGTTCCTGCACCAGTGGCGGTCTACATTGTTAAATTCTTCAACGTCAGCCTCACACGCAGAAATATGGTATGAAATGCCAGAATATATATAAAGTTCCTCGAATCCCCTTTTCCCCAGCCGCGTATTCACTGCTGCTATAATATATCATTAAATAACATTGTCCATATCAAAGTAAAGTCTCCTGCAATACCGCAGGTTTCCCCTCTACATTCCATGAGGCAGTCGGCTTAGCAGGAGAAAAGTGGAAAATTCGTATCATTGAAACAGCTATTTTTATGCAACATTGAGTTATACCGCGTGCATGATATATATTGACACTATATCATTTGAGCCTGCTGATAGAAATATACATTGCGCAACAGGAGGTGAAATTAACTGTTATTTATACATATTTTGAAATAACGCTTTAACCGCGCGCTAATTGAGCCGCGGCGGGTATGGTACACTCTGTGGTTGATCGCGAGTTGTCATGAACTTATGCTTGAATTTGTGAACTGGTAGGCGCTGATTGTCTGTTTGAAGCATACTTAGTATTAAGTGCCTAAGATTTGCGCGGTAACTGCTATGAACCTACGAATGTAATTGTCCATTTTTTTTTATGGTTAAATGGTAACCTCTGAATTTAAACAACCTCATCATAAAGTTAACCTATAACATAACTCTAAGCAAACCCACGGTAAACCGAAGAGATCACGTGCCTTTAAGGTTTATATGTTAACCGTCAATTACTTTTGCCAGTGCCCTCGAAACCTATCAATCCTAAACGCCCTTAAATTCGTTTCGCAGCCTCCGTGAGTTTACATTTCGTACGGGGTCAAGAAAAGAGGCGGTGAGCTTTTATGAGCTTTCATCCGGATCCGGTGCACTTCGCCCTGCGACCTTCTACTGATTTTCATGCATCCCTAGAACAAATGGACAAAATATATTTTTGTCAGAAACTTGCAGCAGTTACTATGTGATTCAATCGTTATTTACCAGCTTGAGCTCGAAGTCACGGGCTTTAGTCGAGCTGCAGAAGCCGCATTATGATGGAAACCAAACGCGAAAACGGAAATGTGGTTTGCGATTAATATGACAGCCCGAGGGACTCTAAATAACCCACGTACTGCTTTGGGAAGTATAAATCCGCATGGACTATGTAATCTCTGCAAAAGCACTCATAATATACAGTGTTCTGCAACTTAACCGTCTTGGAAAAGTTTCCAAGACGGTTCCGATAAAGTTACTGAACACTATATACGTAGCCAGGTCTTGCTATTTTGGCTAAATGAAGCTGCAGGTGTTCTACTGCCCCACACTTGGTTTATGTGGAAGATATTCGGTTAAAAGAACATTACATACATTCACTCCAAGCCATATTTTTTTCATGCAAAGAACTACAGCCGCTGGTATCAAGACGGGGGTTCTACAGAAGCCGTAGAAAAAAGAAAAGAAAAGAAAAGAAACTACCTCGACGCTTCTTGAACGACGAGGGAGGGGGGGGGGAGGGGGAGTACGTGAAAAAGAAAGAAAACTGCTTCTCGCTGCGCGGGACCCGCTGCCCCCCATCGGCCCATCTCTTTTCCTTGCGGCAAAGCGGAAAGAACCACGGGGAGGCGAAAGGCATCGAGGCACCCTACCGCGGGGGGCGACAGGAATGCCGAGGCAGAGAGAGATAGCGCGAAAAAAAAAAAAAAAAAAAGAATTGCATGCACCGCACACAGGGAGATTCTCGCTGCTTTTTGCAGCTTCTCTCCCCCCCTCCTCCCTTCTTGAGGTCACATGTCCAAATGGCGGGAAAACACATCCCGCGCGAGCTAAGATGCGCGGCCGCGGCGTCACTCAGTCGACGGCCAGCCTCCGTGTGGGCGCGATGCGTACTGCCTAATCTTATCGTCCGCTTTTATTTCGCGCAAATTCAATCTGTCTCAACCTCCTGGTGCAGTCAGCGTTTGAAAAGGACAGCCCATATATGCAGCTGATGATTGCAGCCGCTTGTACAGATTCTTCGTGCCGAAGTTCACCAAAACATGCGTAAGTACAGTACTCACGGATTGAAATAGGACACTCGGAGCGCGTGGCCGTCGCTGCATGCAGCGCCGCCCGTGGATGCTCATGGAACCAAGGTGCTGCATTGTGGTATAGCGCGAGGGGGAGAACATCTAAAAAGCAGAACTGCTCCTTCCGGTCGCCAATAAGCCGGCCTGTTGTTTACCACACTGCCTGCGTGGCGCTGCAAGGCTTGCGCTCCGAGTGTCCTATTTCAATCCGTGAGTACTGTACATGATCTTTCGGTCTTAATCAGAGGAGCTTTTTGCTAGATTCGATATTATACTGAACATAATAATGTATTGTTTTGGAGCATATGTTCGTCTTGTTATATACCCCTTGCATCTTTCTTCATATATATATATAATTGGTGTGGGCGCTGATCGCGCAGGAAGACTTGCTGAGCCGTTTGGAAACAAGGCTGCGGCTGGCTGCGGTGGCAGAATTGGCTCATTTTGCAGTCTGGGTCCTTCGGTATCTCCTGCCCCAAAATGCTCGCCTTTTAACATACCTATACCGATATACCATAACACTATACCGATCAGGTAAGTCCAATTAGCACATATTTTGTTCGATACGACAATATACTGCAACTGTTTCTGGAGCGCGTATATATATGCGCATCTTGTTACTACGTGCATTTTTTTTTTTTTTTTTATAATCGATGTGTGCGCATTTCGCTCTGATTGCGCAGGAAGACGTGCTGAGCCGACTTGGAAACGATGCTGTGGCGGTGGAATTAGCTCTTTTCGCTGCAGTCCGAGGTCCGATCTCCTCTGCCCCAAAACGCCCGTCTTTCACTTCATATCGAAGTGCATGCACTGACATGTATACCCATCAGGTAAGTCAAATTAGCGCTGATTTTCTTCTATACGATAATGAACTGCAACTAATTATGTATTGTTTTGAGACTTATGCGCATCTTGTTACTGTAAATGCATATTTTGTAATTGGTATGCGCGCCTTGCGCTGATCGTGCAGGGAGGCGATATCAGCTGATCTGGAAACTGGCTGCGACAGTGGAAGCTCGTTTCGCCGAAGCCCGAAGTCCTTGGTCTCCTCTACACTAAAACGCTGGCCTTTCACTTCTTTATGGCGGTGCACTTGCCGGACAGGTATTAGCGCTGATTTTGTTTGAAAAATTCGATTATCCGACTCACATCGATGGGACGCATGCAACCCAGTTAAATGTCAAATGCTATCACTGATATAAATATTGCAGCACCCCTCGCCATAGGAGCGATCAGAAGCTGTACAAGCATCATCGCTGCTGCCAAGCAAGCTCGTGCCAGGACTGAGTACAATGTTTATGCCGTGTTTATTATTATTATTATTATTATTATTTTTTTTTTTGCTGCTGTAATGATGTCTATACGTGAAAATTGATGATTGAGTGATGCGGTATGCTGGCAAGGTAAGTGAGCCAGTGCGTTCATTTTGTGGATTTTGGAATTATATATGTGATGCACACAGATCTGAGCCGTTTCACATTGATTTTGCTCTGTGCGCTTGCTTTCTGGGCAAGCAGTTGTATTTTCATCGTGCGGATTATTTCCTGGTGCTTACATGCTCATGAGGTGTTCAGCTAACCTGTTTCAAGCTTTAAAAATTTACAACGGGTTCTATAAGCTTCTAAGAGTTGGGCTGTCTAAATAGCCGAATTTTTAAAATAATGCTCGGTTGTTAAATAACGAAAATAAATCAGATGACTTATCGTTAAATATCCGGTCGCTTTTGCTGTAAAAGTTCCATCTAGTTTGAGAAAATTAAGCTGTATTCTACGGAATAAACTTATTGTAGGTTTCATGTAAATATCGCGGAAACTGTTTGTTCAGCCGCGTTGGAATCCCTCATACGCGCTCTATGACAAGCGCGGACACTTGGTTTTGCTAGAATTATTAAATTGCAGCATTAGCATTCAAGAACGCGCTTCGGGAGGATAAGGTTTGACTGCGCTACGGTTTCAAATTGCAACATCATGACTCCAGCAAAACGAAGTGATCGCGCCTTTCTCGCGGATTCACGGATCCTGATTACCTATTGCGGCTTTGCGCTAATGCGTTTTCAGTAGGGTCGCATGAAGTCAAGCGCATAAAATATATTGATGTGATAGTGCAGTTGGTGGCAGTGAGCAGACATTATTTTTTCTACCTTTCACCCTATATTTGCCTGCAATGTAAAAGTCTAGGCGAAAAGGAAATATTTCATTAAAACACTTGTCTTCGTACAGCTGACCAAGATGGAACCTGCCGCAGATCCGACCAGTCGCAGACATCAAGTGATCGACAGGCTGCCAAAAGAAGGAGACCAAGCCTCAAGCCCATCTTCCATATGTGGCACACGCGCAGTCATATATCCACGCTTATTAAAAAGCAAATCGCGAGCTTTTTCTGAACGCTGTTGACAAATAAATTTTTCACCAAATACTGCAGCTTTTGTTTCTTCATGACATCAGAAAAGCTACTGCTTTTCTTGATGCATTTGTATGTGCTACCCCGTTATATATGCATGGCCCACGATATATTAAATGCATGGCATGATACCTGCACGAGGGGCGATGCCGGCCACTAACCGGCGTCGGGAAGCAACCGGCCGACGTATGGTCTTTCGTCAGCAAAATGCTAGGGCAGACGAGCGGTCGACCATTCAGTAACGCTGGCAGACGGCAGGCCCACGTGCGGCAGGTGGTCGGTCACGTCGGGCCAAAAGGTTGGGCCGTAGTCGATTGCCTAAAATCGGCCAACGTTAGGTCAGTGTCAATCCCCGACGCCGGCCCTCATTCGGGTGCCGAAGGTCGGCCGGCCACTTTTTGGTCGGCGAGAAAGGTCGGCCCTATCTTTTGCCACGCACTTTTTTTTGCTTGGGAAAGCTGCGACAACGCGTTGGGTGAAAGGACCACCCAAGTACATTGTACCAACCTTTTTTTTTTTTCTGTTTCCGGCTCTCCGTGTAGTGCCATAGTTCAGGTCATCCAGCCGAAATAAAGGAAGCGAAGCTCGACGCTATTCTCAATGATGCAGCGCGGAGGCGAGCAATTAATATATACGAGTACGCGCCGCGGCGCCCGCTCCTGAAACACTCCACCCACCACTCGGATTGAACACACTTGTCGATTTCTTTGACCTGAAACCGTATTTACATCGTATCTTTAATGATGCCAATAATAAAAAAAAAAATTTACAGCAGCGGCCGCACAACAAAGTTGTACCGGTGGTATGAGACTGCTCAGGACGTGCTCCATCACGAATGTTCACAAAAAAAAAAAAGAAAGAAAAAAAGAAAACAACAAATAAGATTGGAACCATTGTCATTTGAAGTACCCAGCGGAGCGAGGTATAGTCGTCGTTACCGAAAACCTGAACTTGAGCGTCACCTCTCGCTGTTCCAGAGCGCAGCGAGAAGCAGACACCACCCATCCTCCTCCGCCGCCGCCGACCGCGCGTCACGTGACAGTAACGAGGGATTGTTCTTCTACCATGGGATTGCCTTGGTACAGATTGTTGAAGAAATGCGTTTGCGTGGGCGAATAATTGATATACTATACCTTTATTTGTTAACTTTAACAGGAACCTATTATTTTATGGGAAATAATGACTATTTCTGCGTTTCCAAACGGCTAAACATGACGTAGGCGAGTACTTCTAATTCCGGCCTACAGGGTCGCATAATCGCTTCAGGAACGCAAAAATGCTGTGATTTCAGAATGGTATTATTAAATGCAGAAGCAATATTTCGACGAGATATTTTGGAATCGGCATGCTTAATGTTTACTGAAGCAAGGGAAATTGCAACTGGGCAGCTACATTTTCGTTTCACGAATTTGTTAACCATGCGCAACTTGCTGAGTTGTAAAATCATAGTAAAATCTATACGAGAAAACGTTTGCACTCGAGCCTATCGTGCGACATGCCTACACTTGTGAAAACGTCGCGAGGATTTTTTTTTTTTTAATGGACAGCCGCTTATCTTTTTCCCTTGAGCTTTACGGCAACTATAGTTTCTAGAAGGAACGGCTGTAGCTACTAAATAACTAAAGGTTTAGTACTCTCCTTCAGCTTTGACAAACCAGGACAGCACCTTGCGCATGTTGGTTATGCATGTGAGACCGAACCGCGCAGAACAACCGGACAAGGAGATGAGAGAAAAAAAAGTCAGCACTTGTCTTTTTCTTGACCCGTTCTGCGCTGTTCTGGCACGAATTTGACATACCGTCGCCGCGATACAGTTGGGCTGTGAGCTCTGGTGCCTGCAACGCCTTCTTTTATACAACACAGGCATACTGGGAGGCCATGCAAGCCGCGGGCTCTAAAAAAAAAAAAAAAAAAGACCGAGCTGAGCAAAAGTGAGATGAAAACAAAATTGTTGTTGCTTTGTCCTTACAGATATTCAAAGGCTCCTCAGAACTTCACTGCATTATTGACAGCGAGATAATGCCAAAGCTACACTAGAGCCATGCAGCACCTTATAGTGCATGATACTGAGCTTGTCTCGCACTGAAAGCTCTTACCATGTTCTTAGATTATCATATTGAAGTAGCTTTAAACCCATGCTTGTTAATACAGTAATAGCCATAAATTGAATCTATGGCATCATGCTCACATACAAGGCTTCTGATAACTGCTGGCCACATGATGTGGGCTATAGCAGAAACCTGTACCTGGTCATCTTACAAGCATTTGTGCAATTGATGCTTTTAATGTGTTGTAAAAGTTTTTGTGTTTTGTTTCTGTATGGGAATGTTTTCCTTGTTGAAGGCTAACATTTGGCTTGCTACAGCAAAAACCTGTACCTAGTCATCCTAAAAACAGCACCGCAGTTGGCGCTTTTAGTGTGTTGTAAAAGTATTTGTGTTCTGCTTTTGTATGGCAATGCTTTTTTCATTGAAGACTATAGTATGAGGCTTCCATAAATTTTTCAGATGCCATTTGCTGTAGCCGATTTCGTAGGCCAACAGGAAGCAGCGCTTTGAGCATGGATAAACTGTCATCCAAGGGGAAAAAACAGCAACATCCCTTTGCATTCTCATTTCTTTTGTATGGCTAAAAGTGAGTATTGTATCATTATCTATATTATTAATATTGAATCATGATTGTCAGTGTTGAAGTTGTTTGAGCGTGATGATTTTAAACACACAGGACATCCCTTCGACAGTAATGTTTTTAGCTTGTTTACATGTAGGATGTAGAACTGGTTTCAACAAACTTTATGCAGCAAATTCTTTTTACATTGTCCACCATGTTACTTTTTGTCATTGTCCATTGAAGTAAATAGCCAGTATTTTACGTTTACACAGTCGTCCACTCTTAGCTTGAATGGGAATGTGTGGCATGCAGTTTGCAAAATAGCAATGCATCCGTCACAGCCATGCATCAAGGCTAAGTGGCTTGTGCGTAGAGGGACCAGCCGCTCCAGCTTCACGTCATCTGCCTCTTTGCTCCGGTGTGCAGACGTGCATTGAGGCAAAGTGGTTTATGTGTAGAGAAACCAGGAGCTTCTTTGTCACATCTGGCTGTTTGTTACGGTGTGCAGATGCACGTCGAGGCAAAATGGCTGATGTGTAGAGGGACCATGAGCTGCTGCTTAACGTCCTTCGCCTCTTTACTACAGTGCACAGCCGTGCATTGATGCTAAGTGGCTTGTGCATAGAGGGCCCAGGAGCTGCAGCTTCACGTCTGCCTCTTCGCTCAGGTACGCAGGTGCGTATTGAGGCAAAGTGGCTTCTGCATAGAGGGACCAGGAGCTGCTGTGTGACGTAGTCTGTATATTTGCTATGGTGCGCATCGAAGTACAATGGGGGCTCATGTGTAAAGGTACCATGAGCTGCTGCGTCATGTCGTCTGCCTATTTACTATGGTGCGCAGGCATGCATCAAGGCACAGTGGCTTATGCGTAGAAGCACCAGGAGCTGTTGCTTCACATCTGCTATGATGCACAGCTGCGTATTGTGGGTGGTGGTGGAAAACATCTCCATCAGATAAAAATACAGGATGTTACGCACTAGCTGACCCTGAGGGGGCCTGTCCTGACAAAAACAAGGGGTCCCTAGTTTGAGACCCCAGTGGCGGTAGAGGGACTAGAGGCTGGTACTTCATGCTGTCTGCCTCTTCGCTACGGTGTGCGGCTGCTATGGATGCATTGGAATCTCGAAAAGTGCATGCCACGCACTCGCATGTTCAGCCTAAGAGTGGACAACTGTGTACCTGCTATAGCTTTGTTATTCGTAGAGTAAAGCTAGGCCAAGTTGGATAAATTATAGCTCACCTCATATGTGGTCAGCAAAGAAAAGCCACTCCAGAAAATTTGATGCATTTACTGTCATAGGATTCTTATTCATATACATGCTACTGACAAGTCAGATTCTTCACCCTCAGAAATGCCAGAAAAACAACCAAGGGTGCGTCTGTAATAGTCTAGCTTGCTCTTTCTCTGCAGACTTGAGTCAGATGTGTGTTCCATTGCTGTGGGTGGGACAGGTGTGAATCTTTGATTTTAAGCTTGCAACAAGTATGTTATTGTAGTTTAAAGGCAAAACGGTACTAATCGTAGCCCCCCGTGACCTTTATCCCCTTTTAATAGTGTTGCCAGACACTGAATAATTAGTTTACTCTGCACTGTTTCTGTCTAGTTAATGTGCAGAGATGTACATACACTTATATGACTTGGAGTTGTCGACTTTGCACTTAGAAACATTGTAGCGTTATCTGATGTGTTGCTTTCATTCCTTTAATGATTTCTGTAAGGGATCGGTGGGTATGCTAGGCACCATTATTACAGTCTACTCTTTTTGGGTCACTTGTTCAATGCCCAGCTGCGGCCGTCTTCCACTTGCCCTCGGACAGGAGGCGGGGAGACGCGCACAGAGGGGCAGCTACAGCAGCTACAGTGCTTAACAGAAACGTAGGCAGAGAGGGAAAGAAGTCCCTTCTTCCGGGGACTTTGCTGTCGCACTCGAAGATGCGGGGACAGGCAGTTTGTTCTCGTTGCTGCATCATGTAGGGGGCTCATTTTTATTTAAGGAGCTTTACGAACAGTATACACCAACTAAGGGGTCCTTAGTACGCTGACTGGACCCACCACCCGGAGGCAGCACAGCCTTGAAACGAGCACCTCTTTTGGAAGAACTGCTTATCGTTCAAAAAAAAAAAAACACTGTCAGGCCCTCTTCCTTGTCGGGGAGCCCATAAAAGTGACAATTATTCAGCGCAGGCGCGCTGAGTGGGTCTCGTTGAGGATTCCAAACCTGGATGCCAACAATGGTGCCAGATGGCGGCGTTGAAAAAGGGCAAGTGTGTAACAGTGACGGTATGATGCGGAGCGGGAGGATTAGGTTTGGCTCTTCTGATGTGGTCTGCAATGGTGCTGACTCGGACGCCAGTAATTGCCCTGTAAAAGGAGCCGCCAAGGGTGCGAGCTTTGGGCAATGGTTGCGCACGTGGGATTCCGTTTTGATGGGTTTTAATTTTTTTCTTTTTTTCTTTCCTAGGGGAGAGTTTGGCATGTGACCTAGTGAGCCAATCATTTCGAGGTCCATTCTCTAAATTCCGTTTGTTGTGAAACGAATTTGTTGTCCCTTTTGCATTGTTTGTATTAGGGAGATGTTGTGAAACGAATTTGTTGTCCCTTTTGCATTGTTTGTATTAGGGAGACGGTGAATGACCTTATGAAAGTGGAAAGACATGCCACAATGTTTGTTAGCCAGTCATGTGTGAGTTCGTTGTTATTGGAAATGAGAAATGTGGGCGGAGTCCCGAAGTTAATGAAACTGGGCCCCACGGCCTGGAGAACTCGTTCTGAGCTAGATTTTGATCTCTTGCCTCTTCAGCATAGATCATGGTCATTGTTTCACCTGTTGTAAATACGTACATTCATGTATAAAGTTTTCAGTCCATCTTCCTCTCCGTGTGCAAGTTGTTGTGGCCAGATGTAGTAAATTAACTATTTTCATTTCTATATAACATGCCTTTCTGAAGATGGTGAGCTCTTTTGTCCAATCCTGTAAGAAAGCAGCAAAGCACTCCCAAATCTTCCACAAAACTGTGTGATATCTTTAATGCTAACGTGCGGCTTGATGTCACACAAAACATGTAGTTGAGGTAGATTTCTTCCCCCCCCCCCTCTTTTTGTTCGTTCATATGAGGACCAGCGGACACTAACTCTTGCTTTTGTAATGCCCTAGGCCCCGCCTTAAGGCAGTACTCCAATGTCAATACCATTTTTATAGCTATGGCTGTCCAACAGCACTCATGTCTTTTATACACTTCTTTTACTAATCTCTTACTCAAGTGGTGGCTTATACTGCGGGGGCGAAAGTCTCTGGACAGTATGTCTGGAGATTTTGGACTAGAATCGCGATGTAAACGAATTGTGACCTTATTTCTCTTGCACACATGGAAGAACTAACGTTCAACTTTCACATCGACAAGTATGGTCCGAGTTTCCTGGTCGATGTGAAAGTTATGTGCTTTGATTGCAGTTTGTGTAGTCCACACACTTTTGTCCCCGATATTACATAGGGGCAAAAGTTACGTGCTTTGATTGAAGTTTGTGTAGTCCACACACTTTTGTCCCCGATATTACACAGGGGCAAATTATGGGCCTTGGACAGGGGCAGTTTCTTTGGCACCCACTACCTTCCCCCTAAAAAGCTACAGTGTTTCTTGTGAACAGCTGGCTGCATTTATAAAGACCATTATTTTTTTTTGTAATTTGTTGTGCGTAGTTGAAACATCCATGACATACATGCACAGCTGGTTGCCAGAATTATGCAACCATATTTCAGTAACTAACATCCATGCTGCATGCTGCCGGTAATACATCAGGAGCTTGTGGTTGTCAGCTTTTTGTGTTTTGTGTAAGTATAAGCCTTGCTATGGTAATGTCACATATAGCGCTGGGGGTAAACAAATAACTTTACTTTTAACTCTTGTAGAAGCATGAATCACTGCGGCAGGCTATGCTTTCACATTGGGCTTTAGCCACATGTCAAATGTAACTTTATTCTGCTGCAGCAGCTTGCATGTTATCAGTTACAGTAACATAAGTTACTTCGTCACAGCTGTTCTAAGGAGACGCTTTCTAGACGCTTGTAGCCTAGATGTTGATGTCGATATACCCCTGACACGCCTAGGGAATGTCTTCGGTAGAGGGTACATGGAAACCAGCGAAATGTGCAGTTTACAGAATAAAAAGGTAGCAATTTTAAATGGTGTTATTATTGATCACTTCTTTTCAGAGCAGGAACAATGACTAGAAATTTGCCTGTTAAACCACTCAAAATGCAGGTTTCTGCCGCCAATGCGTACCTGTGTAATACTGCAATGCTCTGGCTGTGCTTTATGTTCATATACAGCATCCTTTATGCTTAGTTTCTCTGCATGTGCACTCCATGTCTTGGGCATTGCTGAGGGCGCATAGCAGCAAGCATAACATGCCATGTTTGGTCAGAGTGGCATGTTCAAAGAGGCAACATAAAAACATTAAAATACTGAATGCCAGGTTCTGGTCAAACTACGTTTGTATCTTTTGTTATTCTGCATGGGCTTTGCTGCAGTTATATGACCTTTCTATATAGTATGTGACAGTACCGAATGGAGATGCATGTGTACAGTGCCATCTGGAAAAAGCAATTGAGGGAAACTGGCAGTTGCCCTTGGAGATGTGTAATCAAAGTTCAACACAGATAACTTGAATTTCATTTTCCCTTCTATTGCAGGAGGAGCCCAACCTGCTCTTTCCATCTTAGGCCTGAAAGACCAGCAACAGCTGATCGAGCGACTGCACGGGATAGTAGCAGCTCCTAGAATCCCGGCCTGCGGAGGCCGCCCACAGAGGACTCAATCATCTCCTCGCTAATTCTGAAATATTAGGTTTCAATAAATACCTTTTCCTCCACCACCTCCCCAAGGGAAGAGCTGTCACGGCCAAGGATAATTAAAAAAATTATTCAAGTAGATTCTTAATACTCCAGTTGCCTGCATTGTACCATTCCATTCCGTCTATGTTTGCACGCAGCTTTAACATGGATATTTTTTTAGTGTAGACTATTTATGCATGCAGTTTTTGCAATAAAGCAAAAAAAAAAATGCTGCTTTTACCTCGCATGCTGGTATGCCTATGCACTTCGCATGTTTTCAGGAATGGTGCATTTGTGTAAAGCTCAGCTAGCATATGTGCCTCTTTGATGGAAGTTTCAATTGCACACTGCTGTTCAGTGCTTTGTGTGTGAAAGTAAAGCAGACAACAGGAAACGAACCTGTTGCATTTTCTGTTGTCTGCTTTACTCATGACAAAGGCATTGAGCACTAGTATGTGACTGAAATTTCCATGGCACATGCTTGCTGAGCTTTACACGAATGTTATTGGCAAGTTTTTACACCAATAGCGGGCTCTGCAAGTAAGTTCCGGGAAACGTCCGAATGCCCGCCTCCGGCTGTCCGTCGGACGTCCGTGGGACGCGATCCGGATCCACGAACGATAGTCCGACGGACGTCCGCTGTACGTATATCCAACATAACCGGACTTCCGTCGGATGTCCGAAAACGGACGTCCGTCGGACTTCTATGGCCGTCTGGGCTCCTATTCGAGGCAAGAGCGAGGCTTTGCGGACTCTGGTGTACAGAAGCCGGTTCGACACAACTATGCACGACACGGCTTGCAGAGTGTGGTGCGGCGGACGAAAGCACAGAGTACTTGGTTATTCACTGCCAGGGCCTCCAGCCGCCACAACGAGAGGGAGCCACGTTCCTGAAAGCGCTTGGCTTCTCGACCCATGGAGGAGGGAGCGCGCGCAGCCTCCGCAAGCCAACCTCCTCTGACGCCGCTCCCTTCTCTCTTTTGCGCGCAATGATTCTTGGTAATTTAGCCAACATAGTTGCCAAATTCAAAAGCAGCAGGGTACATGGTATTTTTTAGTGACTTTGGATGTCCCCGCGGAAACCCTGCCGGAGTGGTCTGCCGAAAGTTGTGCGTGTCGTCGTAACACATAAGTTACTTTGTTTACAATTAATTGTTGCATTGTACTCCGTGTTTATTGGCACATCAGTGAGAACTGCAGGTGGCCTTTTCATCTTTGGTTTCGCGACGAATTCGACATAACATTGCATGCCTGGAGAATTGACCTCAGCGTAACAATGTGTATTTCAGGTCTGCATTTCCTAAATGAATCAAACGATTTTCGTCTCGAACAATACATGCACCTGCCCTGACAAACAAACGTTTCGTTTCTCGATGAGTGCGCATAACAGGATACTCACCGTTAGAGCGACAGCCCCGAGAGGTATAGCCGTGTAGTTCTTGCATCCCGGCACGCAGCATTTCATATGGCAGTACTTCTTGTTGGGCTAGTTGGTTTGATTCCATGCTTGCGGGACCCAGCGCACAAAGACAGCACACGAACACAGCGGACGACAGGACGAATCGATGATCAGCGCTTCGTCCCCTCGTCCTTCTTGTTCTCGCGTGCTTCGTCAGATCGCCGAGCCCTGCTAGCATTTCATATGGCGCAGCTGAGAGAACCCAGCCGTACTTCGCGAAATACATGGGTGCACTGCGCGGCGGCGGCAGCCCCCACGGGATCAGCCCGTCTAAAAGTCCAAAGTTCCATCTACCGCCTGCTCGCAGCGCGCACCTCAAGTTTCTAGTGCATGCGTCGCGTAGCGAAGGCCACGCGAACGCATTCCTTGAGAGCGAAGCGTGCGAAACCGCAACCGAAACCAGCTACCGCTTGCCGTATCACGTGACGGCTAATTTCCCATGATTCTTTCCATTATATTTTTTATGACTAGGCTTCAGTTTTCCGCCGCGGCGCTCCCTCCTAGTTTTTTTTCTTCATGTCTCGACCCCACCTACCAAGCAGCCACAGGAAGAGGACGCGGGCTGCAGCGTACTGTGGAGACCACCAAGAAGCGCCTAGCCGAGTGGTGGAAGACTGTGCGCCGCCGATAGGGGGTGTTTGGTGGCAGCTACTGCTTGTGTGTGTGCTTGTGTGGGTGACCGATGTGACTTATGTGCGTGTGTGTGTGTAACTGCGCAACTCAGTGTATGCGTAACTGTGTAACTCTTTGCACTCTGGCCGGACACTGTGTGCGTGCGCTCGAGGGGCGCCGCTGAATGGGTCAATGGTCATTGAATGGCGGGGCTTGTTGTGCTGCCTTTTAAAGCGTTCTTTTAAATCTCCTTTGCACAGGTAAATATATAATCAATTGGAAAATGTTATGTTTGGTTTTAGCGGCACATATTGCACGCAACAACAAAGGAGGAAGGAGAAGACACCCTCAAAACGGCAAGAAATGTTTACACTTAGCATCGCGCTCGGGTACTCTGAAGCATCAAGAACGGGAAATAAACTAAGCAGGATATGGTGTCATCTGTGTTGGGCGACAGATAGATGACTCTGGATGAGGGCCAATGCCCCCTTCAGAAATCTTCTGCATCTTTGCGCGTGAGCGGCAAACCGGCGAATTCTGTCATCGATCACTTCTGGCTAACCTATTAGCAAAAGCGTCGATTGTTTTATGCTTTCATTTTCAAATCGCATCTGTAAGAAAACGATGAAGCAATATTCCTACGGATGCTAATCAGAGGCAGTGTAGGTGCAAAAAGTGGCTTTTATTTCTTCGCAAAATCAATTGATCAGTAAAGTGACTCAGGCGTCTTATTTTATTGGCACAACACTGGTTTGCTTTAAAGGTCGTAAGATGTGGCGCATACAAAATACGCAGTTCCAAATACAGAAGAAATGTAGCGATAAACACTGTTGCACACTGGAACCAAGTAGCATCTTTGATTTTACTGACACAGCCTTGGTCGCTTTGAAAAGGGTCGTAAGACATGGCGCAGGCACATTAATTCAAAGCACACATCTCCAAATAAAAATAAATGCACAGAAAAACACTGTTAGACAAATGGAAGATGCTGAGAACCCTTAACGAAATGAAAAGATATGAAAACTAAGCGCAAGCAAATAATTTTCGTACAAACATTTTTCACACACTCTGCAATCTAACTTTAATTTCGATGATAATAAGCTTCTGATATGCACGAGAATATCTTCTAAAGATGTAAGCAGTTACCAGAAATTTTGAAGTATTTAGAGATGCATTCAGGCGCCAGGCAAAATAATAATTGTAACAGATTTTCAAACCACAACTTTCACAAATGTTTCAAATTAATAAAACATGAAATTACGAAAGCATACTGTCACCGAATCTGAGCTGCAGCGACCCGCACGCCTACGCTTTTGCTACCGCATTTACTGCTGTCACTGGAGATAATTTGAAGGCTTTATCTCGGACAAGGATATGGATCCGTACTTTCGCGAAAACACTCACAATCTCTCTTGCAGCATCGTGACAGGCTGGGAAGCAAGATACCAATGAAATGCTTTTTTTTTTTTTGCGGGCCTGCAGTTGTGCAGTGCTGATTGAATTTTTGAGGAGAGCCTCTCTGTAACTGCGGAAAAAGTTCTCAGCAATTTTTACAGTTTCGATGACGGCCGATGATGGGTTCGTCAGTGACATGTGAGACTGTGAAAACTTCTTCCACTCAATTAACCTTGCCGGTGCCGTGTTCGTAATCAGCGAAGCGCGGCAGTCGTTCTGTTCTACTGTTCTACGTTTTGTTCTACTTGAACACTGAAACGCGCAGCAGCATGGCATCGCGCGCACGAATTTGCACGCGCGCAAGCCACAGGAACGGCAGGACGAGGCAGTTTAATGGCGGCAGTGTGAAAATAAAAAAACAAGCAAAATAAGATTTTGCGTGCGCTGATGACGTTTGTTGACGTGTTGGCAACGTGAGGGGGCCCGGCAGCCAACGACAAACCAGAAAAACCGCCCTCACTCTCTCTTTGGAGAGGGGAGGGTACAGGAGTGAGGAGAAAAGCGTCGGGAGAGGGAAACGGCGGCAAAGATCTTACAAGCAGCTGTGTTTTTCGGTGGGCTTCCTGAACCTACAGGGCGCTCGGCGGGAGCAGAAATGGACCGAGCTGTACCGCGCTTTGGACATGGAGCGGTTTTCGGTGTATGGGGTGGTGGAAACGCACCTAAGAGACCTGGAAGAACCACCCATCGTTGCCGAGTGGTGCTGATCGGGGTGCAACAGGGATGCCCACAGTCGTAAAGGAGGCGGGGTCGGAGTATTGTGGCGACGGGATCTCCAATGGAAACGCGTAGAAGGCTGCAGGGAACACTTGTGGGTGGATGGCAAAGTGATGGGGCATCCCACTGTAGTGTGCGTGCTCTACTAGTCTCCGCAACATATCTGGCCGAGAATTTACAGTTGATGGACTGTGTGCGCCGGGATGTGCGTAGCCTAGCCGCCAGCAGGCAAGTAATAATCCTCGGCGACTTTAATCGCCACCTTAGCGAGCTGGACGGCCGCACAGACGCTAATGGGCAACTTCTCCTGCAGCTGGCTGGGGAGTTCGACCTGACGGTCGCCAACCTTGAGCCACGGTGTGAGGGGCAGGCAACATGGTGCGCGCGTGGTAGCTCAACAACCATTGATTACGCGTTGGTTTCGTCCAGCCTTATGCTTGCACTGCGGGAGATAGCAGTCGGCGAGGGTGGTCTTTTCAGCCTCGGAAGCGATCACAACCGGTTACGACTCGTCTTTGGCAGCTACCGCAAGAAAGATGGAACCAGCTTGCGTCCCCCCCATCGGTCTGGCGCGTACCTTCCATGCCAGGCGACTGAGCGAGTGGTCGACGAGTTCGAGGCGTACCCGGGGAGAATGGAGGCGCGGACCTACGACCAGTACATGTCTGCGCTACATGCAACGATTCTGGACCACATGGTTCGTGAAAGCTCACGTCCTCGTAGGAGGAGGTGGTGGGACCGAGAGGTGGAAGTGGCGTGGCGGGAGCGGCGTGCGGCAAATCGCAACCACCGGATGACCATTAAGGAAGGTGTTCCGGATGTGATAGCGGCCGCTTGGGCAGACTACTTGCACCTAAAGCACAAGGTGCAAACACTGGTGCAGGCGAAACTCGCGGAGCACAACCTTCGGCTCATGAGGTCCCTGCGCGAGGAGGGCAAGACGGCAGCGCAGAAATTTTGGGGCTATGTTCGTTCAATGGACCGGCGGGATCCCCCGCTGCACCCAATCATCGATGCGACGACAGGGCAGCCAGCTGAAAATCAGCAAGAGTACCTGACGGCATACTATGCCACCTTGTATGGACAGACGGTAGCATGTGAGGAGCCCGAAGAGGAGACCGTAACCTCGCCGATGGATGAGGGACTCTGGAAGAGATGGAGCCGCGGTGGGAGATCTCCAGCAAGACCATGGAGCGCGCCCTCACTCGCATAAGTGCTTGTACAGCCCCGGGACCTGATGATGTGCCGGCTCGTTTGGTGAAGAGCCTCGGCCCGGAGTCAAGAGAACAGCTCGCTGGCCTCTTGACAGCTGTTATCAAGGGAGCACCAATCCCGGATGAATGGCGGCGGGGGCGAGTCGTTCTCATTCCAAAGAATAGAGAAGTGACGGGAAACCTGCCGGACTTCCGCCCGATTACAGTCACCAGTGTCATGTACCGGCTGTTTTCCAGGGTTCTAAAGGAGTGGCTCAGTGGCTGGCGGTGTGCTCACCGAGCTGCAGAATGGCTTCCGGCCAGGCCGCCGGTTAGATGACCTTATTTGTCATCACGCGGTGTGCAGGCATCGCGCGGAAGGAGGGGCGCTCGTTGTTGTGCTGCTTCATGGACGTCGAGAAAGCGTATGACAACGTGCCCCATGAGGCCTTGTTTGCGTACCTGTTATCGCGCGGTCTCCCAAGGACACTCGTGTTGACCATCCGGCGCCTCTACAGGCGGAACTACATCACTGTGTGCTTTGGTGATGTGCATTCAGAGCGCATAGTGGTGACGAAGGGCATTCGGCAGGGCTGCCCACTGTCGCCGCTCTTGTACCTGTTATATATGTGTCAAGCATGGAGCGGGCCCTGATTGCATCAAGCCTGGGATTTCGCCTGCGGCTGAACACAAGCGGAGTCGACGAGGGCTGCCGACTGCCAGGACTTGCTTTCGCCGACGACCTGGTCGTGATGGCAGAATCGACGAGGGACCTTCAGCGGCTCGTCGATATCTGCCACGCTGAAATCTCCGTGCTGGGGCTGCGGTTTAGCACTAAGAGGACGGCGGTTGTCCGGCTGGTTGGTGAGCGCGCGGGCGAGGACGAGATCACGCTGGGCGGGCACCATCTGGCACAGCGTATAAATACCTCGGAATACACCTCTCCGATTGGGGCGGACATGTACTCTGTGCACAAAGCGGCGCTACGCCAGAGTTCTCTCCGGACTCAGTGAATCCTCCGCCGCCGGTGCCTGTGAGGCTGCAGCTGTTATTTGATGGGGCGCGACCTTTGGAAGTTGGTTCACGTGCCGGCACTGTCATTCGCCAACTCTGTGGTTTGCCTGTCTGCTGTTACGCGCGGATGGCTTGAGAGGCGACAACATGAGGTTGGGCGCTTTGCCCTTGGCTGCCATGGCCAGGTTGCCATTGAGGCCATCCAGGGCGACGTAGGCTGGTCCACCTTCGAGGCACGGGAGGCGGCCAGCAAGTTGGCCTTTCACGGCCGACTGCTCTTCTTGCCACGGGAGCGTTGGGCGAGACGCGTGTTCGAGTATTAACGCGGTAGCGTTAAGGAGCTCGTGTCGCAGAAAAGCCGGTGTCCTCGGCGGCGTTGGCCGTGAGCGATAAATCCCGGCATGCACTTCATAAATAAAAAGCAACTTCCAAGATGGGCTGTGTGGGAATCGAACCAGGGTCTCAGGAGTGTGAGACGGAGACGCTACCACTCAGCCACGAGTTTTTTTTTCTTCATTGCCTGTTTTGAGTTCACATCAATTCAAAAAGGATCCACAATAATGGTAAAACTCGCAACAACCAGACTTCGGCTGTCACGAAAGGTTTAAAATTTTTTGAGGACAGCCAGTTCATCGAGCACACTGATCCAGTCAGGTGGATCAGAAAGCACCCGATACGTTTCTCTAAGGAGCAGCACACTCTCGATAAAGTTCTCGCGTACAGAACGCGTGTTGACATCTGCATGTTGCACTTGCATCCTTGTTTTCCACAGGCTGTGGAGGCCCAAGACCATGACTAAACCCAAAGGAATACCCTCACTCTCGATTGGAAGGAACCGTACGCCATACGGATCTAACGGAAGGTCTTTCTTTAGTGTTCTCTGGAGAACATCCCAGTGAAAGACTGGGTCCCAGCAATCCAGAAAGACGTGCTCGATTGTCTCTGTTTTTTTTTTTTTTTGCAAAGGAGACAGTCTGTTGTCCAGGGAACGAATAAGCCTCTTTCATGTAACCAGGATTTAACAGGTAATGTGTTGGAATGTAGCTTAAAGAAGAACGTTTTAACTGAAGGCCTAACTGGCATCTTTTTCACACGCTTTAAGACATCCTGTCCGGGGCCTCCACGGTGTGGTGCACGGTAAATCGGCAACGGTATCGTCACATCCAGATCTTTGTACAGCTTCTTCTTACACACTTTGCTCAAGTATTCCATTGTAAAACGCGCATGCAACATTCCGAAAGACAAGACAACTTCGCGCATGTACCCTTTTAAAGCGCCACTCATATTCTCACCAGAACAGACAACGTATTCTGGAAGCATTTTACACAGTCGTACTTGCATGACCGTCCTCAAGAATTTGTCGTTTTGATCACGAAGGAAAAAAAAACGCGAGACAACCTGTCGCAAAAAGAGATGCACAAGGCCCAAGCCCCCCGCCTTAACAGGAAGAAAGAGGTTGGTTCTGCTGCACTTTTCCCATGTTGATGCCCACATGAAAACTGCAAAGACACGATGAATTTTTTGAATGCTAACACGCGTCGCCGAAAGCACATTCATTACGTACCATATCTTTGCCACAAGGAAAACATTGCACACATAAGCGCGTGAGAACATTGACAACGGCTTGCCCTGCCATGAATCAGCTTTCTTTCTCGCTCTCTCTGCTTGGCCAGCCCAGAAAGGGGTGGGATCTTGGTACGATTCAAGCGGCACGCCTAAATACTGGGTCGGCAATTTTGACCATTGCAAACGAGAAAAGTATTCAGGCGTAACATCCCAGTCTCCATGCCAGAAACCGGCACTTTTTTCCCAATTTACTTCACAGCCTGTCTGTCGGCAGAATTTTTCAACAAGGGCAGTAACTTCTTGAATGCTTTGTCTGCTTGAACAGAATACAGCGATGTCATCTGCATATGCCAGCATTTTGACCTGTACTGACTGCAGCATAAAACCAGTTATACGTTCATTGTTTATGATAGACCGGCAGAGAGGCTCGAGGTAGGCCGCAAACAGTAGGGGTGACAGGGGGCAGCCTTGCCTCACTGACGACAGCACACGAATGCTGTCAGTGAGCTCTCCATTCACAATTATCCGTGTCGTGCAGTTCGCATACACCATTCGAACACCTTCCTCAATCACTCGCCCTATGTTTGAGTGTGTCAATACTTCGAACAAGGCATCGTGCGAAACGCGATCGAATGCTTTGGCGAGATCCAGCTGTATCATTGCCACTCGAGATCCAATCGCGTCACAACACTCCAAAACAGTTCGTACCACGTGCACATTAGTTGCGATGCTTCGACCTTTAAATGCCGCACGTCTGGTGGCCCAACCAGACTTGGTATTACACTTTGAAGCCTTTTCGCCAGCACTTTCATGTATATTTTGTAATCCACGTTGGTGAGGCTTATCGGCCGATAAGAACCCACCAACAGGCGTTTTACTGGCTCATCATACTTCGGAATCAAAACAATGTGCGAGGTAGAAAACGAAGGTGGGACCTGCTTATGTTCGTATGACTCGTCTAGCACTTAAAAGCCTTGAAACGACAACTTGAAAACATTGACACTGAAAAGTATAAGGCAGCAGCGATAAGAGCAAGGTCTGAAAAATTTTGGGCGGGGGAGACGCCAACTAAGCGAGCGCTGTCAGATGAGAAACGGCACGCGTATCAAAAGGAAATACGGCAAATTGACAACCGAGGTGCTGTAACTAGTGACCCTGCTACTATCAAAAATACCTTTATAGAACACTACAATGAATTGCTTGGCCGTAAACGCGAAGTCAAAAATGGCTTTCAGGCAGAATTTTTGCTCCAAATGCCAAAGCTCGATGACGATGTTAAAACGCGTCTAGAACGACCCATAAGTTTGACAGAAATAGAAAGTGCGATAGACGAGCTTCCAATGGGAAAGTCGCCAGGACCTGACGGGCTTGGCGCTGCTTTCTACAAAGCATTTAAAGGTTACACGTGTAACCTTTAAATGCTTTGTAGAAAGCAGCGCCAAGCCCGTCAGGTCCTGGCGACTTTCCCATTGGAAGCTCGTCTATCGCACTTTCTATTTCTGTCAAACTTATGGGTCGTTCTAGACGCGTTAAAGGTTACACGTGTAACCTTTAAATGCTTTGTAGAAAGCAGCGCCAAGCCCGTCAGGTCCTGGCGACTTTCCCATTGGAAGCTCGTCTATCGCACTTTCTATTTCTGTCAAACTTATGGGTCGTTCTAGACGCGTTTTAACATCCTCATCGAGCTTTGGCATTTGGAGCAAAAATTCTGCCTGAAAGCCATTTTTGACTTCGCGTTTACGGCCAAGCAATTCATTGTAGTGTTCTATAAAGGTATTTTTGATAGTAGCAGGGTCACTAGTTACAGCACCTCGGTTGTCAATTTGCCGTATTTCCTTTTGATACGCGTGCCGTTTCTCATCTGACAGCGCTCGCTTAGTTGGCGTCTCCCCCGCCCAAAATTTTTCAGACCTTGCTCTTATCGCTGCTGCCTTATACTTTTCAGTGTCAATGTTTTCAAGTTGTCGTTTCAAGGCTTTTATTTCTTGTGCATATCTTCCTGGCTGGATGCTATCCATGCTAAGCAAAAACTCAAGCTCCTCGTGCATTTCTTTCTCTTTTCTTTTTTCGTCATATCGAATTGCGCTTGCAGTTTTGATAGCTAAAAGCTTTACTCTCTGCTTTAGCTTCTCCCACTCAACTATATAGCTTTCGGCCTGCGTCGAAAGTAATTTATCGAGTTCTTTCGTTGTCTCTCTTACAAAACTGTCGTCCTCTAAAAGCTTCACGTTAAATTTCCACAGGTGCCAGTTAAATCGTGACCTCCGCTGTTTCCTGCCAAATGTTCCAATTACTAAGCAATGGTCACTGAAGCTTACGGGCTTAACGGTACTCTGTGCATAATGAAGCCAGTTCAACAGAGACATAAATTCGATCTAATCTGGCGTGGCTATCCCTTTGAAAATGCGTGTATTTAGGGTGTGCGTCGTAAGAGAACAAATAGCCAACGTCTTCGAGATTACACTCATTAATTAAAGAGTGCAGCAGCTGAGCATCTTATCCCTCACTGGCAAATTTTTTGCGCGGTCCTGAGCGAAACAAACACAGTTGAAGTCTCCTATCAATATTACTACCTTGTCGCACCTAAGATGCATTTCGAGACTTTCGAAAAATGTTCTGCGCTCGCTTACCGCGTTCGGAGCATAAACACAGACAACACGATAACTATAATTCGAAAACGAAAAGTCAACAACAAGAAGGCGACCGCATTGGGAAGCCACAACGGAAGCAACGTTGATGCCTAAACTTTTACGAATAAATAAAACGCAGCCACCCGACGCGCCGACGGAATGGCAAACGCATACGTCATACAAAGAAGAAAAGGACGACGCCATACGATCAGTTAGCGGTGTTGCCTTAGAAACGTGCCGTAGAACGTTATACTGCGGTGTATATTGGTAATTATGAGCATGTTACTTACAGAAGTCGCAGTTACACGAGTAGCGAAGTACGTTTCCGCTACATTTCTTCTGCGCTCTGCACACATGCAGAGCCATCTTGCGGCAAACACAGAAGAACCTCTCCTCGCAATGTGCGGCGCTGCCCCGACACGTGGCGCGCCACTCGCCCCTGACGTTTCAGAAGCGTTTAGGGGTAGCTCGGCTGGAAACGCCGATTGGTGGACACGTCGCGGCCTGGCGTGACGTTTTTTGCGTCGGCTCGATGCTTAACGTGACGTAGTCAAAAACTGGGCTTGCTTGTTTTATTTCGTCCCTAGACGCTCTAGGGAATCGCTAGGTGCCCCTCCGTTCACAAGCGTTTAGGGGTAGCTCGGCTGGAAACGCTGATTGGCCCAAAATTTGTGACGTCATATATGACGTCAAAAACGACGTCATGGGTCACGTGATATTTTCTGATGTCATGTTCGGATGTAGGGCGCACGTGTTTTCCCTAGACTGTCCTTGGATTCCCCATGCTTTTCAGAGCACCCGGGCGCGACCCGGCGGCATGGCCGGCGGTGCCGCAAGCAAACGGCAGCTGCCCAGCCGATGGCCGTCGGCGGAGAGGCACGAGGCCTAGCTTGCATATGCAGTGCGGACACCGTGGAAACGGCAGCGACGTCAAATAACATATTCCGAACCAGCTTGTCACACCACACGAATTGCCGGGGAAATCACAGTTTAATTGCTTTTCCTTTATCTAGATCTGTGTGAGACCTTTCGGCGACAAAAACAATCGAGGTTCGCCAACGCAGTGTGACCTGTTCGTTCACCATGTTTGTGGTGATTCCGCTGTTCTGCACATTTCGTATATTTGCAAAGCGTTTCCTTGCAAAATAGCTTTCTCGGTGCTACGTCTTTCAGGCGCGCAGGCTGTCGGCAACGGTCGTCCGTCCCGTTGCCAGGCGTACCGATATAATTCGGTCTTTTTCTAAGCGAAATAGTTCATTATGAATTGTTTTAACCAGAAATGCGCTCGGTGACCGCTCTTATTGGCTAAAAAGGGCCTAATTTCCTCACTCCAAACTAATGCGCCGGCGAATGCATATGATGCCGGCCGGCAACACCGCGGCGCCGGCGCTATTATAAGCACATCCTAGCTGCAAAAGCTAGCTAGTCGATGACTGTAGGGGGCAAAAAAAAAAAAAGCTTTGAGGACAAAGGGAATATAGATACGTACTAGGTCATTCGACTCAACAATTTTTTTAGGTCAGAATTGTGATGCTGGGAGTGATATGTTGATTAGGGGAAAAAAAAACAACTAAATAAGCTGTAGTATTAAAGGATGACCTCTCACTGTTTTGGTTACCCTGTTGTTAAAAACAATTAGGTGCCTAATGAATATCCTATTCTCATTTGGGCTATGATTATTATAAAACTATGTAAGTCATTTCACATTAATTGATCAGGGCTTGTTTTAGATTAAGTTTGACAAAGCAAATCCCCATCTTGCACTTGGAGCATAATGCCTTTATACCTCAAATAAAGTTTATGGAGCATATCATAAAGTCGCAATTAATACAACCGGATTTCAGACCATTCAGCCTCAGGATTTCAGGCTAACAAGACGAAATGTTGTACATTGTTACTAAGGAGGTCATGTTATATATGGGTAGGAGCATTATAAGATGTGTACTTTTTAAGTAGTACAGAACTGTGCGTAGCCTAGAAAACATGAAAATATTGCAGCGTATATCACATGAAAAGTAATGGCATTGTATGTTTTTTAAGTGTCAGCATATGTTTGCTGTCAAATTGAGATCCATGTGATGCATGCATCTTTTAATGACTTAGTTCTTGTTCTAATGCAACGCATAGACCATTTCAGCTTGTCATGCCTTCGCATGTCTAATATGTAATAAACAGCGTCTTACGTCTTCTGCATTTCTTTCACGGCAACAAGTTTTGCATCCGTCATATGTGTCAATTGTGATTTTTAACTGGACCTGTAGCCTGAAACAGACTGCTGACTGCCATCACAAATTTGTTTGTTATATATTCAAACACTGCATTTATTTTTGTTCATAAAAACATTGAAATGCTTTAATAACTTTCATTGCCATTGAGTAAATGTTTGTCATTCGTTACATTGATTGCTTGCAGTCCAGAAATTCTTTACATTCTTATTTGGCTATACCTTACACTTACAAACACATATAAAGTTATATATGTGCTACACTATTTTTCCTTCCATTTAGTATCTTTTTCACACAACCTCAGAGTTTGAAGACAATTATTTATTAAACAGCACTTGTGAATATATCTAAGTGGACACTTTTTTAATTGCACAATGATGGCATAATGCAATGAAGAATAAGTTAATGTGGTCCACCATTTCAGTTTGCAAAAGACTTATGAAAGAGAAAGTAGCATGCACTATAGCCAATTTTTAACAAAATTTTCTGGGCATATGCCACCTTTTATGCAACTAATATGTCAACAGCAAAAAAAAAAAAACACCTTTCCTATACATTACTAAGGTGCAAAGATGAGTAAAACGAGTATTTGCTGAATTTCGGGCTGTCCAGACGTTGTGGGATTGCTTTTCAGGATATAAAAAGGCATTTTTTTTAGCATAAAGGAGGGGTTAGAAACCTTGCTGTCCCTATAGGGGTGTGAGGACTGCACTGGATGCAGTGCTCAGGAAAGTGTGGCTGGGAATGGGGGGGGGGGGGGGGTGGTAATGCAAAGATTGCAGTTAGAGAAATATATGCAAGGCAATTCACATGCTGCAATACTGTGGGCCTTAAGTTCTTTTCCTCAGGATAATGCTTTCTCTCTTTTGTTGCTGTAAGAGAAGGTTATTGTTAAAATGAGAGATACAAGTCACACTTAAAAAAGTGGATTGCACTAAAAAAGACACGGACGAGAAGAGGACATGGACGGGCGCAAACTTGCGACTGATTTTATTCAGAAAGAACACAAATATATATATACCTTGAAGCTTATCCAATCAATGCCTAAGCGCACATGCCATGAAGGTTGTTTCTTTCTTATACAACTTGATACTAGAATCGCTTACGCATTCATCACCTGACTTATCAATGAAAAAGGCCTCTGCGAGTTCACGTGCTACCTGGTTACGACTGCGTCTTAATTAAGATTTTGGTTCTAGCCAGCAAAGGCTGGCATGCTTTATCAGGCGTAGCCAAAGGGCATGCGCCGCAATGCAAGCAAATTTGACCCTTTTCCGTTATTCATAGAGAGCTGATATGTTCCCTTAGTCGTTCATTTATACAACGGCCCGTCTGGCCGATGTAAACTTTTCCGCAAGTCAGGGGGATCTCATGTACAGCCCCGACAGAACACCTGACAAACTGGGTGGCGTGACGCTTCGTGCAGTCTCACACGCATTCCTCACCGGAGACAATCCGGGGGCACAAAGAGGCCAACTTGCGCGGGGCAGAAAATACCACCGGCACACCGTAGCGATTGGCTACATTCTTCAGGTTGTGGGACACCCTATGTATATAGGGGATAACCACCGGTCTGGTCTTCGGTTGACCGCCACCTTCTTGAGGTGTTCTAGCATTAAAACTTTGCAGAAGCTTTTTTAAGTATGTATGACCGACTAGCCCAACAACGTGCTCTGTTAGATACAAGTCAGTCCATCATGAAATCGAACCTGACGACCCCCACTATCACTCCGCTGCTGAAGACCACTTTGAGACTAAATGTATTCTGTTAGCAAGGCATCACTGCTCATTGGTACCTTTTTTATTTGCAAGGAGGCTACAGTAGTCTGTGCCATTGCTTTTCTATGTTGCTTGTACCTATACCATGCAGTACCTGAAGTAGTAAATGCTGCACAATTTCATTTAGAGACAAAGCACCTATACCTTGACAAAGTGGTGGCAAAGATGGATGATTTAAAGCTCTTTCTCAAAGATGATGTGTGGCCACAGTGTGCAAGGCTATTGAGCAGAAATTCATAAAATCAAATGAGCTCAGCATATCAGTAGACAGGCCCCAGAAGTTCAAAAAAAGTACGGCTGGGGAATGTGTCTGAGGTTCAGGGTTTTCATTGCAGGAAGAAAATAAAAGGGGCGATGCTTGACTGCACTGGTAGATTTTATGCCGAGTTCTGCATTAAATCAAAAGCGATTTTAAAAGCCGCAGAACATATCTGGTCCTCTTGAAGTGAAGAGATTTCTTTATTCTACTGAGGGACCTCTCAAGCCTTAAAGTATGTATTCCAAAGTTTACATCCTTCTACGACAAGCTGTCTGATAGAACACATTTCATCGAAATGCCTTGGTTGAGGAGACACCTCAAATTAAAGTGGCAAGCATTGGACTCGAAGAGGCCAACAGTTGGGCAGCATTGGAGTTCCCCAGATTGAGATTTTCTAGAGCCTCCCCAGCCTTCAACTATTCCTAATATATGAGTGTCTGTTGTATCCTGTGAGAGGAGGAGGTTGTGTCCTGTGAGGAAGAGGACCTATGATGGGTCAGTGCACGCTTTCAGATCTTGCATTATCATCTCTCGTAGGTGAGCTGGCAAAAAACATTGATTTTGGCAAACCGAGTAGCAGCTTTGAAGCCTTAAAGACCGGAAAATGAAAATGTTGGCACGTCGGCTTTTTTTTTTTATGCTTTATGCTCTTTAGATCAATACCAGCTTTCAAAACAAGATTTATAATATCTGAAATTAGTTGCTCAAAGCAAGATGACTTCAGTGTTTCCCACTTTTTGTACACAAGCGATTTCTGTAATTGATCGAGGGGTATGCTTATTTCATTTGTGCGGCAGGATTAATTATGCACTTGTCCCTCTGCAAAATCTGTCTTTTACAGCGTAGTTGTTGAGGGCCTCAATTATGACTGCTTGTTTGTTTTTGTAACTTCAGTTCTCTTCTGTGTGTTCGAGTTGTCCTTTCACTATTAGCATGCTTACTCCTCAAATGGCATTTCTACGCCCATATTTGCATGTGAACGCTCAGTCTAACATTCTAGCTGGTTCGTATTTACTTTATTCTTTGTCACTGTGGCCGATGTAATTGCAGTTGCCTTGTGCATGTTCAAAGCTTTCAACAGTCCTTATGAAGAGTTTGTGGAAGCATAAAAAATATGAACTACAATACAGCACATTGGCCAGTTCTCAAGGCTTTTGCTGGCACTGCGCTATGCCTGATGTAAACGAAATTGTTCACAATGGCACCGTGTTATAATCCTGGTCGCATCTGCCAGTTTGCCACTTTTTAGTTACTGTCCGTGTTACCGAGTATTTCTACATGCTCAAAGTTTGCAATTCTTGTGGTTTTTATATGTCCTTTTATTTGAGTGGTCCCAATCTAGAAATTCACCTGTCAAAAACCTCTACTTAGTTCTTCACAAATGCACCTTTCTTAAGAAAAGAAAAAATATGACATATGCCCCTCGTAATATATAGCTTATTATCAGTTGTGGGGTATGCTTGTTACGTTGAAGTCTTAAGAAATGAAGGAAAAAAATGCCTCGGCTTGCACCATGTTGTGCGATACAAAAAACGAACTTCCCCAATCGAAGAAAGCCTTGACGACAAAGTAGTTGATGGTATTGCGCTCAGGTGTGTTCATGAAGAAAGGGGGGGGGGGGGGGGGGGGGTTGCCCCACGTTATTGCACCGTATGTCGCAGACCTACGCCATTGGGGGTTAGAAATGGAGTGCTTTCATGGGATACAGAGGAACGAATACAACCGGTCATGGAGACTGCAAACATGCGCCTTATCTGCACTTGTGCCCTCGTTTTTGTGTTCTTTCTGAGTTGTAAACCATCAACAGGTAGCAAGGCTCGCATGCAACGGGTACCTTATACGCATGAATGTTGATCCCAGTTGAATTCCAGTTGGGGATCCATTGTTATCCAACTGGTATGAATTGGAAGTTTGTTCCTTAAACCAGTTAGGATTTTTGCCTGGGTTGTTTCAAAGTAATGTAGAAATGTTGTCAGTGTTGTTCAAGTTACTGCCTATGAAGCAACACAATTTTACAAAAAACAACAACAATGGTTGTGAGCCGCCTCATGCATCTATTTTTTCGTTTTGAAAATGTTTCAAGCTACAATAATTGCCATGTCACTTTGCATAAAAGAAGCTCTAGCTTTTTACAGGAATGGTTTTAGAGTGTGCTAAAGAAAGAAAGTGTAAAGAAAGATAGAATAGTGACATGTGGCCTCTTTTATGCATGATGTTTGTGTGCCGCAGATGAAGTGAAAAGATATCTCTGTTGGTTAACGGCTTTGCACTCAGTGGATTGGTCATGCAGTGTTGCATGACAGACCACCGAAGGCCCAATACATCCTACAAAAGACTAAAAATGAGAAAACATGACGATGAAGTTGAAGGCCCATGATCTGCCAGGAAACAATGGGGTGGCTCTGAGAAGGACTTTTATATTGGCAGTAGTAAGGATGGCAGTCCTCTGCTTTGTGGCTCTTCACTTCGCAGTGACAACACTGGTGTATACTGCACTAACACCTACTGTAGTTTTGACTATGCTGTCAGTTATTCTGAGAGCTGCGGCGGTGAGCATCAGCCAGTGCTCTAAGTTTCAAGTGTTCATTTGTAAAAGATGTGTTCTAGATCCTGCTAAAGAGTCTTGTATTATCCAATTGAGTTTCTAGAATTTACACTTTCTCTAGAAGCCCTCATTCCATTTAGGCATCTTTTCATTCTTTCCAATTAGAATTTTCAGTCCTAAATGAATTTCCATAATCAAATGTCTTCCAGTTTCCAGATGACCTCCCAGCTGGAATAAGTACTTAGTCCCAACTGCATAGTTTTAACTCTCTGTAAAGAAGCAATTTATTTTTATTATGGGCTGCTAAGTTATGGTCATCTTACGGATTAGAATTGATATTCCTAATGAACATCCAAACTGAATGGACAATTGTTATGCATGGTGAAACTGGAATTCAAACTACATTTCAATGATGCATTGTGTGTGCGCTGGCTAAGATGTTAAAGGAAGCTGGTGCATTTCGCTCCCTAGTAAAAATACATCTAAACATATTAGATTTCAATAGGTTTTGCGGTTAAAAATTTTGCAACTAATTTCAAAGTCCAATCTGGAGTCAATGATTTCAATTCGAGCATATTAGATAGTCTCGAGAGCTAAATTAAATGTTTCAGAGAGCAACTCATGCACTCAGGTCCTGGACCCATTTACAAAGGAGCAGCAGACGTTAGCTGCAAAGTAGGATAAAAAAATTTACACATTATTTAAAAAAAAGTGCAAGAATTAGAGACCCTATGTCTGGAAGATCTATTAATGCGAAAGTATTACTTCGCTATGTTTATTTATTTATTTATTGTGAGTACCTACAGCGCCCATGAGGCATTATTGCAGGGGGGATACAACTACATACAATAACACATGCAAAGAAGATATAAGGAAACGTGTTAGCAAGGTAACACAACACACTGATAGAACACTAAATGAATTCTCAAGTAGTATAAGTGATAACATAAAATACATTAACACAGCTCTGGCAAACGCACAGATTTCACAGATTTCTGTCCGCAGACCGCGTCCGCACACCACATCCGCAGAACGTGTCTGCAAAATCATGTCCGCAGCAGATGTGAGTAATTGAGAAGTGGTGGAGGTTAATGAGTGGGGTCAATCGATGGAGGGTGATGTAATGTTGCAGCAGCATCCGTTCTTTTGCATTACTCCAATGCAGATTCTGCAGTGCTCTTTAAATTTGCAACATTTCTGATTTTACAACCCTAAAAAGTGTATTCATAGCTGTTTTCACAATTTCATGAATGCCTGTTTAAGTTCATTCAGTGAGACCATTAGATTGTGTTTTATTGATTGCAGGTTGCACCAAGCGTGAAAGTGCGGGAGAAACCAAAGGTTGGAGTTTTGAATTAAAAAATGGAATGGCTCTAAATTGCAGCAGTGCCATCGAGCAAAGAAAGATTTTATTGTCCTGCCAAGAAAAATAGGAAACATGCAACAAGTGGCATTCATAGTTAAAGATAATTATACTGTATTCTGCACGGAGGTGTCATGTCGTAAACCGGCAGTCAATATCGGTTATGTAAGAAACACACATTTAATTTACTGAGAATTATCATTTTATTGATATTTGCTCTTGTGGTGCTTGCCCACATAAAACTGCAATACCTTATCTGTGGGGACTTGCATAATTAAAGGCAAGGACAGTACCACATCAAGATAAAGCTCACTCATTGAAGAAATCTTTTTTTTTATTTGCAGTGCTGTTTATATGAATTTCCTATCTCAAATGAAAAAAATTCACACTAAGACTTATGCGAGTTTCTACAAGGTCAATATTTTTATTATAGATCGGTAGCCATCTCTTACATCATTTTCTTATTTCAGACTCAAAACAAAATAGTTTTTCTGTGTTTATTTCTTCATGAAATTAGACCAGGCAAACGATTTTTCAAGTAAATAATTTCAATGTATAACAGTCTCATTGAGATCAAAGCCAGTAATAAACACACTATTATCAGCATACATGATGAGCTGAACACTGTTGTCAATATGAATTATGTTATTTATGTACAAATACAGCAAAAGTGTGCCTAATACTCTTCATTGAGGTACTAAACAAAATATACAAAGGATGATTTGTTTTTGTTACTGTTCATCTGATTCCTTGAATGGGACTTGATTCAATTATCTCCAATACCTTTGCGAGTGCTGGTAATTAAAAAAAAAAATATCTCTATGAACGTGTGCTCTATGCTCTAGCAGATTTCATAGAGTTCCCCGATAGAATATTGACCTTTTATATTAGCATTGCATGACAAGTTAATTGGATGTGAAGCATGTTTGATGTTCACAAATGCATGCCATTTCCATAATTTCGACTCCCTCAATTGTACAAAATGTTGGCACACAGCTGAACTGTTGCCATTGAATTGGACTCCAAATTGTTGACTGGGGGCTAATATCCAAGTTGGAAATGGTCATTTCCGATTTTGATTTGGCCTCAATTGTTTTGTTAAACTTGAAATAAAGCCATACTGCCGCGGTGCAATTCATCGCTACGTACGTGGTTCGGCCAGAACAGCTCCTTAGACACAGTGACAGACATAGAGACCAATGACAATTTTTATTTAAGAAACAGCCAACAAAAGTGAACTGAAAACATGGCAACCGCTCACCCCGTACGTGTTACTATATAAAGGCACACTGCACTTGAACCTTGTCTAGGACGCCTAGCGCGTAGGATGCTTTCGTAAAAAAAAAAAAAAAAAAGAACACGGCGTTGTACATGGCATCGAATCCAGGTGCGTACACTTCTGCCTTTTCCCGTGCTCTCGTGTTAAGTGATCCTTGGATGGCGACTATAACCTTCGAAATGTGATGCATTTATAAAAAAAAAAAAATACGCAGCGGCACAAAGCCGCGGTGTATATTGTAGCCTATCGCGAGGCCTATAGTTTGTCGTCACTGCAGCACTGGAGAGAACGACGCTGGCCATGTGCTAGCTGCAGCAGCTGTGGAATGCACGAGATAAGTGAGAATTAAGGAGTACAGTACTTTATGAAGCAATATTCAAGACAATTATGCAGTTGTTATATAAAATGGCGATACTTCCATTAACATAGCTGAACAAAGCCGCACCACACTGAGAATACTCTAGCTGTTAACCCTGTTGTATGGGCTTAGTTAGTGTTCGTCGCGGCAGCAGAGTGACGCTTGCCACGTGTTCTGCAGCTGCTGCACGAAGACTCGGAAGAATGCGTGAGGGAAGCAGGTAATAAGCACTGTAGCACTTTATTAAATCAAATATGACACGGTTATGCATGCGTGTATGTACGTATAGCCTTGTAAAGAGGCCTAGCGCGCAAGTTATTTTGGTCGCCGCGACGATTGATACGAAGCCACGTGCAATGTAGAGAGGGAAGAGGAGTACGGGATGTGCAGGTCTGCGGTCTGCCAGGAAACATTGGGGCGGCCCTGAAAAGGGCCGTTTGGATGCGCAGCGACGTGACGGCGTGGCGAACACAACGCCCTGCACTCGTCCGTGGCCCTTTGCCGTGCACCGTCAACAGTGGTGCACTACGTCGTACACAGTGCTTGGTTATATGCTGCCCTGGATGCTGTAGCGATGCTCCTACTGTAGACATTTACGAGGGTTGCGGCGATGATCTTAGAGAGCTGATCGATGCCGCGATCCCTGACATGGGCTGCTGCGTACAAAGAAAATCCTCGGCCTCTTCGCAGCATACAGGAAACGGTACGTGCTGTAAAGGAGGAGAAAAAAGTTGCATTACGAACATAGCGATTTGATGAATGCGCAACATATTACCCCAAGCATCCTTGGCCGACCATTTACCTGTGGCCGACGTTCGGAAAATGGTCGGCAGCCTACTTAGTCGGCTAGTAAACCACGGCAAGCGGTCGGCCCGAAGGTGGCCGCTAGCCATTTCGGCAAGTAGTTCGCAGCGGGCTTTGGCCCGACTTTTCGGGCAGACTAAATGCCGCGCGCGGCGCCAGGTTAATGGCAAAAGTGTGGCAATGCGTCGGCCCGACTGTTGAGGCGATACATTGAAAAAAAAAGTTATGAAGAGCACGACTGCTACTTTTTTTAAATTTGCCTGTTACTTGGCTTTGGTTTTTCGCGATGTTATGTAATTTGCGCTTAGTATGGAACAAAATTATCCATGCTGTTTAGTGTAAATGTTTTGTTACATTAAGTATAGCTATTGTTTGTTTAACTTGTCGCTCACATTTTTATTGAACCCTATAGCTGTTAGTAAAATTATTTACCGAGTTCTGATAAACAGCAAGCCACAAGGTGACCGCGATTTCATGTGTAGATCATGTCATTATACTGTTTGCTTGTTACGAAGCGCAGCAGTAGGTGATGTAACATCAGTTATATTTTGGCGCACGAGCTCCCGTACACCCCATTTAGCCCGTATCACTCACTGAAATTCGTCCGCTATATGGCAGGGCACTTGAGTAGACGCAACTTCGCATTGTAAGGGAGGAAAAGGCTGTTGGGTAAAATAAAAGAAGCGGACAGAAGAGAAAAAGCACACGGGGGCAGATATTATGCGTAGGGCACTGGCAAGCCTTGGCCGCGGCGAACGCTCCGGCAGGCAAGCAAAGAGACAAATTCTAAAAACACGACTTCGCAGCTGGAGAAGAAATGCGTACACGGAGGGAGACCCGGACGAAACAAACCGACCGCGCGCTCGGACGTTTCGAAGGAAGGGCGGAAAAGAGGGGGGAAATGGTGGGAAGGTCACCCCCGCAGCTCGACAGTTGGTGGCGAGCGTTCCTGACTGGGCGAGAGAAGAGATGTATACACGCCGACTTTGAAGAGAGCATGCAGTTTTGTGGTATTTGTATACAATTTTTGAAGGAGCTCTTTTTGAACAAAGTTGTCTTACGATCAAATACATGAATAAAAAAAAACGAAGGAAAATGATTATTGTCCAGTTTATTAATCGCATACTTTTTTTCTCAAAACAGTCTGGTAAAGCTAAGAGCCGCGAGAAAACGGGCCAGCGTCCTTGTCATTTGGTTTTGTTTCTTTGCGTGTGGCCCATTCATCCTCTTTTACGACCTGCCGGGGTGGGACGGGCGGCTCTTTTCATTTTTTTTTTTCGGAAGTCGGAGGGGCGCATTTTTGCAGCGAGCGGTCCGATTCTACAATGGACCGGAAACTACCCCCTTCTCATCCCCCGCTTCTTGTCAACAGTTCTTGGAAGATTCGGCAGCTTGTGCTCGTGGGTGCGTGCTTTCAAGTTCGTTGCAGAAGTTTAGAGCGCGACCAAGAGACGATCTGGAGCGCGCGAGGACGCTGTACGTGCGAACGAAATGTTGGAAATGTAAGCGCGTTTTCCAAAGTTGCGCGTTATTAGTTGAAATTACAAGACAGTCAAATTTGTTACCTTCAATAACTAGGCGCTGGACAACCAGACCTCTTTTTCATTCGCATTTATATATTGTCAGGACAAGTGATTGTAGTAGTTTTCAACCCCTGTCCAAGCCATCCTGAAGTAACGCGCTCCTCCGGCGCGTTTGGACACAAAGAATCGAAGATGCTCCGCTTTTCCTGCTTTTTTTTTTCTTTTTGCTCAAATAATGTGAGTGTGGTTTCATAGGAACGAAACAGTTGATTTTTATTTATTTTATTAGTATTTCGCTTTTGTTTTAGATTGTTTTGAATTATGGCTTCTATATTTTCTTGCTTGTTACTGTCCACTCCTGGTCCGCGAGAGACATATTTTCTCAACGCATCCTGCATATAAATATGAGTTTGAGACCCCTATGTTAGACAGAGTGATTGAAAATTAAGAATATTTATTGAGAGCTACACGAGGTACGCGCAATAAAAGAAGCTAATTGAAAAGAATTCTTTCCTGAAGCAGCTGCCGCAATTTCTGGTTTTTGTTGTGGCTTGCAGACTAATAATATGGAGAACTTTTAGTTTTAAGGCGTGAACATGTATTGGAAGTGATTAAAGCGAATTATCTGTCGTACGTACTAAGCCGAGAGATCGCTTGTAGAATAGCCCTGCATATGGAAGGAATGCTGCATAGGTCCAGAAACTTAAGACTTCTGCTTGAAAAGTACCGGGATAAGAGAGTAGAAACGATCATGACGTCATAGGCGTGAACTTCAACCATTTACATAGCAGGGAACCAAAGAAATCTTATTGATAAACATGGAAATAGCAAAGCACACTGGGACAATAAATAATGTTTCAGTAAAACAGCAAACAGTACCGAACATATAAGGTAGCGGCAAGAAATATATAATGCAGTGAGTTTCTGGTCACACGTTGTATATCAATAATGCGCAGCTGCAGCAGGACTCCCTCGGGAGCTCTGACCACCTAACAAATTTCCAGACAGTTGATTTCTCGATCCTTTGTGCTCACAAATATACGCGTGAGCCGCAGGCTTGCGTCTTTCAAGACAAGAACCGAGTTCAAATCACTTCGATGTACAAGTGACCTTCCTGAGGTGGATGTGCCGCGTCAACAACCTCCGGATAAAGCTTTGCTCTCCAAGAACTAACAGCTGGCTATATCTAGGTGAGACGCACTAGCATGGGGAACAGTAGACAACAGGGTCACCGAAAGAATACGATCGACCGCGTTCCTATTCTGCCAAATGATCAATCCCACGGACTTCACTGCACGTTGTTCGAACGTTTCGCGCGGCCTTCCACTGTGCGACGAAAAAGCTCACGGCGCTAGGCAGCGGAATGTCCAAGCTGCGACGCAGTCCTTAAGGACACGTGTGTGAGACTCGACCTGACCAAAGTTGATACAGTGCGGATCAATATGCCAGCTGTAAAGCCTGTCTTAATTTGGTGGGGATCGAATACGCCACACTCAGTGCGCCAGCGAAAGTATCTTACAGCATGCGGGAGATTGGGTGCAACAGGCGTCTCCCACTTCGCATACCTTTTGGCAAAGGAGGCTATGCTTTGGCATATATGTCTAGGGGCGCAGAATAGCAGAGCGCTTCGCAGAGATTAGATACTGCTATGGCTATCCATGCTCCGTCTACAAACATCTCCTCTAACTATGCGAACACGTGCGCCTCTTTCCCCTGACCATGCACTACAAGCATCTGCCTTCTACTTCCAAGCCAGTATAAAAGTTAAGGCCGCCCAAATTAACCTATGTGATCCACTAACTCGGATACCCAATAGCGCACAACAAAGGGCATAATGAAGACAAGACGGAACCCAAATAGGCGCCACCACCTAGCTATAGTGAAAATATAATCAAAGTAGATTGACTTTGCAAGAGGAATACACAAGAAAACACGTGCTAAGCCATGCAGGGTCGTATCATTGGGAGGCTGGATCAATAAACAATCAAGGAAAACAGATGTGGGAAAGTTGGCACCTGTGTGCACTAGGCTTTATCAGAAGTTTCGCGCATACTTTAATTAGCTATAACTTTAGGATGAACAAGATGTCCGAGATTATTGAGTTAATAGTCTATCCCGACATCGGCACGAAGCCGTGTGCGACGCATGCACGTACGCACGCACGCACTTACGCACGTCTGCAGTCGCACAGAGTAAATTGTTCCACGACCTTACACAGTGGTACGATGGAATAGTTAATAATAATTGAAAGAAGGAAATAAAAATTAGGGGGACGCTCAAGCTTCCCCTTAACGTTCGACGGGGTACAACGCCTTCTCATTCTTCTCTCTATCTCTCTATTTCGGTGGACAACCGCAGTTAATTGTAAATTGGTTATAGGAAAGTAAAGGCGCGGCATCTGTCACAGATCCCGGTGGGAACCTGGACCGCATCTCCATATTTACTACCACATTCCGAATATTTCAGACAAAACTCGACGATACTAAAGCGAAAACCGGGTTAGCGAGGTGGCTTTTGGACCAAATGAGCGCTTCGCATATATACATATATGCTGCACTCTCGATAGACGAAACTCGGGTATATTGCCGACATGAGGGTAAATGGAACAGCTTGGGACAAATATTTGCCCGCCTCAGTTAGCTTTATTCCTGATATATCAATATGCCGAGGCCGACTGTCTTTATCCAGAAAACAAATGTGGTCCTAATAGTTTTCAAATAAAAATGAAAGGCACGCAAAGAGCCGATCGCCCGGACGATTCGCCTGTCGAACGCATACTTCCTGCGAACACAGGCATTGTGCAAGAAGTAACCTTTGGTTCTTCTGAGAAAATTCATAGGGATTGCGTTTTGAGAATCCCGCGCAACATGACGAGGATCGATCGGCTCCTGCACCAGTGGCGGTCTACATTGTGTTAAATTCTTCAACGTCAGCCTCACACGCAGAAATATGGTATGAAATGCCAGAATATATATAAAGTTCCTCGAATCCCCTTTTCCCCAGCCGCGTATTCACTGCTGCTATAATATATCATTAAATGACATTGTGCATATCAAAGTAAAGTCTCCTGCAATACAGCAGGTTTCCCCTCTACGTTCCATGAGGCAGTCGGCTTAGCAGGAGAAAAGTAGAAAATTCGTATCATTGAAACAGCTATTTTTATGCAACATTGAGTTATACCGCGTGCATGATATTGTCACGTAGCCGTTCAGGTCCGTAACCAGAAGGTTGGGTTTTTAATTAGGGGTTGAGCTAGCAGGCGCAGAAGAGCAGGGTCGGAGCACCGAGAGACGGCAGCTAACTTCGGCTTCTTCTCGAACGCCACGGGGCACTTCTTCGAGTCCGTGCACGAGACTTTCGATGAGCAGCCGCCTAGCGGGTGCTGTCGCACACGCTACATTACCCCCCTCTCTAAAAAAAAATGTCAACTTGATGAATTCGAAAGCAGAGATAAAAAAAAATAAAGCAAGAAACATGCGGTAGGCGGTGCGCTAATTTCCTCGCGAGAAGTACGGCTTCATGCGCACGACATGGACAACCTCGGATTTCTGCTGGCGACGAGTAGAAGATATAGTGTTCTAGAATTGAGAAAGGTGCCGTCTGCCGCCGGCGAGCTGGTCGTTTCAGCGATGACAGGAGAGAGGGCGCTGTGTGCAGGAGGAGCGCAGTGAGCGCGGAGCAGACAGCTGGGTGAACCGTCACCGCTAGTTCAATCGGACTCCGAAGGCGCTTTAGCTCCCACACGCCTGTCTAAATGTATGTTCATGTTATGTTCATGAACAAAACAACTAGTTCCCTGTGAAATAAGCGGCCGTCGTCAGGGAACGGCAATACAAATACAGGCAATGTAAGATACAGATTGCCGACGAACTGACAAGCAACGGCAAGATATAATTCATGAACGTATTGGGTGCTTTATTTCTCGAACACTAGCGGGAGGTTCAATGACGAATGTCTAACGTATTTCTATGATCACGTAAATTTTTAATATTGGATGCACCGGTTCATGCGGGCTAGACTGAAGTCTTCCATCGACACTCGCACGTACTGAAAACGCAGTGAATGGTGTTTTAGGCTAGGCTAGCGTACTTTTTGCACCACATGTAAATAGAGGTATGCGAAGATTGCTTGAAGACAGAAATTATGCCAGCGCTTACTGATGACTTTATTTAAATGTGGGCGAATACATATGAACTGGCAGTCCTACTCAAAACGAAATGAATGAATGAGAGCACATAGCAATTAACGAAACCACATAATGGACGACGTGAAAAAAAAAATCGCGACTTAGTGCAAGAATATAGTACAAACGTATAAAACTGTACAGAACTATATGAGAATATTAATGAACTGTACTAGGCCGTGAATAAATTAAGCTGCTAAACTTGAAAACACACAAGAGAAAGGCAGAATGATTAAAGTCCTCAAACACGATTACTTGCACCTCCTCAGCTTTAATTGCTTTACCTGCTCTGCTTTAGAGGTCTGCTCTTGGTTTCGCAACAAAAACGCAATCGCATGAGGACGTAGAACTTCACTATGTTAAGTGTCATTTCTTTGTCATGAGTAGGGCAACTAAACTTGGAAACCTCTGCGCTTTACAAAAACAAAGCAAATTCACACATGCTATTTGCGTTAATCTTTCCTGAACGAAAAAAAAAAAAACAAAAAAAACGTGAAAGACTCTTCCAGCGTGTGCACGAGCTTTGCAAGCTTCGAGGACGGATAAAGAAGACCTCCGTGGGAGAAGTTTGAGATAAATCGATTTTCTTCTTTTTGTGCCGCGAACGATTTGCTTGAAATGAGATAAGCGGAGCAAGTACTGCATTTTGACTTCTTCATGAGCTTTCTAGCGACATATCCTGCAATATAAGCTATGAGACAGCTAGAACTGTGCCTAGTGACGTATCTGTGGTCATCTGAAGGAAGGGAATTCAAAGTAGCTTCGACGTCCTCGAGCCTTCCCTCGTCAACCAAACGGTCAAGCTCATCAATATGATTTGAAAGGAGCTGGGTAGGTTTCTCGCTTGTACGGCTAATTCCAAGTAAGGCATTTACAATTTCAGCATTAAAATTTCCTGTCTTTGGGGGCTTCGCTAAGTTGTAAAATGCCAGGGCATTAACTGTCACTAAAAATTGAGCCGGCGTGGGATGATCGTTGCAGCCATTAAATTGCCTCACGATGCCGAAGAGGTTTTCTAGTTGGTCTTGGCTTAGTCTCGATGTGATAACGTATGTAAAACCGCATTTTGCAGATAAGTAGTCAACGAGGTCTACTGTGGACTGCAAGGTTACCCGAAGGCCTTCCGCGGTGCTGTTGTTTAAGAAACCATGCTTTGAGTGTATTTCGAGAAGGGAAGGGTTCGAATAGGGAAGGCAGCAGAAAGAGCGCGCAATGAGCAAGAAGAAAGAACGAAAGAAAGGAAAAGAGCATTCAGTAAATAAAGGGGGGGGGGGGGGGGGAGTCGTACGAGACGGACGGAACTGTTACTGTGCTCTCTGCAAACACCAATCATCGCTCTTCGCTCAACAACGCGCCATAGTACAACAGCCAGAGAAGCAACGCGACGCAACAAAATTCACGCAGGAAACGAGCCCCAGAAGCAGACGCCCCAAGCGTTTCCTCTGCGGCGCGCGCGCTTGTGATGCGCTCCTACGGCTGACAGCGCCACCTACGCTTTTCATCGCTCCGGCGACCACGTCGCTCCCATTGCCGCGCGCCGAAGACGGCACACTTCCCAATTCTAGAACACTATATAGAAGAGAAGCCGTCCGGAAGCACTTCGTACGTGACGTCGCTCAGCTGACGGAGCACTTTGTATGGGCCGCCAAAGTACGAAAGTACTGCTTCAGAAGTTTTTCGGATAGTCCCCGACGTCGAATCGGAGTCCAAAGCCACACTCTATCGCCCGGTTCGAAAGTCACTACACGGTGGCGGTGATCGTAACGCTGGGCGTCTCGACCTTGCTGGTTCCGGATGCGTGCCCTCGCCAGCTGTCGCGCTTCTTCTGCGCGTTGAGTGAACTCCTCGGCGCCAACTTCGAGGTCATGGCCGTCGTGGGGCAACATGGCTTCGAGCATTGTCGAAACTTCGCGGCCATACAATAAGGAAAACGGCGTCATTTGCGTTGTTTCCTGCTGCGCCGTGTTGTACGCAAACGTGATGTACGGCAGGACGTTATCCCACGACCGATGTTCAACATCCACGTACATGGACATCATGTCGGCGAGAGTTTTGTTCAGACGTTCTGTTAAGCCATTAGTTTGTGGATGGTAGGCGGTTGACCTGCGATGGGTAGTGCCGCTTAGTTGCATGACAGATTCCAGTAGCTTGGCAGTGAAAGCAGTGCCTCGGTCCGTTATTATAACTGTCGGGGCGCCGTGCCTCAGGACGATGCGTTCGATGAAAAATTTCGCTGCCTCGATTGCTGTACCGCGCTGGAGAGCCTTCGTTTCAGCGTAACGCGTGAGGTAATCTGTAGCGACAATTATCCACCTGTTGCCCGAATCAGAAATTGGAAAAGGACCCAACAGATCCATGCCAACTTGTTCAAATGGGTATCTTGGCACTTGAACAGGATGCAGTAAACCGGCCGGTTTCACAGGCGGTGTTTTCCGTCGCTGGCAATCATGGCATGTCCTCACGTAATGTCGTACTGCGGCCGCAAGGTTTGGCCAGTAATAAATATTTTTAATTCGGGCCAGAGTTCGAGCATACCCCAGGTGACCCGCGGTGGGCTCGTCATGACATGCCTGTAAGATTTCTTCGCGAAGAGACTCTGGTACGACGAGGAGGTAATCTCTTCCCGTCGGAGCGAAGTTGATCTTGTATAAAACATTGTTTCGCATGCAAAACGATGAATGCGTTCTGGCGAAGAGACGGGGAACTTCTGTAGAGCGCGCTTCCAGAAAATTGATAAGTGGTGCGAGAGCCGGGTCGTCACGTTGCTGCTGCGAAACAGTGAGCGCGTCGACGGCTGCGATAAGGGGGAAGTCTGGTTCTTCGTCTTCCCGCGCAGCCTCGACAGGTGAACGGGACAAGCAGTCGGCGTCGTTGTGCTGATGTCCAGACTTATACACGATGGTCATGTCGAACTCCTGTAGCCGTAAACTCCATCGTGCAAGGCGTCCGGAGGGATCTCGCAAGTTCGTTAACCAGCACAAAGAGTGATAGTCACTCACAACCCGAAAGTGCCGGCCATAAAGATAGGGTCGAAATTTCATCACCGCCCATACAACAGCCAGACATTCTTTTTCGGTGGTGGAATAGTTCGATTCGGTACGGGACAAAGTCCGGCTGGCGTATGCGATAACTCGCTCGCCACCGTCTTGCCACTGGACGAGTACAGCGCCTAGACCCACGTTGCTGGCATCTGTGTGGACCAGAGTCTCGGCATTCGCATCGAAATGGGCAAGCACTGGTGTTGTCAGCAAGCGGTGCCGTAACTCGTCGAATGCCTTTTGCTCTTCGTCCGTCCAGGTGAAGGTGACATCATCCCGGGTGAGACGAGTCAACGGAGCGGCAATGCGCGAGAAGTTTTCAATAAACCTGCGGTAATAGGCGCAGAGGCCCAAGAAACGGCGAACTGTCTTCTTGTTACATGGAGTAGGGAATTTGGTGACGGCTGTTGTTTTAGCGGGATCGGGACGAACTCCTCGATGGCTGACGACGTGGCCCAAGAACAGGAGCTCTTCATAGCCAAAGTGACACTTTTGTGGTTTTAACGTGAGGCCGGCAGATCTGATAGCCCGTAGCACAGCGGAGAGACGTTGGAGGTGTTCCTCGAACGTTGGTGAAAACACAACAACGTCGTCCAGGTAGACTAGACACATCTGCCATTTAAGACCAGATAGGACTGCGTCCATCATTCGCTGGAATGTCGCTGGAGCGGAGCACAATCCGAAAGGTAGGACTTTGAATTCATAAAGTCCGTCGGGCGTGACAAACGCTGTCTTCTCGCGATCACGTTCATCGACTTCGATCTGCCAGTAACCGCTCTTAAGATCAAGCGATGAAAAGTAGCGCGCGTGGCGCAACCGGTGTAATGAGTCATCAATGCGTGGCAGCGGGTAGACGTCTTTTTTTGTGACTTGATTGAGCTTACGGTAGTCCACACAGAACCTTAAACTTCCGTCTTTCTTCTTAACGAGGACAACAGGCGAAGCCCAGGGACTCCTCGATGGTTGTATGACACCGTCATTTAACATCTCGTCTACCTGTTGAGCAATGACTTCGCCCCAGACGGCCACTGACGTCCGACGGACAACCGAACTCGGCCGCAACTCGGCGGCCGATTTCGGACGTCCGCCGGAATTCCGGCGTACGTACGAAAGCGGATGGTCGAATCCGTTCGCCCAGCGGACAGCCGCCGTACGTCCGCCACTGGATTTGCTTTTACACAGCTATGATATAGTTTGTAGTCGTCGTGCTCGTCTGAACTGCGTATAAATCAGTAATGCCGTCAAGTCTGCATTATATGATGCCAGAGCGAATCGATGCGATAGAAAGCGTTTCCATTAAACAGTTCTTTTTATTTTCCGCATGTTTCATCGTTGAATTCTTCCATCCAAAATTTTTGATTAAAAGTTAAATGACCATTAAACATGTTTCTATCATGATGCTTCGGTGAAATTTTAATCAGTGGCTGAATAGACGCAGCAAGCTGCAAGCTCAGAAAGAACGAAACCGAACCTATCCTCAAAAAAATCTGAAATGAGCCAATCCAATCCACCTGACAAGTTGAAGTTTAGTCATGGAAGATGGCTTCACGTTTCCGTGTTCTGCGTTTTCTGCGCAGTTACAAATACCTACGGCTGTAATGCACTGCTAGCATTGTTTTTGCTGTGGCTTGGTGCGGCTGGCACACTTTGTTCACCCGCTGATTCCAAAGTAAGTATTTCACCGAACTTTTGTTTCTTTAGTTGAACTTTTCGATGCACCGATAGTGGTGAGCTTTTGCGTAAGGAAACAGCTCTGTACAGCAGCCGAACGGTCGAGTGTTTTAGGCGAGACTGACAGGATGGCTCCGCGCCGACTAACTAAAGTGCAGCCTCAAGTCTGAGGGCCATCTTTTCGGCATTACTGGACGCTGCGCCAGTAAGCAGCGCAACTTCTCTGTCTCTGATAAAGGAGTGCCTGCCCGAGCTTTAAAGGAGTTAATTTGTTAACCATGCGCAACGTGCTGAGTTGTAAAAACTATACGAGAAAACTTTTGCACTCCTCGAGCCTATCGTGCGACATGCCTACACTTGTGAAAACGTCGCGAGTTTTTTTTTTTTTTTTTTTTTTTTAATGGACAGCCGCTGATCTTTCTCTCTCGAGCTTTACGGCAACTACAGTTTCTAGAAGGAACGGCTGTAGCTACTAAATAACTAAAGGTTTAGTACTCTCCTTCAGCTTTGACAAACTAGGACAGCACCTTGCGCATGTTGGTTATGCATGTGGGACCGAACCGCGCAGAACAACCGCACAAGGAGATGAGAGAAAAAAAAAAAAAGTCAGCACTTGTCTTTTTCTTGACCCGTTGTTCTGCGCTGTTCTGGCACGAATTTGACATACCGCCGCCGCGATACAGTTGGGCTGTGAGCTCTGGTGCCTGCAACGCCTTCTTTTATGCAAAACAGGCGTACTGGGAGGCCATGCAAGCCGCGGGCTCAAAAAAAAAAAAAAAAAAAAAAAAAAAAGAGTTGAGCAAAAGTGAGATGAAAACAAAATTGTTGTTGCTTTGACCTTACAGATATTCAAAGGCTCCTCAGAACTTCACTGCATTATTGACTGCGAGATAATGCCAAAGCTGCACTAGAGCCATGCAGCACCTTATAGTGCATGATACTGAGCTTATGTGTCGCACTGAAAGCTCTTACCATGTTCTTAGATTATCATATTAAAGTAGCTTTAAACCCATGCTTGTTAATACAGTGATAGCCATAAATTGAATCTAGGGCATCATGCTCACATACAAGGCTTCTGATAACCGCTGGTCACATGATGCGGGCTATAGCAGAAACCTGTACGTGGTCATCTTACAAGCATTTGTGCAATTGATGCTTTTAATGTGTTGTAAAAGATTTTGTGTTCTGTTTCTGTATGGGAATGCTTTCCTTATTGAAGGCTAACATTTGGCTTGCTACAGCAAAACCTCTACCTACTCATCCTAAAAACAGCACCGCAGTTGGTGCTTTTAATGTATTGTAAAAGTATTTGTGTTCTGCTTCTGTATGGCAATGCTTTTCTCGTTGAAGACTAGCATGAGGCTTCCAAAAATTTTTCAGATGCCATTTGCTGTAGCCGATTTCGTAGGCCAACAGGAAGCAGCACTTTGAACATGGAAAACTGTCATCCACGGGGGAAAAACAGCAACATCCCTTTGCATTCTCATTTCTTTGGTATGGCTAAAAGTGAGTATTGTATCATTATCTATATTATTAATATTGAATCATGATTGTCAGTGTTGAAGTTGTTTGAGCGTGATGATTTTAAACACACAGGACATCCCTTCGACATTAAGGTTTTAGCTTGTTTACATGTAGGATGTAGAACTGGTTTCAACAAACTTTATGCAGCAAATTCTTTTTACATTGTCCACCATGTTACTTTTTGTCATTGGACACAGTCGTCCACTCTTAGCTTGAATGGGAATGTGTGGCATGCAGTTTGCAAAATAGCAATGCATCCGTCACAGCCATGCATCAAGGCTAAGTGGCTTGTGCGTAGAGGGACCAGCCGCTCCAGCTTCACGTCATCTGCCTCTTTGCTCCGGTGTGCAGACGTGCATTGAGGCAAAGTGGTTTATTTGTAGAGAAACCAGGAGCTTCTTTGTCACATCTGGCTGTTTGTTACGGTGTGCAGATGCGCATTGAGGCAAAATGGCTGATGTGTAGAGGGACCAGGAGCTGCTGCTTAACGTCCTTCGCCTCTTTACTACAGTGCACAGCCGTGCATTGATGCTAAGTGGCTTGTGCATGTAGGGTCCAGGAGCTGCAGCTTCACGTCTGCCTCTTCGCTCAGGTACGCAGGTGCGTATTGAGGCAAAATGGCTTATGCATAGAGGGACCAGGAGCAGCTGTGTGGCGTAGTGTGTATATTTGCTATGGTGCGTATCGAAGTACAATGGGGGGCTCATGTGTAAAGGTACCATGAGCTGCTGTGTCATGTCGTCTGCCTCTTTACTATGGTGCGCAGGCATGCATCAAGGCAAAGTGGCTTATGCACAGAAGGACCAGGAGCTGTTGCTTCACATCTGCTATGATGCGCAGCTGCGTATTGTGGGTGGTGGTGGAAAACATTGCCATCAGATACAAATACAGGAGGTTACTAGCTGACCCTGAGGGGGCCTGTCCTGACAAAAACAAGGGGTCCCTAGTTTGGGACCCCAGTGGTGGTAGAGGGACTAGAGGCTGGTACTTCACGCTGTCTGCCTCTTCGCTACGGTGTGCAGCTGCGATGGATGCAGTGGCATCTCAAAAAGTGGATGCCACGCACTCGCATGTTCAGCCTGAGTGGACGACTGTGTACCTGCTATAGCTTTGTTATTCATAGAATAAACCTAGGCCAAGTTGGATAAATTATAGCTCACCTCATATGTGGTCAGCAAAGAAAAGCCACTTCAGAAAATTTGATGCATTTACTGTCATAGGGTTCTTATTCGTATACATGGTACTGACAAGTCAGATTCTTCACCCTCAGAAATGCCAGAAAAATAACCAAGGGTGCGTCTGCAATAGTCTAGCTTGCTCTTTCTCTGCAGACTTGAGTCAGATGTGTGTTCCATTGCTGTGGGTGGGACAGGCGTGAATCTTTGATTTTAAGCTTGCAACAAGTATATTATTGTAGTTTAAAGGCAAAACGGTACTAATAATCATAGCCCCCCGTGGCCTTTATCCCCTTTTAATAGTGTTGCTAGACACTGAATTACTAGTTTACTCTGCACTGTTTCTGTCTAGTTAATGTGCGGAGATGTACATATATTTATATGACTTGGAGTTGTCGACTTTGTACTTAGAAACATTGTAGTGTTATCTGATGTGTTGCTTTCATTTCTTTAATGATTTCTGTAAGGGATCGGTGGGTATGCTAGGCACCATTATTAGTCTGCTCTTTTTTGGGTCACCTGTTCAATGCCCAGCTGCGGCCGTCTCCCACTTGCCCTTGGACAGGAGGCGGAGAGACGCGCACAGATAGGCAGCTACAGCAGCTACAGTGCTTAACGGAAATGTAGGCAGAGAAGGAAAGAAGTCCCCTCTTCCGAGGACTTTGCTGTCGCACTCGAAGACGCGGGGACAGGCAGTTTGTTCTCGTTGCTGTCTCATGTAGGGGGCTCATTTTTATTTAAGGAGCTTTACGAACAGTATACAACTAAGGGGTCCTTAGTACTAAGCGTACTAAGGGATCCTTAGTACGCTGACTGGACCCATCACCCGGAGGCAGCACAGCTTTGAAACGAGCACCTCTTTTGGAAGAACTGCTTATCGTTCAAAGAAAAAACACTGTCAGGTTGAAGGGTGTAAGGCCCTCTTCCTTGTTGGGGAGCCCATAAAAGTGACAATTATTCAGTGCAGGCGCGCTGAGTGGGGTCTCGTTGAGGATTCCAACCCTGGATGTTAACAATGGTGGGAGATAGCGGCGTTGAAAAAGGGCAAGTGTGTAACAGTGACGGTATGATGTGGGTTGGCTCTTCTGATGTGGTCCGCAATGGTGCTGACTCGGACGCCAATAATTGCAATAATTACCCTGTAAAAGGAGCCGCCAAGGATGCAAGCTTTGGGCAATGGTTGCGCACGTGGGACACCGTTTTGATGGGTTCTAATTATTTATTTTCTTTTTTTTTTTTCCTAGGGGAGAGAGTTTGGCATGTGACCTAGTGAGCCAATCATTTCGAGGTCCATTCTCTAAATTCCGTTTGTTGTGAAGCGAATTTGTTGTCCCTTTTGCATTGCTTGTATTAGGGAGAGGGTGAAGAACTTATGAAAGTGGAAAGACATGCCAAAATGTTTGTTAGCCAGTCATGTGTGAGTTCGTTGTCATCGGGGAGAAGAAATGTGGGCGAAGTCCCGAAGTTAATGAAACGGCCCCGCGGCCTGGAGAACTCGTTCTGAGCTAGATTTTGATCTCTTTACTCTTCGGCATAGATCATAGTCATTGTTTCACCTGTTGTAAATACGTACATTCATGTATAAAATTTTCAGTTCATCTTCCTCTCCGTGTGCAAGTTGTTGTGGCCAGATGCAGTAAATTCACTATTTTCATTTCTATATAATGTGCCTTTCTGAAGATGGTGAGCTCTTTTGTTCAATCCTGTAAGAAAGCTGCAAAGCGCTCCCAAATTTTCCACAAAACTGTGTGATATCTTTAATACTAACTGCGGCTTGGTGTCACTCAAAACATGTAATTGAGGTAGATTTCTTCCCCCCCCTCTTTTTGTTCGTTCAAATGAGTATCAGCGGACACTAACTCTTGCTTTTGTAATGCCCTAGGCCCTGCCTTAAGGTAGTAGTCCAATGTCGATGCCATTTTTATAGCTATGGCTGTCCAACAGCACTAATGTCTTTTATACACTTCTTTTACTAATCTCTTACCCATGTGGTGACTTATACTGCGGGGGCGAAAGTCTGGACAGTATGTCTGTAGATTTTGGACTAGAATCGCGATGTAAACGAATTGTGACCTTATTTCTCTTGCACACATGAAAGAACTAACGTTCAACTTTCACATCGACAAGTATGGTCCCTGGTCGATGTGAAAGTTATGTGCTTTGATTGCAGTTTGTGTAGTCCACACGCTTGTCCCCGATATTACATAGGGGCAAATTAGGCGCCTTTACAGGGGCAGTTTCTTTGGCGCCCACTACCTTCCCCATAAAAAAGCTACAGTGTTTCTTGTGAACAGCTGGCTGCATTTATAAATACCATTATTTTTTTTTGTAATTTGTTGTGCATAGTTGAGAAATCCATGACATACATCCATGCTGCATGCTGCCGGTAATACATCAGGAGCTTGTGGTTATCAGCTTTTTGTGTTTTGTGTAACTATAAGCCTTGCTATTGTAATGTCACATATAGCGCTGTGGGTAAACAAATAACTTTATTTTTAACTCTTGTAGAAGCATGAACACTGCGCAATCACTGCGGCGGGCTATGCTTCCACATTGGGCTTTAGCCACATGTCAAATGTCTATCTTTATTCTGCTGCAGCAGCTTGCATGTTATCAGATAAGTTAATTCGTCGCAGCTGCTCTAAGGAGACGCTTTCTAGACGCTTGTAGCCTAGATGTTGATGTCGATATACCCCCGACACGCCCAGGGAATGTCTTCAGTAGAGGGTACATGGAAACCAGCGAAATGTGCAGTTTACAGAACAAAAAGGTAACAATTTTAAATGATGTTATTATTGATCACTTCTTTTCAGAGCAGGAACAATGACTAGAAATCTGCCTGTTAAACCGCTCAAAATGCAGGTTTCTGCCGCCAATGCGTACCTGTGTAATACTGCAATGCTCTGGCTGTGCTTTATGTTCATATACAGCATCCTTTATGCTTAATATCTCTGCATGTGCACTCCATGTCTTGGGCATTGCTGAGGGCGCATAGCAGCAAGCATAACATGCCATGTTTGTTCAGAGTGGCATGTTCAAAGAGACGACATAAAAACATTAAAATACTGAATGCCAGGTTCTGGTCAAACTACGTTTGTATCTTTTGTTATTCTGCATGGGTTTTGCTGCAGTTATATGACCTTTCTATATAGTATGTGACAGTTCTGAATGGAGATGCATGCGTACAGTGCCATCTGGAAAAAGCAATTGAGAGAAACTGGCAGTTGCCCTTGGAGATGTGTAATCAAAGTTCAGCACAGATAACTTGAATTTCATTTTCCCTTCTATTGCAGGAGGAGCCCAGCCTGCTCTTTCCATCTTAGGCCTGAAAGACTAGCAACAGCTGATCGAGCAAATGCACAGGATAGTAACTGCTCCTGGAATCCCGGCCTGCGGAGGCCGCCCACACAGAACTCGATCATCTCGCTAATTCCGAAATATTAGGTTTCAATAAATACCTTTTCCTCCACCACCTCCCCAAGGGAAGAGCTGTCACAACCAAGGATAATTAAAAAAATTATTCAAGTAGATTCTTAATACTCCAGTTGGCCTGCATTTTACCATGCCATTCCTTAACATCGATATTTTTTTTAGTGTAGACTATTTATTCATGCAGTTTTTGCAATAAAGGCAAAAAAAATGCTTTTTTTACAACCTTGCATGCTGGTATGCCTATGCACTTAGCATGTTTTCAGGAATGGTGCATTTGTGTAAAGCTCAGCTAGCATATGTGCCTCTTTGATGGAAGTTTTATTTGCACACTACTGTTCAGTGCTTTGTGTGTGAAAGTAAAGCAGACAACAGGAAACTTGAACCTGTTGCATATTCTATTGTCTGCTTTACTCTCACGACAAAGGCATTGAGCACTAGTATGTGACTGAAATTTCCATGGCACATGCTTGCTGAGCTTTACACGAATGTTATTGGCAAGTTTTTACACTAATAGCGGGCCCTGCAAGCATGTTCCGGGAAACGTCCGAATGTCCGCCTCCGGCTGCCCGTCGGACGTCCGTGGGACGCGATCCGGATCCACGAACGATAGTCCGACGGACGTCCGCTGTACGTATATCGAACATAACCGGACTTCCGTCGGATGTCCGAAGGTCCGAGAACGGACGTCCGTCGGTCGACCGTCGGACGTCTATGGCCGTCTGGGGCGTTCCCGCGGTGACAATCGTTAGGGGTTCTGTCGGACTGGTCGGGTGCGATCGTCGGTTATTATACGGTGCTTGGTCAAGGGCGTCTGCTTAACCGCGGAGGCGGATGAGAAGCAGTCTTGAAACTGAAAGAGTAGCCCGACGAGTCTGTCCTTCTCTGCCGGTGATAGAGCGGGATTCACATCAGGGTCGAAGTTGGGCGTTTGGCTGGCAGACTTGTTGGTCTCAAGAACAAAGCAGTCGTGGGCTGCTTCTGCGACACCTTCAAAGTAGGCTACCGTGGTGCCTTTAGCGATGCGTTGCCGTTCGTTCCCGAAGTTCGTAATCAGCACGTGAGCTAGACCATTAGTCAGATGAACTATACCGCGTGCAACACAGACTCCATGATGTAACAGAAGCTCTGTGTTCTGTTCGGCAATGCCGGCAGCACAGGACTGGTCGTCGCACCTGACTGTGACGAGAGCAGACGAACGTGGCGGCATAGATACATCCGCGTCAACGGTGCGTAAAGGTGCGTGGCGTCGTTCGGAGTCAGCGGTCGTCGTTGCAGGCGTCGAAAATGTGACAGTACGGCGAGGAACATTAATAATGGCCCCATGCTCACGTAAAAAGTCCATGCCGAGTATGAGGTCCTTGCAGCAGTGCGGCAGGATAACAAAAACGGCTACAAAGGCTGAATCGGCGATGGTTACTCGGGCAGTGCATCGTCCGATCGGCGTCATAAGGTGACCGCCAGCAGTACGAATTTGCGGCCCCAGCCATTCAGTTTTACCCTTGGAGAGCCGATCTGCGAAATTCTTGCTTATTATTGAAAAGTCTGCTCCGGTATCTACCAAGGCGGTTACTGGGTGTCCGTCGACGAGAACGGAAAGGTCGGCGCTAACAACGTGATCGGCTTGAGGTTGACTGGGAGTTTCGGGTTCATGAGGCGGCGGAGGCATCGTGGTCACAGTATCGGGCTGAGTCGTCACGGGAGGGTCTTCGGGACATCGATTCCGTTCGTCAGCAACCTGCCCCCCTGAGGTCGCTGCCTTCAGTTTCCCCGGTGTGGGCTTGGCGACCGGCGCCTTGGCACATGATTAAACTCACGGCGGCCGGGTGACGAGTAGCGCACGGGAGAAGACTGTGCACTGTCGCTCGAAGAGGTTGCACGGTTTGCCAGATATTCTTGGATTTCTGGAGGGCGTTCGCCGACCCGGTGACGCGAGGAATCACGAGCAAAACCCCGAAGACCGAGTTCCCGGTATGGACAACGACGGTACAAGTGGCCGGGTTCTCCGCAGTGGTAACACAGCGGCCGTTGGCGAGGAGTGCGCCAGACGTCTGCCTTCCGAACCGGTTGCTGCATGACGGGGCTCTGCTGGGATGGCGGCTGGTAGAACAGTGGCTGAGGAGCGGACGGCTGCATGACGAGGCTCTGCTGGGATGGCGGCTGGTAGGACGGTTGGCAGAACGGTGGCTGCAAAGTGGGCGGCGGCTGTGCTTCGAAACGAAGCTGTTGCACAGGAGGCACTGCAGGCCGACGAAGAGCCGCTGCGTAGTTCATAGAACATGGCTCCGACGGTGACTCAGGCGGTGACAATGTCTGACGTATTTCTTCCCGCACGGCTTCGGTGACAGCCACGGCAGTCGAGTTAGGCGATCCAAGATTGAACTTGAGGAGCTCCTCGCGAACTACCTCGCGGATCAGCTCACGCAGAGAGTGATCGTCAGTGGACCTGTTCAATGTGGCTACACTGCTGAAGGGCTGACCACAGGCAGACTCCGTGCGCCGGTATCTTTGCTGCAGGGCTCGCTCAATGAGGGTAGCTTCATTGATGAAGTCCGCGACGGTTTGAGGTGGACTCCGAACCAGACCAGCGAAGAGGGGTTCTTTTACGCCCTGCATCAAGTGGCGCAACTTCGCTGATTCCGTCATGTCGGGATCAGCCCGTCGGCAAAGACGCGTCAAGTCCTCGGCGAACATGGCCACACTTTCGTTAGGTAGTTGCACACGAGCTTCTAGGAGGCGGCGTGCGCGATCACGGCGGTCGTGGTTGGCAAAGGTTTCCCGCAGCTGCTGGCGAAAGGAATCCCAGTTTTGAAGACTGGCCTCCCTATTCTCATACCACGTTTTAGCACAGTCTTCAAGCGCGAAATACACATTGCGCAGCTTCTGAGCCGGGTTCCACTGATTAAATTGCGCCACTCGCTCGAACTGGTCGATCCAGTCGTCGACATCTTCCCCAGTACCGCAATGGAAACTCGGGGGCGTACGAGGCTGCTGAAGCAGCAACTGATGCTGACTTGCCTGGGTCATTGTAGAAGTCTCTAACTGCTGGTCAGCTGGCGTCGGTTCAGGTAGAGAAGCGAATTCCGGCGCCAGACCCCGGAGGCGACGGCTGCAGCGATGAACGGGTGTAGATACGAGCGGAAGCCGGTTGGGACTCGATGAGCGGCTGCGAGAGGCCCGAGACATGTAGTTCAAGGCCTCACCTCCACCAGTGTCACGTAGCCGTTCAGGTCCGTAACCAGAAGGTTGGGTTTTTAATTAGGGGTTGAGCTAGCAGGCGCAGAAGAGCAGGGTCGGAGCACCGAGAGACGGCAGCTAACTTCGGCTTCTTCTCGAACGCCACGGGGCACTTCTTCGAGTCCGTGCACGAGACTTTCGATGAGCAGCCGCCTAGCGGGTGCTGTCGCACACGCTACAATATATATTGACACTATATCATTTGAGCCTGCTGATAGAATTATACATTGCGCAACAGAAGGTGAAATTAACTGTTATTTATACATATTTTGAAATAAAGCTTTAACCGCGCGCTAATTGAGCCGCGGCGGGTATGGTACACTCTGTAGTTGATCGCGAGTTGTCATGAACTTATGCTTGAATTTGTGAACTGGTAGGCGCTGATTGTCTGTTTGAAGCATACTTAGTATTAAGTGCCTAAGATTTGCGCGGTAACTGCTATGAACCTACGAATGTAATTGTCCATTTTTTTTATGGTTAAATGGTAACCTCTGAATTTAAACAACCTCATCATAAAGTTAACCTATAACATAACCCTAAGCAAACCCACGGTAAACCGAAGAGATCACGTGCCTTTAAGGTTTATATGTTAACTGTCAATTACTTTTGCCAGTGCCCTCGAAACCTATCAATCCTAAACGCCCTTAAATTCGTTTCGCAGCCTCCGTGAGTTTACATTTCGTACGGGGTCAAGAAAAGAGGCGGTGAGCTTTTATGAGCTTTCATCCGGATCCGGTGCACTTTGCCCTGCGACCTTCTACTGATTTTCATGCATCCCTAGAACAATTGGACAAAATATATTTTTGTCAGAAACTTGCAGCAGTTACTATGTGGTTCAATAGGTATTTACCAGCTTGAGCTCGAGGTCACGGGCTTTAGTCGAGCTGCAGAAGCGGCATTATGATGGAAACCAAACGCGAAAACGGAAATGTGGTTTGCGATTAATATGACAGCCCGAAGGGCTCTGAATAACCCACGTACTGCTTTGGGAAGTATAAATCCGCATGGACTATGTAATCTCTGTAAAAGCTCACTCATAATATACAGTGTTCTGCAAAATTTTCCAAGACGGTTCCGATAAAGTTGCTATTTTGGCTAAATGAAGCTGCAGGTGTTCTACTGCCCCACACTTGGTTTATGTGGAAGATATTCGGTTAAAAGAACATTACATACATTCACTCCAAGCCATATTTTTTTCATGTAAAGAACTACAGCCGCTGGTATCAAGACGAGGGCATTACAGAAGCCGTAGAAAAAAGAAAAGAAAAGAAACTACCTCGACGCTTCTTGAACAACGAGGGAGGGGGGGGGGGGGGGCGTGAAGAAGAAAGAAAACTGCTTCTCGCTGCGCGGGACCCGCTGCCCCTCATCGGTCCATCTCTTCTCCCTGCGGCAAAGCGGAAAGAACCACGGGGAGGCGAAAGGCATCGAGGCACCCTAACGCGGGGGGCGACAGGAATGCCGAAGCAGAGAGAAATTGCGGCGAAAAAAAAAAACAATTGCATGGTGGTGGTGGTGACTATGGTTTATTTTTTTGGGGAGGGGATACTGGTCACGTCTTATGTTGGCCATCTTTGTGGCATCACTCTTGGTGACCAGGGGGAAGGGGAAGTTGGGATTAGGGGAAGGTTGGGGAGGGGAAGGTTACTGACGCCGTGTATGTCGCCGCCATTTTCGCACGAAGCACTATAGGCCCATGCAGGCCTACAGAACAGAGCTGAGGCCAGACTCCTCCAGATAAATCAGGAGGAGCCGGTGAGCAGAAAGTTGGTTCCGAGCTGGGAAGAGCAATTGCCCTTCCGTATCAGCAGGGAGACCAAGATTCCGATAGCCATTCAGAAGTCTCTGGCGATGGCCAGCGGAGGCTGGACACACGAGGAGCAAGTGTCCCAGTGTGCCAGTATTGCCGCAAGAGGGACAGGCTGGGATGGGAGCTCGGCCACAGGCATACATGCGGGACGGAGTCCACGTGCAGCCTATTCGAAGTCGTAAGAGGAGGGATTTGTCCTTCCGCGGAAGTTTGTCAGAGATCCGTTGGAGATGTTCACCAGCGGCAATGCGACGGTCAGGATGGAAAGACCTTATCGACCTTCTCAAGAGGGGTCTTGAAAAGTCAAAAGGTGTGACAGCCTCAGTGACTGGGGCGCCGTTGTCGTGCGCCGCTTTGGCCAGGGCATCCGCTTCTTCATTGCCCTGGACTCCAGTATGTCCTGCAACCCAATGTAGGGCCAGTTGATACCCCGAGTCCTGAAGGGCTAGGAGACGGGCTCGGAGAATGTTCACCGAGAGGTTGGTGCCGTGGTAGATAGTCAGGAGCTGCAGAGCAGATCTGGAGTCCTACAGAACATTCACAGGTCCAGGAGGGACACTGGAAGCGATGAACTGTGCGGCTAGATGTAGACCGGCCAGCTCAGCAGCTGTTGAACTGGCAGGGAATGACAGGCGGCAGGACCTAGACTGGTCTAGCTGCGGTGCTGTCATAGCAGCAGCTGCTTGCAAGGTAGCTGGCCGAACCGAGCCATCCGTAAAGAGGAGTGTAGATCCTCTACACTCCTCAAGGAGGGCTGCAGTTGTCTGCTGGAAGGCAGCTGCAGGGGTGTGACTTTTGGTGTGACCATCCGTATCCAAAAAGACAGGAAGTGGGGGTCGATTGGGTGGAGGGGGTAGGACTGAGAAACCTGGGACAGGACCGATGATTTCTCTGTACACTGTATACAGCTTACCCATACGAGAATGGGATTTGCTGTGCAGCCGTGCTAGGAGTGAGGCACCATCTGGAGCATGGCTGAGACGATCAATGTGGGTCAGTCCCCTCTGGGCGAGTAGAAAATCCAGAGGATAGATACCAGCTTCCGCAAGGGTAGCGGGAATCTGTGAGGATTGAGGGACTCCAAGGAATCTTCTAATCCAGCGCCTTCGAATCGTGTCGAGACGAATGACTCGAGTCGACCGAAGGGAGACGAAGGGAAGGGCATATAGGATGACCGATGTCGCCGCTGCCTCGAAGAGCTTGATTGCCCAAGTGGAAGAACAACCATTGCCATTTGCAAGGAGACGCTGGACTGCTCTTCCCACACGATCAAGATGGGGAATGAGGGCTTTGTCAGCTGGGATCCAGGTGAGACGGTCGTCAATTGTGAGACCTAGGTATCTCACCTGGCGTTTCCATGGAAGAGGGGTTCTTTCGATATGCAAAGTTGCAAGACGGCGGGAACTTCGTGCTCCTCTGGGATGGTAGACGAGGGCCTCATACTTAGTAGCCGAGAGGGTCAATCCCTTGGATGATAGGAAGTACTGGACGCCGTCCAGTGCCTGTTGCATAGCCTTCCTAGCGGAGACAATACGTCTCTTTGGAGCTCGGATCCAGAGGGCTATGTCATCTGCATAGATGGAGCAGGAAACTTTGTGGATTCTGATCTGCTGAACGAAGTTCAGTAGGCCAGCTAAAAGAATTGCATGCACCGCACGCAGGGAGATTCTCGCTGCTTTTGTAGCTTCTCTCTCCCCCCTCCCTCCTCCCTTCTTGAGGTCACGTGGCCAAATGGCGGGAAAACACATCCCGCGCGAGCTAAGGTGCGCGGCGCCACTCAGTCGACGGCCAGCCTCCGTGTGGGCGCGATGCCTACTGCCTAATTTTATCGTCCGCTTTTATTTCGCGCAAATTCAATCTGTCTCAACCTCCTGCAGCAGTCAGCGTTTGAAAAGAACAGCCCATATATGCAGCTGATGATTGCAGCCGCTCTATACAGATTTTTCGTGCCGAAGTTCACCAAAACATGCGTAAGTACATGATCTTTCGGTCTTGATCAGAGAAGCTTTTTGCTAGATTCGATATTATACTGAACGTAATAATGTATTGTTTTGGAGCATATGTTCGTCTTGTTATATACTCCTTGCATCTTTCTTCACACACACACACACACACACACACACACACACACACACACACACACACACACACACACACACACACACACACACACACACACACACACACACACACACACACACACACACACACACACACACACACACACACACACACACACACACACACACACACACACACACACACACACACACACACACACACACACACACACACACACACACACACACACACACACACACACACACACACACACACACACACACACACACACACACACACACACACACACACACACACATATATATATATATATATATATATATATATATATATATATATATATATATATATATATATATAATTGGTGTGGGCGCTGATCGCGCAGGAAGACTTGCTGAGCCGTTTGGAAACAAGGCTGCGGCTGGCTGCGGTGGCAGAATTGGCTCATTTTGCTGCAGTCTGGGTCCATGGGTATCTCCTGCCCCAAAATGCTCGCCTTTTAATATGGAAGGACACTCACTATACCGATCAGGTAAGTCCAATTAGCACATATTTTGTTTGATACGACAATATATTGCAACTGTTTCTGGAGCGCGTATATATACGCATCTTGTTACTACGTACATTTTTTTTTATTTTTTTTTATAATCGATGTGTGCGCATTTCGCTCTGATTGCGCAGGAAGACGTGCTGAGCCGACTTGGAAACGATGCTGCGGCGGTGGAATTAGCTCTTTTCGCTGCAGTCCGAGGTCCGATCTCCTCTGCCCCAAAACGCCCGTCTTTCACTTCTTCATATCGAAGTGCATGCACTGACATGTATACCCATCAGGTAAGTCAAATTAGCGCTGATTTTCTTTTATACGATAATGTACTGCAACTAATTATGCATTGTTTTGAGACTTATGCGCATCTTGTTACTGTAAATGCATATTTTGTAATTGGTGTGCACGCCTTGCGCTGATCGTGCAGGGAGGCGATATCAGCTGATCTGGAAACTGGCTTCAACAGTGGAAGCTCGTTTCGCCGAAGCCCGAAGTCCTTGGTCTCCTCTACACTAAAACGCTGGTCTTTCACTTCTTCATGGCGGTGCACTTGCCGGACAGGTATTAGGGCTGATTTTGTTCGGAAAATTCGATTATCCGACTCACATCGATGGGACGCATGCAACCCAGTTAAATGTCAAATGCTATCACTGATATAAATATTGCAGCACCCCTCGCCATAGGAGCGATCAGAAGCTGTACAAGCATCATCGCTGCTGCCAAGCAAGCTCGTGCCAGGACTGAGTACAAGATTTATGCCGTGTTTACTATTATTATTATTTTTTTTTGCTGCTGTAATGATGTCTATACGTGAAAATTGATGATTGAGTGATGCGGTATGCTGGCAAGGTAAGTGAGCCAGTGCGTTCATTTTGTGGATTTTGGAATTATATATGTGATGCACACAGATCTGAGCCGTTTCACATTTATTTTGCTCTGTGCGCTTGCTTTCTGGGCAAGCAGTTGTATTTTCATCGTGCGGATTATTTCCTGGTGCTTACATGCTCATGAAGTGTTCAGCTAACTTGTTTCAAGCTTTAAAAATTTACAACGGGTTCTATAAGCTTCCCAGACGGCCACTGACGTCCGACGGACAACCGAACTCGGCCGCAACTCGGCGGCCGATTTCGGACGTCCGCCGGAATTCCGGCGTACGTACGAAAGCGGATGGTCGAATCCGTTCGCCCAGCGGACAGCCGCCGTACGTCCGCCACTGGATTTGCTTTTACACAGCTATGATATAGTTTGTAGTCGTCGTGCTCGTCTGAACTGCATATAGTAATGCCGTCAAGTCTGCATTATATGATGCCAGAGCGAATAGATGCGATAGAAAGCGTTTCCATTAAACAGTTTTTTTTTAATTTTGCGCATGTTTCATCGTTGAATTCTTCCATCAAAAATTTTTTATTAAACGTTAAATGGCCATTAAACATTTTTCTATCATGATGCTTCGGTGAAATTTTAATCAGTGGCTGAATAGACGCAGCAAGCAGCAAGCTCAAAAAGAACGAAACCGAACCTATCCTCAAAAATATCTGAAATGAGCCAATCCAATCCACCTGACAAGTTGAAGTATAGTCACGGAAGATCGCTTCACGTTTCCGTGTTCTGCATTTTCTGCGCAGTTACAAATACCTACGGCTGTAACGCACTGCTAGCATTGTTTTTGCTGTGGCTTGGTGCGGCTGGCACACTTTGTTCCACGATTCCAAAGTAAGTATTTCACCGAACTTTTGTTTCTTTAGTGGAACTTTTCGATGCACCGATGGTGCTGAGCTTTTGGGTAAGGAAACAGCTCTGTACAGCAGCCGAACGGTCGAGTGTTTTAGGCGAGACTGACAGGATGGCTCCGCGCCGACTAACTAAAGTGCAGCCTCAAGTCTGAGGGCCATCTTTCTCGGCATTACTGGACGCTGCGCCAGTAAGCCGCGCCACTTCTCTGTCTCTGATAAAGGAGTGCCTGCCTGAGCTTTAAAGGAGTTAATTTGTTAACCATGCGCAACGTGCTGAGTTGTAAAAACTATACGAGAAAACTTTTGCACTCGAGCCTATCGTGCGACATGCCTACACTTGTGAAAACGTCGCGAGATTTTTTTTTTTTTTTTTAAATGGACAGCCGCTGATCTTTCTCTCTTGAGCTTTACGGCAACTACAGTTTCTAGAAGGAACGGCTGTGGCTGCTAAACTAAAGGATTAGTACTCTCCTTCAGCTTTGACAAACCAGGACAGCACCTTGCGCATGTTGGTTATGCATGTGGGACCGAACCGCGCAGAACAACCGGACAAGGAGATGAGAGAAAAAAAAGTCAGCACTTGTCTTTTTCTTGCCCCTTTGTTCTGCGCTGTTCTGGCACGAATTTGACATACCGCCGCCGCGATACAGTTGGGCTGTGAGCTCTGGTGCCTGCAACGCCTTCTTTTATGCAAAACAGGCATACTGGGAGGCCATGCAAGCCGCGGCCTCTATTTAAAAAAAAAAAAAAAAAACCCGAGCTGAGCAAAAGTGAGATGAAAACAAAATTGTTGTTGCCTTGTCCTTACAGATATTCAAAGGCTCCTCAGAACTTCACTGCATTATTGACAGCGAGATAATGCCAAAGCTACACTAGAGCCATGCAGCACATTATAGTGCATGATACTGAGCTTGTCTCGCACTGAAAGCTCTTACCATGTTCTTAGATTATCATATTAAAGTAGCTTTAAACCCATGCTTGTTAATACAGTGATAGCCATAAATTGAATCTAGGGCATCATGCTCACATACAAGGCTTCTGATAACCGCTGGTCACATGATGTGGGCTATAGCAGAAACCTGTACCTGGTCATCTTACAAGCATTTGTGCAATTGATGCTTTTAATGTGTTGTAAAAGTTTTTGTGTTCTGTTTCTGTATGGGAATGCTTTCCTTATTCAAGGCTAACATTTGGCTTGCTACAGCAAAACCTGCACCTAGTCATCTTAAAAACAGCACCGCAGTTGGTGCTTTTAGTGTGTTGTAAAAGTATTTGTGTTCTGCTTCTGTATGGCAATGCTTTTCTCGTTGAAGACTAGCATGAGGCTTCCAAAAATTTTTCAGATGCCATTTGCTGTAGCCGATTTCGTAGGCCAACAGGAAGCAGCACTTTGAGCATGGAAAGCTGTCATCCACGGGGAAAAAACAGCAACATCTTTTTGCATTCTCATTTCTTTGGTATGGCTAAAAGTGAGTATTGTATCATTATCTATATTATTAATATTGAATCATGATTGTCAGTGTTGAAGTTGTTTGAGCGTGATGATTTTAAACACACAGGACATCCCTTCGACATTAAGGTTTTAGCTTGTTTACATGTAGGATGTAGAACTGGTTTACACAAACTTTATGCAGCAAATTCTTTTTACATTGTCCACCATGTTACTTTTTGTCATTGTCCATTGAAGTAAATAACCAGTATTTTACGTTTACACAGTCGTCCACTCTTAGCTTGAATGGGAATGTGTGGCATGCAGTTTGCAAAATAGCAATGCATCCGTCACAGCCATGCATCAAGGCTAAGTGGCTTGTGCGTAGAGGGACCAGCCGCTCCAGCTTCACGTCATCTGCCTCTTTGCTCCGGTGTGCAGATGTGCATTGAGGCAAAGTGGTTTATGTGTAGAGAAACCAGGAGCTTCTTTGTCACATCTGGCTGTTTGTCACGGTGTGCAGATGCGCATCGAGGCAAAATGGCTGATGTGTAGAGGGACCAGGAGCTGCTGCTTAACGTCGTTCGCCTCTTTACTACAGTGCACAGCCGTGCATTGATGCTAAGTGGCTTGTGCATGGAGGGCCCAGGAGCTGCAGCTTCACGTCTGCCTCTTCACTCAGGTACGTAGGTGCGTATTGAGGCAAAATGGCTTATGCATAGAGGGACCAGGAGCTGCTGTGTGGCGTAGTCTGTATATTTGCTATGGTGCGTATCGAAGTACAATGGGGGGCTCATGTGTAAAGTACCATGAGCTGCTGCGTCATGTCGTCTGCCTCTTTACTATGGTGCGCAGGCATGCATCAAGGCAAAGTGGCTTATGCGTAGAAGGACCAGGAGCTGTTGCTTCACATCTGCTATGATGCGCAGCTGCGTATTGTGGGTGGTGGTGGAAAACATTTCCATCAGATACAAATACAGGAGGTTACTCACTAGCTGACCCTGAGGGGGCCTGTCCTGACAAAAACAAGGGGTCCCTAGTTTGGGACCCCAGGGGTGGTAGAGGGACTAGAGGCTCGTACTTCACGCTGTCTGCCTCTTCGCTACGGTGTGCGGCTGCGATGGATGCAGTGGCATCTCAAAAAGTGCATGCCACGCACTCGCATGTTCAGCCTGAGTGGACGACTGTGTACCTGCTATAACTCTGTTATTCATAGAATAAACCTAGGCCAAGTTGGATAAATTATAGCTCACCTAATATGTGGTCAGCAAAGAAAAGCCACTCCAGAAAATCTGATGCATTTACTGTCATAGGATTCTTATTCATATACATGCTACTGACAAGTCAGATTCTTCACCCTCAGAAATGCCAGAAAAACAACCAAGGGTGCGTCTGTAATAGTCTAGCTTGCTCTTTCTCTGCAGGCTTGAGTCAGATGTGTGTTCCATTGCTGTGGGTGGGACAGGTGTGAATCTTTGATTTTAAGCTTGCATTTTAAGTATGTTATTGTAGTTTAAAAGCAAAACGGTACTAATAATCGTAGCCCCCCGTGGCCTTTATCCCCTTTTAATAGTGTTGCTAGATACTGAATTATTAGTTTACTCTGCACTGTTTCTGTCTATTTAATGTGCGGAGATGTACATATATTTATATGACTTAGAGTTGTCGACTTTGCACTTAGAAACATTGTAGCGTTATCTGATGTGTTGCTTTCATTTCTTTAATGATTTCTGTAAGGGATCGGTGGGTATGCTAGGCACAATTATTAGTCTGCTCTTTTTGGGTCACCTGTTCAATGCCCAGCTGCGGCCGTCTCCCACTTGCCCTCGGACAGGAGGCGGAGAGACGCGCACAGAGAGGCAGCTACAGCAGCTACGGTGCTTAACGGAAACGTAGGCAGAGAGGGAAAGAAGTCCCCTCTTCCGAGGACTTTGCTGTCGCACTCGAAGACGCAGGGACAGGCAGTTTGTTCTCGTTGCTGTGTCATGTAGGGGGCTCATGTTTATTTAAGGAGCTTTACAAACAGTATACAACTAAGGGGTCCTTAGTACGCTGACTGGACCCATCACCCGTAGGCAGCACAGCTTTGAAACGAGCACCTCTTTTGGAAGAACTGCTTATCGTTCAAAGAAAAAACACTGTCAGGTTGAAGGGTGTAAGGCCCTCTTCCTTGTTGGGGAGCCCATAAAAGTGACAATTATTCAGTGTAGGCGCGCTGAGTGGGGTCTCGTTGAGGATTCCAACCCTGGATGTCAACAATGGTGGGAGATGGCGGCGTTGAAAAAGGGCAAGTGTTTAACAGTGACGGTATGATGCGGAGCGGGAGGATGTGGGTTGGCTCTTCTGATGTGGTCTGCAATGGAGCTCACTCGGACGCCAATAATTGCAATAATTGCCCTGTAAAAGGAGCCGCCAAGGGTGCAAGCTTTGGGCAATGGTTGCGCACGTGGGACACCGTTTTGATGGGTTCTAATTTTTTTTCTTTTTTTATTTCCTAGGGGAGAGAGTTTGGCATGTGACCTAGTGAGCCAATCATTTCGAGGTCCATTCTCTAAATTCCGTTTGTTGTGAAACGAATTTGTTGTCCCTTTTGCATTGCTTGTATTAGGGAGAGGGTGAAGAACCTTATGAAAGTGGAAAGACATGCCAAAATGTTTGTTAGCCAGTCATGTGTGAGTTCGTTGTCATTGGGGATAAGAAATGTTGGCGGAGTCCCGAAGTTAATGAAACAGCCCCGCGGCCTGGAGAACTCTCAGTGTGCAAGTTGTTGTGGCCAGATGCAGTAAATTCACTATTTTCATTTCTATATAACATGCCTTTCTGAAGATGGTGAGCTCTTTTGTCCAATCCTGTAAGAAAGCAGCAAAGCGCTCCCAAATCTTCCATAAAACTGTGTGATATCTTTAATGCTAACTGCGGCTTGGTGTCACTCAAAACATGTAGTTGAGGTAGATTTCTCCCCCCCCCCCCCCTCTTTTTGTTCGTTCAAATGAGGACCAGCGGACACTAACTCTTGCTTTTGTAATGCCCTAGGTCCCGCCTTAAGGCAGTACTCCAATGTCAATACCATTTTTATAGCTATGGCTGTCCAGCAGCACTAATGTCTTTTATACACTTCTTTTACTAATCTCTTACCCAAATGGTGGCTTATACTGCGGGGGCGAAAGTCTCTGGAGAGTATGTCTGGAGATTTTGGACTAGAATCGCGATGTAAACGAATTGTGACCTTATTTCTCTTGCACACATGAAAGAACTAACGTTCAACTTTCACATCGACAAGTATGGTTCGAGTTTCCTGTGATGTGAAAGTTATGTGCTTTGATTGCAGTTTGTGTAGTCCACACACTTTTGTCCCCGATATTACATAGGGGCAAATTAGGCGCCTTTACAGGGGCAGTTTCGTTACCTTCCCCATAAAAAAGCTACAGTGTTTCTTGTGAACAGCTGGCTGCATTTATAAAGACCATTATTTTTTTGTAATTTGTTGTATGTATGTATTGCCACCTGGTGTCCCCATGTTCTTGCTGCGCCTGAAAGAAGAGGACACTGAAGTTGACTCTCGCGTGCTGTGGGCCGAACTTCGCCTGCTGGTACAGCTTCGTCCCGGCGTTTTAGTCAAGTCTAGCCCTGTTGTCCGTGACATATTTTGGGGGAGGTGCGGGGTATATACTGGGATCGATACCCTGCGCCGACACCAAAATCCCGACACCGAAGGCCGACAGCAAGCACTTCGGCCTTCGGTACCAGCTGCTAACCCGCCATCCATTTCCACCGAGGCCTGTCGGCCAACGTATGCGGAAATCTTGCGACGTCCCCCGACTGATTTCACGCAATTACTGCCACCCGACCAAGGCTCACTTTATTCAGCCCACCCCGAGCCGTACATCGACAACCGCCGACCACCCCAGCGAAAGGCAGACCTGTGGCGTGCCCCAAATCGGCAGCGCCTGTGCTTCCACTGCGGAGAAGCTGGTCACCTGTATCGCCAGTGCCCATATCGACAACTGGGACTGAAGGGTTTCCCCATCGACATGCGTAAGCGTAACCCTCCTTTAGGCCAACGACCCCGGGATATTGAGGACTACGTAGCCCAGCAGCGCATGGCGCCAACTTTTAGACGACAGTCACGATCTCCGTCTCCACACCGACTATCCTCGCAGCCCAGCTCATCCGGGATGGCGCAGCGACGGTCGCCTAGTCCGAGCCGGGAAAACTAAAGACAGCGACCTCAGGGGGCGAGGCCGCTTCAAATCGACGCGACGAAGACCCCCCGACAACGCGACCTGTGAGTGACCGCGACTTGACGGCCCCGACGACAGTTCGTACACGTGAAGACAGACTCTCGCTGGATATACCTGTGCTCCTCGACGGCTATAAGGTTAGCGCATTGGTAGACACTGGTGCTGATTTTTCGATTTTAAGCGGGAAGCTAGCGGCGCTTCTAAAGAAAGTGATGACGCCATGGTCTGGCACGCAGATTCGAACCGCTGGCGGACATGTCGTAACTCCGAGCGGTCAGTGCACGGCGAGAGTCCAAATTCGCAACTCCACGTTTGTTGTCAGCTGCCTTGTGATACCTGACTGCTCCCGCGACTGTATCCTTGGTGTCGATTTTCTCCGGGAGTATGGGGCCATTATCGATCTCCGGAAGCGCACCGTGACCTTTTCGACCGAGAAAGCTGATGATACTGACACCGCAGACCGCCAAAGCTGTGCCCCTCTTCGAATTTCTGCCGAGAGCGTTTCTATTCCGCCACGTTCTAGTGTTTTTGTGACTGTTAACTGCGATGAACTACGTGACGGAACGGCGGTCGCTGAGGGCAACCAGTCCCTTTTGCTCACCCACGGCGTCACCTCGGCGCGGAGTCTCATCCATCTGCGTAACGGCCGATCTAAACTTCTGGTGACTAACTTTACGAACGAACCCCGCCATCTTTTCCGCGCTACTGCAATCGCATTCGCCGACGCCTTAGCGGACGTTTCTGAATGTTTTACGTTCGGAGAAGTTGAAAATGTCCGCCCATCCCTTGATCGTCTGGATATTAGTACAGATCTCTCGGAAACACAGCAGCACGATCTGCGTTCTCTCCTTCTAAAATACAGTGCTTGTTTCGCGACATCATCGAAAATTCGGCAAAGGCCTCTTGTGAAGCACCGCATAATTACTCCCGACGATGCCCGCCCTATACTCCAGCAGCCGTACCGCATCTCAACGACGGAACGTGAAGCGATTCAGACACAGGTTCAGGAGATGCTTCGGGATGGTGTCATCCAACCCTCCAACAGTCCGTGGTCGTCCCCTGTCGTGCTGGTGAAAAAAAAGGATGGTACCCTTCGCTTCTGTGTTGATTATCGAAAGTTGAACGACATCACTAAAAAAGACGTCTACCTGCTGCCCCGTATCGACGATTCGCTCGACAAGCTTCGCCGTGCCCAGTACTTCTCCTCCATTGACTTGAAGAGCGGGTACTGGCAGATTGAGGTCGATGAGCGGGACCGCGAAAAAACAGCTTTTGTCACCCCAGATGGACTGTATGAGTTTAAAGTGCTGCCATTCGGCCTATGTTCAGCGCCGGCTACTTTTCAGCGCATGATGGACACCGTTCTCGCCGGCCTCAAATGGCAAATCTGTTTAGTTTATCTCGACGACGTTGTCGTGTTCTCTGAAACCTTTGGAGAACACCTCGAACGCCTTCGCGCAGTATTAGACGCCCTCCGGTCAGCTGACTTGACGCTCAAGCCCGAGAAGTGCCACTTTGGCTATAAAGAGTTGAAGTTTCTCGGTCATCTTGTGAGTGCCGCAGGCGTTAGGCCAGACCCCGACAAAACTGCCGCTGTCGCCAAATTTCCCGTTCCTGCCACGAAGAGGAGTTTAAAACGTTTCCTGAGTTTGTGTGCGTACTACCGCCGCTTCATCGCTGACTTTTCCAAGATAGCCGCACCCCTGACCCGCCTCACGCGGGATGATACACAGTTCGTGTGGGCTGCCGAGCAGCAGGAGGCTTTTGCGGAGCTGCGCAGACGACTGCAAACTACCCCTGTTCTTGCGCACTTTGATGAAGACGCTGCCACCGAAGTCCACACCGCCGCCAGCAACATCGGCCTTGGCGCTGTACTCGTACAACACCAAGCTGGCGTCGAAAGGGTCATTGCGTATGCCAGCCGCACGCTCTCCCGCGCTGAAACAAATTATTCCACTACGGAAAAGGAATGCCTCGCGGTTGTGTGGGCAACTATGAAATTTATGCCTTACCTCTATGGCCGTGCGTTTAAAGTCGTTACTGACCACCATTCTTTGTGTTGGCTGGCCAATCTCCGTGACCCATCGGGGCGCCTAGCACGATGGAGCCTTCGCCTCCAAGAATTTGATTACTCCATTGTGTACCAATCTGGTCAGAAGCACGAAGATGCTGACGCGCTCTCCCGGGCACCCATCGGATTTGTCGATAACGTCACGGATGACAGAGGGTTTCTTGGACTAGTGAATGCCTCAGACATAATGACCCGACAGCGAGCTGACCCAGAACTTCGACCTGTCATTGACCACCTGGAGGGTCGCGCTGCTGACGTCCCCCGTCAGTTTGGAAGGCACCTGTCTGCATTCTGTCTTCGGAATGGCGTTTTATTCAAGAAAAACTCCAGCACTGTTGATTGAGCGCACCTCCTTGTCGTGCCGGCCGACCTTCGCGACGATATCCTTTTTGCTTGCCACGATGAGCCCACATCCGGCCACTTGGGCTTTGCACGCACACTCGCTCGAGTTCGTCAAGCCTATTATTGGCCTAAACTTTCTGACGCTGTCCATCGCTACGTCAGAGGCTGCCGCGAGTGTCAGCGTCGAAAGGTGCCTCCTCTCAAGCCCGCGGGTTTGCTCCAACCTATTATTCCACCTCGGTCGCCGTTTGACCAAGTCGGCATCGACCTACTGGGCCCATTTCCGCTGTCATCGATGGGTAACAAATGGATTATAGTCGCGACTGACTATCTCACACGTTATGCGGAAACCAAGGCAGTGCAGCGGGGCACATCAATTGAGATCGCCCAATTCTTTATGCAGCAAATCGTGTTGCGTCATGGTGCACCGTCCCTAGTCGTAACCGATCGAGGCACCGCATTTGCGGCACAGCTCATGCATGACGTGCTCGAGCTTAGTCATACCAGCCACCGAAAAACTACTGCATATCACCCGCAGACGAATGGCCTCACGGAAAGACTCAACAAAACCATCGCCGACATGATTGCAATGTACATAGACTCGCAGCACAAAAACTGGGATGAAATTCTCCCCTACATCACGTATGCCTACAACACGGCCACCCAAGAGACGACGCGTTTTACACCATTTCGCCTAGTCTACGGACGTGACGTTCAGACGATGTTGGATGCCATGCTTCCGAGCTGCACAGATGATCATCCACTCACGCCAGACGCCGAACAGTTTGCTCAGCGCGCTGAGGAAGCACGTCAGCTTGCCCGCATTCACATTCAACAACAGCAGGGCACGGATGCACGCCGCTACAACCTCCGTCATCGACACGTCGCATACCATCCTGGAGAGAAAGTTTGGGTGTGGACCCCGGTGCGTCGGCCCGGCTTGTGTGATAAACTGATTTCCCGTTACTTCGGACCTTGCGACGTTCTGCGCCGAGTCACGGAAGTGACTTACGAAGTTCGTCCAGTGGGTACTGTGCAGCCCTCGCGTCGGCAACCACGCTCCGAGGTCGTGCACGTTGTCCGCATGAAGCCCTATTTCACGCGGTAGTGCGCTATGCGCTTGTTTCGTTGTCGCGTAGGGCACCTTACCCCGCCTCCGTTATCTATGCTGTCAATGTGCTGGTCTTTCGTTTCGCTTACATTGGCCATCGCTCGCGCTCCGTCCCTTATTTCGTTTTAAGAGGGGGAGTAATGCCACCTGGTGTCCCCATGTTCTTGCTGCGCCTGAAAGAAGAGGACACTGAAGTTGACTCTCGCGTGCTGTGTGCCGAACTTCGCCTGCTGGTACAGCTTCGTCCCGGCGTTTTAGTCAAGTCTAGCCCTGTTGTCCGTGACAGTATGTATAACTTTATCAGGGAGCCGGCAACGACGGGTTAAAGCGTCGTGACGCTGGCCAAGCGTCTACCCGGGGTTAATGCGTAGTTGAGAAATCCATGACATACATGCACAGCTGGTTGCCAGAATTATGCAACCATATTTCAGTAACTAACATCCATGCTGCATGCTGCCGGTAATACATCAGGAGCTTGTGGTTGTCAGCTTTTTGTGTTTTGTGTAACTATAAGCCTTGCTATTGTAATGTCACATATCGCGCTGTGGGTAAACAAATAACTTTTAACTCTTGTAGAAGCATGAACACTGCGCAATCACTGCGGCGGGCTATGCTTCCACATTGGGCTTTAGCCACATGTCAAATGTCTATCTTTATTCTGCTGCAGCAGCTTGCATGTTATCAGATAAGTTACTTCGTCGCAGCTGCTCTAAGGAGACGCTTTCTAAACGCTTGTAGCCTAGATGTTGATGTCGATATACCCCTGACACGCCCAGGGAATGTCTTCGGTAGAGGGTACATGGAAACCAGCGAAATGTGCAGCTTACAGAACAAAAAGGTAACAATTTTAAATGATGTTATTATTGATCACTTCTTTTCAGAGCAGGAACAATGACTTTAGAAATCTGCCTGTTAAACCGCTCAAAATGCAGGTTTCTGCCGCCAATGTGTACCTGTGTAATACTGCAATGCTCTGGCTGTGCTTTATATTCATATACAACATCCTTTATGCTTAGTTTCTCTGCATGTGCACTCCATGTCTTGGGCATTGCTGAGGGCGCATAGCAGCAAGCATAACACGCCATGTTTGGTCAGAGTGGCATGTTCAAAGAGACGACATAAAAACATTAAAATACTGAATGCCAGGTTCTGGTCAAACTACGTTTGTATCTTGTTATTCTGCATGGGTTTTGCTGCAGTTATATGACCTTTCTATATAGTATGTGACAGTTCTGAATGGAGATGCATGCGTACAGTGCCATCTGGAAAAAGCAATTGAGAGAAACTGGCAGTTGCCCTTGGAGATGTGTAATCAATGTTCAGCACAGATAACTTGAATTTCATTTTCCCTTCTATTGCAGGAGGAGCCCAACCTGCTCTTTCCATCTTAGGCCTGAAAGACCAGCAACAGCTGATCGAGCAAATGCACAGGATAGTAACTGCTCCTGGAATCCCGGCCTGCGTAGGCCGCCCACAGAGATCTCCGAAATATTAGGTTTCAATAAATACCATTTCCTCCACCACCTCCCCAAGGGAAGAGCTGTCACGGCCAAGGATAATTTAAAAAAATTATTCAAGTAGATTCTTAATACTCCAGTTGGCCTGCATTTTACCATGCCATTCCTTAACATCGATATTTTTTTAGTGTAGACTATTTATGCATGCAGTTTTTGCACAAAAGCAAAAAAAATGCTTTTTTTACAACCTCGCATGCTGGTATGCCTATGCACTTCACATGTTTTCAGGAATGGTGCATTTGTGTAAAGCTCAGCTAGCATATGTGCCTCTTTGATGGAAGTTTTAATTGCACACTGCTGTTCAGTGCTTTGTGTGTGAAAGTAAAGCAAACAGGATACTTGAACCTGTTGCATATTCTATTGTCTGCTTTACTCTCTCGACAAAGGCATTGAGCATTAGTATGTGACTGAAATTTCCATGGCACATGCTTGCTGAGCTTTACACAAATGTTATTGGCAAATTTTTACACCAATAGCGGGCCCTGGAAGCAAGTTCCGGGAAACGTCCGAATGTCCGCCTCCGGCTGTCCATCGGCCGTCCGTGGGACGCGATCCGGATCCACGAGCGATAGTCCGACGGACGTCCGCTGTACGTATATCGAACATAACCGGACTTCCGTCGGATGTCCGAAGGTCCGAAAACGGACGTCCGTCGGTCGGCCGTCGGACGTCTATGGCCGTCTGGGCTTCTAAGAGTTGGGCTGTCTAAATAGCAGTCTTGGCTGATGAGACGATTTTTAAAATAATGCTCGGTTAAATAACGAAAATAAGTCAGATGACTTATCGTTAAATATCCGGTCGCTTTTGCTGTAAAAGTTCCATCCAGTTTGAGAAAATTAAGCTGTATTCTACGGAATAAACTTATTGTAGGTTTTATGTAAATATCGCGGAAACTGTTCTGCCGCGTTGGAATCCCTCATACGCGCTCTATGACAAGCGCGGACACTTGGTTTTGCTAGAATTATTAAATTGCAGCATTAGCATGCAAGAACGCGCTTCGGGAGGATAAGGTTTGAGTGCGCTACGGTTGCAAATTGCAACATCATGACTCCAGCAAAACAAAGTGATCGCGCCTTTCTCGCGGATTCACGGATCCTGATTACCTATTGCGGCTTTGCGCTAATGCGTTTTCAGTAGGGTCGCATGAAGTCAAGCGCATAAAATATATTGATGTGATAGTGCAGTTGGTGGCAGTGAGCAGACATTATTTTTTCTACCTTTCCACCCTATATTTGCCTGCAATGTAAAAGTCTAGGCGCAAAGGAAATATTTAATTAAAACACTTGTCTTCATACAGCTGACCAAGATGGAACCTGCCGCAGATCCGACCAGTCGCAGACATCAAGTGATCGACAGGCTGCCAAAAGAAGGAGACCAAGCCTCAAGCCCATCTTCCATATGTGGCACACGCGCAGTCATATATCCACGCTTATTAAAAAGCAAATCGCGAGCTTTTTCTGAACGCTGTTGACAAATAAATTTTTCACCAAATACTGCAGCTTTTGTTTCTTCATGGCATCAGAAAAGCTACTGCTTTTCTTGATGCATTTGTATGTGCTACCCCGTTATATATGCATGAGCCACGATATATTAAATGCATGGCATGATACCTGCACGAGGGGCGATGCCGGCCACTAACCGACGTCGGGAGACAACCGGCCGACGTACGGTCTTTCGTCAACAAAATGCTAGGGCAGACGAGCGGCCGACCATTCAGTAACGCTGGCAGACGGCAGGCCCACGAGCGGCAGGTGGTCGGTCACGTCAGGGCAAAATGTCGGGCCGTAGTCGATTGCCGCAAATCGGCCGACGTTAGGTCAGTGTCAATCCCCGACGCGGGCCCTCATTCGGGTGCCGAAGGTCGGCCGGCCACTTTTTGGTCGGCGAGAAAGGTCGGCCCTACCTTTTGCCACACACTTTTTTTTGCTTGGGACAAAACCTTCGAGAAAGAAATCTGCGTTCTTGTACCTCAATCAGGGTTGAGAATGCGCACGGCAGATGTGCGCCTCAGCATAGCAGTCAGGCAGCGGTTAGTTGCCGACGGCGGATGTTTTCGTGGAGGTCTCCATAGCCGTGGCCGATTTTTCTTTTTTTTTTTTTTTTTTTTGAACACGAGGAGCGTCCATGCCACGAGCTGCTGCTGCACGAGGTCCTGGAAGCACGTGGGGAGAGATAAGCGACACAGCACTTATAAATAAGCAAAATGCGAGACAATTTTGCGCAATTTATACTTACCTTGACGGTGCTTGCGATCTCCCGCAGGTCGATCGCCATTATCAACGTCATTCCGCCCAACGTACAGCACGGATCGGCGTGCTGAAAGCGCATTCACGTAAACGCGCAGGCCCGCCATCGTCGAGCACCTCGGTGCCCGAACGCGCCGGTGCCGTTCAGCAGATCCACGAACCGAATGCCGGATGATGATGATGATGATTTATTGACTCTACTACAGTGAACTAGAATTCTAGTTCACTGTAACTCTACCCTTCGTATCGGGCGGGCACCATGTTGGCGCCGCAGTCGTAAAAAAAAAATTCATAAACAATACAAAGTACTGTAGACACAACACCACACTTAACTCATACACACAAAAAATAAAAAAAAAATACAGCTTGCGTATTGCTGTCCACCACTCCGTGAGTCTCCTTTTGGACGCCTGCACGAAGGGAGTTCTGTTCGCGTCACTCTCGCCACCACCCGGAGGACAGTCCGGCGGGTCAAAATCGAGCGCCTGCGCGAGTGTAGCGCCCTCTGGGAGCAATGTTTTGAGGCATGCGCACCGCAGCACTACGTGCTCCATCGTCTCGGATTCGGCACCGCACAGCCGACACAATGTGTATGTAATAGTCTCATCGTACCGGCTACGGTGGGCAAGCGTTTTAAGGGCTCCTGCTCTTGCTTCAAAGAGCAGAGCACTGCCGACGCTGTTGTCGTATCGATGCTCCTGAGCTTAAAACCCCTCTATCTGGAAAGTAGCGAAACTCTCCTCCCTTCGGCTGCTTTCCTCCTCAATTCTCCTCTGATTTCACTCTCCCACCGGCGGGAGCGCTGCGCACGGCACGCTGAACCTGCCTGCGCTCGAGGGGCGCCACGGAAGGGTCAATGATAGTGAATGGCGGGGGCTTTTTGTGCTGCCTTTTAAAGCGTTCTTTTAAATCTGCTTTGCACAGGTAACTACTAATCGATTTGAAAATGTTATGTTTGGTTTTAGCGGCACATATTGTTCGCAATAACAAAGAAGGAAGGAGAAGAAATGCTCAAAACGGCAAGAAATGTTTGCACTCAGCATCGCGCTCGGGTACTCTGAAGCATCAAGAACGGGAAATAAACTGAGCAGGCAATTATGGTGTCATCTGTGTTTGGTGACAGATAGATGACCCTGAATGAGAGCCAATGGCCCCTTCAGAAATCTTCTGCATCTTTGCGCGTGAGCGGCAAACCGGCGAATTCTAACATCGATCGCTTCTGGCTAACCTATAATCAAAAGCGTCCATTGCTGTATGCTTTCATTTTCAGATCACATAAACGATGAAGCAGTGTTCCTACAGCTGCTAATCAGAGGCAGTTTAGGTGAAAAAAAGTGGCTTTTATTTCTTCGCAAAATCAATTGATCGGCAAAGTGACTCAGGCAAAATAGGGTCTTATTTTATTGTCACAATACTGGTTTGCTTTAAAGGTCGTAAGATGTGTTGCATACAAAACACACAGTTCCAAATACAGAAGAAATGTAGCGATAAACACTGTTGCACATTGGAACCAAGTAGCATCTTTGATTTTACTGACACAGCACTGGTCGCTTTGAAAAGGGTCCTAAGACTGGCGCAGGCACAATAATTGAAAACACACATTTTCAAATAAAAATAAATGCACAGAAAAACACTATTAGACAATTGGAATATGCTGAGAAACCTTAACGAAGTGAAAAGATATGAAAACGAAGTGCAAGCAAATAATTTTCCTAGAAACATTTTTCACACACGCTACAATCCAATTTTAATTTTGATGATTATAAGCTTCAGATATGCACGAGAATATCTTTAAAAAATGCAAGAAGTTACCAGAAATTTTGAACAATTTACAGATTCATTCAGGCGACAGGCAAAATATTAATTGTATGCATATTTTCAAACCACAACTTTCACAAATGTTTCAAATTAATAAAACATGAAATTACGAATGCATACTGTCACCGAATCTGAGCTGCAGCGACCCGCATACCTACGCTTTTGCTACCGCATTTACTACTAGTCACTGGAGATATTTTGGAGGCTTCATCTCGGACAAAAATCTGGATCCGTACTTTCACGAAAACACTCACAATCTCTTTTACAACATCGTGGCAGGCTGGGAAGAAAGATACCAATGAAATGCTATCTTTTATCCGGGCCTGCAGTTGTGCAGTGCTGATTGAATTTTTGAGGAGACCCTCTCTGTTACTGCGGAAAAAGTTCTCAGCAATTTTTACAGTTTCGGTTACGGCTGGCGATGGGTTCGTCAGTGACATGTGAGACTGAAAAGTTCTTCAACTCAACCTTGCCGGTGCCGTGTTGGTAATCAGCGAAGCGCGGCAGTCGTTCTGTTCTACTATTCTATGTTCTGTTTCTGTTCTACTTGAACACTGAAACGCGCAGCAGCACGGCATCGTGTGCACGAAACTGCACGCGCGCAAGCCACAGGAACGGTACGGCTAGGGTCCCTAGAAATATTGCTAGTCTGTCGTCCGCCGGCCGCGGCGGGGGCTGCCGCTGAATGATCGCCGCGGTGGCGCTGCGGTGAACCGGAGTGCGCCACTGCTGACGGAGCAGACGACGCGCGCGCCCGTGCGCTTCGAAATGCATTCGCTGCATGCTCATTGTCAGGTGCCTTGTACATGCGATGCCGCTCTTTAGTCTTTGATTTCAGTTTAGTCGTAATATTGAATTTGCAGCGGAGTTGTTGGCATAACCACGGATGCGACTTTTTTTTTTTTTTTTTTTTGTGAGCGAAGTTTTGCGCGCATGCCCCTGAGCCGATGTAGAAACGAAGCTGCTTTTTATACCCTATTATCCTGCTGAAGCTATCGCCGTGCCATATTGTAATGAAGACTTCTGAGGATTTTGTGCAAACAATTGCGCTTGCATGGAGAACTATACTAGACGCACATTCTAGGCTCCAAGAACCATGTGTGCGAGCAACAGAGCGCTGTCGCCGGCGTTTTCATTCACGCTATAGTTTCATCTTAACTTCTTCGGACGTTTAGCTAAGTTATAACACGTACGTAGAACTAGAAACTTTCGGATGCATGCACAATTAAAGCACGCAAGATGGGAACCCGAGCCCTTCAAATCGCACCGCGCTTCAGGCAAACTGCTGATAGGCATTCTTTGGTACTTAGGAAGCCTAGTAGCCACTCATCAGAGTATGCCATCACTTTTGTTGACTTGCGTTTAGCAACCTCTAAAACATATTTTAACAGCCAGCTGTCCTCTGGCTTACAATACCAATACAATACAATACAAACTCTGTCCTTGAAGGTGTTCATTTTCATTTTTCATTTCACCGAGAGCTTTTACCAGCTTTGCCACCTTGTCCTTCGTACGACAAACTGCTCGAGGCATAGAAGTCTGTTTCTTAATTTTTTCTTCTTCTTGACAGGGTGTTCTGAGTTAACTTTCGCAAGTATTTGCAGGATGTTGCATCAGAAATAATGGTACAGTTCGTCGCAAATTAAGCAACGCCCATTGTAGGTGGGAAAGGTCTTTTGTAATAGGCTTCAATCCGCTGCCAGGACACAAGCTGAGTTTCGCAATGTCCTGAATAAGATTAATTACCTCTTCTGTCGACTTTACAGCTATCTCCTTGACTTTGTTTCCTCGAATGCACACAGCAGCATTCATGGCAGCTTCACCACTGCGATGGAACAGAACTCGCCGATGGCAATTGCCTCCGGAGATTCGTCCTCGCTTGAGTGGCACTATGCGAATGTTCATTGTTCAACATCAGAAAGATCGACATTTGTCCCCAGTGGCGGTGGCATGCAGCTTTCTGCATTCCTGGAGCAGGCTCACGTCACACGATCCACCACCGCTGTATTCTTCAACTGGCTCCACTGATGCTTCAGGATCAGTGCACTTTTTTTTCTTTCTCCGCAGGTCTCCCTGCTGACTGTTTTTGCTCGTACAAGTTGCGCTCCTTTCTCTTGAGAGGCAGGGGCTTCAACAAGTATTTTGGAGTGTCAGGAAACAGCGCTGAGATGGCATCCTTCGTGAGTTGCGTAACATCCCGTGGAATCTCAATTACCTTTACCTGTCTTAAAACTTCGCTCAATAAAGCAGGATTTGAAGTGTCGCTCACGAACGTCGACACTATAGCTTATTCGTGTTACAGTAATGTGAAGGCAACCCCGATCCGGATCATCCGATATTTATATATACCGATATTTATATCAACGTCCAGGATTTCCTGTCTGCAACTCACAAAATAATGAGGAAGATATTCACCACTTGTGGGTTTGCCCGCCACTGAAGCCGACAATATCGGCACCTGACGGCAGTGGGCCTTTCACCGAGCAACCCATCTTCGTACATTGCTTGCACGCAAGGGCCTTATCATCGTTCTCTCTTGAATTTTGTTAGAACACAGCCAGTCTATTTTCTTTCATTTATTACGCCTTTTAATTTTCGTTTTGCATATTCCTTTATGCCCTAGCTGAGACAATAAACAATGTTATTGCCTTTGCAGCCGCGCTTGATGTTGCGCTCCCACTCTTGCCTCTTCCCTGCGTCTTTCGGTGTCCTGAAGAGAGAACATCTCACCTTGCACGAGCGCTACCCGGTCTTGCACCCGGGCAAGAAACACGTGCTATCACGCTTACCCCGTTTTCTGGACATGACGCGATCACATATCCATAAAAAAGGCACACTTGCACACATGCTAGCTAATTTGCGCGCATTCCGGCTCGCGAGCGAAAAAAGTGCACGTGGTGCACGAGCCTTGTCACGGCACCAACGGATCAGCGCGGCGCAGATTCGCAGTACGGCACAACCGCCACGTACAGCACCACGTACACAACGCGACCACGCTCCGAATGCGTACAGCGCCCCCTGCGCTTTCATCCGGGAAGCGGCCAACCGGTTCCATAGGGAACCCCGCTCGGACGGCAGACTAGCAAATACTTCTAGGGACTCTAGTACGGCGAGGCAGTTTAATGGCGGCAGCGAGAAAATAAAAAACAAGCAAAACAAGATTTTGCGCGCGTTGATGACGTATGGTGACGTGTTTGTCACGTCAGGGGGCCCGGCAGCCAACGACGAACCAGAAAACCCGCCCTCACTCTCTCTCTGGAGAGGGGAGCGTAGAGGGGCGAGGAGGAAAGCGCCGGGAGAGGGAAACGGCGGCAAAGATCTTACAATTTCGCTACTTTCCAGAGATAGAGGGGACCTGAGCTATGTTCCGCTTGTGGTTCCGGTAGAGAGTCAGGGTGGCCTTGCCTTCCATGCTGGCGCACCACTGTAGGCGTTCGGCTTCCACCACTCGCTCCCGCACTTCGGCAGCCCACTTTCCAGCCGTTTCTGCCGCTACGGGGTCCTTGAAAAGTCCGAACTTTTTTTCGAGCTGGTAGATCCGGGCCGTCCAACTCGTTCTAATGCATGTGGCCGACAAATATTCGAACACTCGGCGTGCCCAGCGCTCCGGTGCCATAAAAATGAGGCGACCGCGGTATCCCAGCTTGCTCGTTGCCTCCCGGGCCTCGAAACTGGACCACCCCAGGTCTCCTTGTACTGCCTCGTTAGCAACCCTACAATGGCAGCCCAGTGCTAGTCGCCCCACTTCACGCTGCCGCCGCTCCAGCCAGTTGCGCGTTGTCGCCGAAAAGCAGACCACTGCGTTCGCAAATGTGAGCCCGGGGACGTGGACGATCTTCCACAGGTCTCGCACCATGACGAATCTGTTGCAGCCCCATAGGCAACGTCGGCGGAGTATTGCTTGGGCGCGCGTAGCTGCCTTTCGCACCGATTCTTCCTGGAGGCTGCAGATTCTACCACTGGTGGAACAGAGTTTCACCCCGAGGTATTTGTACTCCGTAAGTACTGCCAGCCTCTCTTTACCAAGCCTCAGCTCTGCTTCCTCTTTGGCGTGCCCTGCAAAGCGGACGACGGCCGTCTTTTTTGCACTGAATTTAAGTCCCAGGGAGACAATTTCCGAATTGCAAATGTTCAGCATGGCTTGCATTTCCGCTGGCGATTCTGCCATGATGACCGAGTCATCTGCGAACGCCAGCCCAGGTAGACGGCGATTTTCGTCGATTCCACATGTGGTGAACCGCAATCGGAAGCCAAGGCATGACTCTATTAGTGCCCGCTCCATCCTGGACACATAGAGCAGGTGTAGCAGTGGTGACATAGGGCAGCCTTGGCGGAGGCCCTTGGTGACGGAAAGCGGCGCAGACACTGCATCTCCGAAGTGGACGGTCACTATATTGTTTGCATATACCCGAGCGATCATGGATAGGAGCTCTCCTGGCACATCGAGACTGGCCAAACAGCTGAGCAGGGACGCGTGGGGAACATTGTCATATGCCTTCTCCACAACAGCGACCTCCCCTCTCTCTGCGCTATCTCTGCACACTGGGTTAAGATGAATATGTTGTCGTCCAGTCGGCGCCCGGGGCGGAAGCCGTTCTGAAGCTCAGTGAGAACGCCCCTCGTCTCCGCCCATCCACTCAGCCAGTCCCTAACTACACGAGCGAAAAGGCGGTATATCACGCTGGTCACCGTGATGGGGCGGTAATCCTTGATGTTGCTTGGGTCCCCGCCCCGCTTCGGGACAAGCGTAACCCTACCATGCTTCCAGTCGTCCGGGATTGGTGCCTCTTCTTGGATGATGTCCGTGAGGATGTTTGCCAGCTGTTCTTTTGCTTCATCCCCAAAGCATTTGACCACACGAGCTGGCAGACAGTCTGGACCGGTGGCCGTTGCCGCGCTGATGTGCTTCAGTGCACCTTCCACTGTCCGCTTAGAGACCGCCCACCGTAGAGCGGTTTGGCTCTGGGTACTTTGATTCCCAGCTTCGGTAACAGTGCGCACAATGTCTATCGGGCGAGGATCGACAGCATCCGTAGACCCAAATACTGCGGTGAAGTGGCCTGTGAGGAACTCTCTAAGTTTGTCCACTGTCCGGCCAGTTGCTGGGTCTGTTAGCGGGGGAGTAGGCGGAGGAGGCCTATCCCCCGCCCACTCCGCGTTGCCAGAGCGGGGGCACCTAGCGATTCCCTAGAGCGTCTAGGGACGAAAAAGAACAAGCAAACCCAGTTTTTGACTACGTCACGTCCGGTTAAGCATCGAGCCCGACGCAAAATACATCACGCTATAGTGCTCTAGAAGATTGGGCAGTGTGTCGACCGCGCCGCGAAATGCATGGGAGCGAGGGGCCGCTTTTGCGATGACGGAGGCGCCGCAGCGCAGAGGGCGCCACCAGCAACTGGTGTGTCAGCCGTCCGGGCGCCCGCGTATGCGCGCTGTGCGGCGGGGCGGATGCCGCGCGGACTGTACGTTCTTGTTTGCTTGTGCGTCGTCTCGAGCTGTTCGCGACAAGATTTTACTAATATGCCGGTTAACGGTGCTCAGTACTGTTAGCAATCACCTAATTTATTTTCCATTTTGGCCGTCGGCAACACCTCGGGGAAGTAACATGACAGGAGTTGGCTCCGAAGAAAACAGCTTGGAGAGGGCCGGCGTACGACTCGCACAGCACGCTTCACTCGCTGTACAGCGTGCTTTAGCATTCCTAAAGCACCTAATTCACGTCCAGAAATGTAGTCGTTTTGAAAAGAGGGCAGTGTGAAGGCAGGATGTATGAAGAAGTGAGACATACAACACGTGCGTTCGAGCACTGACTAAAACTGGTCACAGTAACCCCATTATCAAAACAGTCCAAAATGGTATATTCCGTTGTTCCCCACGCCAACTATGACGACTACAGTACGTCACTGAAGCCACAAGAGAAGTCGGCATTCAGTTGGAATGAATTAAATGTAGACTACCCCGCATGGAGGTAGAGATGACCTAATTCTGCAAGAAAATGTTTCCATTCTAGGGTGCGCAAGCCACCGGTAATATGCAAGTCATTGCCTCCAGAAGATAGCTCTAGTCCTGTTTTATGTACATACAAAATAAAAAAAAAAATGAATAACTTTGAAAAAGAAATAACGACGGAAAATAGAGGACGCAGAGGCTATAGGGTACGCTTATTCGTTTCCGCTAGATCATCCTTCTGCGAAATAGAGATTGTGAGGTCGGCACGGTTTCTCACCACGAACAAAAATAGCGCTATAGGTTCGAAGCTAGGTCGCAATTTACTCAAAAATTTGGCTCGGATGCACGGTCCTTTTCTACTGCTCTGCACTTCAGATTTTGCAAACTTCCTGTAAAATGTGAAGGTTCAAAAAGTTTGCCTATTTGGAGCACCAGAAAAGCTCCCACTTGAAGCAATGAAATTTAATGTGTTTTTGCGGCTTCGCGAAGTAAGCGAATCACGACAAGAGTTCCCAAAGGGAAAATAATTAAAATCCCTTGGAAGTATTTCACGTGTAATATCAGCCTTGTTAACAATTATAGTCTGGTTAGTATTGCAAAGAGCACCCGCGGCAAGTAGCCCGATTATATATAGTCCGGTAAGCAGTAGTTGCAAGTATATCCAGTCGATTACTCATATTTCATACAACACACAAAGAATAAACACGCACTATGTCCGCATTTGATTTCGGCATTATATTAATTGCTTGCGTATCAGGTGCTCGTCATATCTTTTTCGCATTTTTCCGCTTTCTCTCGGTGCGCGCCAAAAACTGCATCATACCTGCCAATGCGACGTGCAATCAGTGCTTTTTTTTTTTTTTTTTTTTTTTTTGCTCTGTACCATTTGATGACAGTAAAGCGTCCGCACTCAAGTGCCCACTATGAACGTATTACGTATGTGACAGGTTTAATTTTTCACATTTTATTTGAAGTAATGCCGTAACTGTACTTGACTTTTTGTTTGTTTTTTTCATCTAAACAGCTGGTTCCCTCTTTGGTTAGTGGCACGCAAACAAATGTCCGTGATATACGTATATGTTAATCACGAACAAAGAATAAATGCTTAAGTCGCGTATACCTTGTTTATTGTTTTTTTTTTTTTTTGCCGGTAAATACCACAGTGCTTTAAATTAGTACGGTAGTGAATAAATGTGTTTTGCTCGCACACTGTATTTGTAATTTAATATAAGCGGTGATCAGGGCACATAAAGAACACCCATTAAAAAGATATATTACAGATTACTGGCGATTTAATATAAACGTTGTTATTAATAAGCGCTAGCTGCAAAATGTAAGCAGGTGTTCGTAAATAAGGTTTGTAAAAAATAGGTGTTCCTAAAGAGGCCACGAAGCACAAGCTTTGATTCGCATATGTACACTGTTTTTCTCCGCGTGTTAATAGCGCTCCTGGGCAGTAGCCTTTATTCCCTTGCAAAAACGAATGCAAAACACCACGCTTTGTTGCAAACATTAAGTACAAATTTCTCATCTGGACGATTTGTAACTGTCCGCAGGAAGAAAAATTGAGAGTTTCAGTTAACGATTCAAACATCGCGCGCTGCTCCGAAGGACAACCCAACTGTGCACGATGTCTCCAGATAGACGTAAAAGAACGGCAGGGATCAGTTTAAGCACCTGGAATAAGTCGCCTCTTTATTAATTATCACACTAATTGCGTACCGTCTGAAAATCGCTCCAAAGAGAACCGCACCCCTCCTCTGTACCCCCGCTTCCCGCGGCCGCTACGCGCCGAGCGGCGAACGTGGCACCCCTGTTGCACGTCGCGCCCTCTCGCGGGAGTCGGTTCTTGTCATCGCAAAAGCGGCCCGCTCTCCGGCGCCGGTCGTCACACTGCCCAATATTCTAGAGCACTATAATCACGCCAGGCCGCGGCGTGTCCACCAATCAGCGTTTCCAGCCGAGCTACCCCTAGGTGGCGCAACAAAGAAGCCTGTTAAATTTCTTCTTTCTCTCTCTTTCTTACTTCTTCGGACTATTTGACTGAACATTTAGCATAGAATTTTCTCTCACTCCTCAATTTTTCTACCCGTTTCTCCTGGCCTGATCCAGAACTTTGTGATCACCCGATACAAAGGGGAATGGCCGCATCAGCATCAGCATCGTCAGGTTTCAAATGTTTGGAACGGTTGAAGCCGTTGAAACGGTGTGTGCGTGCGGCGTGTTTAGTGCGTTTGGTTGTACATTCTGTGAATACAGGACAATTTGCGTTTTTTGTGGCTTCATTACTCTGTCGTGTACGTGATTTTAGTAACTTTGGCTGTAATGGATCGGCATTCGCGTGACTGCCACTGCGCAGTCTTCGCCGATTTCGCGCGCTCTGCAGCAAGAGTCGCCGAGTTCTTTTGTTTCAGCACAGTCATTGTGAGTAAAAGTCCTGCATCCGTACTGCATTTTGCTGGAGAGTGGAGGCGAGTGTGGGTGCTGTTCCTAGCTCCTGCGGCACATTATTTCCAAGTGTGAGTAAAAGTGCTTCCATATTTTCAGTTTGACCTGTGTTCACTCTCATGTGGGGAACTTTGTAAGCTGCCATTTTTCCTCAATCGCTGCCATTGTGTACGCAGCTGAAAACACAAGTCTCGTTCGCAGTCGGCGCAAAAGCTTTAGCGGCCTACAACTCCCTTTTGATTAAGGCGAAACTACGCAGCGGCAGAAAGAAAACAAAAGCCTATTTAATCGCTTCTATGCATTTTTTTTTAACAATCATGTTTCGTCACTAGCCGTGCAAGACTGCAGCTAGTATTGCTTTTGTCAGTCACTTGTGCAGTGAAGGTGAATACCTTCACTGCACAAGCTTAACATACATCTGGAAGAGCACTGGAGAGTTGAGAAAGGCAGACTGAGCAATTCATGATAACTGCATGCAGTTTATATTTTGCATGATGAAAGCTGCTTGTCAAAGGGAGAGGTCAGAGCTGTTAAGTCATTTTGAATTTTGATTTTCACTATAGCGTTGGTATGCTACGAGAGTGTCTTGCTTGTCACATAAAGGAAAGGACTATGCACCAACTAGCCCAGCAGTCAGTTTTAATTGATTGTATCTTGCTTGGTTTCTCACGTATTTTTGTTGCCTGTCTTAAGCAAATATCAAGGTGTGTTACAGCTTTGTATTGTGTCCTTTGTAGATGCTGTCTGGAAAAATGCCGACATGTATTCGGCATCAGACATAGACCTACGTTCTGCAGTTATGGCTTGGCTCAAAAGCTACCTCGACACTTGACCACCACCATGAATAGGTACTTTTTTCTGTGTGTCATAATTTATTTCTCACATGTTTATTTTATAGGGATTTGTAAGCCCAGCCTTCATGTTCAGGGTAAGCTTGTTCAGTGTTATGGTGTTTATCAAAGTCTGGAATGCCCCGATAAATAATTTATTATTTATTTAAGAATGCTGCATGCAAGAATGCTGCATCAGTTCTAAACCCCAATGACTTATACGAACGATTCCTCGAAAAAATAATTGAATTGTATAATGCATTCCCTACCGTCACAATAAAAGAAGAGCAAAAGGGCTAGGAAACCTTGGGTTACATGCGACTTAGTGATAAGAATAAAAGCTCGAAATGCTCTTTTCCATGAGTTCCTATCATGCAGAGAGAAATTATTTCAGGAATACAAAAAGATCCGTAACAAGTTAGGTAATGATATAAAGAAAGCACGTGTCCACTACTATGCAACAAATTTGCTGACATTTATTATGATCCTCAAAAGACATGGTGTGTTGTAAAAAGCTTACTTGGTAAACACTATACAGTTTTATCTGCCGAATTAAAGATTGATAGCTCTCAGTAATGTGTTCAATAGACATTTTTTAACTTTTGGATCTTTTACTACTTTTGGTGCTTATGATTTCGATAAGTATATTCAGTGTAACCTGACTAAGTCCATGCTTATTTATCCAGTCACAGAAACCGAAATTGTTCACCTTGTTAATGACCTTAAAAATAACAGTTCATGTGGTTTCGATGGTATTATGGTGGCACCAATCAAAGCGGTTTTGGATATTCTATCTGAATATTTCCAGATAAAATGAAAATTGTTAAAGTCATAGTTCTACACAAAGGGGGTGCCGTCGATTGTATCGGTAACTATCACTCAATATCAGTCCTCCCACTGTTTTCCAAGATAGTAGAAAAAGTAATTAATCTAAGGCTAACTAAGCACTTGAGTGAAAATGCCTTGCTCTCTGCAGTCCAGTATGGTTTCCAGAGATGTAAGTCAACTGAATTTGCTCTATTATTCATTAAAGATAAGATAGCACATAATATAGACATGCAGTTGTGTACTATAGGAATTTTTCTGGATTTCAACAAAGCTTTTGACTCAATTAAGCATGAAGTACTTTTTGAAAAACTGCCACAGTACGGAAGAAAAGGCGTCGCACTTCAACTGCTTCAAAGCTACTTGTCAAACTGTTCTCAGTTTGTCGTTATAAATGCTTTTGCCTCGGATCCTGAATTCATAAAATACGGTGTTCCTCAAGGTTCCATCCTAGGCCCTTTATTATTTCTTATAAATGATATCATTGCTATCCCTGGAACTTCCAATACCTTGCTCTATGCCGATGACACGAGCGCCTTTTTTTCCTCACCAAGCTTACCCTCTCTAGTGTCTGCAGCTAACAAATGGCTTGAAGATCTGTCGAGATGGCTTTGTGCAAACCAGCTGATGTTAAATGTTAATAAAACGAAATATATAATTTTTTCAGCTGTCAATAAACCAATAAATAAAAATATCGCACTTTCGTTCCAATCTATCTCCTTAGAACGTGTTTCAGTGCATAAGTATTTAGGTGTTCTACTTCACGAAAACCTCCGCTGGTTTTATCATGTAGATTTTGTATCCAGCAAAACAGTTCGATACATAGGTATACTGAATAAATTTCGCCTGCTTCTGCCAATGCACTTGAGGAAGCAACTATATTTTTCCACGGTACAGTCTCGTGTTCAGTACTGCCTGTTGGTATAGGGAGTGGGTACAGACCAACATGGAAAAGATTTATAGTTCGGTTTATTTACAATCTGTCTAGATATGATTCTGTGTCTGCATACCTTAAACTAAGTAATATATTAAGTATTACAGCTCTCTATAAACAACGACTATCCGAATTTATATACTGACAATACAAAACTGACAGTAATGTTTTTAAGTACGTTTATCAACACAAATCCACATTACGTCTTTAGTAATGTGAACTTTTTAAAACCTCGCATAAGCACCGGGTATGGAATGCAGTTAATTCACTGGCAAATCCCTAACCTTTTGAACTGTTATCCTGACATATTTTATCTACTTGAACAATCATCCTCCTTGTTAACATTAAAAAAAAAAATTAAGATGTACCTTTTGGAACATGTGTGACTATTTGTTTCCTATTTCTGTTGTGTAATACCAATTACTGTTGACACTGTTACCTTGATGTATGTTAAAGATTGCATTTTATGTGTTTTACTCCTGGTTTGTATATGTATTGCATTCTGACATATGACTGACTATTTTGTGCTGCTCTGTGTCTGCTGCGTTGTGTTGTACATGTCAATTGTGGTGCCGAAGGCCCAGTCAGGTGACTTGTATGTCACCTTTAGCCTCAGTCCCACGGCAAAAACTGTATTTTGCTACAAACTGCAATAAATTAAAAAAAATAGTTACACATGGGATTTTTCAGCCTAGGTGCGGGAATATGAGAAAAAATAGAAGTACAGGAGATGAAATGTCAGGGTGAAAATCAGAAGTATATATAATAAACTCCTCTTTCGCAGTAAGCAGAGGGAATAATAATTGAAAGAAACGCAAACTAGGGCTATCACTGCCAGTCATTGACAAATGTTAAACAAAATGAAAAGTACAACCCAATAATACAACAATGCATTTCTTGGCAGAAACTTTACTTCTCGTAAATGAATCCTAATATTGCTGTAACGTTTCATTGTTAATAAGCTTATTCCATTCTGTTATTAGTTCTTAGAAAGTGAAACAAGAGTGACGAATAACACATAGCTCGTGTGCTTAATCATTGGCAAAATAGACTTTTATGTTCTGATGAGCATTTACCTAAGTCAAAAAAAGTGAGAAGGCAGTGTACTACAGAGCTAATTAAAGTGCCATTTGGTAACTGCATAAATATGATGAACTGAGTTAATGCTGCTCTCTAGAATTGAAGTAATTGTGAAAAATTTTCGGAATAGTTATTGACTTCAGATGGCTCTGCTCCACTCCAGTTGTATGTGCCGTATTACGGCTGATGAATAAAACAAAAGTCAGGTTTGCTTCAGAAAAGATATATATATATTTTTTTGTATGGTGGGAGTTCATTAAAAATGTGTTCTGGCTTTATTCACCTTAAGTATAGCAGACTTAAAAAGAGTGTGTAAAAAATTGCTGAATATAAATTTAAAATGAAATAAAGAATACTGCATCTAGTGGAGACGTGTCAGCCAGTTAAACAGGGTGTCAGCAAAGAAAGATGCTGGTGTCATATTCCAGGTATGGGCAGAGGGCAGTTTGTGTGTTTATGGCTAGTGACCTGTACCAAGGCTTCATTTATGTTTACTTGAGGTAAACTAATTCATGTGCATTAATTAGCTCTGTTAGTACCTCACATTCTTTTTACATGTATGCAGGCATCTTGGCGACAGCTGCGTCCTGCTTAAAGGCACACTAAAGAGAAAAATGAAGTGGGCTTGCATCGATAGAATGCCAGTTCCCAGTTACATAAAAGCCACTCTTTCTGAAAACAGAGCTGTTATGAGGTAGTAAAGAGGAAGAACAGGAATACAGGTATCGTTGCCACGGCCGAAATGGCCGAGGCTCACAACTACAAATCACGTGATGCGTAAGGGATCCCGGAGGCTGACAAATGCGAATTGCATTGATTGCTTGAATGCGTAGTCTGTTTTGTCTCGAATATGATAACATGCTTTTATCACACGTAAACGATGGTGAAAATATACTAATTTCGTCCGCTTGTCGGTACATGCCGCTAGTCTCTCAGCTAACACGGTGCTATAGGCGTCCACTCCAGTTTCGGTTATGTTCCGGCTCAGGCACTTCGTGCGTGCTCGGATAGTTTGGTTTGTGCCTACGGCACGGGAAATACGAGCGCGGAGCAGCAGATGCGCCTGCCCTAAGTGCATATCGAAGGATGATCATGACATGGCACGCACGCACCTTCGAAGTATTCTCCGCTCCCCGTGTGCCAGCAATCACGGAGTCTTCTCTTGTGTCATAGTGTGCGTCATCCTACCCTACTACGTAGTAGGCGAAAACAGTTTGAATTTGACCGGCTGGAACAAAAAAACCTCAACTTCTTATCGCAATATCTCAGCAATAATTCGATTTTTGCTGCCGGATATACGGTGACAGTGTCACCAAAAGTTGTTTATTAGATTTTGATAGCATATTTGGGTGTCTTTAGTGTCCCTTTAAGACTGGAGCAGAGAATGGCAGTTGTATTGATTGTTTCTGATAGGCTGGTGTAAATGCATTTCATTTTTATTTGTTCACTTTCTTTTGCATCTGGGCAGGCATCAGGCTGAATATAAGTCTCCTTGTCTCCATTCCCTTTGGCTAATGATGAATTCTACCATCGTTCTGGTTTAATGAAGAGAGCTGCCTTCTAATTCTAATTAGCATTTTATTTAAAACATTAGTTAGTGGCAAGTTGGTTTTACATACTCTAGATTGCAGTGCTGTATTAACAGGGATGCGTTAAGATCTCTCACTAGCAACTATGTTATTGCCCTCAACCAGATTATATAGGCGCTAGGTCCAGAACAATAAAATGAAAAACCAACGCATCACTTCACGCATCCATGGCACGGTTATCACATTTGTTTCTCATTCCTCCAATCTTTCATCTTATCATTGGCATTCAGAAATGACATTCCTTTTTCGCTAATGCACACAGAGGGGTTACTGACACATCTGCGCATTTTCAGATCGCCATAGCGCCTACTATCACCCTTGCGGTGGTGCCCCGGCATTTGCAAAGAATAGCTCTTTCAAGGGAAGGGGTTCAGCACTTGCACTGGCTACAGTCTAAGGCAAGTTCCCCTAAATTTGGGCCCCTTAGGTGTCTTTTATGTTCTTGCAATCGTGTTCAGACACCTCCCTGTTTGGCCTGTGTCGATGTTGCCACTCAGCAGAGGAACTGAATACACCATGTCTTTGCAATCTGCGAGACGCAGATGGTGCCTCATCACTCAGTCAGGCTGACATTTGATGTCGGAATTCACACCTTTGCACAACTGATGCAGTTTCTTCAGGGCCGAGAGGAAAATATCTATGACCGCTCTATTTCTTATCTTTTTCAATTTGTATGACACCACATGTAAGTGAGGTATCACACCTACCTTCAAGATTCATTTGTGGTTGGCCCCTTTCGTATTTGTTTAAGTATGCTGTCCACAACAGCAATTAGGGGATGAGGTGGATATCCGGCTTGATCCAGATGATGCACTTGCCTCTGAAAAGCTTCTTCTTTATGGTGCCCATGACTTTTCAAGAGTGCTGATAAAGCAGTACTTCACAATGGCTCTTTACAAGCTTCATGTGAGCTGAGGCATACGGAAGGACTGGTTTGTTACCCCTCGGTTCACAGGCCCAGCACACGTGTTGAGAGCTGAAGTACAGTAACCCGTCGTTATTCAGGAGCTGCTTGGAACTTACTTGAATTCCACCTTTCCATATTTCGGAGACCACATTGTTTCTCAACGAAACGGAATTTGCATTGGTTCTTGTGTCGCACCCTTCTTGAGCGACATATGCCTTACGGTCGATGACGGCAAGATACAGGAACGATGCGCTAAGTTTGGAAGAGACTACGTTTTAGGTTTGTTGATGTTGGTTATCCTCAACGACGACAACGGTTGTGCGAACACATGAGTGTCTGAACCTTTAACAATGCTTGCAGATTGTCTTCGACCACTGGCGGTGACTCACGAACGCCTGGCCGACAGTCACATTAAGTTCGTAGATTTGGGACCATACTTCGGCTCTCAAAACGTTTGCTGGGCCTGTGAGCCGAGGGGTAGAAACCAGTCCCCCGTATGCCTCAGCTCACTCGAAGCTAGTAAAGAGCCGTTCTGAAGACGTGCTACGTGAGCACTCTTGAAAAGTAATGGGAACCTTAAAGAAGAAGCCTTTCAGAGGCAAGTGCGTCGTCTGGAGCAAGCCGGATATCCAGCTCATGTCCTAATTGCTGTTGCGGAGAGCGTACTTAAAGAATCGCAAAAGGGGCCCACCAGATATGAATGTCAAAGAAAGGTAGCTGCAATATCATGCCTACATGTGGTACCACACAAATTCAAAAAGATAGGAAATATAGTGGGAGTTGATATTGTCACATTAGGCGTCACATTGTCACATTTCTTCTGGGCCCAAAAGAAAGTTGCATCAATTGTGCAAAGGTGTAAATTCTGACACCGAATGTAACCCGGCTGCGTGACAAGGCACCATCCGTGTCTCATAGATTATAAAAACAATGGGGTGTGTTCAGTTCCCTGTCATATGGCAACATCTACATAGGCCAGACAGAGAGGTGCGTGAACGCAACCTTGTAAGAACATAAAAGAAATCTAAGGAGCCCAAGCACAGGGGAACCTGCCTTGTAGCCATTGTAGCCAGTGCAAGGACTGCACCCCTGCCCTTGACAGAGCAACTATTCTTCTCAAGTGTTCTGAACACTTCAGATGAAAGATTGGAGGGGAGGACTGGGACACAAAGGGGATAAAATTGTGCCACGGATGTGTAAAGCGATGTGTTGGTTCTATTTTTTAAACCTGCTGCGTATGTAATGTGGTTCAGGGCAATATGTATAGGGTAGGCGAGGGACGGTCTTCCGCCCCGCCGCCACTCCGCGGATGCAGCGTCCTCGCTAGCGACCCGCAGAGGGGAACAAAGGGTCAAAGGACGGGGACGACACAGCGTTACTACTCGAATGCTATTTATTGCACTTGCAAATAATACAGAGCATGCCGGATAGCTATACATCAACAAGTTTTTCCTTGGAAGGGCAAGGCTACGTAAGAAGGACTTTTGACTCACTGGCTGAAGAATGGGGGTGCGACTTTGGCTGTGGACAGTTGCTCGTGCCGTGAATATGGCGGCCGGGATCTCCTGTGCGCACCGCATTCTACGGACAAAGCCATACCACGGCGTCTGCCGCAGAAGGCGGCGAGAGCGTTCGGTATTTACCTGTCGCTTCGCTGTTGGTAACCAGAAGACCGGCGGTCGTGCACGACGGGTCCTCCAGTGTGCACCGCATACTCCGTGACCTTTTATCCCCCGGCATTTGCCGGGAGAGGCGGCGGGAGACGACCACTCTCGTTGCCGGCTGGATCCAGCAGCCCCCTCTCGTCTTCTCGTGGGAACCCGCGCAGATGTCTTGGTGGCGCACCCATTGCTGATTCTCCTTCCTCCAAGGGGAGATATTTACCTCCTCTCCCAGCCGGCATTGTCACGGGGCGAAGGGGGAGACAACTGGTCTTCCACATCCCTCCCTCCTTAAATGTGCAGCTATGGTTGTTAAGAGCTGCTCCTTGGATGCCATCCGCGGGGTACACATGAGGCTTGCAATAATGACCACCGGGCAGCTCGCACAGGCAGGACACTCATCCGACGAGCAGCAAGGTGAAAGGGGCCCGTGCTGTCCATCGGCAGGTCCCAAAAGCCAGCGTGACGAGAGGGTGTTGTTCCCGCTGATGAGCTTTCGTTGTCAGGAAGGGGGTTGGCCTCCCCTGGACTGGTTCCGTGAGACTCCGCAGCTTCGGTGATTCACGGCCGCAGCGTAGCAGGCAGGAACGAGACAATGGCAGCAGGCCCAGGCGGCTTCACTTGATATCTGCACAACCCTCCAGATCTCCAAAAAGGCTGAATAAATTGAACAAAATGACCATTTGGTAAAATGCGGGCCAATGCGAGTGCCAAACAATTTTATCCAGCACCGCACTGCATTCCGTTAATCTGAACGAAGCACGAGCATCCGCGGTTCGTTTGCCCGCATAATAATTTGGTTCCACGAAATTTCCGATTCGCCTTCTCAGCCCAAAGATACCAAGTTCATTCGAACGAAGTTAGCTTTCTCTAATTCAGGGAGATGTTCGGCTACAGCGAGGTCAACAACAACAAAAAAAAAAAAACAAACAAGCAAAACGCATTTGCTCATCCGGTATGCCACGGTTAGACTGTCCTCCAATGTGCGACAGGCAGCTCCCAAAAAGAGCCTTAAGCCTACTCGCTCTAGCGCTAAGGACAATAGCTAGAACGCAACGCTGCGAGGATGTGCATCTCCGCCAAGAAACCCAGGGTGGCCCTAACCGCCTGCTGCCATCCAAAGGCAACTTCTGAGCGAACGGCGCCCACCGCGTCCAGCGGTGTCGGAGCGCCCCGGTGCTTTCCGGAAATCACGGCTGCAATACCAGTCAGCCGATTGCAGCACCTGGCTCCCAGAGCCAAAGAGACAGAAGAGGAAATATTTAAAACTGTGTACAAGAAAAGTAGGGCCACCGTCCCAGCTGAAGCACTCACTTGCTTCCGGCGTGCTGTTCTCCGTGGACGGCTCGGTCTCGCACTCTATGTACGGACCTCGTGGCTGCACCTCTCAAAGGTCTCGGCACACACACACAAATACATGCATGACCATTTGTTCTCGCTGCAACTCTTCTCACCTCGCCGTCAAGAAAGCATATTATCCTTGCCAGCATAGCGCTGTTGGCTCAGGCCTAAAGTTAAAAGTCCGGGTAGGCACTCCACGCCGCGAACTGACTATCGTCCTTTGTCCCTAGGGAGGGGCAAGTAGCTCAAGTGCTTCTGCACGAGAGAACCACTTTGAGGCGCCATTGTGGCAGTTTACGCGAGGGGGACGGTATTCCGCCCCGTCGCCACTCTGCAGGTGCAACGTTCTCGCTAGCGACCCGCGGACGGAATAAAGGAACAAGGACGTGGACTACACAGCGTTACTACTCGAATGCTATTTATTCCACTTGCAAATAATACAGAGCATGCCGGCTAGCTATACATCAAGGTTTTCCTTGGAAGGGCAAGGCTACGTAAGAAGGACTTTTGACTCACCGGCTGGGGAATCGGGGGTGCCCAAGATTCAAGTGCTGAACATGAAGCAGAGTCTGCATCTATTATTGTTCAGGCTTGCTATTCTTGCGTCGATGCTTTTTAAGTTTTTAAGTTTTCAGTGCAAAACTTCTTGCCTACAATTTAGGCAGTAAAATGCGTGTTCACAATAGTAAATGTGAAGTGTTAGTTTTGTTATGCTTAGTTGCACACACCACAATATTTCCATTGGTATTACAGGTCAGCTTTCATAGTTGCCATGCATTTGTTACAGCCATCATGTAGTTTGCATGTCTACATCACTTGCAACTGAAGCGTTTTTCTCCTGATTTTGTCACAACCTTTTGGGACAGCACTATTTTCGGGATAGCATATTGAATAATTTTTAACCAGTGCCAATATAGGATAGCCATCCAGCTATTTAGTGAGCGCAGAGGCCGTTTTTTCTGTGCTTGTGTGCATTACAAAGGAGCTTACCTGCGAAAAGATCCAGATGTTTGATCCACCGTAAGGCATAAGGGCACAGAAAATGTGGCCGTTGGGCACATTAGGATCACTGAAGGGCCAGTATAGTCAGGATAAAACCTTGCTTGGCTGCAGAGGTGCACCAAATAGTGCATGATTGTTTATTGCAGTGATCAGGAGAGGATTTAGCGAAAAAGCTATGAACATTTAGCGTATGTCTTGAAATGTTCCTGCAAGAAGTTTTTTTAGCCACTTTTAGTGAACGTTAGCACAGCTACAGGAAGGCTTCAGGCCTGCTACAGCTAGATAACAGCTATGACTAGACTTCTAGACTTTCTACTAGACTTCTACTAGGTCAGAGGTCAAATCGGCATCAGACATTGGGTTTTTGCGAGAATGCAGGTAATAGTGCTGCAGCACTAAAAACAGCTGCGTCTCAATTTCGATCCTATGTCATGAGCGTATTTTTTTTCGGCGGGTTTTCCCCAGTTCTGGGTTAAAGCACTGGTGACGGCAACACCAAATTGCATACATTCTACGTAGCTGCCCATGCCACGTCCGGAACGCCGCGGCTACAAGTGGTCCTGGCACCTCGGCGCTTTCGCCATGGCCGAGCTCGTCACCACCCGAGTCGTGGCAGTGACTGCTAGAACATCTCGAGGCCGGGTACGTTCGGCTGAGGAGCCTTTCAGGGCGACAAACGCAGTAAGCGGCAGCAGTGACGCCCGCCGCATGGGCCCCTGGTGCCTCGGCAACATCGTTGGGCAGGCGTCATCTGCCACAGTCGAGTACCGCCAGAACCAACTAGGCACCGATGGCATCTGAAAGACATGCCAGCGGCACCGCGGTAAGCGAGAGGTCGATTTGCTAGCGAATTACAGGGCAACAGAATGCACCCATGTGAGGCGCACGCGGGACATTGGCCCAATACCAATATGTAGCGCTGCTAAGCAAACGAACGTGCTGTAGCTATTCGGGCTAGTTAATCTGGATAGTTCCTTCCTATACTCTAATGCAGCGTACGCATAACAATAAATTGGCAGTGGTTTAGCTCCGATTATACCTAGTTGAGTTGCGAAAGCAACAGCTGCGTTGGCTACGCTTAGGACAGCTTAGGCTACACGTTGAGCAGCGGCCGGGCTCTCCTCCATAGTTGGTTGATTCTGGCTGCGCGCTGCAATCTATAGGAGCCTGGCGCTGGAGTTTTGTGTAGGGTGGCGCCGCCTCATGGCTGGCAAGGAAAGTCTTACTGAGTAGTACAACAGCGGCCCTGCCTATGCTGCAGTGTGTATCTCGCAGGCTTTCTACATAGACTCGCGCTTCTTTCTGCCCCGTGGTGAGCTTGAAAAGACTAATCGTGTTTCATGGACATCATCATGAACCGGCAGTAGCCTAAAATAAAATTAAAAAAAAAAAACGCTGCGGCTGCCTTTTGGCGAAATTGTCAAAGCATATAGCATCGATCTTGCCGTGTACGTCTCCGTCTGGAAACATCGTCACCGCCGCTACATTGCCACTTACGTCATAGGGTGCCACAGACAAGTTAATAATTTCATTGTTCGACTCTACTGCTCTATTTCACAGCCGCACGAAGCTGGGCTGCTGTGTGACTGGTACGGGTCATAAGGTGCATGCGTGCTCTGGTGCAAGAGAAATGTCTTTCGCCCTAAACTGGACGCTCCGCCAGCTCAGCCAGCTATGTGCGCATGTTTATTTGTGATCGCGAGAGAAACCGTTCGTTATGCTACAGTTTTCGGCAGCTGCACAAGTATAAAAACTGCACGTATACGCCAAGCAACGAAAGGCTAGGACGGCAAACTAGAGCTCACCTAAAATGCTCGCTGTCTCAATGAAAACAACCATTCACTTTCAAGAAGAAACAGAATAGATGGCATTTGGCGCATATTTATAATTACTAAGCAGCCGACAGTAGCATTTCGATCATTATGCAGCGCGCGTAATTGCTGAGCTTACCGTGCACTTCTAGTGTGTGATGTCCCCACTGCACCAACAGGCAAAAGCTCTGGCTCGAGAGCTGCAAGCGCATAAGTTCAAGGAGATAGGTAGTTGAGCAGTTGAACGATGTCAGCTTGCCTTCAGTGATATCTGTACCTAACGACGAACGGCAGAACTCCTGCCGCGGCAAAATTTGAACGTTTCTGCAGACCCAGTTTCAGCTTTCTGTGTGAGTTTCCAGTATGCGGACTGTATTTCCAAACTTTACATCAGCTAAACGGGACGTAAAAAGCAAAACCAGTGCAGGATCAACTTAATATTTCAGGGACGTCATGCCAGATGGCATGACAGCGGTTGCTAGGCAACGGCGCAAAGAGCGTTGCGACCACGGTGCGGCCACCGCCGAAGCGAAAATGCGGCTTTGCGGCCAATGTAGCTCTGGCTGCAAAAAATAAAACCAACTAAAGACGTTAAACACTTCTCCAAACTCCTTCCCAGTCTCACAATGACAAACTCACTCGTTTAACGATGCTGAGTAATGTTACAGTTCTTTTGTACGTCATGTTCAATTTAACCGGAGTTAAAAATGTCTTATTTTATGCGATAGTGGATACAGCTCTTCCCAGCCAAAGGACACTGTTGCCGTCACCTGACATCTCACCAAAAGTTGGCAAAAGTATCGGAAAAAATTGCGAGCATTTAAGCATGCTTTTCGACGAAACTAGTGATTCGAGCGCAAGCTGTGTTAATCACGGTAGTGCATTGAGAGTAGTCGCGATAGCACCTTTAAAACTGTCTTTTCAATAATCGATTTCTGCGATTTCTCTTAAGTATAATTATTTAAGTTGGGTTTTGGCAAAGAGGGTGATTGGATAGGTGTTTGGATACTTTTGCATGAACATCACTGAATGATGGACAGATTCCCCTAATGGGATCAGGGACACACCTTTTTCAAGGCCAAGCGGCCTGACAGGTTGATCTTGGCTTATAGATGACGTAGCAAAGCTTTCGCATCAAAACACTCACGCTATTGTGTCAGCACAAGTCGGTGACTAATTTTTAAGCAATAACTTCATAATGAGAGGTAAGCCAAGGTCACCGTGCGCTTCCAATGACTTTGAAACAGCTTCAAGGTCAAGTTGAAACTTGAGCCACAACCACTTTGGGTAGCTATGTTCCTGCGAAAAGTTAAGGTCGAGGCCAAAGGTCAACTGACGTGGGAAGTAGCTTAGCGCGTGAGCAGCTACGTGCTACGTGCGAGTCACATGAGCAGTGAAGTCAATCTCGAGTATATTAGAGGCACACCGCGTGCCTCGGCCCCAGCCGTGCTATGAACTCGGAGGAAGAGCAACTGAGCAGCTGTGTTCGTTACGATCGTATATAGGTCGGCTGCATCTGATGATCTGGAGGACATTGCGTTGCGAGACGAAACTGTGCGGTGATGAGAATGACCTAAAGCCCAAAGAGCGGCGGAAACATCGGAACAGTGTGAGGAGCATCTTGCGAAACACCGCCGAGACGATGCGGAAAGACGAGAGTGAAGAGCAGCACAGATGGTCGCCGCCGCTTCTGCATCGTCATGCTTCAGCTGTCACTTCATTCTAGGTTTAACCAAAGCTAAACCACAGCCAATTTTTTCCTAAGACTTGTTTACGCAAAGCTGCAAGAATTCGAGCTGCTTTTCGTTTATGTGTCTGACCCTATACACCAGTTTTCTTAGGGTGGAGGGGAAGATTACAAAATGTGGGTCGGGGAGCATTTTAAGAGCACGCTTCCTTTTTGTGACTGCTTTTTCTTTGACATGGTAATATGCGGTCATTTGCATGTCCAGCGCAAGACGGCGTCCTGTCAAGGAGCGGGTTTCCAGATTCATTGACGACACCGGCACCAAGCAGCGATGCCGTCGACGCTCGAGAGCACGGTCCCTGCCTCGCACCGCCTGGCGACGTTAGCGGTGCTCCAATTCCTATATGACACCTCGGCTGAAGCGGCGCTGCGTGTAGGAAAGTAAAGGTATGTTGCATTGACTGCGTTTCGTGCCAACGTTATTTGCATCGGGCTCCTGCCTACTCTTTGCTCTTCTGTGCAGTGCATTTTAACGGCAACGCTGCTGCACGTGACATAAAGTTCGGCGTCTAGTTGAGTAGTTGGTCTACGCCCCTTATGGCTAAAGTGCAGGTGGCCGCCGCAGCGAAAGCGCAATTTGTTAAGGCACTGGTGTGTACACAGCGAAGACCGCGAAGGTAGCATTAAAACACTTCAGTGAATATCTATTTCTCCACTTCCCCAGGATTGTGTTTAGCGACTATTACCGTATACACGCGTGTAATGGCCGCACGCATGTAATGGCCGCACCCCGAACTTTAGAAGGAAAATTGGGAAAAAAAGCTTTTAAAAAATTTCCCGAGTAAAAGCCGCACCATGAGTCCTCCAGATAATCCGAATGCAGTGCCAGCAATTGAGGGGTGGGAGGCTGCCCTATCGAGCTCTGGACTAGAGGCCCAACGGGCCCTCGTGACACGTGCGCGGGTAGCAGCGGCAGCCGCTGGAGTCCCGGACTAGGGACCCCACCTACACATCCCCCTCCCTTAAATATACTTAACAAAGTTTTTCACTCACTCACTCAAAATGAAGTGTAAGGTTAGAAGTAGAATTGCCAATAAGAATTGAGAACAAAATGTTTGAGGAAAAAAAAAGTCGAGCATGGGGGCAGCGGCTACCACCTCCGTTACAGAGGGGGCGCTCCTAGCCGCAGCGATGCCCGCCCATTACAAAGGGTGAGGCCAGCAAATTCAATCCAATCCAAGTCTGTTCGCTCCTCCGTTTTACAGCCATTTCCTCGATCGCCCGAAGCATATCACGTGCGATCTCGCAATCGGAACGCATCGCTGCCCTGAATTGTTCTGCGCTCGTGAGCTGAAGATTTTCTTTTTCCTCGATGGGAAAATACGTTAATTATACCGCTCACTTTAAGCTGAAAGTGATTCACTACGCGAAAGAAGAAGGAAAAAGAGCGGCTGGACGAAAGTTCGGCGTTGACGAAAAATGTGTACGGCGATGGTGCTCTCAAGAAGATGCCCTCAGGAAAACAAATGTTCAGAGGCGCGCTTTCCGAGGGAAGCAGAGCATGTTTCCGGAAGTTGAAGGCTCACTTCTCGAGTACATGACGGAGTATGTGACACTGGATACTTGAAGCGTGGGCCACGGTTTCGTTCGAGACTGTGGAAAAAAGCTTCAAGGTGACAGGGATATCAAACAGGCTGGACGGTACGGAGGATGACCTCATCTGGGACAAGGACGAGCCTGAAGTCCCGATGAGTTCGGAGGAGGAGGAGGAGGACGACGAGGAGTGATGTTTTGGACATGGGACGAGCCTGAAATCCCGACGAGTTTAGCGGAGGAGGACGAGGAGTTTTTTGACAATGATAAAGGCAGGTACCACTGCAAATAATTTTTTTCGCTGTCTTTTTTCTCATGTAATCGCCGCACTCCCTGATTTTCACCCCAATCTCGGAAAAAAAGTGCGGCCATTACAAGCGTGTATACGGTGTATATTTGTGGAAGGAGGAGGTGTTATAGAAGTAAGCAATTTTTTTGTCATCACAGTAAAACACTTTATTAACGTTAAGGGGATGCCTCGAAAAACTAAGCGCTGTGTGCAGTCAGATCACCTCCAGGCGACAAGCACCCACATTCTTTGGGCCTTAACCCTTCATTTTTGGATGTAAAACAGCGCAAAGAGACGAAGGACAAATGAACAGAAAGCACACAAAGGAGCGCTCGCCTGTGTGCTTCCTGTTCCTTTGTCCTTCTTCCCTTTGCGCTGTTTTACATCCAAAAATAAAGTACTACCTTCTTGTCCAATACAGCATCGTACGGCCTTAACCCTAACTGGCGAGCAGGCGAGCGAGCGAGCTACTGCTGCATGCATACCCCTGCTTAAGTCGCACAATTTAGCGCAGCAATATGCTTCGGTTTGAGCTTGAACAAACGGCTGCCATGTCACTGAAAATGTTGTGGTGATAGGCGATGGTATCGGTATGTGTGTTTAGCAGCAGCTATGAAAAGTGTCCCTTGTCGGCTTTTCACGACAAAATATGCGTCGCTGTGCAGCTGGGCCTGCTAAATTGTTTCAAGCAAAGAGCGCTGCGCAACGCCTCTTCACGGCAAATGGCGCGCAGCTTATGTGTCCAGTATACAGGCATCTCTTAAGGTCAACTTGCAGCCCGACATGACCTTCGAGATTTTTCATGGGAGTACTGAAGCTTGCGCTGTAAAAATTCTGCTGGGACATCTCAAGGTGGCTGTCGAACCAAGAAAGTGCTAAATCCTCAGGCTCCGTTCTCGAGCCGGGCATGAACACTGCTGTGTACGTAGAATGTACGCATCTGTATTGTTACTGCCTGACCTTCGCTGGCTGTGGGAACTAATATAAGGCCCCAGGTTGTAAGGTTAATGACAAATTTGACAATTAGCCAATGGGTGGTGCGAACTGCGAAAGTTACTCGCTCGCAAAGAGCACGAAGCTTACAAACAGCTCGAGCAGACAGGGTTCCTGAGCACTGGTTTTTCTTTCCCAGGTTTCTATGATAGCCTGCACGTGGCAAAGGAAAAAATCACTGGTGCCTAATCTAGTTATTTTAACATGTGAAGACTACCCTCGAAAACAGGTGGTACAGTAAAACCTCGTTAAGCCATAGTCCAGTGCAAGCAGCATCCTGCGCAGTAGGTTCTTCCTGCAGAGCTGCTTGACAGCTCTAATGATGCCCTGGTCCAAGGGCTGGGCAATCGCTGTGGTGTTTGGGGGCAAAAACACCAGCTTCAGTGCCTTGAGGCCATCCACCGCAACGTGCGCCGATGCGTTGTCAAGGGTAACAACAGCATTTCTTCCTTTCGCCTCAAAACGGCGGTCAATGAAGTGCACATACTCAACAAAAAGCTTCCCTGTCATCCATGCCTTGGTGTTATTCCTATAAAGGACTCCTGATGGCAGTGGGGCGCCTTTAAAGCACCTTGGCTTGGCTGACTTGCCAATGACGAGAAGTGGCAACTTCTCGCTTCCAGACATATTGCATGCGAATGCAACTGAAATGCGGTCCTTGGCATGCTTGCCGCCGGTGCATGGTTCTCCCTTGAATGCAAGCGTTCTATTCGGCAGCAGCTTGAAGTAAAGCGTGGGCTCGTCGAGGTTGTGAAGAAGACAAGGAAGAGAAGCAGAAGACGACAAAGTTCCCGTTTCGTGCTTGCACCATTCGTCCCTGGTCTTCGCCAACACCGGGCTCTCTGTGTTACCGGCTCTGCCGCCTTTTTTCAACGTGACATCTGGTGGAGAAGTGCTGGGCAGATTTTTCATGTACCGGACGTCCCTTTCAAGCCGCCACTGCAGCATTGCTGAAGCAACTTTGATTTGACTTAGCACATCACTTGATACATCAATAGCCTCGTTTGCTGTTGGAAGGCTTTCATTTCTCATGTTGAAAGCAGCTTCGTGTTCCAGATTGTCATTGTGATTAAGCTCATGTGCAGTCGAATCTTCGGCAGTTGTGGAAATCACCTGATTTCCCACTGGTACAGTGTCAGAGGTGCTCGTATCAGATGCTAGCAGGTCATCAGAGGGCATTTTCTGATCAGTTGTCCCTTTTAGGGCAGGTTGAACATTCTCTGCCGAACTATCATTATCTGCACAGATGTCTTCAAAGGCACTTCCTGTGTTCTTGCTGCCTGCTGCTTGTGAACATTTGCCTTTTCTTTGCAAGTGCACCTCATAGTCATTCATCCAATGGCAAAGCAGATCTTGCAGCAGTTCCATTTGCTCTGAAAATTTTGGCATCGAACCTTCAGCTACAATGCTCGCAAGCTTTCCTGTTATCACAGCTGCTTTTCTAAATTTTTTGTTACTTGAAAGAACTCTTGCATCTGTCTGTTTTTCAACATGCAGTGGTGCTGTTTCATTCTGCTTCACAGTCTAAGAGCACTGTTACGGTTTGCGCATACAGTTTTGCCGACCGCCTATCACAGCAAAGGCTTCAATCAAACTTATTCAGTCCAAAGTGATGCCTTACTGCAAGAATGTGGCAGCACGGAAGCAACATTGCATTTCTGAACCCACAGGAGCAGTCATTTGCAGAAGCAGAGTTTACCACACCATTGATGACCACCTCTGCCATTTCCCCATCATTTGAATTCATGCACACTCTAGATGAGAGGTGCAGTTGCCGCTCTACATGCCTGAATGCATATGCCTGAATGCAAAGCATCGTGGCTGCTTTGTGTATCACCTTTTTTCGTGTTGTGTGCACAAATGTGAAAAATCTGTGCACAAAATTTTCTAGCGAGCTATACCGGTCAACAATGCTCTTAATCTTTGCATTAATCGTCTCTGCACAATTTTTTGTTGCGTTCATAAAATTTCCGCATGACCACTTGATGCCCATGATCCATTCCTTATGAATGGGATGCCAGTTTCTGTTGAAGTAGTCAGTTACAGGTGGGGGCGAAGACAATATAAGTGTCTGATACAAGCGAGTATATTCCTCTTCACTCTCGGCATAGACCATGCGCCGAAGTAGGTCGAGGGCTGTCTCCTGAACCGGCCTTGAAATTTTATGTTTTTGTGTGTTTACCTCCCTTCTAAAGGTCTGAAGAGTATGGAAGGCACATATGTGCAGTGAAGATTGGGGAAATACTTTCGTAACAACCTGCCGCTCTTTAAGGTCCTTATCTGACATATTTATCCTGATAGATTCCCAGTTCTTGTTGAGCTCTTTGAGTGCCTTGAAAAACCATTCAAGTGTGTCACCATCTTCAGTGGCGAAAAGGCCAACGGCCACAACCTCACTTTGACCATTTCCATCTTCAATAATCACTAGAAAGCAGGTCATCCTGGTCTCCAGTAATTTGTATGTGGCATCAATGAATATGATCTCTGGGTAGGTTTCAAAAGACTTCTTCATGCCTTCATCCTGAAAATGAATTGCCCTCAGTTCATCTCTCTCATCAGTCAGGAGACTGGACTTAACTTGAGGTTCTTGTTCTTGGGGGGGGGAGTGAAGAAATTGGGGGGCACAGCCCTATAACTGTCTCCTAGAACAGATTAGGGACCACCGCAACGGGGCTGTGCAGGGGAGGGGTAAGTGAAGTGATAGTGAGGGGGAGGGATGGGAAAGGGCGGCAGGGGGGAGGAAATGGCGCGGCAATGCCGTAGGGGCTCACCTGCGGTGTTAGAGGCGGGGGCGAAGTTGAGTGTCCTCCAGAAAGTTAACACGTTCACTGCGTAGCCCCTTATTATAGTTTTGATCTCTGTACGTTGTGGCCCACCGGTGGGTCACCCGACGCTTTCTGCGGGTGCGGCGTGACACACCGGTGGGGCACACTTATGAGGCTGTTTTTTCCGCCTGCTGAAGGATGGCTGTACTGGCATTTTCAGTCGCAGTTTGCGCGGGGTACTTCAATCATGTATGCTAGCGCAGAAAATCGTGTTTCACTTGGCCCGTGCATTTCCAGGAAGTTGCTTCCTCTGGAGCCGCATTTTATAAGAATCTATTGCCCCTTTTCCACTCTGTTTCGCGTGACGCAATTAAGCCTGACAGACAATCGACCAATCACAGAAATGAAAAGCAGCAGATACCTGCGTTGACGATAGCCTTCGCCATTCGTTGCGCGCTGTGGTTCAATATTGGCTGCAAGGTGCGTCCAATAGCGAGGTCCGGTCGCCAATGAGCCAATAGTCAGGTCGCTTCCCATGAACGTTTGAATAGCATGGCTACGTCATCGAACAAAAATGACCTGATGTAAAGAACCAAATGGATCATGGATCCTTGTAGCATAAGGCACCTGGAGGAGAATTTATCGTCATTTATTACCGCGACTCTGCTCGCTTCATCCCCAATGAATGTGGCTGAAGCAAGTTCTCAAGGATGTCTTTGAAAAACGGCGCCCTTTCTGTCGACAAAATTTCTGCTTTATGTAATTAGATCGCGGCCAAGAGTTTCGGTTGTTCTGGTTCGAACAAGTGCCAGAGGCGCTTGTTGCTCTCGCGCCCTCGATTCTTCTTTCTTTTACTGGGCATGCACGAGTTTCCATAATAAAGAGTTTGCGTTTTGAAGCCGTTGCCTGCTACGTTTACTACGCACCGACCAGCTCCTCTTTGTGGGCAACGCCACGTGACCCTGCGTTTCAGCATTCACTAAGCACCAAGACACAAGAATTAGACCTCAGACTTGACAGTTTATTGAAATATTTCCAGAATAATTTTCCGAAGAAAAAAAAAAAAACAGTTCAAGTCACAGCCTTTGCAACTAAACGTCTTACGTGCCACCAGCTCACGATGTCTAAAACGCAGTCTATGTTCAGGAGTTCTACTCGTGCAGAAGATTGAAACATGGCAAACACATAAATGGCCTTCCCTCGCAATTTGCGCAGAATGTAACATTTTTCTTTGCCATTACCCTTGCCTGCTCTGGGCTTCTGCGAGCTCTCAGAGATGCATCTCCTTCGGACAGACCATGCAGGTCCATCGGCCTGTTCCAGCGTATGGGCGCGCTTTGTTCGGCGTGTCCTTTCGGTCTCAATCTCAGTTGCGGCGAAAAGTGCGCGTACCAAGTCCTCGCGGAATTCGATGATTGGCGATGTTTTACCGTCCACCATTGAACGGGCAGCCCATGCGTTCACAACTGCAGTTCTAACGATGAGCTCCATCGCAGCTTTCCTATACCACTTGAGCCCTTTCCATAGACAGGAGTACTAGGACGTCATTTGGTCACTGTAGTCAACGCCCTTTTTCGCCGCGTTGTAGTCGACTGTGCGCGGTTTCATGATCGGCTCACCCTTTCTCGTTTTTTTTTCCGGTATCAACAAGGCTGGCGTCATGCTCAGCAACCGTTGTCATCATGAGAACGGGCCGTTTATCCAACCACTTCAGCACCTTTACGCCGTTGTGGGATTCAAGACCAACGACTTCCCCTTTTTTACTCTAGCTTCTGTAACTTCTTTCGGAAGCCCCTTTCGGTTCGACCGGAGAGTGCCACATAAAAACGTATCATCTTTCAACAGGCGTGACGCAAACGGCATGCTCGCGTAGAAGTTGTCTACGAAAAGTGTGCGACCACAGCCGGTGAAGCCAGCCATCAAATTTACTACTACTTCTTCGGCATGCCCCATGCCCGCTATGGCGTCAGATTTTCCGGCATATATTTGCACTTTCAATGTATAGCCTTCCTTCGTGCAGGCCTTGTATAGCTTGACTCCATACTTGAGGGCTTTACCTGGGATGTATTGCCTGAAGGCGAGGCGAGGCGCCCACGCCACGGAATCATCGTTTCGTCAATGACAATCTCTTTGCCTGGCTCCAACACTGAGCAGAAATTGCGATTCATTTTATCCATCAAGGGTCGAATACAATAGAGATGATCCTGCTGTGCGCTCGGTTCCTCGTTATCTGCGAAATGCCAGAACCTTGGTAGGAGCAGAAACCGGTCGCGGGACATGTTCCGGCGAATGCAGTTTACGCCGTACAGATCACTTCTTGCCCAATAGTGCTGCAGATTAGGAAGCCTTACTAGACCCATGCAGATGAGTACACCAACAAACACTTTCATTTCTTGCACGTTTGTCTCAGTCCATTTCTTTACGCGCGATTTCTTTTGTAGGACGTTCGAGTCTATGTACTGCTTCCCATACCTGTTTGTCTCATGAACCATCATGTCCCAAATGTCATCAGTCAAAAAAAGAGAAAACAAGCTGAGAGCATCGTTGCTAGTTGGGAGGCTGATTAGCACAGGGGGGCTCGAATATGACATCGCTCTAACTCTAGTGGTTATCGCATTCCAGCTTTCGGCAGGTAATGCAGCCTGAACATCATCATTTTTCGAATCCTCAGATAACGCTTCACCGCAAACGCTTGACTCACCATCCCACAGTTCGGAAGAACATTCCAATAACTCTTCGAGGAGGCTGTCATCATCGCTGCTTGAGCACTCAACGTTTGCTGGAGCAGAAGTTGTGCCGCACGAAGTGGATGGCAACGTATTTGGGCTACCGCCGTGTGTCCCGGCGAATCCGCATCCACCGCAGGGTCTTTTCTTCTGCTTTTCTGTACCTCCATCGAATTTTTGACAGTACGTCACGATTTTTGAATGCTTGTAAAAAATGGAAAGCACAAGAACAAGGATGAGGACCGCGAGGCTTGACACTGAGAATGAGCCACATTATTTCGAATAGGACAGACTAATTCTTCTGCGCCGTTTCCTGATAGCTGTCAGCTTTATCATCAGACGCATTGCAAAGCGCCAATCTCAATAATTTCAGGCGCTCTTTATATCTCTATCGCCATCTGTGATATGATAGTGGAAACTCGTTTTCATGCATTTGTGGAAACATATCGTCGCCGCACTGCAAAAAACGCCTCGTTGTTTGCGCCAGCACGGCTGGACTGCGTTGCGTGCCCCACCAGTGGGCCACGACGCAGTGAACGTGTTAAGGAGGAGCCTGAGGGCGGCAGTTTGTTTGGCTGACGGGTGCAGCACTTCACTGAAGGTTGTCGAGGGAAGACCCTGATGGCGGTAGCCCAGTTGAAGGGCAGCTCGCTGTTGTTGCAGGGAGGGGCAGACACAGAGCAAATGCTCGAGGGTTTCTTTGGGGGCACCGCACAGAACACGCACTGCACTGGGAGCATGGCGGAGGCGTGACATTCGTTCGGCAGTCCGCACACAACCGATGCGCAGGCGGCAGACAGAGTCCCCACAGTCGAAGGCTCGCGCGTCGAGTCGTCCGATGCGCTGGTTGGCGGCCACACGCTTGTCACGGTGTTGGCGGCGAACATAGCGAGCGATGATGAGCCTTGCTGCATCATAGTGCGAGGCTGTCGACGAGAGCGGCACGGGGAAGTGGTGCGCTTGCTTGGCCAGCTGATCGGCAGTCTCGTTTCCATGGACGCCAGCATGTGAGGGCGTCCATTGGAAGACGACTTGAGCTCTGCGTAGCTCCAACTCGTCGAGCTTGGTAAGGATGACGAGCGGGAGGTTGTGGCCTCTCTTGTGGTTGAGCAGGCTCTGTATCGCCGAATGGGAGTCAGTCATGATTGCCGCATTGATGGGGTGCGGTATATCAAGGATGAGGTCGAGAGCAAGGTCGATAGCGGCGAGCTCTGAGACGGTTGAGGAGGTGGGCGTGGGAAGCTTGCACTGCTTTTTTAAGCCCAAGGCAGGGGCAACACAGGCTGCCGTTGCGGAGTTTCCTTGGTTCGAGACGGATCCGTCAGTATATACGAACTCGAAATTGGGATAGAGTTTGTGCTGCACTGCTGCCACCTCTTGTTGGAGAGCACAGATCGGGGTGAAGCGTTTAGCTGTTACTCCCGGAAGGTTTGCGGCGACTTGCGGTGGGCGGTAAAGATGAGGAGGCCTCCTAAGTTAGGATGAGGACCGAGGAGCTCGTTGAAGAGCAGGAGCGCCCTTCCCACTCGTGAGTGACTGTTGCCGCGCAGGTAGCGGAGCAGAGGCGCACACTCAGGTGCTCGGTGGATACTCGCTCGACGTGATTGAGGAGCTTTTGGAGTGCTCTGAGGGAGACAGGAGAGGAGCGTGTCTCCGCATAGGTGGCAGGAATTTGAAAGAAGCTGGGCAGGCCGTAAAAGAGCCGGAGAGCTGTCCGGTGGTCTGCGTCAAGGGAATGCCACTTGAATGGGGCGAGGCTGACCAGAGGCAGGGCATAGAGCACCTTCGACGTAGCGACAGCGTCGTACAGTCGCTGGCATAATGCAGGTGTGGCACCTTCGCCGCGCGCAAGAAAGCGACGTGCTTGAGCAGCGACTCACTTGGTCTCTTTGCGGAGGGCGTTGACAGTGGGAGACCACTTTAGTGTGCAGTCAATGAGCAGACCTAGGTAACGTACCTGCTTGCACCACGGGAGAGGGTGGCCGCCGATGCTAAGTTTGGCGAGCTGCTGACGCGCAGTGTAGCCACGGGGATGTACCAGTAGTGCCTTGGTCTTGTCACTGGAGACAGTCAGACCGATGTTTGCCAGGAAGGCCACGACACTGTCCAGAGCACGCTGTAGGAGGCGCACTTTGTGGCGACACCTAGTTGTTGGGGAGGTGGCGAAAAGGGCTACATCGTCAGCGTAGACGGCAACACGCACAACATCTCGAAGTAGGTGGCTGATGCTGTCCGCTAGTCCCGCGAGCACCATGTTGAAAAGAAAGGGGCTCAAAACACTGCCCTGAAGACACCACACGGCACAGGACGAGGAGAGCTGAGCTCAGAGCGAACGCGCACACGGATAGTTCTGCCGCTGAGGAAGGCACGGACATAGTCGAGCAAGTGTCGACTTATTCCCATGGCCTTATCATCATCATCATCATCATCATCATCATCATCATCATCATCATCATCATCATCAGCCTGATTATACCCACTGCAGGGCGAAGGCCTCTCCCATATTTCTCCACTTAACCCGGTTCTGTGCTAGCTGCATCCACTTGACCCCTGCGAACTTCTTAATCTCATCCGCCCACCTAACTTTCTGCCGCCCCCTGCTACGCTTTCCTTCCCTTGGAATCCAGTTTGTTACCCTCAGCGACCATCGGTTATCCTCTTTTCGCCCTACATGTCCTGCCCATGTCCATTTCTTCTTCTTAATTTCCACTAGAATGTCAGTAACTTGAGTTATTTCTCTGACCCACTCTGCACGCTTTCTATCTCTTAATGTTACCCCTACCATTTTTCGTTCCATAGCCCTCTGGGTTGTCCTCAACTTAAGGCGGGGACACATGTCCGAAAAGCGAGTGCGATCTGCTCCGGCGCGCCGCGTCCGGACGAGTCCGATCCGGCAAACCGGCGCTCGCCGCCCGCGTCCAACCGGGCAGATGTCTCCGGCAGTCCGCATGCGAAGCGTGGCGAAGCGACGCTCCGGCGGGTGGCTGCAGCCAATACGAGCGCGAACAGCGGCGACGTCACGGTGACGTAGGGGGGGCTGTGCGGTGGAGCAACTCTCGGCTCCACCGTCGAGGTACTACCGAGCAGACGACGCGGACGCGCCGGCATCTGAAAAACCCCTCAGTATTGTTTCTTCGTGTGCATAAAAAAGTCACTAAATACAGGACTGTCAGCTACAAGTAAATTGTGAAGATCGCCAGCCAATACTGAAAAGCTGGTACGAGTGATAATTGCGACACAAGCGAGTTTGTTCGCCCAATAACTGCTGCTGCCCGGTCGATCGCCAAACGTCTGCTCGCTCCGCTGCCGAATGCGCCGCTCAAATCGAGCTTATGTTCATTCTAAGATGGCCTTCTCAGTACCCTGGTGATGAAATTCGAACCTTTATTACAGCGTTGGCCCGTTCCGAAGCGCGGTCCGCTGCCTCTTCGGTACGACACCGGCTAGGCCTAGCGACGACTAGGGCAAGCATGAATCGGTGAAGTTCGTCGCCCAGCGCGTCCGCGAGTGGCATCGTTGCCGAAAGCTTCGTACGTGTGCAGGCTTGCTGTTGTTGCACGAGTACAGCAGACAATCCTTCTGATAACATCGCTGTTTTGTCATTTCTTGTACGAGCGTGAATTCATGTGAAGTTTATCAAGCCAAGCAGCCTTCCGTCTCCGCTGCGCAGTGGCACGGCTGTGGGCGGAGCTTGAGGGAGCTCGCTCGCCGGACGCGCGGGGCTCCATGTGTCCCGTCTGGCACTGCGACGGCAGTTCGCATGCGGCGTTCGCTGCGGCACGCCGGTCAAGCTTTCGCACATGTGTCTCCTGCTTTAAGTAGAACTCTCTTGGTTAGCCTCCACGTTTCAGCCCCATAGGTGAGTACAGGCAAGATGCAACTGTTGTATACTTTCCTCTTGAGCGATACCGGTAAGCTGCTAGTCATAATCTGCGAGTGCTTGCCAAATGTGTACCATCCCAATCTTATTCTTCTTGTTATTTCCTTTTCATGGTCCGGATCTGCGGTTACTACCTGTCCTAGGTAGACATATTCGCCTACTACTTCCAGTATTTCGCTACCTAATGTAAACTGCTGTTCCTTCCCGAGGCTGTTGAACATTACCTTAGTCTTCTGTATATTGATTTTCAAGCCTACCTTTCTACTTTTTCTGTCTAGGTCATCAATCATTATTTGCAGTTCATCCCCCGAGTTGCTTAGCAAGGCAATGTCATCAGCAAATCGCAGATTACTGAGGTATTCTCCATCTACCCTTATCCCTAACTGCTCCCATTCCAAGTCTCTGAATACTTCCTCTAAACAAGCTGTGAATAGTACTGGGGAGATTGTGTCTCCTTGCCTAACACCTTTCTTTATGGGAATTTTGTTACTTTCTTTATGCAGAACTACGGTTGCTGTGCAGCCACTATATATATCTTCCAGCACTTTCACGTACGGCTCGTCTACCCCCTGATTTCGCAATGCCTGCATCACCGCCGAGGTTTCAACTGAGTCAAATGCTTTTTCGTAATCAATGAATGCTATGTATAAGGGCTGGTATAAGGCTTAAGCGAGTCCAAAATGGCCCAGTGTGGGAGGAAGTCGAAGGCACTCTTCACGTCGAGCAGGATGAGGAAGCTGGCCCGACGGGAGAGGCGAGCTTGCTCCAAAGTCAGATGACATCGGCGATGTAGTCCACAGTGAAGCGTAGGATTCGGAATCCGCTCTGTTGTGGGGCAAGCGTGTTAATAGCCTTTCTAGACTGACAGAGGCATGGTACTCATTTTGCAACATTGTGACTGTGGCTTGGAGGTTGTTTCGGGGAGGTTGGTTGTTGCATTTTGCAGCTAGGTTTGAAAGGTCCTTTAGTGTCACCACCTTGTTGCTCTCTTCTTCAAGACGCTCTGTCACAAGCTTCTTGTTCGCTTTGATTTGGAGCATTTCCTTTGCCTTTTCTTCAAGCTCAGGTGCTAGCTTTCGCTGTTGGGGCAAATGTCTAAAGAGTGCCTCTGACAAGGCATGGTTGTGCGCCAGGACGAGGCTCCTGATCTCTAAGTGCGCACCATCTTTGCCCGCAACCAAGTAGATGTGGAATGGGCAGTCTTTCTTGAAGTTCCTGCATGAAACAATTTTTTTTTACCAAAAGGCTGCAAAATAACATGCAAGAGGTTGCCCCGCACAAGTGTCGCAATTCTGTAATTAGTCACCTTATAGGGACCGGACAGCTGAATGGGTGGTGCCTCCTCTCGGCGCATCGGTCAATCGCCGGAATGCGCCGGCCCCGGCCGGCGCATTGCCAGCGCATTGGAGCGTACTGTTTGTCGTTGGTTTGTGTGGAAATTGGAAATCCTAAGGTTTAGATGACGTTGTGCGTGAATATATCCTCAAGAGAACAGAAAGTTGGGCTAGTTGTGTGAATATGTCCAGTGAAATGAAGTCTGGCCAAATAAGGCTGGCGAAACGTGGTGCTTTGTTGGTTCCACTGGCAGCTACGCAAACTCGTCGGACATTTTTAAGTCGATTCATTTCTACGGGTTCCCACATAAGCATGAGTGGCGGGTGACCTAAGCATGCTTCTTTGAAAGGCAAAGGCACGAATCTACGTATTTGGTTACTGTGTGGTCATGGAAAGTGCCGAATTTTTAAAATTCCACTTGCTACCGGATGCTCAGTGCCTTCTGTTCCCCAGGAGTGACGGCACGAGAGTCTCGGAGTCGAAGCCGCACTCCTTCATCTGTGGTCACTTTATTGACAATCGAAGTGACCCAACAGCGTAAGTTACAACGCTGGCATTTCCCCGCCTGTGTACAAGAAAACCCCAGCACGGAAAAAGAAAAGGCAGCTCCACCATCCTCGTTCGGGCTGCGCATTACGATCTTCAGTGATGGGCAGTGACAATGTTTGTGCAGATACTTTCGCTGACATAGTCAAAGATAATTTACTTTTTTCTCTTAATAGAAAGAGCAGATAGGAGACATGAACAATTTCTGTTGCCATGATCTTGTCATTTTTCCTCCTTTCATTTGTCGACCAATGAAAATGCGGTGAGAGCTCTGCGTTGACACTCTTAGAATTTGGTAACATTTGTTTGTGGCATGTCCATTTCGCCTAATAAAATCACTCATTTCACAGCTCAGTCAATACCGCATGGTCACAAATTCTGCTATCGGCTTCATATAAAAGTCGAACAAGAAAAAAAAAATACAATTTAATTTGTGGAAACGAGCATAAACATAGCATTTTTTATTAATTTCGAAGGCCGTGTAGCAGTTTTCTTTTTTCGCATTCACGTTGCACCTGACACGGCTTTACGTATTTTCTCAGCAGCGTCCATTTCCTGGTCCGCCTAAATACATGTGTTTCTCATCGGCGTTTTAGTGAACTTGAGATTTCCTGATTGTGGCTTAGTATGACAAGACCGCTTTACCTCTCTCAGAAATTGCTTCTATGGCCAATGTAAACAGATTTAGCAGCAGTCCGGCAAGCTGCAGTGACAAAGTTGTAAAAGGAATGGCTTTCAGTTATCCGGATTCCTTTACGTGCAAATAGAAAACTACATACATGGTCGTACGTGTCCCCTCACACTCATCAGGTATCGAGGTCTGCAAGGTTAAACCTGGAAAGCGCATAAAAAACACACGGACAACAGCAAGAGACAGACACACGACACACGAGCGACACACACGTTGTCCGCGTGTTTTTTATGCGCTTTCCGGGTTTAACATGTCTAACCAACTCGCCCAAACGCTGCCATTATTGTCTGCAAGGTATCGGCCCCGCAAGTTCGTGGTACGCTGAGAAAGTAGACCACCTTAGCGAACGAGCCATCAGAGGGATTCACTTATAACAATAGAACGCTCTCTTAGTTGTCGGTGGCTTATCTTACAACACATCACACTGTAGGTGCTTTTTTTTTTCCATTGTATTTAACAGTTTGACAGTATTGGACTATTGCCTTCAGATGTTGAAGGCAGGTGCGGTCAATCGCGTTGAACTTCCTGCGCTGAGAGAACACTAGCAGGAAATTTAATTTTTTTTTTCTTTTCACAACCTCCGCAGCATGTCGGGAGAAAGGCATGTATAGTATAATATTTTCTAAGTCAATTATATGTAGCAGCTCCGACGTGTTGAACAAGAGCATTGTCGTATGTGTAAAAATGATGCTGAGGTGTTATTACTCATTTGTCTTATATTATGATTAAGTTTGATAGTCTCAAGGCCGGGTTCAGTGAGCTATTGTAGCGTAATTGTGCAGGAAGTCCTGGAAGTATAAGTGTGTTTGCTATTCCAACCATAAATAGGATCCTACATTTGTCTTGCTTGTTTATTTTACTCCTTTTACAGCTCTCGTTGCAAAGTTGAAACTGGAATGTCATTTGCTATTATTCTACTGTGAATCGTTTGAGCCTAGCTATTACCAAAAAAGACAGGTGCAGCATCTTTTTCATTTTACATGAACGCTGACCATTACAACTACCACTACTACGGCGCCACGGCTACAGGGCTCGGCGTTGTTTGATCTTCAGGCAGGTTTCGACTAGACCTAATATAAGCAATATAAGATGGACGCGCAGTGCAGGCACAGTTCCCGTCTTCGAAGACGCCTTAACAAGTGCCTAACGAAGGTGTTCCTAGCGCATGGTAAAATCACGCGCACGGCATTTTCGAGTATATAACAGAAATACCATGCGCCGGGCGGTTTCAAAAAAAAAAAAACGCACGCCCTGCCGAGAACGGCCCTTTTCTTTTTCAAGATTTCCCGGTCAAAAAATACTCCTTGCGATTACTCAAAGGAGCTCAAAGCTCTCAAAGCCACACCGCAAAACGACGAGTAGGGACAGGCTCAAAAACGCCTCGCAGAACGGAAACGACTGCGCCGCTCAGCTGCCTCGGCATTCCGCTGTTTCGGCACTCCGCCGCGGGCGGCGCTGTTCCACCGAGGCGACGGTGGCGCCATACAACGGGCGCCCGGTCCCTATAGCAGGCAAGCTTTCGATTGCAACGTGACTGACGTTCCTCGCGGATTCCGTTAGTGCGCATCTCTGCGTGATGGAAGTTACATAATAAGCTACACGAATACGTGCCATGACTCGATAGCAAGCGTGATAGGCTAGAAGAGTTGTATTTCAAGCGTATTCATGTAACCTATTATGCAACACCAAGCAGACCGAGCGCCATGCGCTGCCGGCATTCATGGCGGGCGGATAGTCGCATTCCAGTCGAAAGCACCAACCACACCACCCTCCAGAGCTTGGCAGTCAGTGTTACCTCCTACAAGGGGTGTGTTCCAAGCTCAAGAACCCATATTAAGAGGCCACGTGGACCCATATTAACGTCAGTATGTGCCGCTGCCATTTCAACTAGAAAGCTCGACAATATTACTGGTTATGGATTATGCGACAGAAAACAGATTTGGTTCAATTCTTGTACTAGATGTTACAGGGTCGAGATATTATAATACATAAAAGCACATGTATTAAAGCCGTCGACCTGCTTCAATTAAACACAGTGAACCTTAACCATTCTAAGGAGCACACTACTATGAAATACGTGCCTAAGGAAGAATTGAAGGAAGCGCACAAATCTTATTTCAACAATGTAATAGATCTGCACAGCATAATCATTCACTTACGAGGAGCTTCGTTCTGACGCCTTGGTTGCAAACTTCTTTCCACCGTGGATGCAACAAAACATCACCGACTGGTATTTGAGCGTGTCAGGCATGCTTCCCGCAATCTTGCCGACTCGCTTTTTGGCCGCCTCAATGGTGCGTGCATCCCTTTTTCACAGCTGGATGTAATTCTGATTGCTGTACCGTGAAATCTTCTCCTCAATCTCTGAAAAGCTTGCAGACGTGTCGCCAATGTTGAAACTGACGTGGTTGTCTTCCGCATCAGCGATGCAGTCCAACGCAGCCATTGACGGAGACTCAACATCATCAGCTGGCCATTGGAAATGAATGTTCAATGCGCCACAAATCTAGTAATGTCCAAAATAAGCGGCACATACGGATGAATACTGCCACCCGCGAGGACTGACCGTGTTCGCGGAATGGTTGGCATCACGTGACTGTAGCCTGCCAATGAGACGACACTGCCCGGCAGTCTTATTTCCCGAGCTGTTTTGCCAGCTGCCAGCAATATATCCACTCCCTGATTGTTAATATAGCCATTGTTCTTTTTCGTATTTTTTTGTGTCTCCAGTCTTTTCTTTCGCATTTTTTTTCCGTTCTATTGCTAATCCTAGTGTGTACGACAAAAACTGACTTGAATTCAGAGAACAGCAGTGCAAATAGAACGCGTGTGAACAGATAAGGCGGAGCTGCGGTCTCCTGACAGGTGAGCTGTTCACTGCTGCTGTGTTCGGTTTCATTTGTATGCTTGCCGGCCGAAGCGAGTTTCCCACCTGCTGCATGCACTGTAACTTTTGATCTTTTTTAGAGCGCAGCTCTTTGGCGCCCGTTCCTAGGTTTAGTGTCGGCAGCGTCGGCCTCATAACTTGCTCTGCCTTCCTTTCATCCCCCCAGTTCGCTATGGCAACCGGAGCCTCGCAGAAAAAGGGCGGGGGGGGGGTACACTCGGCGGCGATCCTGGTGCATCCCCTTCTCACTCGCTTTACTCGCTAGCGGCGTCAGCGGCATCAGTCAGTCGCTGCTATCTGTTTGTCGCGCAATGTTCCTATGGGCCCACGCGTTGCTTCCCGCAACCTTCCGATAACTCATTTGACCTTCATTTCTCTGACCACAAAGCTTCTTTCATGACAGCCAAGAACTTAGTGTTTCTTGATGGAATATGTGTGGAAAATTAAAAAAAAGTTGTCTGTAATTGTACATACGTGTCTTGCTCGAAATATTTGCCTCAATCTATCGAAAAGGTGAAACAGCTGATGAGCTGTGCTCAAATTTCGCATTAGGAAGTAATGTAATCGTGGGCAATTTTTTTCTTCTCTCGTCTCTATCTGTAGTTGAAGAATGCTATAAGTTGTGGAAGAAGCTTCGAGATATTTTACCCGCGAACGGTTGAGGCTGCGAACGGGATGCAGACGGCCCGCGGGGCGGTGATCATTCTGCGCATGCTCTAAAGAGAGCCGCTGACTGCGCTTAGCGCCAAAGTATAGACCAACACCGATCTGTGACGTAAGCGCGGTGCGGTGGCGCTTCTGTCGCCAGGTTGGGCCGGTTGGGGGCGAAAACTAGGCTTAGCGCCTATAGGAATACATGAACCCGAAAAATTTAAAAGCAAGTTTCTAATTTCAAGGCGCACCTATAATCTCGTTATTTGGTGCAGAGGAACCACGAACATCCAGAACAGATCACGAAAGTATGAAATCTCATTAACGAGCCGAAGTATTTTTAAAATACCGCAAAACGTATGCGGGTGCTAGTTGGGAGGGCAACCCATAGAAACACCTGTAAACACAACTTACCGCAACATTTTACTTGGTTCAGCAGCGTTGAGCCCTTCTCATTTTTTGGTGAATGTCTTGTACCATGCCCCGACATCATTTTGCATATCACACTACATTCCCTTGCACGTACTGCAAGTCTGACGACTTGCGGGACCGTTTACAGCACGATAAACTGACCGCGCACAGTTGCAGACGGCAATGCACCACTGGTGCTGTCGCTAGCAGACGCTCCGGAGCTGGAGGCGGCCGCGTTGGGTATCACCAGCTGCGCTGTCGTCTGCTGCAATGCGCGACTCGTTCGGTCCGTATTGTCGTACGGCGTTTGACAACTGCCTTTTAAATGTAATTCTGTCTAGGATGTATCACTGGAGGGACAGTATTATCAAGCTAATTTACCCCATGCTGCCGCATCAGACTGTAAACAAAACTACAGGATTCGCTACATAAGCATTTTGGGAGTGTCTGGATTCACAACATAGATTATTCGGGGAGTTTTAAAAGTAGACCGCCTTCGCAATGATGCAGTATACTTCTTCAAAGCGTTGGCCAATGTTTAATGGCCGGCCACCACTTCTGGTGCTCTGCGAAGCGAGAAAAATGTTGCGTTAAGTTGCGTTTACTTGTGTTTTTATGGGTCGCCCTCCCAACTCGCACCCCTATACGTTTTGCGGTGTGTTAAAGATACTTCGCCTTAGTCATGAGATTTCATACTTTCACGGTCTGTTCTAAGATGTTCACGGTTACTCTGCACTGAATAAGGTCATCAGAGGTGTCTCGTGAAATTAAAAAACCGCCTAGAAATGTTCCGGTTCCATGTATTCTTATGGGCGCTAACCCTATTTTTCACCCCCAGTCGGCTGCGATGCTGCGAGCGCCCCCATTGTTTGTAAACACGGTGTTGGTCTATAGAGGGGATACATGTCGTCTGGAGTAGCGAAACCAACAGCTAACTCGATGAAAATTTCAGAAACGAAAGACAATAAGCTGCTCTACCTAGTGCCTTAGCGTTCGTTCTTTTTTTACTGTAACCCTTCCAGGCTGACACTAACATGTGTTCATGTTTCAACATGCACTTTTTTCTGCAAACTGTTTTTTTATTTCGATATACACTGATTTACTAGCTGTATTGGTTATAAATAACATCTGGGGAAGCAATATGGCTATTTCCCAATTCCCAAAAGCCAGTTGACAGTTGTAACGAATTTACAATTTATGCACCTTGAGGATTTCTTCCACTTCTGAAATAGTTATTTTGTTCAAAACTTCATGCTGTTATTAGACTAAGAGCAAGAATTTGGGAATGGCATTAAGATGTTTGAGGAGAGATTTTGAAAAATTTCAATACTTTATTGTTCATAGAATGTTTCTCGCTTTTTTGAAACGTTTGAATTTTTGCTCAACTTACAAAAACGTTTTGGAGCCATTTTAGTCTTTCAAACGCCTTGGGATGAGTCATCGGGAATTTTTTTGGACAAATCAGGTGGTTGAGTGCAACCTCCGGGACGTTTGGTGCAGAACGACCCTTGTTATACCCCTGCCACACGGCAAATTTAATGTCATTTCCATTGAATGTCATTTGTTCAAAAGGACATTTGTTTGCTGCCACACGGGGAAATGTAATGACATTCGATGAAAAATACATTAGACACCGAATGAGTTTGAGGAACTCATTCGAATGCGACTAACGAGGGCATGTGTTATCTCAACACCAGAGACTCAGCGAGAATATATAGCCAAAATAAACTGCAAAAGTGCCACAGGCATTAAATACTATTGTGCATCTACAATTTTGTAGCTAGTCAATAAATTATGTGAAACATGCCAAATAGCATTGCGAAAAAAAAAAAAATTCACCCCTCGCTACCAGCCAACTAGCCACTGTACTCAGCGCGAGCGGCAATGGCCGCTGCTGCCACAGTCCATGAGCGCAGGCACAGTGGTTTTCTTTTGCCACCGTCAGAAAACATGTCAAAATCTGCTGACCTTAAATAATACGCGGTTGGATAAAGGAACCTCAAAAATAACTTTTACTGAGGATCGGTGATCAGTAACCAGAGCGATTTTCTACTCACAGCCCCGTAGCAGCCGCAGCGTCGGTGTGAGGCAGCTCATCCGATCTCGTGCTTTATGTAAGTATACGTAGCTCCAATGCTAATGCGTCGTCGAAATTACACCTTCCGTTTACTGTCAGAAAATTTATGACACCATTGAAATTACAATAAGCAGCTCCACGAATAGGAAACTGACTATTCCCAACGCGCCGTCCGCTGTGGCTTCTATGCGAAACCGTTTAGGCCTAGCGACGACCAGGGTGTAGCGCACGGCCAGAGTGACGTCCACCGCTCTCGCGGGCAGCACCGTTTCAGTAAGGTCGTGGGATCCGGCGCAGCAAGTGATGCTGTTTTGTTGTCTGCTTTCTTGATGAGGATGGGGTTCGGCATTTTTCGATGGGCATTTATGCCGAGCAAACGATCTTGCGATGATGAGACTCGACGGGGCTGTGGTGCGCTACGCCGTCGGGCGATACTCGAAGATTAAAAAAAAGTGTCGTCGGTCAATACACTAGCCACTGCCTATTTTACGTGTTGCACTTGGAGTGTGCAAAATGTACGTTGTTGAAACAATCGTCCGCTTTCCACACCCATGGCACCGACGCGCACACGTTCCCTACCCTTTCGTAAACAAACGCAACCGGCGCAGTCGCTAACTTCGTAATGGGTAGTTGTAATCAACAGGTTAGTTATGAGTCATGCAAGGCATAAATATGATTTTAAAGGCTGCTTTCGTTCACAGCGCTTATCATTCTCTCAAAGGCGCACCAACATTTGTGTATCTATCGCAATTACCATCATTTGCAAATGACATCAGTTTTGGTCGTGTAGCAGCGCGTCGAAAAAATGACATTAAACTGAACGAATGTCATTCGGTGGAAGTGACATTAATTTTTCCATGTGTCATGGGTATTAGTTTTATATATTGAAAGAGCTCAGTCAACCTGCCTGTACTCAAACAAGAGGACCTTTTAAAAAGGAAGTTTTAACTCATTTTTGCCTGTATGCTTATTGGCAATCATATGTGGAAGGGAAGACAAGACACGAGCTTATGTCATGTAGTTGCACATAATTATCCCTTACCGCTTATAGTTTTTGTGATTGCACATTTGACCTAATATGACAGAGCCTGAATTCATAACTTTGCCTTACGAACAGCTCAACAAACTTGGCCTATGTGTTGGACCAGTTTCACGAACTCTATACATCATGCACTTGTGTTCATTTTGGATATCATACCATATCAGTTTCCATCCCCTTATATGTTTAAATGAGATTTTCTTTTTTGCTAGGCATTTCACAAAAGCTTCTCATGCCTCTTTTGTGTGTTGTCATGCAGAAGGTCTTGGAGAGCTGATGGCTTCTTTTAAGATATCTTGGACCTTAGTGCCAAGGCTGATTTTTGGCAAGGTCACCAAGTCTGCTATGGTAAGGAGTTTTCTGTCATCATGCCATGACCAGCTGCGCTCAACAGAGCTGTACATAACAGTTTGGGTATTTTTTAATTGCATTTTTATTTGTGATGTGGGCCAATTGGACAGTCCATTTCTTAAAGCAGTAGCCTGTGCATGCAACACTTACTGTCAGGAGGGACCAGTTTAAAGTGTTCTGCAAGATGAGGCCATCATGTGTGCAGTATTAGATACATTGTGACCTTCTAAAGAGTCATAAAGGTGCTTGCTGATTAACGGTTTTGCACAGTAGGGTCATTGCAACCTGGCTATTTTAGACATAACCAGTATGTGTACAGAGCAAGATTTATTGAAAGGAAGATAGATAGGTCAGCTGACTACTATAAGGGTGGCAGCAGAATGCTGGAGCTGATCAAATGAGGGATCATCTATTCAACTGCACGCTAATCTGTGAGTGATTTGTCTTCTTCCAAGGCCCCATAAAGTCCAACCGAAAAAGAGAAAAAGAAATGGAAGTGCCAGGCGAATCGCATTCAAATCTTTTAAAACTCCCGATGAAGTATGTTATATTCATAATTTGTCACCTCCTTGATAATCAGTAAAGGGTGGTATAGCAGCTTGTGGGCTGAGTTGGTGCATAATACTCAGAACTGCGGTGCAGCATAGGCAAACACATAGAAACACGAAACAAGCACTCACTACAAACTGTAATACAAAACTGAACCCGAACTTCCTCTTTCACACTCGGCTACAACTTCCTTCTCTACTCTCAAGTACTGTACACTTGCACACATCTTCTATCCCAAGCAGATATGTCTTGCCAACAATAAATGTCAGCAAGGTAGCATCCAAGCAACAAATACGAGACCAACACCGTCACTCACATCGTCTAACAAGAGTTAAAACTCCCGCCACATAGACATAAACTAAAAGCAAAAAAAACGCATCTGCAGCTGCCAAGAATCAGGTTCACATTCACTCACAATACATCTAAACGAGTCCGGTTTCCAAGTTTCAACACAAAAAACATATCAAGGGAACCTTTATTTCAATCGCTGATCGCCTTGGCCAATCTGGTCAGCTGCAGTTCATTACATAAAACGAATGGCTTTTGCTCTACTAGCTTTCTTCTTCACAAGCATAAAATTCTTTTTAATTGCCTAAGGTCGCCTTCTTAGGCAAGAGTCGGGATAGGATTGCCCGAGAAATTTTTGAGGTGTTTAGATACAAAAGACAGCATGTGTGTCATTGAGGCCTCTTTGTCCTTGTGCAGAAATGAAATTTCAGTTCTTGAAAACTGTTTATGAGCTGTTGCAAAGGATGTGTGGTGCATGAAAAGTGCTTTTTGGATGGGATTGAAGGCTTACTGAGGACTTCTCGGGAGATGGGCCTGTTGCAGATAGAAGATATTTACAAGTCCTGATTTTTTTAGAGGAATAACCTTTGTCCTCTTGAAACTGACAAATAACAGGGCTTCGCAGCTCCGGCTGGTCTATACGAAGAGAAGGCGACCCAGGCAATTAAGAATTTTATCCTTGTGAGGAAGAAAGCTAGTGCAAAAGCCATTGTGTTTTGTAATGAACTGCAGCTGACCAGATTGATTGGCCAAAGTGATCAGCGATTGAAAGAAGCGTTGCCTTGATGTGTTTTTTGCCGTTGAAACTCAGAAAGCAGACTCATTTAGATGTATTGGGAGGGAATGTGAACGTAATTCGGGGCACCTGTATGTGTTTTTTTTTTTTTTTAGTTTGTGTCTGTGGCGCGAGTTGTGACTGTCTTGTTTGGACGATGTGAGTGACGATCTTGGTCTTGTATTTGTCGCTTGGACGCTACCTTGCGTACAGTTATTGTTGGCCAGACATATCTGCTTGATATAGATTTTTTACCCTCGCACGCAGGCTTCTAGCGCGCTCCTGCTCTTGACACCTAGCGACTTATGTCGGGTGGGCGCGGCCAGAGGACTGCGGAACCGCGGGTCACGCAGGCGCCTCGCGTTGAATACGCGTGTTCGTGAGCAATCGTTCTTCAGTTCATCTGTTAACGCACTCTACCACTTATGCATGTAGGTGTGTGCTATACCTCGCTACTCAGATTTGTCCTTGTTCCACATAATACTACAGCATTTTGAATCGCATTGTCCTCTCGTTGATGCAATATACGAAGGCATACGAAGGTGCCATGCAGGTTGCGAACTGTAAATCGCCGTTGTTGTGCGGCGGTGGCGTATTTTTTTTCTGGGACTGTCCTTCACAAGTATTGAATGCATGTTTTGCTTTTTTACTTTTTTGATTCTGCGAATGAGAATGTAGAATTTCGGACCAGACTCTATAGTGAGAGATGTAACCGGATTGGCTAGCTTCGCTCTAAGGTTGCTTAGCAAAGAGTGTTTTCGGTCACCAGTGGTTCGTCTTTGCCTTTCGTTTGCCATTCCTTAACGCGAGTGTAAGTCCGATTATAACAGACGCTTGGGCGAGTTGGGTAATCCATGAGTCCAGACAGCGCAAAGACAACAAAAAAACTCTACGTTCCAGTTTTTTTTTTTTTTTCGTTTTTGCTTGCGCTGTCTGCACTCACACTAACAGCGATCCAAATTTAATTTCTTCTGCGTGCAAAACGGTTGAGCGTAGTAGCTTTTTGTGGTTTCTGCCGTAGACTCAACAAAGGTAATTTCATTACATGCTATGAGCTGGCCCAAACGGCTAAACAGATCTTTCACATACACTGAAAGCATCTAAATAGAGAATATTCGTATTCAGCCGCTACTGTGGTAATATTTGTTCAAAACATAAAAGAAATGGAGAAACGGTGTTGTGCCCTGCAGTAGTGGCTTTGTGGATAGCGCTTTCGACTGCCGAGCCGGAATACATGGGTTCGATCCTGCAAGCTATGGCCGCTCTTCGATGAAGATGAAGGCGCTTGTGTAGTGTGCGATGCCAGTGCACGTTAAAGAACCCCAGGCATTCGTTAACTTTCCGGAGCACTTCACTACGCCGTACCTCATAGCTGATGCCACTTTTGGACGCTAAACTCCATATACCACATGAAAACAGTTATCATGCTCCAGCTAGCATTTCTTTGCTGCAGTTTCTTCATTTGGCATGCACGACAATGTCATCATCATCATCATCAGCCTGATTATACCCACTGCAGGGCGAAGGCCTCTCCCATATTTCTCCACTTAACCCGGTTCTGTGCTAGCTGCATCCACTTGACCCCTGCGAACTTCTTAATCTCATCCGCCCACCTAACTTTCTGCCGCCCCCTGCTACGCTTTCCTTCCCTTGGAATCCAGTTTGTTACCCTCAGCGACCATCGGTTATCCTCTCTTCGCACTACATGTCCTGCCCATGTCCATTTCTTCTTCTTAATTTCTACTGGAATGTCGGTAACTTGAGTTATTTCTCTGACCCACTCGGCACGCTTTCTATCTCTTAATGTTACGCCTACCATTTTTCGTTCCATAGCCCTCTGGGTTGTCCTCAGCTTAAGTAGAACTCTCTTGGTGAGCCTCCACGTTTCAGCCCCATAAGTGAGTACAGGCAAGATGCAACTGTTGTATACTTTCCTCTTGAGCGATACCGGTAAGCTGCTAGTCATAATCTGCGAGTGTTTGCCAAATGCGCTCCATCCCAATCTTATTCTTCTTGTTATTTCCTTTTCGTAATCCGGATCTGCGGTTACTACCTGTCCTAAGTAGACATATTCGCCTACTACTTCCAGTATTTCGTTACCTAATGTAAACTGCTGTTCCTTCCCGAGGCTGTTGAACATTACCTTAGTCTTCTGCATATTGATTTTCATGCCTACCTTTCTACTTTTCCTGTCTAGGTCATTCATTATTTGCAGTTCATCCCCCGAGTTGCTTAGCAAGGCAATGTCATCAGAAAATCGCAGATTACTGAGGTATTCTCCATCTACCCTTATCCCTAACTGCTCCCATTCCAAGTCTCTGAATACTTCCTCTAAACAAGCTGTGAATAGTACTGGGGAGATTGTGTCTCCTTGCCTAACACCTTTCTTTATGGGAATTTTGTTACTTTCTTTATGCAGAACTATGGTTGCTGTGCAGCCACTATATATATCTTCCAGCACTTTCACGTACGGCTCGTCTACCCCCTGATTTCGCAATGCCTGCATCACCGCCCAGGTTTCAACTGAGTCAAATGCTTTTTCGTAATCAATGAATGCTATGTATAAGGGCTGGTTATATTCCGAGCATTTGGTATCACCTGATTGATGGTATGGATATGATCGATAGTAGAGTACCGTTTCCGAAACCCTGCTTGATCCTTTGCTTGATTGCAGTCTAAGGTTGTCCTGATTCTATTAGCGATTACCTTAGTAAATACTTTATATGTAACAGACAGTAAGCTGATTGGTCTGTAATTTTTAAGGTCCTTAGAGTCCCCTTTCTTGTGAATGAGGATAATGTTTGCATTCTTCCATGGTTCCGGTACCGTCGATGACACCAGGCACTGCGTATACAGGGTGGCCAGTTTTTCTAGCACAATATCCCCCCCCGTCCTTCAGCAAATCTGTAGTTATCTGATCCTCTCCAGCTGATTTCCCCCTTTTCATAGTTTCTAGTGCTTTCTTGACGTCGTCCTTTGTCACTGGTGGAACGTCTGACTGCTTTTCCTTACCGCCAATCTCATTACGCTCCTGACTGCTTTGGCTACTGTAGAGATCTGTATAGAACTCCTCGGGTACTTTGACTATCTTTTCCATATTAGTGATGACGTTGCCCGCCTTGTCCCTTATCGCATACATCTGGTTTTTGCCTATGCCCAATTTCTTCTTTACCGCTTTAAGGCTTCCCCCGTTCTTTACAGCATGCTCAATTTTCTCCATGTTATACTTCCTTATGTCGGCCACCTTGCACTTAATGATTAGCTGTGATATTTCGGCCAATTGGATCTGGTCTGTTGGATTGGAAGCTTTCACACTCTGGCGTTTCTTAATCAAATCTTTCGTCTCCTTAGACAGCTTACCGGTATCCTCTCTAACTATCCTACCGCCTACTTCTACCGCGCACTCAGTAATGATATCTCTGAAATTATTGTTCCTTGCCTCTAGGGTAATGTCGCCATCCTCAGTTAGAGCTGAATACCTATTGTGTAGCGAGATCCTGAACTCTTCTGCCCTCCCCCTCACCGCTAATTCGTTGATGGGTTTCTTTCTTACTAATCTGTTGCGTTCCTTCTTCTGATTTAGGCTGATTCGGGACCTCACCATCCTGTGATCACTGCATCGCACTTTCCCAATTACCTCTACATCTTGCACAATGGCGGGGGTTGAACACATTATGAAGTCGATTTCGTTTTTAGTCTCCCCATTAGGACTTGTCCATGTCCATTTCCGGTTCTTCCGTTTGCTGAAGGTGTTCATGATTCTTAAGTTATTGCGCTCTGCAAACTCAACTAGTAACTCCCCCGTTATTCCTAGAACCGATGCCATAGTCACCTACTGCCTGGTCTCCTGCCTGCTTTTTCCCTACCTTGGCATTGAAGTCGCCCATTAGTACAGTATACTGCGTCTTTACTTTTCGCATTGCCGATTCTACATCTTCATAGAAGCTTTCAACTGCCTGGTTATCATAACTACATGTAGGTGCATAGGCTTGTACAACCTTCAGTTTATACCTCTTATTAAGCCTAATTACGATGCCTGCAGCCCTCTCATTAATACTATAGAATTCATCTATATTACCCGCTATATACTTATTGACAAGGAAACCTACTCCTAGTTGTCGCCTCTCTGGTAAACCTCGATAACACAGTACATGCCCATCCTTCAGTATAGTATATGCCTCATTCGGCCTCCTAACGTCACTAAGCCCTATGACATCCCAATTCATACCCTCTAGTTCCTCTAACAGCACTGCTAAACTAGCTTCACTAGCTAGGGTTCTAGCATTAAACGTTGCCAGGGTCAGTTTCCAATGGCGGCCTGTCCAGCGGAGCCAAGCTTTCTTAGCACCCCCTGCTGCGTCACAGGTCTGACCGCCGCCGTGGTCAGTTGTTCCGCAGCCACTGGTGACTGAGGGCCGGGGTTTTATGGAGCTTATCATAGGAGGTTGCGGCCAATTACTGCACCAGGGTGGCCAACTCCTGTTCTGGTGAGGGAGTGCGTTGCCGGAGGTGTTCACCGGCATCAGGTCGCACCCCAAACCTGTTTATGCAATTCCATCGACACGCGGAGTTTTTTTTTTTTTTTTTCATCCGGTGGAGAATTGCGCGGCACCGGGGTTTGAACCTTGGTTCTCTTGCATGTGAGTCGGATGTTCTACCGCTACGCCACCGCTGCACCTCACGACAATGTATGTGCAGGATTAAAAAGAAGTATCATGCTTGACATGAAGATGATCAGCCACCCCGCCAAACCACCGGAAGAAAAAAAAAACGAAAGCAAAGATTGCCAACGCATGGAATTGGCACTCACTCTACATCCCCGTGCAACACGCTTTATGACTGAGCAGCGCCAGCAGCCCGCCTCTTTTGAGGGGAAAAAAAAAAGAAAATCTGCTCGGGATCTGCAAAAATATTCTCCCTTTCCCTCCTATCAGCACGGGTCTTGAAGGGAAAAAGCGCATCGACGTTAACCTGATGTACAGGACAAGGACACCCAGAAAAGAGGTCAGAATCAGGAAAAGGTACAGGAAGTATCAGGCTAGCCAGGAATATGAGCACCAATGCTGAGCTGCTTTTCACAAAAGGCATTAAGGGGGGAATTGGGTCTTGAGAAAAAATTTTTTACTATTAGGGCTATCAACATGAAATTTTCCAGTTGAGTGTAATTTTGCATGCTGATTTCAAATATGCACTCAGATTTTCTGTATATTATGTAGCTAGAAAAGGCTAGAAAAAAAACAAGGCTAGAAAAAAAACTAAATGTCATAAGCAGTTATCATACATATATACATATTCCTAGATACCCAAGGTTTGCAACAACATTTGTTTCATCATTCTGTGCCCATTCTGTGAAAATTTATGAAAGTTCAAAGTTTCAAGTTGATAATTCAAGTTGCCCTCTCTTAATTTTTGCAAATTTTTAAAAATGTTCCGAACCAGATATGCATTGCATTATGGTTTTATTGCAAACTTCACACATGCAGAAATCAGATAAAACAAGAATGGTGAATATTCATTCAGCAGAAGTGAAGCTGCACCCCTCATAAAACAAGAGAATAAAAAAAATTTGTTTTTGAGAAAAATGGGAAAAATGAAGTTTGATGACATGAATCAATTTATTCGTAAAAAAAGCACCTCAATCACTTGAAGTGAAAGTTTAGAAGACCCCTGGAGAATAGTCTTCATGAGGTTTTCCTCGTTGCCTCTTTTTCACGGACGTCTGGAAAGCTGCCGAGGCGGCACGTTTCTTCTCAGACTTCACGGCATGGTTGCGATCCTTCTCAGCTGCTCTATAACGGCCCTTGCTGCTTTGCTCTAACTGCAGCTCCCTAAGTATGCTAGAGCTGGCATGCTGCGTGCCAAGGTTGAACCACATGATAGCTTCTGCAACTGCATTTTCAACCGCAAACAGAGACAAGTTCTTCTCTTTTGGTGCAAGGCTCCAGATGAGAGTGCAATGCCTCATTGCAGTTTTGCATCTTGCCACGCTGACATCGCTGCAGGAGTGTTTTGTCTGCAAGCTGCTGGTACACAGGGAGTAGTGCACGGCACACATGTTCAGGTAGATTGTACCTGTGTTTTGGTGGTGGCTGATTTTTTGCAATAGCGGCATTGTGCTTACACCATGAGTTGGCACCACTCGGGCAAAGGATGTGGTCATGTTTCACATCATTCGAAGTAATGTGATTGTATGTCGCCATGACTGCTCTGTACATACTGTCAATATCGCCAATGTGTGATTTGAGCGCCCGACTGTAATAGCTGGTCAGTTTCATAAGGTCTCCAGTGAGTCTGCCCTTGCCGCCGATGCGCTCACTGTCCGACTTATTCTTTGAAACAAGGCTTCGCAGTGCTGTCCCCATTCGTTTCTGGACGTGGTTCACACAGTCCTCCTTCTCAACTGCAATAAAGCCATACACTTCGGCCTCTTGAACTGTTAGGTATGACCTGCTGTCACCATCGCACAGCATCGTTGTGTATCTAAGGCCATGACTGGAGAGTGATCGCTGAAACAGAATCAGCGCTGCTTCAGCCTCCATTTGGCCTGATTTGCTGCTTGTGTTTTTTTGGCAAATGTGGTTTGCTTTCCACTCTGCATACTCTGGGCTGTTGGGTTCTGGTCCGCACTCACACCCGAGGCAGAAATTAGAAAGGACTACATAGTCTAGCACAAAGCCAGGAAACAGCTCTATAACTGTGGCCACTCCAATGTGCGATGAGTGCCCACGTGTGTGCCAGGTCCCATCAAAACAAACTGCTATGTTGCCAGGGTTTCCGAAGTTCAGCTGTTGGTAGAGTTTTGTAACTGCTTTCGCACATTCCCCCAAACTCTCGCTGCATGCTCGTATCGCCGCTGGATTTAATTTGTCCTTCAAATAGTGCTGGTAGGTCTTTCTGTGGAGGCCTCTATGCGACACTCCAAGATTTGCAAAAATGTCATTTAGAGCTGCCTGCCCCAGCCCTGTGCTTTGGAACAGCACGTGCCGCAAGTAGATTAATTTCAAATGGCTTGCAGTTTGATGCCGACTTCGTTGCGACCCGAGGAAAGCTCCATTCCGTACATCGTTCACCACAGTTGCTGCATTCCATTTTTAGCTTTCCAGCCAATCCGTACTCCCGCTCATCTTTCGTTATTTTTACTGTCCCACGACACACCCTGCAGGCAGCGCACTTGAGCAAACTGTTCACTGCGCGGAGATCCACAAGCGTGTATGCCGTCGATGACGAGCTCGGTGCACTAGGCATCGGCGCAAGAAGCTCAGTTTTCTGTGCTGTCGCCGAAACAGATGCCAGCTCTGTAGTTGCTTCCGCGGCTTGCGTCATCAAAATGCCACATTCTTCACTTGTTAAAAAGTGCGTGTCAATTCTACTGCGCTCTGGTTGAAGGTTTTCACTGACAGAAACCGTGGCACCGGCAACTCTCACGGCAGCGGCCGTCTCACTTCCCGAGTCACGTTCGGCTGGCGTCGAGCACTCCGGTGTTCCAGGCGGGTCCGCAGAGGTTACCACTGATGACACCGGCAGTTTGCGACGTTTTTGGGCGCATTTCTTTCGCTTTTTGCCAAACTTGAGCACAGTATGAAATTTGCGAGGCATAGCAGGGATCGATGTTTTGACAAGATGGCGCCGTCTTGGTGGCTGCACTCGAATCACATGCAGAGAATTTATTACGTGACGCGTGAGAACCAATAACATAGCCCTATACTCCATTCAGCTTTTGACTTGTATTTTGCTTGCTGGGCGGCTTGGACTGGATTGACGACAGGAAAGCAAGTCAAAAGGAGCCTCTTTCGAATGAGCCCAAGATGGCCGTGATCTGGCAACTAGATTCGAAGTTATGGACGCTGCAAAACAGAAGATTTTCGCGCATTGCTCGCGCGTATTTCTCGTCACTTTGGCCCTTTAATGCCGCATAATAAATTAAAAAGGCGTCTTTTGGCAATGAATTTTCAGTAATAGATGCAGGAAGTTGTGAGGAATCCAAATATAACAAAATTGAAAAATCGTTTTTTTCGCGATTTTTTTCGTCTTCAAGACCCGGCTCCCCCCTTAAGTCTAAAAATTTTGGAGACGCTGTGAGTGGACAAGCCCTTCTAAATAATGGACAGGAAAGGCTCGTACCGACATTGTCCAAGCTGGGGTCACCAAGGCAAGAAAAGAACTAGTGCCTTAAAGGGCCACTGTCCAGGGAAGGACCTTTTAGGCGAAGGAGTCCAGTGTTTCGATCAGGTATCGGAGATAGTCTGTGCAAAATGCTACAGTGACACGCGCGCCGCAAAGCAACGAAAATACAAATCAAAGCTCTCTCATGCTCTCCTTCGGTAAGCCAGCTTTCCCATTTCCTGCGCTGGCCCGTCGAGCCACAGTAATGACGTACTTCCCGCGAACGACGTCCATTGGTCCGTCTCGCTGTCTGAGGGTGAAGGATGGGTGTCTACTGCTCGCTGCGCGCTTTTCCCTCGCCACAGCCTGACTGAATCCAGAGGCGCGCTCCCTTGCCCGTCTTATTTTTGTCTTTCGCGCAGGCGGAGTGCCACGGCCCACCTCCCGCCAAACGCGGAGGAGGAAGGGGAATTTGTCTTGCGGAGGCTAGACGACCGGGTAGGAGAGTGAAAAACCTTTGCGAGGGAACGGAAGGAGAGAAACAGGACAGAATCGGGTGATTGGGGTGGCTGTAACTGCGTTATTAGTTACTCCTTTCAAAAACATTTTGCGGCCTTGCTTCCTGGGAGCGAGGTCTCAGTCACCAAGGAAGAAAATATTTTCGACCGGAGGGTGGACAGTGGGCCTTTAAGGGGAGACGCGCCTCGAAAACTTTTTTTTTTTAATATTTATGTTAAGTGAATGAAAATTGCACCACTTATTAAGATTGATCTCCTCTTTCTAAATATGTTTTTATTTTTAAGATGGCTTGATGGCTTCATATTCTAATTGCCATGCATAAGTGAAAAACAGTGCATGCTTGTGCAGCTGATGGGCATAGCAGTAAACATGGTAGGGCAGTACCAACTAATTTGCAGTACAAGCAAAATAATGACATTCGCTTAGCATGCAGAATTTTGAGACAATTTTCTATGTGGTGCTTGATTTCCAGTGGGTAGTGCCAGAGAATTTAAAAAATTTTCATACCAAAAAATATTGCTGATTGTATTTAAACCTAGATATTGACACTCTACGCACCCTAAAGAATATTGTCACATAGCCGTTCAGGCCCGTAGCCAGAAGGTTGGTTTTAATAGGGGGTTGACCTAGTAAGCACAGAAGAGCAGGTCCAGAGAGCACTGAGTGACAGCAGCAGACTTCAGCTTCTTCTCGAACGCCACGGGGCCACTTCTTCGAGTCTGCGCACGAGACTCTCGATGAGCAGCCGCCTAGCGGCTGCTGTTGCACACGCTACATTACCCCCCTCTCTACAAAAAAAATAAATGTCAACTTGATGGATTCGAAAGCAGAGAAGAAAAAAAAAATAAAGCAAGAAACGTGCGTTAGGCGGTGCACTAATTTTCTCGTGAAAAGTACGACTTCATGCGCACGATATGGACAACCTTGGATTTCTGCTGGCGACGAGTAGAAGAAAAGCCATCCGGAAGCACTTCGTACGTGATGTCGCTCAGCTGACGGAGCACTTTGTATGGCCCAAAGTACTGCTTCAAAAGTTTTTCAGATAGTCCCCGACGTCGAATCGGAGTCCAGAGCCACACTTTGTCGCCCGGTGCGAAATTCACTACACGGTAGCGGTGATCGTAACGCTGGGCGTCTCGGCCTTGCTGGTTCCGGATGCGTGCCCTCGCCAGCTGTCGCGCTTCTGCTCGTTGAGTGAACTCCTCGGCGCCAACTTCGAGGTCACGGCCGTCGTGGGGCAACATGGCTTCGAGCATTGTCGAAACTTCGCGGCCATGCAATAAGGAGAACGGCGTCATTTGCGTTGTTTCCTGCTGCGCCGTGTTGTACGCAAACGTCAATGTACGGGAGGACGTCATCCCAAGACCGATGTTCAACATCCACATACGGACATCATGTCGGCGAGAGTTTTGTTCAGACGTTCTGTCAATCCATTAGTTTGTGGATGGTAGGCGGTTGACCTGTGATGGGTAGTGCCGCTTAGCTGCATGACAGATTCCAGTAGCTTGGCAGTGAAAGCAGTGCCTCGGTCCGTTATTATAACTGTCGGGGCGCCGTGCCTCAGGACTATGCGTTCGATGAAAAATTTCGCTGCCTCGATTGCCGTACCACGCTGGAGGGCCTTCGTTTCAGTGTAACGCGTGAGGTAATCTGTAGCGATTATTCACCTGTTGCCGGAATCAGAAATTGGAAAAGGACCCAACAGATCCAGCTTGTTCGAATGGGCATCTTGGCACTTGAACAGGATGCAGTAAACCGGCCGGTTTCACAGGCGGCGTTTTCCGTCGCTGGCAATCATGGCATGTTCTCACGTAATGTGCTACAGGCAGCCACACGTGCACGCGGAGCGGGAGAAGGAGAGTGAGGACGAGGGGGGATGGTCGTGCGTCTGTGTGCGCAAAGCCGGCGCTCTTTGCCAGTGGTGTTCCTTATTTTTGCTTTTTTCTGTGCCCCGGCTGACATAGAGGGTGACTGGAGGCACGCTTTTTATCGGTCCTTTCGAAAGTGAGAAATTATGATTAATTGATCGCCGCGGACATTGTTTTCAAAGAACGCTTGTTGGCAGGCTCAGACAAAAAAAAAAAAAACATGAACGCGAATTCGGTACTCGAAGGCAGAGGCAAGCGACAGGTATTTTGAAGGACTTGAGGCGGCACCTCTTGATGTCTCTTCCATGTTGTTCAGAGAATGAAGGGTCCAGCCTTCTCGTTGAGAATTGATACGCGTGTACACAGCGACGAGTGCTCCGGGCGTTGGTTGGGGAGCTTCCTTTCCATTTGTGACTGCTCACTTGAAAGGGGCCTATTCAACTCTTTGGGGACAGACGTTTTATGCGATGCTGCCGGCGCCGTGGTGCCTGCTTTCGGTGCATTTAGGACGCGTTCCCTACAAAGGCACAAAGCATGCCGCCTTACCCTTTGGTTCCTGCTGACAGCGGTCAGGGGGAGTTCGCTGCTGTGGCGCTGCCATCCGAAATCAATGACTTATCTACCTCTAACGATGAGAGGTTTCTTAACGACCTGGATCACTGACAAGAAGCCGAGGCATGCCATTTTTTCGGCAGTTTCCTCTCTCCGCGAGACGAAGGGCGAGGAAATGCCTGAAGACTTTTCATGCAGGCGGGGACATCTCTCCAAGTAAACCTTTGTGCTCTTAATTCCACAGCTACGCTGTGCAATTCCATGTTCAGTTATCTCCTCTAGCGAATGCGCAGTTTTGAGCTACCGAAGCAGGATCGCGTATGAGGATAGAACGATTAACGTATGTGTTTTCCCTTTATAAGCGCCGAGTGATGGCATTAATGACATATATCTGTTTCTTGAGGCCGACTTGGTTCCGTGATGGCTGCTGCGGCACCGCCAGTTACAAACAGAGGTGCGAGATACGAGCGGTACGAGATATTTAAAAAAAAATCCGACAACCATCGTTTCAACACGAAAGAGAGAAGAGGGAAAAACTTTCACGAGTTTTGCGAAAAATCGCGCCGTCACTTTTTCATTCCAGTTTTTTTTTTCTTGCTCCCTTTGTTGGAGCGCGACGGCGCCCAGAATGGGGCCGGAGGAGGAGAGAAACAACCGAGCGCGCGCGCGCAAACACGTGCTGGAAAGCAGCGCGGAGCAGACGACAGCATGCTTTTCTATGCGGCGGAGAGCAGACGACGCGGCCGCACTGCGCGGAGGTTTTGACGGGGTCTCCATGGAGGGCGCTGACGCACAGAGCGGCCCAGTGCCCCCTGGCCCAGGTTTTCTCCCCTATACAACAGCCAGACATTCTTTTTCGGTGGTGGAATAGTTCGATTCGGCACTGGACAAAGTCTGGCTGGCGTATGCGATAACTAGCTCGGCACCGTCTTGCCACTGGACGAGTACAGCGCCTAGACCCACGTTGCTGGCATCTGTGTGGACCAGAGTCTCGGCATTCACATCGAAATGGGCAAGCACAAGTGCTGTCTGCAAGCGGTGCCGTAACTCGTCGAATGCCTTTTGCTGTTCGTCCGTCCAGGTGAAGGTGGCATCATCCCGGGTGAGACGTGTCAACGGAGCGGCAATGCGTGAAAAGTTTTCAATAAATCTGCGGTAATAGGCGCAGAGGCCCAAGAAACGGCGAACTGTCTTCTTGTTACATGGAGTAGGGAATTTGGTGACGGCTGTTGTTTTAGCGGGGTCGGGACGAACTCCTCGATGGCTGACGACGTGGCCCAAGAACAGGAGCTCTTCATAGCCAAATTGACACTTTTGTGGTTTTAACGTGAGGCCGGCAGATCTGATAGCCCGTAGCACAGCGGAGAGACGTTGGAGGTGTTCCTCGAACGTTGGTGAAAACACAACAACGTCGTCCAGGTAGACTAGACACATCTGCCATTTAAGACCAGATAGAACTGCGTCCATCATTCGCGGAAATGTCGCTGGAGCGGAGCACAATCCGAAAGGTAGGACTTTGAATTCATAAAGTCCATCGGGTGTGACAAACGCTGTCTTCTCGCGATCACGTTCATCGACTTCGATCTGCTAGTAACTGCTCTTAAGATCAAGCGATGAAAAGTAGCGCGCGTGGCGCAGCCAGTCTAATGAGTCATCAATGCGTGGCAGCGGGTAGACGTCTTTTTTTGTGACCTGATTGAGCTTACGGTAGTCCACACAGAACCTTAATCTTCCGTCTTTCTTCTTAACGAGGACAACAGGCGAAGCCCAGGGACTCCTCGATGGCTGTATGACACCGTCAGTTAACATCTCGTCTACCTGTTGAGCAATGACTTCGCGTTCCCGCGGTGACAATCGTTAGGGGTTCTGTCGGACTGGTCGGGTGCGGTCGTCGGTTATTATGCGGTGCTTGGTCAAGGGCGTTTGTTTAACCGCGGAGGCGAATCAGAAGCAGTCTTGGAACTGAAAGAGTAGCCCGACGAGTCTTTCCTTCTCTGCCGGTGATAGAGCGGGATTCACATCAGGGTCGAAGTTGGGCGTTTGGCTGGCAGACGTGTTGGTCTCAAGAACAATGCAGTCGTAGGCAGCTTCTGCGACACCTTCAAAGTAAGCTACCGTGGTGCCTCTAGCGATGTGCTGCCGTTCGTTTCCGAAGTTCGTAATCAGCATGTGAGCTAGGCCATTAGTCAGATGAACTATACCGCGTGCAACACAGACTCCATGATGTAACAGAAGCTCTGTGTTCTGTTCGGCAACACCGGCAGCACAGGACTGGTCGTCGCACCTGACTGTGACGAGAGCAGACGAACGTGGCGGCATGAATACATCCGCGTCAACGATGCGTAAAGGTGCGTGGCGTCGTTCTGAGTCAGCGGTCATTGTTGCAGGCGTCGAAAACGTTACAGTACGGCGAGGAACATTAATAATGGCCCCATGCTCACGTAAAAAGTCCATGCTGAGTATGAGGTCCTTGCAGCAGTGCGGCAGGATAACAAAAATGGCTACAAAGGCTGAATCGGCGATGGTTACTTGGGCAGTGCATCGTCCGATCGGCGTCATGAGGTGACCGCCAGCAGTACGAATTTGCGGCCCCAGCCATTCAGTTTTCACCTTGGAGAGCCGATCTGCGAAATTCTTGCTTATTATTGAAAAGTCTGCTCCGGTGTCTACCAAAGCGGTTACTGGGTGTCCGTCGACGAGAACGGAAAGGTCGGCGCTAACAATGTGATTGGCTTGAGGTTGATTGGGAGTTTCGGGTTCATGGGGCGGCGGAGGCATCGTAGTCACAGCATCGGGCTCAGTTGTCACGGGAGGGTCTTCGGGACATCGATTCCGTTCGTCAGCAACCTGCCCCCCTGAGGGCGCCGCCTTCAGTTTCCGTGGTGTGGGCTTGGCGACCGGCACCTCGGCTTATGATTAAACTCATGGCGGCCGGGTGACGAGTAGCGCACGGGGGAAGACTGTGTACTGTCGCTCGAAGAGGTTGCCCGGGTTGCCAGATATTCTTCGATTTCTGGAGGGCGTTCGCCGACGCGGGGACGCGGGGTATCACGAGCAAAACCCCAAAGACCGAGTTCACGGTATGGACAACAACGGTACAAGTGGCCGGGTTCTCCGCAGTGGTAGCACAGCGGCCGTTGGCGAGGAGTGCGCCAGACGTCTGCCTTCCGAACCGGTTGCTGCATGACGGGGCTCTGCTGGGATGGCGGCTGGTAGGGAGGCTGGTAGGATAGTGGCTGAGGAGCGGACGGCTGCATGACGAGGCTCTGCTGGGTTGGCGGCTGGTAGGAAGGTTGGTAGAACGGTGACTGCAGAGTGGGCGGCGGCTGTGCTTCGAAACGAAGCTGTTGCGCAGGAGGCACTGCAGGCCGACGAAGAGCCGCTGCGTAGTTCATAGAACGTGGCTCCAACAGTGACTCAGGCGGTGAAAATGTCTGACGGATTTCTTCACGCACGGCTTCGGTGAGAGCCGCGGCAGTCGGGTTAGGCGATCCAAGATTGAACTTGCGGAGCTCCTCGCGAACTACCTCGCGGATCAGCTCACGCAGAGAGTGATCTTCAGTGGACCCCTTCAATGTGGCCACACTGCTGAAGGGTTGACGACAGGCAGACTCCGTGCGCCGGTATCGTTGCTGCAGGGCTCACTCAATGAGGGTAGCTTCATTGATGAAGTCCGCGACGGTTTGGGGTGTACTGCGAACCAGACCAGCGAAGAGGGGTTCTTTTACGCCCTGCACCAGGTGGCGCAACTTCGCTGATTCTGTCATGTCGGGATCAGCCCGTCGGCAGAGATGGGTCACGTCCTCAGTGAACATGGCCACGCTCTCGTTAGGTAGTTGCACACAAGCGTCTAGGAGGCGGCGTGCGCGATCACGGCGGTCATGGCTGGCAAAAGTGTCCCGCAGCTGCTGGCGAAAGGAATCCCAGCTTTGAAGACTGGCTTCCCTATTCTCATACCACGTTTTTGCACAGTCTTCAAGGGCGAAATATACATTGCGCAGCTTCTGAGCAGGGCTCCACTGATTGAATTGCGCCACTCGCTCGAACTGGTCGATCCAGTCGTCGACATCTTCCCCAGTACCGCCATGGAAACTCGGGGGCGTACGAGGCTGCTGAAGCAGCAACTGATGCTGACTTGCCTGGGTCATTGTAGAAGTCTCTAACTGCTGGTCAGCTGGCGTCGGTTCAGGTAGAGGAGCGAATTCCGGTGCCAGACCTCTGAGGCGACGGCTGCAGCGATGAACGGGTGTCGACACGAGCAAAAGCCGGTTGGGACTCGATGAGCGGCTGCGAGAGGCCCGAGACATGTAATTCAAGGCCTCACCTCCACCAGTGTCACGTAGCCGTTCAGGCCCGTAGCCAGAAGGTTGGTTTTAATAGGGGGTTGACCTAGTAAGCACAGAAGAGCAGGTCCAGAGAGCACTGAGTGACAGCAGCAGACTTCAGCTTCTCGAACGCCACGGGGCCACTTCTTCGAGTCCGCGCACGAGACTCTCGATGAGCAGCCGCCTAGCGGCTGCTGTTGCACACGCTACAATATGTATGCCAAATTTGGTCTTGATTGGACTACAGTAAGAACATGAAATGTGCACATAAGCCATGTTTGGCCCAAAATAAGAAGTTGAGAAAACTGCAATTGAAAGTTACAAAAGATGTTTATTGCTGTTGTTTCAGCCATATATACATTAAAATTGGACACAATGCAGGCGAGGATACCTAGATCTAGTGCGCAGCTTTAAAATTCACTGGCAACATATGTTGCTCCCTCAGAGGCCTTGTGAGCAGCATCCTCAAGACATGCCTTCTTGGCTAGACAGCGACGCTGGGAGCTTACCTCTGCTGTCAGCTTCAGTGACATACTTGACATCTTTCGCTTGTCACTATTTTTTCTCAGTGGCAACCAGTTCCCTTGAGGGAAGTACTCCGAGTTCCTCGAGAACTTGTTCGAAGCCCTTGTGGCCTTGATTGAACCATAGCACAGCGAGTGCAGTTGCCATCTCCACGACTCTGCGCGAGGCAAATCTTGTCTTCGGGCACAACATTCAAATCTTACTGTTCAGTGATTCGGCTGCATTTTGGGTTTTTCCCTTCACACGAGGGTGAGCAGCTGTTCATCCGTGAGCCTTTTGTATGTGGGCAGCATTGCCTTGGCCTGGCTGTTGGTCAGAATAGGGGTGTGTGCTGGGGCTGCCTGGCCCAACGCTTCTGCCCGCTTGAACTTGCACCAGGAGTCCTCTCCATCCTGGCAGAACTTGTGGCTCTTGGCTTCATCCGTTGAGCATGAATGGAAAAAAGATGCCCAAATGGCACAATACATCCCACGCACACTTCCTCTGTTAGCATTGATGGCTACTTGGAAGTAGCTCTGTAGTTTCCGGATGACTACGTCTGCAAGCTTCTTCCCTCGTGGCATTTTGAGCTTTCGCAGCGCAGTCCCAAGGCGCTTGGCAACGTGGTTTGTGCAGTCTTCTTTAGCGATGGGCAGACTTCCATACACATTTGCTGCTGACACAGCTGCATAGGCCTTGCTGTCGCCGTCGCTGACGAAGGTTGTAAACCTTAGTGGAGTACTGTAGACTCAGTCCTCTTCCAAATCCTTTCTGCAGCAGTCATTTCCATGGCATGTGCTGAGCAATGTGCATTTTTTTCACACACTGGCGTGTGAAAAGCTTGCCATATTTCTTCCTCTTGTTCACTTTTAAAAGCCTTCCGTGTATTGCAGCTCTGGCAGTAGTTGGACAACATCTGAAAGTCAAGGCGAAGCCCTGTTTCTAGAGAAATGCCTGTGCCTATGCCATTGTGGCTCTTGTGGTCTCTTTTCTGCCAAGTTCCATCAAACATGACAGCTACATTGGCAGACCCCGCTTCTTGTGCTGTTACTTTCCGGGCCAACTCCAAGTTGTCAGCCACCGCTTTCGTCGCAGCCAGGTGCACTTTCTTTGTAATGGCATTGAACCCCTTATGGTGCATTGGTTTCGGTAGACCAAGAAAAACACAAAATCGGGAAAGTTGATTGTGTCCAACACCAATAGCGCACGCCGCAACCACGGCCTTCATGTTCACGACAAAACTCTCTCTCTGGCTTCCTGACGATTGCGCTCGATCGCTAGCACCGTCCACCGGAGCTGCACGGCGTGACGAGTACGTTGACGATACAACGGACTTACGACACGCTAAATTGCTGCAACGCAGCTCCAGAAATGACGCGAGTTCTTTCTGCTTCTCGACCAACTCGTGGACGGCAAGTTCGCACCGCCCGCACTGCGGACATGCTGCTCCGCTCACCAGTGCGTTCGTGGCACCGATCTCGCTGATAAAGGCACTCGCCGACTTGTCAACGCTGCCGTCTCCATTCTCAAATATCCTGATCTTCTTTTCCGATGTGCTGACGAAATCGTCTACGCTGTCAAGGAAACTTGAGTGCACTGCCGGCTCCGAACCGTCGCCTCCACCGACGTTAGGCCTAGCTGACGCGGACGCCTCGGCTGCACGCCGTTTCACTTTGCGGCGGCATCCCTTGAACAGGTGCTTTGAGCGATGCTTTCGGCGTCGAAAATCGCGTTTTTCCTTGGCGTCCATGAGAAGCACGAAGATGCGTGAAAGCAATGGTGAAAGCTTCAAAACACGTCGAGAAAATGCTTATGAAAAAAAACGTGAGAGCTGCGCGTCGCATGAAGAGCAGACGAGCTATGGCCGCTTCACGCCCCAACAGCCAATGGCGTGGATGAAATCGCACCACGTGATTTAAAAGGCCAGTGAGAACGCACGGTTTTGGCGGCGAAATGTTTTTTTTATTATTACTTCCTGAGGGTTTTCGAAGCGGCAACGCCGGCATTAGGGAGAAAAAGCATAGGCCTACCACCATGCAAGATTCCAACGTCGTGCGACGCCGTGATTTGACGCATCACACGCTTGAAAGTGGGTCATATCTGCCTCTTTTCTAGCCACCTCGAGTGCTTTAACAGAGTTTTTAAATAGTTTTGCGATTGTTTTCGTCTCTGATTTTTTTTATATGTGAAAGAGGAAGGATCAATGTAGCTCAGTCAAAAACAAAAAAGTGACTTTTTTTACTAAAAATCGCCGTTTTTCGATCCGCGTCTCCCCTTAAAGTTGCAGTTTTAAGGAGCGGCAGTTCTGAATTTTTGCAGGGAGTTTTTATTTTATGACAGCTAACTATTTTCTTTCCAAGGCTACAGTGTTTATAGGGTTGTTGCATATCTCATTATGCCTTCCCTCTGAATAAAAACGGCTTTGTTTTTAGCAAAACCTCCTGTTTGCCTAATTTGAGGCTTTTTGAGGAAAGAACAACACTTTAAACTGCATTTGAACTTGAAGCTTGTTTTTGCATGGCTGTGGTCGTTATAGCCATCTGAGCAATTGGGTTCCGGAAATAAAACAAGCCTTCTTTATTTAAGCATCTTGAGATTTGAAATTATGCTACAAAACGTTTTTTTTTTACTACAAAAGCTCACATATTTGCTACAAAATACCATTTTTCCTGCTACAAAATTTGAAAAGGGCGGGAGTGGAATCAGTCTTCAGGCCACGAAACGCTTGTCTGTCCCGGGTAATTGTTTCAAGATTTTTTTTTTCTTCCTCCACTCTTGAATACACAGCTCTTTGATGTCATTTTGTTTTGCTTCTGCTTGGTTGCAGATTTCTTTGGCAGTGACTATAGACCAGTTTTATAGCTGCTCCCGGGCGCGGCCATTCTTTGCCGATGGACGCGCCGCCATGCGGGCACTTCCTTGTGGACTGCGGGACCGCGCCTGCCTGGTAGCCACGTTCAGCAAGCATTCGGGAGCTAAAAAATATTGCCAAAAATATTTTCATGGCATGATTGTGTTGGAGCAAGTTTATTTGCATTTTCGTAGAATTAAACTCGATTAGTTATTAGTGGGATTTAGTTCATTCACATTAACTGTGTTTGGAGCTCAGCATGCAACTGCGCTATAATGCTGCCATTTTGGTGCCTTACTGATGACAAAATGTCTGAACAATTGCAAGCATTACTCTTGCGTACAATTCGCAGATAATTCCACTTCCAGTGAGCTCTTATTCCTTCATGCCAGCCATTTCGAACCTCACCAATTAGGCTGTGCGGTTGTTTGCGTGGTGTGTGCCATTAACAGACAAATTATCGCGGTGTGCGCATCTGAGTCGACCAGCTAACAGCAGGCAAGTTTTGTTGCGTTTTATAAATACCGCCACATTAGGATCATTTCATTTTATCCCTGGAAAATTTAGTGCCTATCAAATCGTAATGCCTGCTTTTCAAGCATGATACATTCTTTTTAAATCTTTCACGTACATTGTCGTACATGCCAAAGGAAGAAACAGCAGCAAAGAAATGCTAGCTTGGAGCATGACAGCTCAGTTACCAGTCCAAAAGTGGCATCGGCTATATGGTACGTCGTAGTGAAGTGCTCTGGAAATTTAATAAATACCTGGGGTTTATTAACACGTACTGACATCGCATAATACACAACAAGCGCCTTCATCTTCATCGAAGAGCGGCCATAGGTTCCGTGACCAAACCCTTGTCTTCTGGCTCAGCAGTGAAGAGCCCTATCCACAGAACCACCGCTGGGGGAGACAACACAGTTTCTCCATTTCTTTTGCGTTTTGAACAGATATTAACACAGTAGCAGCTGAATACAAGTATATGCTATTTCAATGCTCTTAGTGTGTGAAAGAGCTGTTTAGCCATTTGGGCCAGGTCACAGCATATACCGTATATTGCCGATTATAAGTCGACTCCGATTGTAAGTTGACCCCCCAACTCGCGACCCCCTTTGGGCAAAGAAAAGTTCTGCTCCGGATTTAGGTCGACGCTGCCGCACCCTACGGTCCTAGCTCGCCCAAGAAGTATTTCAGAAGGCTGAGTCATAAAGAAACATTTATTCATTCACGAGACATCTGTCGTCTCTTGTGAGGACACAGTCGCGATCATAATCTTATGAGCCACTGCTGCCGCTGGTCATCGGAAGCGTTGCCGAGATGCCGCACGTGGAGAACGCCGCGGAGACCATTTCTGTTGGTAGCCAAAGCGGGCATCGTTGACCCATTGAGCCACTTTGCCCAAAGAAGCTTGTTTCAGCCGCCCTGTTGGTGTCTCGGTTTTCTTGCTGGAGCCATTCGTCGTAGAATGTACCGATGCGGTCTTTGAATGGCTTGTTCAGCACCACATCCAGTGGCTGAAGAATAGGTGTCAATCCGCCCGGAATGATGACCAGGTCGCATCCCGCGTCCGCTACCGCTTTAAGGGGGACACGGCTTTGAGACGAAAAAAATCTCGAAAAAATCGATTTTTTGAAACTGACATTTTCAGAATTTGTAGCTATTATTCCTTTAATTTGCCAGGTTTTATATCTAGCGGTGCAATGTTTGGGGCCACAGAATCAATTTATAGCATCACTGTCAGCTGAAATCCGCAAAAAAACGTTTTTTCCGAGGCGCGTAGGTCGTTTTCTACACGCGCGATCGCAGCCATCTTGGTCTCGTTGGAAAGAGCGGCTTTTCTTTCCCCATTTCCCGCCACAAGTGCTTCCGCCGGCTTACTGGTGACGTTGAAATCCGAGCATAAAAAAAGTTCAAATGCGCGGTTCTATTCGTCGAGCTAGCACACATGATTGAAAAGCGCGCTGTGACGGCCGCGCAAAGTTCCCGTCGTCTGCTCCTCCGCAGGCGACACGTCTCTCCTTGTTCAGTCGTAGGGTTGCGACGAGTGCGGCACGATGTCGGAAGCAACGCCGAAGTTTGCCACGAGTCACAAGAAAGGAGACACAATCTCCCCAGTACTATTCACAGCTTGTTTAGAGGAAGTATTCAGAGACTTGGAATGGGAGCAGTTAGGGATAAGGGTAGATGGAGAATACCTCAGTAATCTGCGATTTGCTGATGACATTGCCTTGCTAAGCAACTCGGGGGATGAACTGCAAATAATGATTGATGACCTAGACAGAAAAAGTAGAAAGGTAGGCTTGAAAATCAATATGCAGAAGACTAAGGTAATGTTCAACAGCCTCGGGAAGAAACAGCAGTTTACATTAGGTAGCGAAATACTGGAAGTAGTAGGCGAATATGTCTACTTAGGACAGGTAGTAACCGCAGATCCGGACCATGAAAAGGAAATAGCAAGAAGAATAAGATTGGGATGGAGCGCATTTGGCAAGCACTCGCAGATTATGACTAGCAGCTTACCGGTATCGCTCAAGAGGAAAGTATACAACAGTTGCATCTTGCCTGTACTCACCTATGGGGCTGAAACGTGGAGGCTAACCAAGAGAGTTCTACTTAAGTTGAGGACAACCCAGAGGGCTATGGAACGAAAAATGGTAGGGGTAACATTAAGAGATAGAAAGCGTGTAGAGTGGGTCAGAGAAATAACTCAAGTTACCGACATTCTAGTGGAAATTAAGAAGAAGAAATGGACATGGGCAGGACATGTAGTGCGAAGAGAGGATAACCGATGGTTGCTGAGGGTAACAAACTGGATTCCAAGGGAAGGAAAGCGTAGCAGGGGGCGGCAGAAAATTAGGTGGGCGGATGAGATTAAGAAGTTCGCAGGGGTCAAGTGGATGCAACTAGCACAGAACCGGGTTAAGTGGAGAAATATGGGAGAGGCCTTCGCCCTGCAGTGGGTATAATCAGGCTGATGATGATGATGACAAGAAGAAATGATCGGCCTACATTTTCAAGACGCTCAGTTCCTTCGGCCGGCGTCGAGAATAGTCCGCTGCCAACAGCAAGTGATGCCGAAGCCGTGGACAGTACCTAAGTGGACTTAGGCCTAACTGGATTGCCGACGAGTGAATGCATTCCGGACAGCAGCCGCATTCGGCGCGACACCGAAATATTGCAGCGTACAGAGTTGATTGCAGAGAGAAATGGAAGCCCAAGAAAAGCTACAAGTTTTTTCTTCAACACCGGCCACCAAGCGAAAGAGGGGATTTTTTTCACTCGCGCTGACGATGTTGCGGCCGGGCCATCGGACATTGAGACGGGCTTCGTTGTCGTCAGTTTGGACTCAATGAATGCGTTGATGTCGTTTTTGAAGTGCAAGGTGTGTGGCGGTAGCGTCACGGTAGGGAAAGGTGAACGTGAATATGGCCTCGCCATAAAGATTATTATCGAGTATGCGTGCTGCGGTGATGTTGCGTCGCCGTGGAGCTCGCCCCGTGTGAACGGAAAAGAGAAGTGCAACCCGTTCGTTGTGAACGTCCTTGCTGCGCGTGCGATGCAAGCCACCGGGAATCGACAAACGGCACTCAATGACGGCACTCAAGGTATGTGAAGAAGAAGCTGGCGCCCGCGGCAGCACTTGCTGCTGAGAAGCAAACGTCTCTGGGCACAATCGGTCCGGGAAATAGTGTGAGCACTGTGTGGCGCTTCAACTGGAGGCGGTAAGGACGTGACCTGGGCGTACGTTGGTACCTGACAGATGGTAGGAGCGACCGATGTTGGGGGCGAATAGGTCATTGAGGCCAGCTCTTCTTTGACAATGCTACGCAGGCCGGCACTTGAAGGATGTGGCTCAGATGCAGGGCGGCACAAATTAGCTTGAGCCGAGAGCTCTTCACGAATTAATTCGCGAATAAGCGCACGGAGGTCAGCGTTGGCAGTGAAACCAAATGAAGTGGGATCAGGCTGCAGGCGTATTGACTGTAGTTCGTCAAGGCGTTGACAAGTCGATATGATGGCGTCGATTGTGGTAGGGTTCTGCACGGCCAGGGCGTTGTAGGCAAGTGGCCCAATACCTTTAAGGACGTGCCGAACCCGCTCGGCCTCTGGCATGGTGTCATTGATGCGCCGACAAAGTGAAAGTACAGGTCCGTTCGTTTCACCTGCACTACGTGAACTGGTTCACGTGGTGCTGCACTTCACCATTCGTTTCAGCGATGCAAGATGGCGCCCTCTGCACCACGCCGTTCGTTTCAAAAAGTGCAGACGTCGTGCAGGTCGAGTTCACGAAAAGTTCAGCAAAACTGTGCACCTCCTCAGTGGTCAGTGCCGAAATGGTGCAGCTGCAGCCGCCGCATGAAAGCAGACGACAGCTTGCGCAACGATGGCTTGCGTGTTGTGATAAACAGTGAAGCGGCCCTTATTCCACTCGTCAACGAGAACGGTGCCTGTGTTTGAAAGAAACGACGACGCGTACTTCAAACCATGTCTACCAAGTAAGCACGTGCATGCATTATATGGTTCATGCTGACTTCAATCGTGATCGAAGTTTGTTTGCGCTTCGTGCCAGCTGCCGCATGGTGTGCGCATACCATACATCGATCGAGGCTAGTTCGCGTCGACACTTGCGATGTGCTGTTTGAAAATTGATCTTATTCGGCATGTTGGCGCCGGTTGATGTGAGTGGCTATATAATTCACAGATAGCCGGCCGCATGCACTCGGCTTTTATATGCATCGCATATTCATGAATGAATGAATTCTATCGCCTGTGTATATGCAGCTCGACCAACGGCGCTAATCATCCCAAACATGAAGATATTTTTCAAGTATATCACATCGCATATTGTCTTGTGCAAATGCATATATATGCACCTTTTGCGGCAGCCGGCGATCGAAGCGCACATGGTCATGATGGAAATATATAATCAGCATGCATCACACCGCATGCGTGTGTCTACTTCTTGAGTAGGCCAGCCGATACCTTAATTGGCGAACTCGATCGTGTTCTCGTTGACAAGGGCCGTTTATTACAAAGCACAGGCCAAAAGCATCGCGGCTGGATAATGTTAAAACTTCGTTGTCATGTGCTATTTGAAAATTCATCAAGTTAACCGGAACGTTGGCGTCGGCTGACGCGATGTTGCACACAGCCGGTCGCAGCTTGTTGGCGACGCCCAAGGCTAGCAGACGGCCCGGCCTGCACTCTACCATTCGTTTATAAGCAGCTGGTGCCGATGCTGCACCTGAACTGCTGGAACTGGTGCTGCACGCTTGCGGCACCGCCGCAGAACTTTACGGAACTGGTGCAAAGAGTGCAGCTGAATCGAACAGACCTTACATCTTCTATATAAGAGGTGTAGGTCTCATTGGGCCGCTGAAGTCGGGCTTCTAGCTTCTTCTTGGCGGACTCCGTCCGAACAGTTGGAGCGCAGAAAATCTGCCGTAACTTTTGTTTAAAGGTAGCCCAGTCCGGAATCGTCGATTCATGATTTAGGAACCACGTCTTGGCCACATCCATCAAATAAAAGGACACATTAATTAATTTAAGCGAATCGTCCCACCGGTTGAAAGCACTGACCCGGTCGTAGCTGTCGAGCCAGTCATCAGCGTCGTCGCCGCGGAGACCGGCGAACATCTGCGGGTCGCGCTGACGGCTGCTGACAGTCCAAGTGGCAAGGGGAGCTGGAGTCGAGTTGGTAGAAGCCGAAGTAGCGGAGTGGCCCTCTTGAGTCATGACAATGGTGGTCGGGGTCAAACGGCGGCCAGAACGAAGCTCCAGGTGGATGCAGGTGACGAAGCAGCGGGGAAATCAAGGCGCACCTCCACCACGTGTAAGGTAACGCGAAGGTCGGACTTGGGGGATCAGGCTTTATTGCAGACCTGAGGCCTTGGTCGCACACTGCAGCCAAACACACTCCGCGATGACGATGGGTATCTACAAGAGGGAGCAGGATGAAGATGAAGCAGCACGTTCAGCCGTGTGGAAGATGAAGCGCCACACAGTGCTCACAATATGATAAATTGCAGGTTGCAAATCCCGGAAACATTGCTGTGTCATACGACGGTTCCTGGATGACGCACGGCCACTCTTCCCATATCGGCGTCTGCACGGTCATCGAGCTGTTTACAGGACTGGTTCTCGTTTGCGTGGTTCTGAGTAATTTTTGTGTTGGTTGCGTGCGTGCCCCAAGCGAAGATGACCCGGCATACAAGGCTTGGAAGGAGACCCATGCATGCCAGAAAAACACCACCAAGAAGGCTGGTGAAATGGAAGTTGAGGCTGCTCTCACCCTCTTCCAGAGATCACTGCAACGGCACAACCTGAGATACACCACCCTACTCTCAGATGGTGACAGACCACCGCCGAGCAGTGGCATCTGCAAACAAGTGCAAGACCACTGCGGACATGCAGCACGTTTTCAAAAAACGCCATTTGGGTGGCCATAGCCAGTCTGACTACATCCCTGGTGCCTTCTAGTCACTTACATTCCAAAATATTGCAATATTTTCTCTACATTTTTGATTAAAAGAGAGCCAATCTCTCTTTTCTCGTTTTCTCAAAACACCGATTCTTGACTTCTTGCTTATTTGCAGAAGCGATATCTCTGCCTTCATGGAGGTAGAACCATAATTTTTGTTTGGCATGTAGCTTAAAAATTTTTAAATTTTGCTCTAGGTCAGACAGTAGGGCACCCACATTTGAATGGTGGACTTTGAAATGCTATAACATCGCTAATATTAGTTTTATCAAAAAAGTGCTCCTAACATTGTATACATTATGCTTTCTAGTACCTAGCAAAGTGTCAATATGAAATTTTTTTAGTGTGGTTACTTTTTCATTGTTTCTGAAAATTGTGAACAATTAATTTCATCTATCTTTTGAACTATTTGGCCAATTGGAAAAATAGTTACATATTTGAAATCAGCGCAAGAAACTGAATCAGACTACCTAGTTTTATCAAGTTTGGTCGAAAATTAAGAAAAATAGCTTTAATAGCCATGTCCCCCCTTAAGTAATGGCGGTAACTTGTGCCCATCTGCTGTACAGCATAACATGACTGTGAAGCGGTTGTGCGTGTTGCTCGTCAGCAGGCGGACCTGGCGCTCCCCTTTTGCGGACACCGTCCTATTGCTAGGCATACAAACCAGACTGGAGTCTGGTCACCGTTGCCAATTGACCAAGCAGGAATGAATGTGTTGCTTGCAGGTTACTCGCGTAGTGCAGAAAGGCGCTCCGTTTTTCTTCGTAGGCTTCGGGCAACCGTTGGCATACGGACGTTCATCGCCTTAGGCTTAAGCCGTTCCTCTTCATGAAATTCTTCACCCATTTTTTACACACTTTAAACTCGGTACGCAGGATGCACATCTCCTCCGCTACAGCGCGTGCCTTTGTTTCAATGCCATTGTAGCAAACACTCAGGCTCTTGCTTCTCTGGTTGTGAACCCAATCTTGAACCGCCTTCTCAACGGCAGGGTATTGTTCGGACTTCGGCCCGTGAAATGAACGGTGTGTAGCAGCACACGCAAAAAGCTTACTTCTTTGTTTTCTCCAGCCTCTCACGCACTTTTCTGAGACGTCGAACTTCCGCTCTCCTTCGACGTTGTTTTCAGACTCGGCGTAGACGATGACTTGCAGCTTGAAAGCAGCGCTGTACTGTTGCCGAGGTTGTGGCGGCATCTTGCAAGGCGTCCGTCGAGTGACACAAACCACATACACCGCTGTTAGCTGCCACGTCGGCTAGTGTCCAGGCGGTGCGACGAGAAATGGCGAAATGCACACAACGTTGCACAACATGCGAGAATGCTTCTCGGCTCATGTGACTGGTCGCGTGTGGTCGTTTTCGATTGGATTGGATTTGTAGCTGTCCCATTTGTATCAAACATTGCCAGCCCGCCCGGCTTTGGCCGTTTTTCTGTGGAACGCCCACGGTTTGGTGCAAATCTCGATTAAAATTAGTTTTTTTTTAAAGCAGATCCACTTTCGCATTGTGTCTGACAACTTTTATGGAATTACGAGTGCACAGGGCGTGATATTATCCGCGACTCGGTCGTAATTACTTTTGACCCCGCATATAAGCAGACTTTAGGATTCCGCATATACGTCAACCCCCCAACTTTTGGAAGGACATTTAAAAAAAGATGGTCGACTTATATGCGGCAATATATGGTAATGAAATTGTGTTGTTTCTCGAGCAGGTGCTAACAGCAAAAAGCTATTGCGCTCAACCGTTTTGCATGCAGACTTCTCTCTGTAATTAGGAAATATAAAACTTGTTTTGCTTATAATCTGATTGCAGACAGCACCAAAAAAAAAAATGACTTATGTACGAGTCCTTTTTTTTTGCACTGTCTGTACTCATGGATTACCAACTCGCCCATGCATCTGTTATAGTCGGATTACACTCCTGTGAAGGGGATATGCGGGTCGAAAAGCGTTTTTTTTTTTCTAAAATGACAGCTTTTTTGTTTTTACTTGTTTTTGTCAAGTTTAGTGTTTCTACTTTCATGAAAATAAAAATCAAAAATGAATTTAACTGGGAAAGCTGAAATTGTGTTTAGAGCGCACAGTGGCAGTTGAATCACCGTCGTCATCTTCAGCCTGACTATACCCACTGCAGGGCGAAGGCCTCTCCCATATTTCTCCACCTAACCCGGTTCTGTGCTAGCTGCATCCACTTGACCCCTGCGAACTTAACCTCATCTGGCCACCTAATTTTCTGCTGCCCCCTGCTACGCTTTCCTTCCCTTGGAATCCAGTTTGTTACCCTAAGCGACCATCGGTTATCCTCTCCGCTATAGTGTTCTAGAATTGAGAAGTGTGTCGTCTGTCGCAGGCGAGCTGGTCGTTTCAGCGATGACAGGAGAGAGGGCGCTGTGTGCAGGAGGAGCGCAGTGAGCGCGGAGCGACAGCTGGGTGAACCGCCTTCGTCACCGCTAGTTCAATCGGACTCCGAAGGCGCGTAGCAATAAATTGTGTTGCTTTAGCTCCCACACGCTTGTCTAAATGTATTAAAACTGTTACGTTCATGAACAAAACAACTAGTTCCCTATAAAATAAGCGGCCGTCGTCAGGGAACGGCAATACAATTACAGGCAATGTAAGATACAGATTGCCGACGAACTGACAAGCAACGGCAAGATATATTTCCTGCACGTATTGGGAGCTTTATTTCTCGAACACTAGCGGGAGGTTCAATGACGAATGTTTAACGTATTTCTATGATCATGTAAATTTTTAATATTGGAATATTGGATGCACCGGTTTATGCGGGCTAGACTGAATTCTTCCATCGACGCTCGCACATACTGAAAACGCCGTGGTGTTTTAGGCTAGGCTAGCGTACTTTTTGCGCCACATGTAAATAGAGGTATGCGAAGGTTGCTTGAAGACAGAAATTATGCCAGCGCTTACTGATGACTTTATTTAAATGTGGGCAAATACATATGAACTGGCAGTCCTACTCAAAACGAAATGAATGAATGAGAACACATAGCAATGAACGAAACCACATAATGGACGACGTGAAAAAAAAAAAATCGCGACTTAGTGCAAGAATATGGTACAAACGTATAAAACTGTACAGAACTATATGAGAATATTAATGAACTGTACTAGGCCGTGAATAAATTAAGCTGCTAAATTTTCAAAACACACAAGAGAAAGGCAGAATGATTAAAGTCCTCAAACACGATTACTTGCACTTCCTCAGCTTTAGGTGCTTTACCTGCTCTGCTTTAGAGGTCTGCTCTTGGTTTAGCGACTTGGCATAGATTGATTTTCTTCTAAATTGATAAATTGATTTTCTTCTTTTTGTGCTGCGCACGATTTGCTTGAAATGAGATAAGCGGAGCAAGTACTGCATTTTGACTTCTTCATGAACTTTCTAGCGACATATCCTGCAATATAAGCTATGAGAGGGCTAGAACTGTGCCTAGTGACGTATCTGTGGTCATCTGAAGGAAGGGATTTCAATGTAGCTTCGACGTCCTCGAGCCTTCCCTCATCAACCAAACGGTCAAGCTCATCAATAGGATTTGAAAGAAGCTGGGTAGGTTTCTCGCTTGTACGGCTAATTTCAAGGAAGGCATTTACAATTTCAGCATTACAATTTCCTGTCTTTGGAGGCTTCGCTAAGTTGTAAAATGCCAGGGCATTAACTGTCACTAAACATTGAGCCGGCTTGGGATGATCGTTGCAGCCATTAAATTGCCTCACGATGCCGAAGAGGTTTTCTAGTTTGTCTTGGCTTAGTCTCGATGTGATAATGTACGTAAAACTGCATTTTGCAGATAAGTAGTCAACGAGGTCGACTGTGGACTGCAGTTACCCGAAGGCCTTCCGCGGTGCTGTTGCTTAGGAAACCATGCCTTGAGTCAACCATGCTTTGAGTTTATTTCGAGAAGGGAAGGGTTCGAATAGGGAAGGCAAAAGAAAGAGCGCGCAATGAGCAAGAAGAAAGAACGAAAGGAAGGAAAAGAGCATTCAGTAAAAGAAGTGGGGGGGGGGTCGAAAGGCAGACGGAACTGTTACTGTGCTCTCTGCAAACATGTGTTTTCCTGCTTGACCAATCATCGCTCTTCTCTCAACAACGCGCCATAGTACAACAGTCGGAGAAGCAATGCGATGCAACAAAATTCACGCAGGAAACGAGCCGCAGAAGCAGACGCCCCAAGCGTTTCTTCTGCGGCACGCGCGCTTGTGATGCGCTCCTACGGCTGACAGCGCCACCTACGCTTTTCATCGCTCCGGCGACCACGTCGCTGCCATTTCCGCGCGCCGAAGACGGCACGCTTCCCAATTCTAGAACACTATATTTGCGCACTGCATGTCCTACCCATGCCTATTTCTTAATTTCCACTAGAATGTCGGTAACTTGAGTTATATCTCTGATCCACTCGGCACGCTTCCTATCTCTTAATGTTACCCCTACCATTTTTCGTTCCATAGCCCTCTGGGTTGTCCTCAACTTAAGTAGAACTCTCTTGGTTAGCCTCCACGTTTCAGCCTTATAGGTGAGTACAGGTAAGATGTAACTGTTCTATACTTTACTCTTGAGCGATACCGGTAAGCTGCTAGTCATAATCTGCGAGTGCTTGACAAATGCGCTCTATCCCGATCTTATTCTTATTTCCTTTTCAGGGTCCGGATATGCAGTTACTACCTGTCCTAAGTAGACATATTTGCCTACTACATCCAGTACTTCGCTACCTAATTTAAACTCCTGTTCCTTCCCGAGGCTGTTGGACATTACCTTAGTCTTCTGCATGTTGATTTTCAAGCCTACCTTTATACTTTTCCTGTCTAGGTCATCGATCATTATTTGCAGTTCATCCCCCGAGTTGCTTAGCAAGGCGATGTCATCAGCAAATCGCAGATTACTGAGGTATTCTCCATCTACCCTTATCCCTAACTGCTCCCATTCCAAAGTTGGAGGACCGAAACTGCGCTATTTTAGAGCGTCCTGCGGCCAGCATGGCGCGGTTCCTCGCCGCTGCGGATCGCGTGAGATCAGCCAAGCCGCATGGTGCTTGGCTGACTTTGGTTGGATCTTGGAGGCTTGGTTTGTTTGGTCCCTTCGCACAGAGGCGTCGTGAGGAAGCGAACGGCAGATGCACCATTATCAGCCAGGAACAATAGCGGCACGCTTGTGCGAATCACTTTACGGCCGGCTCATCCAGTGATCTCCCGCCGTGGCACCAAGCATGGGTGCAGGGAGACGCCGTTAATGAAGCTTTTTGCACTGCCACAAGCGCTCACTAAATGTCCTGCAGAAGGCGACAATAGGCGCGACCCTTGGCCCTCCCAAGTAGCTAATCAGCCCAGCTGTCTCCTGCTGTTTCGCCAGACATCGGGTGCAAGCAACGACGACTGTACACTGCTCTGGGACAGTGCCCCCCCCCTTTTTCCTAGAACGGGACGGCTGGGTGGCCTAGTCTCCAGATCCCCCACGGCGTTTCTTTCACAAAGGCGTCAGCTGCAAGGTCGCGTCGCAAACACGCTGGGGAGGGGAGGGAAAGACAGGCGCCGTGTGAGAGGGCTTGGGGACCAGCGAGTGGAGAGAGTGTGTTTTGAATGTTGTATTTTTATTTGGCGTAATTAAGGACCTGGGTTCAAGATTATTCCCAACCCACGGGTTGTGGCATGTTTTTCAATAATTTGATTGGCTGTTTCATTTTCGGGGCGGATCACTTAAGGTGACCGCCCTCGGGTCTTTGTTGATGTCCTCGGACCATGTTCGGCAGTCAAGATTTAGGCTCCGTGTATCTACAGGCCCTAGGCCTTTAACCGAAACGCTCGGTAGGAAAGTAAGGGCTTGTAGAGCGACTTCTCTGTGTGAGTCTATTCTCCTTTAAGTTACAGTTTGTGTGACTCTTGTTACTGTAATTTACAGTTTCCAATGTATACTATTTTTCTTCTGTAAATCTAATTCTCCTCTTGACCATCATCTGATTGTCTACTGCTTCTTTACTGCCGAATGACCACGTTTGGAGAGGCTTCAGCCCCTCGGAAGATTGGCAACGAACGAGCATAAAATTACTGGCGCAGCACGACAGGATTCGGCAACCTACGACACCGAGCGGACATCGCCCTCATCCAGCAGTTTCCAGACATCACGAGATGTTCATCTGGTAGCAGTTTCGGGAGGCCTGGAGGGAGCCGACCTCAGAGTACCAGCAAGGGAACAACGAACCCTGGCGCCTCGACCCTGATGCGTCGTCCATCCCGCAGCCCCGGCCAAGGCGACAACGGAGAAGCAACACACCAGCGAGGGTGAGCGGGATTCCTTATGTATCATTGAGGTGGTTATGGCTCAAGCGTAGAACGGGCGTATGGTGTTGACAAGAAGCATGATGGCGAGCTTAGTTGGCAGACAGGCAGAGGAGAAAATGTTACAGGAGAATGGTTTAGAGGGCAATGGTCAGCCGGCTGAGGCATCACAACAGGAAGCGACGGCTGGACCAGCGGAGAAAGCGGCGATTACCGAGCCGGTGGCAGGCGCGCTACGGAAAGTAACGGCATTGACCGAGGCCGAGGCTATGGCAATTTGCCGCATGAAATTAGATTTTCAATTGGAAAAGCTCAAAATTAAGTCTCGAGAACGCCTCGAGTTGAAAAGCTCTGATTGGCTGCAACAGGCGACGGGTAGACCCCCGTGATGTCAGAATCAGACGAACAACGGCGATCGGGCTTTGACCCGGTCTCCCAGTGTGCCAAGGTCCTAAAGGGACTCAAGCTACCATGTGACGCGGACGTACCCTTGTGGTTCGATAAAGTGGAGAGGCTATTCACAACGTACAATGTACCTGAATACAGCCGCGTACACTTGATCATGCCAGCGCTTACCGAGTGTGTTCAGTACCTGCTTTGCGGCCTTGGTGATGATGAGTGCAGCGACTATGAGTCAGTGAAAACTGCTGTGTTAAGCAAACTAAAGCTCACCCCCACTCAGTACTTAGACCGGTTCGAACGTGCCATTAAACGCAGGGAGGAACTTGCCTGAGTTTTGCGGCGTCGTTCCAGCCATTGAATTCTGCCACAAGGTCGAAAAGGTCCATCCAGTTTTCTGCGTCTTCGTCCGGTCGTCCATGGATGCAGGGGGGCTCACGGGGTTGAACAAAAACAACCGGTGCTGTAGGCTGGGGCCATTGTCAGCGTCGATACCTTCTGAGATCAAATGGGGTCCGGCAGCAGACTGTGTTCAGGTTGGAGCCCTTGAAGCCGGCGACTGGTTCGGTGGCCTGTTGGCTGTTCCTCCAGGGTAACAGGAACAAGGCTGAGGTCTTCGCTTGAAGGATCAAAAGCAGCACCTCCACCAGATGTCACGTAGTGGTGACAAGGTCGACTACACAAATGAAGGGTCGATGATTGCACTGAAGAAACTTTTTATTGGGCTGAATTGCGCCCGCAAAAGAACTAAGCAACTCGGCGGCGGTGATAGCAACAAACGTGCTCGTCGATCGTCGAACAAAGGATGCCCGTCACACTCGTCTACGCTCAATTTAAAGGCTGCTCAGAACAATCTAGATGACGTCGCAAACTGTACTAGTGCACCCTGGAACATTGTGGAAACATATGCAAGTGATCGGAATCTTCGAGACAGATCTCGGCGCATCTTTCGCAACACAGAAAATGATAATGCGTCGTATCGCGACAACGAGCATGAACAAACACGGGATACGGAATTGATACGTATGCCAGAATCACAGTGATAAGGCCGCATGCCGGCGGCTGTTAAAAAAACAAATACAGTTTTGAAGGTTTCCCGGCAATATCAATTCCATCAATGATGCAGTCTACTGCAACAGTGGAGGGGCTGACCGAAGTGCTTTCTCCACAGCAGCGGCTGTAAACGATCCCATTACGTTTCTTAAAACGTTCTAACCAGCCATTCGACGTGCTGAATTCATCCATGTTGAAGCGTAACGCAACTGCCAACGCCTTTTCTTTCAAGATTGCACCATCCACGGCAATCCCCGAACTGCGTGCTTGGCGCAACCACTCCACGTTGTGTTCTCCATGGCAGCAAACTTTCCGTCCTTCGCAGCTTTTCTCTTGAGGCCGAACATGCTTGCGTTGTGCAGGATGGTGTCCTCTTGGCAAGGATGGTTTTCAAAGACGACTAGGGAATATTGAGGTCACGGGCAAAGCTGGCTTTCGTAGTTCCCTTCCGCTTCTCAGCTTCTATTATTCGAAGTTTTTCTCCGAAGTTTAGTGGCTTTCGACTCCGCAACATCGTGAGCCGCACCGGTCGCAGCTGAAAATACGGCAAATATACCACGCAGACCAAGAAGGAAAACACGTTACCGGAACACTGTGCAGCACAAAAGAGAAGCAGCGGCCCACGCCGGATAAAGCAAGTGGTGACGCATTCAGTGCATGTGTCAGTTTCGTACCTGATAATAAGACTTATCTGTTTTGCATTTAATTTTTACTATTTGTAATATAATTTTATTAAGGCGGTGATAAATGTCCTTGCAGGATACATTTTTGACATCACAGATTTGATCCCACTTTTCTTTTTTCGTAGCTGAAATGCAGTAGTACAACATACTTGCTGCCACAGGCCTTGCCCTAAAAAAAAAGAAAAAACTATTGGGCACGCTGAGCGGCAGCGGCTGCCGCTGTTTGCTTCCTTTGGGAGATTACATACTTCCCATTCATTATCAGCCGGCTACAATGTGCCTACAGAACAGTCTGCGTCTGCATAGCTTTTTTTTTCTGCGCTGTACCAGGGCCATCGTACGAAGCGAGGTCGGCATAAAATTGCGTCGTATAATCGAGGATTTTAATACATTGTCTCTAGGGGGGTTTTGCCGGGACCAAGCCGATTCGGCGTAAAATGCGGGTCGTCGTGTAACCGAGGGACATATAATCGAGGTTCCACTGTATTTGGCGCTGCCGACCCTCATTAACTCATGCGGGGGTGTCATCGGGAATCTGGTGTCATCAGTGTATGTGGCCGCGTTTAGCGTGCGGTAATCAATACACAACGCATTGAACCGTCCTTTTTCCCTACGCAGACCACAGGATGAGCATAGTCGTCGCTTTCGACCGGATATATGAGGCCCAGGTCTAAATTCATTTACCTGTCGCCCTACTTCTTCCCTAACTTCAGGCACTCAGTAAGGGAAAGCGCGTTTTGGCTGATACCCATCATGAAGCTCGATTTTATGCAGTCCTACCTCCGCGGCAGTGAAAAGCGACGCGCGTGGAGTCGAGCTGGCGGTCGAACTCCCCACGCGCTGAGGCCAAAGTGCGAGTGCTGTTTTTTCTCCTTTCTTCCCCTCTTCTTTGGCGCTGACTGCGCCCCGCTGGGTGTGCGGGAGGCTTGGTTTGTTTCGCCCCTTTGCCCCTAGGCGTCGCCAGGATCTTGGATCTTGGAGGCTTGGTTTGTTTGGTCCCTTCGCACAGAGGCGTCGTGAGGAAGCGAACGGCAGATGCACCCTTATCAGCCAGGAACAATAGCGGCACGCTTGTGCGAATGACTTTACGGCCGGCTTGTCCAGCGATCTCCCGCCGTGGCGCCAAGCATGGGTGCAGGGAGACGCCGTTAATGAAGCCTTTTGCACTGCCACGCGCTCACTAAATGTCCTGTAGAAGGCGACAATAGGCACGACCCTTGGCCCTCCCAAGTAGTGAATCAGTCCAGCGGCCTCCCGCTGTGGCGCCAACATGGGTGCAAGCAATGGCGACTGTACACTGCTCTGGGACAGTGCCCCCCCCTTTTTCTCAAAACGGGACGGCTGGGTGGCCTAGTCTCCAGATCCCCCACGGAGGGGAGGGAAACACGGGCGCTGTGTGAGAGGGTGTGGGGACCGGCGAGTGGAGTGTTTTGAATGTTGTAATTTTATTTGGCGTAATTAAGGACCTGGGTCCAAGATTATTCCCAACCCACTGGGGTTGCGGCATGGTTTTCAATAATTTGATTGGCTGTTTCATTTTCGGGGCGGATCATTTAAGGTGGCCGCCCTCGGGTCAATGTTTGTCATCAAAAAGCGGTCCTCTGACCCTGTTCGGCAGTCAAGATTGAGGCTCCGTGCTTAACACGTATCTACAGGCCCTAGGCCTTGAACCGAAACCCTCGGTAGGAAAGTAAGGGCTTGTAGAGTCACTTCTCTGTGTTAGTCTATTTTCTTTTAAGTTACAGTTGTCTGTGTGACTCTTGTTACTGTAATTTACAGTTTGCATATATATGCTATTTTCCTTCTGTAAATATAATTCTCCTCTTGACCATCATCTGATCGTTTACTGCTTCTTCACTTCCGAATGACCACGTTCGGAGAGGCTTCAGCCCCTTCGAAGAGTGGCAACGAACGAGCATAAAATTACAGGGTCAAATGGAGGGGTTGGGGCGCTGAGGTCCAGGAGGCAGAGAACAGGTGCTTGACCAGGCAAAGCAGCAGCTGCCCAGAACCACGCGTGCTGTGCACGATCTTCAGTTTATTCCCCCTCCAGAACTGACACGGATCTTCGTCTTCCCCCTTCACAACTGCTACGGTTAGCACGCGTTACACTACTCCTCCCCATGAAAGGCGCATCGTCCCGATGCGCGCTCCAGCGTAACTGAAAAGTTAAAGCGCGCAGAGCGCAGTGTCAGAATACGTTGTTCTACCATTCACAGCAAGTTTTTAGGCGAACCACATGCACCACTTCAGAATGAGAGGGCCGACGAGATGTGCTCGGAACAATCGGAATCACCTTGTAATTTGCGTCGCTTATACGGCAAACGACCTCGTATGGGCCAAAGTAACGTTTTAGGAGCTTCTAGCTGGAGACCTGGACAGCAAACAGGAGTCCACACCCACACTATCACCAGGTGCAAAATGAACCTTATGATAGGTTGTACCTGCGTGCATCGACGCGCTGGCGGTCTTAGATGCATAGTCTTGCCAACTGTCGGGACTCGGCACCAAGCATGGCGGCTGCACAGCGCTAGGCACGTGGCAATATTCAGTTGTTAGTCCAGCCTTGTCTTGTTCTCTTCTATCCTGTCTCGTCTTATGGCTGGTTTAAGATTTATGGCAGGTTGCTTTGGTTAGGACCAATCAGAAATAGAGGCGTTATATGGGGGTTCTGCAGCAGCTGTCGTAGCTGCCGCTACTATTTCTTTCGCAGATGCCTCTTTTCTTCCCAGGGCATCGCTACCTCTGATTTAGCAACCCAGTAGACTAAGTGGAATCTGTTGACCAAGACGACCGCATAGCCCGGGAGCACGGCTTGGCCTACGTCCGCGCCCGCGACAATGAGGACGTGTTTGCAGCAATCAGGACCTGCAGCGGCATTCAAGGACTTTAAAAGCAGCGGCAACTGACAGTCTGCTTTAGACTAAAAACGGGCTGGAGTTTCTCGAGACCATAGAGTCGTAACTGGGTTCCAAGACACTAGAATTGTCAGCCTGAGGCTACGCAATGTTAAAAACCGATACCACTTGGGGAAAACATTTTTTGGTGTGCTGAAGAGTTTGTTGCGTTTACCAGTGGATCGCCCGTACTTGTATATGCCCAAGGCTAATTTTGAAAACCTTCCGGATCACATTAGAGCGGTAAAATGCGCTGTAAAGTAACTCCGCATGGCCTGAGTATACTGTGGAAAACTGGTTCATCTGTAGTACAACCAGTAAACTCCGTTTTTTATGGCATTGCTAGCACAGGTCTGAACATGAACACGGATAGGAGTATGTGTCGCATAATATAGGATGCGACTAGTAATCCAATGAAGGCTGTCAGCATGCAACTGTTCTCTGAAACGGACCACGCACTGCTCGCCAAAAGCTACTGGGGACTCAAAATTAAGCTAGGCACCGAAGAAAGCGAAGGCTATGACTACCGACGTGTGCACAAGCATGTGTACACAGACAATTTTGCCTAAAACTATTCATGTGTGACACCAGCGCCAGCTTGACAAAATTTGTAAACCCGTTTCTGTACAAGGGCACGTAGGGACTCTGATAATGAACGAGCATACATTAACCCGGTAATAAACAGCACTGTCGTCTCTCCTGCAATAAAAAGGGTATATAATTTCTCTTGAAGGAACTACTGCAACACGATTGAATCTCAATTAGCCAGGCGAGTATAAAAGGCGGCCCCTGTAACTGAGGTAGACTGGACTTCGCAACCTCATCATACACGAGGACTCACCGTGTTGAAGGTAAGTTTGCACCTGTTTTTCACCGTAATTTTAAGTAAGAACTTTTATTCTTTAGATAGAGGCCAAAAAATGAAGGTGCACAGATACTGATACAGAGGAAAGTGACGCTAAGCCAGACTGTGAAGAGGTACTACTGGTATTCGTTTTAGAAGTACTTTTCTGTGATTCTGAATATACGCCATGCGCAGTGCCTATTGGGGCGCCACTAAAAGCTGCGTAGCGGCGGGCGGCGGAACCCGAGGCGGGCCTCGTGCGGCAGCGTGGAGGTGGTGCGCGCATGTGACCTGCTGTTTGTGCGCGTCTCGTGGGCACTTCCGCAGTGCCAGTGTGCGCAAGGGGATCATACTTTATAATTGTGGACATGTGTTCGATATCACGGCCGTCTGGAACTACATCACCTAAATATGCATCGTGTCTGCTGCAGATGAGCGTCATTAAGGTTGCGTACGAAGTGGAGCTCATTTTTAGTGTCCCGCTGTCATTAAAACGCCACGCTAATTCGCTCATTCCTTGACCTATGAGCCAATGTTCTTTTCTTAATGGTACACGCTTGCTTCGTTTACATGCTATATATTGTTACAATAAACGAGGCAGCGTCGTCGAAACTCCGAGCCGTTTTGTACCGGCGCGACGGCAGGAAAAGCCAGCAAGCTGGCAACCAAGCTACAGCATTCTGAGCATCAGAAAAATAGCGCATATTGGGCTCCTGTAGCAAGTGTTAAGATTTTTCATGCTTGCGCTTTACCACTGCCTGTACAGCATGAATTTGACGTATTCCGTCGTCAAAAAGGCAGAGCAGGTAGATAATTTCTTGGGGGAGTGAGATATCAGCAGAGGCAATATCTGAAAAGCTGCAACACAGGTTAGCCAAGAGCATATTAGATTTAAATTTTATCATCATCATCATTATCAGCCTGACTATACCCACTGCAGGGCGAAGGCCTCTTCCATATTTCTCCACTTAACCCGGTTCTGTGCTAGCTGCATCCACTTGACCCCCGCAAACTTCTTAACCTCATCCACCCACCTAACATTCTGCCGCCTCCTGCTACGCTTTCCTTCTCTTGGAATCCAGTTTGTTACCCTAAGCAACCATCGGTTATCCTCTCTTCGCACTACATGTCCTGCCCATGCCCATTTCTTCTTCCTAATTTCCAGTAGAATGTCGGTAACTTGAGTTATTTCTCTGACCCACTCTGCACGCTTCCTATCACTTAATGTTACCCCTACCATTTTTCGTTCCGTAGCCCTCTGGGTTGTCCTCAACTTAAGTAGAACTCTCTTGGTTAGCCTCCACGTTTCAGCCCCATAGGTGAGTACAGGTAAGATGCAACTGTTGTATACTTTCCTCTTGAGCGATACCGGTAAGCTGCTAGTCATAATCTGCGAGTGCTTGCCAAATGCGCTCCATCCTAATCTTATTCTTGTTATTTCCTTTTCATGGTCCGGAACTGAGGTTACTACCTGTCCTAAGTAGACATAATCGCCTACTACTTCCAGTACTTCGCTACCTAATGTAAACTGCTGTTCCTTCCCGAGGTTGTTGAACATTACCTTAGTCTTCTGCATATTGATTTTCAAGCCTACCTTTCTACTTTTCCTGTCTAGGTCATCAATCATTATTTGCGGTTCATCCCCCGAGTTGCTTAGTAAGGCAATGTCATCAGCAAATCGCAAATTACTGAGGTATTCTCCATCTACCCTTATCCCTAACTGCTCCCATTCCAAGTCTCTGAATACCTCCTCTAAGCAAGCTATGGATAGTACTGGGGAGATTGTGTTTCATTGCCTAACACCTTTCTTTATGGGATTTTTGTTACTTTATGCAGAACTACGGTTGCTGTGCAGCCACTATATATATCTTCCAGCACTTTCACGTATGGCTCGTCTACCTCCTGGTTTCGCAATGCCTGCATCACCGCCGATGTTTCGACTGAGTCAAATGCTTTTTCGTAATCAATGAATGCTATGTATATAGGCTAATTATATTCCGAGCATTTTCCTATCACCTGATTGATGGTATAGATATGATCGATAGTAGAGTACCGTTTCCGAAAACCTGCTTGATCCTTTGCTTGATTGCAGTCTAAGGTTGCCCTGATTCTATTAGCGATTACCTTAGTAAATACCTTATACGCAACAGACAGTAAGCTGATTGGTCTGTAATTTTTAAGGTCCTTAGAATCCCCTTTCTTATGAATGAGGATAATGTTTGCATTCCTCCATGGTTCCGGTACCGTCGATGACACCAGGCACTGCGTATACAGGGTGGCCAGTTTCTCTAGTACGATATCCCCCCCATCCTTTAGCAAATCTGTAGTTATCTGATCCTCTCCAGCTGATTTCCCCCTTTTCATAGTTTCTAATGCTTTCTTGACCTCGTCCTTCGTCACTGGTGGAACGTCTGTTTTTCCCTGCCGCCAATCTCGCTACGATCCTGACTACTTTGGCTGCTGTAGAGATCTGTATAGAACTCCTCGGCTACTTTGACTATCTTGTCCATATTCGTGATGACGTTGCCCACTTTGTCCCTTATCGCATACATCTGGTTTTTGCCTATGCCCAATTTCTTCTTTACTGCTTTAAGGCTTCCCCCGTTCTTTACAGCATGTTCAATTTTCTCCATGTTATGCTTCCTTATATCAGCCAGCTTGCGCTTATTGATTAGCTGTGATATTTCGGCCAATTCGATCTGGTCTGTTGGATTGGAAGCTTTCATACTCTGGCGTTTCTTAATCAAATCTTTCGTCTCCTTAGACAGCTTACCGGTATCCTCTCTAACTATCCTACCGCCTACTTCTACCGTGCACTCAGTAATGATATCTCTGAAATTATTGTTCCTTGCCTCTAGGGTAATGTCGCCATCCTCAGTTAGAGCTGAATACCTATTGTGTAGCGAGATCCTGAACTCTTCTGCCCTCCCCCTCACCGCTAATTCGTTGATGGGTTTCTTTCTTACTAATCTGTTGCGTTCCTTCTTCTGATTTAGGCTGATTCGGGACCTCACCATCCTGTGATCACTGCATCGCACTTTCCCAATTACCTCTACATCTTGCACAATGGCGGGGGTTGAACACATTATGAAGTCGATTTCGTTTTTAGTCTCCCCATTAGGACTTTTCCATGTCCATTTCCGGTTCTTCCGTTTGCTGAAGGTGTTCATGATTCTTAAGTTATTGCGCTCTGCAAACTCAACTAGTAACTCCCCCGTTATTCCTAGAACCGATGCCATAGTCACCTACTGCCTGGTCTCCTGCCTGCTTTTTCCCTACCTTGGCATTGAAGTTGCCCATTAGTACAGTATCAGTTCAGTTCAGGCGTTCAGTCGTGTCCGACTCTTCGTGACCCTATGGACCATGTCACGCCACGCTTTCCGGTCTCTATCTTCTTAACATCACAGAAGCTTCATCTGCAATGCCTCGAGAATGCCATCTAACCACCGCGTTCGCTGCCTACCCCTTCTCCGGCGACCCTCAACCTTTCCCAACATCAAATCTTTCTCCAGCGACTCCTCTCTTCTCATCGGATGACCAAAGTAGCTGAGCTTTAACTTTAGAATTTGACCCTCCAATGAGCAGTCAGGGTTTATGGTCGACAATATCGACTGATTTGATCTTCTGGCAGTCCAAGGAACTCTTAAGAGTCTTCGCCAGCACCACAATTCAAACGCGTCAATTCTTCGGCGGTCAGCCTTTTTCACAGTGCAACTCTCGCATCCATACATCACAACTGGAAAGACCATAGCACGGGTTATACGGATCTTGGTTGGCAGACTAATGTCTCTGCTCTTTACTAGGCGGTCAAGGCTAACCATTGCTCTCTTTCCCAGAAGCAGGCGTCTCCTAATTTCATGGCTGCAGTCTCCTTCCGAGGTAATCTTGGCGCCCAAGAACAGAAAATCTGTCACAGCTTCCACTTCTTGTCCATTGATGCTCCAGGACTTGATAGGGCAAGACGCTATGATCTTCGTTTTTTTAATGTTCAGTTTAAGCCCAAACTTCTCACTCTCTTCTTGTACGCGCATCAGAAGTCTCTTGAGTTCCACTTCACTTTTTGCCATTAAGGTGGTATCATCCGCATATCTAAGGTTGTTGATACGTTTTCCAGCAATCTTCACTCCAGCTAAACACTCATCCAGACCGGCCTTCCTCATGATGCACTCTGCATATAGGTTAAATAGGCAGGGCGACAGTATGCAGCCTTGCCTCACCCCTTTCTCAATCGGAAACCAATCAGTAAGACCATGCCCAGTTCTGACTGTGGCCTCTTGCCCTTCATAAAGGTTCCTGAGGAGATAGATGAGGTGAATTGGAACTCCCATCTCTTGGAGAGCTTGCCGCAATCTGCTGTGATCTACGCAGTCAAACGCTTTCGCATAATCAATAAAGCAGAAGTAAATGGGTTTCTGGAACTCTCTTGCTTTTTCCATGATCCAGCGAAGGTTGGCAATTTGGTCTCTAGTTCCTCTGCCCTTGCGAAACCCAGCTTGCATGTCCGGAAGCTCCCGATCCACATACTGCTGCAGCCTACCTTGCAGGATTTTTAACATCACCTTGCTAGCATGCGAAATAAGCGCGATCGTGCGGTAGTTGGAACAATCTTTGGCACTGCCTTTCTTTGGAATGGGGATGTAAACTGACCTCTTCCAATCCTGTGGCCACTGCAGGGTTGTCCAAATCTTTTGACATAATGTATGCAGTGTGTTAACAGCGTCGTGGTTGAGGTTTTGAAGCAACTCAGCTGGAATACCATCAATTCCGCTAGCTTTGTTCTTAGCAAGGCTGGCTAAGGCCCATTCAACTTCACTCTTCAGGATGCCCGGCTCGAGATCCGTAATCACAACCGTCCTATATTGGGTTTGCACATCCGGGTCCTTCTTGTACAGTTCTTCTGTGTATTCCTGCCACCTCTTCTTTATCTCTGAGGCTTCAGTGAGGTCCTTGCCTCGTTTGTCCTTTATCACGCCCAGCTTAGCACAGAAGCTTCCTTTGATATCTTTGATTGTCTTATACAGAGCTCTTGTGTTCCTTAATTGGCTGTTGTCCTCAACTGCTTGACGCTGTATGTTCAGGAAGGCATTCTTATCTCTCCTTGCTATTTTCTGAAAATCCGCATTGAGAACCTTGTATCTTTCTCTTTCCCCCATACCTTTTGCCATCCTCCTTTCCTCAGCTATTTGCAAAGCCTCTTCAGATAACCAGTTTGCTTTTTTGCATTTCTTTTGCTTTGGAACTACCTTAATAGCAACTTCTTGTATTATATCACGAACATCAGTCCACATCTCTTCGGGCTCTTTGTCTTCTAGATCTAATTCTTGAAATCGATTCCTCACTTCCACAGCATATTCTAATGGAATCTGATCCAGATCATACCTGAAAGGCCTTCTAGTTTTCAGCATTTTCCTCAATCGAAGCTTAATTTTGGCAACAAGAAGCTGATGATCGGTGCCACAATCGGCCCCAGGCCTTGTTTTTACTGCTTGTATAGCGCTTCTCCATCTCTGCCGGCAAATAATATAATTGATCTGATTCCTGTACAGACCGTCCGGTGAAATCCATGTGTACAGGCGCCTCTTGTGCTGTTGAAAATGAGTATTCGCTATGGCCAGGTTGTTTTCTTGACAGAACTCTACTAGCCTCTGCCCAGCTTCATTTGGCTCACCAAGACTGAACTTGCCTGTAATTCCGGATATTTCTTCACTCCCGACCTTAGCATTCCAGTCTCCTATGAGAAAAACGACGTATTAGTACAGTATACTGCGTCATTATTTTTCGCATTGCCGATTCTACATCTTCGTAGAAGCTTTCAACAGCCTGGTCATCATAACTTCCTGTAGGTGCATAGGCCTGTACAACCTTCAGTTTATACCGCTTATTAAGCCTAATTACGATGACTGCCACCCTCTCATTAATACTATAGAATTCATCTATATTACCCGCTATATACTTATTGACAAGGAAACCTACTCCTAGTTGTCGCCTCTCTGGTAAGCCTTTATAACACAGTACATGCCCATCCTTCAGTACAGTATATGCTTCCTTCGGTCTCCTAACCTCACTAAGCCCTATGACATCCCATTTCATACCTTCTAGTTCCTCTAACAGCACTGCTAAGCTAGCTTCACTAGCTAGGGTTCTAACGTTAAACGTTGCCAGGGTCAGTTTCCAATGGCGGCCTGTCCAGCGGAGCCAGAAGTTCTTAGCACCCCCCGCTGCGTCACAGGTCTGACCGCCGCCGTGGTCAGTTGTTCCGCAGCCGCTGGTGACTGAGGGCTGGGGTTTTATGGAGCTTATCATGAGAGGTTGTGGCCAATTACTGCACCAGGGCGGCCAAATCCTGTTCTGGTGAGGGAGTGCGTTGCCGGAGGTGTTCACCGGCATCAGGTCGCACCCAAACCTGTTTATGCAATTCCATCGACACGCGGAGGTTTTTTTTTTTTTTTCATCCGGTGGAGAATTGCGCGGCACCGGGATTTGAGCCCCGGTCCTCTTGCATGCGAGGCGGATGTTTTACCGCTACGCCACCGCTGCACCCACGCGGGTTCTATAATGAAGCTCTAATGGGAAACTTAATCTTATGCCAGTATAATTTCGCCATTTTTGCACCTCCTGCGATCGTTTGTCTCCCTCACACTAAAACTCACTTTTCTTGTATGAACTTGCAATTTATACTGTTCCCTCTATTACATTCGCAAATCGCAAAAAGACTTGTATGTGAACTTTTCTTTTTTTCTTTCAGTTCGCGCTCACGGAGGTGCTTGGTAAGATGGCCGACCTGTAAGGTTTGAGCTGTGCATTGACACCCCAAACATTTCGCCGAGCATGTGTTTCCAGTACTCGAGGAAGCGTCACCGGCTCTGAACGCATTGCACGAGTGCCCTCGGATAAAGTGTGCGCAGTTTCGACGACATGTCTCTTGTGACAGTGCTACGTTTTGTTGCACCACGGATAACTCTCTGACGGACGAACAACCTCAGCCAGCTGTGAGAAAACTTTCCCTGCATGATTTTTCGTCATTTTAATCGCGCGTTGCGCACTATGTGGCTGACTACTGGCTGACCTTCGCAACCGGTCGACGGGCCTCGTTTTGCTTTCGCGTATTCAAACGATGGATGGGCCGCCGTTTGACAAGCACCAAGCGATTGTTTTGCTGTGGCCAGCGCTGCGCTTTATTTTGTGTTGCTTTCGGTTTCTCTTCGTTAATTCTGGTAGTTTTTTCTGTATGAAGGCATTCGTATTTTGTAGAGGTAAGGACCAGTGTCTTTTCTGTGGCTCGTTTTTGTACGCGTGGGTTTTCGGTGAGGGCAGTTTTGCCATAGCTGGGGCTCGGAGGTGCAACCGTGGGCGCCAGAGCGCTCGCCGCGTACTATAGATGTTCGCGGTCAGCCGACACCAAAGGTTATAATTAGCCAGGAGTCTTCTCCCACAGAGCCCAAATGCTTTGGGTTCTGTTTTGGGAGTGTCTCAGCCGTGGCTAGCCTCGTTGAAACGAGCACTGCTCGCCGCTCGAGTGCCTCGCCTACCATACATTTGTTGTTGTCCGCAAGCGTTTGTCCGGGTTGCCCAACAACACATGGCCCCTACTTCGTCTTTCGTCCATGTCCTGATGACATCGTGAAACTAACCATTGTGCGTACGAGAGCTGCTGCAATTTTTTCTGTCAAACAGACGTCGCAATTTCAGCTTAGCGCTCCGTTTTACCTCCCGCGACTCCAACGGCCGAAATTCGTGCTGGAAAACGCTGTCAGGTGTACGGTCGTAAGAATGACCATGGGACATAAGAGACCGTGCTTTTGTACTGGAACACCGAGTTCTGTTGCCTTTATGCGCTACATACTTGACTCAAAATATCGGCAGTTAGGGAAACGCGGCACGTCATTCACTGGATACTTTCTGATTGTGCAGGTAGGAAAGGCTTTGGACGGGCACCTTACTTGGGACTGCTGTGTAAGCGATATGCTCGCACCACTCTTTTATGCGTTTGACAATGTGTTGCGTGCAACCTGATGATTGGATTCGAACTGACAAAGCTCAGCTTGCACCAGGGGCACCGAACTGCCGCTCACAACAGCTTTGTGTGGCAGCGACTCGGTGTAGTTCCCAGTGTCAGGTCGGCAGGGACACATATCGTGCTTTTAAAAGGGATCTCGAAACTTATCCTTCTGTTATCGGCAGAGGAGACAGGCTCTAATGGACTGAGAGCAGCCGATGCAGAAAGTGAATACGAGGCGAACCCAGTCGACAAAACCAAAATAGCTCGCGCACGCTGTTTAGTGCGTTGGCGGTTCGTTGCGCGGGTGCGGATAACATGGTGATGGTCGAAGCATGGCGCAGCTGCGTTTGCTCACGAGTGCCGCACAACAATGGAACAGCGATACGACCGGCTCCGGTTTCCCCGCGCTACCACCGCCTCCGCCAACCGCTGCCGTGCACTAGCCATCGGTGCTGCCGAAACACCCACGAAGTCTGCTCGGATTCTGTCGCGGTTTCGGTTTCTCCTTCGCTTGCTCGACTTATCATGCGTTCAGGACTGACCGCCTTCTGCCTGCCATTTATCAACGGCGAGCACACTGCGGTACTCATTGCTGACAGCTGTCAATGAAGAAGCGAGAATTGCGCCATGGACATAGATGTCACAGGTCGTTGTGATCGATACATGTGCTGAGAAAATTAGTGCAAAAATACAAATTAGTGCAAATACGCACATCGGCACTACTCTCGGTCAGCCAGTCAGCGGATCTACTCGCCATTGATTCTTCGTTCATTCTTATTATTCAACGACCTCAGGTGATCGAAATTATATGGAGCCCTCTGCTATACAGTAGCTATATGACATTAAACCCCAACCTGCATAATATTTTCATAGCAGTTTTGTCTCTTAGGGCGATGCGACATATATTTATGTGAATTCATGTAATGTTACTGAAATGATTCTCCCAATGGATAGCTGCTTACATTTGTCGGTGAGGCTCAGTTTTCGTTAGTCTGTTTACTAATTAACACTTGTTTTTGAATAGCTACCGTTGAAAGTTGCTGGTCGTTTCAGAGCTTGAAATGGAACGTACCCGTGAGTCAGCTTCGTCTAGCGCAATTTTCTCTGTCCCGAACCGTGCCTTCAAGGGATACCGAGGACACACTTGCTGAGATGTTTTCCTCTGTGAGAATTTATATTGTGCCCGTTTTTAAATGAATGACGGTGTAACATAGCCTCAGGGATCGGCTACACAAAAATTCGGCATCGACGCGCGCATTTCGTTTTCGAAATTGGACGATGGTGGCGATACGTGTGTTTCACTTTTTTGGTCATTCACCGAAAAAAAAAAAATGTATACGGGCCAACTTCGGCGTGTCCTCATGGGGTTGATGTTGAAAACTCTCACGGGCTCATTTCCGCGCTTTGAAGTGACCAAATTACTTATTTCATTGCATCTGAGGCCTTCAGATAAGGCATCAGCCTAGAGGTGAGTGGTGCACGGTAGAGCAGGTTAACGGCAAGCAAGGAAAGCGGGAGCATATTCTGCTCAAAGGGAAGAAAGGTCATATTGCAAGCGCAAGTACACACACACACACATACATACACATACATACATACACACACACATATATATATATATTGTAAAGAAGAGGTTCCCATTAATTGGGCAGATCACCGAGAAGGAGGAAGAGAAAGTGATTTTGCGGACTAGCTGACTGCAAGTTAAGCCACCCCTGCTCCGGTCCTGCTCGCTACCAGTGCCCGCTACCAGTGCCTGGATCCCCTCTTAACACTTGGTGGAGGTCGTGGGATTTCTCTTCCATTTATTCGCTCTGGAGCTCCGCAGCCGCCGAATTCCTACCTCAATGACCGACTCCAGCTCTAACACCACCGGCCCCGCTACCTCGGCCCCTTCTATTCCATGCTCCGGGGTGCTTCGCCAGCGGGACCCGCCGGTCTTCAGCGGTACCGACGATCAGGACGTCGAGGACTGGCTTTCTTCGTATGAACGCGTAAGCACCCACAATAAGTGGGATGACGTCCTAAAACTTAACAACGTGATCTTCTACTTGACCCAAGTAGCAAAGCTATGGTTCACAAATCACGAGGCTGACATTCCAACTTGGGCCTCGTTCAAATCCCGATTTGTTGATGTCTTCGGTCGACCTGCGGTCCGCAAGCTTCGCGCCGAACACCATTTGCTCGAGCGAAGGCAGCAGACAGGAGAAACCTTTACCAGCTACATCGAAGACGTTTTAGATTTGTGTCATCGTGTAAGCGCATCAATGACTGAAGCCGAGAAGATTCGCCACATCATGATGGGCATCCACGAAGGCGTATTCAACATTCTGATGGCAAAAGAGCCCCGTACTGTAAGTGAAGTTGTCACGATGTGTCAAAGCTACGACGAATTTCGTCGGCAACGCATCGTCCCTCGACAACCTGAAGCCACGATTGCGGCTATGTCTGACGCCCCTGTCAGCTCCACACTAATTCAAGAAATAAAGACTACGTACGGGAAGAAGTTGCACGTCAATTATCGCTAATTTCAAACGTTCCGCATTCCAGCTCACACCTGGCTCCGACCATACGCCAGGTTATTCAGGAACAAGTTGCTGACGCACTTCCGCCCCCTCGACAACCTACTCCTCATTCCACACCACTGACAGCTCCGCTCATTCATGCCGACGCTGTTCCGACGTCTGGACCTACACCACTGTCCTATGCTGAGGTTGCCGCAAGACCACCCCCTCCTATGCCTTTGCCATCGTATGGTCCGCCTCAGCGCGCATTTTTCACTCAGCGTCGTGCGCCACCTATTCTACGCCCTTGGCGCACATCTGACAACCGGCCAATTTGCTTTGCATGTGGTCTCCCTGGCCATGTTGCACGCCTGTGCCGCCGTCGTCCGACACCGTACGCTTTCGATCAGAGCCCGGCTGCCTACGCACAGCCGCCGTCCCCACCCCGTGCGCCACCTCAGCCCTCCTCTCACTTTGACCACTTCTCGCATGACAACCGCTCAACCTATGACAACCGCTCAACCTCTCCGCGCCGTCGCTCTCCGTCGCCGATGCGCCGCCGTTCTACCTCGCCAATGCCGGAAAACCACTAGACGCAGTTCCGCAGGCAAGAACTGCGCTTTCGTCGAACAGTGAAAGTCCTGCTTCGCCACCGAACAATTTAATAGAAGTTACCATTGAAAATGTTTGTACTCTTGCGCTTGTAGATACTGGTGCTGCTGTGTCGGTTATTGACGTTAGACTGTGCCGCTTGTTACGAAAAGTTGTTCTGCCATATTCTGGGGTTTCATTGCACACCGCCACTGCTCAGCACATCGAACCGATCGGTACCTGCACGGCTCGAGTCACCATTCAGAACGTTCTCTACGTCATCAGTTTTATCGTTCTCCGTGACTGCTCTCATGACATTATTTTAGGATGGGACTTCTTGTGTCGCAATCGCGCCGTAATTCATTGCACTCGTGCCGAAGTAGAGTTTTTTCCGCTGTGCACTGCACCGACTGCCGCTAACGTTCTTGGGGAAGCCAAATGCCACGTTGCGGATGCTACTGATATCCCGCCTTCATCTGCTGCGATTGTGCCTATAAACTGTCCCTCTCTTCAAGACTGTACAGTGCTCTTCACCCCATCTTCCCTCTTCGTCTCGCGACGCCGTCTTCCCCTGCCCTGCGCCGTCCTTAGTGTACGAAGCGGACGCACCGAACTAGCCATTACTAACACTTCGTTCTATCCACTCACGTTGCAACGTGGCGAGTGCGTTGGGCATGCTGAGCCTGTTCGGTCAGAAAATTTTGTGACCGTCCCACCGGTTTTCTCCACCTGTGCCGACACAATATCCCACGACGTCAGTGCCCTTAGCCCACCTCGTTCCTCGTCTCCTTCACCGCCTCTGGCTACCTACCAATTCCAAGCTTCCTTTGACATCCAGCAGCTATCCTTGGGTCGTACGTCAACTGTTTCTCACCACATCTATACTGGTACGCACGCCCCATTACGCCAACGCCCTTATCGTGTATCAGCCTCAGAGCGCCGCATTATTGATGAGCAAGTCGACGAGATGCTCAGTAGGGGTGTAATTCAGCCTTCCAGTAGCCCTTGGGCATCACCGGTCGTTTTAGTCAAGAAGAAAGACGGGTCTATTCGGTTCTGTGTGGACTACCGACGCCTTAATGCAATCACACGAAAGGACGTCTATCCGCTACCACGCATAGACGACGCGCTGGACACTTTGCATGGAGCGGAATTTTTCTCTTCAATCGATTTACGTTCTGGCTACTGGCAAGTTCCGATGGCTGAGGACGATCGCCCCAAGACAGCTTTTGTCACCCTCGACGGGCTCTATGAGTTCAACGTGATGCCATTTGGCCTGTGTAATGCGCCCGCCACATTTGAACGCATGATGGACAATATACTCCGCGGCTTGAAGTGGCACACATGTCTCTGCTACTTGGATGATATTGTTGTATTTTCATCCGACTTCGCGACCCACCTAACTCGCCTTGAAACAGTCTTGCAATGCCTTAGCAACGCCGGTCTACAGCTCAATCTGAAAAAGTGCCATTTCTCCGCTCGCCAACTCACTATTTTAGGGCATTTAGTGTCCAAAGATGGCATCCTCCCTGATCCATCTAAACTTCGCGCTGTCGCTGAGTTCCCGAAGCCAACATCTATCAAGCAATTACGCATCTTTATAGGCTTATGCTCCTATTTTAGGCATTTCGTTCGGAACTTTGCGACCATCATTGCCCCTCTGACGCGACTTCTCAGCGCTAACAAAGATCTTTCTGCCTGGTCGCCGGCTTGCGATGCTGCTTTTACGAAATTGCGCAAGATACTTACCTCACCCCCCGTATTGCGCCATTTCGATCCGGCTGCTCCTACCGAAGTGCACACCGATGCCAGCGACACCGGCCTCGGCGCTGCTCTTGCCCAACGAAAACCCGGTGTTGATGAATACGTTGTGGCGTACGCTAGTCGAACGCTGACCAAGGCCGAGACCAACTACTCGGTGACAGAAAAGGAATGCTTGGCAATTGTTTGGGCACTTCAGAAATTTCGGCCATACTTGTATGGGCGCCCATTTGATGTTGTTACGGACCACCACGCTTTATGTTGGTTGTCTTCACTAAAAGACCCCACCGGCCGTCTCGCCCGCTGGTCGCTTAGACTACAAGAGTATGATATCCGAGTCATCTATCGTATAGGGCGTAAGCACTCCGACGCAGACGCTTTATCCCGCTCGCCAGTGTCGCCTGACGCTCCGTTGTCCCCTGCCTCCAGCTCCGCCTTGTCTTCTTTGTCCATCAACGACATGCCATCAGAACAGTGCAAGGATCCGTGGCTTACATCACTAATCGATCTTCTTACGAACTCGTCACTTTCACCGGCTCCTCGCGCCCTTCGTCGTCAAGCGCAGCATTTCGCCCTTCGTGACCATCTTCTCTATCGACGCAACTATATGCCAGATGGCCGTAAGTGGCTGCTCGTCGTACCTCGCCACCTCCGAAGTGATATCTGCGCATCTCACCACAACGATCCGCAGTATGGCCATGTGGGTGTATTTAAGACTTATGAACGGTTGCGACAGCGCTTTTATTGGCGCGGTATGTATACCTTCGTCAGTAAGTATGTGCGTTCGTGCATCGATTGCCAACGTCGCAAGCCGCCTCCTCTCCATCAGCCGGCTCCACTACAGCACCTTCCGTGCCCATATCGACCATTCGATCGTGTTGGCATCAATTTGTATGGACCTCTACCATACACACCTGCAGGAAATCGTTGGGTAATCGTGGCCGTCGATCACCTTACTCGCTATGCGGAGACAGCAGCACTTCAGGATGCCACGGGACCCACTATCGCGTCCTTTCTTCATCATTTCATTCTGCGGCACGGTGCCCCCCGAGAACTTTTAAGTGATCGAGGCAAATCTTTCCTATCCGAGGTTGTCGAAGCGCTCCTATGCGAATGTCAAACTACCCACCGGACATCCAGCGCGTACCACCCTCAAACCAACGGACTGACAGAGCGCTTCAATCGCACACTAGGTGACATGATGTCCAAGTACATCGCCTCCGACCACTCCGATTGGGACAAGATTCTCCCATTTGTAACCTATGCCTATAACACCGCCATTCAAGCAACTACCGGATTCTCACCATTTTTTCTGCTGTACGGGCGTGAACCTTCGTCTCCACTCGACACCATCCTCCCCTACCGTCCTGATATGTTAGAGTACACATCACTTTCAGCAGCTGCCAGGCACGCTGAAGAATGTCGCAAGCTGGCTCGCTCGCTTACTTCGGACGAGCAAGCCCAGAAGAAAGCGCACAGCGACAGCAGCCACCCTGTGCATCAATTCTCTCCCGGTGCTCACGTATGGCTCTGAGTCCCATCGACACCACCCGGCCTGAGCAGCAAGTTTATTTCCAAGTACCATGGACCCTACCTAGTGCTCCAACAGACTTCTCCAGTGAATTACCTAATTGAACCGCTCGCCGCATCCACCGACCTTCGCCGCCGTGGGCGTGAGATTGTTCACGTCGACCGTTTGAAGCCTTACTACGATCCCGCATTCCTTTCGTCTCCTTGAGTCGCCAGGATGGCTCCTCTTTTCTGCGGGGGCCAGATTGTAAAGAAGAGGTTCCCATTAATTGGGCAGATCACCGAGAAGGAGGAAGAGAAAGTGAGTATTTTCCGTTCGAAGGTTTCCACAGAAGACAGTATACGTGAGCTGAGCGCGAAATTTTATATCCTATTTCATTTCAGTATCACCCTGCGCCCAACTGCAGAAATACAGGGTGCTTTATAACAAGCTCTCGAGCCCTTAGTCTGAAGCAAGTGCAGCGACATGTTTTTGTAATCTTGCCAAACAGGAACACTGGCTCTGGTCTTCAAAGTAATTGCATGGCAAGTTTCAAAACGCATATTGGCAAATATCTGTCCAATACCCGCCGCAGTGGCTTAGGCTACTGAGGAGGATCGAGTTATCGGGAGCGAAGTCGACCACGCCGCCCGCGTTTAGGTGGAGGCGAAACACAAAATGCAACTGGGTGCTGTGCGATGTCAATACATGCTAAAGATCGTCTGGCTAAGCGTTTCTCAAATCTAATACATATTGCATCTCGGCTAGCGGACATGACCAAGTTTAAATAAGTGTTCACGGAAGGTGCAATGACAAGCAGAAAACACTGAAAAGTAGTTATCACACTGCCGTGCCATACGACAAATTTATGCCTTTTCCATCGAATGACGCTCGTTCAAAATTATATTTGCTTGCTACTACATGAGAAAATACAGTCGAACCCAGTTATATCGAACCCGGATATATCGAATTTTGGTTATATCGAACTCACGGAATGTCCCCTTGAAAATCCCATGTAAAAGTATAGGAAAGCCGCGTCATATATCGAACTCAGGTTCACCGGTCGTTCGATATATCGAACTCCGCACCACGCACTGGAAAGTGTTCCTTCCCCAAAGACGATCGCATCACGCTTGGCCATTTGCCGCGTGACGTTTTCAAGCCACGCGCGGAAGGAATGAGAGGGGACAGTTCTGGACAGCGCCGCGCCTATTCCCCAAAGGCGCGCGCATCTGCATTGTTTCCCGCGCGCCAACACATGACGTTTGCAAGCCATGTGCGTGGGTGTGCCCATTCTTTTGCCGAGCTATCTCTCTCCTTCAGCACGCGCTACGCATGCGCCAAGCCAGCTCAGCCCGTTTTCAGACAGACGTCGGACGCTTTCTCCAGTGTGTGTTGCGAACCCTCTGCGCGCGGCGGCTGACATGGCTATGGCGCCTGCGGATGTTAAGAAGCCATCCACATGCAAGCGAAAACGCTCGCAATTTCTGCTGCAGCGACACAGAAACCTTGTATTGAGCTGTCGCGGTGGCTCGAGCGGCAAGGGGGACGCAGTTCCAACAAGTTTGAAATTTTTTGCTCTGTCGCTGCCGCTCGTCGCTCAGATCGCTCAATCGCTTGCATGTGAGCGAGCTGGTCTTAACGCATTCTTTTTTTTCAAATTCTCGGGTGAAAAAGTGGAGGGTGGGTTCATTATGCGAGTGGATTGATTACGCGACACATGCGGAATCGTCTTTTGGCATCGTAACTGCCATCACAAGCCGATTTGTGTATATCGAATTATCAATATATTGTCACGATTGAAGTCAGAGGGAGCCGTGAAAGTACACGTAGCCGAGGACCCGAGAATAAGGTCGGCTTGTAGTTCCGAACACAGTCCAGCACCAGCGCGCCGCTCGTGCCAACCACCGCTTCGTCGTCGTCGGCACCAAACACGGCTGTCGCGCGGCGCTAGGCACGTGGCATTATTCCCCCCCCGTGAAAGAAAACATCGTCCTGATGACAAGGTGAGAGGAGAAAAAAAAAACTAGGCGTGAGGTGAACTGTACAATAATGCAAGGTTTCACTTGCAGGGAACGCTCAGTCACGCGAAAAGTACGGCTTTAAGCGCACCACATGCACAATTTCAGGCCGCTGGCGTCGAACACTGACGGTCACAGTTCCATCTGGAATGACTTCGTAATTAACGTTGTTTAAGCGGCGCAGGACTTTATAGGGTCCGAAATAACGGTGGAGTAGTTTCTCGCTCAAGCCTTTGTGACGCACGGGGGTCCACACCCACACTTGGTCCCCTGGTTCGTAGTGGGCCTCCCTGTGCCGAAGGTTTTAGTGTCGAGCGTCGGTGGCATGCTGCTCCTTGATGTGCAAGCGGGCCAGCTGACGGGCTTGTTCGGCCTGTTCTGCGAAACGGGTGGCATCGGGTTCGACCGTTTCTTCCCCGCACGGGAGCATCGCGTCCAACATCGTGCGGGCCTCTCTGCCATATATGAGACGGAATGGCGTAAACTTCGTGGTTTCCTGCGGCGCCGTATTGTAGGCGAAGGTGACATACGGCAGGATCTTGTCCCACATTTTATGCTCAACGTCGATGTACATTGACATCATGTCCGCCAAAGTTTTGTTTAGTCGTTCCGTTAATCCATTTGTCTGAGGGTGATACGCTGTTGTTGTGCGATGCTCGGTATGGCTGATAGTTAAGGTGTCCCGCAGTAGCCGAGCTGTAAACGCCTTTCCTCGGTCAGTAATGATGGTCGACGGTGCACCGTGTCTGAGCACAATGTCGTTCATAAAGAATCGAGCAACTTCGCCGGCAGTACCTCGGGCAAGGGCCTTCCTTTCAGCGTAGCGTGTTAAGTAGTCTGTGGAGACTACGATCCACTTGTGTCCGTTCGAGGATAAAGGAAATGGGCCTAAAAGGTCCATGCCCACTTGCTCGAAGGGTGTGAGGGGTGGTTCAATAGATTGTAACATACCGGATGGCTTGAGCGTGGGTTTTTTTCGCCGCTGGCATTGTCGACAAGTCTGTACGTAACGTCTAGCGCTCGGAGAAAGATGTGGCCAGTAGTAGTTCTGCCGGACTCGGTTTAGGGTGCGTGTAAAGCCAAGATGCCCTGAAGTTGGTTCGTCGTGGCAGGCCAGGAGGATTTCGTGCCTTAGATCAGCCGGTATGACTAGCAGGTATGTTTTCGCACTCGACGTAGAATGCTTATAAAGCACCCCATTGCGGAGGCAATACGACGACAACCCCCGAGGATGCCCACCTTCAAGATGGTCAATAATCAGTTGCAGCTCGCCGTCGGCACGCTTTTTGGAGGCGAGATCGGACGTAGTGACTGCTCCGAGGAAGTTATCGTCGTCGTCGGCACCTGACGAAGGAGGGCCGACGGGCGCGCGGGACAGGCTATCAGCATCGGTGTGCTTCCGGCCAGACTTATAACATCGAAATCGAACTCCTGTAGGCGCAATGCCCAATGTGCTAAGCGGCCACAAGGATCCTTTAAGTTTTTCAGCCAACACAACGAGTGATGGTCAGTGATGACACGAAACGGTCGGCCATAAAGGTACGGGCGGAACTTGGCAGCGGCCCATACTACTGCCAAACATTCTTTTTCAGTGGTGGAATAGTTACACTCAGCACGGGAAAGTGCACGGCTGGCGTAGGCAATTACTTTCTCGACCCCGTCTTGATGCTGAACTAGAACGGCACCAAGGTCGACGTTATTACATCCGTGTGTAATTCTGTGTCGGCATCATCGTCGAAATGTGCCAGGATTGGGGGTGACGAGCCGGCGTCGTAACTCGTCGAAAGCCATCTGCTGCTCGGCGCCCCAGGAAAATGATGCGTCATCTCGAGTCAGGAGAGTCAGAGGGCTGGCCATCTGTGCAAAGTTTTTGATAAAGCAACGATAATAGGAGCACAGCCCCAAAAACCGTCGGACTGCTTTTTTGTGGGCGGGGACGGGAAAGGCAGCAACGGCAGCAAGTTTCTCAGGGTCAGCTCGGATGCCAACAGCACTCACGATGTGCCCAAGAAACTTCAATTCGGTGAACCCGAAGTGGCACTTTTGAGGCTTGAGAGAAAGGTTGGCAGACCGGACAGCTTCGAGAACAGTTCTCAGGCGGCGCAGGTGTTCCGTGAACGTCGGTGAAAAAATTATTACGTCGTCGAGATAAACAAGGCATGTCTGCCACTTTGTGAGCACAGTGTCCATCATCCACTGGAAGGTGGCAGGAGCACAGCAGAGCCCGAATGGGAGGACGCGGAATTCATAGAGCCCATCTGGGGCCAGATCCCGCGACGGTTCCGTTCGGGAACTGGTTCCTTTCGCCACTCCTAATTGGTTGCTGCGTCACGTCCGGCGTGACCCCCAAAACTTCCGGAGGCGGCTCCGCGTTTTTCGCCTACGTCACGGGGTGGCACGGGGCGGGGCCACCGCTCTGAAGGAACCTTTTTGCCGGCCGGTGCAGGAACCGCGACGAGTTGGTCTGCTTCGAGATGGAACCGCTCGGCGCTCGCTGTGGCGCCTCATGGCCGTAGTCGAGCGACGGCACGTGCCGCGCAGCTGCTTGAGTACGGCCGTGGTATCCTTTTTTTTGTGTATGTGTGTTTTTTTGGGGCAGCGCTTTGCGGGTTTAGTAAACTGACGCAGTAAAAAAAAAGAACGAGACGCCTTCTACATGTCTCAGGAGGTTTTGCGGCAACACTGGCTAAAGGCCCGTTCACACTTGCGACTAGCAGCGGTCGCGCGACCGTTTTGGTCGAAAAGCGACAGTCGCAAATGGTCGCATCGGTCGAAAAGCGACTGCCGCGGGCCGATCGGGCACTGCTCGAATTTTTAGTCGCGTGACTACTAGTCGCAAACCATTTCACCAATCAGCGAGGTCCCAGAGTACTCGATCGGGCACCTTCTCAATGCAATTAAAGAATACCCCTACCTTTTCAACAAACTGAACCCGGAATTCAAAGGCAGGGAGAAGGATATGGGCTTGGAGGAGATTGGAAAGATATTCGGACTAACCGGTAGGTACCATGAACTTTTGAGAAATGGGTTTTTCACGCAGGCGCAACATTTTATATTGACACCACGGTGATTGACACAGTCTATTCGTCGTTGGCGTTCTCCTGGAAACACGAGAGCGCGGCATGCGCACGGGCTCGCCTGAAAAAGTTGAAGTGTCTGGCAAGCGGCCGCTACCGACGTTCGCCCCAACTGTGCCTGACGAACGAGAAGGCGACAGTCGCAAGTGTGAACATCGGTAGTGGCGAGCTCCTCTCCTCTGGTCGCGCGACTGGTAGACGCGCGACCTCATCTAGTCACAAGTGTGAATAGACCTTAAGGCTGCGTGCCGATCGCGAAGCGAAGTGGGGGACGAAGGGGTATGCCGGGCTGCCGTCAGAAGCAAGGTGCTCTATGCGTTTCGATCGCTACTTTGCGATCGGGAGCTCTCGGCCAACAGCAGTGCGACCATTTGAATCCGGTAGTCGTAGAGACAAATAATTCGCGTCCGTGTGCGGGCTGAGATTTCCCTCCTTCTACATCAGCGGAAGGGGAGCAGATGGTGGCTGACTGGGTCGAGTGCAGTCGGATTCCATGTGTCATCAGCTGCGTCCTACATTGACAGCTATTCACGGAAAGGTCGCGCATACTCACGACGCTTGAGCGGCCGATAAGGCTACGGACGCTACCCTGCTACATAGGCAGGCGCGGACGCGCCGGCGCGGTGCCGGTATCAAGCAGCTCGTTCGTACTCGCAACGGCGGCAGCAACTCCTCCTTCAAAGAGCTAGCGTGATTCGGACTGCATACTACGGGCGTTGTAGACATCGTTCTTAGGATATTTGCCACTCTGTGCGAAAGGCAGAACTTACAAAAACTTCACAGCGAGCGAGAAAGCATACGACGCCGCGTGCGCGACACCATCTAGTGGCGAAGAAAGGTACTCATGAGCCAAGACAATTGCTTGGAAGTTGTTAACAGGATGCTTCTAAAAATATTTGTCTATTATTCACTAGTTTGCATTACTATGTAATTATTAGATTTATTTCGTGCTTAACACCACTTTGGTACAAGTATTTGGTACCAGAAAAAGCCACATGCTCGTGATGGACACGCCTACGATCTGGGGCCATCGCCGATTGGCCGCTGTCTTTCCAGTCTTCGCCGTGAGGTGGCGCCCGCTGCCTTGCTGACGTCAAATTGACGTCATCTTGAAAGAGAACGGTTCCTGAAAGGAACCTCCGCTGGATACGGCCCCTGGTGTTACGAAGGCAGTTTTTTCACGGTCCCTCTCATCAACTTCAATTTGCCAATAACCACTCCTGAGGTCAATGGAGAAGTACTTGGCTCGGCGAAGTCGGTCGAGAGAGTCATCAATCCGTGGCAGCGGATAGACGTCCTTCTTTGTCATACTGTTAAGTTTCCGATAGTCAACGCAGTAACAAAGTGTTCCGTCCTTTTTAACGAGGACTACAGGCGAGGACCATGGGCTGCTTGAAGGTTGAATGACGCCATCGGCGTGCATCTCCTTGACTTGCTGTTGGATAGCGTCTCTCTCCCGAGGAGACACACGATAGGGCTGCTGATGGATAGGTCGAGTGCCCTCATGCGTGATAATCCGGTGATTAATGACCGACGTTTGCTGCGCTTTAGATGAAGATGTGAAGCACACACGAAACTCCAGCAATAGATCTTGGAGTTGCCTCTTTTCAACGGAGGAAAGGCTAGAATTGATGTCGACAGCTTGTACGGCATCATCCGGTTCAGTGCTAGGCGTAGCTTCCTCTGAAGCAAAACATTCGGCAACTTCGTGCAGATGGTCGACGTAAGCAATGACAGTGCCACGGAACAGATGTCGATGTTCATTGGAGAAATTGGTGACAAGTACCTCCGTCTCTCTTCCACGAAGGAAACAAAGACCTCTTGCCACAGAAACTCCCAAGGTGAGTGAGAGGGAGACATTAGGCTCAACAACCCGGAGGCCGTGATGTGGCTTGTCACAAGTAACTCTGGCGAGGATGCTGGCGCGTGGTGGCACTGTGAGGCTATCATCGGCGACTCGCAGCGTGGAGTGGGACCCGCGGTACTCATGCTTTTCAGTGGCCAGTTTGGCGGAAAACGTCACCAAGCGGTTCGGTAGATCTATAGTGGCACCGTGCTCACGAAGGAAGTCGATGCCAAGAATAACATCACGAGAGCATTCGCGTAGAACAAGAAAAGTCGCAACAAATGTGCAGCCTCGCACCGTAACCCGGGCTGTACACATACCCAGTGGTGCAACCACATGTCCGCCTGCCGTACGTATGTCTGGTCCGTTCCATGGCGTCATCACCTTTTTCAGTGTCCTTGTAAGCCGCCCGCTAAGGATAGAATAATCGGCTCCCGTATCAACTAAAGCGCTGACCTCCTTCGTGTCGACGATAATAGGGATGTCCAGGGAGACCCGGCCAAGACCAGGGCCTGTCGACGTCGGTTCGGAGTGAAGTGAGCGGTGTGGTGGCGGAAGCTGGACGGCGGTTGGGTGGTCGGCGTCGGGACAATTCAATGTCGACGGCAGGTCGGAGTGAATCAAGCGGTGCGGCGACGGAAGCTGGGCGGCAGTTGTGTGGTCTGCGTCGGGGCGATTTAAGCGACACGGCGGTGATAACTGGTCGGGAATGCGGACGACATCGGGGCGATCTGGTCTGTGCGGCAAAAACTGGACAGGAATTTGGCGTTCGACGTCGGGACGAATCGAGCGGTGCGGTGGTGGAAGCTTTATGGCGAATCGGTGTGCGGCGGCCTCGCCCCCAAAGGTCGCCGGAGCTAGTTTCCTGATGAGGGCTCGAGGAACCATGGCGTCCAGCGGTATACCGTGGCCCAGAGGGCGAGCGACGAGGCTAAGGCGAGCGTGACTCGCGACGAGGAGAATGTGGCAGACTGGCGGGTAACGTACTCGGCGATGTCCTGAGGCCGCTGACCAGGCCGTGGACGAGGGCTGTCGGGGGAAAATCCCCTAAGGCCCATCTGACGATAAGGGCACTGCCGATAGAGGTAACCTGCCTCGCCACAGTGGTAGCAGAGAGGGCGGTTATCTGGAGCGCACCAGAGATCAGTCTTCCGGGGCGCCTGGCGCCGATCTGCCCAAAGGGGCAGCGGTGCCGCAGCGTGCACAGCGACCTGAGGTTGCGTGTAAGGCGAAGCGGTAGGTAGCAGGGCTGGGCGGCGTGTGACATCAGCATAAGTCATCCGCTGGGTGGGGCCCGGGGGTGGTGGTGGAACGACTGTACTTTTTGGTGGCGTGAGTGCGTTCTGGACCTCCTCACGGATGATGCTGGCCAGGGAAGCTGCGCCAGGAGTAAATGATCCATGAAGTTGCTGGAGCTCCTCGCGAACCACGGTGCGAATGAGGTCGCGAAGAGAGCTCATATCTGCCCCGGGATTGTAGTCGGTTCGGTCAGACGGCGGTAGTGTGGAGATGGAATTCAGCGGCCGACCGTACTGGCTGCATCGCTGCTGCAGCAGTTTCTCCATGTCACAGCTTCAGCCAGAAACGCCGCGACGGTGGTGGGCGGGTTCCGCACGAGGCCGGAAAAAGCTGTTCTTTGACACCGGACATTAGGTGCCGAACCTTCTTCTCACTCATGGACGGGTCGGCGTGATGGCAAAGGCGCATGACATCTTCAACGTACATTGCGACCCTCTCTTTATGACGCTGAACTCGAGAGGTCAGGGCACGCTCGGCATTCTCTCGGCGGTCACTGTTGGCATACGTACCGAGGAGCTGACTTCGGAAGGCCGGCCACGTAGAGAATGTGGCCTCGCGGTTCTCAAACCATGTCCGAGCAGCGTCTTCAAGGCTCAAGTAGACGTTCCGCATTTTCGCAGCGTCGTCCCAGCCGTTAAACGTCGCGACCCTTTCATAGTGAGCTAGCCAGTCCTCTGTGTCTTCAAACTGCTCACCGTGAAATGGTTTAGGGGTACGTGAGACAGGACGAAGGGGTGGAAGGGACAGTCATGGTACGGGCGGGCGGTGTCGTTGCCACAGCCAGAGTCTCTTCGTCAAGAGGGAAGGCCTCGGTGGACCAGCCTCGGAGTCGTCGGCTGGTACGATGAACAGGAGTGGTCACGAGAGGCGGCCGCGTAGGGTCGTCCGCAGGATCATCGATGGCACCTCCACCAGTGTCACGACTGAAGTCAGAGGGAGCCGTGAAAGTACACGTAGCCGAGGACCCGAGAATAAGGTCGGCTTGTAGTTCCGAACACAGTCACAGAGTCCAGCACCAGCGCGCCGCTCGTGCCAACCACCTCTTCGTCGTTGTCGGCACCAAACACGACTGTCGCGCGGCGCTAGGCACGTGGCAATATTACACACGTTACACACGTTATTACAACGTTACACAGAAGGCACTCTGGCACCGAAGAACACCAACAGCCAGTCAGGGCACCACAAAAGCGGAGCACCGTTTTTCTTCGTCGTCTTTTCCGAATCGCCCATTCAAATCGTCGTCTATGAATGGCATGTGTCATTGCCCCCCTTCTTGGCAGCATCGCATCGATGCTGCAAATGCTGCTTGATGCGATGAGCTGACAGATAGTATGCTAGGTTGGTATGGGATTCCACACCACAAAACGGGGCGCCATCAGTCTCAAGATGAGTCAGCGGGGCGATCGTGGTAGGGTTTCATCCGGATGACGTGTACAACATCAGTGAACTTGCGTCGTCTGCGGCTTGAGGGATCTTGGGTCGCGGATTCAACTTCATAAGTAACGTCGCTGAGGCGGTGGAGGACACGGTATGGGCCGAAGTACCGACGCAGCAATTTTTCAGAGAGCCCACGATGACGAACGGGCGTCCAAATCCAGACATAGTCTGCAGGCTTGTAGGCAGCGAAGCGCCGTCCCTTGTTATAACGGTCAGCGTCTAGTTGCTGTTGTAGGTATATGCGCTGTCTCGCCAGCTGCCGCGCTTCTTCCGCACGCTGAGTAAAACTAGCAATGTCCAGGTCAAGTTCATGTTCGTCGTCGGTGTATACGGGTAGCATTGTATCCAGTGGAGTGGTCACTCGACGGCCGAAGACAAGCTCGAAGGGTGTCAGCCGCGTTGTCTCCTGAAGTGCCGTATTATATGCGAACGTGGCATATGGGAGGATTTGATCCCTGGTCTTATGCTCTATATCCACGTACATAGACAGCATGTCAGCCAGAGTTCTGTTAAGGCGTTCCACCAAGCCATTAGTTTGCGGGTGGTATGCCGTGGCCCGTCTATAGCTAGTATGTGTAAGGTTCTACAGCCTTAGTCAGGCGGGCCGTAAAAGCTGCCCCGCGGTCGGTAATAACAGCTGGAGCGCCATGACGCAACACATTGTCGTGGACAAAAACTCTGCTACTTCGGTGGCAGTTCCATTTGTGAGCGACGCAGTCTCAGCATATCGGGTCAAGTAGTCTGTCGCGACAATCCAACGCTTTCCATTAGTTGACTTCGGGAAAGGACCAAGATCCGTCCCCACTTGTTGGAAAGGAGTTTGCGGTGGAGCGATCGGCTGAAGAAATCCAGCTGGTTTCACGGGTGGAGTCTTTCAGCGTTGACAGTCACGGCAGGTTTTAACGTAAGATCGTACTGAAGGTAATAATTTCGGCCAATAGTATTTCTCCCGAATTCTTGCAAGCGTACGACTAACTCCCAAGTGGTCGGCGGACGGTTCATTGTGACAAGCGCTCAGGATGTCAGGCCGTAGGTGCGTAGGTACTACGAGTAGAAATGTCTCTCTTGATCTTTCAAAATTGCGCTTGTAGAGAACTCCACTTCGTAAAGCGTATGACTGCAAGCCACGACGAAAAACAAGCGGTACTCTACCATCGCGTCCTTCCAGATAATCGATGAGCGGCGCCAGCTCCGGGTCCTTGCGTTGAAGGTCAGCCATATGGTATTGGGTAATGGCCCCAATAAAGGGAAAATCATCGGCGTTTTCCACTGCAGTGAAGTCCAATGGCGCGCGTGACAAGCAATCCACATCTTGGTGTTTATGTCCCGACTTATAGACAACAGTAACGTCATACTCTTGAAGACGGAGGCTCCAACGAGCTAAGCGTCCAGACGGGTCTTTAAGGCTTGCCAGCCAGCACAAGGAATGATGGTCGCTGACAATACGGAAGGGTCGTCCATACAAATATGGTCGAAACTTGCTGATGGCCCAGATTACCGCAAGGCACTCCTTCTCCGTTGTCGAATAGTTTTCCTCCGATCGTGAGAGTGTTCGGCTTACGTAGGCGATAACCCGTTTTTCTCCACCTTGCCACTGAATGAGTACTGCGCCGAGGTCAACGTTGCTGGCATCAGTATGTACGTTGGTTGCGGCGTCTTCATCGAAATGGGCAAGTATTGGGGGTTTGTGTAGGCGGCTTCTAAGCTCCTGGAAGGCTTGTTCTTGATCGTCTCCCCACAGGAAGGGTATGTCTTCTCTGGTTAGTGCTGTCAGTGGTTCAGCTATCTAAGAAAAATCTTGGACGAAGCGTCGGTAGTATGAACACAGACCTAGAAATCGTCGAAGTGCCTTTTTGTCGGTGGGGCGTGGAAAATTTGACACTGCGGTAGTCTTCTCGGGATCAGGGAGAACGCCCTGTGCACTGACAACATGGCTGAGGAAGCGTAGTTCCTTGAAAGCAAAGTGGCATTTCTCAGGCTTGATCGTTAGTTGCGCGCCTTTGAGTGCTTGAAGCACGATGCGCAACCTGTCCAAGTGTTGCTGAAAGTAGGCGAGAAAATAACATCATTAAGTACACCAAGCACGACTGCCACTTCAGACCTGATAACACCGTGTCCATCATACGTTGGAACGTGGCCGGTGCAGAGCAAAGACCAAACGGAAGCACCTTAAACTCGTATAGGCCGTCGGGCGTCACAAATGCAGTCTTCTCTCTGTCTCTCTGATTCACCTCGATTTGCCAGTATCCGTTTTTGAGGTCTAATGAGGAGAAGTACTGGGCATCGCGTAGTCGGTTGAGGGCATCATCAATCCTGGGCAGCGGATAGACGTCCTTTTTGGTCACGTTATTTAACTTTCGGTAATTGACACAGAATTTCAAGGTGCCATCTTTCTTTTTGACAAGGACCACTGGCGACGCCCATGGGCTTGTCGAAGGCTGGATCACGTCGTCCGCAAGCATTTCATCCACTTGCGTTTTAATGGCGTCACATTCCTTAGGAGAAACCCGGTACGGGCGCTGGCATACCGGTAATGTGGTCTCATCGATGATGATGCGGTGCTTGGCGACAGGAGTACGACCGACCTTAGAGCCTGTGCGAAGCAATCTGCGAAATCGCTCAGAAGAGCCGAGAGAAGATTCCTTTGATCGGGCCTCAAGTCGGGGCTAATTTTAACGGTTTGCGGAGCCTGACAAGGTGCGGCCTCTTTAGGGTTCGCTCCGGCGGTGCATAAATGAGGTAAGGCAGTAACATCGTGAAGGACGGCAACAGCCGTGTCCTTGGCGAGATGTCCCATCTCCTTAGCAAAATTTGTCAGGAGGACAGTAGCACAACTGTTCTGGAGTTGTACGAGTCCTCGAGCAACGACTAATTCCTTCTCAAGTAGTAGCGGAAGGTGCCCATCCGCGATGCCCTCGTAACCGTGGAACAAATCATGCCTTACAAGAACCAGCACACTAGAACGTGCCGGAACCCTCACGTCATCGTCGACTATACGCGAAACGTTCAGACCGAAAAAGATGCCCCTCTTTCGCAGTAGCATGTCCGATTTGTTGGAAAACAAATACGGATAGCACTTAGGAAGCTTTCCTGAAACGGCAGCCTCGGTTGTTAACTCGCCGAAAGGGCCCTCGATGACCACGTTCGCGATTGGCAAGCACACACTCTGTTCCTCCACTACCTGGCGGATCCATGCACACTGTCCTGTATAGTCGGAAGGCGACACATACGCCGGGTGGACAACATCCATCGTTGCGGCCGAATCGCGCAGTACCTTGCAAGGCTTCCCGTTGACTACTAGGTCATGCAGGTAGGGTTCCAAAAGCTGCATATTTTCATCGCAGTCACTGACATACGAGAAAGCAATCTTTTCTTTCCGGCAGTTGACGGCAATGTGACCCTGCTCATTACACCTAAAGCATGTGAGCGGCTTCTAGCCTCAAGCTTATTCTTTGTGTTCTGCGTGTTGGTCACTTCCCCACTTTTCTCACTGCCGTCCTTTCTAGGGAGTTTGCCTGAAGAAGCCTTCCTTTCTTCGTTTCCAACTCTAGCAAAGTGCCTTTCCTGACGGTTATTCACACTCAACTTGGGATTGCGGGGCCTATCCACTGCTGGGTTGCTGAACTGTCGGCGCGAAGCATACTCATCAATGAGTTCGGCAGCTTCAGTTGCCGACTTAATGTCGCCTCGGTCCTGTAACCAATTTCTTTTTCTGGGAGGCAGTTATAAAACTGCTCCAAAAGTATTCGCTCGACTACAGAGTCCCTATCACTGTAGGAATCTTGCTCTTTAGCCACTCGCCCAAATTGACTCTTAAATTGTACAGGAATTCAGGGTAACTCTCGTCCCTGGACTTAGTAGCGTTCCGAAAACGTTGTCTGAACGCCTCGGCGCTAAGCCTATACTTTCTCAGAAGGCAAGCTTTGACCTTCTTGTAGTTGTCCGTGTCCTCCTTGCCTAGCCGCACGACAACCTCCGCTGCCTCGCAGGGCAGAACCGTCAATAATCTCTGAGACCAAGTGTCTCGCTGGAAGGACAGTTTTTCGCAGGTTCGCTCAAAGTTAGCCAGATACAGACCGATATCCCCTGATATCACATATGGCTGCATGTACTTTGACATCTTGAAATCTGCCTCCTTGTTGAGAAGAGGTACTGCTAGCTGGGGACAATTGCCCGACCTCTTGCTCAACTCTAGTTCTAATTTCCGGAGCTCAATTTCTAGGTCCAGCCTTTTTGCTTCTCTTTCAATTTCACGCTTCTTTTCCTCTTTTTCCCTCTCAAGTTCACGCTCCTTTTCCTCTTTTTCCCTCTCAAGTTCACGCTCACGCCTCTTTTCCTCTTTTTCCCGCTCTTTCTGCTGTCTGAGCTGCTCCTCCTTTTTTTGTCCGATGAGGTTCCATGCTTCACTGAGCTCCTCATCATCGGTTCCCAAATCAGTGATTGCCTTTATAATCAAGGGTTTTCGTGCCAAACCACTTGTATCAATTCCCAATTCCTCACACAATAGCAACAGTTCCGGTTTCTGCAGCTTTTGTAGGTCCATGATTGCTCCGAGTGTCGGCTACTTCCAAAACAACTGTGCAAACTACCAAACCTAAAGGCGTTTATACACTCTTTACCAGTTCTAAAAACACCCTGTTCTAGAACCTGGTCCACATCAGAAGAAAAGCCAAGCACTCACCCACACATGCGATCGATGTTCCGAGCTGCTCTCTTGTTGGCCGATTGTTGCTCCTGCTTGTTGCTTGAGATGCCACCTCCGATCACCAGATGGTGTGGCTTGCAGATTCTGATCCACCTCCAATCACCAGATGTTGTGGCTTGTAGATTCAGATCCCACTGCTGCCACCAGTTGTCGTGACGCTGGGACTAAGTTGACCCGGCCTTCACTTGGTAGCGTGCAGAGACTCGGGGTTGAAGGACTGAATCTTCGAAGTTGGTAAAATATGTACAAGCAGGTTTAATGGCACTTTGAGAAACTTATTTACATGATTATTTACATGAAAAAGAAGGGTATATTAACAAAATGGCAAGCGTAAAGAGTTCATAGCGAGAAGCGTCTGGATGAGCCATTTACCCAGGGCTCAGAGCCTCATTTAGTGCTCTGCAATGTCCTTAAAACCCCCTATGTCCAGCCCCTCTCTGAAGATGCTGACCAACCAGTTCCAGGGCACGCCCCTCAGATATCGGCATCCAATCGAACACATCACTGCACTGATGGTCTGATGCACTGACTGGTCCGGCATTGTTTCGTTGGGCGTGGTCACTTGTTGGCGGGAAGAGCTTGGGAACGGCGAGGAGGTACATTTCTATTCTTCAGCAAAGATTCGATATGCTGGTTCCGGTAAGTGGATTTCCTTCTCAGAAACCCAAGTGCACGTGCGCGCCACATACTGCTCCCAACATTGTCCCTTTCCAGCAATTGCAAATCTTTCCTGCATTCCCGGGAAATCCTCTAATGGCTGTAATCACCTTGCTCCTTTCTTGTCCTGTACGTCAGCGGACGTGTCACTCTGTCGTCTCCTTTGGACAGTAGGCAATCCTCACTGGACTAGAGCTTCTCGACAGGAAGGGTGAACAATTGAACGAAAGCACTTCCGGCTATTTCCCGCAGGGGGACATTTCTTTGTATTTTTCTAGACGTTGCCTTGACAGGGCCAATTTGGCATTTGCAGGGTCTCCACAAAGCAAAACAGGTTTACTCAAAAAGATTCATGGAAACAGGCTCACTTAGCGCCCTTGCACCAGCAGCACATATCCATGCCCACAGGCGAACAATAGAGCGCGCCAGTGCGAACGATGCAAGGTCATAACAGTTCACACCACGGTTGTACTGATGGGCTCGGTGCTGCAGCGTTGTCTCCATGGTCGCTGCCTCGCTAAGAAACTCCGCCACAGTGCGCGGTGGACTTGTTCTTGTTTAACGCCCCGCATCAGGTGACGCAGCTTCTTATCTTCTGGCATTTGTGGGTATGCATGCTTGAAAAGGCGTGTCATGTCCTCAAAGAACATACGCACGCTCTCGTTCTGGCGTTGAATGCGCGAATGTAGCGCAGCTTCTGCTCGCTCCCGGCGGTCGGCGCTAGGAAAAGTGGCTTTCAAATCACGACAGAAGGCTGCCCAGGATGGGAAGGAAGCCTCATGGTTTTCAAACCATGTCTGTGCAGACTCTTCAAGTAGGAAGTACACGTTGTGGAGTTTACGCTCATCAGTCCACCCGTTGTAACGAACAACTCGCTCGTAGTTCTCAAGCCAGTCCTCGGCGTCCTCGAACACGTCGCCATGAAAAGAGGGGGGTGTTCGCGGCTGATGGCACAGGATGTGGGTGGGAAGCCTGCTCTCAGATGTCATTGCAGCAGGTTCTACGGCCGTCTGAGGGTGTGTCATCCTGGTAGCGGCAGGATGGGGTCCGAATTCATGGGGCTCTCCACGTAAGCGGCGGCCGAGGCGTTGATGTACGGGGGTAAGCTCCGTATTGACAGGTTGATTATGCAGGACTGGATCGATACCTGGCAATTCCTCCACCAGATTTGTAACGTAACGTTACACAGAAGGCGCTCTGGCACCGAAGAACACCAACAGCCAGTCAGGGCAACAGAAAAGCGGAGCACCGTTTTTCTTCGTCGTCTTTTCCGAATTGCCCGTTCAAATCTTCGTCGTCTATGAATGGCATGTGTCAATATCGAACTATTTTGCGATCCCCTTCGAGTTCGATATATACGGGTTCGACTGTAGACATTCGATGAAAATGACATTAGGTATCGAATGAGTTTGAGTATACTCATCCGAATGCGATCAACAAGGAAATGTGTTATGTCGACATCAGACACTCGGTGAAGATACACCCAAAATAAACTACAAAAGTGCCACCTGCATTAAATACTATTGTGCTCCTATAATTTTGCAGCTAGTCATCTATGTGAATTATGCTAAATAGCATTGTAAAAAAAAACGCCCCATCGCTGCCAGTCAGCCCGTAGCCACAAAGCACTCGGCGCGGGCGGAACAGGTCGCTTCTGCTGCCGCTGGCGCCGAATCGCTGACACGGTAGATTTCTTTCGCCACCTTCAGAAAAGCCTACTCTCTTCATCTTAAATAATATGCACTTAATTTGAGGAAGGAATTTAAAAAATATCTTTACTGAGGAGCGCTTTTATGTAACGAGGTTTCGGAAGAAGGGACAACAGCAATACAATCTAATTTTTGCTTTTAGCAGCTGCCGCCAGTGTGACGCAGCTCAACTGATTTCGTTCTCTAGCTCCGCTGCTAAGGTGTTGCCGAAGTTGCACCTTCTGTGTACTGTAAGACAATTGAACTGATAGTAAGGCAGCTTTATGAATAGGAAATTTACTATTTCCAAAGCACTTCCAGCTGCGGCTTTTATGCGAAACCGTTTAGGCCTAGCGATGACTAGGGCCTAGCACACGGCCAGAGCGCCGTCGTCGGCTGCCTTCGCGGGCAGCATTGTTGTGGCTAGGCACCCGATGTAGCAAGCGTTACGAATTTGCGGTATTTCTTGATGAGGCTAAGGTTGAGCATTTTTCGACAGGCCTTGATACGCCGAGCGAATGATTTGGCGAATACATACGGGAGTCAATGAGGCCGTCGTGTGCTGCGTCGTAGGGCAATACTTGAAGGTTCTATAAAACTGCCGTCGGACAGTTCTCTATAATACTGCCTATTTTACGTATTGCTCTTGACACCTGCTTTCGTGCGGAAGGTGTATGTTGTTCAACTCGTATGCGTTTCGCAGTCGAGCGCAGACGTGCCCACCTTTCGTAGAATGCATTTCGCAAACAAATGCCACCTACACAGCCGCTAACTTCGTAATTGATAGTCCTAATCAAGAGGTTGGTTACAAGGTATGCAAGACATGAATCTCAATTTAAAGGCTGCTTTCGTGCCTTCATCGCAACATATTGAAGGCACTCCAATATTAGCATATCAGTCACAGTTACCATAATTTGGAAATGGCATTAGCTTTGGTCGTGTAGCAGCACGTCGAAAAAATGACAACCTGAACGTCATTCAGTGCCATTGCTTGCTTTCTGCGTCGAACAGCCGCTATTCACGGGGCCCCGTCGTTCTTGTGAAGCATTGCTGAAACTTTACAAACATGTTCCTGGCAAGTTTTTTTGTGTTCGAAAAAACAACTTCGCAGCAATCTTCCCGGACATTGCTAAAGGTTGGCAGCGGCGTTATATGTTTAACCGCAACCAAAGACGAAAACACTATGCGCGCACATAGACGCTGACACGAACAGCGCCTGACTGAGCCCGTCTACGCTTTGCGGCTCTGGCGACAGGCGGTGTTGTCGGCGTTTTGCACATCGCGTATATCCCCAGGGATACTCTGCAAGCCAAGCTGGGTCAAGCATCCAGGACGATTCCCATTAACTTAGTGAAACCTTGGAGATGCTTTCAAAAGCTGACCGAAGAGTGGATGTCGTTTCAGACGCAAACATATCCCAATCAGGAGCCACACGAGATGGAACTGCAAAAAGTAGACTGTAATTGGCAGTTTCCCAGACTGCAGTTGAGCTACACAGAAATCTGAATCGAAAAATTGCACGTGTTTCCCATTATACACGGTGGAGAAGCTGAGGACATTTGTCACCAACTTTTTTCACTATTTGAACTCTGCCCCACCCAGTATGCAGTCACAGGTCTCTATGCATGTCACAGACAACCATCCCTCATCCACGTGCTCCATGAGTGAAGTTGGTGAAATGGATCATGTAGATGCACTGTTCCTTGGCTTTGATAGAAGACCTAACCGCGCATCAGTTTGGGCTTCCATCTCATCGTATATATCAATGTGCAATCAAGAGAGCTGCAATACTTCAAAGTGGGAAGAGCTGACATGGGTAATGACTTGCGAAAATTATGGAACAGCAAAGTGAGGGACACATCACAGGAATTTTGAAATATTGTTATCAAAGGTTACGAGTACAAGTACATGCAATGAAGGCCAAAGAAGTGCACAAGTCACAATGATAAGTTAGTACGCGTGAGTTAGCAGCAAGACAAAAAAAAAAGAACCAATTTATGACTCGCTCAGGCAGAACCCCGTATCACTGCTCGTGTGCACACCGAAATGGTTATCCGATCCCGAAATGCACTTCATAAGAAAGCAAGCACCTGCAACATGCCATTCTAGTCCACAACCACGAAATGTGAACGTTGGACTTTATCGAAATGTACTGCAACACGAGTCCCCTCTTTGATGCACCTAACGGCAACGTCTACGCTTACTACATGCCTGTACCCGAATCATTTGCTGCGATGAATGAACTGTTATCTTTCCAATTCCATGACAGTATAAATAACCTATACGCATTTGTGGAAAGTAACATAAAGCATAAAGAAGTAACAGCATAAGAAAGCATAACAAGTAAGAAAGCATAAAGAAAGTAACAAAATTCCCATAAAGAAAGGTGTTAGGCAATGAGACACAATCTCCCCAGTACTATTCATAGCTTGTTTAGAGGAAGTATTCAGAGACTTGGAATGGGAGCAGTTAGGGATAAGGGTAGATGGAGAATACCTCAGTACTCTGCAGTCTGCTGATGACATTGCCTTGCTAAGCAACTCGGGGGATGAACTGCAAATAATGATTAATGACCTAGACAGAAAAAGTAGAAAGGTAGGCTTGAAAATCAATATGCAGAAGACTAAGGTGATGTTCAACAGCCTCGGGAAGGAACAGCAGTTTACATTAGGTAGCGAAATACTGGTAGTAGGCGAATATGTCTACTTAGGACAGGTAGTAACTGCAGATCTGGACCATGAAAAGGAAATAACAAGAATAAGATTGGGATGGAGTGCATTTGGCAAGCACTCGCAGATTATGACTAGCAGCTTACCAGTATCACTCAAGAGGAAAGTATACAACAGTTGCGTCTTGCCTGTACTCACCTATGGGGCTGAAACGTGGAGGCTAACCAAGAGTTCTACTTAAGTTGAGGACAACCCAGAGGGCTATGGAACGAAAAATGGTAGGGGTAACATTAAGAGATATAAAGTGTGCAGAGTGGGTCAGAGAAATAACTCAAATTACCGACATTCTAGTGGAAATTAAGAAGAAATGGACATGGGCAGGACATGTAGTGCGAAGAGAGGATAACCGATGGTCGCTGAGGGTAACAAACTGGATTCCAAGGGAAGGAAAGCGTAGCAGGGGGCGGCAGAAAGTTAGGTGGGCAGATGAGATTAAGAAGTTCGCAGGGGTCAAGTGGATGCAGCTAGCACAGAACCGGGTTAAGTGGAGAGATATGGGAGAGGCCTTCGCCCTGCAGTGGGTATAATCAGGCTGATGATGATGATGATGATGATGAAATTAGATTAGGTGTGGAATAATTAGTTTGGTTGGGTAGGATTTGGTTCAGTTAGGTTTTGATTAGGTTTTGGTCGACTGGTTGGATTTGGTCGGCTCTGGTTGTGTTCTTTCGGGTCTGATAGGGTTTGGTCGGGTCCGGTTTGGTCTTATCTGGTTGCGTTGGATTTGGTTTTGATCGACTGGTTGGGTTTATTCGGCTCTGAGTGTTCGGTCGGGTCTGATTGGGTTCGGTTGGGTTTAGCCGAGTGGTTAGGTTTGGTCGGGTCTGATTGGATTTGGTCGGGATTGGTTAGGCTTAGTCGGGTCTGGTTAGGTTTTGATCGGGTTGGATTTGGTTTTGGTCGACTGGTTTGATTTGGTCAGCTCTGGTTCTGTTCGGTCGGGTCTGATTGGGTTTGGTTGGAATTGGTTGGGTTTAGGCGGGTCTGGTTAGGTTTGGTCGAATTGGATTTGGTTTTGGTCGACTGGTTAGATTTGGTTGGCTCTGGTTGTGTTCAGTCAGACCTGATTGGGTTTGGTCGGGTATTGGTTAGGTATAGTCGGGTCTGGTTAGGTTTGGTCGGGTTGGGTTTGGTTTTGGTCGACTGGTTGGATTTGGTCGGCTCTGGTTGTGTTCGGTTGGGTCTGATTGGGTTTGGTTGGGTCTGCTTAGGTTTGGTCGGGTTTGATTTGGTTTTGGTCTACTGGTTCGATTTGGTCGGCTCTGGTTCTGTTCTGTTGGGTCTGATTGGATTTGGTTGGTATTGGTTGGGTTTGGTCGGGTTGGATTTGGTTGGCTCTGGTTGTGTTCAGTCGGGTCTGATTGGATTTAGTCGGGTCTGGTTAGGTTTGATCGGGATTGGTTAGGTTTAGACTGGTCTGGTTAGGTTTGGTCGGGTTGGAATTGATTTTGGTCGGCTCTGGTTGTGTTCGGTCGGTTCTGGTTGGGTTGGATTTGGTTTTGGTCGATTGGTTGGGTTTAGTCAGCTCTGGTTTTGTTCGGTTGAGTCTGGGTTTGGTCGGGATTGGTTGTTATTCAGGTCTGGTTAGGTTTGGTCGGTTTGGATTTGGTTTTGGTCAACTGGTTGGATATGGTCGGCTCTGGTAGTGTTCGGTCAGGTCTGATTGGGTTTGGTCGGGTCTGGTTAGGTTTGGTCGGGATTGGTTAGGCTTAGTCGGGTCTGGTTAGGTTTTGATCGGGTTTTGGTCGACTGGTTGGATTTGGTCGGCTCTGGTTGTGTTCGTTCGGGTCTGATTGGGTTTGGTCGGGTGCGCTTAGGATTGGTCGGGATTGGTTAGGTTTGGTCGGGTTGGATTTGATTTTGGTCGACTGGTTGGATTTGATCGGCTCTGGTTCTGTTCTGTCGGGTCTGATTGGACGTGGTCGGTATTGGTTGGGTTTGGTCGGGTTGGATTTGGTTGGCTCTGGTTGTGTTCGGTCAGGTCTGATTGGATTTGGTCGGTATAGGGTGGGTTTGGTCGGCTCTAGTTGTGTTCGGACGGGTCTGATTGGGATCGGTCGGGTCTGCTTAGGTTTGGTCGGGATTGGTTAGGTTTGGTCGGTTTTGATTTGGTCTTGGTCTACTGGCTGGAATTCGTCGGTTCTGTTTGGTTGGTGTGATTGGATTTGGTCGGTATTGGTTGGGTTTGGTCGGGTTGGATTTGGTTGGCTCTGGTTGTGTTCGGTCAGATCTGATTGGGTTTGGTTCTTGTCTGGTTAGATTTGGTCGGGATTGGTTAGCTTTTGGTCTGGTCTGGTTAGGTTTGGTCAGGTTGGATTTGGTTTTGGTCGACTGGTTGGATTTGGTTGGCTCTGGTTGTGTTCGCTCGGGTCTGGTTGGGCTGGATTTGGTTTTGGTCGATTGGTTGGGTTAGTTGGCTCTGGTTCTGTTCGGTTGGGTCTGATTTGGTTTGGTCGGGTTTGGTTTGGTCAGGATTGGTTAGACTTAGTCGGGTCTAGTTAGGTTTTGCTGGGTTGGATTTGGTTTTGGCCGACTGGTTAGATTTTGTCGGCTCTGGTTGTGTTCGGTGATGTCTGATTGGGTTTGGTCGGGTTTGGTTAGGCTGTCGGGTCTGGTTAGGTTTTGGTCGACTGGTTGAATTTGGTCAGTTCTGGTTGTGTTCGGTCGGGTCTGATAGGGTTTGGTCGGGTCTGGTTAGGTTTAGTTGGGTCTGGTTGGGATGGATTTGGTTTTAATCGACTGGTTGGGTTTAGTCGGCTCTGGTTCTGTTCAGTCGGGTCTGATTGGGTTTGGTTGGGTTTAGCCGAGTGGTTAGGTTTCGTCGGGTTGGATTTGGTCGACTGGTTGGATTTGGTCGGCTCTGGTTGTGTTCGGTTGAGTTTGGTCGGGTCTGGTTAGGTTTGGTCGGGATTGGTTAGGCTTAGTCGGGTCTGGTTAGGTTTTGATCGGATTGGGTTTGGTTTTGGTTGACTGGTTGGATTTGGTCGTCTCTGGTTGTGTTCGGTAGGGTCTGATTAGGATTGGTTTGGTCTGGTTAATTTTGGTCAGGCTTTGTTGGGTTTGGTCGGGTTGGATTTGGTCGGCTGTGGTTATGTTCGGTTGGGTCTGTTTGGGTTTGGTCGGGATTAGTCTGGTCTGGTTAGGTTTAGTCGGGTTGGATTTGGTTTTCGTAGACTGGTTGGATTTGGTGGGCTCTGGTTGTGTTTGGTTGGGTTTGGTTTGGTCAGGATTGGTTGGGTTTGATCGGGTTGGATTTGGTTTTGGTCGACTGGTTGGATTTGGTCGGCTGTGGTTATGTTCGGTCGGGTTTGTTTGGGTTTGGTCGGGAGTAGTCTGGTCTGGTTAGGTTTGGTCGGGTTGGATTTGGTTTTTGTAGACTGGTTGGATTTGGTGGGCTCTGGTTGTGTTCGGTTGGGTTTGGTCTGGTTTGGTTTGGTCAGGATTGGTTGGGTTTGATCGGGTTGGATTTGGTTTTGGTCGACTGGATGGATTTGGTTGACTCTGGTTCTGTTTGGTCGGGTCTGGTTAGGTTTGATTGGGATTGGTTAGGTTTAGTCTGGTCTGGTTAGGTTTGGTAGGGTTGGATTTGGTTGTGGTCGGCTCTGGTTGTGTTCGGTCAGGTTTGGTTGTGTTTGGTCGGGTCTGATTAGGTTTGGTCGGGTCTTGTTGGGTTGGATTTGGTTTTGGTCGATTGGTTGGGTTTAGTCTGCTCTGGTTCTGTGCGGTTGGGTCTGATTGGGTTTGGTCGGGATTGGTTGGGTTTAGTCAGTTCTGGTTAGGTTTGGTCGGGTTGGATTTGGTTTTGGTCGACTGGTTGGATTTTTTATCGGCTCTGGTAGTGTTCGGTCGGGTCTGATTAGGTTTGGTTGGGATTGGTTAGGCTTAGTCAGGTCTGGTTAGGTTTTGATCGGGTTTTGGTTGACTGGTTGGATTTGGTCTGCTCTGGTTGTGTTCGGTCGGGTCTGATTGGGTTTGGTCGGGTCTGCTTAGGTTTGGTCGGGATTGGTTAAGTTAGGTCAGGTTTGATTTGGTTTTCGTCTAATGGCTGGATTTCGTCGGCTCTGGTTCTGTTCGGTTGGGTCTGATTGGATTTGGTCGGTATTGGTTGGGTTTGGTCGGGTTGGATTTGGTTGCTCTGGTGGTGTTCGGTCGGGTCTGATTGGGTTTGGTCGGGTCTGGTTAGGTTTGGTCGCGATTTGTTAGCTTCTGGTCTGGTTAGGTTGGTCGGGTTGGATTTGGTTTTGGTCGACTGGTTTGTTTGGTCGGCTCTGGTTGTGTTCGGTCGGGTCTGATTTGGTTTGGTCGGGTCTGGTTAGGTTTGGTCGGGATAGGTTAGGTATAGTCGGATCTGGTTAGGTTTGGTTGGGTTGGATTTGGTTTTGGTCGACTGGTTGAATTTGGTCGGCTCCAATTCTGTTCGGTTGGGTGTGAATGGGTTTGGTCGGAATTGTTTGGGTTTAGGCTGGTAGGTTTGGTGGGGTTGGTTTTGGTTGACTGGTTAGAGTTGGTCGGCTCTGGTTGTGTTCAGTCGGGTCTAGTTAGGTTTGATCGGGATTGGTTAGGCTTAGTCGCGTCTGTTAGGTTTTGATCGGGTTGGATTTGGTTTTGGTCGACTAGTTGGATTTGGTCGGCTCTGGTTCTGTTTGGTCGGGTCTGATTGGGTTTAGTCAGGACTGGTTAGATTTGGTCGGCTTAGATTCGGTTTCGGTCGACTGGTTGGATTTGGTCGGCTCTGGTTGTGTTCGGTCGGGTCTGATTTTTTTTTGTCAGGTCTGCTTAGGTTTGGTCGGGATTGGTTAGGTTGTCGGGTTTGGTCGGGATTGATTTTGTTTTGGTCTACTGGTGTGATTTGGTCGGCTCTGGTTCTGTTCTGTCGGGTCTGATTGGATTTGGTCGTTATTGATTGGGTTTGGTCGGGTTGGATTTGGTTGGCTCTGGTTGTGTTCAGTCGGGTCTGATTGGATTTAGTCGGGTCTGGTTAGGTTTGATCGGGACTGGTTAGGTTTAGTCTGGTCTGGTTAGGTTTGGTCGGGTTGGAATTGATTTTGGTCGGCTCTGGTTGTGTTCGGTCGGTTCTGATTAGGTTTGGTCGGGATTGGTTGTGTGCATTCAGGTCTGGTTAGGTTTGGGCGGGTTGGATTTGGTTTTGGTCGACTGGTTGGATTTGGTCGGCTCTGGTAGTGTTCGATCAGGTCTGATTGGGTTTGGTCGGGTCTGGTTAGGTTTGGTCGGGATTGGTTAGGCTTAGTCATGTCTGGTTAGGTTTTGATTGGGGTTTGTTCGACTGGTTGGATTTGGTTGGCTCTGGTTGTTTTCGTTCGGATCTGATTGGGTTTGGTCGGGTCTGCTTCGGTTCGGTCGGGATTGGTTAGGTTTGGTCGGGTTGGATTTGATTTTGGTCGAGTGATTGGATTTGATCGGCTCTGGTTCTGTTCTGTCGGGTCTGATTGGATGTGGTCGGTATTGGTTGGGTTGGGTCAGGTTGGATTTGGTTGGCTCTGGTTGTGTTCGGTCAGGTCTGATTGGATTTGGTAGGTATAGGATGGGTTTGGTCGGCTCTAGTTGTGTTCGGACGGGTCTGATTGGGATTGGTCGGGTCTGCTTAGGTTTGGTCGGGTTTGATTTGGTTTTGGTCTACTGGCTGGATTTCGTCGGTTCTGTTTGGTTGGTGTGATTGGATTTGGTCGGTATTGGTTGGTTTTGGTCGGGTTGGATTTGGTTGGCTCTGGTTGTGTTCGGTCAGATCTTATTGGGTTTGGTTCTTGTCTGGTTAGGTTTGGTCGGGATTGGTTAGCTTTTGGTCTGGTCTGGTTGGTCAGGTTGGATTTGGTTTTGGTCGACTGGTTGGATTTGGTCGGCTCTGGTTGTGTTCGCTCGGGTCTGGTTGGGCTGGATTTGGTTTTGGTCGATTGGTTGGGTTAGTTGGCTCTGGTTCTGTTCGGTCGGGTCTGATTTGGTTTGGTTTGGTCAGGATTGGTTAGGCTTAGTCGGGTCTAGTTAGGTTTTGTTGATTTGGATTTCATTTTGTCGACTGGTTAGATTTGGTTGGCTCTGGTTGTGTTCGTTCGGGTCTGATTGGGTTTGGTCGGGTTTGGTTAGGCTTAGTCTGGTCTGGTTAGGTTTTGATCTACTGGTTGGGTTTAGTCGGCTCTGGTTCTGTTCGGTCGGGTCTGATTGGGTTCGGTTGAGTTTAGCCGAGTGGTTACGTTTGGTCGGGTTGGATTTGGATTTTGTCTGCCCTGGTTGTGTTCGGTTGTGTTTGGTCGGGTCATGTTAGGTGTGGTCGGGATTGGTTAGGCTTAGTTGGGTCTGGTTAGGTTTTGATCGGGTTGGAATTGGTTTTGGTTGACTGGTTGGATTTGGTCGTCTCTGGTTTGTTTCGGTAGGATATGATTGGGTTTGGTTTGGTCTGGTTAGGTTTGGTCAGGCTTGGTTGGGTTTGGTCGGGTTGGATTTGGTTTTGGTCGACTGGTTGGATTTGGTCGGCTGTGGTTACGTTCGGTCGGGTCTGTTTGGGTTTGGTCGGGATTGGTCTGGTTAGGTTTGGTCGGGTTGGATTTGGTTTTCGTAGACTGGTTGGATTTGGTGGGCTCTGGTTGTGTTTGGTTGGGTTTGGTCTGGTTTGGTTTGGTCAGGATTGGTTGGGTTTGATCAGGTTGGATTTGGTTTTGGTCGACTGGTTGGATTTGGTTGGCTCTGGTTCTGTTTGTTTGGGTCTGATTGGGTTTGGTCGGGTCTGGTTAGGTTTGATCGGGATTGGTTAGGTTTAGTCTGGTCTGGTTAGGTTTGGTAGGGTTGGATTTGGTTGTGGTCGACTGGTTGGATTTGGTCGGCTCTGGTTGTGTTCGGTCGGGTCTGATTAGGTTTGGTCTGGTCTGGTTGGGTTGGAATTTGGTTTTGGTCGATTGGTTGGGTTTAGTCTGCTCTGGTGCTGTTCGGTCGGGTCTGATTGGGTTTGGATGGGTCTGGTTAGGTTTGATCGGGATTGGTTAGGCTTAGTCGGGTCTGGTTAGGTTTTGATTAGGCTTTTGATCGACTGGTTGGAATTCGTCGGCTCTGGTTGTGTTCGGTCGGGTCTGATTAGGTTGGTCGGGTCTGGTTGGGTTGTATTTGGTTTTGGTCGATTGGTTGGGTTTAGTCTGCTCTGGTGCTGTTCGGTCGGGTCTGATTGGGTTTGGTCGGGATTGGTTGCGTTTAGTCAGGTCTGCTTAGATTTGGTCGGGTTGGATTTGGTCGGCTCTGGTAGTGTTCGGTCGGGTCTGATTGGGTTTGGTCGGGTCTGGTTAGGTTTGGTTTGGATTGGTTAGGCTTAGTCGGGTCTGGTTAGGTTTTGATTAGGTTTTGGTCGACTGGTTGGATTTAGTCGGCTCTGATTGTGTTCTGTCGGGTCTGATAGGGTTTGGTCGGGTCCGGTTAGGTTTGATCTGGTCTGGTTGGGTTGGATTTGGTTTTGATCGACTGGTTGGGTTTATTCGGCTCTGAGTGTTCGGTCGGGTCTGATTGGGTTCGGTTGGGTTTAGCCGAGTGGTTAGGTTTGGTCGGGTTGGATTTGGTCGGCTCTGGTTGTGTTCGGTCGGGTCTGATTGGATTTGGTCGGGATTGGTTAGGCTTAGTCGGGTCTGGTTAGGTTTTGATCGGGTTGGATTTGGTTTTGGTCGACTGGTTTGATTTGGTCAGCTCTGGTTCTGTTCGGTCGGGTCTGATTGGGTTTGGTTGGAATTGGTCGGGTTTAGGCGGGTCTGGTTAGGTTTGGTCGAATTGGATCTGGTTTTGGTCGACTGGTTAGATTTGGTTGGCTCTGGTTGTGTTCAGTCAGACCTGATTGGGTTTGGTCGGGTATTGGTTAGGTATACAGTCGTGCCTCGTTAATATGGACACTTTTGTTTCCGACCAAAACTGTCCATAAAGCGAGTCATCCATAATAACGAATCATGAATAAAAACAAAAAGGATTTTATTGAGAAAAGAGAATTGTAATTAACGACTGCTTTTGTACATAACGGTGTGCACTGGACTCAAAATTCCTCAGAACACTGGCAATTTTGAGTGCATTATCCTTGTCATTGTTGTCTTAAAAAAATTTAGTGCAGTCTGAAGCGACTCGCTTACCATGACACCCGTGATGTTGGGCTTTGTGTTGGTCGAACTTTCGAGCCCGAACTCCTCACTGGCCGATGAATCAGCGTCTGATTCTCTACTCACTGCCACTTCCAAAATGGCCTCTTCACTGAGCAAAGTAGCCGCTAAGTAGCTGCTTGAGATTCTCCTGAGACGAGGAAACAGCTGAGCTGTCGATACTAGTCCTTCGCAGCTTGGATTGACTGAGATGGCTTTTGCCGCTTGTATTCACATATTTCTTCGTGTCTACGTTCAGCTCTGTTCTTTTGCGTTTAACTCCCGCCTTGCCAAAAGCCAGACTCAAGTTGGGGGCTACAGGCTCCTGATGCTGTGCACTTTTTTACCTAGTTAACCTTTCTGCCTTTCCGTTCTGATTCTATCTTTTTTTTGCCTTGTACTGTTTCTGTAAGTAAGCAAGGGAGTCAAGTTGGCAAGCTGCTATGCAGAGGGCTATCGAACATCCCATCTTGGCGCCGTTTTTATGTGTTCACATAAAACAAACACTGCAAGTGGAAGTACAGTTTAGAACGACGGGTAGCCGACTACAACGGGCTCAGACCTTGTCAAGGCCGCATCGTTGACTCAAAGCGAAGCCGACATACGGACCGGACTGCCTAGTGTGCAGTTTGTCAGTTCGGCAGCGCAACAGGGACGAAAACCAGGAGCATGAGAGGGAAGTGCGTCCATTACGGGACGCCCGGTCCCGGTTGCGTGTTCGTACGTCGCCTTTCTTTTGTCGCTCTACTTTCTGAGTGTGTCCTAACTCTCACCGAAAAGCGTTAAGGGCTTCATGGAACACACATTGCGCTTTGGGAAAGAAAACTTCAGTTCCCACCGCCACTGTAGGCACTTGTCTTTCTTCCTGTCATTTCTTTCTTACGCTTTTACCGGCCTTCCTGTTCACGTTCAGCAGAATTTATTGCAACCACATGTTGCTGTTTTCCCGACTGCGGCGGCACTTCCGCTGCACCCAGAATCTCCTAGTTCCCCCCTTTCGGGGTCTTTCTTACGCTGACCCTCGGTTTTCTGTGTACGTTCCGCTCCGCTCTTGCGCTCCCCTCCCCCCTCCCTTAGTACGGCTACACGCAGGCTTTGGTTCTTTCCAACCCCGCAGGACTCGTTCAGGCATCCTGCCGTATCGGCAGTCACGTAGGTTCGCGGGCGGCGCGCCCTTCTTTAACTTGCGTTCGGACTACTCTGCTTTTTTTCAAGCACTGTACATATTAACGAGACAAAAATACATGGGCCCAAGTGGGGCGCGTGCATTCTTCCCCTGTCCATTGTCCGGACAGCGAGTTTCCATATTGTCACGGACAACAGGGCTAGACTTGACTAAAACGCCGGGACGAAGCTGTACCAGCAGGCGAAGTTCGGCACACAGCACGCGAGAGTCAACTTCAGTGTCCTCTTCTTTCAGGCGCAGCAAGAACATGGGGACACCAGGTGGCATTACTCCCCCTCTTAAAAACGAAATAAGGGACGGAGCGCGAGCGATGGCCAATGTAAGCGAAACGAAAGACCAGCACATTGACAGCATAGATAACGGAGGCGGGGTAAGGTGCCCTACGCAACAACGAAACAAGCGCATAGCGCACTACCGCGTGAAATAGGGCTTCATGCGGACAACGTGCACGACCTCGGAGCGTGGTTGCCGACGCGAGGGCTGCACAGAACCCACTGGACGAACTTCGTAAGTCACTTCCGTGACTCGGCGCAGAACTTCGTAAGGTCCGAAGTAACGGGAAATCAGTTTATCACACAAGCCGGGCCGACGCACCGGGGTCCATACCCAAACTTTCTCTCCAGGATGGTATGCGACGTGTCGATGACGGAGGTTGTAGCGGCGTGCATCCGTGCCCTGCTGTTGTTGAATGTGAATGCGGGCAAGCTGACGTGCTTCCTCAGCGCGCTGAGCAAACTGTTCAGCGTCTGGCGTGAGTGGATGATCATCTGTGCAGCTCGGAAGCATGGCATCCAACATCGTCTGAACGTCACGTCCGTAGACTAGGCGAAATGGTGTAAAACGCGTCCTCTCTTGGGTGGCCGTGTTGTAGGCATACGTGATGTAGGGGAGAATTTCATCCCAGTTTTTGTGCTGCGAGTCTATGTACATTGCAATCATGTCGGCGATGGTTTTGTTGAGTCTTTCCGTGAGGCCATTCGTCTGCGGGTGATATGCAGTAGTTTTTCGGTGGCTGGTATGACAGCTCGAGCACGTCATGCATGAGCTGTGCCGTAAATGCGGTGCCTCGATCGGTTACGACTAGGGACGGTGCACCATGACGCAACACGATTTGCTGCATAAAGAATTGGGCGATCTCAATTGATGTGCCCCGCTGCACTGCCTTGGTTTCCGCATAACGTGTGAGATAGTCAGTCGCGACTATAATCCATTTGTTACCCATCGATGACAGCGGAAATGGGCCCAGTAGGTCGATGCCGACTTGGTCAAACGGCGACCGAGGTGGAATAATAGGTTGGAGCAAACCCGCGGGCTTGAGAGGAGGCACCTTTCGACGCTGACACTCGCGGCAGCCTCTGACGTAGCGATGGACAGCGTCAGAAAGTTTAGGCCAATAATAGGCTTGACGAACTCGAGCGAGTGTGCGTGCAAAGCCCAAGTGGCCGGATGTGGGCTCATCGTGGCAAGCAAAAAGGATATCGTCGCGAAGGTCGGCCGGCACGACAAGGAGGTGCGCTCGATCAACAGTGCTGGAGTTTTTCTTGAATAAAACACCATTCCGAAGACAGAATGCAGACAGGTGCCTTCCAAACTGACGGGGGACGTCAGCAGCGCGACCCTCCAGGTGGTCAATGACAGGTCGAAGTTCTGGGTCAGCTCGCTGTCGGGTCATTATGTCTGAGGCATTCACTAGTCCAAGAAACCCTCTGTCATCCGTGACGTTATCGACAAATCCGATGGGTGCCCGGGAGAGCGCGTCAGCATCTTCGTGCTTCTGACCAGATTTGTACACAATGGAGTAATCAAATTCTTGGAGGCGAAGGCTCCATCGTGCTAGGCGCCCCGATGGGTCACGGAGATTGGCCAGCCAACACAAAGAATGGTGGTCAGTAACGACTTTAAACGCACGGCCATAGAGGTAAGGCCTAAATTTCATAGTTGCCCACACAACCGCGAGGCATTCCTTTTCCGTAGTGGAATAATTTGTTTCAGCGCGGGAGAGTGTGCGGCTGGCATACGCAATGACCCTTTCCACACCAGCTTGGTGTTGTACGAGTACAGCGCCAAGGCCGATGTTGCTGGCGTCGGTGTGGACTTCGGTGGCAGCGTCTTCATCAAAGTGCGCAAGAACAGGGGTAGTTTGCAGTCGTCTGCGCAGCTCCGCAAAAGCCTCCTGCTGCTCGGCAGCCCACACGAACTGTGTATCATCCCGCGTGAGGCGGTGCAGGGGTGCGGCTATCTTGGAAAAGTCGGCGATGAAGCGGCGGTAGTGCGCACACAAACCCAGGAAACGTTTTAAACTCCTCTTCGTGGCAGGAACGGGAAATTTGGCGACAGCGGCAGTTTTGTCGGGGTCTGGCCTAACGCCTGCGGCACTCACAAGGTGACCGAGAAACTTCAACTCTTTGTAGCCAAAGTGGCACTTCTCGGGCTTGAGCGTCAAGTCAGCTGACCGGAGGGCGTCTAATACTGCGCGAAGGCGTTCGAGGTGTTCTCCAAAGGTTTCAGAGAACACGACAACGTCGTCGAGATAAACTAAACAGATTTGCCATTTGAGGCCGGCGAGAACGGTGTCCATCATGCGCTGAAAAGTAGCTGGCGCTGAACATAGGCCGAATGGCAGCACTTTAAACTCGTACAGTCCATCTGGGGTGACAAAAGCTGTTTTTTCGCGGTCCCGCTCATCGACCTCAATCTGCCAGTACCCGCTCTTCAAGTCAATGGAGGAGAAGTACTGGGCACGGCGAAGCTTGTCGAGCGAATCGTCGATACGGGGCAGCGGGTAGACGTCTTTTTTAGTGATGTCGTTCAACTTTCGATAATCAACACGGAAGCGAAGGGTACCATCCTTTTTTTTCACCAGCACGACAGGGGACGATCACGGACTGTTGGAGGGTTGGATGACACCATCACGAAGCATCTCCTGAACCTGTGTGAATCACTTCACGTTCCGTCGTTGAGATGCGGTACGGCTGCTGGCGTATAGGGCGGGCATCGTCGGGAGTAATTATGCGGTGCTTCACAAGAGGCGTTTGCCGAATTTTCGATGATGTCGCGAAACAAGCACTGTATTTTAGAAGGAGAGAACGCAGATCGTGCTGCTGTGTTTCCGAGAGATCTCTACTGATATCCAGACGATCAAGGGATGGGCGCACATTTTCAACTTCTCCGAACGTAAAACATTCAGAAACGTCCGCTAAGGCGTCGGCGAATGCGATTGCAGTAGTGCGGAAAAGATGGCGGGGTTCGTTCGTAAAGTTAGTCACCAGGAGTTTAGATCGGCCGTTACGCAGATGGATGTGACTCCGCGCCGAGGTGACGCCGTGGGTGAGCAAAAGGGGCTGGTTGCCCTCAGCGACCGCCGTTCCGTCACGTAGTTCATCGCAGTTAACAGTCACAAAAACACTAGAACGTGGCGGAATAGAAACGCTCTCGGCAGAAATTCGAAGAGGGGCACGGCTTTGGCGGTCTGCGGTGTCAGTATCATCAGCTTTCTCGGTCGAAAAGGTCACGGTGCGCTTCCGGAGATCGATAATGGCCCCATACTCCCGGAGAAAATCGACACCAAGGATACAGTCGCGGGAGCAGTCAGGTATCACAAGGCAGCTGACAACAAACGTGGAGTTGCGAATTTGGACTCTCGCCGTGCACTGACCGCTCGGAGTTACGACATGTCCGCCAGCGGTTCGAATCTGCGTGCCAGACCATGGCGTCATCACTTTCTTTAGAAGCGCCGCTAGCTTCCCGCTTAAAATCGAAAAATCAGCACCAGTGTCTACCAATGCACTAACCTTATAGCCGTCGAGGAGCACAGGTATATCCAGCGAGAGTCTGTCTTCACGTGTACGAACTGTCGTCGGGGCCGTCAAGTCGCGGTCACTCACAGGTCGCGTTGTCGGGGGGTCTTCGTCGCGTCGATTTGAAGCGGCCTCGCCCCCTGAGGTCGCTGTCTTTAGTTTTCCCGGCTCGGACTAGGCGACCGTCGCTGCGCCATCCCGGATGAGCTGGGCTGCGAGGATAGTCGGTGTGGAGACGGAGATCGTGACTGTCGTCTAAAAGTTGGCGCCATGCGCTGCTGGGCTACGTAGTCCTCAATATCCCGGGGTCGTTGGCCTAAAGGAGGGTTACGCTTACGCATGTCGATGGGGAAACCCTTCAGTCCCAGTTGTCGATATGGGCACTGTCGATACAGGTGACCAGCTTCTCCGCAGTGGAAGCACAGGCGCTGCCGATTTGGGGCACGCCACAGGTCTGCCTTTCGCTGGGGTGGTCGGCGGTTGTCGATGTACGGCTCGGGGTGGGCTGAATAAAGTGAGCCTTGGTCGGGTGGCAGTAATTGCGTGGAATCAGTCGGGGGACGTCGCAAGATTTCCGCATACGTTGGCCGACAGGCCTCGGTGGAAAAGGATGGCGGGTTAGCAGCTGGTAACGAAGGCCGAAGTGCTTGCTGGAGTTCTTCTCGGACAATACTAGCGACAGAGCTGACCGTCGGCTGGGGAGCACCGAAAAGCTTCTGGAGCTCTTCGCGCAAAATGGAGCGGATGATGTCGCGAAGAAGATCCGGACTAGCCCCGAAGGCCGAAGGCGGTTCAGTGAGCGAAGCGGCGAGTACCGGCCTGTCGTAGGTCGCAGACCGCTGCTGGAGCATCCTTTCCATCGTGATTGCTTCCGAAACAAACTCGGCAACTGTGCTCGGCGGGTTGCGCACGAGCCCAGTGAACAGTTCCTTAACGCCGTGCATGAGATGGCGCACCTTTTTCTCTTCGGGCATGGCCGGGTCAGATCGTCGGAACAACCTAGTCATGTCCTCCACGTACATGGTTATGGTCTCGTTCGGCATCTGTATTCGAGAGCGTAAGGCCCTTTCTGCTCGTTCTCGGCGATCCGGGCTGGTGTAGGTGTCCAGGATGCAGCGGCAGAACTCGCGCCACGATGTTAGCACGCCTTCACGATTCTCGTACCAAGTACGAGCGCCATCTTCCAGGCTAAAGAAGACGTTCCTGAGCTTTGCGGCGTCGTCCCACTGATTAAATGCGGCGACCCGTTCAAACTGGGTGAGCCAGTCTTCGACGTCTTCCGTCTGACAGCCGTGGAAAGCCTTAGGCAGTCGTGGGCTCTGTAGAGTGTAGTACATTGGAGTTTGCATGACAGGTCGAGGGGCGGCTGCGGTGGTGAATTCCAACGGCCCGTGCTCAGGTGGTAGGCCTAGGTTCCTCCGGCTAGCGCGGTGAACAGGAGTGTCGATTGGCACAGGACCTGAATCCTGGGTATGCGGAGGAGTGCGGGACATATACTGGGATCGATACCCCGCACCTCCACCGAAATATGTCACGGACAACAGGGCTAGACTTGACTAAAACGCCGGGACGAAGCTGTACCAGCAGGCGAAGTTCGGCACACAGCACGCGAGAGTCAACTTCAGTGTCCTCTTCTTTCAGGCGCAGCAAGAACATGGGGACACCAGGTGGCAATATTAACGAGGCATAAATACATTGAAAAGGTTTCGTCCCCAGAAAAACTGTCCATAATTCGGGTCGTCCATATTAACGGGGGTCGTATTAACGGGGCACGACTGTAGTCGGGTCTGGTTAGGTTTGGGCGGGTTGGGTTTGGTTTTGGTCGACTGGTTGGATTTGGTCGGCTCTGGTTGTGTTCGGTTGGGTCTGATTGGGTTTGGTTGGGTCTGCTTAGGTTTGGTCGGGTTTGATTTGGTTTTGGTCTACTGGTTCGATTTGGTCGGCTCTGGTTCTGTTCTGTTGGGTCTGATTGGATTTGGTTGGTATTGGTTGGGTTTGGTCGGGTTGGATTTGGTTGGCTCTGGTTGTGTTCAGTCGGGTCTGATTGGATTTAGTCGGGTCTGGTTAGGTTTGATTGGGATTGGTTAGGTTTAGTCTGGTCTCGTTAGGTTTGGTCGGGTTGGAATTGATTTTGGTTGGCTCTGGATGTGTTCGGTCGGTTCTGGTTTGGTTGGATTTGGTTTTGGTCGATTGGTTGGGTTTAGTCAGCTCTGGTTCTGTTCGGTTGAGTCTGATTGGGTTTGGTCGGGATTGGTTGTGTTATTCAGGTCTGGTTAGGTTTGGTCGGGTTGGATTTGGTTTTGGTCGACTGTTGGATTTGGTCGGCTCTGGTAGTGTTCGGTCAGGTCTGATTGGGTTCGGTCGGGTCTGGTTAGGTTTGGTCGGGATTGGTTAGGCTTAGTCGGGTCTGGTTAGGTTTTGGTCGACTGGTTGGATTTGGTCGGCTCTGGTTGTGTTCGTTCGGGTCTGATTGGGTTTGGTCGGGTCTGCTTAGGTTTGGTCGGGATTGGTTAGGTTTGGTCGGGTTGGATTTGATTTTGGTCGACTGGTTGGATTTGATCGGCTCTGGTTCTGTTCTGTCGGGTCTCATTGGATGTGGTCGGTATTGGTTGGGTTTGGTCGGGTTGGATTTGGTTGGCTCTGGTTGTGTTCGGTCAGGTCTGATTGGATTTGGTCGGTATAGGGTGGGTTTGGTCGGCTCTAGTTGTGTTCGGACGGGTCTGATTGGGATATGTTGGGTCTGCTTAGGTTTGGTCGGGATTGGTTAGGTTTGGTCGGGTTTGATTTGGTTTTGGTCTACTGGCTGGATTTCGTCGGTTCTGTTTGGTTGGTGTGATTGGATTTGGTCGGTATTGGTTGGGTTTGGTCGGGTTGGATTTCGTTGGCTCTGGTTGTGTTCGGTCAGATCTGATTGGGTTTGGTTCTTGTCTGGTTAGGTTTTTTTCGAGATTGGTTAGCTTTTGGTCTGGTCTGGTTAGGTTTGGTCAGGTTGGATTTGGTTTTGGTCGACTGGTTGGATTTGGTCGGCTCTGGTTGTGTTCGGTTGAGTTTGGTCGGGTCTGGTTAGGTTTGGTCGGGATTTGTTAGGCTTAGTCGGGTCTGGTTAGGTTTTGATCGGATTGGGTTTGGTTTTGGTTGACTGGTTGGATTTGGTCGTCTCTGGTTGTGTTTGGTAGGGTCTGATTGGGTTTGGTTTGGTCTGGTTAGGTTTGGTCAGGCTTGGTTGGGTTTGGTCGGGTTGGATTTGGTTTTGGTCGACTGGTTGGATTTGGTCGGCTGTGGTTATGTTCAGTCGGGTCTGTTTGGGTTTGGTCGGGATTAGTCTGGTCTGGTTAGGTTTAGTCGGGTTGGATTTGGTTTTCGTGGACTGGTTGGATTTGGTGGGCTCTGGTTGTGTTCAGTTGGGTTTGGTTTGGTCAGGATTGGTTTGATCGGGTTGGATTTGGTTTTAGTCGACTGGTTGGATTTGGTCGGCTGTGGTTATGTTCGGTTGGGTTTGGTTTGGTCAGGATTGGTTGGGTTTGATTGGGTTGGATTTGGTTTTGGTTGACTGGTTGGATTTGGTTGGCTCTGGTTCTGTTCTGTCGGGTATGATTGGTCGGGTCTGGTTAGGTTTGATTGGGATTGGTTAGGTTTAGTCTGGTGTGGTTAGGTTTGGTAGGGTTGGATTTCGTTTTGGTCGACTGGTTAGATTTGGTCGGCTCTGGTTGTGTTCAGTCGGGCCTGATTGGGTTTGGTTGGGTCTGCTTAGGTTTAGTCGGGATTGGTTAGGTATGGTCGGGTTTGATTTGGTCGGCTCTGGTTCTGTTCTGTTGGGTCTGATTGGATTTGGTTGGTATTGGTTGGGTTTGGTCGGGTTGGATTTGGTTGGCTCTGGTTGTGTTCAGTCGGGTCTGAATGGATTTAGTCAGGTCTGGTTAGGTTTGATCGGGATCGGTTAGGTTTAGTCTGGTCTGGTTAGGTTTGGTCGGGTTGGAATTGATTTTGGTCGGCTAGCTGGATTTGGTCGGCTCTGGTTGTGTTCGGTCGGGTGTGATTAGGTTTGGTCGGGTCTGGTTGGGTTGGATTTGGTTTTGGTCGATTGGTTGGGTTTAGTCGGCTCTGGTTCTGTTCGGTCGAGTCTGATTGGGTTTGGTCGGGATTGGTTGCGTTTAGTCAGGTCTGGATAGGTTTGGTCGGGTTGGATTTGGTCTGCTCTGGTAGTGTTCGGTCAGGTCTGATTGGGTTCGGTCGGGTCTGGTTAGGTTTGGTCGGGATTGGTTAGGCTTAGTCGGGTCTGGTTAGGTTTTGATCGGGTTTTTGTCGACTGGTTGGATTTGGTTGGCTCTGGTTTGTTCGTTCGGGTCTGATTGGGTTTGGTCGGGTCTGGTTAGGTTTGGTCGGGTTGGATTTGATTTTGGTCTACTGGTTGGATTTGATCGGCTCTGGTTCTGTTCTGTCGGGTCTGATTGGATGTGGTCGGTATTGGTTGGGTTTGGTTGGGTTGGATTTGGTTGGCTCTGGTTGTGTTCGGTCGGGTCTGATTTCATTTGGTCGGGCCTCATTAGGTTTGATCGGGATTGGTTAGGTTTAGTCTGGTCTGGTTAGGTTTGGTCGGGTTGGATTTGACTTTGGTCGACTGGTTGGATTTGGTCGGGTCTGGTTCTGTTCAGTCGGTCTGGTTGGATTTGGTCGGTATAGGGTGGGTTTGGTCGGGTTGGATTTGGTCGGCTCTAGTTGTGTTCGGTCGGGTCTGATTGGGATTGGTCGGGTCTGCTTAGGTTTGGTCGGGATTGGTTAGGTTTGGTCGGGTTTGATTTGGTTTTGGTCTACTGGCTGGATTTCGTCGGTTCTGTTTGGTTGGGTGTGAATGGATTTGGTCGGTATTGGTTGGGTTTGGTCGGGTTGGATTTGGTTGCTCTGGTGGTGTTCGGTCGGGTCTGATTGGGTTTGGTCGGGTCTGGTTAGGTTCGGTTTGGTCGGCTGTGGTTATGCTCGGTCGGGTCTGGTTGGGATGGATTTGGTTTTGGTCGATTGGTTGGGTTAGTTGGCTCTGGTTCTGTTCGGTCGGGTCTGATTCGGTTTGGTCGGGTCTGGTTATGTTTTGATCGGGTCTGGTTTGGTTTTGGTTGACTGGTTGGATTTGGTTGTCTCTGGTTGTGTTCGGTAGGGTCTGAGTGGGTTTGGTTTTGTCTGGTTAGGTTTGGTCAGGCTTGGTTGGGTTTGGTCGGGTTGGATTTGGTTTTGGTCGACTGGTTGGATTTGGTCGGCTGTGGTTATGTTCGGTTGGGTCTGTTTGGGTTTGGTTGGGATTAGTCTGGTCTGGTTAGGTTTAGTCGGGATTGGTTAGGTTTAGTCTGGTCTGGTTAGGTTTGGTCGGGTTGGAATTGATTTTGGTCGGCTCTGGTTGTGTTGGTCGGTTCTGATTAGGTTTGGTCGGGTTGGATTTGATTTTGGTCTACTGGTTGGATTTGATCGGCTCTGGTTCTGTTCTGTCGGGTCTGATTGGATGTGGTCGGTATTGGTTGGGTTTGGTTGGGTTGGATTTGGTTGGCTCTGGTTGTGTTCGGTCGGGTCTGATTTCATTTGGTCGGGCCTCATTAGGTTTGATCGGGATTGGTTAGGTTTAGTCTGGTCTGGTTAGGTTTGGTCGGGTTGGATTTGACTTTGGTCGACTGGTTGGATTTGGTCGGGTCTGGTTCTGTTCAGTCGGTCTGGTTGGATTTGGTCGGTATAGGGTGGGTTTGGTCGGGTTGGATTTGGTCGGCTCTAGTTGTGTTCGGTCGGGTCTGATTGGGATTGGTCGGGTCTGCTTAGGTTTGGTCGGGATTGGTTAGGTTTGGTCGGGTTTGATTTGGTTTTGGTCTACTGGCTGGATTTCGTCGGTTCTGTTTGGTTGGGTGTGAATGGATTTGGTCGGTATTGGTTGGGTTTGGTCGGGTTGGATTTGGTTGCTCTGGTGGTGTTCGGTCGGGTCTGATTGGGTTTGGTCGGGTCTGGTTAGGTTCGGTTTGGTCGGCTGTGGTTATGCTCGGTCGGGTCTGGTTGGGATGGATTTGGTTTTGGTCGATTGGTTGGGTTAGTTGGCTCTGGTTCTGTTCGGTCGGGTCTGATTCGGTTTGGTCGGGTCTGGTTATGTTTTGATCGGGTCTGGTTTGGTTTTGGTTGACTGGTTGGATTTGGTTGTCTCTGGTTGTGTTCGGTAGGGTCTGAGTGGGTTTGGTTTTGTCTGGTTAGGTTTGGTCAGGCTTGGTTGGGTTTGGTCGGGTTGGATTTGGTTTTGGTCGACTGGTTGGATTTGGTCGGCTGTGGTTATGTTCGGTTGGGTCTGTTTGGGTTTGGTTGGGATTAGTCTGGTCTGGTTAGGTTTAGTCGGGATTGGTTAGGTTTAGTCTGGTCTGGTTAGGTTTGGTCGGGTTGGAATTGATTTTGGTCGGCTCTGGTTGTGTTGGTCGGTTCTGATTAGGTTTGGTCGGGTCTGGTTGGGTTGGATTTGGTTTTGGTCGATTGGTTGGGTTTAGTCAGCTCTGGTTCTGTTCGGTTGAGTTTGATTGGGTTTGGTTGGGATTGGTTGTGTGTATTCAGGTCTGGTTAGGGTTGGTCGCGTTGGATTTGGTTTTGGTCGACTGGTTGGATTTGGCCGGCTCTGGTAGTGTTCAATCAGGTCTGATCGGGTTTGGTCGGGATTGGTTAGGCTTAGTCATGTCTGGTTAGGTTTTGATCGGGTTTTGGTCGACTGGTTGGCTCTGGATGTGTTCGTTCGGGTCTGATTAGGTTTGGTCGGGTCTGCTTAGGTTTGGTCGGGATTGGTTAGGTTTGGTCGGGTTGGATTTGATTTTGGTCGAGTGGTTGGATTTGATCGGCTCTGGTTCTGTTCTGTCGGGTCTGATTGGATGTGGTTGGTATTGGTTGGGTTTGGTCGCGTTGGAGTTGGTTGGCTCTGGTTGTGTTCGGTCAGGTCTGATTGTATTTGGTCGGTATAGGCTGGGTTTGGTCGGCTCTAGTTGTGTTCGGACGGGTCTGATTGGGATTGGTCAGGTCTGCTTAGGTTTGGTCGGGATTGGTTAGGTTTGGTCGGGTTTGATTTGGTTTTGGTCTACTGGCTGGATTTCGTCGGTTCTGTTTGGTTGGTGTGATTGGATTTGGTCGGTATTGGTTGGGTTTGGTCGGGTTGGATTTGGTTGGCTCTGGTTGTGTGCGGTCAGATCTGATTGGGTTTGGTTCTTGTCTGGTTAGGTCTGGTTGGGATTGGTTAGCTTTTGGTCTGGTCTGGTTAGGTTTGGTCAGGTTGGATTTGGTTTTGGTCGACTGGTTGGATTTGGTCGGCTCTGGTTGTGTTCGCTCGGGTCTGGTTGGGCTGGATTTGGTTTTGGTCGATTGGTTGGGTTAGTTGGCTCTGGTTCTGTTCGGTCGGGTCTGATTTGGTTTGGTCGGGTTTGGTTTGGTCAGGATTGGTTAGACTTAGTCGGGTCTAGTTAGGTTTTGCTGGGTTGGATTTGGTTTTGGCCGAGTGGTTAGATTTTGTCGGCTCTGGTTGTGTTCGGTGATGTCTGATTGGGTTTGGTCGGGTTTGGTTAGGCTGTCGGGTCTGGTTAGGTTTTGGTCGACTGGTTGAATTTGGTCAGTTCTGGTTGTGTTCGGTCGGGTCTGATAGGGTTTGGTCGGGTCTGCTTAGGTTTGGTCGGGATTGGTTAGGTTTGGTCGGGTTGGATTTGATTTTGGTCGACTGGTTGGATTTGATCGGCTCTGGTTCTGTTCTGTCGGGTCTCATTGGATGTGGTCAGTATTGGTTGGGTTTGGTCGGGTTGGATTTCGTTGGCTCTGGTTGTGTTCGGTCAGATCTGATTGGGTTTGGTTCTTGTCTGGTTAGGTTTGGTCAGGCTTAATTGGGTTTGGTCGGGTTGGATTTGGTTTTGGTCGACTGGTTGGATTGGTCGGCTGTGTTTATGTTCGGTCGGGTCTGTTTGGGTTTGGTCGGGATTAGTCTGGTCTGGTTAGGTTTAGTCGGGTTGGATTTGGTTTTCGTAGACTGGTTGGATTTGGTGGGCTCTGGTTGTGTTCAGTTGGGTTTATTTTGGTCAGGATTGGTTTGATCGGGTTGGATTTGATTTTGGTCGACTGGTTGGATTTGGTCGGCTGTGGTTATGTTCGGTTGGGTTTGGTTGGGATTTGTCTGGTCTGTTTAGGTTTGGTCGGGTTGGATTTGGTTTTCGTAGACTGGTTGGATTTGGTGGGCTCTGGTTGTGTTGGGTTGGGTTTGGTTTGGTCAGGATTGGTTGGGTTTGATCGGGTTGGATTTGGTTTTGGTTGACTGGTTGGATTTGGTTGGCTCTGGTTCTGTTCCGTCGGGTCTGGTTAGGCTTGATTGGGATTGGTTAGGTTTAGTCTGGTCTGGTTAGGTTTGGTAGGGTTGGATTTCGTTTTGGTCGACTGGTTAGATTTGGTCGGCTCTGGTTGTGTTCAGTCGGGCCTGATTGGGTTTGGTTGGGTCTGCTTAGGTTTAGTCGGGATTGGTTAGGTATGGTCGGGTTTGATTTGGTCGGCTCTGGTTCTGTTCTGTTGGGTCTGATTGGATTTGGTTGGTATTGGTTGGGTTTGGTCGGGTTGGATTTGGTTGGCTCTGGTTGTGTTCAGTCGGGTCTGAATGGATTTAGTCAGGTCTGGTTAGGTTTGATCGGGATCGGTTAGGTTTAGTCTGGTCTGGTTAGGTTTGGTCGGGTTGGAATTGATTTTGGTCGGCTAGCTGGATTTGGTCGGCTCTGGTTGTGTTCGGTCGGGTCTGATTAGGTTTGGTCGGGTCTGGTTGGGTTGGATTTGGTTTTGGTCGATTGGTTGGGTTTCGTCGGCTCTGGTTCTGTTTGGTCGAGTCTGATTGGGTTTGGTCTGGATTGGTTGCGTTTAGTCAGGTCTGGATAGGTTTGGTCGGGTTGGATTTGGTCTGCTCTGGTAGTGTTCGGTCAGGTCTGATTGGGTTCGGTCGGGTCTGGTTAGGTTTGGTCGGGATTGGTTAGGCTTAGTCAGGTCTGGTTAGGTTTTGATCGGGTTTTTGTCGACTGGTTGGATTTGGTCGGCTCTGGTTTGTTCGTTCGGGTCTGATTGGGTTTGGTCGGGTCTGGTTAGGTTTGGTCGGGTTGGATTTGATTTTGGTCTACTGGTTGGATTTGATCGGCTCTGGTTCTGTTCTGTCGGGTCTGATTGGATGTGGTCGGTATTGGTTGGGTTTGGTTGGGTTGGATTTAATTGGCTCTGGTTGTGTTCTGTCGGGTCTGATTTCATTTGGTCGGGCCTCATTAGGTTTGATCGGGATTGGTTAGGTTTAGTCTGGTCTGGTTAGGTTTGGTCGGGTTGGATTTGACTTTGGTCGACTGGTTGGATTTGGTCGGGTCTGGTTCTGTTCAGTCGGTCTGGTTGGATTTGGTCGGTATAGGGTGGGTATGGTCGGGTTGGATTTGGTCGGCTCTAGTTGTGTTCGGTCGGGTCTGCTTAGGTTTGGTCGGGATTGGTTAGGTTTGGTCGGGTTTGATTTGGTTTTGGTCTACTGGCTGGATTTCGTCGGTTCTGTTTGGTTGGGTGTGATTGGATTTGGTCGATATTGGTTGGGTTTGGTCGGGTTGGATTTGGTTGGCTCTGGTTGTGTTTGGTCAGATCTGATTGGGTTTGGTTCTGGTCTGGTTAGGTTCGGTTTGGTCGGCTGTGGTTATGTTCGGTCGGGTTTGGGTTTGGTCGGGAGTAGTCTGGTCTGGTTAGGTTTGGTCGGGTTGGATTTGGTTTTGGTCGACTGGTTGGATTTGGTCGGCTCTGGTTGTGTTCGGTCGGGTCTGGTTGGGATGGATTTGGTTTTGGTCGATTGGTTGGGCTAGTTGGCTCTGGTTCTGTTCGGTCGGGTCTGATTCGGTTTGGTCGGGTCTGGTTATGTTTTGATCGGTTTGGGTTTGGTTTTGGTTGACTGGTTGGATTTGGTTGTCTCTGGTTGTGTTCGGTAGGGTCTGAGTGGGTTTGGTTTTGTCTGGTTAGGTTTGGTCAGGCTTGGTTGGGTTTGGTCGGGTTGGATTTGGTTTTGGTCGACTGGTTGGATTTGGTCGGCTGTGGTTATGTTCTGTTGGGTCTGTTTGGGTTTGGTCGGGAGTAGTCTGGTCTGGTTAGGTTTGGTCGGGTTGGATTTGGTTTTCGTAGACTGGTTGGATTTGGTGGGCTCTGGTTGTGTTCGGTTGGGTTTGGTTTGGTCTGGTTTGGTTGGGTTTGATCGGGTTGGATTTGGCTTTGGTCGACTGGTTGGATTTGGTTGGCTCTGGTTCTGTTCTGTCGGGTATGATTGGTCGGGTCTGGTTAGGTTTGATTGGGATTGGTTAGGTTTAGTCTGGTCTGGTTAGGTTTGGTAGGGTTGGATTTCGTTTTGGTCGACTGGTTAGATTTGGTCGGCTCTGGTTGTGTTCAGTCGGGCCTGATTGGGTTTGGTTGGGTCTGCTTAGGTTTAGTCGGGATTGGTTAGGTATGGTCGGGTTTGATTTGGTCGGCTCTGGTTCTGTTCTGTTGGGTCTGATTGGATTTGGTTGGTATTGGTTGGGTTTGGTCGGGTTGGATTTGGTTTTGGTCGACTGGTTGGATTCGGTCGGATCTGGTTCTAATCGGTCGGGTCTGATGGCTTTGTCGGGATATGTTGGGTTTAGTCTGGTTAGGTTCGGTGGGTTTGGATTTGGTTTTGGTCGACTGGTTGGATTTGGTCGGCTCTGCTTGTGTTTGGTCGGGTCTGATTGGGTTTGGTCGGGTCTGGTTAGGTTTGGTCGAGATTGGTTAGATTTAGTCGGGTCTGGTTAGGTTTTGTTGGGTTAGATTTGGTTTTGGTCGACTGGATAGATTTGGTCGGCTCTGGTTGTGTTTGGTCGGGTCTGATTAGGTTTGGTCAGGATTTGTTAGGCTTATTCGGGTCTGGTTAGGTTTTGATCGGGTTTTGGTCGACTGGTTGGATTTGGTCTGTTCTGGTTGTGTTCGGTCGGGTCTGTTAGGGTTTGGTTGGGTCTGGTTAGGTTCGGTCGGGATTGGTTAGGTTTAGTCGGGTCTGGTTGGTTTGGATTTGGTTTAGGTCGACTGGTTGGGTTTAGTCGGCTCTGGTTCTGTTCGGTCGGGTATGATTGGGTTTGGTCGGGATTGGTTGGGTTTAGTCAGGACTGGTTAGGTTTAGTCGGGTCTGGTTAGGTTGGTTGGGTTGGATTTGATTTTGGTCGACTGGGTGGGTTTAGTCGTCTCTGGTTCTGTTCGGTCGGGTCTGATTGGGTTTTGTTGGCATTGGTTGGGTTTAGTCAGGACTGGTAGATTTGGTTGGCTTGGATTTGGTTTTGGTCGACTGGTTGAATTCGGTCGGCTCTGGTTCTGTTCTGTCGTGTCTGATTGGATTTGGTCGGTATTGGTTGGGTTTGGTTTGGGTGGATTTAGTTGGCTCTGGTTGTGTTCGGTCGGGTCTGATTGGGTTTAGTCAGGTCTGGTTAGGTTTGATCGGGATTGGTTAGGTTTTGTCTGGTCTGGTTAGGTTTTGATCGGGTTGGATTTGGTTTTGGTCGACTGGTTAGATTTGGTTAGCTCTGGTTGTGTTCGGTCGGGTCTGATTGGGTTTGGTCAGGATTGGTTAGGCTTATTCGGGTCTGTTTAGGTTTTGATTGGGTTTTGGTCGGCTGGTTGGATTTCGTCTGCTCTGGTTGTGTTTGGTTGGGTCTGATAGGGTTTGGTCGGGTCGTGTTAGGTTTGGTCGGGATTGGTTAGGTTTAGTTGGGTCTGGTTGGGTTGGATTTGGTTTTGATTAACTGGTTGGATTTAGTCGGCTCTGGTTCTGTTCGGTCGGTTCTGATTGGGTTTGGTCGGGACTGGTTGGGTTTTGTCAGGTTTGGTTAGGTTTGGTCGACTGGCTGTATTTGGTCGGCTCTGGTAGTGTTCGGTCGGGTCTGATTGGGTTTGATTGGGTCTGGTTAGGTTTGGTTGGGATTGGTTAGGCTGTCGGGTCTGGTTAGGTTTTGTTGGGTTAGATTTGGTTTTGGTCGACTGGTTAGATTTGGTTAGCTCTGGTTGTGTTCGGTCGGGTCTGATTGGGTTTGGTCAGGATTGGTTAGGCTTATTCGGGTCTGGTTAGGTTTTGATTGGGTTTTGGTCGGCTGGTTGGATTTCGTCGGCTCTGGTTGTGTTCGGTCGGGTCTGATAGGGTTTGGTCAGGTCGTGTTAGGTTTGGTCGGGATTGGTTAGGTTTAGTTGGGTCTGGTTGGGTTGGAATTGGTTTTGATTAACTGGTTGGGTTTAGTCGGCTCTGGTTCTGTTCGGTCGGGTCTGTTTGGGTTCGGTTGGGTTTAGCCGAGTGGTTAGGTTTGGTCGGGTTGGATTTGGTCGACTATTTGGATTTGGTTGGCTCTGGTGTTTGGTTGGGTTTGGTCGGGTCTGGTTAGGTTTTGTCGGGATTGGTTAGGCTTAGTTGGGTCTGGTTAGGTTTTGATCGGGTTGGATTTGGTTTTGGTTGACTGGTTGGATTTGGTCGTCTCTGGTTGTGATCGGTAGGGTCTGATTGAGTTTGGTTGGGTCTGGTTAGGTTTGGTTGGGTTTAGTCGGGTCTGGTTGGATTTGGTCGGCTCTGGTTATGTTCGGTCGGGTCTGGGTTTGGTCAGTATTAGTCTGGTCTGGTTAGGTTTGGTCGGGTTGGATTTGGTTTTCGTCGACTGGTTGGATTTAGTGTGCTCTGGTTGTGTTTGGTTGGGTTTGGTCGCATCTGGTTAGGATTGGTCGGGATTGGCTAGGCTTAGTCGGGTCTGGTTAGGTTTTGATCGGGTTGGATTTGGCTTTGGTCGACTCGTTGGATTTGGTCGGCTCTGGTTCTGTTCAATCTGGTCTAATTGGGTTTGGTCGGGATTGGTTGGGTTTTTGTCGGGTCTGGGTAGATTTGGTCGGGTCTGGTTGTGTTCGGTCGGGTCTGATTGGGTTTGGTTGGGATTCGTTAGGTTTAGTCTGGTCTGGTTAGGTTTGGTTGGGTTGGTTTTGGTTGACTGGTTGGATTTCGTCGGCTCTGGTTCTGTTCAGTCGAGTCTAATTGGATTTGGTCGGTATTGGTTGGATTTGGTTGGCTCTAGTTGTGTTTGATCGGGTTTGGTTGGGTCTGGTTAGGTTTGGTCCGGATTGGTTAGGCTTCATGGAGTCTGGTTAGGTTTTGATTGGGTTGGATTTGGTTTTGGTCGACTGGTTGGATTTGGTCGGCTCTACTTGTGTTCGGTCGGTTCTGATCTGGTTCTGTTCGGTCGGGTCTGATTGGGTTTTGTCGGGATTAGTCAAGTCTGGTTAGGTTTGGTCGGGTTGGATTTGGTTTTCGTCGACTGGTTGAATTTGGTCGGGTCTGGTTATGTTGGTTTGGATTGGTTAGGCTTAGTCGGGTCTGGTTAGATTTTGATCGGTTTGGATTTGGTTTTGGTCGACTGGTTGGATTCGGTCGGCTCTGGTTCTAATCGGTCGGGTCTGACCAGGTTTGGTCGGGATATGTTGGGTTTAGTCTGGTTAGGTTTGGTGGGGCTCGATTTGGTTTTGGTTGACTGGTTACAGTTGGTCGGCTCTGGTTGTGTTCTGTCGGGTCAGGGAAGGTTTGGTCGGAATTGGTTAGGCTTAGTCGCGTCTAGTTAGGTTTTGATCGACTGGTTTGATTTGGTCGGCTCTGCTTGTGTTTGGTCGGGTCTGATTGGGTTTGGCCGGGTCTGGTAAGGTTTGGTAGGGATTGGTTAGGCTTAAGGCCCGTTCACACTTGCGACTAGCAGCGGTCGCGCGACCGTTTTGGTCGAAAAGCGACAGTCGCAAATGGTCGCATCGGTCGAAAAGCGACTGCCGCGGACCGATCGGGCACTGCTCGAATTTTCAGTCGCGCGACTACTAGTCGCAAACCATTTAACCAATCAGCGAGGTCCTAGAGTACTCGATCGGGCACATTCTCAATGCAATTAAAGAATACCCCTACCTTTTCAACAAACTGAACCCGGAATTCAAAGGCAGGGAGAAGGATATGGCCTTGGAGGAGATTGGAAATATATTCGGACTATCCGGTAGGTACCATGAACTTTTGAGAAATGGGTTTTTCACGCAGGCGCAACATTTTATATTGACACCACTGTGATTGACACAGTCTATTCGTTGTTGGCGTTCTCCTGGAAACGCGAGAGCGCGGCATGCGCACGGGCTCGCCTGAAAAAGTTGTGTCTGGCAAGCGGCCGCTACCGACGTTCGCCCCAACTGTGCCTGACGAACGAGAAGGCGACAGTCGCAAGTGTGAACATCGGTAGTGGCGAGCTCCTCTCCTCTGGTCGCGCGACTGGTAGACGCGCGACCTCATCTAGTCGCAAGTGTGAATAGACCTTTAGTCGCGTCTAGTTAGGTTTTGATCGAGTAAGATTTGGTTTTGGTCGACTGGTTGGATTTGGTCAGCTCTGCTTGTGTTTGGTCGGGTCTGATTGGGTTTGGTCAAGATTGGTTAGATTTAGTCGGGTCTGGTTAGGTTGGTTGGGTTGGATTTGGTTTAGGTCGACTGGTTGGGTTTAGTCGGCTCTGGTTCTGTTCGGTCGGGTCTGATTGGGTTTGGTCGGGATTGGTTGGGTTTAGTCAGGACTGGTTAGGTTTAGTCGGGTCTGGTTAGGTTGCTTGGGTTGGATTTGGTTTTGGTCGACTGGTTCGGTTTAGTTTGCTCTGGTTCAGTTTGGTCGGGTCTGATTGCGTTTGGTCGGGATTGGTTGGGTTTAGTCAGGACTGGTTAGGTTTAGTCGGGGTTGATTTGGTTTTGGTGTACTGTTTGGATTTGGTCGGCTCTGGTTCTGTCCGGTCGGGTCTGATTGGATTTGGTCGGTATTGAGTTTGGCCTGATTGGATTTGGTTTTGGTCGACTGGTTGGATTTGGTCGACTCTGGTTCTGTTCGGTTCGGTGTGATTAGGTTTGGTTGGGATTGGTTGGGTTTAGTCTGGTTAGGTTTGGTCGGGTTGGATTTGGTCGACTATTTGGATTTGGTCGGCTCTGGTGTTTCGTTGGGTTTGGTCGGGTCTGGTTAGGTTTTGTCGGAATTTGTTAGGCTTAGTTGGGTCTGGTTAGGTTTTGATCGGGTTGGATTTGGTTTTGGTTGACTGGTTGGATTTGGTCGTCTCTGGTTGTGATCGGTAATGTCTGATTGAGTTTGGTTGGGTTTGGTTAGGTTTCGTCGGGATTGGTTGGGTTTAGTCGGGTCTGGTTAGGTTTGGTCGGGTTGGATTTGGTTTTCGTCGACTGGTTGGATTTAGTGTGCTCTGGTTGTGTTTGGTCGTGTCTGGTTAGGTTTGGTCGGGATTGGTTAGGCTTAGTCGGGTCTGGTTAGGTTTTGATCGGGTTGGATTTGGCTTTGGTCGACTGGTTGAATTTGGTCGGCTCTGGTTCTGTTCGGTCGAGTCTAATTGGATTTGGTCGGGATTGGTTGGTTTTTGTCGGGTCTGGTTAGGTTTGGTCGGGTTGGATTTGGTCGGCTCTGGTTGTGTTCGGTCGGGTCTGATTAGGTTTGGTTGGGTTGGATTTGGTTTTGGTCGACTGGCTGGATTTCGTCGGCTCTAGTAGTGTTCGGTCGGGTCTGATTGGGTTTGATCGGGTCTGGTTAGGTTTGGTCGGGATTGGTTAGGCTTAGTCGGGTCTGGTTAGGTTTTGATCGGGTTGGATTTGGCTTTGGTCGACTGGTTGGATTTGGTCGGCTCTGGTTTTGTTCCGTCGGGTCTAATTGGGTTTGGTCGGGATTGGTTGGGTTTTTGTCGGGTCTGGTTAGGTTTGGTCGGTTTGGATTTGGTTTTTGGTTGTGTGGCTAGATTTGGTCGGCTCTGGTTGTGTTCAGTCGGGTCTGATTGGGTTTGGTCAGGATTGGTTAGGCTTATTCGGGTCTGGTTAGGTTTTGATCGGGTTGGATTTGGCTTTGGTCGACTGGTTGGTTTTGGTCGGCTCTGGTTCTGTTCGGTCTGGTCTAATTGGGTTTGGTCGGGATTGGTTGGGTTTTTGTCAGGTCTGGTTAGGTTTGGTCGGGTTGGATTTGGTTTTTGGTTGTCTGGTTTGATTTGGTCAGCTCTGGTTGTGTTCGGTCGGGTCTGATTGGGTTTGTTCGGGATTCGTTAGGTTTAGTCTGGTCTTGTTAGTTTTAGTCGGGTTGGTTTTGGTTGACTGGTTGGATTTCGTCGACTCTGGTTCTGTTCAGTCGAGTCTGATTGGATTGGATCGGTATTGGTTGGGTTTGGTCGGGTTGGATTTGGTTGGCTCTGGTTGTGTTTGATCGGGTCTGATTGGGTTTGGCTGGGTCTGGTTAGGTTTGGCCCGGATTGGTTAGGCTTCGTCGAGTCTGGTTAGGTTTTGATCGCGTTGGATTTGGTTTTGGTCGACTGGTTGGATTTGGTCGGCTCTAGTTGTGTTCGGTTGGTTCTGATCTGGTTCTGTTCGGTCGGGTCTGATTGGGTTATGTCGGGATCAGTCAACTCTGGTTAGGTTTGGTCAGGTTGGATTTGGTTTTCGTCGACTGGTTGGGTTTTGTTGGCTCTGGTTGTGTTCGATTGGGATTGGTCGGGTCTGGTTAGGTTGGTTGGGATTGGTTAGGCTTAGTCGGGTCTGGTTAGATTTTGATCGGGTTGGATTTGGTTTTGGTCGACTGGTTGGATTCGGTCGGATCTGGTTCTAATCGGTCGGGTCTGATGGGTTTGTCGGGATATGTTGGGTTTAGTCTGGTTAGGTTCGGTGGGTTTGGATTTGGTTTTGGTCGACTGGTTGGATTTGGTCGGCTCTGCTTGTGTTTGGTCGGGTCTGATTGGGTTTGGTCGGGTCTGGTTAGGTTTGGTCGAGATTGGTTAGATTTAGTCGGGTCTGGTTAGGTTTTGTTGGGTTAGATTTGGTTTTGGTCGACTGGATAGATTTGGTCGGCTCTGGTTGTGTTTGGTCGGGTCTGATTAGGTTTGGTCAGGATTTGTTAGGCTTATTCGGGTCTGGTTAGGTTTTGATCGGGTTTTGGTCGACTGGTTGGATTTGGTCTGTTCTGGTTGTGTTCGGTCGGGTCTGTTAGGGTTTGGTTGGGTCTGGTTAGGTTCGGTCGGGGTTGGTTAGGTTTAGTCGGGTCTGGTTGGTTTGGATTTGGTTTAGGTCGACTGGTTGGGTTTAGTCGGCTCTGGTTCTGTTCGGTCGGGTATGATTGGGTTTGGTCGGGATGGGTTGGGTTTAGTCAGGACTGGTTAGGTTTAGTCGGGTCTGGTTAGGTTGGTTGGGTTGGATTTGATTTTGGTCGACTGGGTGGGTTTAGTCGTCTCTGGTTCTGTTCGGTCGGGTCTGATTGGGTTTTGTTGGCATTGGTTGGGTTTAGTCAGGACTGGTAGATTTGGTTGGCTTGGATTTGGTTTTGGTCGACTGGTTGAATTCGGTCGGCTCTGGTTCTGTTCTGTCGTGTCTGATTGGATTTGGTCGGTATTGGTTGGGTTTGGTTTGGGTGGATTTAGTTGGCTCTGGTTGTGTTCGGTCGGGTCTGATTGGGTTTAGTCAGGTCTGGTTAGGTTTGATCGGGATTGGTTAGGTTTTGTCTGGTCTGGTTAGGTTTTGATCGGGTTGGATTTGGTTTTGGTCGACTGGTTAGATTTGGTTAGCTCTGGTTGTGTTCGGTCGGGTCTGATTGGGTTTGGTCAGGATTGGTTAGGCTTATTCGGGTCTGTTTAGGTTTTGATTGGGTTTTGGTCGGCTGGTTGGATTTCGTCTGCTCTGGTTGTGTTTGGTTGGGTCTGATAGGGTTTGGTCGGGTCGTGTTAGGTTTGGTCGGGATTGGTTAGGTTTAGTTGGGTCTGGTTGGGTTGGATTTGGTTTTGATTAACTGGTTGGATTTAGTCGGCTCTGGTTCTGTTCGGTCGGTTCTGATTGGGTTTGGTCGGGATTGGTTGGGTTTTTGTCGGGTCTGGTTAGGTTTGGTCGGGTTGGATTTGGTTTTTGGTTGTCTGGTTGGATTTGGTCAGCTCTGGTTGTGTTCGGTCGGGTCTGATTGGGTTTGGTTGGGATTCTTTAGGTGTAGTCTGGTCTGGTTAGGTTTGGTCGGGTTGGTTTTGGTTGACTGGTTGGATTTCGTCGGCTCTGGTTCTGTTCAGTCGAGTCTGATTGGATTTGGTCGGGTTGGATTTGGTTGGCTCTGGTTGTGTTTGATCGGGTCTGATTGGGTTTGGTTGGGTCTGGTTAGGTTTTGTCCGGATTGGTTAGGCTTCGTCGAGTCTGGATAGGTTTTGATCGGGTTGGATTTGGTTTTGGTCGACTGGTTGGATTTGGTCGGCTCTAGTTGTGTTCGGTCGGTTCTGATCTGGTTTTGTTCGGTCGGGTGTGATTGGGTTTTGTCGGGATTAGTCAAGTCTGGTTAGATTTTGATTGGGTTGGATTCGGTTTTGGTCGACTGGTTGGATTTGGTCGGCTCTGGTTGTGTTCGGTCGGGTCTGATAGGGTTTCGTCGAATGGTTAGGTTTGGTCGGGATTGGTTAGGTTTAGTTGGGTCTGGTTGGGTTGGATTTGGTTTTAATTGACTGGTTGGGTTTAGTCGGCTCTGGCTCTGTTCGGTCCGGTCTGATTGGGTTCGGTTGGGTTTAGCCGAGTGGTTAGGTTTGGTCGGGTTGGATTTGGTCGACTGGTTGGATTTGGTCGGCTCTGGTGTTCGGTTGGGTTTGGTCGGGTGTTAGGTTTTGTTGGGATGGTTGGGTTTGGTTGGGTCTGGTTAGGTTTTGTCGGGATTGGTTAGGCTTAGTTAGGTGTGGTTAGGTTTTGATCGGGTTGGATTAGGTTTTGGTTGGATTTGGTCGTCTCTGGTTGTGATCGGTGGGGTCTGAGTTTGGTTGGGTCTGGTTAGGTTTGGTCGGGATTGGTTGCGTTTAGTCAGGTGTGGTTAGGTTTGGTCGGGTTGGATTTGGTCAGCTCTGGTTATGTTCGGTCGGGTCTGTTTGGGTTTGGTCGGGATTAGTCGGGTCTGGTTAGGGTTGGTCGGGTTGGATTTGGTTTTTGTCGACTGGTTGGATTTAGTGTGCTCTGGTTGTTTGGTTGGGTTTGGTCGCGTCTGGTTAGGTTTGGTCAGGATTGGTTAGGCTTAGTCGGGTCTGGTTAGGTTTTGATCGGGTTGGATTTGGCTTTGGTCGACTGGTTGGATTTGGTCGGCTCTGGTTTTGTTCCGTCGGGTCTAATTGGGTTTGGTCGGGATTGGTTGGGTTTTTGTCGGGTCTGGTTAGGTTTGGTCGGTTTGGATTTGGTTTTTGGTTGTGTGGCTAGATTTGGTCGGCTCTGGTTGTGTTCAGTCGGGTCTGATTGGGTTTGGTCAGGATTGGTTAGGCTTATTCGGGTCTGGTTAGGTTTTGATCGGGTTGGATTTGGCTTTGGTCGACTGGTTGGTTTTGGTCGGCTCTGGTTCTGTTCGGTCTGGTCTAATTGGGTTTGGTCGGGATTGGTTGGGTTTTTGTCGGGTCTGGTTAGGTTTGGTCGGGTTGGATTTGGTTTTTGGTTGTCTGGTTTGATTTGGTCAGCTCTGGTTGTGTTCGGTCGGGTCTGATTGGGTTTGTTCGGGATTCGTTAGGTTTAGTCTGGTCTTGTTAGTTTTAGTCGGGTTGGTTTTGGTTGACTGGTTGGATTTCGTCGACTCTGGTTCTGTTCAGTCGAGTCTGATTGGATTGGATCGGTATTGGTTGGGTTTGGTCGGGTTGGATTTGGTTGGCTCTGGTTGTGTTTGATCGGGTCTGATTGGGTTTGGCTGGGTCTGGTTAGGTTTGGCCCGGATTGGTTAGGCTTCGTCGAGTCTGGTTAGGTTTTGATCGCGTTGGATTTGGTTTTGGTCGACTGGTTGGATTTGGTCGGCTCTAGTTGTGTTCGGTTGGTTCTGATCTGGTTCTGTTCGGTCGGGTCTGATTGGGTTATGTCGGGATCAGTCAACTCTGGTTAGGTTTGGTCAGGTTGGATTTGGTTTTCGTCGACTGGTTGGGTTTTGTTGGCTCTGGTTGTGTTCGATTGGGATTGGTCGGGTCTGGTTAGGTTGGTTGGGATTGGTTAGGCTTAGTCGGGTCTGGTTAGATTTTGATCGGGTTGGATTTGGTTTTGGTCGACTGGTTGGATTCGGTCGGATCTGGTTCTAATCGGTCGGGTCTGATGGCTTTGTCGGGATATGTTGGGTTTAGTCTGGTTAGGTTCGGTGGGTTTGGATTTGGTTTTGGTCGACTGGTTGGATTTGGTCGGCTCTGCTTGTGTTTGGTCGGGTCTGATTGGGTTTGGTCGGGTCTGGTTAGGTTTGGTCGAGATTGGTTAGATTTAGTCGGGTCTGGTTAGGTTTTGTTGGGTTAGATTTGGTTTTGGTCGACTGGATAGATTTGGTCGGCTCTGGTTGTGTTTGGTCGGGTCTGATTAGGTTTGGTCAGGATTTGTTAGGCTTATTCGGGTCTGGTTAGGTTTTGATCGGGTTTTGGTCGACTGGTTGGATTTGGTCTGTTCTGGTTGTGTTCGGTCGGGTCTGTTAGGGTTTGGTTGGGTCTGGTTAGGTTCGGTCGGGATTGGTTAGGTTTAGTCGGGTCTGGTTGGTTTGGATTTGGTTTAGGTCGACTGGTTGGGTTTAGTCGGCTCTGGTTCTGTTCGGTCGGGTATGATTGGGTTTGGTCGGGATTGGTTGGGTTTAGTCAGGACTGGTTAGGTTTAGTCGGGTCTGGTTAGGTTGGTTGGGTTGGATTTGATTTTGGTCGACTGGGTGGGTTTAGTCGTCTCTGGTTCTGTTCGGTCGGGTCTGATTGGGTTTTGTTGGCATTGGTTGGGTTTAGTCAGGACTGGTAGATTTGGTTGGCTTGGATTTGGTTTTGGTCGACTGGTTGAATTCGGTCGGCTCTGGTTCTGTTCTGTCGTGTCTGATTGGATTTGGTCGGTATTGGTTGGGTTTGGTTTGGGTGGATTTAGTTGGCTCTGGTTGTGTTCGGTCGGGTCTGATTGGGTTTAGTCAGGTCTGGTTAGGTTTGATCGGGATTGGTTAGGTTTTGTCTGGTCTGGTTAGGTTTTGATCGGGTTGGATTTGGTTTTGGTCGACTGGTTAGATTTGGTTAGCTCTGGTTGTGTTCGGTCGGGTCTGATTGGGTTTGGTCAGGATTGGTTAGGCTTATTCGGGTCTGTTTAGGTTTTGATTGGGTTTTGGTCGGCTGGTTGGATTTCGTCTGCTCTGGTTGTGTTTGGTTGGGTCTGATAGGGTTTGGTCGGGTCGTGTTAGGTTTGGTCGGGATTGGTTAGGTTTAGTTGGGTCTGGTTGGGTTGGATTTGGTTTTGATTAACTGGTTGGATTTAGTCGGCTCTGGTTCTGTTCGGTCGGTTCTGATTGGGTTTGGTCGGGACTGGTTGGGTTTTGTCAGGTTTGGTTAGGTTTGGTCGACTGGCTGTATTTGGTCGGCTCTGGTAGTGTTCGGTCGGGTCTGATTGGGTTTGATTGGGTCTGGTTAGGTTTGGTTGGGATTGGTTAGGCTGTCGGGTCTGGTTAGGTTTTGTTGGGTTAGATTTGGTTTTGGTCGACTGGTTAGATTTGGTTAGCTCTGGTTGTGTTCGGTCGGGTCTGATTGGGTTTGGTCAGGATTGGTTAGGCTTATTCGGGTCTGGTTAGGTTTTGATTGGGTTTTGGTCGGCTGGTTGGATTTCGTCGGCTCTGGTTGTGTTCGGTCGGGTCTGATAGGGTTTGGTCAGGTCGTGTTAGGTTTGGTCGGGATTGGTTAGGTTTAGTTGGGTCTGGTTGGGTTGGAATTGGTTTTGATTAACTGGTTGGGTTTAGTCGGCTCTGGTTCTGTTCGGTCGGGTCTGTTTGGGTTCGGTTGGGTTTAGCCGAGTGGTTAGGTTTGGTCGGGTTGGATTTGGTCGACTATTTGGATTTGGTTGGCTCTGGTGTTTGGTTGGGTTTGGTCGGGTCTGGTTAGGTTTTGTCGGGATTGGTTAGGCTTAGTTGGGTCTGGTTAGGTTTTGATCGGGTTGGATTTGGTTTTGGTTGACTGGTTGGATTTGGTCGTCTCTGGTTGTGATCGGTAGGGTCTGATTGAGTTTGGTTGGGTCTGGGTAGGTTTGGTTGGGTTTAGTCGGGTCTGGTTGGATTTGGTCGGCTCTGGTTATGTTCGGTCGGGTCTGGGTTTGGTCAGTATTAGTCTGGTCTGGTTAGGTTTGGTCGGGTTGGATTTGGTTTTCGTCGACTGGTTGGATTTAGTGTGCTCTGGTTGTGTTTGGTTGGGTTTGGTCGCATCTGGTTAGGATTGGTCGGGATTGGCTAGGCTTAGTCGGGTCTGGTTAGGTTTTGATCGGGTTGGATTTGGCTTTGGTCGACTCGTTGGATTTGGTCGGCTCTGGTTCTGTTCAATCTGGTCTAATTGGGTTTGGTCGGGATTGGTTGGGTTTTTGTCGGGTCTGGGTAGATTTGGTCGGGTCTGGTTGTGTTCGGTCGGGTCTGATTGGGTTTGGTTGGGATTCGTTAGGTTTAGTCTGGTCTGGTTAGGTTTGGTTGGGTTGGTTTTGGTTGACTGGTTGGATTTCGTCGGCTCTGGTTCTGTTCAGTCGAGTCTAATTGGATTTGGTCGGTATTGGTTGGATTTGGTTGGCTCTAGTTGTGTTTGATCGGGTTTGGTTGGGTCTGGTTAGGTTTGGTCCGGATTGGTTAGGCTTCATGGAGTCTGGTTAGGTTTTGATTGGGTTGGATTTGGTTTTGGTCGACTGGTTGGATTTGGTCGGCTCTACTTGTGTTCGGTCGGTTCTGATCTGGTTCTGTTCGGTCGGGTCTGATTGGGTTTTGTCGGGATTAGTCAAGTCTGGTTAGGTTTGGTCGGGTTGGATTTGGTTTTCGTCGACTGGTTGAATTTGGTCGGGTCTGGTTATGTTGGTTTGGATTGGTTAGGCTTAGTCGGGTCTGGTTAGATTTTGATCGGTTTGGATTTGGTTTTGGTCGACTGGTTGGATTCGGTCGGCTCTGGTTCTAATCGGTCGGGTCTGACCAGGTTTGGTCGGGATATGTTGGGTTTAGTCTGGTTAGGTTTGGTGGGGCTCGATTTGGTTTTGGTTGACTGGTTACAGTTGGTCGGCTCTGGTTGTGTTCTGTCGGGTCAGGGAAGGTTTGGTCGGAATTGGTTAGGCTTAGTCGCGTCTAGTTAGGTTTTGATCGACTGGTTTGATTTGGTCGGCTCTGCTTGTGTTTGGTCGGGTCTGATTGGGTTTGGCCGGGTCTGGTAAGGTTTGGTAGGGATTGGTTAGGCTTAGTCGCGTCTAGTTAGGTTTTGATCGAGTAAGATTTGGTTTTGGTCGACTGGTTGGATTTGGTCGGCTCTGCTTGTGTTTGGTCGGGTCTGATTGGGTTTGGTCAAGATTGGTTAGATTTAGTCGGGTCTGGTTAGGTTGGTTGGGTTGGATTTGGTTTAGGTCGACTGGTTGGGTTTAGTCGGCTCTGGTTCTGTTCGGTCGGGTCTGATTGGGTTTGGTCGGGATTGGTTGGGTTTAGTCAGGACTGGTTAGGTTTAGTCGGGTCTGGTTAGGTTGCTTGGGTTGGATTTGGTTTTGGTCGACTGGTTCGGTTTAGTTTGCTCTGGTTCAGTTTGGTCGGGTCTGATTGCGTTTGGTCGGGATTGGTTGGGTTTAGTCAGGACTGGTTAGGTTTAGTCGGGGTTGATTTGGTTTTGGTGTACTGGTTGGATTTGGTCGGCTCTGGTTCTGCCCGGTCGGGTCTGATTGGATTTGGTCGGTATTGAGTTTGGCCTGATTGGATTTGGTTTTGGTCGACTGGTTGGATTTGGTCGACTCTGGTTCTGTTCGGTTCGGTGTGATTAGGTTTGGTTGGGATTGGTTGGGTTTAGTCTGGTTAGGTTTGGTCGGGTTGGATTTGGTCGACTATTTGGATTTGGTCGGCTCTGGTGTTTCGTTGGGTTTGGTCGGGTCTGGTTAGGTTTTGTCGGAATTTGTTAGGCTTAGTTGGGTCTGGTTAGGTTTTGATCGGGTTGGATTTGGTTTTGGTTGACTGGTTGGATTTGGTCGTCTCTGGTTGTGATCGGTAATGTCTGATTGAGTTTGGTTGGGTTTGGTTAGGTTTCGTCGGGATTGGTTGGGTTTAGTCGGGTCTGGTTAGGTTTGGTCGGGTTGGATTTGGTTTTCGTCGACTGGTTGGATTTAGTGTGCTCTGGTTGTGTTTGGTCGTGTCTGGTTAGGTTTGGTCGGGATTGGTTAGGCTTAGTCGGGTCTGGTTAGGTTTTGATCGGGTTGGATTTGGCTTTGGTCGACTGGTTGAATTTGGTCGGCTCTGGTTCTGTTCGGTCGAGTCTAATTGGATTTGGTCGGGATTGGTTGGTTTTTGTCGGGTCTGGTTAGGTTTGGTCGGGTTGGATTTGGTCGGCTCTGGTTGTGTTCGGTCGGGTCTGATTAGGTTTGGTTGGGTTGGATTTGGTTTTGGTCGACTGGCTGGATTTCGTCGGCTCTAGTAGTGTTCGGTCGGGTCTGATTGGGTTTGATCGGGTCTGGTTAGGTTTGGTCGGGATTGGTTAGGCTTAGTCGGGTCTGGTTAGGTTTTGATCGGGTTGGATTTGGCTTTGGTCGACTGGTTGGATTTGGTCGGCTCTGGTTTTGTTCCGTCGGGTCTAATTGGGTTTGGTCGGGATTGGTTGGGTTTTTGTCGGGTCTGGTTAGGTTTGGTCGGTTTGGATTTGGTTTTTGGTTGTGTGGCTAGATTTGGTCGGCTCTGGTTGTGTTCAGTCGGGTCTGATTGGGTTTGGTCAGGATTGGTTAGGCTTATTCGGGTCTGGTTAGGTTTTGATCGGGTTGGATTTGGCTTTGGTCGACTGGTTGGTTTTGGTCGGCTCTGGTTCTGTTCGGTCTGGTCTAATTGGGTTTGGTCGGGATTGGTTGGGTTTTTGTCAGGTCTGGTTAGGTTTGGTCGGGTTGGATTTGGTTTTTGGTTGTCTGGTTTGATTTGGTCAGCTCTGGTTGTGTTCGGTCGGGTCTGATTGGGTTTGTTCGGGATTCGTTAGGTTTAGTCTGGTCTTGTTAGTTTTAGTCGGGTTGGTTTTGGTTGACTGGTTGGATTTCGTCGACTCTGGTTCTGTTCAGTCGAGTCTGATTGGATTGGATCGGTATTGGTTGGGTTTGGTCGGGTTGGATTTGGTTGGCTCTGGTTGTGTTTGATCGGGTCTGATTGGGTTTGGCTGGGTCTGGTTAGGTTTGGCCCGGATTGGTTAGGCTTCGTCGAGTCTGGTTAGGTTTTGATCGCGTTGGATTTGGTTTTGGTCGACTGGTTGGATTTGGTCGGCTCTAGTTGTGTTCGGTTGGTTCTGATCTGGTTCTGTTCGGTCGGGTCTGATTGGGTTATGTCGGGATCAGTCAACTCTGGTTAGGTTTGGTCAGGTTGGATTTGGTTTTCGTCGACTGGTTGGGTTTTGTTGGCTCTGGTTGTGTTCGATTGGGATTGGTCGGGTCTGGTTAGGTTGGTTGGGATTGGTTAGGCTTAGTCGGGTCTGGTTAGATTTTGATCGGGTTGGATTTGGTTTTGGTCGACTGGTTGGATTCGGTCGGATCTGGTTCTAATCGGTCGGGTCTGATGGGTTTGTCGGGATATGTTGGGTTTAGTCTGGTTAGGTTCGGTGGGTTTGGATTTGGTTTTGGTCGACTGGTTGGATTTGGTCGGCTCTGCTTGTGTTTGGTCGGGTCTGATTGGGTTTGGTCGGGTCTGGTTAGGTTTGGTCGAGATTGGTTAGATTTAGTCGGGTCTGGTTAGGTTTTGTTGGGTTAGATTTGGTTTTGGTCGACTGGATAGATTTGGTCGGCTCTGGTTGTGTTTGGTCGGGTCTGATTAGGTTTGGTCAGGATTTGTTAGGCTTATTCGGGTCTGGTTAGGTTTTGATCGGGTTTTGGTCGACTGGTTGGATTTGGTCTGTTCTGGTTGTGTTCGGTCGGGTCTGTTAGGGTTTGGTTGGGTCTGGTTAGGTTCGGTCGGGATTGGTTAGGTTTAGTCGGGTCTGGTTGGTTTGGATTTGGTTTAGGTCGACTGGTTGGGTTTAGTCGGCTCTGGTTCTGTTCGGTCGGGTATGATTGGGTTTGGTCGGGATTGGTTGGGTTTAGTCAGGACTGGTTAGGTTTAGTCGGGTCTGGTTAGGTTGGTTGGGTTGGATTTGATTTTGGTCGACTGGGTGGGTTTAGTCGTCTCTGGTTCTGTTCGGTCGGGTCTGATTGGGTTTTGTTGGCATTGGTTGGGTTTAGTCAGGACTGGTAGATTTGGTTGGCTTGGATTTGGTTTTGGTCGACTGGTTGAATTCGGTCGGCTCTGGTTCTGTTCTGTCGTGTCTGATTGGATTTGGTCGGTATTGGTTGGGTTTGGTTTGGGTGGATTTAGTTGGCTCTGGTTGTGTTCGGTCGGGTCTGATTGGGTTTAGTCAGGTCTGGTTAGGTTTGATCGGGATTGGTTAGGTTTTGTCTGGTCTGGTTAGGTTTTGATCGGGTTGGATTTGGTTTTGGTCGACTGGTTAGATTTGGTTAGCTCTGGTTGTGTTCGGTCGGGTCTGATTGGGTTTGGTCAGGATTGGTTAGGCTTATTCGGGTCTGTTTAGGTTTTGATTGGGTTTTGGTCGGCTGGTTGGATTTCGTCTGCTCTGGTTGTGTTTGGTTGGGTCTGATAGGGTTTGGTCGGGTCGTGTTAGGTTTGGTCGGGATTGGTTAGGTTTAGTTGGGTCTGGTTGGGTTGGATTTGGTTTTGATTAACTGGTTGGATTTAGTCGGCTCTGGTTCTGTTCGGTCGGTTCTGATTGGGTTTGGTCGGGACTGGTTGGGTTTTGTCAGGTTTGGTTAGGTTTGGTCGACTGGCTGTATTTGGTCGGCTCTGGTAGTGTTCGGTCGGGTCTGATTGGGTTTGATTGGGTCTGGTTAGGTTTGGTTGGGATTGGTTAGGCTGTCGGGTCTGGTTAGGTTTTGTTGGGTTAGATTTGGTTTTGGTCGACTGGTTAGATTTGGTTAGCTCTGGTTGTGTTCGGTCGGGTCTGATTGGGTTTGGTCAGGATTGGTTAGGCTTATTCGGGTCTGGTTAGGTTTTGATTGGGTTTTGGTCGGCTGGTTGGATTTCGTCGGCTCTGGTTGTGTTCGGTCGGGTCTGATAGGGTTTGGTCAGGTCGTGTTAGGTTTGGTCGGGATTGGTTAGGTTTAGTTGGGTCTGGTTGGGTTGGAATTGGTTTTGATTAACTGGTTGGGTTTAGTCGGCTCTGGTTCTGTTCGGTCGGGTCTGTTTGGGTTCGGTTGGGTTTAGCCGAGTGGTTAGGTTTGGTCGGGTTGGATTTGGTCGACTATTTGGATTTGGTTGGCTCTGGTGTTTGGTTGGGTTTGGTCGGGTCTGGTTAGGTTTTGTCGGGATTGGTTAGGCTTAGTTGGGTCTGGTTAGGTTTTGATCGGGTTGGATTTGGTTTTGGTTGACTGGTTGGATTTGGTCGTCTCTGGTTGTGATCGGTAGGGTCTGATTGAGTTTGGTTGGGTCTGGTTAGGTTTGGTTGGGTTTAGTCGGGTCTGGTTGGATTTGGTCGGCTCTGGTTATGTTCGGTCGGGTCTGGGTTTGGTCAGTATTAGTCTGGTCTGGTTAGGTTTGGTCGGGTTGGATTTGGTTTTCGTCGACTGGTTGGATTTAGTGTGCTCTGGTTGTGTTTGGTTGGGTTTGGTCGCATCTGGTTAGGATTGGTCGGGATTGGCTAGGCTTAGTCGGGTCTGGTTAGGTTTTGATCGGGTTGGATTTGGCTTTGGTCGACTCGTTGGATTTGGTCGGCTCTGGTTCTGTTCAATCTGGTCTAATTGGGTTTGGTCGGGATTGGTTGGGTTTTTGTCGGGTCTGGGTAGATTTGGTCGGGTCTGGTTGTGTTCGGTCGGGTCTGATTGGGTTTGGTTGGGATTCGTTAGGTTTAGTCTGGTCTGGTTAGGTTTGGTTGGGTTGGTTTTGGTTGACTGGTTGGATTTCGTCGGCTCTGGTTCTGTTCAGTCGAGTCTAATTGGATTTGGTCGGTATTGGTTGGATTTGGTTGGCTCTAGTTGTGTTTGATCGGGTTTGGTTGGGTCTGGTTAGGTTTGGTCCGGATTGGTTAGGCTTCATGGAGTCTGGTTAGGTTTTGATTGGGTTGGATTTGGTTTTGGTCGACTGGTTGGATTTGGTCGGCTCTACTTGTGTTCGGTCGGTTCTGATCTGGTTCTGTTCGGTCGGGTCTGATTGGGTTTTGTCGGGATTAGTCAAGTCTGGTTAGGTTTGGTCGGGTTGGATTTGGTTTTCGTCGACTGGTTGAATTTGGTCGGGTCTGGTTATGTTGGTTTGGATTGGTTAGGCTTAGTCGGGTCTGGTTAGATTTTGATCGGTTTGGATTTGGTTTTGGTCGACTGGTTGGATTCGGTCGGCTCTGGTTCTAATCGGTCGGGTCTGACCAGGTTTGGTCGGGATATGTTGGGTTTAGTCTGGTTAGGTTTGGTGGGGCTCGATTTGGTTTTGGTTGACTGGTTACAGTTGGTCGGCTCTGGTTGTGTTCTGTCGGGTCAGGGAAGGTTTGGTCGGAATTGGTTAGGCTTAGTCGCGTCTAGTTAGGTTTTGATCGACTGGTTTGATTTGGTCGGCTCTGCTTGTGTTTGGTCGGGTCTGATTGGGTTTGGCCGGGTCTGGTAAGGTTTGGTAGGGATTGGTTAGGCTTAGTCGCGTCTAGTTAGGTTTTGATCGAGTAAGATTTGGTTTTGGTCGACTGGTTGGATTTGGTCGGCTCTGCTTGTGTTTGGTCGGGTCTGATTGGGTTTGGTCAAGATTGGTTAGATTTAGTCGGGTCTGGTTAGGTTGGTTGGGTTGGATTTGGTTTAGGTCGACTGGTTGGGTTTAGTCGGCTCTGGTTCTGTTCGGTCGGGTCTGATTGGGTTTGGTCGGGATTGGTTGGGTTTAGTCAGGACTGGTTAGGTTTAGTCGGGTCTGGTTAGGTTGCTTGGGTTGGATTTGGTTTTGGTCGACTGGTTCGGTTTAGTTTGCTCTGGTTCAGTTTGGTCGGGTCTGATTGCGTTTGGTCGGGATTGGTTGGGTTTAGTCAGGACTGGTTAGGTTTAGTCGGGGTTGATTTGGTTTTAACCGCAGATCCGGACCACGAAAAGGAAATAACAAGAAGAATACGATTGGGATGGAGCGCATTTGGCAAGCACTCGCAGATTATGACTAGCAGCTTACCGGTATCGCTCAAGAGGAAAGTATACAACAGTTGCATCTTGCCTGTACTCACCTATGGGGCTGAAACATGGAGGCTAACCAAGAGAGTCCTACTTAAGTTGAGGACAACCCAGAGGGCTATGGAACGAAAAATGGTAGGGGTAACATTAAGAGATAGAAAGCGTGCAGAGTGGGTCAGAGAAATAACTCAAGTTAACGACATTCTAGTGGAAATTAAGAAGAAGAAATGGACATGGGCAGGACATGTAGTGCGAAGAGAGGATAACCGATGGTCGCTGAGGGTAACAAACTGGATTCCAAGGGAAGGAAATCGTAGCAGGGGGCAGCAGAAAGTTAGGTGGGCGGATGAGATTAAGAAGTTTGCAGGGGTCAAGTGGATGCAGCTAGCACAGAACAGGGTTAAGTGGAGAAATATGGGAGAGGCCTTCGCCCTGCAGTGGGTATAATCAGGCTGATGATGATGATGATGATGATTTGGTTTTGGTGTTCTGGTTGGATTTGGTCGGCTCTGGTTCTGTCCGGTCGGGTCTGATTGGATTTGGTCGGTATTGAGTTTGGCCTGATTGGATTTGGTTTTGGTCGACTGGTTGGATTTGGTCGACTCTGGTTCTGTTCGGTTCGGTGTGATTAGGTTTGGTTGGGATTGGTTGGGTTTAGTCTGGTTAGGTTTGGTCGGGTTGGATTTGGTCGACTATTTGGATTTGGTCGGCTCTGGTGTTTCGTTGGGTTTGGTCGGGTCTGGTTAGGTTTTGTCGGAATTTGTTAGGCTTAGTTGGGTCTGGTTAGGTTTTGATCGGTTTGGATTTGGTTTTGGTTGACTGGTTGGATTTGGTCGTCTCTGGTTGTGATCGGTAATGTCTGATTGAGTTTGGTTGGGTTTGGTTAGGTTTCGTCGGGATTGGTTGGGTTTAGTCGGGTCTGGTTAGGTTTGGTCGGGTTGGATTTGGTTTTCGTCGACTGGTTGGATTTAGTGTGCTCTGGTTGTGTTTGGTCGTGTCTGGTTAGGTTTGGTCGGGATTGGTTAGGCTTAGTCGGGTCTGGTTAGGTTTTGATCGGGTTGGATTTGGCTTTGGTCGACTGGTTGAATTTGGTCGGCTCTGGTTCTGTTCGGTCGAGTCTAATTGGATTTGGTCGGGATTGGTTGGTTTTTGTCGGGTCTGGTTAGGTTTGGTCGGGTTGGATTTGGTCGGCTCTGGTTGTGTTCGGTCGGGTCTGATTAGGTTTGGTTGGGTTGGATTTGGTTTTGGTCGACTGGCTGGATTTCGTCGGCTCTAGTAGTGTTCGGTCGGGTCTGATTGGGTTTGATCGGGTCTGGTTAGGTTTGGTCGGGATTGGTTAGGCTTAGTCGGGTCTGGTTAGGTTTTGATCGGGTTGGATTTGGCTTTGGTCGACTGGTTGGATTTGGTCGGCTCTGGTTTTGTTCCGTCGGGTCTAATTGGGTTTGGTCGGGATTGGTTGGGTTTTTGTCGGGTCTGGTTAGGTTTGGTCGGTTTGGATTTGGTTTTTGGTTGTGTGGCTAGATTTGGTCGGCTCTGGTTGTGTTCAGTCGGGTCTGATTGGGTTTGGTCAGGATTGGTTAGGCTTATTCGGGTCTGGTTAGGTTTTGATCGGGTTGGATTTGGCTTTGGTCGACTGGTTGGTTTTGGTCGGCTCTGGTTCTGTTCGGTCTGGTCTAATTGGGTTTGGTCGGGATTGGTTGGGTTTTTGTCAGGTCTGGTTAGGTTTGGTCGGGTTGGATTTGGTTTTTGGTTGTCTGGTTTGATTTGGTCAGCTCTGGTTGTGTTCGGTCGGGTCTGATTGGGTTTGTTCGGGATTCGTTAGGTTTAGTCTGGTCTTGTTAGTTTTAGTCGGGTTGGTTTTGGTTGACTGGTTGGATTTCGTCGACTCTGGTTCTGTTCAGTCGAGTCTGATTGGATTGGATCGGTATTGGTTGGGTTTGGTCGGGTTGGATTTGGTTGGCTCTGGTTGTGTTTGATCGGGTCTGATTGGGTTTGGCTGGGTCTGGTTAGGTTTGGCCCGGATTGGTTAGGCTTCGTCGAGTCTGGTTAGGTTTTGATCGCGTTGGATTTGGTTTTGGTCGACTGGTTGGATTTGGTCGGCTCTAGTTGTGTTCGGTTGGTTCTGATCTGGTTCTGTTCGGTCGGGTCTGATTGGGTTATGTCGGGATCAGTCAACTCTGGTTAGGTTTGGTCAGGTTGGATTTGGTTTTCGTCGACTGGTTGGGTTTTGTTGGCTCTGGTTGTGTTCGATTGGGATTGGTCGGGTCTGGTTAGGTTGGTTGGGATTGGTTAGGCTTAGTCGGGTCTGGTTAGATTTTGATCGGGTTGGATTTGGTTTTGGTCGACTGGTTGGATTCGGTCGGATCTGGTTCTAATCGGTCGGGTCTGATGGGTTTGTCGGGATATGTTGGGTTTAGTCTGGTTAGGTTCGGTGGGTTTGGATTTGGTTTTGGTCGACTGGTTGGATTTGGTCGGCTCTGCTTGTGTTTGGTCGGGTCTGATTGGGTTTGGTCGGGTCTGGTTAGGTTTGGTCGAGATTGGTTAGATTTAGTCGGGTCTGGTTAGGTTTTGTTGGGTTAGATTTGGTTTTGGTCGACTGGATAGATTTGGTCGGCTCTGGTTGTGTTTGGTCGGGTCTGATTAGGTTTGGTCAGGATTTGTTAGGCTTATTCGGGTCTGGTTAGGTTTTGATCGGGTTTTGGTCGACTGGTTGGATTTGGTCTGTTCTGGTTGTGTTCGGTCGGGTCTGTTAGGGTTTGGTTGGGTCTGGTTAGGTTCGGTCGGGATTGGTTAGGTTTAGTCGGGTCTGGTTGGTTTGGATTTGGTTTAGGTCGACTGGTTGGGTTTAGTCGGCTCTGGTTCTGTTCGGTCGGGTATGATTGGGTTTGGTCGGGATTGGTTGGGTTTAGTCAGGACTGGTTAGGTTTAGTCGGGTCTGGTTAGGTTGGTTGGGTTGGATTTGATTTTGGTCGACTGGGTGGGTTTAGTCGTCTCTGGTTCTGTTCGGTCGGGTCTGATTGGGTTTTGTTGGCATTGGTTGGGTTTAGTCAGGACTGGTAGATTTGGTTGGCTTGGATTTGGTTTTGGTCGACTGGTTGAATTCGGTCGGCTCTGGTTCTGTTCTGTCGTGTCTGATTGGATTTGGTCGGTATTGGTTGGGTTTGGTTTGGGTGGATTTAGTTGGCTCTGGTTGTGTTCGGTCGGGTCTGATTGGGTTTAGTCAGGTCTGGTTAGGTTTGATCGGGATTGGTTAGGTTTTGTCTGGTCTGGTTAGGTTTTGATCGGGTTGGATTTGGTTTTGGTCGACTGGTTAGATTTGGTTAGCTCTGGTTGTGTTCGGTCGGGTCTGATTGGGTTTGGTCAGGATTGGTTAGGCTTATTCGGGTCTGTTTAGGTTTTGATTGGGTTTTGGTCGGCTGGTTGGATTTCGTCTGCTCTGGTTGTGTTTGGTCGGGTCTGATAGGGTTTGGTCGGGTTGTGTTAGGTTTGGTCGGGATTGGTTAGGTTTAGTTGGGTCTGGTTGGGTTGGATTTGGTTTTGATTAACTGGTTGGATTTAGTCGGCTCTGGTTCTGTTCGGTCGGTTCTGATTGGGTTTGGTCGGGACTGGTTGGGTTTTGTCAGGTTTGGTTAGGTTTGGTCGACTGGCTGTATTTGGTCGGCTCTGGTAGTGTTCGGTCGGGTCTGATTGGGTTTGATTGGGTCTGGTTAGGTTTGGTTGGGATTGGTTAGGCTGTCGGGTCTGGTTAGGTTTTGTTGGGTTAGATTTGGTTTTGGTCGACTGGTTAGATTTGGTTAGCTCTGGTTGTGTTCGGTCGGGTCTGATTGGGTTTGGTCAGGATTGGTTAGGCTTATTCGGGTCTGGTTAGGTTTTGATTGGGTTTTGGTCGGCTGGTTGGATTTCGTCGGCTCTGGTTGTGTTCGGTCGGGTCTGATAGGGTTTGGTCAGGTCGTGTTAGGTTTGGTCGGGATTGGTTAGGTTTAGTTGGGTCTGGTTGGGTTGGAATTGGTTTTGATTAACTGGTTGGGTTTAGTCGGCTCTGGTTCTGTTCGGTCGGGTCTGTTTGGGTTCGGTTGGGTTTAGCCGAGTGGTTACGTTTGGTCGGGTTGGATTTGGTCGACTATTTGGATTTGGTTGGCTCTGGTGTTTGGTTGGGTTTGGTCGGGTCTGGTTAGGTTTTGTCGGGATTGGTTAGGCTTAGTTGGGTCTGGTTAGGTTTTGATCGGGTTGGATTTGGTTTTGGTTGACTGGTTGGATTTGGTCGTCTCTGGTTGTGATCGGTAGGGTTTGATTGAGTTTGGTTGGGTCTGGTTAGGTTTGGTTGGGTTTAGTCGGGTCTGGTTGGATTTGGTCGGCTCTGGTTATGTTCGGTCGGGTCTGGGTTTGGTCAGTATTAGTCTGGTCTGGTTAGGTTTGGTCGGGTTGGATTTGGTTTTCGTCGACTGGTTGGATTTAGTGTGCTCTGGTTGTGTTTGGTTGGGTTTGGTCGCATCTGGTTAGGATTGGTCGGGATTGGCTAGGCTTAGTCGGGTCTGGTTAGGTTTTGATCGGGTTGGATTTGGCTTTGGTCGACTGGTTGGATTTGGTCGGCTCTGGTTCTGTTCAATCTGGTCTAATTGGGTTTGGTCGGGATTGGTTGGGTTTTTGTCGGGTCTGGGTAGGTTTGGTCGGGTCTGGTTGTGTTCGGTCGGGTCTGATTGGGTTTGGTTGGGATTCGTTAGGTTTAGTCTGGTCTGGTTAGGTTTGGTTGGGTTGGTTTTGGTTGACTGGTTGGATTTCGTCGGCTCTGGTTCTGTTCAGTCGAGTCTAATTGGATTTGGTCGGTATTGGTTGGATTTGGTTGGCTCTAGTTGTGTTTGATCGGGTTTGGTTGGGTCTGGTTAGGTTTGGTCCGGATTGGTTAGGCTTCATGGAGTCTGGTTAGGTTTTGATTGGGTTGGATTTGGTTTTGGTCGACTGGTTGGATTTGGTCGGCTCTACTTGTGTTCGGTCGGTTCTGATCTGGTTCTGTTCGGTCGGGTCTGATTGGGTTTTGTCGGGATTAGTCAAGTCTGGTTAGGTTTGGTCGGGTTGGATTTGGTTTTCGTCGACTGGTTGAATTTGGTCGGGTCTAGTTATGTTGGTTTGGATTGGTTAGGCTTAGTCGGGTCTGGTTAGATTTTGATCGGTTTGGATTTGGTTTTGGTCGACTGGTTGGATTCGGTCGGCTCTGGTTCTAATCGGTCGGGTCTGACCAGGTTTGGTCGGGATATGTTGGGTTTAGTCTGGTTAGGTTTGGTGGGGCTCGATTTGGTTTTGGTTGACTGGTTACAGTTGGTCGGCTCTGGTTGTGTTCTGTCGGGTCAGGGAAGGTTTGGTCGGAATTGGTTAGGCTTAGTCGCGTCTAGTTAGGTTTTGATCGACTGGTTTGATTTGGTCGGCTCTGCTTGTGTTTGGTCGGGTCTGATTGGGTTTGGCCGGACCTGGTAAGGTTTGGTAGGGATTGGTTAGGCTTAGTCGCGTCTAGTTAGGCTTTGATCGAGTAAGATTTGGTTTTGGTCGACTGGTTGGATTTGGCCGGCTCTGCTTGTGTTTGGTCGGGTCTGATTGGGTTTGGTCAAGATTGGTTAGATTTAGTCGGGTCTGGTTAGGTTGGTTGGGTTGGATTTGGTTTAGGTCGACTGGTTGGGTTTAGTCGGCTCTGGTTCTGTTCGGTCGGGTCTGATTGGGTTTGGTCGGGATTGGTTGGGTTTAGTCAGGACTGGTTAGGTTTAGTCGGGTCTGGTTAGGTTGCTTGGGTTGGATTTGGTTTTGGTCGACTGGTTCGGTTTAGTTTGCTCTGGTTCAGTTTGGTCGGGTCTGATTGCATTTGGTCGGGATTGGTTGGGTTTAGTCAGGACTGGTTAGGTTTAGTCGGGGTTGATTTGGTTTTGGTGTACTGGTTGGATTTGGTCGGCTCTGGTTCTGTCCGCTCGGGTCGGATTGGATTTGGTCGGTATTGAGTTTGGCCTGATTGGATTTGGTTTTGGTCGACTGGTTGGATTTGGTCGACTCTGGTTCTGTTCGGTTCGGTGTGATTAGGTTTGGTTGGGATTGGTTGGGTTTAGTCTGGTTAGGTTTGGTCGGGTTGGATTTGGTCGACTATTTGGATTTGGTCGGCTCTGGTGTTTCGTTGGGTTTGGTCGGGTCTGGTTAGGTTTTGTCGGAATTGTTAGGCTAGTTGGGTCTGGTTAGGTTTTGATCGGGTTGGATTTGGTTTTGGTTGACTGGTTGGATTTGGTCGTCTCTGGTTGTGATCGGTAAGGTCTGATTGAGTTTGGTTGGGTTTGGTTAGGTTTCGTCGGGATTGGTTGGGTTTAGTCGGGTCTGGTTAGGTTTGGTCGGGTTGGATTTGGTTTTCGTCGACTGGTTGGATTTAGTGTGCTCTGGTTGTGTTTGGTCGTGTCTGGTTAGGTTTGGTCGGGATTGGTTAGGCTTAGTCGGGTCTGGTTAGGTTTTGATCGGGTTGGATTTGGCTTTGGTCGACTGGTTGAATTTGGTCGGCTCTGGTTCTGTTCGGTCGAGTCTAATTGGATTTGGTCGGGATTGGTTGGTTTTTGTCGGGTCTGGTTAGGTTTGGTCGGGTTGGATTTGGTCGGCTCTGGTTGTGTTCGGTCGGGTCTGATTAGGTTTGGTTGGGTTGGTTTTGGTTTTGGTCGACTGGCTGGATTTCGTCGGCTCTAGTAGTGTTCGGTCGGGTCTGATTGGGTTTGATCGGGTCTGGTTAGGTTTGGTCGGGATTGGTTAGGCTTAGTCGGGTCTGGTTAGGTTTTGATCGGGTTGGATTTGGCTTTGGTCGACTGGTTGGATTTGGTCGGCTCTGGTTTTGTTCCGTCGGGTCTAATTGGGTTTGGTCGGGATTGGTTGGGTTTTTGTCGGGTCTGGTTAGGTTTGGTCGGTTTGGATTTGGTTTTTGGTTGTGTGGCTAGATTTGGTCGGCTCTGGTTGTGTTCAGTCGGGTCTGATTGGGTTTGGTCAGGATTGGTTAGGCTTATTCGGGTCTGGTTAGGTTTTGATCGGGTTGGATTTGGCTTTGGTCGACTGGTTGGTTTTGGTCGGCTCTGGTTCTGTTCGGTCTGGTCTAATTGGGTTTGGTCGGGATTGGTTGGGTTTTTGTCGGGTCTGGTTAGGTTTGGTCGGGTTGGATTTGGTTTTTGGTTGTCTGGTTTAATTTGGTCAGCTCTGGTTGTGTTCGGTCGGGTCTGATTGGGTTTGTTCGGGATTCGTTAGGTTTAGTCTGGTCTTGTTAGTTTTAGTCGGGTTGGTTTTGGTTGACTGGTTGGATTTCGTCGACTCTGGTTCTGTTCAGTCGAGTCTGATTGGATTGGATCGGTATTGGTTGGGTTTGGTCGGGTTGGATTTGGTTGGCTCTGGTTGTGTTTGATCGGGTCTGATTGGGTTTGGCTGGGTCTGGTTAGGTTTGGCCCGGATTGGTTAGGCTTCGTCGAGTCTGGTTAGGTTTTGATCGCGTTGGATTTGGTTTTGGTCGACTGGTTGGATTTGGTCGGCTCTAGTTGTGTTCGGTTGGTTCTGATCTGGTTCTGTTCGGTCGGGTCTGATTGGGTTATGTCGGGATCAGTCAACTCTGGTTAGGTTTGGTCAGGTTGGATTTGGTTTTCGTCGACTGGTTGGGTTTTGTTGGCTCTGGTTGTGTTCGATTGGGATTGGTCGGGTCTGGTTAGGTTGGTTGGGATTGGTTAGGCTTAGTCGGGTCTGGTTAGATTTTGATCGGGTTGGATTTGGTTTTGGTCGACTGGTTGGATTCGGTCGGATCTGGTTCTAATCGGTCGGGTCTGATGGGTTTGTCGGGATATGTTGGGTTTAGTCTGGTTAGGTTCGGTGGGTTTGGATTTGGTTTTGGTCGACTGGTTGGATTTGGTCGGCTCTGCTTGTGTTTGGTCGGGTCTGATTGGGTTTGGTCGGGTCTGGTTAGGTTTGGTCGAGATTGGTTAGATTTAGTCGGGTCTGGTTAGGTTTTGTTGGGTTAGATTTGGTTTTGGTCGACTGGATAGATTTGGTCGGCTCTGGTTGTGTTTGGTCGGGTCTGATTAGGTTTGGTCAGGATTTGTTAGGCTTATTCGGGTCTGGTTAGGTTTTGATCGGGTTTTGGTCGACTGGTTGGATTTGGTCTGTTCTGGTTGTGTTCGGTCGGGTATGATTGGGTTTGGTCGGGATTGGTTTGGTTTAGTCAGGACTGGTTAGGTTTAGTCGGGTCTGGTTAGGTTGGTTGGGTTGGATTTGATTTTGGTCGACTGGGTGGGTTTAGTCGTCTCTGGTTCTGTTCGGTCGGGTCTGATTGGGTTTTGTTGGCATTGGTTGGGTTTAGTCAGGACTGGTAGATTTGGTTGGCTTGGATTTGGTTTTGGTCGACTGGTTGAATTCGGTCGGCTCTGGTTCTGTTCTGTCGTGTCTGATTGGATTTGGTCGGTATTGGTTGGGTTTGGTTTGGGTGGATTTAGTTGGCTCTGGTTGTGTTCGGTCGGGTCTGATTGGGTTTAGTCAGGTCTGGTTAGGTTTTGTCTGGTCTGGTTAGGTTTTGATCGGGTTGGATTTGGTTTTGGTTGACTGGTTAGATTTGGTTAGCTCTGGTTGTGTTCGGTCGGGTCTGATTGGGTTTGGTCAGGATTGGTTAGGCTTATTCGGGTCTGTTTAGGTTTTGATTGGGTTTTGGTCGGCTGGTTGGATTTCGTCTGCTCTGGTTGTGTTTGGTCGGGTCTGATAGGGTTTGGTCGGGTCGTGTTAGGTTTGGTCGGGATTGGTTAGGTTTAGTTGGGTCTGGTTGGGTTGGATTTGGTTTTGATTAACTGGTTGGATTTAGTCGGCTCTGGTTCTGTTCGGTCGGTTCTGATTGGGTTTGGTCGGGACTGGTTGGGTTTTGTCAGGTTTGGTTAGGTTTGGTCGACTGGCTGTATTTGGTCGGCTCTGGTAGTGTTCGGTCGGGTCTGATTGGGTTTGATTGGGTCTGGTTAGGTTTGGTTGGGATTGGTTAGGCTGTCGGGTCTGGTTAGGTTTTGTTGGGTTAGATTTGGTTTTGGTCGACTGGTTAGATTTGGTTAGCTCTGGTTGTGTTCGGTCGGGTCTGATTGGGTTTGGTCAGGATTGGTTAGGCTTATTCGGGTCTGGTTAGGTTTTGATTGGGTTTTGGTCGGCTGGTTGGATTTCGTCGGCTCTGGTTGTGTTCGGTCGGGTCTGATAGGGTTTGGTCAGGTCGTGTTAGGTTTGGTCGGGATTGGTTAGGTTTAGTTGGGTCTGGTTGGGTTGGAATTGGTTTTGATTAACTGGTTGGGTTTAGTCGGCTCTGGTTCTGTTCGGTCGGGTCTGTTTGGGTTCGGTTGGGTTTAGCCGAGTGGTTAGGTTTGGTCGGGTTGGATTTGGTCGACTATTTGGATTTGGTTGGCTCTGGTGTTTGTTTGGGTTTGGTAGGGTCTGGTTAGGTTTTGTCGGGATTGGTTAGGCTTAGTTGGGTCTGGTTAGGTTTTGATCGGGTTGGATTTGGTTTTGGTTGACTGGTTGGATTTGGTCGTCTCTGGTTGTGATCGGTAGGGTCTGATTGAGTTTGGTTGGGTCTGGTTAGGTTTGGTTGGGTTTAGTCGGGTCTGGTTGGATTTGGTCGGCTCTGGTTATGTTCGGTCGGGTCTGGGTTTGGTCAGTATTAGTCTGGTCTGGTTAGGTTTGGTCGGGTTGGATTTGGTTTTCGTCGACTGGTTGGATTTAGTGTGCTCTGGTTGTGTTTGGTTGGGTTTGGTCGCATCTGGTTAGGATTGGTCGGGATTGGCTAGGCTTAGTCGGGTCTGGTTAGGTTTTGATCGGGTTGGATTTGGCTTTGGTCGACTGGTTGGATTTGGTCGGCTCTGGTTCTGTTCAATCTGGTCTAATTGGGTTTGGTCGGGATTGGTTGGGTTTTTGTCGGGTCTGGGTAGGTTTGGTCGGGTCTGGTTGTGTTCGGTCGGGTCTGATTGGGTTTGGTTGGGATTCGTTAGGTTTAGTCTGGTCTGGTTAGGTTTGGTTGGGTTGGTTTTGGTTGACTGGTTGGATTTCGTCGGCTCTGGTTCTGTTCAGTCGAGTCTAATTGGATTTGGTCGGTATTGGTTGGATTTGGTTGGCTCTAGTTGTGTTTGATCGGGTTTGGTTGGGTCTGGTTAGGTTTGGTCCGGATTGGTTAGGCTTCATGGAGTCTGGTTAGGTTTTGATTGGGTTGGATTTGGTTTTGGTCGACTGGTTGGATTTGGTCGGCTCTACTTGTGTTCGGTCGGTTCTGATCTGGTTCTGTTCGGTCGGGTCTGATTGGGTTTTGTCGGGATTAGTCAAGTCTGGTTAGGTTTGGTCGGGTTGGATTTGGTTTTCGTCGACTGGTTGAATTTGGTCGGGTCTGGTTATGTTGGTTTGGATTGGTTAGGCTTAGTCGGGTCTGGTTAGATTTTGATCGGTTTGGATTTGGTTTTGGTCGACTGGTTGGATTCGGTCGGCTCTGGTTCTAATCGGTCGGGTCTGACCAGGTTTGGTCGGGATATGTTGGGTTTAGTCTGGTTAGGTTTGGTGGGGCTCGATTTGGTTTTGGTTGACTGGTTACAGTTGGTCGGCTCTGGTTGTGTTCTGTCGGGTCAGGGAAGGTTTGGTCGGAATTGGTTAGGCTTAGTCGCGTCTAGTTAGGTTTTGATCGACTGGTTTGATTTGGTCGGCTCTGCTTGTGTTTGGTCGGGTCTGATTGGGTTTGGCCGGGTCTGGTAAGGTTTGGTAGGGATTGGTTAGGCTTAGTCGCGTCTAGTTAGGTTTTGATCGAGTAAGATTTGGTTTTGGTCGACTGGTTGGATTTGGCCGGCTCTGCTTGTGTTTGGTCGGGTCTGATTGGGTTTGGTCAAGATTGGTTAGATTTAGTCGGGTCTGGTTAGGTTGGTTGGGTTGGATTTGGTTTAGGTCGACTGGTTGGGTTTAGTCGGCTCTGGTTCTGTTCGGTCGGGTCTGATTGGGTTTGGTCGGGATTGGTTGGGTTTAGTCAGGACTGGTTAGGTTTAGTCGGGTCTGGTTAGGTTGCTTGGGTTGGATTTGGTTTTGGTCGACTGGTTCGGTTTAGTTTGCTCTGGTTCAGTTTGGTCGGGTCTGATTGCGTTTGGTCGGGATTGGTTGGGTTTAGTCAGGACTGGTTAGGTTTAGTCGGAGTTGATTTGGTTTTGGTGTACTGGTTGGATTTGGTCGGCTCTGGTTCTGTCCGGTCGGGTCTGATTGGATTTGGTCGGTATTGAGTTTGGCCTGATTGGATTTGGTTTTGGTCGACTGGTTGGATTTGGTCGACTCTGGTTCTGTTCGGTTCGGTGTGATTAGGTTTGGTTGGGATTGGTTGGGTTTAGTCTGGTTAGGTTTGGTGGGGTTGGATTTGGTCGACTATTTGGATTTGGTCGGCTCTGGTGTTTCGTTGGGTTTGGTCGGGTCTGGTTAGGTTTTGTCGGAATTTGTTAGGCTTAGTTGGGTCTGGTTAGGTTTTGATCGGGTTGGATTTGGTTTTGGTTGACTGGTTGGATTTGGTCGTCTCTGGTTGTGATCGGTAAGGTCTGATTGAGTTTGGTTGGGTTTGGTTAGGTTTCGTCGGGATTGGTTGGGTTTAGTCGGGTCTGGTTAGGTTTGGTCGGGTTGGATTTGGTTTTCGTCGACTGGTTGGATTTAGTGTGCTCTGGTTGTGTTTGGTCGTGTCTGGTTAGGTTTGGTCGGGATTGGTAAGGCTTAGTCGGGTCTGGTTAGGTTTTGATCGGGTTGGATTTGGCTTTGGTCGACTGGTTGAATTTGGTCGGCTCTGGTTCTGTTCGGTCGAGTCTAATTGGATTTGGTCGGGATTGGTTGGTTTTTGTCGGGTCTGGTTAGGTTTGGTCGGGTTGGATTTGGTCGGCTCTGGTTGTGTTCGGTCGGGTCTGATTAGGTTTGGTTGGGTTGGATTTGGTTTTGGTCGACTGGCTGGATTTCGTCGGCTCTAGTAGTGTTCGGTCGGGTCTGATTGGGTTTGATCGGGTCTGGTTAGCTTTGGTCGGGATTGGTTAGGCTTAGTCGGGTCTGGTTAGGTTTTGTTGGGTTAGATTTGGTTTTGGTCGACTGGTTAGATTTGGTCGGCTCTGGTTGTGTTTGGTCGGGTCTAATTGGGTTTGGTCAGGATTTGTTAGGCTTATTCGGGTCTGGTTAGGTTTTGATCGGGTTTTGGTCGACTGGTTGGATTTGGTCTGTTCTGGTTGTGTTCGGTCGGGTCTGATAGGGTTTGGTTGGGTCTGGTTAGGTTTGGTCGGGATTGGTTAGGTTTAGTCGGGTCTAGTTGGTTTGTATTTGGTTTTGGTCAACTGGTTGGGTTTAGTCGGCTCTGGTTCTGTTCGGTCGGGTCTGATTGGGTTTCGTCGGGATGGGTTGGGTTTTGTCAGGTCTGGTTAGGTTTGGTCGACTGGCTGTATTTGGTCGGCTCTGGTAGTGTTCGGTCGGGTCTGATTGGGTTTGATCGGGTCTGGTTAGGTTTGGTCGGGATTGGTTAGGCTGTCGGGTCTGGTTAGGTTTTGTTGGGTTAGATTTGGTTTTGGTCGACTGGTTAGATTTGGTTAGCTCTGGTTGTGTTTGATCGGGTCGGATTGGGTTTGGTCAGGATTGGTTAGGCTTATTCGGGTCTGGTTAGGTTTTGATTGGGTTTTGGTCGGCTGGTTGGATTTCGTCTGCTCTGGTTGTGTTCGGTCGGGTCTGATAGGGTTTGGTTGGGTCTGGTTAGGTTTGGTCGGGATTGGTTAGGTTTAGTCGGGTCTGGTTGGTTTGGATTTGGTTTTGGTCAACTGGTTGGGTTTAGTCGGCTCTGGTTCTGTTTGGTCGGGTCTGATTGGGTTTCGTCGGGATGGGTTGGGTTTTGTCAGGTCTGGTTAGGTTTGGTCGACTGGCTGTATTTGGTCGGCTCTGGTAGTGTTCGGTCGGGTCTGATTGGGTTTGATCGGGTCTGGTTAGGTTTGGTCGGGATTGGTTAGGCTGTCGGGTCTGATTAGGTTTTGTTGGGTTAGATTTGGTTTTGGTCGACTGGTTAGATTTGGTTAGCTCTGGTTGTGTTTGATCGGGTCTGATTGGGTTTGGTCAGGATTGGTTAGGCTTATTCGGGTCTGGTTAGGTTTTGATTGGGTTTTGGTCGGCTGGTTGGATTTCGTCTGCTCTGGTTGTGTTTGGTCGGGTCTGATAGGGTTTGGTCGGGTCGTGTTAGGTTTGGTCGGGATTGGTTAGGTTTAGTTGGGTCTTGTTGGGTTGGATTTGGTTTTGATTAACTGGTTGGGTTTAGTCGGCTCTGGTTCTGTTCGGTCGGGTCTGATTGGGTTTGGTCGGGACTGGTTGGGTTTTGTCAGGTTTGGTTAGGTTTGGTCGACTGGCTGTATTTGGTCGGCTCTGGTAGTGTTCGGTCGGGTCTGATTGGGTTTGATCGGGTCTGGTTAGGTTTGGTCGGGATTGGTTAGGCGGTCGGGTCTGGTTAGGTTTTGTTGGGTTAGATTTGGTTTTGGTCGACTGGTTAGATTTGGTTAGCTCTGGTTGTGTTTGGTCGGGTCTGATTGGGTTTGGTCAGGATTGGTTAGGCTTATTCGGGTCTGGTTAGGTTTTGATTGGGTTTTGGTTGGCTGGTTGGATTTCGTCGGCTCTGGTTGTGTTCGGTCGGGTCTGATAGGGTTTGGTCAGGTTGTGTTAGGTTTGGTCGGGATTGGTTAGGTTTAGTTGGGTCTGGTTGGGTTGGATTTGGTTTTGATTAACTGGTTGGGTTTAGTCGGCTCTGGTTCTGTTCGGTCGGGTCTGATTGGGTTTAGCCGAGTGGTTAGGTTTGGTCGGGTTGGATTTGGTCGACTATTTGGATTTGGTTGGCTGTGGTGTTTGGTTGGGTTTGGTCGGGTCTGGTTAGGTTTTGTCGGGATTGGTTAGGCTTAGTTGGGTCTGGTTAGGTTTTGATCGGGTTGGATTTGGTTTTGGTTGACTGGTTGGATTTGGTCGTCTCTGGTTGTGATCGGTAGGGTCTGATTGAGTTTGGTTGGGTCTGGTTAGGTTTGGTTGGGTTTAGTCGGGTCTGGTTAGATTTGGTCGGGTTGGATTTGGGCGGCTCTGGTTATGTTCGGTCGGGTCTGTTTGGGTTTGGTTGGGATTAGTCTGGTCTGGTTAGGTTTGGTCGGGTTGGATTTGGTTTTCGTCGACTGGTTGGATTTAGTGTGCTCTGGTTGTGTTTGGTTGGGTTTGGTCGCATCTGGTTAGGATTGGTCGGGATTGGCTAGGCTTAGTCGGGTCTGGTTAGGTTTTGATCGGGTTGGATTTGGCTTTGGTCGACTGGTTGGATTTGGTTGGCTCTGGTTCTGTTCGGTTGGGTCTAATTGGGTTTGGTCGGGATTGGTTGGGTTTTTGTCGGGTCTGGTTAGGTTTGGTCGGGTTGGATTTCGTCGGCTCTGGTTCTGTTCAGTCGAGTCTGATTGGATTTGGTTGGCTCTAGTTGTGTTTGATCGGGTTTGGTTGGGTCTGGTTAGGTTTGGTCCGGATTGGTTAGGCTTCATGGAGTCTGGTTAGGTTTTGATTGGGTTGGATTTGGTCGGCTCTACTTGTGTTCGGTCGGTTCTGATCTGGTTCTGTTCGGTCGGGTGTGATTGGGTTTTGTCGGGATTAGTCAAGTCTGGTTAGGTTTGGTCGGGTTTGATTTGGTTTTCGTCGACTGGTTGAATTTGGTCGGGTCTGGTTATGTTGGTTGGGATTGGTTAGGCTTAGTCGGGTCTGGTTAGATTTTGATCGGTTTGGATTTGGTTTTGGTCGACTGGTTGGATTCGGTCGGCTCTGGTTCTAATCGGTCGGGTCTGATCAGGTTTGGTCGGGATATGTTGGGTTTAGTCTGGTTAGGTTTGGTGGGGCTCGATTTGGGTTTGGTTGACTGGTTACAGTTGGTCGGCTCTGGTTGTGTTCTGTCGGGTCTGGGAAGGTTTGGTCGGAATTGATTAGGCTTAGTCGCGTCTAGTTAGGTTTTGATCGACTGGTTTGATTTGGTCGGCTCTGCTTGTGTTTGGTCGGGTCTGATTGGGTTTGGCCGGGTCTGGTAAGGTTTGGTTGGGATTGGTTAGGTTTAGTCGGGTCTGGTTAGGTTTGGTCGCGATTGGTTAGGCTTAGTCGCGTCTAGTTAGGTTTTGATTGAGTTAGATTTGGTTTTGGTCGACTGGTTGGATTTGGTCGGCTCTGCTTGTGTTTGGTCGGGTCTGATTGGGTTTGGTCGAGATTGGTTAGATTTAGTCGGGTCTGGTTAGGTTGGTTGGGTTGGATTTGGTTTAGGTCGACTGGTTGGGTTTATTCGGCACTGGTTCTGTTCGGTCGGGTCTGATTGGGTTTTGTTGGCATTGGTTGAGTTTAGTCAGGACTGGTAGATTTGGTTGGCTTGGATTTGGTTTTGGTCGACTGGTTGAATTCGGTCGGCTCTGGTTCTGTTCTGTCGTGTCTGATTGGATTTGGTCGGTATTGGTTGGGTTTGGTTTGGATGGATTTAGTTGGCTCTGGTTGTGTTCGGTCGGGTCTGATTGGGTTTAGTCAGGTCTGGTTAGGTTTGATCGGGATTGGTTAGGTTTTGTCTGGTCTGGTTAGGTTTTGATCGGGTTGGATTTGGTTTTGGTCGACTGGTTAGATTTGGTTAGCTCTGGTTGTGTTCGGTCGGTTCTGATTGGGTTTGGTCAGGATTGGTTAGGGTTATTCGGGTCTGTTTAGGTTTTGATTGGGTTTTCGTCGGCTGGTTGGATTTCGTCTGCTCTGGTTGTGTTTGGTCGGGTCTGATAGGGTTTGGTCGGGTCGTGTTAGGTTTGGTCGGGATTGGTTAGGTTTAGTTGGGTCTGGTTGGGTTGGATTTGGTTTTGATTAACTGGTTGGGTTTAGTCGGCTCTGGTTCTGTTCGGTCGGTTCTGATTGGGTTTGGTCGGGACTGGTTGGGTTTTGTCAGGTTTGGTTAGGTTTGGTCGACTGGCTGTATTTGGTCGGCTCTGGTAGTGTTCGGTCGGGTCTGATTGGGTTTGATCGGGTCTGGTTAGGTTTGGTTGGGATTGGTTAGGCTGTCGGGTCTGGTTAGGTTTTGTTGGGTTAGATTTGGTTTTGGTCGACTGGTTAGATTTGGTTAGCTCTGGTTGTGTTCGGTCGGGTCTGATTGGGTTTGGTCAGGATTGGTTAGGCTTATTCGGGTCTGGTTAGGTTTTGATTGGGTTTTGGTCGGCTGGTTGGATTTCGTCGGCTCTGGTTGTGTTCGGTCGGGTCTGATAGGGTTTGGTCAGGTCGTATTAGGTTTGGTCGGGATTGGTTAGGTTTAGTTGGGTCTGGTTGGGTTGGATTTGGTTTTGATTAACTGGTTGGGTTTAGTCGGCTCTGGTTCTGTTCGGTCGGGTCTGTTTGGGTTCGGTTGGGTTTAGCCGAGTGGTTAGGTTTGGTCGGGTTGGATTTGGTCGACTATTTGGATTTGGTTGGCTCTGGTGTTTGGTTGGGTTTGGTCGGGTCTGGTTAGGTTTTGTCGGGATTGGTTAGGCTTAGTTGGGTCTGGTTAGGTTTTGATCGGGTTGGATTTGGTTTTGGTTGACTGGTTGGATTTGGTCGTCTCTGGTTGTGATCGGTAGGGTCTGATTGAGTTTGGTTGGGTCTGGTTAGGTTTGGTTGGGTTTAGTTGGGTCTGGTTAGATTTGGTCGGGTTGGATTTGGTCGGCTCTGGTTATGTTCGGTCGGGTCTGTTGGGTTTGGTCGGTATTAGTCTGGTCTGGTTAGGTTTGGTCGGGTTGGATTTGGTTTTCGTCGACTGGTTGGATTTAGTGTGCTCTGGTTGTGTTTGGTTGGGTTTGGTCGCATCTGGTTAGGATTGGTCGGGATTGGCTAGGCTTAGTCGGGTCTGGTTAGGTTTTGATCGGGTTGGATTTGGCTTTGGTCGACTGGTTGGATTTGGTCGGCTCTGGTTCTGTTCGGTCTGGTGTAATTGGGTTTGGTCGGGATTGGTTGGGTTTTTGTCGGGTCTGGTTAGGTTTGGTCGGGTCTGGTTGTGTTCGGTCGGGTCTGATTGGGTTTGGTTGGGATTCGTTAGGTTTAGTCTGGTCTGGTTAGGTTTGGTTGGGTTGGTTTTGGTTGACTGGTTGGATTTCGTCGGCTCTGGTTCTGTTCAGTCGAGTCTAATTGGATTTGGTCGGTATTGGTTGGATTTGGTTGGCTCTAGTTGTGTTTGATCGGGTTTGGTTGGGTCTGGTTAGGTTTGGTCCGGATTGGTTAGGCTTCATGGAGTCTGGTTAGGTTTTGATTGGGTTGGATTTGGTTTTGGTCGACTGGTTGGATTTGGTCGGCTCTACTTGTGTTCGGTCGGTTCTGATCTGGTTCTGTTCGGTCGGGTCTGATTAGGTTTTGTCGGGATTAGTCAAGTCTGGTTAGGTTTGGTCGGGTTGGATTTGGTTTTCGTCGACTGGTTGAATATGGTCGGGTCTGGTTATGTTGGTTGGGATTGGTTAGGCTTAGTCGGGTCTGGTTAGATTTTGATCGGTTTGGATTTGGTTTTGGTCGACTGGTTGGATTCGGTCGGCTCTGGTTCTAATCGGTCGGGTCTGACCAGGTTTGGTCGGGATATGTTGGGTTTAGTCTGGTTAGGTTTGGTGGGGCTCGATTTGGTTTTGGTTGACTGGTTACAGTTGGTCGGCTCTGGTTGTGTTCTGTCGGGTCTGGGAAGGTTTGGTCGGAATTGGTTAGGCTTAGTCGCGTCTAGTTAGGTTTTGATCGACTGGTTTGATTTGGTCGGCTCTGCTTGTGTTTGGTCGGGTCTGATTGGGTTTGGCCGGGTCTGGTAAGGTTTGGTAGGGATTGGTTAGGTTTAGTCGGGTCTGGTTAGGTTTGGTCGCGATTGGTTAGGCTTAGTCGCGTCTAGTTAGGTTTTGATCGAGTAAGATTTGGTTTTGGTCGACTGGTTGGATTTGGTCGGCTCTGCTTGTGTTTGGTCGGGTCTGATTGGGTTTGGTCAAGATTGGTTAGATTTAGTCGCGTCTGGTTAGGTTGGTTGGGTTGGATTTGGTTTAGGTCGACTGGTTGGGTTTAGTCGGCTCTGGTTCTGTTCGGTCGGGTCTGATTGGGTTTGGTCGGGATTGGTTGGGTTTAGTCAGGACTGGTTAGGTTTAGTCGGGTCTGGTTAGGTTGCTTGGGTTGGATTTGGTTTTGGTCGACTGGTTCGGTTTAGTTTGCTCTGGTTCAGTTTGGTCGGATCTGATTGCGTTTGGTCGGGATTGGTTGGGTTTAGTCAGGACTGGTTAGGTTTAGTCGGGGTTGATTTGGTTTTGGTGTACTGGTTGGATTTGGTCGGCTCTGGTTCTGTTCGGTCGGGTCTGATTGGATTTGGTCGGTATTGAGTTTGGCCTGATTGGATTTGGTTTTGGTCGACTGGTTGGATTTGGTTGACTCTGGTTCTGTTCGGTTCGGTGTGATTAGGTTTGGTTGGGATTGGTTGGGTTTAGTCTGGTTAGGTTTGGTGGGGTTGGATTTGGTTTTGGTCGACTGGTTAGTGTTGGTCGGCTCTGGTTGTGTTCGGTCGGGTCTGGTTAGGTTTGTTTGGGATTGGTTAGGCTTAGTTGCATCTGGTTACTTTTTGATCGGGTTGGTTTTGGTCGACTGGTTGGACTTGGTCGGCTCTGTTTGTGTTCGGTCGGGTCTGATTGGGTTTTGTCGGGACTGGTTAGGTTTGGTCGGGATTGGTTAGGTTTAGTCGGGTCTGGTTAGGTTGGTTGGGTTGGATTAGGTTTTGGTCGACAAGGTGGGTTTAGTCGTCTCTGGTTCTTTTCGGTTGGGTCTGATTGGGTTTGGTCGGGATTGGTTGGGTTTAGTCAGTACTGGTTAGGTTTGGTCGGCTTGGATTTGGTTTTGGTTGACTGGTTGGATTTGGTCGCCTCTGGTGGTGTCCAGTCGGGTCTGATGGGTTTGGTTGGGTCTGCGTAGCTTTGGTCGGGTTTGATTTGGTTTTGGTCTACTGGTTGAATTTGGTCGGCTCTGGTTCTGTTCGGTCGGGTCTCTGTGGGTTTGATTGGGTTTGGTCGGGGTTGGTTAGGTTTAGTCAGGTCTGGTTAGGTTTGGTCGGGTTGGATTTGATTTTGGTCGACTGGTTGGATTTGGTCAGCTCTGGTTCTGTTCAGTCGGGTCTAATTGGATTTGGTTGGTATTGGTTGCTGTTGGTCGGGTTGGATTTAGTTGGTTCTGGTTGTGTTCGGACGGGTCTGATTGGGTTTGTTCGGGTCTGGTTAGGTTTATCGGGATTGGTTAGGTTTAGTCTGGTCTGGTTATGATTGGTAGGGTTGGATTTGGTTTTGGTTGACTGGTTTGAATTGGTCGGCTCTGGTTGTGTTCGGTTGGGTCTGGTTGGGTCTGGTTGGGTTGGATTTGGTCTTGGTCAATTGGTTGGGTTTAGTCGGCTCTGGTTCTGTTCGGTCGGGTCTGATTGGGTTTGGTCGGGATTGGTTGGGTTTAATCAGGTCTAGTTAGGTTTGGTGGACTGGCTGGATTTGGTCGGCTCTGGTAGTGTTTGGTCGGGTCTGATTGGGTTTGATCGGGTCTGGTTAGGTTTGGTCGGAATTGGTTAAGCTTAGTCGGGTCTGGTTAGGTTTTGTTGGGTTGGATTGGGTTTTGGTCGGCTGGTTGGATTTCGTCGGCTCAGGTTGTGTTCGGTCGGGTCTGATAGGGTTTGGTCGGGTCGTGTTAGGTTTGGTCGGGATTGGTTAGGTTTAGTTGGGTCTGGTTGGGTTGGATTTGGTTTTGATTAACTGGTTGGGTTTAGTCGGCTCTGGTTCTGTTCGGTCGGGTCTGATTGGGTTCGGTTGGGTTTAGCCGAGTGGTTAAGTTTGGTCGGGTTGGATTTGGTCGACTATTTGTATTTGGTCGGCGCTGGTGTTTCGTTGGGTTTGGTCGGGTCTGGTTAGGTTTTGTCGGAATTTGTTAGGCTTAGTTGGGTCTGGTTAGGTTTTGATCGGGTTGGATTTGGTTTTGGTTGACTGGTTGGATTTGGTCGTCTCTGGTTGTGATCGGTAGGGTCTGATTGAGTTTGGTTGGGTTTGGTTAGGTTTCGTCGGGATTGGTTGGGTTTAGTCGGGTCTGGTTAGGTTTGGTCGGGTTGGATTTGGTTTTCGTTGACTGGTTGGATTTAGTGTGCTCTGGTTGTGTTTGGTCGTGTCTGGTTAGGTTTGGTCGGGATTGGTTAGGCTTAGTCGGGTCTGGTTAGGTTTTGATCGGGTTGGATTTGGCTTTGGTCGACTGGTTGAATTTGGTCGGCTCTGGTTCTGTTCGGTCGAGTCTAATTGGGTTTGGTCGGGATTGGTTGGTTTTTGTCGGGTCTGGTTAGGTTTGGTCGGGTTGGATTTGGTCGGCTCTGGTTGTGTTCGGTCGGGTCTGATTAGGTTTGGTTGGGTTGGATTTGGTTTTGGTCGACTGGCTGGATTTCGTCGGCTCTAGTAGTGTTCGGTCGGGTCTGATTGGGTTTGATCGGGTCTGGTTAGGTTTGGTCGGGATTGGTTAGGCTTAGTCGGGTCTGGTTAGGTTTTGTTGGGTTAGATTTGGTTTTGGTCGACTGGTTAGATTTGGTCGGCTCTGGTTGTGTTTGGTCGGGTCTAATTGGGTTTGGTCAGGATTTGTTAGGCTTATTCGGGTCTGGTTAGGTTTTGATCGGGTTTTGTTCGACTGGTTGGATTTGGTCTGTTCTGGTTGTGTTCGGTCGGGTCTGATAGGGTTTGGTTGGGTCTGGTTAGGTTTGGTCGGGATTGGTTAGGTTTAGTCGGGTCTGGTTGGTTTGGATTTGGTTTTGGTCAACTGGTTGGGTTTAGTCGGCTCTGGTTCTGTTCGGTCGGGTCTGATTGGGTTTGGTCGGGATGGGTTGGGTTTTGTCAGGTCTGGTTAGGTTTGGTCGACTGGCTGTATTTTTTCGGCTCTGGTAGTGTTCGGTCGGGTCTGATTGGGTTTGATCGGGTCTGGTTAGGTTTGGTCGGGATTGGTTAGGCTGTCGGGTCTGGTTAGGTTTTGTTGGGTTAGATTTGGTTTTGGTCGACTGGTTAGATTTGGTTAGCTCTGGTTGTGTTTGATCGGGTCTGATTGGGTTTGGTCAGGATTGGTTAGGCTTATTCGGGTCTGGTTAGGTTTTGATTGGGTTTTGGTCGGCTGGTTGGATTTCGTCTGCTCTGGTTGTGTTTGGTCGGGTCTGATAGGGTTTGGTCGGGTCGTGTTAGGTTTGGTCGGGATTGGTTAGGTTTAGTTGGGTCTGGTTGGGTTGGATTTGGTTTTGATTAACTGGTTGGGTTTAGTCGGCTCTGGTTCTGTTCGGTCGGGTCTGATTGGGTTTGGTCGGGACTGGTTGGGTTTTGTCAGGTTTGGTTAGGTTTGGTCGACTGGCTGTATTTGGTCGGCTCTGGTAGTGTTCGGTCGGGTCTGATTGGGTTTGATCGGGTCTGGTTAGGTTTGGTCGCGATTGGTTAGGCGGTCGGGTCTGGTTAGGTTTTGTTGGGTTAGATTTGGTTTTGGTCGACTGGTTAGATTTGGTTAGCTCTGGTTGTGTTTGGTCGGGTCTGATTGGGTTTGGTCAGGATTGGTTAGGCTTATTCGGGTCTGGTTAGGTTTTGATTGGGTTTTGGTTGGCTGGTTGGATTTCGTCGGCTCTGGTTGTGTTCGGTCGGGTCTGATAGGGTTTGGTCAGGTTGTGTTAGGTTTGGTCGGGATTGGTTAGGTTTAGTTGGGTCTGGTTGGGTTGGATTTGGCTTTGATTAACTGGTTGGGTTTAGTCGGCTCTGGTTCTGTTCGGTCGGGTCTGATTGGGTTTAGCCGAGTGGTTAGGTTTGGTCGGGTTGGATTTGGTCGACTTTTTGGATTTGGTTGGCTGTGGTGTTTGGTTGGGTTTGGTCGGGTCTGGTTAGCTTTTGTCGGGATTGGTTAGGCTTAGTTGGGTCTGGTTAGGTTTTGATCGGGTTGGATTTGGTTTTGGTTGACTGGTTGGATTTGGTCGTCTCTGGTTGTGATCGGTAGGGTCTGATTGAGTTTGGTTGGGTCTGGTTAGGTTTGGTTGGGTTTAGTCGGGTCTGGTTAGATTTGGTCGGGTTGGATTTGGGCGGCTCTGGTTATGTTCGGTCGGGTCTGTTCGGGTTTGGTCGGGATTAGTCTGGTCTGGTTAGGTTTGGTCGGGTTGGATTTGGTTTTCGTCGACTGGTTGGATTTAGTGTGCTCTGGTTGTGTTTGGTTGGGTTTGGTCGCATCTGGTTAGGATTGGTCGGGATTGGCTACGCTTAGTCGGGTCTGGTTAGGTTTTGATCGGGTTGGATTTGGCTTTGGTCGACTGGTTGGATTTGGTTGGCTCTGGTTCTGTTCGGTTGGGTCTAATTGGGTTTGGTCGGGATTGGTTGGGTTTTTGTCGGGTCTGGTTAGGTTTGGTCGGGTTGGATTTCGTCGGCTCTGGTTCTGTTCAGTCGAGTCTGATTGGATTTGGTCGGTATTGGTTGGATTTGGTTGGCTCTAGTTGTGTTTGATCGGGTTTGGTTGGGTCTGGTTAGGTTTGGTCCGGATTGGTTAGGCTTCATGGAGTCTGGTTAGGTTTTGATTGGGTTGGATTTGGTTTTGGTCGACTGGTTGGATTTGGTCGGCTCTACTTGTGTTCGGTCGGTTCTGATCTGGTTCTGTTCGGTCGGATCTGATTGGGTTTTGTCGGGATTAGTCAAGTCTGGTTAGGTTTGGTCGGGTTGGATTTGGTTTTCGTCGACTGGTTGAATTTGGTCGGGTCTGGTTATGTTGGTTGGGATTGGTTAGGCTTAGTCGGGTCTGGTTAGATTTTGATCGGTTTGGATTTGGTTTTGGTCGACTGGTTGGGTTCGGTCGGCTCTGGTTCTAATCGGTCGGGTCTGACCAGGTTTGGTCGGGATATGTTGGGTTTAGTCTGGTTAGGTTTGGTGGGGCTCGATTTGGTTTTGGTTGACTGGTTACAGTTGGTTGGCTCTGGTTGTGTTCTGTCGGGTCTGGGAAGGTTTGGTCGGAATTGGTTAGGCTTAGTCGCGTCTAGTTAGGTTTTGATTGACTGGTTTGATTTGGTCGGCTCTGCTTGTGTTTGGTCGGGTCTGATTGGGTTTGGCCGGGTCTGGTAAGGTTTGGTAGGGATTGGTTAGGTTTAGTCGGGTCTGGTTAGGTTTGGTCGCGATTGGTTAGGCTTAGTCGCGTCTAGTTAGGTTTTGATCGAGTAAGATTTGGTTTTGGTCGACTGGTTGGATTTGGTCGGCTCTGCTTGTGTTTGGTCGGGTCTGATTGGGTTTGGTCAAGATTGGTTAGATTTAGTCGGGTCTGGTTAGGTTGGTTGGGTTGGATTTGGTTTAGGTCGACTGGTTGGGTTTAGTCGGCTCTGGTTCTGTTCGGTCGGGTCTGATTGGGTTTGGTCGGGATTGGTTGGGTTTAGTCAGGACTGGTTAGGTTTAGTCGGGTCTGGTTAGGTTGCTTGGGTTGGATTTGGTTTTGGTCGACTGGTTCGGTTTAGTTTGCTCTGGTTCAGTTTGGTCGGGTCTGATTGCGTTTGGTCGGGATTGGTTGGGTTTAGTCAGGACTGGTTAGGTTTAGTCGGGGTTGATTTGGTTTTGGTGTACTGGTTGGATTTGGTCGGCTCTGGTTCTGTTCGGTCGGGTCTGATTGGATTTGGTCGGTATTGAGTTTGGCCTGATTGGATTTGGTTTTGGTCGACTGGTTGGATTTGGTCGACTCTGGTTCTGTTCGGTTCGGTGTGATTAGGTTTGGTTGGGATTGGTTGGGTTTAGTCTGGTTAGGTTTGGTGGGATTGGATTTGGTTTTGGTCGACTGGTTAGTGTTGGTCGGCTCTGGTTGTGTTCGGTCGGGTCTGGTTAGGTTTGTTTGGGATTGGTTAGGCTTAGTTGCATCTGGTTACTTTTTGATCGGGTTGGTTTTGGTCGACTGGTTGGACTTGGTCGGCTCTGTTTGTGTTCGGTCGGGTCTTATTGGGTTTTGTCGGGACTGGTTAGGTTTGGTCGGGATTGGTTAGGTTTAGTCGGGTCTGGTTAGGTTGGTTGGGTTGGATTAGGTTTTGGTCGACAAGGTGGGTTTAGTCGTCTCTGGTTCTTTTCGGTTGGGTCTGATTGGGTTTGGTCGGGATTGGTTGGGTTTAGTCAGTACTGGTTAGGTTTGGTCGGCTTGGATTTGGTTTTGGTTGACTGGTTGGATTTGGTCGCCTCTGGTGGTGTCCAGTCGGGTCTCTGTGGGTTTGGTTGGGTTTGGTCGGGGTTGGTTAGGTTTAGTCAGGTCTGGTTAGGTTTGGTCGGGTTGGATTTGATTTTGGTCGACTGGTTGGATTTGGTCAGCTCTGGTTCTGTTCAGTCGGGTCTAATTGGATTTGGTTGGTATTGGTTGCTGTTGGTCGGGTTGGATTTAGTTGGCTCTGGTTGTGTTCGGACGGGTCTGATTGGGTTTGGTCGGGTCTGGTTAGGTTTATCGGGATTGGTTAGGTTTAGTCTGGTCTGGTTATGATTGGTAGGGTTGGATTTGGTTTTGGTTGACTGGTTTGAATTGGTCGGCTCTGGTTGTGTTCGGTCGGGTCTGGTTGGGTCTGGTTGGGTTGGATTTGGTCTTGGTCAATTGGTTGGGTTTAGTCGGCTCTGGTTCTGTTCGGTCGGGTCTGATTGGGTTTGGTCGGGATTGGTTGTGTTTAATCAGGTCTAGTTAGGTTTGGTGGACTGGCTGGATTTGGTCGGCTCTGGTAGTGTTCGGTCGGGTCTGATTGGGTTTGATCGGGTCTGGTTAGGTTTGGTCGGAATTGGTTAAGCTTAGTCGGGTCTGGTTAGGTTTTGATCGGGTTGGATTTGGCTTTGGGCGACTGGTTGAATTTGGTCGGCTCTGGTTCTGTTCGGTCGAGTCTAATTGGGTTTGGTCGGGATTGGTTGGTTTTTGTCGGGTCTGGTTAGGTTTGGTCGGGTTGGATTTGGTTTTGGTCGACTGGCTGGATTTCGTCGGCTCTAGTAGTGTTCGGTCGGGTCTGATTGGGTTTGATCGGGTCTGGTTAGGTTTGGTCGGGATTGGTTAGGCTTAGTCGGGTCTGGTTAGGTTTTGTTGGGTTAGATTTGGTTTTGGTCGACTGGTTAGATTTGGTCGGCTCTGGTTGTGTTTGGTCGGGTCTAATTGGGTTTGGTCAGGATTTGTTAGGCTTATTCGGGTCTGGTTAGGTTTTGATCGGGTTTTGGTCGACTGGTTGGATTTGGTCTGTTCTGGTTGTGTTCGGTCGGGTCTGATAGGGTTTGGTTGGGTCTGGTTAGGTTTGGTCGGGATTGGTTAGGTTTAGTCGGGTCTGGTTGGTTTGGATTTGGTTTTGGTTGACTGGTTGGATTTGGTCGTCTCTGGTTGTGATCGGTAGGGTCTGATTGAGTTTGGTTGGGTCTGGTTAGGTTTGGTTGGGTTTAGTCGGGTCTGGTTAGATTTGGTCGGGTTGGATTTGGGCGGCTCTGGTTATGTTGGGTCGGGTCTGTTTGGGTTTGGTCGGGATTAGTCTGGTCTGGTTAGGTTTGGTCGGGTTGGATTTGGTTTTCGTCGACTGGTTGGATTTAGTGTGCTCTGGTTGTGTTTGGTTGGGTTTGGTCGCATCTGGTTAGGATTGGTCGGGATTGGCTAGGCTTAGTCGGGTCTGGTTAGGTTTTGATCGGGTTGGATTTGGCTTTGGTCGACTGGTTGGATTTGGTTGGCTCTGGTTCTGTTCGGTTGGGTCTCATTGGGTTTGGTCGGGATTGGTTGGGCTTTTGTCGGGTCTGGTTAGGTTTGGTCGGGTTGGATTTCGTCGGCTCTGGTTCTGTTCAGTCGAGTCTGATTGGATTTGGTCGGTATTGGTTGGATTTGGTTGGCTCTAGTTGTGTTTGATCGGGTTTGGTTGGGTCTGGTTAGGTTTGGTCCGGATTGGTTAGGCTTCATGGAGTCTGGTTAGGTTTTGATTGGGTTGGATTTGGTTTTGGTCGACTGGTTGGATTTGGTCGGCTCTACTTGTGTTCGGTCAGTTCTGATCTGGTTCTGTTCGGTCGGGTCTGATTGGGTTTTGTCGGGATTAGTCAAGTCTGGTTAGGTTTGGTCGGGTTTGATTTGGTTTTCTTCGACTGGTTGAATTTGGTGGGGTCTGGTTATGTTGGTTGGGATTGGTTAGGCTTAGTCGGGTCTGGTTAGATTTTGATCGGTTTGGATTTGGTTTTGGTCGACTGGTTGGATTCGGTCGGCTCTGGTTCTAATCGGTCGGGTCTGATCAGGTTTGGTCGGGATATGTTGGGTTTAGTCTGGTTAGGTTTGGTGGGGCTCGATTTGGTTTTGGTTGACTGGTTACAGTTGGTCGGCTCTGGTTGTGTTCTGTCGGGTCTGGGAAGGTTTGGTCGGAATTGGTTAGGCTTCATCATCATCATCATCAGCCTGATTATACCCACTGCAGGGCGAAGGCCTCTCCCATATTTCTCCACTTAACCCGGTTCTGTGCTAGCTGCATCCACTTGACCCCTGCGAACTTCTTAATCTCATCCGCCCACCTAACTTTCTGTCTCCCCCTGCTACGCTTTCCTTCCCTTGGAATCCAGTTTGTTACCCTCAGCGACCATCGGTTATCCTCTCTTCGCACTACATGTCCTGCCCATGTCCATTTCTTCTTTTTAATTTCCACTAGAATGTCATTAACTTGAGTTATTTCTCTGACCCACTCTGCACGCTTTCTATCTCTTAATGTTACCCCTACCATTTTTCGTTCCATAGCCCTCTGGGTTGTCCTCAACTTAAGTAGAACTCTCTTGGTTAGCCTCCACGATTCAGCCCCATAGGTGAGTACAGGCAAGATGCAACTGTTGTACACTTTCCTCTTGAGCGATACCGGTAAGCTGCTAGTCATAATCTGCGAGTGCTTGCCAAATGCGCTCCATCCCAATCTTATTCTTCTTATTATTTCCTTTTCGTGGTCTGGATCTGCGGTTACTACCTGTCCTAAGTAGACATATTCGCCTACTATTTCCAGTATTTCGCTACCTAATGTAAACTGCTGTTCCTTCCCGAGGCTGTTGAACATTACCTTAGTCTTCTGCATATTGATTTTCAAGCCTACCATTCTACTTTTTCTGTCTAGGTCATCAATCATTATTTGCAGTTCATCCCCCGAGTTGCTTAGCAAGGCAATGTCATCAGCAAATCGCAGATTACTGAGGTATTCTCCATCTACCCTTATCCCTAACTGCTCCCATTCCAAGTCTCTGAATACTTCCTCTAAACAAGCTGTGAATAGTACTGGGGAGATTGTGTCTCCTTGCCTAACACCTTTCTTTATGGGAATTTTATTGCTTTCTTTATGTAGAACTATGGTTGCTGTGCAGCCACTATATATATCTTCCAGCACTTTCACGTACGGCTCGTCTACCCCCTGATTTCGCAATGCTTGCATCACCGCCGAGGTTTCAACTGAGTCAAATGCTTTTTCGTAATCAATGAATGCTATGTATAAGGGCTGGTTATATTCCGAGCATTTTTCTATCACCTGATTGATGGTATGGATATGATCGATAGTAGAGTACCGTTTCCGAAACCCTGCTTGATCCTTTGCTTGATTGCAGTCTAAGGTTGTCCTGATTCTATTGGCGATTACCTTAGTAAATACCTTATACGTAACAGACAGTAAGCTGATTGGTCTGTAATTTTTAAGGTCCTTAGAGTCCCCTTTCTTGTGAATGAGGATAATGTTTGCATTCTTCCATGCTTCCGGTACCGTCGATGACACCAGGCACTGCGTATACAGGGTGGCCAGTTTTTCTAGCACGATATCCCCCCCGTCCTTCAGCATATCTGTAGTTATCTGATCCTCTCCAGCTGATTTCCCCCTTTTCATAGTTTCTAGTGCTTTCTTGACCTCGCCCTTCGTCACTGGTGGAACGTCTGACTGTTTTTCCCTACCGCCAATCTCACTACGGTCCTGACTACTTTGGCTACTGTAGAGATCTGTATAGAACTCCTCGGCTACTTTGACTATCTTGTCCATATTTGTGATGACGTTGCCCGCCTTGTCCCTTATCGCATACATCTGGTTTTTGCCTATGCCCAATTTCTTCTTTACCGCTTTAAGGCTTCCCCCGTTCTTTACAGCATGCTCAATTTTCTCCATGTTATACTTCCTTATATCGGCCACCTTGCGCTTATTGATTAGCTTTGATATCTCGGCCAATTCAATCTGGTCTGTTGGATTGGAAGCTTTCATACTCTGCCGTTTCTTAATCAAATCTTTCGTCTCCTTAGACAGCTTACCGGTATCCTCTTTAACTATCCTACCGCCTACTTCTACTGCGCACTCAGTAATGATATCTCTGAAATTATTGTTCATTGCCTCTAGGGTAATGTCGCCATCCTCAGTTAGAGCTGAAAACCTATTCTGTAGCGAGATTCTGAACTCTTCTGCCCTCCCCCTCACCGCTAATTCGTTGATGGGTTTCTTTCTTACTAATCTATTGCGTTCCTTCTTCAGATTTAGGCTAATTCGGGACCTCACCATCCTATGGTCACTACATCGAACTTTCCCGATTACCTCTACATCCTGCACAATGGCGGGGGTTGAACACATTATGAAGTCGATTTCATTTTTAGTCTCTCCGTTAGGACTTTTCCATGTCCATTTCCGGTTCTTCCGTTTGCTGAAGAAGGTATTCATGATTCGTAAGTTATTGCGCTCTGCAAACTCAACTAGTAACTCCCCCCTGCTATTCCTAGAACCAGTGCCATAGTCACCTACTGCCTTGTCTCCTGCCTGTTTTTTCCCTACCTTGGCATTGAAGTCGCCCATTAGTACAGTATACTGCGTCTTTACTTTTCGCATTGCCGATTCTACATCTTCATAGAAGCTTTCAACTGCCTGGTCATCATAACTACATGTAGGTGCATAGGCCTGTACAACCTTCAGTTTATACCGCTTATTAAGCCTAATTACGATGCCTGCAACCCTCTCATTAATGCTATAGAATTCATCTATATTACCCGCTATATACTTATTGACAAGAAAACCTACCCCTAGTTGTCGCCTCTCTGGTAAACCTCGATAACACAGTACATGCCCATCCTTCAATACAGTATATGCCTCATTCGGCCTCCTAACCTCACTAAGCCCTATGACATCCCATTTCATGCCCTCTAGTTCCTCTAACAGCACTGCTAAACTAGCTTCACTAGCAAGGGTTCTAGCATTAAACGTTGCCAGGGTCAGTTTCCAATGGCGGCCTGTCCAGCGGAGCCAGGCTTTCTTAGCACCCCCTGCTGCGTCACAGGTCTGACCGCCGCCGTGGTCAGTTGTTCCGCAGCCGCTGGTGACTGAGGGCCGAGGTTTTATGGAGCTTATCATAGGAGGTTGTGGCCAATTACTGCACCAGGGTGGCCAACTCCTGTTCTGGTGAGGGAGTGCGTTGCCGGAGGTGTTCACCGGCATCAGGTCGCACCCCAAACCTGTGTATGCAATTCCATCGACACGCGGATTTTTTTTTTTTTTTTTTTTGTCATCCGGTGGAGAATTGCGCGGCACCGGGATTTGAACCCCGGTCCTCTTGCATGCGAGGCGGATGTTCTACCGCTACGCCACCGCTGCTCGCTGGTTAGGCTTAGTCGCGTCTAGTTAGGTTTTGATCGACTGGTTTGATTTGGTCGGCTGTGCTTGTGTTTGGTCGGGTCTGATTGGGTTTGGCCGGGTCTGGTAAGGTTTGGTCGGGATTGGTTAGGTTTAGTCGGGTCTGGTTAAGTTTGGTCGCGATTGGTTAGGCTTAGTCGCGTCTAGTTAGGTTTTGATCGAGTTAGATTTGGTTTTGGTCGACTGGTTGGATTTGGTCGGCTCTGCTTGTGTTTGGTCGGGTCTGATTGGGTTTGGTCGAGATTGGTTAGATTTAGTCGGGTCTGGTTAGGTTGGTTGGGTTGGATTTGGTTTAGGTCGACTGGTTGGGTTTATTCGGCTCTGGTTCTGTTCGGTCGGGTCTGATTGGGTTTGGTCGGGATTGGTTGGGTTTAGTCAGGACTGGTTAGGTTTAGTCGGGTCTGGTTAGGTTGGTTGGGTTGCATTTGGTTTTGGTCGACTGGTTCGGTTTAGTTTGCTCTGGTTCAGTTTGGTCGGGTCTGATTGCGTTTGGTCGGAATTGGTTGGGTTTAGTCAGGACTGGTTAGGTTTAGTCGGGGTTGATTTGGTTTTGGTGTACTGGTTGGATTTGGTCGGCTCTGGTTCTGTTCGGTCGGGTCTGATTGGGTTTGGTTTGGATTGGTTAGGTTTAGTCGGGTCTGGCTAGGTTTGGTCGGGTTGGATTTGATTTTGGTCAACTGGCTGGGTTTGGTTGGCTCTGGTTCTGTTCAGTCGGATCTGATTGGATTTGGTCGGTATTGGTTGGGTTTGGTCGGATTGGATTTGGATTTGGTCGACTCTGGTTCTGTTCGGTTCGGTGTGATTAGGTTTGGTCGGGATTGGTTGGGTTTAGTCTGGTTAGGTTTGGTGGGGTTGGATTTGGTTTTGGTCAACTGGTTAGTGTTGGTCGGCTCTGGTTGTGTTCGGTCGGCTCTGGTTGTGTTCGGTCGGGTCTGGTTAGGTTTGTTTGGGATTGGTTAGGCTTAGTTGCATCTGGTTAGGTTTTGATCGGGTTGGTTTTGGTCGACTGGTTGGACTTGGTCGGCTCTGCTTGTGTTCGGTCGGGTCTGATTGGGTTTTGTCGGGACTGGTTAGGTTTGGTCGGGATTGGTTAGGTTTAGTCGGGTCTGGTTAGGTTGGTTGGGTTGGATTAGGTTTTGGTTGACTAGGTGGGTTTAGTCGTCTCTGGTTCAGTTTGGTTGGGTCTGATTGCGTTTGGTCGGAATTGGTTGGGTTTAGTCAGGACTGGTTAGGTTTAGTCGGGGTTGATTTGGTTTTGGTGTACTGGTTGGATTTGGTCGGCTCTGGTTCTGTTCGGTTGGGTCTGATTGGGTTTGGTTGGGATTGGTTAGGTTTAGTCGGGTCTGGCTAGGTTTGGTCGGGTTGGATTTGATTTTGGTCAACTGGCTGGGTTTGGTTGGCTCTGGTTCTGTTCAGTCGGATCTGATTGGATTTGGTCGGTATTGGTTGGGTTTGGCCAGATTGGATTTGGATTTGGTCGACTCTGGTTCTGTTCGGTTCGGTGTGATTAGGTTTGGTCGGGATTGGTTGGGTTTAGTCTGGTTAGGTTTGGTGGGGTTGGATTTGGTTTTCGTCGACTGGTTGAATTTGGTCGGGTCTGGTTATGTTGGTTGGGATTGGTTAGGCTTAGTCGGGTCTGGTTAGATTTTGATCGGTTTGGATTTGGTTTTGGTCGACTGGTTGGATTCGGTCGGCTCTGGTTCTAATCGGTCGGGTCTGACCAGGTTTGGTCGGGATATGTTGGGTTTAGTCTGGTTAGGTTTGGTGGGGCTCGATTTGGTTTTGGTTGACTGGTTACAGTTGGTCGGCTCTGGTTGTGTTCTGTCGGGTCTGGGAAGGTTTGGTCGGAATTGGTTAGGCTTAGTCGCGTCTAGTTAGGTTTTGATCGACTGGTTTGATTTGGTCGGCTCTGCTTGTGTTTGGTCGGGTCTGATTGGGTTTGGCCGGGTCTGGTAAGGTTTGGTAGGGATTGGTTAGGTTTAGTCGGGTCTGGTTAGGTTTGGTCGCGATTGGTTAGGCTTAGTCGCGTCTAGTTAGGTTTTGATCGAGTAAGATTTGGTTTTGGTCGACTGGTTGGATTTGGTCGGCTCTGCTTGTGTTTGGTCGGGTCTGATTGGGTTTGGTCAAGATTGGTTAGATTTAGTCGGGTCTGGTTAGGTTGGTTGGGTTGGATTTGGTTTAGGTCGACTGGTTGGGTTTAGTCGGCTCTGGTTCTGTTCGGTCGGGTCTGATTGGGTTTGGTCGGGATTGGTTGGGTTTAGTCAGGACTGGTTAGGTTTAGTCGGGTCTGGTTAGGTTGCTTGGGTTGGATTTGGTTTTGGTCGACTGGTTCGGTTTAGTTTGCTCTGGTTCAGTTTGGTCGGGTCTGATTGCGTTTGGTCGGGATTGGTTGGGTTTAGTCAGGACTGGTTAGGTTTAGTCGGGGTTGATTTGGTTTTGGTGTACTGGTTGGATTTGGTCGGCTCTGGTTCTGTTCGGTTCGGTGTGATTAGGTTTGGTTGGGATTGGTTGGGTTTAGTCTGGTTAGGTTTGGTGGGGTTGGATTTGGTTTTGGTCGACTGGTTAGTGTTGGCCGGCTCTGGTTGTGTTCGGTCGGGTTTGGTTAGGTTTGTTTGGGATTGGTTAGGCTTAGTTGCATCTGGTTACTTTTTGATCGGGTTGGTTTTGGTCGACTGGTTGGACTTGGTCGGCTCTGTTTGTGTTCGGTCGGGTCTGATTGGGTTTTGTCGGGACTGGTTAGGTTTGGTCGGGATTGGTTAGGTTTAGTCGGGTCTGGTTAGGTTGGTTGGGTTGGATTAGGTTTTGGTCGACAAGGTGGGTTTAGTCGTCTCTGGTTCTTTTCGGTTGGGTCTGATTGGGTTTGGTCGGGATTGGTTGGGTTTAGTCAGTACTGGTTAGGTTTGGTCGGCTTGGATTTGGTTTTGGTTGACTGGTTGGATTTGGTCACCTCTGGTGGTGTCCAGTCGGGTCTGATGGGTTTGGTCGGGTCTGCGTAGCTTTGGTCGGGTTTGATTTGGTTTTGGTCTACTGGTTGAATTTGGTCGGCTCTGGTTCTGTTCGGTCGGGTCTCTGTGGGTTTGGTTGGGTTTGGTCGGGGTTGGTTAGGTTTAGTCAGGTCTGGTTAGGTTTGGTCGGGTTGGATTTGATTTTGGTCGACTGGTTGGATTTGGTCAGCTCTGGTTCTGTTCAGTCGGGTCTAATTGGATTTGGTTGGTATTGGTTGCTGTTGGTCGGGTTGGATTTAGTTGGCTCTGGTTGTGTTCGGACGGGTCTGATTGGGTTTGTTCGGGTCTGGTTAGGTTTATCGGGATTGGTTAGGTTTAGTCTGGTCTGGTTATGATTGGTAGGGTTGGATTTGGTTTTGGTTGACTGGTTTGAATTGGTCGGCTCTGGTTGTGTTCGGTTGGGTCTGGTTGGGTTGGATTTGGTCTTGGTCAATTGGTTGGGTTTAGTCGGCTCTGGTTCTGTTCGGTCGGGTCTGATTGGGTTTGGTCGGGATTGGTTGGGTTTAATCAGGTCTAGTTAGGTTTGGTGGACTGGCTGGATTTGGTCGGCTCTGGTAGTGTTTGGTCGGATCTGATTGTGTTTGATCGGGTCTGGTTAGGTTTGGTCGGAATTGGTTAAGCTTAGTCGGGTCTGGTTAGGTTTTGTTGGGTTGGATTGGGTTTTGGTCGGCTGGTTGGATTTCGTCGGCTCTGGTTGTGTTCGGTCGGGTCTGATAGGGTTTGGTCGGGTCGTGTTAGGTTTGGTCGGGATTGGTTAGGTTTAGTTGGGTCTGGTTGGGTTGGATTTGGTTTTGATTAACTGGTTGGGTTTAGTCGGCTCTGGTTCTGTTCGGTCGGGTCTGATTGGGTTCGGTTGGGTTTAGCCGAGTGGTTAGGTTTGGTCGGGTTGGATTTGGTCGACTATTTGTATTTGGTCGGCTCTGGTGTTTCGTTGGGTTTGGTCGGGTCTGGTTAGGTTTTGTCGGAATTTGTTAGGCTTAGTTGGGTCTGGTTAGGTTTTGATCGGGTTGGATTTGGTTTTGGTTGACTGGTTGGATTTGGTCGTCTCTGGTTGTGATCGGTAGGGTCTGATTGAGTTTGGTTGGGTTTGGTTAGGTTTCGTCGGGATTGGTTGGGTTTAGTCGGGTCTGGTTAGGTTTGGTCGGGTTGGATTTGGTTTTCGTCGACTGGTTGGATTTAGTGTGCTCTGGTTGTGTTTGGTCGTGTCTGGTTAGGTTTGGTCGGGATTGGTTAGGCTTAGTCGGGTCTGGTTAGGTTTTGATCGGGTTGGATTTGGCTTTGGTCGACTGGTTGAATTTGGTCGGCTCTGGTTCTGTTCGGTCGGGTCTGATTGGGTTTGGTCGGGATTGGTTGTGTTTAATCAGGTCTAGTTAGGTTTGGTGGACTGGCTGGATTTGGTCGGCTCTGGTAGTGTTCGGTCGGGTCTGATTGGGTTTGATCGGGTCTGGTTAGGTTTGGTCGGAATTGGTTAAGCTTAGTCGGGTCTGGTTAGGTTTTGATCGGGTTGGATTTGGCTTTGGGCGACTGGTTGAATTTGGTCGGCTCTGGTTCTGTTCGGTCGAGTCTAATTGGGTTTGGTCGGGATTGGTTGGTTTTTGTCGGGTCTGGTTAGGTTTGGTCGGGTTGGATTTGGTTTTGGTCGACTGGCTGGATTTCGTCGGCTCTAGTAGTGTTCGGTCGGGTCTGATTGGGTTTGATCGGGTCTGGTTAGGTTTGGTCGGGATTGGTTAGGCTTAGTCGGGTCTGGTTAGGTTTTGTTGGGTTAGATTTGGTTTTGGTCGACTGGTTAGATTTGGTCGGCTCTGGTTGTGTTTGGTCGGGTCTAATTGGGTTTGGTCAGGATTTGTTAGGCTTATTCGGGTCTGGTTAGGTTTTGATCGGGTTTTGGTCGACTGGTTGGATTTGGTCTGTTCTGGTTGTGTTCGGTCGGGTCTGATAGGGTTTGGTTGGGTCTGGTTAGGTTTGGTCGGGTTTGATTTGGTTTTCTTCGACTGGTTGAATTTGGTGGGGTCTGGTTATGTTGGTTGGGATTGGTTAGGCTTAGTCGGGTCTGGTTAGATTTTGATCGGTTTGGATTTGGTTTTGGTCGACTGGTTGGATTCGGTCGGCTCTGGTTCTAATCGGTCGGGTCTGATCAGGTTTGGTCGGGATATGTTGGGTTTAGTCTGGTTAGGTTTGGTGGGGCTCGATTTGGTTTTGGTTGACTGGTTACAGTTGGTCGGCTCTGGTTGTGTTCTGTCGGGTCTGGGAAGGTTTGGTCGGAATTGGTTAGGCTTAGTCGCGTCTAGTTAGGTTTTGATCGACTGGTTTGATTTGGTCGGCTGTGCTTGTGTTTGGTCGGGTCTGATTGGGTTTGGCCGGGTCTGGTAAGGTTTGGTCGGGATTGGTTAGGTTTAGTCGGGTCTGGTTAAGTTTGGTCGCGATTGGTTAGGCTTAGTCGCGTCTAGTTAGGTTTTGATCGAGTTAGATTTGGTTTTGGTCGACTGGTTGGATTTGGTCGGCTCTGCTTGTGTTTGGTCGGGTCTGATTGGGTTTGGTCGAGATTGGTTAGATTTAGTCGGGTCTGGTTAGGTTGGTTGGGTTGGATTTGGTTTAGGTCGACTGGTTGGGTTTATTCGGCTCTGGTTCTGTTCGGTCGGGTCTGATTGGGTTTGGTCGGGATTGGTTGGGTTTAGTCAGGACTGGTTAGGTTTAGTCGGGTCTGGTTAGGTTGGTTGGGTTGCATTTGGTTTTGGTCGACTGGTTCGGTTTAGTTTGCTCTGGTTCAGTTTGGTCGGGTCTGATTGCGTTTGGTCGGAATTGGTTGGGTTTAGTCAGGACTGGTTAGGTTTAGTCGGGGTTGATTTGGTTTTGGTGTACTGGTTGGATTTGGTCGGCTCTGGTTCTGTTCGGTCGGGTCTGATTGGGTTTGGTTTGGATTGGTTAGGTTTAGTCGGGTCTGGCTAGGTTTGGTCGGGTTGGATTTGATTTTGGTCAACTGGCTGGGTTTGGTTGGCTCTGGTTCTGTTCAGTCGGATCTGATTGGATTTGGTCGGTATTGGTTGGGTTTGGCCGGATTGGATTTGGATTTGGTCGACTCTGGTTCTGTTCGGTTCGGTGTGATTAGGTTTGGTCGGGATTGGTTGGGTTTAGTCTGGTTAGGTTTGGTGGGGTTGGATTTGGTTTTGGTCAACTGGTTAGTGTTGGTCGGCTCTGGTTGTGTTCGGTCGGCTCTGGTTGTGTTCGGTCGGGTCTGGTTAGGTTTGTTTGGGATTGGTTAGGCTTAGTTGCATCTGGTTAGGTTTTGATCGGGTTGGTTTTGGTCGACTGGTTGGACTTGGTCGGCTCTGCTTGTGTTCGGTCGGGTCTGATTGGGTTTTGTCGGGACTGGTTAGGTTTGGTCGGGATTGGTTAGGTTTAGTCGGGTCTGGTTAGGTTGGTTGGGTTGGATTAGGTTTTGGTTGACTAGGTGGGTTTAGTCGTCTCTGGTTCAGTTTGGTTGGGTCTGATTGCGTTTGGTCGGAATTGGTTGGGTTTAGTCAGGACTGGTTAGGTTTAGTCGGGGTTGATTTGGTTTTGGTGTACTGGTTGGATTTGGTCGGCTCTGGTTCTGTTCGGTTGGGTCTGATTGGGTTTGGTTGGGATTGGTTAGGTTTAGTCGGGTCTGGCTAGGTTTGGTCGGGTTGGATTTGATTTTGGTCAACTGGCTGGGTTTGGTTGGCTCTGGTTCTGTTCAGTCGGATCTGATTGGATTTGGTCGGTATTGGTTGGGTTTGGCCGGATTGGATTTGGATTTGGTCGACTCTGGTTCTGTTCGGTTCGGTGTGATTAGGTTTGGTCGGGATTGGTTGGGTTTAGTCTGGTTAGGTTTGGTGGGGTTGGATTTGGTTTTCGTCGACTGGTTGAATTTGGTCGGGTCTGGTTATGTTGGTTGGGATTGGTTAGGCTTAGTCGGGTCTGGTTAGATTTTGATCGGTTTGGATTTGGTTTTGGTCGACTGGTTGGATTCGGTCGGCTCTGGTTCTAATCGGTCGGGTCTGACCAGGTTTGGTCGGGATATGTTGGGTTTAGTCTGGTTAGGTTTGGTGGGGCTCGATTTGGTTTTGGTTGACTGGTTACAGTTGGTCGGCTCTGGTTGTGTTCTGTCGGGTCTGGGAAGGTTTGGTCGGAATTGGTTAGGCTTAGTCGCGTCTAGTTAGGTTTTGATCGACTGGTTTGATTTGGTCGGCTCTGCTTGTGTTTGGTCGGGTCTGATTGAGTTTGGCCGGGTCTGGTAAGGTTTGGTAGGGATTGGTTAGGTTTAGTCGGGTCTGGTTAGGTTTGGTCGCGATTGGTTAGGCTTAGTCGCGTCTAGTTAGGTTTTGATCGAGTAAGATTTGGTTTTGGTCGACTGGTTGGATTTGGTCGGCTCTGCTTGTGTTTGGTCGGGTCTGATTGGGTTTGGTCAAGATTGGTTAGATTTAGTCGGGTCTGGTTAGGTTGGTTGGGTTGGATTTGGTTTAGGTCGACTGGTTGGGTTTAGTCGGCTCTGGTTCTGTTCGGTCGGGTCTGATTGGGTTTGGTCGGGATTGGTTGGGTTTAGTCAGGACTGGTTAGGTTTAGTCGGGTCTGGTTAGGTTGCTTGGGTTGGATTTGGTTTTGGTCGACTGGTTCGGTTTAGTTTGCTCTGGTTCAGTTTGGTCGGGTCTGATTGCGTTTGGTCGGGATTGGTTGGGTTTAGTCAGGACTGGTTAGGTTTAGTCGGGGTTGATTTGGTTTTGGTGTACTGGTTGGATTTGGTCGGCTCTGGTTCTGTTCGGTTCGGTGTGATTAGGTTTGGTTGGGATTGGTTGGGTTTAGTCTGGTTAGGTTTGGTGGGGTTGGATTTGGTTTTGGTCGACTGGTTAGTGTTGGTCGGCTCTGGTTGTGTTCGGTCGGGTTTGGTTAGGTTTGTTTGGGATTGGTTAGGCTTAGTTGCATCTGGTTACTTTTTGATCGGGTTGGTTTTGGTCGACTGGTTGGACTTGGTCGGCTCTGTTTGTGTTCGGTCGGGTCTGATTGGGTTTTGTCGGGACTGGTTAGGTTTGGTCGGGATTGGTTAGGTTTAGTCGGGTCTGGTTAGGTTGGTTGGGTTGGATTAGGTTTTGGTTGACTGGTTGGATTTGGTCACCTCTGGTGGTGTCCAGTCGGGTCTGATGGGTTTGGTCGGGTCTGCGTAGCTTTGGTCGGGTTTGATTTGGTTTTGGTCTACTGGTTGAATTTGGTCGGCTCTGGTTCTGTTCGGTCGGGTCTCTGTGGGTTTGGTTGGGTTTAGTCGGGGTTGGTTAGGTTTAGTCAGGTCTGGTTAGGTTTGGTCGGGTTGGATTTGATTTTGGTCGACTGGTTGGATTTGGTCAGCTCTGGTTCTGTTCAGTCGGGTCTAATTGGATTTGGTTGGTATTGGTTGCTGTTGGTCGGGTTGGATTTAGTTGGCTCTGGTTGTGTTCGGACGGGTCTGATTGGGTTTGTTCGGGTCTGGTTAGGTTTATCGGGATTGGTTAGGTTTAGTCTGGTCTGGTTATGATTGGTAGGGTTGGATTTGGTTTTGGTTGACTGGTTTGAATTGGTCGGCTCTGGTTGTGTTCGGTTGGGTCTGGTTGGGTTGGATTTGGTCTTGGTCAATTGGTTGGGTTTAGTCGGCTCTGGTTCTGTTCGGTCGGGTCTGATTGGGTTTGGTCGGGATTGGTTGGGTTTAATCAGGTCTAGTTAGGTTTGGTGGACTGGCTGGATTTGGTCGGCTCTGGTAGTGTTTGGTCGGATCTGATTGTGTTTGATCGGGTCTGGTTAGGTTTGGTCGGAATTGGTTAAGCTTAGTCGGGTCTGGTTAGGTTTTGTTGGGTTGGATTGGGTTTTGGTCGGCTGGTTGGATTTCGTCGGCTCTGGTTGTGTTCGGTCGGGTCTGATAGGGTTTGGTCGGGTCGTGTTAGGTTTGGTCGGGATTGGTTAGGTTTAGTTGGGTCTGGTTGGGTTGGATTTGGTTTTGATTAACTGGTTGAGTTTAGTCGGCTCTGGTTCTGTTCGGTCGGGTCTGATTGGGTTCGGTTGGGTTTAGCCGAGTGGTTAGGTTTGGTCGGGTTGGATTTGGTCGACTATTTGTATTTGGTCGGCTCTGGTGTTTCGTTGGGTTTGGTCGGGTCTGGTTAGGTTTTGTCGGAATTTGTTAGGCTTAGTTGGGTCTGGTTAGGTTTTGATCGGGTTGGATTTGGTTTTGGTTGACTGGTTGGATTTGGTCGTCTCTGGTTGTGATCGGTAGGGTCTGATTGAGTTTGGTTGGGTTTGGTTAGGTTTCGTCGGGATTGGTTGGGTTTAGTCGGGTCTGGTTAGGTTTGGTCGGGTTGGATTTGGTTTTCGTCGACTGGTTGGATTTAGTGTGCTCTGGTTGTGTTTGGTCGTGTCTGGTTAGGTTTGGTCGGGATTGGTTAGGCTTAGTCGGGTCTGGTTAGGTTTTGATCGGGTTGGATTTGGCTTTGGTCGACTGGTTGAATTTGGTCGGCTCTGGTTCTGTTCGGTCGAGTCTAATTGGGTTTGGTCGGGATTGGTTGGTTTTTGTCAGGTCTGGTTAGGTTTGGTCGGGTTGGATTTGGTCGGCTCTGGTTGTGTTCGGTCGGGTCTGATTAGGTTTGGTTGGGTTGGATTTGGTTTTGGTCGACTGGCTGGATTTCGTCGGCTCTAGTAGTGTTCGGTCGGGTCTGATTGGGTTTGATCGGGTCTGGTTAGGTTTGGTCGGGATTGGTTAGGCTTAGTCGGGTCTGGTTAGGTTTTGTTGGGTTAGATTTGGTTTTGGTCGACTGGTTAGATTTGGTCGGCTCTGGTTGTGTTTGGTCGGGTCTAATTGGGTTTGGTCAGGATTTGTTAGGCTTATTCGGGTCTGGTTAGGTTTTGATCGGGTTTTGTTCGACTGGTTGGATTTGGTCTGTTCTGGTTGTGTTCGGTCGGGTCTGATAGGGTTTGGTTGGGTCTGGTTAGGTTTGGTCGGGATTGGTTAGGTTTAGTCGGGTCTGGTTGGTTTGTATTTGGTTTTGGTCAACTGGTTGGGTTTAGTCGGCTCTGGTTCTGTTCGGTCGGGTCTGATTGGGTTTGGTCGGGATGGGTTGGGTTTTGTCAGGTCTGGTTAGGTTTGGTCGACTGGCTGTATTTTTTCGGCTCTGGTAGTGTTCGGTCGGGTCTGATTGGGTTTGATCGGGTCTGGTTAGGTTTGGTCGGGATTGGTTAGGCTGTCGGGTCTGGTTAGGTTTTGTTGGGTTAGATTTGGTTTTGGTCGACTGGTTAGATTTGGTTAGCTCTGGTTGTGTTTGATCGGGTCTGATCGGGTTTGGTCAGGATTGGTTAGGCTTATTCGGGTCTGGTTAGGTTTTGATTGGGTTTTGGTCGGCTGGTTGGATTTCGTCTGCTCTGGTTGTGTTTGGTCGGGTCTGATAGGGTTTGGTCGGGTCGTGTTAGGTTTGGTCGGGATTGGTTAGGTTTAGTTGGGTCTGGTTGGGTTGGATTTGGTTTTGATTAACTGGTTGGGTTTAGTCGGCTCTGGTTCTGTTCGGTCGGGTCTGATTGGGTTTGGTTGGGACTGGTTGGGTTTTGTCAGGTTTGGTTAGGTTTGGTCGACTGGCTGTATTTGGTCGGCTCTGGTAGTGTTCGGTCGGGTCTGATTGGGTTTGATCGGGTCTGGTTAGGTTTGGTCGGGATTGGTTAGGCGGTCGGGTCTGGTTAGGTTTTGTTGGGTTAGATTTGGTTTTGGTCGACTGGTTAGATTTGGTTAGCTCTGGTTGTGTTTGGTCGGGTCTGATTGGGTTTGGTCAGGATTGGTTAGGCTTATTCGGGTCTGGTTAGGTTTTGATTGGGTTTTGGTTGGCTGGTTGGATTTCGTCGGCTCTGGTTGTGTTCGGTCGGGTCTGATAGGGTTTGGTCAGGTTGTGTTAGGTTTGGTCGGGATTGGTTAGGTTTAGTTGGGTCTGGTTGGGTTGGATTTGGCTTTGATTAACTGGTTGGGTTTAGTCGGCTCTGGTTCTGTTCGGTCGGGTCTGATTGGGTTTAGCCGAGTGATTAGGTTTGGTCGGGTTGGATTTGGTCGACTATTTGGATTTGGTTGGCTCTGGTGTTTGGTTGGGTTTGGTCGGGTCTGGTTAGGTTTTGTCGGGATTGGTTAGGCTTAGTTGGGTCTGGTTAGGTTTTGATCGGGTTGGATTTGGTTTTGGTTGACTGGTTGGATTTGGTCGTCTCTGGTTGTGATCGGTAGGGTCTGATTGAGTTTGGTTGGGTCTGGTTAGGTTTGGTTGGGTTTAGTCGGGTCTGGTTAGATTTGGTCGGGTTGGATTTGGTCGGCTCTGGTTATGTTCGGTCGGGTCTGTTTGGGTTTGGTCAGTATTAGTCTGGTCTGGTTAGGTTTGGTCGGGTTGGATTTGGTTTTCGTCGACTGGTTGGATTTAGTGTGCTCTGGTTGTGTTTGGTTGGGTTTGGTCGCATCTGGTTAGGATTGGTCGGGATTGGCTAGGCTTATTTGGGTCTGGTTAGGTTTTGATCGGGTTGGATTTGGCTTTGGTCGACTGGTTGGATTTGGTCGGCTCTGGTTCTGTTCGGTCTGGTCTAATTGGGTTTGGTCGGGATTGGTTTTGGATTTTGTCGGGTCTGGTTAGGTTTGGTCGGGTCTGGTTGTGTTCGTTCGGGTCTGATTGGGTTTGGTTGGGATTCGTTAGGTTTAGTCTGGTCTGGTTAGGTTTGGTTGGGTTGGTTTTGGTTGACTGGTTGGATTTCGTCGGCTCTGGTTCTGTTCAGTCGAGTCTAATTGGATTTGGTCGGTATTGGTTGGATTTGGTTGGCTCTAGTTGTGTTTGATCGGGTTTGGTTGGGTCTGGTTAGCTTTGGTCCGGATTGGTTAGGCTTCATGGAGTCTGGTTAGGTTTTGATTGGGTTGGATTTGGTTTTGGTCGACTGGTTGGATTTGGTCGGCTCTACTTGTGTTCGGTCGGTTCTGATCTGGTTCTGTTCGGTCGGGTCTGATTGGGTTTTGTCGGGATTAGTCAAGTCTGGTTAGGTTTGGTCGGGTTGGATTTGGTTTTCGTCGACTGGTTGAATTTGGTCGGGTCTGGTTATGTTGGTTGGGATTGGTTAGGCATAGTCGGGTCTGGTTAGATTTTGATCGGTTTGGATTTGGTTTTGGTCGACTGGTTGGATTCGGTCGGCTCTGGTTCTAATCGGTCGGGTCTGACCAGGTTTGGTCGGGATATGTTGGGTTTAGTCTGGTTAGGTTTGGTGGGGCTCGATTTGGTTTTGGTTGACTGGTTACAGTTGGTCGGCTCTGGTTGTGTTCTGTCGGGTCTGGGAAGGTTTGGTCGGAATTGGTTAGGCTGTCGCGTCTAGTTAGGTTTTGATAGACTGGTTTGATTTGTTCGGGTCTGATTGGGTTTGGCCGGGTCTGGTAAGGTTTGGTAGGGATTGGTTAGGTTTAGTCGGGTCTGGTTAGGTTTGGTCGCGATTGGTTAGGCTTAGTCGCGTCTAGTTAGGTTTTGATCGAGTAAGATTTGGTTTTGGTCGACTGGTTGGATTTGGTCGGCTCTGCTTGTGTTTGGTCGGGTCTGATTGGGTTTGGTCAAGATTGGTTAGATTTAGGCGGGTCTGGTTAGGTTGGTTGGGTTGGATTTGGTTTAGGTCGACTGGTTGGGTTTAGTCGGCTCTGGTTCTGTTCGGTCGGGTCTGATTGGGTTTGGTCGGGATTGGTTGGGTTTAGTCAGGACTGGTTAGGTTTAGTCAGGACTGGTTAGGTTGCTTGGTTTGGATTTGGTTTTGGTCGACTGGTTCGGTTTAGTTTGCTCTGGTTCAGTTTGGTCGGGTCTGATTGCGTTTGGTCGGGATTGGTTGGGTTTAGTCAGGACTGGTTAGGTTTAGTCGGGGTTGATTTGGTTTTGGTGTACTGGTTGGATTTGGTCGGCTCTGGTTCTGTTCGGTCGGGTCTGATTGGATTTGGTCGGTATTGAGTTTGGCCTGATTGGATTTGGTTTTGGTCGACTGGTTGGATTTGGTCGACTGTGGTTCTGTTCGGTTCGGTGTGATTAGGTTTGGTTGGGATTGGTTGGGTTTAGTCTGGTTAGGTTTGGTGGGGTTGGATTTGGTTTTGGTCGACTGGTTAGTGTTGGTCGGCTCTGGTTGTGTTCGGTCGGGTCTGGTTAGGTTTGTTTGGGATTGGTTAGGCTTAGTTGCATCTGGTTACTTTTTGATCGGGTTGGTTTTGGTCGACTGGTTGGACTTGGTCGGCTCTGTTTGTGTTCGGTCGGGTCTGATTGGGTTTTGTCGGGACTGGTTAGGTTTGGTCGGGATTGGTTAGGTTTAGTCGGGTCTGGTTAGGTTGGTTGGGTTGGATTATGTTTTGGTCGACAAGGTGGGTTTAGTCGTCTCTGGTTCTTTTCGGTTGGGTCTGATTGGGTTTGGTCGGGATTGGTTGGGTTTAGTCAGTACTGGTTAGGTTTGGTCGGCTTGGATTTGGTTTTGGTTGACTGGTTGGATTTGGTCGCCTCTGGTGGTGTCCAGTCGGGTCTCTGTGGGTTTGGTCGGGGTTGGTTAGGTTTAGTCAGGTCTGGTTAGGTTTGGTCGGGTTGGATTTGATTTTGGTCAACTGGTTGGATTTGGTCAGCTCTGGTTCTGTTCAGTCGGGTCTAATTGGATTTGGTTGGTATTGGTTGCTGTTGGTCGGGTTGGATTTAGTTGGCTCTGGTTGTGTTCGGACGGGTCTGATTGGGTTTGGTCGGGTCTGGTTAGGTTTATCGGGATTGGTTAGGTTTAGTCTGGTCTGGTTATGATTGGTAGGGTTGGATTTGGTTTTGGTTGACTGGTTTGAATTGGTCGGCTCTGGTTGTGTTCGGTCGGGTCTGGTTGGGTCTGGTTGGGTTGGATTTGGTCTTGGTCAATTGGTTGGGTTTAGTCGGCTCTGGTTCTGTTCGGTCGGGTCTGATTGGGTTTGGTCGGGATTGGTTGGGTTTAATCAGGTCTAGTTAGGTTTGGTGGACTGGCTAGATTTGGTCGGCTCTGGTAGTGTTCGGTCGGGTCTGATTGGGTTTGATCGGGTCTGGTTAGGTTTGGTCGGAATTGGTTAAGCTTAGTCGGGTCTGGTTAGGTTTTGATCGGGTTGGATTTGGCTTTGGTCGACTGGTTGAATTTGGTCGGCTCTGGTTCTGTTCGGTCGAGTCTAATTGGGTTTGTTCGGGATTGGTTGGTTTTTGTCGGGTCTGGTTAGGTTTGGTCGGGTTGGATTTGGTTTTGGTCGACTGGCTGGATTTCGTCGGCTCTAGTAGTGTTCGGTCGGGTCTGATTGGGTTTGATCGGGTCTGGTTAGGTTTGGTCGGGATTGGTTAGGCTTAGTCGGGTCTGGTTAGGTTTTGTTGGGTTAGATTTGGTTTTGGTCGACTGGTTAGATTTGGTCGGCTCTGGTTGTGTTTGGTCGGGTCTAATTGGGTTTGGTCAGGATTTGTTAGGCTTATTCGGGTCTGGTTAGGTTTTGATCGGGTTTTGGTCGACTGGTTGGATTTGGTCTGTTCTGGTTGTGTTCGGTCGGGTCTGATAGGGTTTGGTTGGGTCTGGTTAGGTTTGGTCGGGATTGGTTAGGTTTAGTCGGGTCTGGTTGGTTTGGATTTGGTTTTGGTTGACTGGTTGGATTTGGTCGTCTCTGGTTGTGATCGGTAGGGTCTGATTGAGTTTGGTTGGGTCTGGTTAGGTTTGGTTGGGTTTAGTCGGGTCTGGTTAGATTTGGTCGGGTTGGATTTGGGCGGCTCTGGTTATGTTCGGTCGGGTCTGTTCGGGTTTGGTCGGGATTAGTCTGGTCTGGTTAGGTTTGGTCGGGTTGGATTTGGTTTTCGTCGACTGGTTGGATTTAGTGTGCTCTGGTTGTGTTTGGTTGGGTTTGGTCGCATCTGGTTAGGATTGGTCGGGATTGGCTAGGCTTAGTCGGGTCTGGTTAGGTTTTGATCGGGTTGGATTTGGCTTTGGTCGACTGGTTGGATTTGGTTGGCTCTGGTTCTGTTCGGTTGGGTCTAATTGGGTTTGGTCGGGATTGGTTGGGTTTTTGTCGGGTCTGGTTAGGTTTGGTCGGGTTGGATTTCGTCGGCTCTGGTTCTGTTCAGTCGAGTCTGATTGGATTTGGTCGGTATTGGTTGGATTTGGTTGGCTCTAGTTGTGTTTGATCGGGTTTGGTTGGGTCTGGTTAGGTTTGGTCCGGATTGGTTAGGCTTCATGGAGTCTGGTTAGGTTTTGATTGGGTTGGATTTGGTTTTGGTCGACTGGTTGGATTTGGTCGGCTCTACTTGTGTTCGGTCGGTTCTGATCTGGTTCTGTTCGGTCGGATCTGATTGGGTTTTGTCGGGATTAGTCAAGTCTGGTTAGGTTTGGTCGGGTTGGATTTGGTTTTCGTCGACTGGTTGAATTTGGTCGGGTCTGGTTATGTTGGTTGGGATTGGTTAGGCTTAGTCGGGTCTGGTTAGATTTTGATCGGTTTGGATTTGGTTTTGGTCGACTGGTTGGATTCGGTCGGCTCTGGTTCTAATCGGTCGGGTCTGACCAGGTTTGGTCGGGATATGTTGGGTTTAGTCTGGTTAGGTTTGGTGGGGCTCGATTTGGTTTTGGTTGACTGGTTACAGTTGGTCGGCTCTGGTTGTGTTCTGTCGGGTCTGGGAAGGTTTGGTCGGAATTGGTTAGGCTTAGTCGCGTCTAGTTAGGTTTTGATTGACTGGTTTGATTTGGTCGGATCTGCTTGTGTTTGGTCGGGTCTGATTGGGTTTGGCCGGGTCTGGTAAGGTTTGGTAGGGATTGGTTAGGTTTAGTCGGGTCTGGTTAGGTTTGGTCGCGATTGGTTAGGCTTAGTCGCGTCTAGTTAGGTTTTGATCGAGTAAGATTTGGTTTTGGTCGACTGGTTGGATTTGGTCGGCTCTGCTTGTGTTTGGTCGGGTCTGATTGGGTTTGATCAAGATTGGTTAGATTTAGTCGGGTCTGGTTAGGTTGGTTGGGTTGGATTTGGTTTAGGTCGACTGGTTGGGTTTAGTCGGCTCTGGTTCTGTTCGGTCGGGTCTGATTGGGTTTGGTCGGGATTGGTTGGGTTTAGTCAGGACTGGTTAGGTTTAGTCGGGTCTGGTTAGGTTGCTTGGGTTGGATTTGGTTTTGGTCGACTGGTTCGGTTTAGTTTGCTCTTGTTCAGTTTGGTCGGGTCTGATTGCGTTTGGTCGGGATTGGTTGGGTTTAGTCAGGACTGGTTAGGTTTAATCGGGGTTGAGTTGGTTTTGGTGTACTGGTTGGATTTGGTCGGCTCTGGTTCTGTTCGGTCGGGTCTGATTGGATTTGGTCGGTATTGAGTTTGGCCTGATTGGATTTGGTTTTGGTCGACTGGTTGGATTTGGTCGACTCTGGTTCTGTTCGGTTCGGTGTGATTAGGTTTGGTTGGGATTGGTTGGGTTTAGTCTGGTTAGGTTTGGTGGGATTGGATTTGGTTTTGGTCGACTGGTTAGTGTTGGTCGGCTCTGGTTGTGTTCGGTCGGGTCTGGTTAGGTTTGTTTGGGATTGGTTAGGCTTAGTTGCATCTGGTTACTTTTTGATCGGGTTGGTTTTGGTCGACTGGTTGGACTTGGTCGGCTCTGTTTGTGTTCGGTCGGGTCTGATTGGGTTTTGTCGGGACTGGTTAGGTTTGGTCGGGATTGGTTAGGTTTAGTCGGGTCTGGTTAGGTTGGTTGGGTTGGATTAGGTTTTGGTCGACAAGGTGGGTTTAGTCGTCTCTGGTTCTTTTCGGTTGGGTCTGATTGGGTTTGGTCGGGATTGGTTGGGTTTAGTCAGTACTGGTTAGGTTTGGTCGGCTTGGATTTGGTTTTGGTTGACTGGTTGGATTTGGTCGCCTCTGGTGGTGTCCAGTCGGGTCTCTGTGGGTTTGGTTGGGTTTGGTCGGGGTTGGTTAGGTTTAGTCAGGTCTGGTTAGGTTTGGTCGGGTTGGATTTGATTTTGGTCGACTGGTTGGATTTGGTCAGCTCTGGTTCTGTTCAGTCGGGTCTAATTGGATTTGGTTGGTATTGGTTGCTGTTGGTCGGGTTGGATTTAGTTGGCTCTGGTTGTGTTCGGACGGGTCTGATTGGGTTTGGTCGGGTCTGGTTAGGTTTATCGGGATTGGTTAGGTTTAGTCTGGTCTGGTTATGATTGGTAGGGTTGGATTTGGTTTTGGTTGACTGGTTTGAATTGGTCGGCTCTGGTTGTGTTCGGTCGGGTCTGGTTGGGTCTGGTTGGGTTGGATTTGGTCTTGGTCAATTGGTTGGGTTTAGTCGGCTCTGGTTCTGTTCGGTCGGGTCTGATTGGGTTTGGTCGGGATTGGTTGGGTTTAATCAGGTCTAGTTAGGTTTGGTGGACTGGCTGGATTTGGTCGGCTCTGGTAGTGTTCGGTCGGGTCTGATTGGGTTTGATCGGGTCTGGTTAGGTTTTGATCGGGTTGGATTTGGCTTTGGGCGACTGGTTGAATTTGGTCGGCTCTGGTTCTGTTCGGTCGAGTCTAATTGGGTTTGGTCGGGATTGGTTGGTTTTTGTCGGGTCTGGTTAGGTTTGGTCGGGTTGGATTTGGTTTTGGTCGACTGGCTGGATTTCGTCGGCTCTAGTAGTGTTCGGTCGGGTCTGATTGGGTTTGATCGGGTCTGGTTAGGTTTGGTCGGGATTGGTTAGGCTTAGTCGGGTCTGGTTAGGTTTTGTTGGGTTAGATTTGGTTTTGGTCGACTGGTTAGATTTGGTCGGCTCTGGTTGTGTTTGGTCGGGTCTAATTGGGTTTGGTCAGGATTTGTTAGGCTTATTCGGGTCTGGTTAGGTTTTGATCGGGTTTTGGTCGACTGGTTGGATTTGGTCTGTTCTGGTTGTGTTCGGTCGGGTCTGATAGGGTTTGGTTGGGTCTGGTTAGGTTTGGTCGGGATTGGTTAGGTTTAGTCGGGTCTGGTTGGTTTGGATTTGGTTTTGGTTGACTGGTTGGATTTGGTCGTCTCTGGTTGTGATCGGTAGGGTCTGATTGAGTTTGGTTGGGTCTGGTTAGGTTTGGTTGGGTTTAGTCGGGTCTGGTTAGATTTGGTCGGGTTGGATTTGGGCGGCTCTGGTTATGTTCGGTCGGGTCTGTTTGGGTTTGGTCGGGATTAGTCTGGTCTGGTTAGGTTTGGTCGGGTTGGATTTGGTTTTCGTCGACTGGTTGGATTTAGTGTGCTCTGGTTGTGTTTGGTTGGGTTTGGTCGCATCTGGTTAGGATTGGTCGGGATTGGCTAGGCTTAGTCGGGTCTGGTTAGGTTTTGATCGGGTTGGATTTGGCTTTGGTCGACTGGTTGGATTTGGTTGGCTCTGGTTCTGTTCGGTTGGGTCTCATTGGGTTTGGTCGGGATTGGTTGGGTTTTTGTCGGGTCTGGTTAGGTTTGGTCGGGTTGAATTTCGTCGGCTCTGGTTCTGTTCAGTCGAGTCTGATTGGATTTGGTCGGTATTGGTTGGATTTGGTTGGCTCTAGTTGTGTTTGATCGGGTTTGGTTGGGTCTGGTTAGGTTTGGTCCGGATTGGTTAGGCTTCATGGAGTCTGGTTAGGTTTTGATTGGGTTGGATTTGGTTTTGGTCGACTGGTTGGATTTGGTCGGCTCTACTTGTGTTCGGTCGGTTCTGATCTGGTTCTGTTCGGTCGGGTCTGATTGGGTTTTGTCGGGATTAGTCAAGTCTGGTTAGGTTTGGTCGGGTTTGATTTGGTTTTCTTCGACTGGTTGAATTTGGTCGGGTCTGGTTATGTTGGTTGGGATTGGTTAGGCTTAGTCGGGTCTGGTTAGATTTTGATCGGTTTGGATTTGGTTTTGGTCGACTGGTTGGATTCGGTCGGCTCTGGTTCTAATCGGTCGGGTCTGATCAGGTTTGGTCGGGATATGTTGGGTTTAGTCTGGTTAGGTTTGGTGGGGCTCGATTTGGTTTTGGTTGACTGGTTACAGTTGGTCGGCTCTGGTTGTGTTCTGTCGGGTCTGGGAAGGTTTGGTCGGAATTGGTTAGGCTTAGTCGCGTCTAGTTAGGTTTTGATCGACTGGTTTGATTTGGTCGGCTGTGCTTGTGTTTGGTCGGGTCTGATTGGGTTTGGCCGGGTCTGGTAAGGTTTGGTCGGGATTGGTTAGGTTTAGTCGGGTCTGGTTAAGTTTGGTCGCGATTGGTTAGGCTTAGTCGCGTCTAGTTAGGTTTTGATCGAGTTAGATTTGGTTTTGGTCGACTGGTTGGATTTGGTCGGCTCTACTTGTGTTTGGTCGGGTCTGATTGGGTTTGGTCGAGATTGGTTAGATTTAGTCGGGTCTGGTTAGGTTGGTTGGGTTGGATTTGGTTTAGGTCGACTGGTTGGGTTTATTCGGCTCTGGTTCTGTTCGGTCGGGTCTGATTGGGTTTGGTCGGGATTGGTTGGGTTTAGTCAGGACTGGTTAGGTTTAGTCGGGTCTGGTTAGGTTGGTTGGGTTGCATTTGGTTTTGGTCGACTGGTTCGGTTTAGTTTGCTCTGGTTCAGTTTGGTCGGGTCTGATTGCGTTTGGTCGGGATTGGTTGGGTTTAGTCAGGACTGGTTAGGTTTAGTCGGGGTTGATATGGTTTTGGTGTACTGGTTGGATTTGGTCGGCTCTGGTTCTGTTCGGTCGGGTCTGATTGGATTTGGTCGGTATTGAGTTTGGCCTGATTGGATTTGGTTTTGGTCGACTGGTTGGATTTGGTCGACTCTGGTTCTGTTCGGTTCGGTGTGATTAGGTTTGGTTGGGATTGGTTGGGTTTAGTCTGGTTAGGTTTGGTGGGGTTGGATTTGGTTTTGGTCGACTGGTTAGTGTTGGTCGGCTCTGGTTGTGTTCGGTCGGGTTTGGTTAGGTTTGTTTGGGATTGGTTAGGCTTAGTTGCATCTGGTTACTTTTTGATCGGGTTGGTTTTGGTCGACTGGTTGGACTTGGTCGGCTCTGTTTGTGTTCGGTCGGGTCTGATTGGGTTTTGTCGGGACTGGTTAGGTTTGGTCGGGATTGGTTAGGTTTAGTCGGGTCTGGTTAGGTTGGTTGGGTTGGATTAGGTTTTGGTCGACAAGGTGGGTTTAGTCGTCTCTGGTTCTTTTCGGTTGGGTCTGATTGGGTTTGGTCGGGATTGGTTGGGTTTAGTCAGTACTGGTTAGGTTTGGTCGGCTTGGATTTGGTTTTGGTTGACTGGTTGGATTTGGTCACCTCTGGTGGTGTCCAGTCGGGTCTGATGGGTTTGGTCGGGTCTGCGTAGCTTTGGTCGGGTTTGATTTGGTTTTGGTCTACTGGTTGAATTTGGTCGGCTCTGGTTCTGTTCGGTCGGGTCTCTGTGGGTTTGGTTGGGTTTGGTCGGGGTTGGTTAGGTTTAGTCAGGTCTGGTTAGGTTTGGTCGGGTTGGATTTGATTTTGGTCGACTGGTTGGATTTGGTCAGCTCTGGTTCTGTTCAGTCGGGTCTAATTGGATTTGGTTGGTATTGGTTGCTGTTGGTCGGGTTGGATTTAGTTGGCTCTGGTTGTGTTCGGACGGGTCTGATTGGGTTTGTTCGGGTCTGGTTAGGTTTATCGGGATTGGTTAGGTTTAGTCTGGTCTGGTTATGATTGGTAGGGTTGGATTTGGTTTTGGTTGACTGGTTTGAATTGGTCGGCTCTGGTTGTGTTCGGTTGGGTCTGGTTGGGTTGGATTTGGTCTTGGTCAATTGGTTGGGTTTAGTCGGCTCTGGTTCTGTTCGGTCGGGTCTGATTGGGTTTGGTCGGGATTGGTTGGGTTTAATCAGGTCTAGTTAGGTTTGGTGGACTGGCTGGATTTGGTCGGCTCTGGTAGTGTTTGGTCGGATCTGATTGTGTTTGATCGGGTCTGGTTAGGTTTGGTCGGAATTGGTTAAGCTTAGTCGGGTCTGGTTAGGTTTTGTTGGGTTGGATTGGGTTTTGGTCGGCTGGTTGGATTTCGTCGGCTCTGGTTGTGTTCGGTCGGGTCTGATAGGGTTTGGTCGGGTCGTGTTAGGTTTGGTCGGGATTGGTTAGGTTTAGTTGGGTCTGGTTGGGTTGGATTTGGTTTTGATTAACTGGTTGGGTTTAGTCGGCTCTGGTTCTGTTCGGTCGGGTCTGATTGGGTTCGGTTGGGTTTAGCCGAGTGGTTAGGTTTGGTCGGGTTGGATTTGGTCGACTATTTGTATTTGGTCGGCTCTGGTGTTTCGTTGGGTTTGGTCGGGTCTGGTTAGGTTTTGTCGGAATTTGTTAGGCTTAGTTGGGTCTGGTTAGGTTTTGATCGGGTTGGATTTGGTTTTGGTTGACTGGTTGGATTTGGTCGTCTCTGGTTGTGATCGGTAGGGTCTGATTGAGTTTGGTTGGGTTTGGTTAGGTTTCGTCGGGATTGGTTGGGTTTAGTCGGGTCTGGTTAGGTTTGGTCGGGTTGGATTTGGTTTTCGTCGACTGGTTGGATTTAGTGTGCTCTGGTTGTGTTTGGTCGTGTCTGGTTAGGTTTGGTCGGGATTGGTTAGGCTTAGTCGGGTCTGGTTAGGTTTTGATCGGGTTGGATTTGGCTTTGGTCGACTGGTTGAATTTGGTCGGCTCTGGTTCTGTTCGGTCGAGTCTAATTGGGTTTGGTCGGGATTGGTTGGTTTTTGTCAGGTCTGGTTAGGTTTGGTCGGGTTGGATTTGGTCGGCTCTGGTTGTGTTCGGTCGGGTCTGATTAGGTTTGGTTGGGTTGGATTTGGTTTTGGTCGACTGGCTGGATTTCGTCGGCTCTAGTAGTGTTCGGTCGGGTCTGATTGGGTTTGATCGGGTCTGGTTAGGTTTGGTCGGGATTGGTTAGGCTTAGTCGGGTCTGGTTAGGTTTTGTTGGGTTAGATTTGGTTTTGGTCGACTGGTTAGATTTGGTCGGCTCTGGTTGTGTTTGGTCGGGTCTAATTGGGTTTGGTCAGGATTTGTTAGGCTTATTCGGGTCTGGTTAGGTTTTGATCGGGTTTTGTTCGACTGGTTGGATTTGGTCTGTTCTGGTTGTGTTCGGTCGGGTCTGATAGGGTTTGGTTGGGTCTGGTTAGGTTTGGTCGGGATTGGTTAGGTTTAGTCGGGTCTGGTTGGTTTGGATTTGGTTTTGGTCAACTGGTTGGGTTTAGTCGGCTCTGGTTCTGTTCGGTCGGGTCTGATTGGGTTTGGTCGGGATGGGTTGGGTTTTGTCAGGTCTGGTTAGGTTTGGTCGACTGGCTGTATTTTTTCGGCTCTGGTAGTGTTCGGTCGGGTCTGATTGGGTTTGATCGGGTCTGGTTAGGTTTGGTCGGGATTGGTTAGGCTGTCGGGTCTGGTTAGGTTTTGTTGGGTTAGATTTGGTTTTGGTCGACTGGTTAGATTTGGTTAGCTCTGGTTGTGTTTGATCGGGTCTGATTGGGTTTGGTCAGGATTGGTTAGGCTTATTCGGGTCTGGTTAGGTTTTGATTGGGTTTTGGTCGGCTGGTTGGATTTCGTCTGCTCTGGTTGTGTTTGGTCGGGTCTGATAGGGTTTGGTCGGGTCGTGTTAGGTTTGGTCGGGATTGGTTAGGTTTAGTTGGGTCTGGTTGGGTTGGATTTGGTTTTGATTAACTGGTTGGGTTTAGTCGGCTCTGGTTCTGTTCGGTCGGGTCTGATTGGGTTTGGTCGGGACTGGTTGGGTTTTGTCAGGTTTGGTTAGGTTTGGTCGACTGGCTGTATTTGGTCGGCTCTGGTAGTGTTCGGTCGGGTCTGATTGGGTTTGATCGGGTCTGGTTAGGTTTGGTCGCGATTGGTTAGGCGGTCGGGTCTGGTTAGGTTTTGTTGGGTTAGATTTGGTTTTGGTCGACTGGTTAGATTTGGTTAGCTCTGGTTGTGTTTGGTCGGGTCTGATTGGGTTTGGTCAGGATTGGTTAGGCTTATTCGAGTCTGGTTAGGTTTTGATTGGGTTTTGGTTGGCTGGTTGGATTTCGTCGGCTCTGGTTGTGTTCGGTCGGGTCTGATAGGGTTTGGTCAGGTTGTGTTAGGTTTGGTCGGGATTGGTTAGGTTTAGTTGGGTCTGGTTGGGTTGGATTTGGCTTTGATTAACTGGTTGGGTTTAGTCGGCTCTGGTTCTGTTCGGTCGGGTCTGATTGGGTTTAGCCGAGTGGTTAGGTTTGGTCGGGTTGGATTTGGTCGACTTTTTGGATTTGGTTGGCTGTGGTGTTTGGTTGGGTTTGGTCGGGTCTGGTTAGCTTTTGTCGGGATTGGTTAGGCTTAGTTGGGTCTGGTTAGGTTTTGATCGGGTTGGATTTGGTTTTGGTTGACTGGTTGGATTTGGTCGTCTCTGGTTGTGATCGGTAGGGTCTGATTGAGTTTGGTTGGGTCTGGTTAGGTTTGGTTGGGTTTAGTCGGGTCTGGTTAGATTTGGTCGGGTTGGATTTGGGCGGCTCTGGTTATGTTCGGTCGGGTCTGTTCGGGTTTGGTCGGGATTAGTCTGGTCTGGTTAGGTTTGGTCGGGTTGGATTTGGTTTTCGTCGACTGGTTGGATTTAGTGTGCTCTGGTTGTGTTTGGTTGGGTTTGGTCGCATCTGGTTAGGATTGGTCGGGATTGGCTACGCTTAGTCGGGTCTGGTTAGGTTTTGATCGGGTTGGATTTGGCTTTGGTCGACTGGTTGGATTTGGTTGGCTCTGGTTCTGTTCGGTTGGGTCTAATTGGGTTTGGTCGGGATTGGTTGGGTTTTTGTCGAGTCTGGTTAGGTTTGGTCGGGTTGGATTTCGTCGGCTCTGGTTCTGTTCAGTCGAGTCTGATTGGATTTGGTCGGTATTGGTTGGATTTGGTTGGCTCTAGTTGTGTTTGATCGGGTTTGGTTGGGTCTGGTTAGGTTTGGTCCGGATTGGTTAGGCTTCATGGAGTCTGGTTAGGTTTTGATTGGGTTGGATTTGGTTTTGGTCGACTGGTTGGATTTGGTCGGCTCTACTTGTGTTCGGTCGGTTCTGATCTGGTTCTGTTCGGTCAGATCTGATTGGGTTTTGTCGGGATTAGTCAAGTCTGGTTAGGTTTGGTCGGGTTGGATTTGGTTTTCGTCGACTGGTTGAATTTGGTCGGGTCTGGTTATGTTGGTTGGGATTGGTTAGGCTTAGTCGGGTCTGGTTAGATTTTGATCGGTTTGGATTTGGTTTTGGTCGACTGGTTGGATTCGGTCGGCTCTGGTTCTAATCGGTCGGGTCTGACCAGGTTTGGTCGGGATATGTTGGGTTTAGTCTGGTTAGGTTTGGTGGGGCTCGATTTGGTTTTGGTTGACTGGTTACAGTTGGTCGGCTCTGGTTGTGTTCTGTCGGGTCTGGGAAGGTTTGGTCGGAATTGGTTAGGCTTAGTCGCGTCTAGTTAGGTTTTGATTGACTGGTTTGATTTGGTCGGCTCTGCTTGTGTTTGGTCGGGTCTGATTGGGTTTGGTCAAGATTGGTTAGATTTAGTCGGGTCTGGTTAGGTTGGTTGGGTTGGATTTGGTTTAGGTCGACTGGTTGGGTTTAGTCGGCTCTGGTTCTGTTCGGTCGGGTCTGATTGGGTTTGGTCGGGATTGGTTGGGTTTAGTCAGGACTGGTTAGGTTTAGTCGGGTCTGGTTAGGTTGCTTGGGTTGGATTTGGTTTTGGTCGACTGGTTCGGTTTAGTTTGCTCTGGTTCAGTTTGGTCGGGTCTGATTGCGTTTGGTCGGGATTGGTTGGGTTTAGTCAGGACTGGTTAGGTTTAGTCGGGGTTGATTTGGTTTTGGTGTACTGGTTGGATTTGGTCGGCTCTGGTTCTGTTCGGTCTGGTCTGATTGGATTTGGTCGGTATTGAGTTTGGCCTGATTGGATTTGGTTTTGGTCGACTGGTTGGATTTGGTCGACTCTGGTTCTGTTCGGTTCGGTGTGATTAGGTTTGGTTGGGATTGGTTGGGTTTAGTCTGGTTAGGTTTGGTGGGATTGGATTTGGTTTTGGTCAACTGGTTAGTGTTGGTTGGCTCTGGTTGTGTTCGGTCGGGTCTGGTTAGGTTTGTTTGGGATTGGTTAGGCTTAGTTGCATCTGGTTACTTTTTGATCGGGTTGGTTTTGGTCGACTGGTTGGACTTGGTCGGCTCTGTTTGTGTTCGGTCGGGTCTGATTGGGTTTTGTCGGGACTGGTTAGGTTTGGTCGGGATTGGTTAGGTTTAGTCGGGTCTGGTTAGGTTGGTTGGGTTGGATTAGGTTTTGGTCGACAAGGTGGGTTTAGTCGTCTCTGGTTCTTTTCGGTTGGGTCTGATTGGGTTTGGTCGGGATTGGTTGGGTTTAGTCAGTACTGGTTAGGTTTGGTCGGCTTGGATTTGGTTTTGGTTGACTGGTTGGATTTGGTCGCCTCTGGTGGTGTCCAGTCGGGTCTCTGTGGGTTTGGTTGGGTTTGGTCGGGGTTGGTTAGGTTTAGTCAGGTCTGGTTAGGTTTCGTCGGGTTGGATTTGATTTTGGTCGACTGGTTGGATTTGGTCAGCTCTGGTTCTGTTCAGTCGGGTCTAATTGGATTTGGTTGGTATTGGTTGCTGTTGGTCGGGTTGGATTTAGTTGGCTCTGGTTGTGTTCGGACGGGTCTGATTGGGTTTGGTCGGGTCTGGTTAGGTTTATCGGGATTGGTTAGGTTTAGTCTGGTCTGGTTATGATTGGTAGGGTTGGATTTGGTTTTGGTTGACTGGTTTGAATTGGTCGGCTCTGGTTGTGTTCGGTCGGGTCTGGTTGGGTCTGGTTGGGTTGGATTTGGTCTTGGTCAATTGGTTGGGTTTAGTCGGCTCTGGTTCTGTTCGGTCGGGTCTGATTGGGTTTGGTCGGGATTGGTTGGGTTTAATCAGGTCTAGTTAGGTTTGGTGGACTGGCTAAATTTGGTCGGCTCTGGTAGTGTTCGGTCGGGTCTGATTGGGTTTGATCGGGTCTGGTTAGGTTTGGTCGGAATTGGTTAAGCTTAGTCGGGTCTGGTTAGGTTTTGATCGGGTTGGATTTGGCTTTGGGCGACTGGTTGAATTTGGTCGGCTCTGGTTCTGTTCGGTCGAGTCTAATTGGGTTTGGTCGGGATTGGTTGGTTTTTGTCGGGTCTGGTTAGGTTTGGTCGGGTTGGATTTGGTTTTGGTCGACTGGCTGGATTTCGTCGGCTCTAGTAGTGTTCGGTCGGGTCTGATTGGGTTTGATCGGGTCTGGTTAGGTTTGGTCGGGATTGGTTAGGCTTAGTCGGGTCTGGTTAGGTTTTGTTGGGTTAGATTTGGTTTTGGTCGACTGGTTAGATTTGGTCGGCTCTGGTTGTGTTTGGTCGGGTCTAATTGGGTTTGGTCAGGATTTGTTAGGCTTATTCGGGTCTGGTTAGGTTTTGATCGGGTTTTGGTCGACTGGTTGGATTTGGTCTGTTCTGGTTGTGTTCGGTCGGGTCTGATAGGGTTTGGTTGGGTCTGGTTAGGTTTGGTCGGGATTGGTTAGGTTTAGTCGGGTCTGGTTGGTTTGGATTTGGTTTTGGTTGACTGGTTGGATTTGGTCGTCTCTGGTTGTGATCGGTAGGGTCTGATTGAGTTTGGTTGGGTCTGGTTAGGTTTGGTTGGGTTTAGTCGGGTCTGGTTAGATTTGGTCGGGTTGGATTTGGGCGGCTCTGGTTATGTTCGGTCGGGTCTGTTTGGGTTTGGTCGGGATTAGTCTGGTCTGGTTAGGTTTGGTCGGGTTGGATTTGGTTTTCGTCGACTGGTTGGATTTAGTGTGCTCTGGTTGTGTTTGGTTGGGTTTGGTCGCATCTGGTTAGGATTGGTCGGGATTGGCTAGGCTTAGTCGGGTCTGGTTAGGTTTTGATCGGGTTGGATTTGGCTTTGGTCGACTGGTTGGATTTGGTTGGCTCTGGTTCTGTTCGGTTGGGTCTCATTGGGTTTGGTCGGGATTGGTTGGGTTTTTGTCGGGTCTGGTTAGGTTTGGTCGGGTTGGATTTCGTCGGCTCTGGTTCTGTTCAGTCGAGTCTGATTGGATTTGGTCGGTATTGGTTGGATTTGGTTGGCTCTAGTTGTGTTTGATCGGGTTTGGTTGGGTCTGGTTAGGTTTGGTCCGGATTGGTTAGGCTTCATGGAGTCTGGTTAGGTTTTGATTGGGTTGGATTTGGTTTTGGTCGACTGGTTGGATTTGGTCGGCTCTACTTGTGTTCGGTCGGTTCTGATCTGGTTCTGTTCGGTCGGGTCTGATTGGGTTTTGTCGGGATTAGTCAAGTCTGGTTAGGTTTGGTCGGGTTTGATTTGGATTTCTTCGACTGGTTGAATTTGGTCGGGTCTGGTTATGTTGGTTGGGATTGGTTAGGCTTAGTCGGGTCTGGTTAGATTTTGATCGGTTTGGATTTGGTTTTGGTCGACTGGTTGGATTCGGTCGGCTCTGGTTCTAATCGGTCGGGTCTGATCAGGTTTGGTCGGGATATGTTGGGTTTAGTCTGGTTAGGTTTGGTGGGGCTCGATTTGGTTTTGGTTGACTGGTTACAGTTGGTCGGCTCTGGTTGTGTTCTGTCGGGTCTGGGAAGGTTTGGTCGGAATTGGTTAGGCTTAGTCGCGTCTAGTTAGGTTTTGATCGACTGGTTTGATTTGGTCGACTGTGCTTGTGTTTGGTCGGGTCTGATTGGGTTTGGCCGGGTCTGGTAAGGTTTGGTCGGGATTGGTTAGGTTTAGTCGGGTCTGGTTAAGTTTGGTCGCGATTGGTTAGGCTTAGTCGCGTCTAGTTAGGTTTTGATCGAGTTAGATTTGGTTTTGGTCGACTGGTTGGATTTGGTCGGCTCTGCTTGTGTTTGGTCGGGTCTGATTGGGTTTGGTCGAGATTGGTTAGATTTAGTCGGGTCTGGTTAGGTTGGTTGGGTTGGATTTGGTTTAGGTCGACTGGTTGGGTTTATTCGGCTCTGGTTCTGTTCGGTCGGGTCTGATTGGGTTTGGTCGGGATTGGTTGGGTTTAGTCAGGACTGGTTAGGTTTAGTCGGGTCTGGTTAGGTTGGTTGGGTTGCATTTGGTTTTGGTCGACTGGTTCGGTTTAGTTTGCTCTGGTTCAGTTTGGTCGGGTCTGATTGCGTTTGGTCGGAATTGGTTGGGTTTAGTCAGGACTGGTTAGGTTTAGTCGGGGTTGATTTGGTTTTGGTGTACTGGTTGGATTTGGTCGGCTCTGGTTCTGTTCGGTCGGGTCTGATTGGGTTTGGTTTGGATTGGTTAGGTTTAGTCGGGTCTGGCTAGGTTTGGTCGGGTTGGATTTGATTTTGGTCAACTGGCTGGGTTTGGTTGGCTCTGGTTCTGTTCAGTCGGATCTGATTGGATTTGGTCGGTATTGGTTGGGTTTGGCCGGATTGGATTTGGATTTGGTCGACTCTGGTTCTGTTCGGTTCGGTGTGATTAGGTTTGGTCGGGATTGGTTGGGTTTAGTCTGGTTAGGTTTGGTGGGGTTGGATTTGGTTTTGGTCAACTGGTTAGTGTTGGTCGGCTCTGGTTGTGTTCGGTCGGCTCTGGTTGTGTTCGGTCGGGTCTGGTTAGGTTTGTTTGGGATTGGTTAGGCTTAGTTGCATCTGGTTAGGTTTTGATCGGGTTGGTTTTGGTCGACTGGTTGGACTTGGTCGGCTCTGCTTGTGTTCGGTCGGGTCTGATTGGGTTTTGTCGGGACTGGTTAGGTTTGGTCGGGATTGGTTAGGTTTAGTCGGGTCTGGTTAGGTTGGTTGGGTTGGATTAGGTTTTGGTTGACTAGGTGGGTTTAGTCGTCTCTGGTTCAGTTTGGTTGGGTCTGATTGCGTTTGGTCGGAATTGGTTGGGTTTAGTCAGGACTGGTTAGGTTTAGTCGGGGTTGATTTGGTTTTGGTGTACTGGTTGGATTTGGTCGGCTCTGGTTCTGTTCGGTTGGGTCTGATTGGGTTTGGTTGGGATTGGTTAGGTTTAGTCGGGTCTGGCTAGGTTTGGTCGGGTTGGATTTGATTTTGGTCAACTGGCTGGGTTTGGTTGGCTCTGGTTCTGTTCAGTCGGATCTGATTGGATTTGGTCGGTATTGGTTGGGTTTGGCCGGATTGGATTTGGATTTGGTCGACTCTGGTTCTGTAAGGTTCGGTGTGATTAGGTTTGGTCGGGATTGGTTGGGTTTAGTCTGGTTAGGTTTGGTGGGGTTGGATTTGGTTTTCGTCGACTGGTTGAATTTGGTCGGGTCTGGTTATGTTGGTTGGGATTGGTTAGGCTTAGTCGGGTCTGGTTAGATTTTGATCGGTTTGGATTTGGTTTTGGTCGACTGGTTGGATTCGGTCGGCTCTGGTTCTAATCGGTCGGGTCTGACCAGGTTTGGTCGGGATATGTTGGGTTTAGTCTGGTTAGGTTTGGTGGGGCTCGATTGGGTTTTGGTTGACTGGTTACAGTTGGTCGGCTCTGGTTGTGTTCTGTCGGGTCTGGGAAGGTTTGGTCGGAATTGGTTAGGCTGTCGCGTCTAGTTAGGTTTTGATCGACTGGTTTGATTTGGTCGGGTCTGATTGGGCTTGGCCGGGTCTGGTAAGGTTTGGTAGGGATTGGTTAGGTTTAGTCGGGTCTGGTTAGGTTTGGTCGCGATTGGTTAGGCTTAGTCGCGTCTAGTTAGGTTTTGATCGAGTAAGATTTGGTTTTGGTCGACTGGTTGGATTTGGTCGGCTCTGCTTGTGTTTGGTCGGGTCTGATTGGGTTTGGTCAAGATTGGTTAGATTTAGTCGGGTCTGGTTAGGTTGGTTGGGTTGGATTTGGTTTAGGTCGACTGGTTGGGTTTAGTCGGCTCTGGTTCTGTTCGGTCGGGTCTGATTGGGTTTGGTCGGGATTGGTTGGGTTTAGTCAGGACTGGTTAGGTTTAGTCGGGTCTGGTTAGGTTGCTTGGGTTGGATTTGGTTTTGGTCGACTGGTTCGGTTTAGTTTGCTCTGGTTCAGTTTGGTCGGGTCTGATTGCGTTTGGTCGGGATTGGTTGGGTTTAGTCAGGACTGGTTAGGTTTAGTCGGGGTTGATTTGGTTTTGGTGTACTGGTTGGATTTGGTCGGCTCTGGTTCTGTTCGGTCGGGTCTGATTGGATTTGGTCGGTATTGAGTTTGGCCTGATTGGATTTGGTTTTGGTCGACTGGTTGGATTTGGTCGACTGTGGTTCTGTTCGGTTCGGTGTGATTAGGTTTGGTTAGGATTGGTTGGGTTTAGTCTGGTTAGGTTTGGTGGGGTTGGATTTGGTTTTGGTCGACTGGTTAGTGTTGGTCGGCTCTGGTTGTGTTCGGTCGGGTCTGGTTAGGTTTGTTTGGGATTGGTTAGGCTTAGTTGCATCTGGTTACTTTTTGATCGGGTTGGTTTTGGTCGACTGGTTGGACTTGGTCGGCTCTGTTTGTGTTCGGTCGGGTCTGATTGGGTTTTGTCGGGACTGGTTAGGTTTGGTCGGGATTGGTTAGGTTTAGTCGGGTCTGGTTAGGTTGGTTGGGTTGGATTATGTTTTGGTCGACAAGGTGGGTTTAGTCGTCTCTGGTTCTTTTCGGTTGGGTCTGATTGGGTTTGGTCGGGATTGGTTGGGTTTAGTCAGTACTGGTTAGGTTTGGTCGGCTTGGATTTGGTTTTGGTTGACTGGTTGGATTTGGTCGCCTCTGGTGGTGTCCAGTCGGGTCTCTGTGGGTTTGGTTGGGTTTGGTCGGGGTTGGTTAGGTTTAGTCAGGTCTGGTTAGGTTTGGTCGGGTTGGATTTGATTTTGGTCGACTGGTTGGATTTGGTCAGCTCTGGTTCTGTTCAGTCGGGTCTAATTGGATTTGGTTGGTATTGGTTGCTGTTGGTCGGGTTGGATTTAGTTGGCTCTGGTTGTGTTCGGACGGGTCTGATTGGGTTTGGTCGGGTCTGGTTAGGTTTATCGGGATTGGTTAGGTTTAGTCTGGTCTGGTTATGATTGGTAGGGTTGGATTTGGTTTTGGTTGACTGGTTTGAATTGGTCGGCTCAGGTTGTGTTCGGTCGGGTCTGGTTGGGTCTGGTTGGGTTGGATTTGGTCTTGGTCAATTGGTTGGGTTTAGTCGGCTCTGGTTCTGTTCGGTCGGGTCTGATTGGGTTTGGTCGGGATTGGTTGGGTTTAATCAGGTCTAGTTAGGTTTGGTGGACTGGCTAGATTTGGTCGGCTCTGGTAGTGTTCGGTCGGGTCTGATTGGGTTTGATCGGGTCTGGTTAGGTTTGGTCGGAATTGGTTAAGCTTAGTCGGGTCTGGTTAGGTTTTGATCGGGTTGGATTTGGCTTTGGTCGACTGGTTGAATTTGGTCGGCTCTGGTTCTGTTCGGTCGAGTCTAATTGGGTTTGGTCGGGATTGGTTGGTTTTTGTCGGGTCTGGTTAGGTTTGGTCGGGTTGGATTTGGTTTTGGTCGACTGGCTGGATTTCGTCGGCTCTAGTAGTGTTCGGTCGGGTCTGATTGGGTTTGATCGGGTCTGGTTAGGTTTGGTCGGGATTGGTTAGGCTTAGTCGGGTCTGGTTAGGTTTTGTTGGGTTAGATTTGGTTTTGGTCGACTGGTTAGATTTGGTCGGCTCTGGTTGTGTTTGGTCGGGTCTAATTGGGTTTGGTCAGGATTTGTTAGGCTTATTCGGGTCTGGTTAGGTTTTGATCGGGTTTTGGTCGACTGGTTGGATTTGGTCTGTTCTGGTTGTGTTCGGTCGGGTCTGATAGGGTTTGGTTGGGTCTGGTTAGGTTTGGTCGGGATTGGTTAGGTTTAGTCGGGTCTGGTTGGTTTGGATTTGGTTTTGGTTGACTGGTTGGATTTGGTCGTCTCTGGTTGTGATCGGTAGGGTCTGATTGAGTTTGGTTGGGTCTGGTTAGGTTTGGTTGGGTTTAGTCGGGTCTGGTTAGATTTGGTCGGGTTGGATTTGGGCGGCTCTGGTTATGTTCGGTCGGGTCTGTTTGGGTTTGGTCGGGATTAGTCTGGTCTGGTTAGGTTTGGTCGGGTTGGATTTGGTTTTCGTCGACTGGTTGGATTTAGTGTGCTCTGGTTGTGTTTGGTTGGGTTTGGTCGCATCTGGTTAGGATTGGTCGGGATTGGCTAGGCTTAGTCGGGTCTGGTTAGGTTTTGATCGGGTTGGATTTGGCTTTGGTCGACTGGTTGGATTTGGTTGGCTCTGGTTCTGTTCGGTTGGGTCTAATTGGGTTTGGTCGGGATTGGTTGGGTTTTTGTCGGGTCTGGTTAGGTTTGGTCGGGTTGGATTTCGTCGGCTCTGGTTCTGTTCAGTCGAGTCTGATTGGATTTGGTCGGTATTGGTTGGATTTGGTTGGCTCTAGTTGTGTTTGATCGGGTTTGGTTGGGTCTGGTTAGGTTTGGTCCGGATTGGTTAGGCTTCATGGAGTCTGGTTAGGTTTTGATTGGGTTGGATTTGGTTTTGGTCGACTGGTTGGATTTGGTCGGCTCTACTTGTGTTCGGTCGGTTCTGATCTGGTTCTGTTCGGTCGGGTCTGATTGGGTTTTGTCGGGATTAGTCAAGTCTGGTTAGGTTTGGTCGGGTTTGATTTGGTTTTCGTCGACTGGTTGAATTTGGTCGGGTCTGGTTATGTTGGTTGGGATTGGTTAGGCTTAGTCGGGTCTGGTTAGATTTTGATCGGTTTGGATTTGGTTTTGGTTGACTGGTTGGATTCGGTCGGCTCTGGTTCTAATCGGTCGGGTCTGATCAGGTTTGGTCGGGATATGTTGGGTTTAGTCTGGTTAGGTTTGGTGGGGCTCGATTTGGTTTTGGTTGACTGGTTACAGTTGGTCGGCTCTGGTTGTGTTCTGTCGGGTCTGGGAAGGTTTGGTCGGAATTGGTTAGGCTTAGTCGCGTCTAGTTAGGTTTTGATCGACTGGTTTGATTTGGTCAGCTCTGCTCTTGTTTGGTCGGGTCTGATTGGGTTTGGCCGGGTCTGGTAAGGTTTGGTCGGGATTGGTTAGGTTTAGTCGGGTCTGGTTAGGTTTGGTCGCGATTGGTTAGGCTTAGTCGCGTCTAGTTAGGTTTTGATCGAGTTAGATTTGGTTTTGGTCGACTGGTTGGATTTGGTCGGCTCTGCTTGTGTTTGGTCGGGTCTGATTGGGTTTGGTCGAGATTGGTTAGATTTAGTCGGGTCTGGTTAGGTTGGTTGGGTTGGATTTGGTTTAGGTCGACTGGTTGGGTTTATTCGGCTCTGGTTCTGTTCGGTCGGGTCTGATTGGGTTTGGTCGGGATTGGTTGGGTTTAGTCAGGACTGGTTAGGTTTAGTCGGGTCTGGTTAGGTTGGTTGGGTTGCATTTGGTTTTGGTCGACTGGTTCGGTTTAGTTTGCTCTGGTTCAGTTTGGTCGGGTCTGATTGCGTTTGGTCGGAATTGGTTGGGTTTAGTCAGGACCGGTTACGTTTAGTCGGGGTTGATTTGGTTTTGGTGTACTGGTTGGATTTGGTCGGCTCTGGTTCTGTTCAGTCGGGTCTGATTGGGTTTGGTTGGGATTGGTTAGGTTTAGTCGGGTCTGACTAGGTTTGGTCGGGTTGGATTTGATTTTGGTCAACTGGCTGGGTTTGGTTGGCTCTGGTTCTGTTCAGTCGGATCTGATTGGATTTGGTCGGTATTGGTTGGGTTTGGCCGGATTGGATTTGGATTTGGTCGACTCTGGTTCTGTTCGGTTCGGTGTGATTAGGTTTGGTGGGGATTGGTTGGGTTTAGTCTGGTTAGGTTTGGTGGGGTTGGATTTGGTTTTGGTCGACTGGTTAGTGTTGGTCGGCTCTGGTTGTGTTCGGTCGGGTCTGGTTAGGTTTGTTTGGGATTGGTTAGGCTTAGTTGCATCTGGTTAGGTTTTGATCGGGTTGGTTTTGGTCGACTGGTTGGACTTGGTCGGCTCTGCTTGTGTTCGGTCGGGTCTGATTGGGTTTTGTCGGGACTGGTTAGGTTTGGTCGGGATTGGTTAGGTTTAGTCGGGTCTGGTTAGGTTGGTTGGGTTGGATTAGGTTTTGGTTGACTAGGTGGGTTTAGTCGTCTCTGGTTCAGTTTGGTCGGGTCTGATTGCGTTTGGTCGGAATTGGTTGGGTTTAGTCAGGACTGGTTAGGTTTAGTCGGGGTTGATTTGGTTTTGGTGTACTGGTTGGATTTGGTCGGCTCTGGTTCTGTTCGGTCGGGTCTGATTGGGTTTGGTTGGGATTGGTTAGGTTTAGTCGGGTCTGGCTAGGTTTGGTCGGGTTGGATTTGATTTTGGTCAACTGGCTGGGTTTGGTTGGCTCTGGTTCTGTTCAGTCGGATCTGATTGGATTTGGTCGGTATTGGTTGGGTTTGGCCGGATTGGATTTGGATTTGGTCGACTCTGGTTCTGTTCGGTTCGGTGTGATTAGGTTTGGTCGGGATTGGTTGGGTTTAGTCTGGTTAGGTTTGGTGGGGTTGGATTTGGTTTTGGTCGACTGGTTAGTGTTGGTCGGCTCTGGTTGTGTTCGGTCGGCTCTGGTTGTGTTCGGTCGGGTCTGGTTAGGTTTGTTTGGGATTGGTTAGGCTTAGTTGCATCTGGTTAGGTTTTGATCGGGTTGGTTTTGGTCGACTGGTTGGACTTGGTCGGCTCTGCTTGTGTTCGGTCGGGTCTGATTGGGTTTTGTCGGGACTGGTTAGGTTTGGTCGGGATTGGTTAGGTTTAGTCGGGTCTGGTTAGGTTGGTTGGGTTGGATTAGGTTTTGGTTGACTAGGTGGGTTTAGTCGTCTCTGGTTCTGTTCGGTCGGGTCTGATTGGGTTTGGTCGGGATTGGTTGGGTTTAGTCAGTACTGGTTAGGTTTGGTCGGCTTGGATTTGGTTTTGGTTGACTGGTTGGATTTGGTCAGCTCTGGTTCTGTTCAGTCGGATCTAACTGGATTTGGTCGGTATTGGTTGCTGTTGGTCGGGTTGGATTTAGTTGGTTCTGGTTGTGTTCGGATGGGTCTGATTGGGTTTGGTCGGGTCTGCTTAGGTTTGGTCGGGTTTGATTTGGTTTTGGTCTACTGGTTGAATTTGGTCGGCTCTGGTTCTGGTCGGTCGGGTCTCTGTGGGTTTGGTCGGGGTTGGTTAGGTTTAGTCAGGTCTGGTTAGGTTTGGTCGGGTTGGATTTGATTTTGGTTGACTGGTTGGATTTGGTCAGCTCTGGTTCTGTTCAGTCGGGTCTAACTGGATTTGGTCGGTATTGGTTGCTGTTGGTCGGGTTGGATTTAGTTGGCTCTGGTTGTGTTCGGATGGGTCTGATTGGGTTTGGTCGGGTCTGGTTAGGTTTATCAGGATTGGTTAGGTTTAGTCTGGTCTGGTTATGTTTGGTAGGGTTGGGTTTGGTTTTGGTTGACTGGTTGGAATTGGTTGGCTCTGGTTGTGTTCGGTCGGGTCTGGTTGGGTCTGGTTGGGTTGGATTTGGTCTTGGTCAATTGGTTGGGTTTAGTCGGCTCTGGTTCTGTTTGGTCGGGTCTGATTGGGTTTGGTCGGGATTGGTTGGGTTTAATCAGGTCTGGTTAGGTTTGGTGGACTGGCTGGATTTGGTCGGCTCTGGTAGTGTTCGGTCGGGTCTGATTGGGTTTGATCGGGTCTGGTTAGGTTTGGTTGGGATTGGTTAAGCTTAGTCGGGTCTGGTTAGGTTCTGTTGGGTTGGATTTGGTTTTGGTCGACTGGTTAGATTTGGTCGGCTCTGGTTGTGTTCAGTCGCATCTGATTGGGTTTGGTCAGAATTGGTTAGGCTTATTCGGGTCTGGTTAGGTTTTGATCGGGTATTGGTCGACTGGTTGGATTTAGTCGGCTCTGGTTGTGTTCGGTCGGGTCTGATAGGGTTTGGTCGGGATTGGTTAGGTTTGGTCGGGATTGGTTAGGTTTAGTTTGGTCTCGTTGGGTTGGATTTGATTTTAATTGACTGGTTGGGTTTAGTCGGCTCTGGCTCTGTTCGGTCGGGTCTGATTGGGTTCGGTTGGGTTTAGCTGAGTGGTTAGGTTTGGTCGACTGGTTGGATTTGGTCGGCTCTGGTGTTCGGTTGGGTTTGGTCGGGTGTGGTAAGGTTTTGTCGGGATGGTTGGGTTTGGTCGGGTCTGGTTAGGTTTTGTCGGGATTGGTTAGGCTTAGTTAGGTCTGGTTAGGTTTTGATCAGGTTGGATTTGGTTTTGGTTGACTGGTTGGATTTGGTCGTCTCTGGTTGTGATCGGTGGGGTCTGAGTTTGGTTGGGTCTGGTTAGGTTTGGTCGGGATTGGGTAGGCTTAGTCGGGTCTGGTTAGGTTTCGATCGGGTTGGATTTGGCTTTGGTTGACTGGTTGGATTTGGTCGGCTCTGGTTCTGTTCGGTCGGGTCTAATTGGGTTTGGTCGGGATTGGTTGGGTTTTTGTCGGGTCTGGTTAGGTTTGGTCGGGTTGGATTTGGTTTTTGGTTGTCTGGTTGGATTTGGTCAGCTCTGGTTGTGTTCGGTCAGGTCTGATTGGGTTTGGTTGGGATTCTTTAGGTGTAGTCTGGTCTGGTTAGGTTTGGTCGGGTTGGTTTTGGTTGACTGGTTGGATTTCGTCGGCTCTGGTTCTGTTCAGTCGAGTCTGATTGGATTTGGTCGGTATTGGTTGGGTTTGGTCGCTTTGGATTTGGTTGGCTCTGGTTGTGTTTGATCGGGTCTGATTGGGTTTGGTTGGGTCTGGTTAGGTTTTGTCCGGGTTGGTTAGGCTTTGTCGAGTCTGGATAGGTTTTGATCGGGTTGGATTTGGTTTTGGTTGACTGGTTGGATTTGGTCGGCTCTAATTGTGTTCGGTCGGTTCTGATCTGGTTTTGTTCGGTCGGGTCTGATTGGGTTTTGTCGGGATTAGTCAAGTCTGGTTAGGTTTGGTCGGGTTGGATTTGGTTTTCGTCGACTGGTTGTATTTTGTCTGGTTAGGTTGGTTGGGATTGGTTAGGCTTAGTCGGGTCTGGTTAGATTTTGATCGGGTTTTGGTCGACTGGTTGGATTTGGTCGGCTCTGGTTGTGTTCGGTCGGGTCTGATAGGGTTTGGTCGAGTGGTTAGGTTTGGTCGGGATTGGTTAGGTTTAGTTGGGTCTGGTTGGGTTGGATTTGGTTTTAATTGACTGGTTGGGTTTAGTCGGCTCTGGCTCTGTTCGGTCGGGTCTGATTGGGTTCGGTTGGGTTTAGCCGAGTGGTTAGGTTTGGTCGGGTTGGATTTGGTCGACTGGTTGGATTTGGTCGGCTCTGGTGTTCGGTTGGGTTTGGTCGGGTGTGGTTAGGTTTTGTCAGGATGGTTGGGTTTAGTCGGGTCTGGTTAGGTTTGGTCGGGATTGGTTAGGCTTAGTTAGGTGTGGTTAGGTTTTGATCGGGTTGGATTAGGTTTTGGTTGACTGGTTGGATTTGGTCGGCTCTGGTTCTGTTCTGTCGGGTCTAATTGGGTTTGGTCGGGATTGGTTGGGTTTTTGTCGGGTCTGGTTAGGTTTGGTGTGTTTGGATTTGGTTTTTGGTTGTGTGGCTAGTTTTGGTCGGCTCTGGTTGTGTTCAGTCGGGTCTGTTTGGGTTTGGTCAGGATTAGTCGGGTCTGGTTAGGATTGGTCGGGTTGGATTTGGTTTTCGTCGACTGGTTGGATTTAGTGTGCTCTGGTTGTTTGGTTGGGTTTGGTCGCGTCTGGTTAGGTTTGGTCAGGATTGGTTAGGCTTAGTCGGGTCTGGTTAGGTTTTGATCGGGTTGGATTTGGCTTTGGTCGACTGGTTGGATTTGGTCGGCTCTGGTTCTGTTCTGTCGGGTCTAATTGGGTTTGGTCGGGATTGGTTGGGTTTTTGTCGGGTCTGGTTAGGTTTGGTCGGTTTGGATTTGGTTTTTGGTTGTTTGGCTAGATTTGGTCGGCTCTGGTTGTGTTCAGTCGGGTCTGATTGGGTTTGGTCAGGATTGGTTAGGCTTATTCGGGTCTGGTTAGGTTTTGATCGGGTTGGATTTGGCTTTGGTCGACTGGTTGGATTTGGTCGGCTCTGGTTCTGTTCGGTCGGGTCTAATTGGGTTTGGTCGGGATTTGTTGGGTTTTTGTTGGGTCTGGTTAGGTTTGGTCGGGTTGGATTTGGTTTTTGGTTGTCTGGTTTGATTTGGTCGGCTCTGGTTGTGTTTGGTCGGGTCTGATTGGGTTTGGTCGGGATTCGTTAGGATTAGTCTGGTGTTGTTAGTTTTAGTCGGGTTGGTTTTGGTTGACTGGTTGGATTTCGTCGGCTCTGGTTCTGTTCAGTCGAGTCTGATTGGATTGGATCGGTATTGGTTGGGTTTGGTCGGGTTGTGTTTGATCGGGTCTGATTGGGTTTGGCTGGGTCTGGTTAGGTTTGGTCCGGATTGGTTAGGCTTCGTCGAGTCTGGTTAGGTTTTGATCGGGTTGGATTTGGTTTTGGTCGACTGGTTGGATTTGGTCGGCTCTAGTTGTGTTCAGTCGCGTCTGATTGGGTTTGGTCAGAATTGGTTAGGCTTATTCGGGTCTGGTTAGGATTTGAATGGGTATTGGTCGACTGGTTGGATTTGGTCGGCTCTGCTTGTGTTTGGTCGGGTCTGACTGGGTTTGGTCGGGTCTGGTTAGGTTTGGTCGAGATTGGTTAGATTTAGTCGGGTCTGGTTAGGTTTTGTTGGGTTAGATTTGGTTTTGGTCGACTGGTTAGATTTGGTCGGCTCTGGTTGTGTTTGGTCGGGTCTGATTGGGTTTGGTCAGGATTTGTTAGGCTTATTCGGGTCTGGTTAGGTTTTGATCGGGTTTTGGTCGACTGGTTGGATTTGGTCTGTTCTGGTTGTGTTCGGTCGGGTCTGTTAGGGTTTGGTTGGGTCTGGTTAGGTTCGGTCGGGATTGGTTAGGTTTAGTCGGGTCTGGTTGGTTTGGATTTGGTTTAGGTCGACTGGTTGGGTTTAGTCGGCTCTGGTTCTGTTCGGTCGGGTATGATTGGGTTTGGTCGGGATTGGTTGGGTTTAGTCAGGACTGGTTAGGTTTAGTCGGGTCTGGTTAGGTTGGTTGGGTTGGATTTGATTTTGGTCGACTGGGTGGGTTTAGTCGTCTCTGGTTCTGTTCGGTCGGGTCTGATTGGGTTTTGTTGGGATTGGTTGGGTTTAGTCAGGACTGGTAGATTTGGTTGGCTTGGATTTGGTTTTGGTCGACTGGTTGAATTCGGTCGGCTCTGGTTCTGTTCTGTCGTGTCTGATTGGATTTGGTCGGTATTGGTTGGGTTTGGTTTGGCTGGATTTAGTTGGCTCTGGTTGTGTTCGGTCGGGTCTGATTGGGTTTAGTCAGGTCTGGTTAGGTTTGATCGGGATTGGTTAGGTTTTGTCTGGTCTGGTTAGGTTTTGATCGGGTTGGATTTGGTTTTGGTCGACTGGTTAGATTTGGTTAGCTCTGGTTGTGTTCGGTCAGGTCTGATTGGGTTTGGTCAGGATTGGTTAGGCTTATTCGGGTCTGGTTAGGTTTTGATTGGGTTTTGGTCGGCTGGTTGGATTTCGTCTGCTCAGGTTGTGTTTTGTCGGGTCTGATAGGGTTTGGTCGGGTCGTGTTAGGTTTGGTCGGGATTGGTTAGGTTTAGTTGGGTCTGGTTGGGTTGGATTTGGTTTTGATTAACTGGTTGGGTTTAGTCGGCTCTGGTTCTGTTCGGTCGGTTCTGATTGGGTTTGGTCGGGACTGGTTGGGTTTTGTCAGGTTTGGTTAGGTTTGGTCGACTGGCTGTATTTGGTCGGCTCTGGTAGTGTTCGGTCGGGTCTGATTGGGTTTGATCGGGTCTGGTTAGGTTTGGTCGGGATTGGTTAGGCTGTCGGGTCTGGTTAGGTTTTATTGGGTTAGATTTGGTTTTGGTCGACTGGTTAGATTTGGTTAGCTCTGGTTGTGTTCGGTCGGGTCTGATTGGGTTTGGTCAGGATTGGTTAGGCTTATTCGGGTCTGGTTAGGTTTTGATTAACTGGTTGGGTTTAGTCGGCTCTGGTTCTGTTCGGTCGGATCTGTTTGGGTTCGGTTGGGTTTAGCCGAGTGGTTAGGTTTGGTCGGGTTGGATTTGGTCGACTATTTGGATTTGGTTGGCTCTTGTGTTTGGTTGGGTTTGGTCGGGTCTGGTTAGGTTTTGATCGGGTTGGATTTGGTTTTGGTTGACTGGTTGGATTTGGTCGTCTCTGGTTGTGATCGGTAGGGTCTGATTGAGTTTGGTTGGGTCTGGTTAGGTTTGGTTGGGTTTAGTCGGGTCTGGTTAGATTTGGTCGGCTCTGGTTATGTTCGGTCGGGTCTGTTTGGGTTTGGTCGGTATTAGTCTGGTCTGGTTAGGTTTGGTCGGGTTGGATTTGGTTTTCGTCGACTGGTTGGATTTAGTGCGCTCTGGTTGTGTTTGGTTGGGTTTGGTCGCATCTGGTTAGGATTGGTCGGGATTGGCTAGGCTTAGTCGGGTCTGGTTAGGTTTTGATCGGGTTGGATTTGGCTTTGGTCGACTGGTTGGATTTGGTCGGCTCTGGTTCTGTTCGGTCTGGTCTAATTGGGTTTGGTCGGGATTGGTTGGGTTTTTGTCGGGTCTGGTTAGGTTTGGTCGGGTCTGGTTGTGTGCGGTCGGGTCTGATTGGGTTTGGTTGGGATTCGTTAAGTTTAGTCTGGTCTGGTTAGGTTTGGTTGGGTTGGTTTTGGTTGACTGGTTGGATTTCGTCGGCTCTGGTTCTGTTCAGTCGAGTCTAATTGGATTTGGTCGGTATTGGTTGGATTTGGTTGGCTCTAGTTGTGTTTGATCGGGTTTGGTTGGGTCTGGTTAGGTTTGGTCCGGATTGGTTAGGCTTCATGGAGTCTGGTTAGGTTTTGATTGGGTTGGATTTGGTTTTGGTCGACTGGTTGGATTTGGTCGGCTCTACTTGTGTTCGGTCGGTTCTGATCTGGTTCTGTTTGGTCGGGTCTGATTGGGTTTTGTCGGGATTAGTCAAGTCTGGTTAGGTTTGGTCGGGTTGGATTTGGTTTTCGTCGACTGGTTGAATTTGGTCGGGTCTGGTTATGTTGGTTGGGATTGGTTAGGCTTAGTCGGGTCTGGTTAGATTTTGATCGGTTTGGATTTGGTTTTGGGCGACTGGTTGGATTCGGTCGGCTCTGGTTCTAATCGGTCGGGTCTGACCAGGTTTGGTCGGGATATGTTGGGTTTAGTCTGGTTAGGTTTGGTGGGGCTCGATTTGGTTTTGGTTGACTGGTTACAGTTGGTCGGCTCTGGTTGTGATCGGTAGGGTCTGATTGAGTTTGGTTGGGTTAGGTTAGGTTAGGTTAGGTTGGGTTGGGTTGGGTTGGGTTAGGTTAGGTTGGGTTGGGTTGGGTTGGGTTAGGTTAGGTTAGGTTAGGTTGGGTTGGGTTAGGTTAGGTTGGGTTGGGTTGGGTTGGGTTAGGTTAGGTTAGGTTGTGTTCTGTCGTGTCTGATTGGGTTTGGTCGGGATTGGTTTGGTTTGTTGGGTTGGATTTGGTTTTGGTCAACTGGTTGGGTTTAGTCGGCTCTGGTTCTGTTAGGCTGGGTCTGATTGGGTTTGGTCAGGATTGGTTGAGCGGTCTGTTCGGATTTTGTTTTGGTCGACTGTTTGGGTTTAGTCGGCTCTGGTTCTGTTCGGTCGGGTCTCATTGGGTTTGGTCTGGATTGGTGGGGTTTAGTCGGGTCTGGTTAGGTTTGGTCGGGCTGGATTTGGTTTTGGTTGACTTGTTGGATTTGGTCGGCTCTGCTTCTGTTCGGTCGGGTCTGAATGGGTTTGGTTGGGTTGTCGGGTCTGGTTAGGTGTGGTCGGGTTGGATTTGGTTTTGGTCGACTGGTTGGATTTGGTCGGCTCTGGTTGCATTCGGTCGGGTCTGATTGGGTTTGGTCGGGATTGGTTGAGTTTGGTCGGTTCGGATTTGGTTTTGGTCGAGTGGTTGGGTTTAGTCGGCTCTGGTTTTATTCGGTTGGGTCTGATTGGGTTTGGTCGGGATTGGTTGGGTTTGGTTGGGTCTGGTAAGGTTTGGTCGGGATTGGTTAGGTTTAGTCGGGTCTGGTTAGGTTTGGTCGGGTTGGATTTGGCTTTGGTCGACTGGTTGGATTTGGTCGGCTCTGCTTCTGTTTGGTCGGGTCTGATTGGGTTTGGTCGGGATTGGTTGGGTTTAGTCAGGTCTCGTTAGGTTGGTCGGGTTGGATTTGGTTTTGGTCGACTGGTTTGATTTGGTCGGCTCTGGTTTTGTTCGGTCGGGTCTGATTTGGTTTGGTCGGGTCTGGTTAGGTTTTGATCGGGTTGGATTTGGTCGGCTCTGGTTTTGTTCGGTCGGGTCTCATTGGGTTTGGTCGGGTCTGGTTAGGTTTTATCGGGTTGGATTTGGTCGGCTCTGGTTGTTTTCGGTCGGGTCTCATTGGGTTTGGTCGGGATTGGTTAGGCTTAGTCGGGTCTGGTTAGGTTTTGTTTGGGTTGGATTTGGTCGGCTCTGGTTGTGTTTGGTTCGGTCTGGTTGGCTTTGGTCGGGATTGGCAGGGTTAGTCTGGTCTGGCTAGGCTAGTTGGATTTGGTTTTGGTTGACTGGTTGGGTTTAGTCAGGTCTGGTTAGGTTTCGTCGGGTTGGATTTGGTTTTGGTCGACTGGTTGGATTTGGTCGGCTCTTGGTGTGTTCGGTCGGGTCTGACTGGGTTTATTCGGGATGTGTTAGGTGTTGGTCGACTGGTTGGGTTTAGTCAGCTCTGGTTCTGTTCGGTCGGGTCTGATTGGGTTTGGTCAGGATTGGTTGAGTGGTCGGTTCGAATTTTGTATTGGTCGACTGTTTGGGCTTAGTCGGCTCTGGTTCTGTTCGGTCGGGTCTGATTGGGTTTGGTCGGGTCTGATTGGATATGGTTGGGTTTAGTCGGGTCTGGTTAGGTTTGGATTTGGTTTTGGTCGACTGGTTGGATTTGGTAAGGTTAGGTTAGTTTAGGTTAGGTTAGTCATAGTTACACCCGCCGTTTACCCGCGTTTTTTGAATTTCTTCACGTTGACATTCAGAGCACATGGCAGAAATCACATTGCGTCAAGCACCGATCAAGGTTAGGTTAGGTTAGGTTTGTCATAGTTACTCCCGCCGTTTACCCGCGCTTTTTTGAATTTCTTCACCTTGACATTCAGAGCACTGGGAAGAAATCACATTGCGTCAAGCACCGATCAAGGTTAGGTTAGGTTAGGTTGGGTTAGGTTGGGTTGGGTAGGGTTGGGTAGGGTTAGGTTAGGTTAGGTTAGTCATAGTTACGCCCGCCGTTTACCCGCGCCTTTTTGAATATCTTCACGTTGACATTCAGAGCACATGGCAGAAATCACATTGCGTCAAGCACCGATCAAGGTTATTTTAGGTTAGGTTAGGTTAGTCATAGTTACTCCCGCCGTTTACCCGCGCTTTTTTGAATTTCTTCACGTTGACATTCAGAGCACTGGGAAGAAATCACATTGCGTCAAGCACCGATCAAGGTTAGGTTAGGTTAGGTTAGTCATAGTTACGCCCGCCGTTTACCCGCGCTTTTTTGAATTTCGTCATGTTGACATTCAGAGCACATGGCAGAAATCACATTGCGTCAAGCACCGATCAAGGTTAGGTTAGGTTAGGTTAGGTTAGTCATAGTTACTCCCGCCGTTTACCCGCGCTTTTTTGAATTTCTTCACGTTGACATTCAGAGCACTGGGAAGAAATCACATTGCGTCAAGCACCGATCAAGGTTAGATTGGGTTAGGTTAGGTTAGGTTGGGTTGGGTTGGGTTAGGTTGGGTTAGGTTAGGTTACGTTAGGTTTCGACCGCCTGGGGTTCTTTAACGTGCGCTGACAATACACAGCACACGGGCGCCTCCCTTTTCGCCTCCATCGAAAAGCGGCCGCCGAGGCCTGATTGGGTTTGATCGGGATTGGTTGGGTTTAGTCGGGTCTGGTTGGGTTTGGTCGGGTTGGATTTGGTTTTGGTCGACTGGTTGGATTTGGTCGGCTCTGGTTGTGTTCGGTCGGGTCTGATTGGGTTTGGTTGGGTCTGGTAAGGTTTGGTCGGGATTGGTTAGGTTTTGTCGGGTCTGGTTAGGTTTGGTCGGGTTGGATTTGGCTTTGGTCGACTGGTTGGATTTGGTCGGCTCTGCTTCTGTTCGGGTCTGCTTAGGTTTAGTCGGGATTGGTTAGGTTTAGTCGGGTCTGGCTAGGTTGGTTGGGTTGGATTTGGTTTTGGTCGACTGGTTTGGTTTAGTCTGCTCTGGTTCTGTTCAGTCGGGTCTGATTAGGTTCGGTCGAGTTGGATTTGGTTTAGGTCGATTGGTTGGATTTGGTCGGCTTTGGTTCTGTTCAGTCGGATGTGATTGGGTTTGGTTTGGTCTGGTTAGGTTTGGTCGGGATTGGTTGGGGTTTGTTGGGTCTCGTTAGGTTTGGTTGGGTTGGATTTGGTTTTGGTTGACTGGATTTGGCTCTGGTTTTGTTCGGTCGGGTCTGATTTGGTGTGGTCGGGTCTGGTTAGGTTTTGATCGGGTTGGAATTGGTCGGCTCTGGTTGTTTTCGATTGGGTCTGATTGGGTTTGGTCGGGTATGGTTAGGTTTGGTTGGGATTGGTTAGGCTTTGTCTGGTCTGGTTAGGCTGGTTGGGTTGGATTTGGTTTTGGTTGACTGTTTGGGTTTAGTCCGCTCTGGTTCTGTTTGGTCTCGTCTGATTAGGTTTGGTCGGGATTAGTTGGGTTAAGTGAGGTCTGGTTAGGTTTGGTCAGGTTGGATTTGGTTTTGGTCGACTGGTTGGATTTGGTCGGCTCTGTTTGTATTGTTGGGTCTGATTGGGTTTGGTTGGGTCTGGTTAGGTTTGGTCGGGTCGGATCTGGTTTTGGTCCACTGGTTGGATTTGGTCAGCTTTGGTTTTGTTCGGTCGTGTCTGATTTGGTTTGGTCGGGTCTGGTTAGGTTTTGATCGGGTTGGGTTTGGTTGGCTCTGGTTGTGTTCGGTTTGGTCTGGTTGGGTTTGGTCGGGATTTGTAGGGTTAGTCTGGTCTGGTTAGGCTGGTTGGATTTGGTTTTAGTTGACTGGTTGGGTTTAGTCAGGTCTGGTTAGGTTTGGTCGGATTGGATTTGGTTTTGGTCGACTGGTTGGATTTGGTCGGCTCTGGTTTTGTTCGGTCAGGTCTGATTTGGTTTGGTCGGGTCTGGTTAGGTTTGAATCGGGTTGGATTTGGTCGGCTCTGGTTGTGTTCGGTTCGGTCTGGTTGGGTTTGGTCGGGATTGGTAGGGTTAGTCTGGTCTGGTTAGGCTGGTTAGATTTGGTTTTGGTTGACTGGTTGGGTTTAGTCAGGTCTGGTTAGGTTTGGTCGGATTGGATTTGGTTTTGGTCGACTGGTTGGATTTGGTCGGCTCTGGTTGTGTTCTGTCGTGTCTGATTGGGTTTGGTCGGGATTGGTTAGGTTGGTTGGGTTGGATTTGGTTTTGGTCGACTGGTTGGGTTTAGTCGGCTCTGGTTCTGTTAGGTCGGGTCTGATTGGGTTTGGTCAGGATTGGTTGAGTGGTCTGTTCGGATTTTGTTTTGGTTGACTGTTTGGGTTTAGTCGGCTCTGGTTCTGTTCGGTCGGGTCTCATTGGGTTTGGTCGGGATTGGTTGGGTTTAGTCGGGTCTGGTTAGGTTTGGTCGGGCTGGATTTGGTTTTGGTTGACTTGTTGGATTTGGTCGGCTCTGTTTCTGTTCGGTCGGGTCTGAATGGGTTTGGTTGGGTTGTCGGGTCTGGTTAGGTGTGGTCGGGTTGGATTTGGTTTTGGTCGAGTGGTTGGGTTTAGTCGGCTCTGGTTCTATTCGGTCGGGTCTGATTGGGTTTGGTCGGGATTGGTTGGGTTTGGTTGGGTCTGATTGGGTTTGGTCGGGATTGGTTGGGTTTAGTCAGGTCTCGTTAGGTTGGTCGGGTTGGATTTGGTTTTGGTCGACTGGTTTGATTTGGTCGGCTCTGGTTCTGTTCGGTCGGGTCTGATTGGGTTTGGTCAGGATTGGTTGAGTGGTCGGTTCGAATTTTGTATTGGTCGACTGTTTGGGCTTAGTCGGCTCTCTTTCTGTTCGGTCGGGTCTGATTGGGTTTGGTCGGGTCTGATTGGATATGGTTGGGTTTAGTCGGGTCTGGTTAGGTTTGGATTTGGTTTTGGTCGACTGGTTGGATTTGGTAAGGTTAGGTTAGTTTAGGTTAGGTTAGTCATAGTTACACCCGCCGTTTACCCGCGTTTTTTGAATTTCTTCACGTTGACATTCAGAGCACATGGCAGAAATCACATTGCGTCAAGCACCGATCAAGGTTAGGTTAGGTTAGGTTTGTCATAGTTACTCCCGCCGTTTACCCGCGCTTTTTTGAATTTCTTCACCTTGACATTCAGAGCACTGGGAAGAAATCACATTGCGTCAAGCACCGATCAAGGTTAGGTTAGGTTAGGTTGGGTTAGGTTGGGTTGGGTAGGGTTGGGTAGGGTTAGGTTAGGTTAGGTTAGTCATAGTTACGCCCGCCGTTTACCCGCGCCTTTTTGAATATCTTCACGTTGACATTCAGAGCACATGGCAGAAATCACATTGCGTCAAGCACCGATCAAGGTTATTTTAGGTTAGGTTAGGTTAGTCATAGTTACTCCCGCCGTTTACCCGCGCTTTTTTGAATTTCTTCACGTTGACATTCAGAGCACTGGGAAGAAATCACATTGCGTCAAGCACCGATCAAGGTTAGGTTAGGTTAGGTTAGTCATAGTTACGCCCGCCGTTTACCCGCGCTTTTTTGAATTTCGTCATGTTGACATTCAGAGCACATGGCAGAAATCACATTGCGTCAAGCACCGATCAAGATTAGGTTAGGTTAGGTTAGGTTAGTCATAGTTACTCCCGCCGTTTACCCGCGTTTTTTGAATTTCTTCACGTTGACATTCAGAGCACTGGGAAGAAATCACATTGCGTCAAGCACCGATCAAGGTTAGATTGGGTTAGGTTAGGTTAGGTTGGGTTGGGTTGGGTTTCGACCGCCTGGGGTTCTTTAACGTGCGCTGACAATACACAGCACACGGGCGCCTCCCTTTTCGCCTCCATCGAAAAGCGGCCGCCGAGGCCTGATTGGGTTTGATCGGGATTGGTTGGGTTTAGTCGGGTCTGGTTGGGTTTGGTCGGGTTGGATTTGGTTTTGGTCGACTGGTTGGATTTGGTCGGCTCTGGTTGTGTTCGGTCGGTCTGATTGGGTTTGGTTGGGTCTGGTAAGGTTTGGTCGGGATTGGTTAGGTTTTGTCGGGTCTGGTTAGGTTTGGTCGGGTTGGATTTGGCTTTGGTCGACTGGTTGGATTTGGTCGGCTCTGCTTCTGTTCGGGTCTGCTTAGGTTTAGTCGGGATTGGTTAGGTTTAGTCGGGTCTGGCTAGGTTGGTTGGGTTGGATTTGGTTTTGGTCGACTGGTTTGGTTTAGTCTGCTCTGGTTCTGTTCAGTCGGGTCTGATTAGGTTCGGTCGAGTTGGATTTGGTTTAGGTCGATTGGTTGGATTTGGTCGGCTCTGGTTCTGTTCAGTCGGATGTGATTGGGTTTGGTTTGGTCTGGTTAGGTTTGGTCGGGATTGGTTGGGGTTTGTTGGGTCTCGTTAGGTTTGGTTGGGTTGGATTTGGTTTTGGTTGACTGGATTTGGCTCTGGTTTTGTTCGGTCGGGTCTGATTTGGTGTGGTCGGGTCTGGTTAGGTTTTGATCGGGTTGGATTTGGTCGGCTCTGGTTGTTTTCGATTGGGTCTGATTGGGTTTGGTCGGGTATGGTTAGGTTTGGTTGGGATTGGTTAGGCTTTGTCTGGTCTGGTTAGGCTGGTTGGGTTGGATTTGGTTTTGGTTGACTGTTTGGGTTTAGTCCGCTCTGGTTCTGTTTGGTCTCGTCTGATTAGGTTTGGTCGGGATTAGTTGGGTTAAGTGAGGTCTGGTTAGGTTTGGTCAGGTTGGATTTGGTTTTGGTCGACTGGTTGGATTTGGTCGGCTCTGTTTGTATTGTTGGGTCTGATTGGGTTTGGTTGGGTCTGGTTAGGTTTGGTCGGGTCGGATCTGGTTTTGGTCCACTGGTTGGATTTGGTCAGCTTTGGTTTTGTTCGGTCGTGTCTGATTTGGTTTGGTCGGGTCTGGTTAGGTTTTGATCGGGTTGGGTTTGGTTGGCTCTGGTTGTGTTCGGTTTGGTCTGGTTGGGTTTGGTCGGGATTTGTAGGGTTAGTCTGGTCTGGTTAGGCTGGTTGGATTTGGTTTTAGTTGACTGGTTGGGTTTAGTCAGGTCTGGTTAGGTTTGGTCGGATTGGATTTGGTTTTGGTCGACTGGTTGGATTTGGTCGGCTCTGGTTTTGTTCGGTCAGGTCTGATTTGGTTTGGTCGGGTCTGGTTAGGTTTGAATCGGGTTGGATTTGGTCGGCTCTGGTTGTGTTCGGTTCGGTCTGGTTGGGTTTGGTCGGGATTGGTAGGGTTAGTCTGGTCTGGTTAGGCTGGTTAGATTTGGTTTTGGTTGACTGGTTGGGTTTAGTCAGGTCTGGTTAGGTTTGGTCGGATTGGATTTGGTTTTGGTCGACTGGTTGGATTTGGTCGGCTCTGGTTGTGTTCTGTCGTGTCTGATTGGGTTTGGTCGGGATTGGTTAGGTTGGTTGGGTTGGATTTGGTTTTGGTCGACTGGTTGGGTTTAGTCGGCTCTGGTTCTGTTAGGTCGGGTCTGATTGGGTTTGGTCAGGATTGGTTGAGTGGTCTGTTCGGATTTTGTTTTGGTTGACTGTTTGGGTTTAGTCGGCTCTGGTTCTGTTCGGTCGGGTCTCATTGGGTTTGGTCGGGATTGGTTGGGTTTAGTCGGGTCTGGTTAGGTTTGGTCCGGCTGGATTTGGTTTTGGTTGACTTGTTGGATTTGGTCGGCTCTGTTTCTGTTCGGTCGGGTCTGAATGGGTTTGGTTGGGTTGTCGGGTCTGGTTAGGTGTGGTCGGGTTGGATTTGGTTTTGGTCGAGTGGTTGGGTTTAGTCGGCTCTGGTTCTATTCGGTCGGGTCTGATTGGGTTTGGTCGGGATTGGTTGGGTTTGGTTGGGTCTGGTAAGGTTTGGTCGGGATTGGTTAGGTTTAGTCGGGTCTGGTTAGGTTTGGTCGGGTTGGATTTGGCTTTGGTCGACTGGTTGGATTTGGTCGGCTCTGCTTCTGTTCAGTCGGGTCTGATTGGGTTTGGTCGGGATTGGTTGGGTTTAGTCAGGTCTCGTTAGGTTGGTCGGGTTGGATTTGGTTTTGGTCGACTGGTTTGATTTGGTCGGCTCTGGTTCTGTTCGGTCGGGTCTGATTGGGTTTGGTCAGGATTGGTTGAGTGGTCGGTTCGAATTTTGTATTGGTCGACTGTTTGGGCTTAGTCGGCTCTCTTTCTGTTCGGTCGGGTCTGATTGGGTTTGGTCGGGTCTGATTGGATATGGTTGGGTTTAGTCGGGTCTGGTTAGGTTTGGATTTGGTTTTGGTCGACTGGTTGGATTTGGTAAGGTTAGGTTAGTTTAGGTTAGGTTAGTCATAGTCACACCCGCCGTTTACCCGCGTTTTTTGAATTTCTTCACGTTGACATTCAGAGCACATGGCAGAAATCACATTGCGTCAAGCACCGATCAAGGTTATTTTAGGTTAGGTTAGGTTAGTCATAGTTACTCCCGCCGTTTACCCGCGCTTTTTTGAATTTCTTCACGTTGACATTCAGAGCACTGGGAAGAAATCACATTGCGTCAAGCACCGATCAAGGTTAGGTTAGGTTAGGTTAGTCATAGTTACGCCCGCCGTTTACCCGCGCTTTTTTGAATTTCGTCATGTTGACATTCAGAGCACATGGCAGAAATCACATTGCGTCAAGCACCGATCAAGGTTAGGTTAGGTTAGGTTAGGTTAGTCATAGTTACTCCCGCCGTTTACCCGCGCTTTTTTGAATTTCTTCACGTTGACATTCAGAGCACTGGGAAGAAATCACATTGCGTCAAGCACCGATCAAGGTTAGATTGGGTTAGGTTAGGTTAGGTTGGGTTGGGTTGGGTTAGGTTGGGTTAGGTTAGGTTACGTTAGGTTTCGACCGCCTGGGGTTCTTTAACGTGCGCTGACAATACACAGCACACGGGCGCCTCCCTTTTCGCCTCCATCGAAAAGCGGCCGCCGAGGCCTGATTGGGTTTGATCGGGATTGGTTGGGTTTAGTCGGGTCTGGTTGGGTTTGGTCGGGTTGGATTTGGTTTTGGTCGACTGGTTGGATTTGGTCGGCTCTGGTTGTGTTCGGTCGGGTCTGATTGGGTTTGGTTGGGTCTGGTAAGGTTTGGTCGGGATTGGTTAGGTTTTGTCGGGTCTGGTTAGGTTTGGTCGGGTTGGATTTGGCTTTGGTCGACTGGTTGGATTTGGTCGGCTCTGCTTCTGTTCGGGTCTGCTTAGGTTTAGTCGGGATTGGTTAGGTTTAGTCGGGTCTGGCTAGGTTGGTTGGGTTGGATTTGGTTTTGGTCGACTGGTTTGGTTTAGTCTGCTCTGGTTCTGTTCAGTCGGGTCTGATTAGGTTCGGTCGAGTTGGATTTGGTTTAGGTCGATTGGTTGGATTTGGTCGGCTTTGGTTCTGTTCAGTCGGATGTGATTGGGTTTGGTTTGGTCTGGTTAGGTTTGGTCGGGATTGGTTGGGGTTTGTTGGGTCTCGTTAGGTTTGGTTGGGTTGGATTTGGTTTTGGTTGACTGGATTTGGCTCTGGTTTTGTTCGGTCGGGTCTGATTTGGTGTGGTCGGGTCTGGTTAGGTTTTGATCGGGTTGGAATTGGTCGGCTCTGGTTGTTTTCGATTGGGTCTGATTGGGTTTGGTCGGGTATGGTTAGGTTTGGTTGGGATTGGTTAGGCTTTGTCTGGTCTGGTTAGGCTGGTTGGGTTGGATTTGGTTTTGGTTGACTGTTTGGGTTTAGTCCGCTCTGGTTCTGTTTGGTCTCGTCTGATTAGGTTTGGTCGGGATTAGTTGGGTTAAGTGAGGTCTGGTTAGGTTTGGTCAGGTTGGATTTGGTTTTGGTCGACTGGTTGGATTTGGTCGGCTCTGTTTGTATTGTTGGGTCTGATTGGGTTTGGTTGGGTCTGGTTAGGTTTGGTCGGGTCGGATCTGGTTTTGGTCCACTGGTTGGATTTGGTCAGCTTTGGTTTTGTTCGGTCGTGTCTGATTTGGTTTGGTCGGGTCTGGTTAGGTTTTGATCGGGTTGGGTTTGGTTGGCTCTGGTTGTGTTCGGTTTGGTCTGGTTGGGTTTGGTCGGGATTTGTAGGGTTAGTCTGGTCTGGTTAGGCTGGTTGGATTTGGTTTTAGTTGACTGGTTGGGTTTAGTCAGGTCTGGTTAGGTTTGGTCGGATTGGATTTGGTTTTGGTCGACTGGTTGGATTTGGTCGGCTCTGGTTTTGTTCGGTCAGGTCTGATTTGGTTTGGTCGGGTCTGGTTAGGTTTGAATCGGGTTGGATTTGGTCGGCTCTGGTTGTGTTCGGTTCGGTCTGGTTGGGTTTGGTCGGGATTGGTAGGGTTAGTCTGGTCTGGTTAGGCTGGTTAGATTTGGTTTTGGTTGACTGGTTGGGTTTAGTCAGGTCTGGTTAGGTTTGGTCGGATTGGATTTGGTTTTGGTCGACTGGTTGGATTTGGTCGGCTCTGGTTGTGTTCTGTCGTGTCTGATTGGGTTTGGTCGGGATTGGTTAGGTTGGTTGGGTTGGATTTGGTTTTGGTCGACTGGTTGGGTTTAGTCGGCTCTGGTTCTGTTAGGTCGGGTCTGATTGGGTTTGGTCAGGATTGGTTGAGTGGTCTGTTCGGATTTTGTTTTGGTTGACTGTTTGGGTTTAGTCGGCTCTGGTTCTGTTCGGTCGGGTCTCATTGGGTTTGGTCGGGATTGGTTGGGTTTAGTCGGGTCTGGTTAGGTTTGGTCGGGCTGGATTTGGTTTTGGTTGACTTGTTGGATTTGGTCGGCTCTGTTTCTGTTCGGTCGGGTCTGAATGGGTTTGGTTGGGTTGTCGGGTCTGGTTAGGTGTGGTCGGGTTGGATTTGGTTTTGGTCGAGTGGTTGGGTTTAGTCGGCTCTGGTTCTATTCGGTCGGGTCTGATTGGGTTTGGTCGGGATTGGTTGGGTTTGGTTGGGTCTGATTGGGTTTGGTCGGGATTGGTTGGGTTTAGTCAGGTCTCGTTAGGTTGGTCGGGTTGGATTTGGTTTTGGTCGACTGGTTTGATTTGGTCGGCTCTGGTTCTGTTCGGTCGGGTCTGATTGGGTTTGGTCAGGATTGGTTGAGTGGTCGGTTCGAATTTTGTATTGGTCGACTGTTTGGGCTTAGTCGGCTCTCTTTCTGTTCGGTCGGGTCTGATTGGGTTTGGTCGGGTCTGATTGGATATGGTTGGGTTTAGTCGGGTCTGGTTAGGTTTGGATTTGGTTTTGGTCGACTGGTTGGATTTGGTAAGGTTAGGTTAGTTTAGGTTAGGTTAGTCATAGTTACACCCGCCGTTTACCCGCGTTTTTTGAATTTCTTCACGTTGACATTCAGAGCACATGGCAGAAATCACATTGCGTCAAGCACCGATCAAGGTTAGGTTAGGTTAGGTTTGTCATAGTTACTCCCGCCGTTTACCCGCGCTTTTTTGAATTTCTTCACCTTGACATTCAGAGCACTGGGAAGAAATCACATTGCGTCAAGCACCGATCAAGGTTAGGTTAGGTTAGGTTGGGTTAGGTTGGGTTGGGTAGGGTTGGGTAGGGTTAGGTTAGGTTAGGTTAGTCATAGTTACGCCCGCCGTTTACCCGCGCCTTTTTGAATATCTTCACGTTGACATTCAGAGCACATGGCAGAAATCACATTGCGTCAAGCACCGATCAAGGTTATTTTAGGTTAGGTTAGGTTAGTCATAGTTACTCCCGCCGTTTACCCGCGCTTTTTTGAATTTCTTCACGTTGACATTCAGAGCACTGGGAAGAAATCACATTGCGTCAAGCACCGATCAAGGTTAGGTTAGGTTAGGTTAGTCATAGTTACGCCCGCCGTTTACCCGCGCTTTTTTGAATTTCGTCATGTTGACATTCAGAGCACATGGCAGAAATCACATTGCGTCAAGCACCGATCAAGATTAGGTTAGGTTAGGTTAGGTTAGTCATAGTTACTCCCGCCGTTTACCCGCGTTTTTTGAATTTCTTCACGTTGACATTCAGAGCACTGGGAAGAAATCACATTGCGTCAAGCACCGATCAAGGTTAGATTGGGTTAGGTTAGGTTAGGTTGGGTTGGGTTGGGTTTCGACCGCCTGGGGTTCTTTAACGTGCGCTGACAATACACAGCACACGGGCGCCTCCCTTTTCGCCTCCATCGAAAAGCGGCCGCCGAGGCCTGATTGGGTTTGATCGGGATTGGTTGGGTTTAGTCGGGTCTGGTTGGGTTTGGTCGGGTTGGATTTGGTTTTGGTCGACTGGTTGGATTTGGTCGGCTCTGGTTGTGTTCGGTCGGTCTGATTGGGTTTGGTTGGGTCTGGTAAGGTTTGGTCGGGATTGGTTAGGTTTTGTCGGGTCTGGTTAGGTTTGGTCGGGTTGGATTTGGCTTTGGTCGACTGGTTGGATTTGGTCGGCTCTGCTTCTGTTCGGGTCTGCTTAGGTTTAGTCGGGATTGGTTAGGTTTAGTCGGGTCTGGCTAGGTTGGTTGGGTTGGATTTGGTTTTGGTCGACTGGTTTGGTTTAGTCTGCTCTGGTTCTGTTCAGTCGGGTCTGATTAGGTTCGGTCGAGTTGGATTTGGTTTAGGTCGATTGGTTGGATTTGGTCGGCTCTGGTTCTGTTCAGTCGGATGTGATTGGGTTTGGTTTGGTCTGGTTAGGTTTGGTCGGGATTGGTTGGGGTTTGTTGGGTCTCGTTAGGTTTGGTTGGGTTGGATTTGGTTTTGGTTGACTGGATTTGGCTCTGGTTTTGTTCGGTCGGGTCTGATTTGGTGTGGTCGGGTCTGGTTAGGTTTTGATCGGGTTGGATTTGGTCGGCTCTGGTTGTTTTCGATTGGGTCTGATTGGGTTTGGTCGGGTATGGTTAGGTTTGGTTGGGATTGGTTAGGCTTTGTCTGGTCTGGTTAGGCTGGTTGGGTTGGATTTGGTTTTGGTTGACTGTTTGGGTTTAGTCCGCTCTGGTTCTGTTTGGTCTCGTCTGATTAGGTTTGGTCGGGATTAGTTGGGTTAAGTGAGGTCTGGTTAGGTTTGGTCAGGTTGGATTTGGTTTTGGTCGACTGGTTGGATTTGGTCGGCTCTGTTTGTATTGTTGGGTCTGATTGGGTTTGGTTGGGTCTGGTTAGGTTTGGTCGGGTCGGATCTGGTTTTGGTCCACTGGTTGGATTTGGTCAGCTTTGGTTTTGTTCGGTCGTGTCTGATTTGGTTTGGTCGGGTCTGGTTAGGTTTTGATCGGGTTGGGTTTGGTTGGCTCTGGTTGTGTTCGGTTTGGTCTGGTTGGGTTTGGTCGGGATTTGTAGGGTTAGTCTGGTCTGGTTAGGCTGGTTGGATTTGGTTTTAGTTGACTGGTTGGGTTTAGTCAGGTCTGGTTAGGTTTGGTCGGATTGGATTTGGTTTTGGTCGACTGGTTGGATTTGGTCGGCTCTGGTTTTGTTCGGTCAGGTCTGATTTGGTTTGGTCGGGTCTGGTTAGGTTTGAATCGGGTTGGATTTGGTCGGCTCTGGTTGTGTTCGGTTCGGTCTGGTTGGGTTTGGTCGGGATTGGTAGGGTTAGTCTGGTCTGGTTAGGCTGGTTAGATTTGGTTTTGGTTGACTGGTTGGGTTTAGTCAGGTCTGGTTAGGTTTGGTCGGATTGGATTTGGTTTTGGTCGACTGGTTGGATTTGGTCGGCTCTGGTTGTGTTCTGTCGTGTCTGATTGGGTTTGGTCGGGATTGGTTAGGTTGGTTGGGTTGGATTTGGTTTTGGTCGACTGGTTGGGTTTAGTCGGCTCTGGTTCTGTTAGGTCGGGTCTGATTGGGTTTGGTCAGGATTGGTTGAGTGGTCTGTTCGGATTTTGTTTTGGTTGACTGTTTGGGTTTAGTCGGCTCTGGTTCTGTTCGGTCGGGTCTCATTGGGTTTGGTCGGGATTGGTTGGGTTTAGTCGGGTCTGGTTAGGTTTGGTCCGGCTGGATTTGGTTTTGGTTGACTTGTTGGATTTGGTCGGCTCTGTTTCTGTTCGGTCGGGTCTGAATGGGTTTGGTTGGGTTGTCGGGTCTGGTTAGGTGTGGTCGGGTTGGATTTGGTTTTGGTCGAGTGGTTGGGTTTAGTCGGCTCTGGTTCTATTCGGTCGGGTCTGATTGGGTTTGGTCGGGATTGGTTGGGTTTGGTTGGGTCTGGTAAGGTTTGGTCGGGATTGGTTAGGTTTAGTCGGGTCTGGTTAGGTTTGGTCGGGTTGGATTTGGCTTTGGTCGACTGGTTGGATTTGGTCGGCTCTGCTTCTGTTCAGTCGGGTCTGATTGGGTTTGGTCGGGATTGGTTGGGTTTAGTCAGGTCTCGTTAGGTTGGTCGGGTTGGATTTGGTTTTGGTCGACTGGTTTGATTTGGTCGGCTCTGGTTCTGTTCGGTCGGGTCTGATTGGGTTTGGTCAGGATTGGTTGAGTGGTCGGTTCGAATTTTGTATTGGTCGACTGTTTGGGCTTAGTCGGCTCTCTTTCTGTTCGGTCGGGTCTGATTGGGTTTGGTCGGGTCTGATTGGATATGGTTGGGTTTAGTCGGGTCTGGTTAGGTTTGGATTTGGTTTTGGTCGACTGGTTGGATTTGGTAAGGTTAGGTTAGTTTAGGTTAGGTTAGTCATAGTCACACCCGCCGTTTACCCGCGTTTTTTGAATTTCTTCACGTTGACATTCAGAGCACATGGCAGAAATCACATTGCGTCAAGCACCGATCAAGGTTAGGTTAGGTTAGGTTTGTCATAGTTACTCCCGCCGTTTACCCGCGCTTTTTTGAATTTCTTCACCTTGACATTCAGAGCACTGGGAAGAAATCACATTGCGTCAAGCACCGATCAAGGTTAGGTTAGGTTGGGTTAGGTTGGGTTGGGTAGGGTTGGGTAGGGTTAGGTTAGGTTAGTCTTAGTTACTCCCGCCGTTTACCCGCGCTTTTTTGAATTTCTTCACCTTGACATTCAGAGCACTGGGAAGAAATCATATTGCGTCAAGCACCGATCAAGGTTAGGTTAGGTTGGGTTAGGTTGGGTTGGGTAGGGTTAGGTTAGGTTAGGTTAGTCATAGTTACGCCCGCCGTTTACCCGCGCTTTTTTGAATTTCTTCACGTTGACATTCAGAGCACTGGGAAGAAATCACATTGCGTCAAGCACCGATCAAGGTTAGGTTAGGTTAGGTTAGTCATAGTTACGCCCGCCGTTTACCCGCGCTTTTTTGAATTTCGTCATGTTGACATTCAGAGCAAATGGCAGAAATCACATTGCGTCAAGCACCGATCAAGGTTAGGTTAGGTTAGGTTAGGTTAGTCATAGTTACTCCCGCCGTTTACCCGCGCTTTTTTGAATTTCATCACGTTGACATTCAGAGCACTGGGAAGAAATCACATTGCGTCAAGCACCGATCAAGGTTAGATTGGGTTAGGTTAGGTTAGGTTGGGTTGGGTTGGGTTAGGTTGGGTTAGGTTAGGTTACGTTAGGTTTCGACCGCCTGGGGTTCTTTAACGTGCGCTGACAATACACAGCACACGGGCGCCTCCCTTTTCGCCTCCATCGAAAAGCGGCCGCCGAGGCCTGATTGGGTTTGATCGGGATTGGTTGGGTTTAGTCGGGTCTGGTTGGGTTTGGTCGGGTTGGATTTGGTTTTGGTCGACTGGTTGGATTTGGTCGGCTCTGGTTGTGTTCGGTCGGGTCTGATTGGGTTTGGTTGGGTCTGGTAAGGTTTGGTCGGGATTGGTTAGGCTTTGTCGGGTCTGGTTAGGTTTGGTCGGGTTGGATTTGGCTTTGGTCGACTGGTTGGATTTGGTCGGCTCTGCTTCTGTTCGGGTCTGCTTAGGTTTAGTCGGGATTGGTTAGGTTTAGTCGGGTCTGGCTAGGTTGGTTGGGTTGGATTTGGTTTTGGTCGACTGGTTTGGTTTAGTCTGCTCTGGTTCTGTTCAGTCGGGTCTGATTAGGTTCGGTCGAGTTGGATTTGGTTTAGGTCGATTGGTTGGATTTGGTCGGCTCTGGTTCTGTTCAGTCGGATGTGATTGGGTTTGGTTTGGTCTGGTTAGGTTTGGTCGGGATTGGTTGGGGTTTGTTGGGTCTCGTTAGGTTTGGTTGGGTTGGATTTGGTTTTGGTTGACTGGATTTGGCTCTGGTTTTGTTCGGTCGGGTCTGATTTGGTGTGGTCGGGTCTGGTTAGGTTTTGATCGGGTTGGATTTGGTCGGCTCTGGTTGTTTTCGATTGGGTCTGATTGGGTTTGGTCGGGTATGGTTAGGTTTGGTTGGGATTGGTTAGGCTTTGTCTGGTCTGGTTAGGCTGGTTGGGTTGGATTTGGTTTTGGTTGACTGTTTGGGTTTAGTCCGCTCTGGTTCTGTTTGGTCTCGTCTGATTAGGTTTGGTCGGGATTAGTTGGGTTAAGTGAGGTCTGGTTAGGTTTGGTCAGGTTGGATTTGGTTTTGGTCGACTGGTTGGATTTGGTCGGCTCTGTTTGTATTGTTGGGTCTGATTGGGTTTGGTTGGGTCTGGTTAGGTTTGGTCGGGTCGGATCTGGTTTTGGTCCACTGGTTGGATTTGGTCAGCTTTGGTTTTGTTCGGTCGTGTCTGATTTGGTTTGGTCGGGTCTGGTTAGGTTTTGATCGGGTTGGGTTTGGTTGGCTCTGGTTGTGTTCGGTTTGGTCTGGTTGGGTTTGGTCGGGATTTGTAGGGTTAGTCTGGTCTGGTTAGGCTGGTTGGATTTGGTTTTAGTTGACTGGTTGGGTTTAGTCAGGTCTGGTTAGGTTTGGTCGGATTGGATTTGGTTTTGGTCGACTGGTTGGATTTAGTCGGCTCTGGTTTTGTTCGGTCAGGTCTGATTTGGTTTGGTCGGGTCTGGTTAGGTTTGAATCGGGTTGGATTTGGTCGGCTCTGGTTGTGTTCGGTTCGGTCTGGTTGGGTTTGGTCGGGATTGGTAGGGTTAGTCTGGTCTGGTTAGGCTGGTTAGATTTGGTTTTGGTTGACTGGTTGGGTTTAGTCAGGTCTGGTTAGGTTTGGTCGGATTGGATTTGGTTTTGGTCGACTGGTTGGATTTGGTCGGCTCTGGTTGTGTTCTGTCGTGTCTGATTGGGTTTGGTCGGGATTGGTTAGGTTGGTTGGGTTGGATTTGGTTTTGGTCGACTGGTTGGGTTTAGTCGGCTCTGGTTCTGTTAGGTCGGGTCTGATTGGGTTTGGTCAGGATTGGTTGAGTGGTCTGTTCGGATTTTGTTTTGGTTGACTGTTTGGGTTTAGTCGGCTCTGGTTCTGTTCGGTCGGGTCTCATTGGGTTTGGTCGGGATTGGTTGGGTTTAGTCGGGTCTGGTTAGGTTTGGTCCGGCTGGATTTGGTTTTGGTTGACTTGTTGGATTTGGTCGGCTCTGTTTCTGTTCGGTCGGGTCTGAATGGGTTTGGTTGGGTTGTCGGGTCTGGTTAGGTGTGGTCGGGTTGGATTTGGTTTTGGTCGAGTGGTTGGGTTTAGTCGGCTCTGGTTCTATTCGGTCGGGTCTGATTGGGTTTGGTCGGGATTGGTTGGGTTTGGTTGGGTCTGGTAAGGTTTGGTCGGGATTGGTTAGGTTTAGTCGGGTCTGGTTAGGTTTGGTCGGGTTGGATTTGGCTTTGGTCGACTGGTTGGATTTGGTCGGCTCTGCTTCTGTTCAGTCGGGTCTGATTGGGTTTGGTCGGGATTGGTTGGGTTTAGTCAGGTCTCGTTAGGTTGGTCGGGTTGGATTTGGTTTTGGTCGACTGGTTTGATTTGGTCGGCTCTGGTTCTGTTCGGTCGGGTCTGATTGGGTTTGGTCAGGATTGGTTGAGTGGTCGGTTCGAATTTTGTATTGGTCGACTGTTTGGGCTTAGTCGGCTCTCTTTCTGTTCGGTCGGGTCTGATTGGGTTTGGTCGGGTCTGATTGGATATGGTTGGGTTTAGTCGGGTCTGGTTAGGTTTGGATTTGGTTTTGGTTGACTGGTTGGATTTGGTAAGGTTAGGTTAGTTTAGGTTAGGTTAGTCATAGTCACACCCGCCGTTTACCCGCGTTTTTTGAATTTCTTCACGTTGACATTCAGAGCACATGGCAGAAATCACATTGCGTCAAGCACCGATCAAGGTTAGGTTAGGTTAGGTTTGTCATAGTTACTCCCGCCGTTTACCCGCGCTTTTTTGAATTTCTTCACCTTGACATTCAGAGCACTGGGAAGAAATCACATTGCGTCAAGCACCGATCAAGGTTAGGTTAGGTTGGGTTAGGTTGGGTTGGGTAGGGTTGGGTAGGGTTAGGTTAGGTTAGTCTTAGTTACTCCCGCCGTTTACCCGCGCTTTTTTGAATTTCTTCACCTTGACATTCAGAGCACTGGGAAGAAATCATATTGCGTCAAGCACCGATCAAGGTTAGGTTAGGTTGGGTTAGGTTGGGTTGGGTAGGGTTAGGTTAGGTTAGGTTAGTCATAGTTACGCCCGCCGTTTACCCGCGCTTTTTTGAATTTCTTCACGTTGACATTCAGAGCACTGGGAAGAAATCACATTGCGTCAAGCACCGATCAAGGTTAGGTTAGGTTAGGTTAGTCATAGTTACGCCCGCCGTTTACCCGCGCTTTTTTGAATTTCGTCATGTTGACATTCAGAGCAAATGGCAGAAATCACATTGCGTCAAGCACCGATCAAGGTTAGGTTAGGTTAGGTTAGGTTAGTCATAGTTACTCCCGCCGTTTACCCGCGCTTTTTTGAATTTCATCACGTTGACATTCAGAGCACTGGGAAGAAATCACATTGCGTCAAGCACCGATCAAGGTTAGATTGGGTTAGGTTAGGTTAGGTTGGGTTGGGTTGGGTTAGGTTGGGTTAGGTTAGGTTACGTTAGGTTTCGACCGCCTGGGGTTCTTTAACGTGCGCTGACAATACACAGCACACGGGCGCCTCCCTTTTCGCCTCCATCGAAAAGCGGCCGCCGAGGCCTGATTGGGTTTGATCGGGATTGGTTGGGTTTAGTCGGGTCTGGTTGGGTTTGGTCGGGTTGGATTTGGTTTTGGTCGACTGGTTGGATTTGGTCGGCTCTGGTTGTGTTCGGTCGGGTCTGATTGGGTTTGGTTGGGTCTGGTAAGGTTTGGTCGGGATTGGTTAGGCTTTGTCGGGTCTGGTTAGGTTTGGTCGGGTTGGATTTGGCTTTGGTCGACTGGTTGGATTTGGTCGGCTCTGCTTCTGTTCGGGTCTGCTTAGGTTTAGTCGGGATTGGTTAGGTTTAGTCGGGTCTGGCTAGGTTGGTTGGGTTGGATTTGGTTTTGGTCGACTGGTTTGGTTTAGTCTGCTCTGGTTCTGTTCAGTCGGGTCTGATTAGGTTCGGTCGAGTTGGATTTGGTTTAGGTCGATTGGTTGGATTTGGTCGGCTCTGGTTCTGTTCAGTCGGATGTGATTGGGTTTGGTTTGGTCTGGTTAGGTTTGGTCGGGATTGGTTGGGTTTGTTGGGTCTCGTTAGGTTTGGTTGGGTTGGATTTGGTTTTGGTTGACTGGATTTGGCTCTGGTTTTGTTCGGTCGGGTCTGATTTGGTGTGGTCGGGTCTGGTTAGGTTTTGATCGGGTTGGATTTGGTCGGCTCTGGTTGTTTTCGATTGGGTCTGATTGGGTTTGGTCGGGTATGGTTAGGTTTGGTTGGGATTGGTTAGGCTTTGTCTGGTCTGGTTAGGCTGGTTGGGTTGGATTTGGTTTTGGTTGACTGTTTGGGTTTAGTCCGCTCTGGTTCTGTTTGGTCTCGTCTGATTAGGTTTGGTCGGGATTAGTTGGGTTAAGTGAGGTCTGGTTAGGTTTGGTCAGGTTGGATTTGGTTTTGGTCGACTGGTTGGATTTGGTCGGCTCTGTTTGTATTGTTGGGTCTGATTGGGTTTGGTTGGGTCTGGTTAGGTTTGGTCGGGTCGGATCTGGTTTTGGTCCACTGGTTGGATTTGGTCAGCTTTGGTTTTGTTCGGTCGTGTCTGATTTGGTTTGGTCGGGTCTGGTTAGGTTTTGATCGGGTTGGGTTTGGTTGGCTCTGGTTGTGTTCGGTTTGGTCTGGTTGGGTTTGGTCGGGATTTGTAGGGTTAGTCTGGTCTGGTTAGGCTGGTTGGATTTGGTTTTAGTTGACTGGTTGGGTTTAGTCAGGTCTGGTTAGGTTTGGTCGGATTGGATTTGGTTTTGGTCGACTGGTTGGATTTAGTCGGCTCTGGTTTTGTTCGGTCAGGTCTGATTTGGTTTGGTCGGGTCTGGTTAGGTTTGAATCGGGTTGGATTTGGTCGGCTCTGGTTGTGTTCGGTTCGGTCTGGTTGGGTTTGGTCGGGATTGGTAGGGTTAGTCTGGTCTGGTTAGGCTGGTTAGATTTGGTTTTGGTTGACTGGTTGGGTTTAGTCAGGTCTGGTTAGGTTTGGTCGGATTGGATTTGGTTTTGGTCGACTGGTTGGATTTGGTCGGCTCTGGTTGTGTTCTGTCGTGTCTGATTGGGTTTGGTCGGGATTGGTTAGGTTGGTTGGGTTGGATTTGGTTTTGGTCGACTGGTTGGGTTTAGTCGGCTCTGGTTCTGTTAGGTCGGGTCTGATTGGGTTTGGTCAGGATTGGTTGAGTGGTCTGTTCGGATTTTGTTTTGGTTGACTGTTTGGGTTTAGTCGGCTCTGGTTCTGTTCGGTCGGGTCTCATTGGGTTTGGTCGGGATTGGTTGGGTTTAGTCGGGTCTGGTTAGGTTTGGTCGGGCTGGATTTGGTTTTGGTTGACTTGTTGGATTTGGTCGGCTCTGTTTCTGTTCGGTCGGGTCTGAATGGGTTTGGTTGGGTTGTCGGGTCTGGTTAGGTGTGGTCGGGTTGGATTTGGTTTTGGTCGAGTGGTTGGGTTTAGTCGGCTCTGGTTCTATTCGGTCGGGTCTGATTGGGTTTGGTCGGGATTGGTTGGGTTTGGTTGGGTCTGATTGGGTTTGGTCGGGATTGGTTGGGTTTAGTCAGGTCTCGTTAGGTTGGTCGGGTTGGATTTGGTTTTGGTCGACTGGTTTGATTTGGTCGGCTCTGGTTCTGTTCGGTCGGGTCTGATTGGGTTTGGTCAGGATTGGTTGAGTGGTCGGTTCGAATTTTGTATTGGTCGACTGTTTGGGCTTAGTCGGCTCTCTTTCTGTTCGGTCGGGTCTGATTGGGTTTGGTCGGGTCTGATTGGATATGGTTGGGTTTAGTCGGGTCTGGTTAGGTTTGGATTTGGTTTTGGTCGACTGGTTGGATTTGGTAAGGTTAGGTTAGTTTAGGTTAGGTTAGTCATAGTTACACCCGCCGTTTACCCGCGTTTTTTGAATTTCTTCACGTTGACATTCAGAGCACATGGCAGAAATCACATTGCGTCAAGCACCGATCAAGGTTAGGTTAGGTTAGGTTTGTCATAGTTACTCCCGCCGTTTACCCGCGCTTTTTTGAATTTCTTCACCTTGACATTCAGAGCACTGGGAAGAAATCACATTGCGTCAAGCACCGATCAAGGTTAGGTTAGGTTAGGTTGGGTTAGGTTGGGTTGGGTAGGGTTGGGTAGGGTTAGGTTAGGTTAGGTTAGTCATAGTTACGCCCGCCGTTTACCCGCGCCTTTTTGAATATCTTCACGTTGACATTCAGAGCACATGGCAGAAATCACATTGCGTCAAGCACCGATCAAGGTTATTTTAGGTTAGGTTAGGTTAGTCATAGTTACTCCCGCCGTTTACCCGCGCTTTTTTGAATTTCTTCACGTTGACATTCAGAGCACTGGGAAGAAATCACATTGCGTCAAGCACCGATCAAGGTTAGGTTAGGTTAGGTTAGTCATAGTTACGCCCGCCGTTTACCCGCGTTTTTTGAATTTCTTCACGTTGACATTCAGAGCACATGGCAGAAATCACATTGCGTCAAGCACCGATCAAGATTAGGTTAGGTTAGGTTAGGTTTGTCATAGTTACTCCCGCCGTTTACCCGCGCTTTTTTGAATTTCTTCACCTTGACATTCAGAGCACTGGGAAGAAATCACATTGCGTCAAGCACCGATCAAGGTTAGGTTAGGTTGGGTTAGGTTGGGTTGGGTAGGGTTGGGTAGGGTTAGGTTAGGTTAGTCTTAGTTACTCCCGCCGTTTACCCGCGCTTTTTTGAATTTCTTCACCTTGACATTCAGAGCACTGGGAAGAAATCATATTGCGTCAAGCACCGATCAAGGTTAGGTTAGGTTGGGTTAGGTTGGGTTGGGTAGGGTTAGGTTAGGTTAGGTTAGTCATAGTTACGCCCGCCGTTTACCCGCGCTTTTTTGAATTTCTTCACGTTGACATTCAGAGCACTGGGAAGAAATCACATTGCGTCAAGCACCGATCAAGGTTAGGTTAGGTTAGGTTAGTCATAGTTACGCCCGCCGTTTACCCGCGCTTTTTTGAATTTCGTCATGTTGACATTCAGAGCACATGGCAGAAATCACATTGCGTCAAGCACCGATCAAGGTTAGGTTAGGTTAGGTTAGGTTAGTCATAGTTACTCCCGCCGTTTACCCGCGCTTTTTTGAATTTCATCACGTTGACATTCAGAGCACTGGGAAGAAATCACATTGCGTCAAGCACCGATCAAGGTTAGATTGGGTTAGGTTAGGTTAGGTTGGGTTGGGTTGGGTTAGGTTGGGTTAGGTTAGGTTACGTTAGGTTTCGACCGCCTGGGGTTCTTTAACGTGCGCTGACAATACACAGCACACGGGCGCCTCCCTTTTCGCCTCCATCGAAAAGCGGCCGCCGAGGCCTGATTGGGTTTGATCGGGATTGGTTGGGTTTAGTCGGGTCTGGTTGGGTTTGGTCGGGTTGGATTTGGTTTTGGTCGACTGGTTGGATTTGGTCGGCTCTGGTTGTGTTCGGTCGGGTCTGATTGGGTTTGGTTGGGTCTGGTAAGGTTTGGTCGGGATTGGTTAGGTTTTGTCGGGTCTGGTTAGGTTTGGTCGGGTTGGATTTGGCTTTGGTCGACTGGTTGGATTTGGTCGGCTCTGCTTCTGTTCGGGTCTGCTTAGGTTTAGTCGGGATTGGTTAGGTTTAGTCGGGTCTGGCTAGGTTGGTTGGGTTGGATTTGGTTTTGGTCGACTGGTTTGGTTTAGTCTGCTCTGGTTCTGTTCAGTCGGGTCTGATTAGGTTCGGTCGAGTTGGATTTGGTTTAGGTCGATTGGTTGGATTTGGTCGGCTCTGGTTCTGTTCAGTCGGATGTGATTGGGTTTGGTTTGGTCTGGTTAGGTTTGGTCGGGATTGGTTGGGGTTTGTTGGGTCTCGTTAGGTTTGGTTGGGTTGGATTTGGTTTTGGTTGACTGGATTTGGCTCTGGTTTTGTTCGGTCGGGTCTGATTTGGTGTGGTCGGGTCTGGTTAGGTTTTGATCGGGTTGGATTTGGTCGGCTCTGGTTGTTCTCGATTGGGTCTGATTGGGTTTGGTCGGGTATGGTTAGGTTTGGTTGGGATTGGTTAGGCTTTGTCTGGTCTGGTTAGGCTGGTTGGGTTGGATTTGGTTTTGGTTGACTGTTTGGGTTTAGTCCGCTCTGGTTCTGTTTGGTCTCGTCTGATTAGGTTTGGTCGGGATTAGTTGGGTTAAGTGAGGTCTGGTTAGGTTTGGTCAGGTTGGATTTGGTTTTGGTCGACTGGTTGGATTTGGTCGGCTCTGTTTGTATTGTTGGGTCTGATTGGGTTTGGTTGGGTCTGGTTAGGTTTGGTCGGGTCGGATCTGGTTTTGGTCCACTGGTTGGATTTGGTCAGCTTTGGTTTTGTTCGGGCGTGTCTGATTTGGTTTGGTCGGGTCTGGTTAGGTTTTGATCGGGTTGGGTTTGGTTGGCTCTGGTTGTGTTCGGTTTGGTCTGGTTGGGTTTGGTCGGGATTTGTAGGGTTAGTCTGGTCTGGTTAGGCTGGTTGGATTTGGTTTTAGTTGACTGGTTGGGTTTAGTCAGGTCTGGTTAGGTTTGGTCGGATTGGATTTGGTTTTGGTCGACTGGTTGGATTTGGTCGGCTCTGGTTTTGTTCGGTCAGGTCTGATTTGGTTTGGTCGGGTCTGGTTAGGTTTGAATCGGGTTGGATTTGGTCGGCTCTGGTTGTGTTCGGTTCGGTCTGGTTGGGTTTGGTCGGGATTGGTAGGGTTAGTCTGGTCTGGTTAGGCTGGTTAGATTTGGTTTTGGTTGACTGGTTGGGTTTAGTCAGGTCTGGTTAGGTTTGGTCGGATTGGATTTGGTTTTGGTCGACTGGTTGGATTTGGTCGGCTCTGGTTGTGTTCTGTCGTGTCTGATTGGGTTTGGTCGGGATTGGTTAGGTTGGTTGGGTTGGATTTGGTTTTGGTCGACTGGTTGGGTTTAGTCGGCTCTGGTTCTGTTAGGTCGGGTCTGATTGGGTTTGGTCAGGATTGGTTGAGTGGTCTGTTCGGATTTTGTTTTGGTTGACTGTTTGGGTTTAGTCGGCTCTGGTTCTGTTCGGTCGGGTCTCATTGGGTTTGGTCGGGATTGGTTGGGTTTAGTCGGGTCTGGTTAGGTTTGGTCGGGCTGGATTTGGTTTTGGTTGACTTGTTGGATTTGGTCGGCTCTGTTTCTGTTCGGTCGGGTCTGAATGGGTTTGGTTGGGTTGTCGGGTCTGGTTAGGTGTGGTCGGGTTGGATTTGGTTTTGGTCGAGTGGTTGGGTTTAGTCGGCTCTGGTTCTATTCGGTCGGGTCTGATTGGGTTTGGTCGGGATTGGTTGGGTTTGGTTGGGTCTGGTAAGGTTTGGTCGGGATTGGTTAGGTTTAGTCGGGTCTGGTTAGGTTTGGTCGGGTTGGATTTGGCTTTGGTCGACTGGTTGGATTTGGTCGGCTCTGCTTCTGTTCAGTCGGGTCTGATTGGGTTTGGTCGGGATTGGTTGGGTTTAGTCAGGTCTCGTTAGGTTGGTCGGGTTGGATTTGGTTTTGGTCGACTGGTTTGATTTGGTCGGCTCTGGTTCTGTTCGGTCGGGTCTGATTGGGTTTGGTCAGGATTGGTTGAGTGGTCGGTTCGAATTTTGTATTGGTCGACTGTTTGGGCTTAGTCGGCTCTCTTTCTGTTCGGTCGGGTCTGATTGGGTTTGGTCGGGTCTGATTGGATATGGTTGGGTTTAGTCGGGTCTGGTTAGGTTTGGATTTGGTTTTGGTCGACTGGTTGGATTTGGTAAGGTTAGGTTAGTTTAGGTTAGGTTAGTCATAGTTACACCCGCCGTTTACCCGCGTTTTTTGAATTTCTTCACGTTGACATTCAGAGCACATGGCAGAAATCACATTGCGTCAAGCACCGATCAAGGTTAGGTTAGGTTAGGTTTGTCATAGTTACTCCCGCCGTTTACCCGCGCTTTTTTGAATTTCTTCACCTTGACATTCAGAGCACTGGGAAGAAATCACATTGCGTCAAGCACCGATCAAGGTTAGGTTAGGTTAGGTTGGGTTAGGTTGGGTTGGGTAGGGTTGGGTAGGGTTAGGTTAGGTTAGGTTAGTCATAGTTACGCCCGCCGTTTACCCGCGCCTTTTTGAATATCTTCACGTTGACATTCAGAGCACATGGCAGAAATCACATTGCGTCAAGCACCGATCAAGGTTATTTTAGGTTAGGTTAGGTTAGTCATAGTTACTCCCGCCGTTTACCCGCGCTTTTTTGAATTTCTTCACGTTAACATTCAGAGCACTGGGAAGAAATCACATTGCGTCAAGCACCGATCAAGGTTAGGTTAGGTTAGGTTAGTCATAGTTACGCCCGCCGTTTACCCGCGCTTTTTTGAATTTCGTCATGTTGACATTCAGAGCACATGGCAGAAATCACATTGCGTCAAGCACCGATCAAGATTAGGTTAGGTTAGGTTAGGTTAGTCATAGTTACTCCCGCCGTTTACCCGCGTTTTTTGAATTTCTTCACGTTGACATTCAGAGCACTGGGAAGAAATCACATTGCGTCAAGCACCGATCAAGGTTAGATTGGGTTAGGTTAGGTTAGGTTGGGTTGGGTTGGGTTAGGTTGGGTTAGGTTAGGTTACGTTAGGTTTCGACCGCCTGGGGTTCTTTAACGTGCGCTGACAATACACAGCACACGGGCGCCTCCCTTTTCGCCTCCATCGAAAAGCGGCCGCCGAGGCCTGATTGGGTTTGATCGGGATTGGTTGGGTTTAGTCGGGTCTGGTTGGGTTTGGTCGGGTTGGATTTGGTTTTGGTCGACTGGTTGGATTTGGTCGGCTCTGGTTGTGTTCGGTCGGTCTGATTGGGTTTGGTTGGGTCTGGTAAGGTTTGGTCGGGATTGGTTAGGTTTTGTCGGGTCTGGTTAGGTTTGGTCGGGTTGGATTTGGCTTTGGTCGACTGGTTGGATTTGGTCGGCTCTGCTTCTGTTCGGGTCTGCTTAGGTTTAGTCGGGATTGGTTAGGTTTAGTCGGGTCTGGCTAGGTTGGTTGGGTTGGATTTGGTTTTGGTCGACTGGTTTGGTTTAGTCTGCTCTGGTTCTGTTCAGTCGGGTCTGATTAGGTTCGGTCGAGTTGGATTTGGTTTAGGTCGATTGGTTGGATTTGGTCGGCTCTGGTTCTGTTCAGTCGGATGTGATTGGGTTTGGTTTGGTCTGGTTAGGTTTGGTCGGGATTGGTTGGGGTTTGTTGGGTCTCGTTAGGTTTGGTTGGGTTGGATTTGGTTTTGGTTGACTGGATTTGGCTCTGGTTTTGTTCGGTCGGGTCTGATTTGGTGTGGTCGGGTCTGGTTAGGTTTTGATCGGGTTGGATTTGGTCGGCTCTGGTTGTTTTCGATTGGGTCTGATTGGGTTTGGTCGGGTATGGTTAGGTTTGGTTGGGATTGGTTAGGCTTTGTCTGGTCTGGTTAGGCTGGTTGGGTTGGATTTGGTTTTGGTTGACTGTTTGGGTTTAGTCCGCTCTGGTTCTGTTTGGTCTCGTCTGATTAGGTTTGGTCGGGATTAGTTGGGTTAAGTGAGGTCTGGTTAGGTTTGGTCAGGTTGGATTTGGTTTTGGTGGACTGGTTGGATTTGGTCGGCTCTGTTTGTATTGTTGGGTCTGATTGGGTTTGGTTGGGTCTGGTTAGGTTTGGTCGGGTCGGATCTGGTTTTGGTCCACTGGTTGGATTTGGTCAGCTTTGGTTTTGTTCGGTCGTGTCTGATTTGGTTTGGTCGGGTCTGGTTAGGTTTTGATCGGGTTGGGTTTGGTTGGCTCTGGTTGTGTTCGGTTTGGTCTGGTTGGGTTTGGTCGGGATTTGTAGGGTTAGTCTGGTCTGGTTAGGCTGGTTGGATTTGGTTTTAGTTGACTGGTTGGGTTTAGTCAGGTCTGGTTAGGTTTGGGCGGATTGGATTTGGTTTTGGTCGACTGGTTGGATTTGGTCGGCTCTGGTTTTGTTCGGTCAGGTCTGATTTGGTTTGGTCGGGTCTGGTTAGGTTTGAATCGGGTTGGATTTGGTCGGCTCTGGTTGTGTTCGGTTCGGTCTGGTTGGGTTTGGTCGGGATTGGTAGGGTTAGTCTGGTCTGGTTAGGCTGGTTAGATTTGGTTTTGGTTGACTGGTTGGGTTTAGTCAGGTCTGGTTAGGTTTGGTCGGATTGGATTTGGTTTTGGTCGACTGGTTGGATTTGGTCGGCTCTGGTTGTGTTCTGTCGTGTCTGATTGGGTTTGGTCGGGATTGGTTAGGTTGGTTGGGTTGGATTTGGTTTTGGTCGACTGGTTGGGTTTAGTCGGCTCTGGTTCTGTTAGGCCGGGTCTGATTGGGTTTGGTCAGGATTGGTTGAGTGGTCTGTTCGGATTTTGTTTTGGTTGACTGTTTGGGTTTAGTCGGCTCTGGTTCTGTTCGGTCGGGTCTCATTGGGTTTGGTCGGGATTGGTTGGGTTTAGTCGGGTCTGGTTAGGTTTGGTCCGGCTGGATTTGGTTTTGGTTGACTTGTTGGATTTGGTCGGCTCTGTTTCTGTTCGGTCGGGTCTGAATGGGTTTGGTTGGGTTGTCGGGTCTGGTTAGGTGTGGTCGGGTTGGATTTGGTTTTGGTCGAGTGGTTGGGTTTAGTCGGCTCTGGTTCTATTCGGTCGGGTCTGATTGGGTTTGGTCGGGATTGGTTGGGTTTGGTTGGGTCTGGTAAGGTTTGGTCGGGATTGGTTAGGTTTAGTCGGGTCTGGTTAGGTTTGGTCGGGTTGGATTTGGCTTTGGTCGACTGGTTGGATTTGGTCGGCTCTGCTTCTGTTCAGTCGGGTCTGATTGGGTTTGGTCGGGATTGGTTGGGTTTAGTCAGGTCTCGTTAGGTTGGTCGGGTTGGATTTGGTTTTGGTCGACTGGTTTGATTTGGTCAGCTCTGGTTCTGTTCGGTCGGGTCTGATTGGGTTTGGTCAGGATTGGTTGAGTGGTCGGTTCGAATTTTGTATTGGTCGACTGTTTGGGCTTAGTCGGCTCTCTTTCTGTTCGGTCGGGTCTGATTGGGTTTGGTCGGGTCTGATTGGATATGGTTGGGTTTAGTCGGGTCTGGTTAGGTTTGGATTTGGTTTTGGTCGACTGGTTGGATTTGGTAAGGTTAGGTTAGTTTAGGTTAGGTTAGTCATAGTTACACCCGCCGTTTACCCGCGTTTTTTGAATTTCTTCACGTTGACATTCAGAGCACATGGCAGAAATCACATTGCGTCAAGCACCGATCAAGGTTAGGTTAGGTTAGGTTTGTCATAGTTACTCCCGCCGTTTACCCGCGCTTTTTTGAATTTCTTCACCTTGACATTCAGAGCACTGGGAAGAAATCACATTGCGTCAAGCACCGATCAAGGTTAGGTTAGGTTAGGTTGGGTTAGGTTGGGTTGGGTAGGGTTGGGTAGGGTTAGGTTAGGTTAGGTTAGTCATAGTTACGCCCGCCGTTTACCCGCGCCTTTTTGAATATCTTCACGTTGACATTCAGAGCACATGGCAGAAATCACATTGCGTCAAGCACCGATCAAGGTTATTTTAGGTTAGGTTAGGTTAGTCATAGTTACTCCCGCCGTTTACCCGCGCTTTTTTGAATTTCTTCACGTTAACATTCAGAGCACTGGGAAGAAATCACATTGCGTCAAGCACCGATCAAGGTTAGGTTAGGTTAGGTTAGTCATAGTTACGCCCGCCGTTTACCCGCGCTTTTTTGAATTTCGTCATGTTGACATTCAGAGCACATGGCAGAAATCACATTGCGTCAAGCACCGATCAAGATTAGGTTAGGTTAGGTTAGGTTAGTCATAGTTACTCCCGCCGTTTACCCGCGTTTTTTGAATTTCTTCACGTTGACATTCAGAGCACTGGGAAGAAATCACATTGCGTCAAGCACCGATCAAGGTTAGATTGGGTTAGGTTAGGTTAGGTTGGGTTGGGTTGGGTTAGGTTGGGTTAGGTTAGGTTACGTTAGGTTTCGACCGCCTGGGGTTCTTTAACGTGCGCTGACAATACACGGCACACGGGCGCCTCCCTTTTCGCCTCCATCGAAAAGCGGCCGCCGAGGCCTGATTGGGTTTGATCGGGATTGGTTGGGTTTAGTCGGGTCTGGTTGGGTTTGGTCGGGTTGGATTTGGTTTTGGTCGACTGGTTGGATTTGGTCGGCTCTGGTTGTGTTCGGTCGGTCTGATTGGGTTTGGTTGGGTCTGGTAAGGTTTGGTCGGGATTGGTTAGGTTTTGTCGGGTCTGGTTAGGTTTGGTCGGGTTGGATTTGGCTTTGGTCGACTGGTTGGATTTGGTCGGCTCTGCTTCTGTTCGGGTCTGCTTAGGTTTAGTCGGGATTGGTTAGGTTTAGTCGGGTCTGGCTAGGTTGGTTGGGTTGGATTTGGTTTTGGTCGACTGGTTTGGTTTAGTCTGCTCTGGTTCTGTTCAGTCGGGTCTGATTAGGTTCGGTCGAGTTGGATTTGGTTTAGGTCGATTGGTTGGATTTGGTCGGCTCTGGTTCTGTTCAGTCGGATGTGATTGGGTTTGGTTTGGTCTGGTTAGGTTTGGTCGGGATTGGTTGGGGTTTGTTGGGTCTCGTTAGGTTTGGTTGGGTTGGATTTGGTTTTGGTTGACTGGATTTGGCTCTGGTTTTGTTCGGTCGGGTCTGATTTGGTGTGGTCGGGTCTGGTTAGGTTTTGATCGGGTTGGATTTGGTCGGCTCTGGTTGTTTTCGATTGGGTCTGATTGGGTTTGGTCGGGTATGGTTAGGTTTGGTTGGGATTGGTTAGGCTTTGTCTGGTCTGGTTAGGCTGGTTGGGTTGGATTTGGTTTTGGTTGACTGTTTGGGTTTAGTCCGCTCTGGTTCTGTTTGGTCTCGTCTGATTAGGTTTGGTCGGGATTAGTTGGGTTAAGTGAGGTCTGGTTAGGTTTGGTCAGGTTGGATTTGGTTTTGGTGGACTGGTTGGATTTGGTCGGCTCTGTTTGTATTGTTGGGTCTGATTGGGTTTGGTTGGGTCTGGTTAGGTTTGGTCGGGTCGGATCTGGTTTTGGTCCACTGGTTGGATTTGGTCAGCTTTGGTTTTGTTCGGTCGTGTCTGATTTGGTTTGGTCGGGTCTGGTTAGGTTTTGATCGGGTTGGGTTTGGTTGGCTCTGGTTGTGTTCGGTTTGGTCTGGTTGGGTTTGGTCGGGATTTGTAGGGTTAGTCTGGTCTGGTTAGGCTGGTTGGATTTGGTTTTAGTTGACTGGTTGGGTTTAGTCAGGTCTGGTTAGGTTTGGGCGGATTGGATTTGGTTTTGGTCGACTGGTTGGATTTGGTCGGCTCTGGTTTTGTTCGGTCAGGTCTGATTTGGTTTGGTCGGGTCTGGTTAGGTTTGAATCGGGTTGGATTTGGTCGGCTCTGGTTGTGTTCGGTTCGGTCTGGTTGGGTTTGGTCGGGATTGGTAGGGTTAGTCTGGTCTGGTTAGGCTGGTTAGATTTGGTTTTGGTTGACTGGTTGGGTTTAGTCAGGTCTGGTTAGGTTTGGTCGGATTGGATTTGGTTTTGGTCGACTGGTTGGATTTGGTCGGCTCTGGTTGTGTTCTGTCGTGTCTGATTGGGTTTGGTCGGGATTGGTTAGGTTGGTTGGGTTGGATTTGGTTTTGGTCGACTGGTTGGGTTTAGTCGGCTCTGGTTCTGTTAGGCCGGGTCTGATTGGGTTTGGTCAGGATTGGTTGAGTGGTCTGTTCGGATTTTGTTTTGGTTGACTGTTTGGGTTTAGTCGGCTCTGGTTCTGTTCGGTCGGGTCTCATTGGGTTTGGTCGGGATTGGTTGGGTTTAGTCGGGTCTGGTTAGGTTTGGTCCGGCTGGATTTGGTTTTGGTTGACTTGTTGGATTTGGTCGGCTCTGTTTCTGTTCGGTCGGGTCTGAATGGGTTTGGTTGGGTTGTCGGGTCTGGTTAGGTGTGGTCGGGTTGGATTTGGTTTTGGTCGAGTGGTTGGGTTTAGTCGGCTCTGGTTCTATTCGGTCGGGTCTGATTGGGTTTGGTCGGGATTGGTTGGGTTTGGTTGGGTCTGGTAAGGTTTGGTCGGGATTGGTTAGGTTTAGTCGGGTCTGGTTAGGTTTGGTCGGGTTGAATTTGGCTTTGGTCGACTGGTTGGATTTGGTCGGCTCTGCTTCTGTTCAGTCGGGTCTGATTGGGTTTGGTCGGGATTGGTTGGGTTTAGTCAGGTCTCGTTAGGTTGGTCGGGTTGGATTTGGTTTTGGTCGACTGGTTTGATTTGGTCAGCTCTGGTTCTGTTCGGTCGGGTCTGATTGGGTTTGGTCAGGATTGGTTGAGTGGTCGGTTCGAATTTTGTATTGGTCGACTGTTTGGGCTTAGTCGGCTCTCTTTCTGTTCGGTCGGGTCTGATTGGGTTTGGTCGGGTCTGATTGGATATGGTTGGGTTTAGTCGGGTCTGGTTAGGTTTGGATTTGGTTTTGGTCGACTGGTTGGATTTGGTAAGGTTAGGTTAGTTTAGGTTAGGTTAGTCATAGTCACACCCGCCGTTTACCCGCGTTTTTTGAATTTCTTCACGTTGACATTCAGAGCACATGGCAGAAATCACATTGCGTCAAGCACCGATCAAGGTTAGGTTAGGTTAGGTCTGTCATAGTTACTCCCGCCGTTTACCCGCGCTTTTTTGAATTTCTTCACCTTGACATTCAGAGCACTGGGAAGAAATCACATTGCGTCAAGCACCGATCAAGGTTAGGTTAGGTTGGGTTAGGTTGGGTTGGGTAGGGTTGGGTAGGGTTAGGTTAGGTTAGTCTTAGTTACTCCCGCCGTTTACCCGCGCTTTTTTGAATTTCTTCACCTTGACATTCAGAGCACTGGGAAGAAATCATATTGCGTCAAGCACCGATCAAGGTTAGGTTAGGTTGGGTTAGGTTGGGTTGGGTAGGGTTAGGTTAGGTTAGGTTAGTCATAGTTACGCCCGCCGTTTACCCGCGCTTTTTTGAATTTCTTCACGTTGACATTCAGAGCACTGGGAAGAAATCACATTGCGTCAAGCACCGATCAAGGTTAGGTTAGGTTAGGTTAGTCATAGTTACGCCCGCCGTTTACCCGCGCTTTTTTGAATTTCGTCATGTTGACATTCAGAGCACATGGCAGAAATCACATTGCGTCAAGCACCGATCAAGGTTAGGTTAGGTTAGGTTAGGTTAGTCATAGTTACTCCCGCCGTTTACCCGCGCTTTTTTGAATTTCATCACGTTGACATTCAGAGCACTGGGAAGAAATCACATTGCGTCAAGCACCGATCAAGGTTAGATTGGGTTAGGTTAGGTTAGGTTGGGTTGGGTTGGGTTAGGTTGGGTTAGGTTAGGTTACGTTAGGTTTCGACCGCCTGGGGTTCTTTAACGTGCGCTGACAATACACAGCACACGGGCGCCTCCCTTTTCGCCTCCATCGAAAAGCGGCCGCCGAGGCCTGATTGGGTTTGATCGGGATTGGTTGGGTTTAGTCGGGTCTGGTTGGGTTTGGTCGGGTTGGATTTGGTTTTGGTCGACTGGTTGGATTTGGTCGGCTCTGGTTGTGTTCGGTCGGGTCTGATTGGGTTTGGTTGGGTCTGGTAAGGTTTGGTCGGGATTGGTTAGGTTTTGTCGGGTCTGGTTAGGTTTGGTCGGGTTGGATTTGGCTTTGGTCGACTGGTTGGATTTGGTCGGCTCTGCTTCTGTTCGGGTCTGCTTAGGTTTAGTCGGGATTGGTTAGGTTTAGTCGGGTCTGGCTAGGTTGGTTGGGTTGGATTTGGTTTTGGTCGACTGGTTTGGTTTAGTCTGCTCTGGTTCTGTTCAGTCGGGTCTGATTAGGTTCGGTCGAGTTGGATTTGGTTTAGGTCGATTGGTTGGATTTGGTCGGCTCTGGTTCTGTTCAGTCGGATGTGATTGGGTTTGGTTTGGTCTGGTTAGGTTTGGTCGGGATTGGTTGGGGTTTGTTGGGTCTCGTTAGGTTTGGTTGGGTTGGATTTGGTTTTGGTTGACTGGATTTGGCTCTGGTTTTGTTCGGTCGGGTCTGATTTGGTGTGGTCGGGTCTGGTTAGGTTTTGATCGGGTTGGATTTGGTCGGCTCTGGTTGTTTTCGATTGGGTCTGATTGGGTTTGGTCGGGTATGGTTAGGTTTGGTTGGGATTGGTTAGGCTTTGTCTGGTCTGGTTAGGCTGGTTGGGTTGGATTTGGTTTTGGTTGACTGTTTGGGTTTAGTCCGCTCTGGTTCTGTTTGGTCTCGTCTGATTAGGTTTGGTCGGGATTAGTTGGGTTAAGTGAGGTCTGGTTAGGTTTGGTCAGGTTGGATTTGGTTTTGGTCGACTGGTTGGATTTGGTCGGCTCTGTTTGTATTGTTGGGTCTGATTGGGTTTGGTTGGGTCTGGTTAGGTTTGGTCGGGTCGGATCTGGTTTTGGTCCACTGGTTGGATTTGGTCAGCTTTGGTTTTGTTCGGTCGTGTCTGATTTGGTTTGGTCGGGTCTGGTTAGGTTTTGATCGGGTTGGGTTTGGTTGGCTCTGGTTGTGTTCGGTTTGGTCTGGTTGGGTTTGGTCGGGATTTGTAGGGTTAGTCTGGTCTGGTTAGGCTGGTTGGATTTGGTTTTAGTTGACTGGTTGGGTTTAGTCAGGTCTGGTTAGGTTTGGTCGGATTGGATTTGGTTTTGGTCGACTGGTTGGATTTGGTCGGCTCTGGTTTTGTTCGGTCAGGTCTGATTTGGTTTGGTCGGGTCTGGTTAGGTTTGAATCGGGTTGGATTTGGTCGGCTCTGGTTGTGTTCGGTTCGGTCTGGTTGGGTTTGGTCGGGATTGGTAGGGTTAGTCTGGTCTGGTTAGGCTGGTTAGATTTGGTTTTGGTTGACTGGTTGGGTTTAGTCAGGTCTGGTTAGGTTTGGTCGGATTGGATTTGGTTTTGGTCGACTGGTTGGATTTGGTCGGCTCTGGTTGTGTTCTGTCGTGTCTGATTGGGTTTGGTCGGGATTGGTTAGGTTGGTTGGGTTGGATTTGGTTTTGGTCGACTGGTTGGGTTTAGTCGGCTCTGGTTCTGTTAGGTCGGGTCTGATTGGGTTTGGTCAGGATTGGTTGAGTGGTCTGTTCGGATTTTGTTTTGGTTGACTGTTTGGGTTTAGTCGGCTCTGGTTCTGTTCGGTCGGGTCTCATTGGGTTTGGTCGGGATTGGTTGGGTTTAGTCGGGTCTGGTTAGGTTTGGTCGGGCTGGATTTGGTTTTGGTTGATTGTTGGATTTGGTCGGCTCTGTTTCTGTTCGGTCGGGTCTGAATGGGTTTGGTTGGGTTGTCGGGTCTGGTTAGGTGTGGTCGGGTTGGATTTGGTTTTGGTCGAGTGGTTGGGTTTAGTCGGCTCTGGTTCTATTCGGTCGGGTCTGATTGGGTTTGGTCGGGATTGGTTGGGTTTGGTTGGGTCTGGTAAGGTTTGGTCGGGATTGGTTAGGTTTAGTCGGGTCTGGTTAGGTTTGGTCGGGTTGGATTTGGCTTTGGTCGACTGGTTGGATTTGGTCGGCTCTGCTTCTGTTCAGTCGGGTCTGATTGGGTTTGGTCGGGATTGGTTGGGTTTAGTCAGGTCTCGTTAGGTTGGTCGGGTTGGATTTGGTTTTGGTCGACTGGTTTGATTTGGTCGGCTCTGGTTCTGTTCGGTCGGGTCTGATTGGGTTTGGTCAGGATTGGTTGAGTGGTCGGTTCGAATTTTGTATTGGTCGACTGTTTGGGCTTAGTCGGCTCTCTTTCTGTTCGGTCGGGTCTGATTGGGTTTGGTCGGGTCTGATTGGATATGGTTGGGTTTAGTCGGGTCTGGTTAGGTTTGGATTTGGTTTTGGTCGACTGGTTGGATTTGGTAAGGTTAGGTTAGTTTAGGTTAGGTTAGTCATAGTCACACCCGCCGTTTACCCGCGTTTTTTGAATTTCTTCACGTTGACATTCAGAGCACATGGCAGAAATCACATTGCGTCAAGCACCGATCAAGGTTAGGTTAGGTTAGGTTTGTCATAGTTACTCCCGCCGTTTACCCGCGCTTTTTTGAATTTCTTCACCTTGACATTCAGAGCACTGGGAAGAAATCACATTGCGTCAAGCACCGATCAAGGTTAGGTTAGGTTGGGTTAGGTTGGGTTGGGTAGGGTTGGGTAGGGTTAGGTTAGGTTAGTCTTAGTTACTCCCGCCGTTTACCCGCGCTTTTTTGAATTTCTTCACCTTGACATTCAGAGCACTGGGAAGAAATCATATTGCGTCAAGCACCGATCAAGGTTAGGTTAGGTTGGGTTAGGTTGGGTTGGGTAGGGTTAGGTTAGGTTAGGTTAGTCATAGTTACGCCCGCCGTTTACCCGCGCTTTTTTGAATTTCTTCACGTTGACATTCAGAGCACTGGGAAGAAATCACATTGCGTCAAGCACCGATCAAGGTTAGGTTAGGTTAGGTTAGTCATAGTTACGCCCGCCGTTTACCCGCGCTTTTTTGAATTTCGTCATGTTGACATTCAGAGCACATGGCAGAAATCACATTGCGTCAAGCACCGATCAAGGTTAGGTTAGGTTAGGTTAGGTTAGTCATAGTTACTCCCGCCGTTTACCCGCGCTTTTTTGAATTTCATCACGTTGACATTCAGAGCACTGGGAAGAAATCACATTGCGTCAAGCACCGATCAAGGTTAGATTGGGTTAGGTTAGGTTAGGTTGGGTTGGGTTGGGTTAGGTTGGGTTAGGTTAGGTTACGTTAGGTTTCGACCGCCTGGGGTTCTTTAACGTGCGCTGACAATACACAGCACACGGGCGCCTCCCTTTTCGCCTCCATCGAAAAGCGGCCGCCGAGGCCTGATTGGGTTTGATCGGGATTGGTTGGGTTTAGTCGGGTCTGGTTGGGTTTGGTCGGGTTGGATTTGGTTTTGGTCGACTGGTTGGATTTGGTCGGCTCTGGTTGTGTTCGGTCGGGTCTGATTGGGTTTGGTTGGGTCTGGTAAGGTTTGGTCGGGATTGGTTAGGTTTTGTCGGGTCTGGTTAGGTTTGGTCGGGTTGGATTTGGCTTTGGTCGACTGGTTGGATTTGGTCGGCTCTGCTTCTGTTCGGGTCTGCTTAGGTTTAGTCGGGATTGGTTAGGTTTAGTCGGGTCTGGCTAGGTTGGTTGGGTTGGATTTGGTTTTGGTCGACTGGTTTGGTTTAGTCTGCTCTGGTTCTGTTCAGTCGGGTCTGATTAGGTTCGGTCGAGTTGGATTTGGTTTAGGTCGATTGGTTGGATTTGGTCGGCTCTGGTTCTGTTCAGTCGGATGTGATTGGGTTTGGTTTGGTCTGGTTAGGTTTGGTCGGGATTGGTTGGTGTTTGTTGGGTCTCGTTAGGTTTGGTTGGGTTGGATTTGGTTTTGGTTGACTGGATTTGGCTCTGGTTTTGTTCGGTCGGGTCTGATTTGGTGTGGTCGGGTCTGGTTAGGTTTTGATCGGGTTGGATTTGGTCGGCTCTGGTTGTTTTCGATTGGGTCTGATTGGGTTTGGTCGGGTATGGTTAGGTTTGGTTGGGATTGGTTAGGCTTTGTCTGGTCTGGTTAGGCTGGTTGGGTTGGATTTGGTTTTGGTTGACTGTTTGGGTTTAGTCCGCTCTGGTTCTGTTTGGTCTCGTCTGATTAGGTTCGGTTGGGATTAGTTGGGTTAAGTGAGGTCTGGTTAGGTTTGGTCAGGTTGGATTTGGTTTTGGTCGACTGGTTGGATTTGGTCGGCTCTGTTTGTATTGTTGGGTCTGATTGGGTTTGGTTGGGTCTGGTTAGGTTTGGTCGGGTCGGATCTGGTTTTGGTCCACTGGTTGGATTTGGTCAGCTTTGGTTTTGTTCGGTCGTGTCTGATTTGGTTTGGTCGGGTCTGGTTAGGTTTTGATCGGGTTGGGTTTGGTTGGCTCTGGTTGTGTTCGGTTTGGTCTGGTTGGGTTTGGTCGGGATTTGTAGGGTTAGTCTGGTCTGGTTAGGCTGGTTGGATTTGGTTTTAGTTGACTGGTTGGGTTTAGTCAGGTCTGGTTAGGTTTGGTCGGATTGGATTTGGTTTTGGTCGACTGGTTGGATTTGGTCGGCTCTGGTTTTGTTCGGTCAGGTCTGATTTGGTTTGGTCGGGTCTGGTTAGGTTTGAATCGGGTTGGATTTGGTCGGCTCTGGTTGTGTTCGGTTCGGTCTGGTTGGGTTTGGTCGGGATTGGTAGGGTTAGTCTGGTCTGGTTAGGCTGGTTAGATTTGGTTTTGGTTGACTGGTTGGGTTTAGTCAGGTCTGGTTAGGTTTGGTCGGATTGGATTTGGTTTTGGTCGACTGGTTGGATTTGGTCGGCTCTGGTTGTGTTCTGTCGTGTCTGATTGGGTTTGGTCGGGATTGGTTAGGTTGGTTGGGTTGGATTTGGTTTTGGTCGACTGGTTGGGTTTAGTCGGCTCTGGTTCTGTTAGGTCGGGTCTGATTGGGTTTGGTCAGGATTGGTTGAGTGGTCTGTTCGGATTTTGTTTTGGTTGACTGTTTGGGTTTAGTCGGCTCTGGTTCTGTTCGGTCGGGTCTCATTGGGTTTGGTCGGGATTGGTTGGGTTTAGTCGGGTCTGGTTAGGTTTGGTCGGGCTGGATTTGGTTTTGGTTGACTTGTTGGATTTGGTCGGCTCTGTTTCTGTTCGGTCGGGTCTGAATGGGTTTGGTTGGGTTGTCGGGTCTGGTTAGGTGTGGTCGGGTTGGATTTGGTTTTGGTCGAGTGGTTGGGTTTAGTCGGCTCTGGTTCTATTCGGTCGGGTCTGATTGGGTTTGGTCGGGATTGGTTGGGTTTGGTTGGGTCTGGTAAGGTTTGGTCGGGATTGGTTAGGTTTAGTCGGGTCTGGTTAGGTTTGGTCGGGTTGGATTTGGCTTTGGTCGACTGGTTGGATTTGGTCGGCTCTGCTTCTGTTCAGTCGGGTCTGATTGGGTTTGGTCGGGATTGGTTGGGTTTAGTCAGGTCTCGTTAGGTTGGTCGGGTTGGATTTGGTTTTGGTCGACTGGTTTGATTTGGTCGGCTCTGGTTCTGTTCGGTCGGGTCTGATTGGGTTTGGTCAGGATTGGTTGAGTGGTCGGTTCGAATTTTGTATTGGTCGACTGTTTGGGCTTAGTCGGCTCTCTTTCTGTTCGGTCGGGTCTGATTGGGTTTGGTCGGGTCTGATTGGATATGGTTGGGTTTAGTCGGGTCTGGTTAGGTTTGGATTTGGTTTTGGTCGACTGGTTGGATTTGGTAAGGTTAGGTTAGGTTAGTCATAGTTACACCCGCCGTTTACCCGCGTTTTTTGAATTTCTTCACGTTGACATTCAGAGCACATGGCAGAAATCACATTGCGTCAAGCACCGATCAAGGTTAGGTTAGGTTAGGTTTGTCATAGTTACTCCCGCCGTTTACCCGCGCTTTTTTGAATTTCTTCACCTTGACATTCAGAGCACTGGGAAGAAATCACATTGCGTCAAGCACCGATCAAGGTTAGGTTAGGTTGGGTTAGGTTGGGTTGGGTAGGGTTGGGTAGGGTTGGGTAGGGTTAGGTTAGGTTAGTCTTAGTTACGCCCGCCGTTTACCCGCGCCTTTTTGAATATCTTCACGTTGACATTCAGAGCACATGGCAGAAATCACATTGCGTCAAGCACCGATCAAGGTTATTTTAGGTTAGGTTAAATTAGTCATAGTTACTCCCGCCGTTTACCCGCGCTTTTTTGAATTTCTTCACCTTGACATTCAGAGCAATGGGAAGAAATCACATTGCGTCAAGCACCGATCAAGGTTAGGTTAGGTTGGGTTAGGTTGGGTTGGGTAGGGTTAGGTTAGGTTAGGTTAGTCATAGTTACGCCCGCCGTTTACCCGCGCTTTTTTTAATTTCTTCACGTTGACATTCAGAGCACTGGGAAGAAATCACATTGCGTCAAGCACCGATCAAGGTTAGGTTAGGTTAGGTTAGTCATAGTTACGCCCGCCGTTTACCCGCGCTTTTTTGAATTTCGTCATGTTGACATTCAGAGCACATGGCAGAAATCACATTGCGTCAAGCACCGATCAAGGTTAGGTTAGGTTAGGTTAGGTTAGTCATAGTTACTCCCGCCGTTTACCCGCGCTTTTTTGAATTTCTTCACGTTGACATTCAGAGCACTGGGAAGAAATCACATTGCGTCAAGCACCGATCAAGGTTAGGTTGGGTTAGGTTAGGTTAGGTTGGGTTGGGTTGGGTTAGGTTGGGTTAGGTTAGGTTACGTTAGGTTTCGACCACCTGGGGTTCTTTAACGTGCGCTGACAATACACAGCACACGGGCGCCTTGCTCTTTGCCTCCATCGAAAAGCGGCCGCCGAGGCCTGATTGGGTTTGATCGGGATTGGTTGGGTTTAGTCGGGTCTGGTTGGGTTTGGTCGGGTTGGATTTGGTTTTGGTCGACTGGTTGGATTTGGTCGGCTCTGGTTGTGTTCGGTCGGGTCTGATTGGGTTTGGTTGGGTCTGGTAAGGTTTGGTCGGGATTGGTTAGGTTTTGTCGGGTCTGGTTAGGTTTGGTCGGGTTGGATTTGGTATTGGTCGACTGGTTGGATTTGGTCGGCTCTGCTTCTGTTCGGGTCTGCTTAGGTTTGGTCGGGATTGGTTAGGTTTAGTCGGGTCTGGCTAGGTTGGTTGGGTTGGATTTGGTTTTGGTCGACTGGTTTGGTTTAGTCTGCTCTGGTTCTGTTCAGTCGGGTCTGATTAGGTTCGGTCGAGTTGGATTTGGTTTAGGTCGATTGGTTGGATTTGGTCGGCTCTGGTTCTGTTCAGTCGGATGTGATTGGGTTTGGTTTGGTCTGGTTAGGTTTGGTCGGGATTGGTTGGGGTTTGTTGGGTCTCGTTAGGTTTGGTTGGGTTGGATTTGGTTTTGGTCGACTGGATTTGGCTCTGGTTTTGTTCGGTCGGGTCTGATTTGGTGTGGTCGGGTCTGGTTAGGTTTTGATCGGGTTGGATTTGGTCGGCTCTGGTTGTGTTTGGTCGGGTCTGATTGGGTTTGGTCGGGATTCGTTAGGATTAGTCTGGTGTTGTTAGTTTTAGTCGGGTTGGTTTTGGTTGACTGGTTGGATTTCGTCGGCTCTGGTTCTGTTCAGTCGAGTCTGATTGGATTGGATCGGTATTGGTTGGGTTTGGTCGGGTTGTGTTTGATCGGGTCTGATTGGGTTTGGCTGGGTCTGGTTAGGTTTGGTCCGGATTGGTTAGGCTTCGTCGAGTCTGGTTAGGTTTTGATCGGGTTGGATTTGGTTTTGGTCGACTGGTTGGATTTGGTCGGCTCTAGTTGTGTTCAGTCGCGTCTGATTGGGTTTGGTCAGAATTGGTTAGGCTTATTCGGGTCTGGTTAGGATTTGAATGGGTATTGGTCGACTGGTTGGATTTGGTCGGCTCTGCTTGTGTTTGGTCGGGTCTGACTGGGTTTGGTCGGGTCTGGTTAGGTTTGGTCGAGATTGGTTAGATTTAGTCGGGTCTGGTTAGGTTTTGTTGGGTTAGATTTGGTTTTGGTCGACTGGTTAGATTTGGTCGGCTCTGGTTGTGTTTGGTCGGGTCTGATTGGGTTTGGTCAGGATTTGTTAGGCTTATTCGGGTCTGGTTAGGTTTTGATCGGGTTTTGGTCGACTGGTTGGATTTGGTCTGTTCTGGTTGTGTTCGGTCGGGTCTGTTAGGGTTTGGTTGGGTCTGGTTAGGTTCGGTCGGGATTGGTTAGGTTTAGTCGGGTCTGGTTGGTTTGGATTTGGTTTAGGTCGACTGGTTGGGTTTAGTCGGCTCTGGTTCTGTTCGGTCGGGTATGATTGGGTTTGGTCGGGATTGGTTGGGTTTAGTCAGGACTGGTTAGGTTTAGTCGGGTCTGGTTAGGTTGGTTGGGTTGGATTTGATTTTGGTCGACTGGGTGGGTTTAGTCGTCTCTGGTTCTGTTCGGTCGGGTCTGATTGGGTTTTGTTGGGATTGGTTGGGTTTAGTCAGGACTGGTAGATTTGGTTGGCTTGGATTTGGTTTTGGTCGACTGGTTGAATTCGGTCGGCTCTGGTTCTGTTCTGTCGTGTCTGATTGGATTTGGTCGGTATTGGTTGGGTTTGGTTTGGCTGGATTTAGTTGGCTCTGGTTGTGTTCGGTCGGGTCTGATTGGGTTTAGTCAGGTCTGGTTAGGTTTGATCGGGATTGGTTAGGTTTTGTCTGGTCTGGTTAGGTTTTGATCGGGTTGGATTTGGTTTTGGTCGACTGGTTAGATTTGGTTAGCTCTGGTTGTGTTCGGTCAGGTCTGATTGGGTTTGGTCAGGATTGGTTAGGCTTATTCGGGTCTGGTTAGGTTTTGATTGGGTTTTGGTCGGCTGGTTGGATTTCGTCTGCTCAGGTTGTGTTTTGTCGGGTCTGATAGGGTTTGGTCGGGTCGTGTTAGGTTTGGTCGGGATTGGTTAGGTTTAGTTGGGTCTGGTTGGGTTGGATTTGGTTTTGATTAACTGGTTGGGTTTAGTCGGCTCTGGTTCTGTTCGGTCGGTTCTGATTGGGTTTGGTCGGGACTGGTTGGGTTTTGTCAGGTTTGGTTAGGTTTGGTCGACTGGCTGTATTTGGTCGGCTCTGGTAGTGTTCGGTCGGGTCTGATTGGGTTTGATCGGGTCTGGTTAGGTTTGGTCGGGATTGGTTAGGCTGTCGGGTCTGGTTAGGTTTTATTGGGTTAGATTTGGTTTTGGTCGACTGGTTAGATTTGGTTAGCTCTGGTTGTGTTCGGTCGGGTCTGATTGGGTTTGGTCAGGATTGGTTAGGCTTATTCGGGTCTGGTTAGGTTTTGATTAACTGGTTGGGTTTAGTCGGCTCTGGTTCTGTTCGGTCGGATCTGTTTGGGTTCGGTTGGGTTTAGCCGAGTGGTTAGGTTTGGTCGGGTTGGATTTGGTCGACTATTTGGATTTGGTTGGCTCTTGTGTTTGGTTGGGTTTGGTCGGGTCTGGTTAGGTTTTGATCGGGTTGGATTTGGTTTTGGTTGACTGGTTGGATTTGGTCGTCTCTGGTTGTGATCGGTAGGGTCTGATTGAGTTTGGTTGGGTCTGGTTAGGTTTGGTTGGGTTTAGTCGGGTCTGGTTAGATTTGGTCGGCTCTGGTTATGTTCGGTCGGGTCTGTTTGGGTTTGGTCGGTATTAGTCTGGTCTGGTTAGGTTTGGTCGGGTTGGATTTGGTTTTCGTCGACTGGTTGGATTTAGTGCGCTCTGGTTGTGTTTGGTTGGGTTTGGTCGCATCTGGTTAGGATTGGTCGGGATTGGCTAGGCTTAGTCGGGTCTGGTTAGGTTTTGATCGGGTTGGATTTGGCTTTGGTCGACTGGTTGGATTTGGTCGGCTCTGGTTCTGTTCGGTCTGGTCTAATTGGGTTTGGTCGGGATTGGTTGGGTTTTTGTCGGGTCTGGTTAGGTTTGGTCGGGTCTGGTTGTGTGCGGTCGGGTCTGATTGGGTTTGGTTGGGATTCGTTAAGTTTAGTCTGGTCTGGTTAGGTTTGGTTGGGTTGGTTTTGGTTGACTGGTTGGATTTCGTCGGCTCTGGTTCTGTTCAGTCGAGTCTAATTGGATTTGGTCGGTATTGGTTGGATTTGGTTGGCTCTAGTTGTGTTTGATCGGGTTTGGTTGGGTCTGGTTAGGTTTGGTCCGGATTGGTTAGGCTTCATGGAGTCTGGTTAGGTTTTGATTGGGTTGGATTTGGTTTTGGTCGACTGGTTGGATTTGGTCGGCTCTACTTGTGTTCGGTCGGTTCTGATCTGGTTCTGTTTGGTCGGGTCTGATTGGGTTTTGTCGGGATTAGTCAAGTCTGGTTAGGTTTGGTCGGGTTGGATTTGGTTTTCGTCGACTGGTTGAATTTGGTCGGGTCTGGTTATGTTGGTTGGGATTGGTTAGGCTTAGTCGGGTCTGGTTAGATTTTGATCGGTTTGGATTTGGTTTTGGGCGACTGGTTGGATTCGGTCGGCTCTGGTTCTAATCGGTCGGGTCTGACCAGGTTTGGTCGGGATATGTTGGGTTTAGTCTGGTTAGGTTTGGTGGGGCTCGATTTGGTTTTGGTTGACTGGTTACAGTTGGTCGGCTCTGGTTGTGATCGGTAGGGTCTGATTGAGTTTGGTTGGGTTAGGTTAGGTTAGGTTAGGTTGGGTTGGGTTGGGTTGGGTTAGGTTAGGTTGGGTTGGGTTGGGTTGGGTTAGGTTAGGTTAGGTTAGGTTGGGTTGGGTTAGGTTAGGTTGGGTTGGGTTGGGTTGGGTTAGGTTAGGTTAGGTTGTGTTCTGTCGTGTCTGATTGGGTTTGGTCGGGATTGGTTTGGTTTGTTGGGTTGGATTTGGTTTTGGTCAACTGGTTGGGTTTAGTCGGCTCTGGTTCTGTTAGGCTGGGTCTGATTGGGTTTGGTCAGGATTGGTTGAGCGGTCTGTTCGGATTTTGTTTTGGTCGACTGTTTGGGTTTAGTCGGCTCTGGTTCTGTTCGGTCGGGTCTCATTGGGTTTGGTCTGGATTGGTGGGGTTTAGTCGGGTCTGGTTAGGTTTGGTCGGGCTGGATTTGGTTTTGGTTGACTTGTTGGATTTGGTCGGCTCTGCTTCTGTTCGGTCGGGTCTGAATGGGTTTGGTTGGGTTGTCGGGTCTGGTTAGGTGTGGTCGGGTTGGATTTGGTTTTGGTCGACTGGTTGGATTTGGTCGGCTCTGGTTGCATTCGGTCGGGTCTGATTGGGTTTGGTCGGGATTGGTTGAGTTTGGTCGGTTCGGATTTGGTTTTGGTCGAGTGGTTGGGTTTAGTCGGCTCTGGTTTTATTCGGTTGGGTCTGATTGGGTTTGGTCGGGATTGGTTGGGTTTGGTTGGGTCTGGTAAGGTTTGGTCGGGATTGGTTAGGTTTAGTCGGGTCTGGTTAGGTTTGGTCGGGTTGGATTTGGCTTTGGTCGACTGGTTGGATTTGGTCGGCTCTGCTTCTGTTTGGTCGGGTCTGATTGGGTTTGGTCGGGATTGGTTGGGTTTAGTCAGGTCTCGTTAGGTTGGTCGGGTTGGATTTGGTTTTGGTCGACTGGTTTGATTTGGTCGGCTCTGGTTTTGTTCGGTCGGGTCTGATTTGGTTTGGTCGGGTCTGGTTAGGTTTTGATCGGGTTGGATTTGGTCGGCTCTGGTTTTGTTCGGTCGGGTCTCATTGGGTTTGGTCGGGTCTGGTTAGGTTTTATCGGGTTGGATTTGGTCGGCTCTGGTTGTTTTCGGTCGGGTCTCATTGGGTTTGGTCGGGATTGGTTAGGCTTAGTCGGGTCTGGTTAGGTTTTGTTTGGGTTGGATTTGGTCGGCTCTGGTTGTGTTCGGTTCGGTCTGGTTGGCTTTGGTCGGGATTGGCAGGGTTAGTCTGGTCTGGCTAGGCTAGTTGGATTTGGTTTTGGTTGACTGGTTGGGTTTAGTCAGGTCTGGTTAGGTTTCGTCGGGTTGGATTTGGTTTTGGTCGACTGGTTGGATTTGGTCGGCTCTTGGTGTGTTCGGTCGGGTCTGACTGGGTTTATTCGGGATGTGTTAGGTGTTGGTCGACTGGTTGGGTTTAGTCAGCTCTGGTTCTGTTCGGTCGGGTCTGATTGGGTTTGGTCAGGATTGGTTGAGTGGTCGGTTCGAATTTTGTATTGGTCGACTGTTTGGGCTTAGTCGGCTCTGGTTCTGTTCGGTCGGGTCTGATTGGGTTTGGTCGGGTCTGATTGGATATGGTTGGGTTTAGTCGGGTCTGGTTAGGTTTGGATTTGGTTTTGGTCGACTGGTTGGATTTGGTAAGGTTAGGTTAGTTTAGGTTAGGTTAGTCATAGTTACACCCGCCGTTTACCCGCGTTTTTTGAATTTCTTCACGTTGACATTCAGAGCACATGGCAGAAATCACATTGCGTCAAGCACCGATCAAGGTTAGGTTAGGTTAGGTTTGTCATAGTTACTCCCGCCGTTTACCCGCGCTTTTTTGAATTTCTTCACCTTGACATTCAGAGCACTGGGAAGAAATCACATTGCGTCAAGCACCGATCAAGGTTAGGTTAGGTTAGGTTGGGTTAGGTTGGGTTGGGTAGGGTTGGGTAGGGTTAGGTTAGGTTAGGTTAGTCATAGTTACGCCCGCCGTTTACCCGCGCCTTTTTGAATATCTTCACGTTGACATTCAGAGCACATGGCAGAAATCACATTGCGTCAAGCACCGATCAAGGTTATTTTAGGTTAGGTTAGGTTAGTCATAGTTACTCCCGCCGTTTACCCGCGCTTTTTTGAATTTCTTCACGTTGACATTCAGAGCACTGGGAAGAAATCACATTGCGTCAAGCACCGATCAAGGTTAGGTTAGGTTAGGTTAGTCATAGTTACGCCCGCCGTTTACCCGCGCTTTTTTGAATTTCGTCATGTTGACATTCAGAGCACATGGCAGAAATCACATTGCGTCAAGCACCGATCAAGGTTAGGTTAGGTTAGGTTAGGTTAGTCATAGTTACTCCCGCCGTTTACCCGCGCTTTTTTGAATTTCTTCACGTTGACATTCAGAGCACTGGGAAGAAATCACATTGCGTCAAGCACCGATCAAGGTTAGATTGGGTTAGGTTAGGTTAGGTTGGGTTGGGTTGGGTTAGGTTGGGTTAGGTTAGGTTACGTTAGGTTTCGACCGCCTGGGGTTCTTTAACGTGCGCTGACAATACACAGCACACGGGCGCCTCCCTTTTCGCCTCCATCGAAAAGCGGCCGCCGAGGCCTGATTGGGTTTGATCGGGATTGGTTGGGTTTAGTCGGGTCTGGTTGGGTTTGGTCGGGTTGGATTTGGTTTTGGTCGACTGGTTGGATTTGGTCGGCTCTGGTTGTGTTCGGTCGGGTCTGATTGGGTTTGGTTGGGTCTGGTAAGGTTTGGTCGGGATTGGTTAGGTTTTGTCGGGTCTGGTTAGGTTTGGTCGGGTTGGATTTGGCTTTGGTCGACTGGTTGGATTTGGTCGGCTCTGCTTCTGTTCGGGTCTGCTTAGGTTTAGTCGGGATTGGTTAGGTTTAGTCGGGTCTGGCTAGGTTGGTTGGGTTGGATTTGGTTTTGGTCGACTGGTTTGGTTTAGTCTGCTCTGGTTCTGTTCAGTCGGGTCTGATTAGGTTCGGTCGAGTTGGATTTGGTTTAGGTCGATTGGTTGGATTTGGTCGGCTTTGGTTCTGTTCAGTCGGATGTGATTGGGTTTGGTTTGGTCTGGTTAGGTTTGGTCGGGATTGGTTGGGGTTTGTTGGGTCTCGTTAGGTTTGGTTGGGTTGGATTTGGTTTTGGTTGACTGGATTTGGCTCTGGTTTTGTTCGGTCGGGTCTGATTTGGTGTGGTCGGGTCTGGTTAGGTTTTGATCGGGTTGGAATTGGTCGGCTCTGGTTGTTTTCGATTGGGTCTGATTGGGTTTGGTCGGGTATGGTTAGGTTTGGTTGGGATTGGTTAGGCTTTGTCTGGTCTGGTTAGGCTGGTTGGGTTGGATTTGGTTTTGGTTGACTGTTTGGGTTTAGTCCGCTCTGGTTCTGTTTGGTCTCGTCTGATTAGGTTTGGTCGGGATTAGTTGGGTTAAGTGAGGTCTGGTTAGGTTTGGTCAGGTTGGATTTGGTTTTGGTCGACTGGTTGGATTTGGTCGGCTCTGTTTGTATTGTTGGGTCTGATTGGGTTTGGTTGGGTCTGGTTAGGTTTGGTCGGGTCGGATCTGGTTTTGGTCCACTGGTTGGATTTGGTCAGCTTTGGTTTTGTTCGGTCGTGTCTGATTTGGTTTGGTCGGGTCTGGTTAGGTTTTGATCGGGTTGGGTTTGGTTGGCTCTGGTTGTGTTCGGTTTGGTCTGGTTGGGTTTGGTCGGGATTTGTAGGGTTAGTCTGGTCTGGTTAGGCTGGTTGGATTTGGTTTTAGTTGACTGGTTGGGTTTAGTCAGGTCTGGTTAGGTTTGGTCGGATTGGATTTGGTTTTGGTCGACTGGTTGGATTTGGTCGGCTCTGGTTTTGTTCGGTCAGGTCTGATTTGGTTTGGTCGGGTCTGGTTAGGTTTGAATCGGGTTGGATTTGGTCGGCTCTGGTTGTGTTCGGTTCGGTCTGGTTGGGTTTGGTCGGGATTGGTAGGGTTAGTCTGGTCTGGTTAGGCTGGTTAGATTTGGTTTTGGTTGACTGGTTGGGTTTAGTCAGGTCTGGTTAGGTTTGGTCGGATTGGATTTGGTTTTGGTCGACTGGTTGGATTTGGTCGGCTCTGGTTGTGTTCTGTCGTGTCTGATTGGGTTTGGTCGGGATTGGTTAGGTTGGTTGGGTTGGATTTGGTTTTGGTCGACTGGTTGGGTTTAGTCGGCTCTGGTTCTGTTAGGTCGGGTCTGATTGGGTTTGGTCAGGATTGGTTGAGTGGTCTGTTCGGATTTTGTTTTGGTTGACTGTTTGGGTTTAGTCGGCTCTGGTTCTGTTCGGTCGGGTCTCATTGGGTTTGGTCGGGATTGGTTGGGTTTAGTCGGGTCTGGTTAGGTTTGGTCGGGCTGGATTTGGTTTTGGTTGACTTGTTGGATTTGGTCGGCTCTGTTTCTGTTCGGTCGGGTCTGAATGGGTTTGGTTGGGTTGTCGGGTCTGGTTAGGTGTGGTCGGGTTGGATTTGGTTTTGGTCGAGTGGTTGGGTTTAGTCGGCTCTGGTTCTATTCGGTCGGGTCTGATTGGGTTTGGTCGGGATTGGTTGGGTTTGGTTGGGTCTGATTGGGTTTGGTCGGGATTGGTTGGGTTTAGTCAGGTCTCGTTAGGTTGGTCGGGTTGGATTTGGTTTTGGTCGACTGGTTTGATTTGGTCGGCTCTGGTTCTGTTCGGTCGGGTCTGATTGGGTTTGGTCAGGATTGGTTGAGTGGTCGGTTCGAATTTTGTATTGGTCGACTGTTTGGGCTTAGTCGGCTCTCTTTCTGTTCGGTCGGGTCTGATTGGGTTTGGTCGGGTCTGATTGGATATGGTTGGGTTTAGTCGGGTCTGGTTAGGTTTGGATTTGGTTTTGGTCGACTGGTTGGATTTGGTAAGGTTAGGTTAGTTTAGGTTAGGTTAGTCATAGTTACACCCGCCGTTTACCCGCGTTTTTTGAATTTCTTCACGTTGACATTCAGAGCACATGGCAGAAATCACATTGCGTCAAGCACCGATCAAGGTTAGGTTAGGTTAGGTTTGTCATAGTTACTCCCGCCGTTTACCCGCGCTTTTTTGAATTTCTTCACCTTGACATTCAGAGCACTGGGAAGAAATCACATTGCGTCAAGCACCGATCAAGGTTAGGTTAGGTTAGGTTGGGTTAGGTTGGGTTGGGTAGGGTTGGGTAGGGTTAGGTTAGGTTAGGTTAGTCATAGTTACGCCCGCCGTTTACCCGCGCCTTTTTGAATATCTTCACGTTGACATTCAGAGCACATGGCAGAAATCACATTGCGTCAAGCACCGATCAAGGTTATTTTAGGTTAGGTTAGGTTAGTCATAGTTACTCCCGCCGTTTACCCGCGCTTTTTTGAATTTCTTCACGTTGACATTCAGAGCACTGGGAAGAAATCACATTGCGTCAAGCACCGATCAAGGTTAGGTTAGGTTAGGTTAGTCATAGTTACGCCCGCCGTTTACCCGCGCTTTTTTGAATTTCGTCATGTTGACATTCAGAGCACATGGCAGAAATCACATTGCGTCAAGCACCGATCAAGATTAGGTTAGGTTAGGTTAGGTTAGTCATAGTTACTCCCGCCGTTTACCCGCGTTTTTTGAATTTCTTCACGTTGACATTCAGAGCACTGGGAAGAAATCACATTGCGTCAAGCACCGATCAAGGTTAGATTGGGTTAGGTTAGGTTAGGTTGGGTTGGGTTGGGTTAGGTTGGGTTAGGTTAGGTTACGTTAGGTTTCGACCGCCTGGGGTTCTTTAACGTGCGCTGACAATACACAGCACACGGGCGCCTCCCTTTTCGCCTCCATCGAAAAGCGGCCGCCGAGGCCTGATTGGGTTTGATCGGGATTGGTTGGGTTTAGTCGGGTCTGGTTGGGTTTGGTCGGGTTGGATTTGGTTTTGGTCGACTGGTTGGATTTGGTCGGCTCTGGTTGTGTTCGGTCGGGTCTGATTGGGTTTGGTTGGGTCTGGTAAGGTTTGGTCGGGATTGGTTAGGTTTTGTCGGGTCTGGTTAGGTTTGGTCGGGTTGGATTTGGCTTTGGTCGACTGGTTGGATTTGGTCGGCTCTGCTTCTGTTCGGGTCTGCTTAGGTTTAGTCGGGATTGGTTAGGTTTAGTCGGGTCTGGCTAGGTTGGTTGGGTTGGATTTGGTTTTGGTCGACTGGTTTGGTTTAGTCTGCTCTGGTTCTGTTCAGTCGGGTCTGATTAGGTTCGGTCGAGTTGGATTTGGTTTAGGTCGATTGGTTGGATTTGGTCGGCTTTGGTTCTGTTCAGTCGGATGTGATTGGGTTTGGTTTGGTCTGGTTAGGTTTGGTCGGGATTGGTTGGGGTTTGTTGGGTCTCGTTAGGTTTGGTTGGGTTGGATTTGGTTTTGGTTGACTGGATTTGGCTCTGGTTTTGTTCGGTCGGGTCTGATTTGGTGTGGTCGGGTCTGGTTAGGTTTTGATCGGGTTGGAATTGGTCGGCTCTGGTTGTTTTCGATTGGGTCTGATTGGGTTTGGTCGGGTATGGTTAGGTTTGGTTGGGATTGGTTAGGCTTTGTCTGGTCTGGTTAGGCTGGTTGGGTTGGATTTGGTTTTGGTTGACTGTTTGGGTTTAGTCCGCTCTGGTTCTGTTTGGTCTCGTCTGATTAGGTTTGGTCGGGATTAGTTGGGTTAAGTGAGGTCTGGTTAGGTTTGGTCAGGTTGGATTTGGTTTTGGTCGACTGGTTGGATTTGGTCGGCTCTGTTTGTATTGTTGGGTCTGATTGGGTTTGGTTGGGTCTGGTTAGGTTTGGTCGGGTCGGATCTGGTTTTGGTCCACTGGTTGGATTTGGTCAGCTTTGGTTTTGTTCGGTCGTGTCTGATTTGGTTTGGTCGGGTCTGGTTAGGTTTTGATCGGGTTGGGTTTGGTTGGCTCTGGTTGTGTTCGGTTTGGTCTGGTTGGGTTTGGTCGGGATTTGTAGGGTTAGTCTGGTCTGGTTAGGCTGGTTGGATTTGGTTTTAGTTGACTGGTTGGGTTTAGTCAGGTCTGGTTAGGTTTGGTCGGATTGGATTTGGTTTTGGTCGACTGGTTGGATTTGGTCGGCTCTGGTTTTGTTCGGTCAGGTCTGATTTGGTTTGGTCGGGTCTGGTTAGGTTTGAATCGGGTTGGATTTGGTCGGCTCTGGTTGTGTTCGGTTCGGTCTGGTTGGGTTTGGTCGGGATTGGTAGGGTTAGTCTGGTCTGGTTAGGCTGGTTAGATTTGGTTTTGGTTGACTGGTTGGGTTTAGTCAGGTCTGGTTAGGTTTGGTCGGATTGGATTTGGTTTTGGTCGACTGGTTGGATTTGGTCGGCTCTGGTTGTGTTCTGTCGTGTCTGATTGGGTTTGGTCGGGATTGGTTAGGTTGGTTGGGTTGGATTTGGTTTTGGTCGACTGGTTGGGTTTAGTCGGCTCTGGTTCTGTTAGGTCGGGTCTGATTGGGTTTGGTCAGGATTGGTTGAGTGGTCTGTTCGGATTTTGTTTTGGTTGACTGTTTGGGTTTAGTCGGCTCTGGTTCTGTTCGGTCGGGTCTCATTGGGTTTGGTCGGGATTGGTTGGGTTTAGTCGGGTCTGGTTAGGTTTGGTCGGGCTGGATTTGGTTTTGGTTGACTTGTTGGATTTGGTCGGCTCTGTTTCTGTTCGGTCGGGTCTGAATGGGTTTGGTTGGGTTGTCGGGTCTGGTTAGGTGTGGTCGGGTTGGATTTGGTTTTGGTCGAGTGGTTGGGTTTAGTCGGCTCTGGTTCTATTCGGTCGGGTCTGATTGGGTTTGGTCGGGATTGGTTGGGTTTGGTTGGGTCTGATTGGGTTTGGTCGGGATTGGTTGGGTTTAGTCAGGTCTCGTTAGGTTGGTCGGGTTGGATTTGGTTTTGGTCGACTGGTTTGATTTGGTCGGCTCTGGTTCTGTTCGGTCGGGTCTGATTGGGTTTGGTCAGGATTGGTTGAGTGGTCGGTTCGAATTTTGTATTGGTCGACTGTTTGGGCTTAGTCGGCTCTCTTTCTGTTCGGTCGGGTCTGATTGGGTTTGGTCGGGTCTGATTGGATATGGTTGGGTTTAGTCGGGTCTGGTTAGGTTTGGATTTGGTTTTGGTCGACTGGTTGGATTTGGTAAGGTTAGGTTAGTTTAGGTTAGGTTAGTCATAGTTACACCCGCCGTTTACCCGCGTTTTTTGAATTTCTTCACGTTGACATTCAGAGCACATGGCAGAAATCACATTGCGTCAAGCACCGATCAAGGTTAGGTTAGGTTAGGTTTGTCATAGTTACTCCCGCCGTTTACCCGCGCTTTTTTGAATTTCTTCACCTTGACATTCAGAGCACTGGGAAGAAATCACATTGCGTCAAGCACCGATCAAGGTTAGGTTAGGTTAGGTTGGGTTAGGTTGGGTTGGGTAGGGTTGGGTAGGGTTAGGTTAGGTTAGGTTAGTCATAGTTACGCCCGCCGTTTACCCGCGCCTTTTTGAATATCTTCACGTTGACATTCAGAGCACATGGCAGAAATCACATTGCGTCAAGCACCGATCAAGGTTATTTTAGGTTAGGTTAGGTTAGTCATAGTTACTCCCGCCGTTTACCCGCGCTTTTTTGAATTTCTTCACGTTGACATTCAGAGCACTGGGAAGAAATCACATTGCGTCAAGCACCGATCAAGGTTAGGTTAGGTTAGGTTAGTCATAGTTACGCCCGCCGTTTACCCGCGCTTTTTTGAATTTCGTCATGTTGACATTCAGAGCACATGGCAGAAATCACATTGCGTCAAGCACCGATCAAGATTAGGTTAGGTTAGGTTAGGTTAGTCATAGTTACTCCCGCCGTTTACCCGCGTTTTTTGAATTTCTTCACGTTGACATTCAGAGCACTGGGAAGAAATCACATTGCGTCAAGCACCGATCAAGGTTAGATTGGGTTAGGTTAGGTTAGGTTGGGTTGGGTTGGGTTTCGACCGCCTGGGGTTCTTTAACGTGCGCTGACAATACACAGCACACGGGCGCCTCCCTTTTCGCCTCCATCGAAAAGCGGCCGCCGAGGCCTGATTGGGTTTGATCGGGATTGGTTGGGTTTAGTCGGGTCTGGTTGGGTTTGGTCGGGTTGGATTTGGTTTTGGTCGACTGGTTGGATTTGGTCGGCTCTGGTTGTGTTCGGTCGGTCTGATTGGGTTTGGTTGGGTCTGGTAAGGTTTGGTCGGGATTGGTTAGGTTTTGTCGGGTCTGGTTAGGTTTGGTCGGGTTGGATTTGGCTTTGGTCGACTGGTTGGATTTGGTCGGCTCTGCTTCTGTTCGGGTCTGCTTAGGTTTAGTCGGGATTGGTTAGGTTTAGTCGGGTCTGGCTAGGTTGGTTGGGTTGGATTTGGTTTTGGTCGACTGGTTTGGTTTAGTCTGCTCTGGTTCTGTTCAGTCGGGTCTGATTAGGTTCGGTCGAGTTGGATTTGGTTTAGGTCGATTGGTTGGATTTGGTCGGCTCTGGTTCTGTTCAGTCGGATGTGATTGGGTTTGGTTTGGTCTGGTTAGGTTTGGTCGGGATTGGTTGGGGTTTGTTGGGTCTCGTTAGGTTTGGTTGGGTTGGATTTGGTTTTGGTTGACTGGATTTGGCTCTGGTTTTGTTCGGTCGGGTCTGATTTGGTGTGGTCGGGTCTGGTTAGGTTTTGATCGGGTTGGATTTGGTCGGCTCTGGTTGTTTTCGATTGGGTCTGATTGGGTTTGGTCGGGTATGGTTAGGTTTGGTTGGGATTGGTTAGGCTTTGTCTGGTCTGGTTAGGCTGGTTGGGTTGGATTTGGTTTTGGTTGACTGTTTGGGTTTAGTCCGCTCTGGTTCTGTTTGGTCTCGTCTGATTAGGTTTGGTCGGGATTAGTTGGGTTAAGTGAGGTCTGGTTAGGTTTGGTCAGGTTGGATTTGGTTTTGGTCGACTGGTTGGATTTGGTCGGCTCTGTTTGTATTGTTGGGTCTGATTGGGTTTGGTTGGGTCTGGTTAGGTTTGGTCGGGTCGGATCTGGTTTTGGTCCACTGGTTGGATTTGGTCAGCTTTGGTTTTGTTCGGTCGTGTCTGATTTGGTTTGGTCGGGTCTGGTTAGGTTTTGATCGGGTTGGGTTTGGTTGGCTCTGGTTGTGTTCGGTTTGGTCTGGTTGGGTTTGGTCGGGATTTGTAGGGTTAGTCTGGTCTGGTTAGGCTGGTTGGATTTGGTTTTAGTTGACTGGTTGGGTTTAGTCAGGTCTGGTTAGGTTTGGTCGGATTGGATTTGGTTTTGGTCGACTGGTTGGATTTGGTCGGCTCTGGTTTTGTTCGGTCAGGTCTGATTTGGTTTGGTCGGGTCTGGTTAGGTTTGAATCGGGTTGGATTTGGTCGGCTCTGGTTGTGTTCGGTTCGGTCTGGTTGGGTTTGGTCGGGATTGGTAGGGTTAGTCTGGTCTGGTTAGGCTGGTTAGATTTGGTTTTGGTTGACTGGTTGGGTTTAGTCAGGTCTGGTTAGGTTTGGTCGGATTGGATTTGGTTTTGGTCGACTGGTTGGATTTGGTCGGCTCTGGTTGTGTTCTGTCGTGTCTGATTGGGTTTGGTCGGGATTGGTTAGGTTGGTTGGGTTGGATTTGGTTTTGGTCGACTGGTTGGGTTTAGTCGGCTCTGGTTCTGTTAGGTCGGGTCTGATTGGGTTTGGTCAGGATTGGTTGAGTGGTCTGTTCGGATTTTGTTTTGGTTGACTGTTTGGGTTTAGTCGGCTCTGGTTCTGTTCGGTCGGGTCTCATTGGGTTTGGTCGGGATTGGTTGGGTTTAGTCGGGTCTGGTTAGGTTTGGTCCGGCTGGATTTGGTTTTGGTTGACTTGTTGGATTTGGTCGGCTCTGTTTCTGTTCGGTCGGGTCTGAATGGGTTTGGTTGGGTTGTCGGGTCTGGTTAGGTGTGGTCGGGTTGGATTTGGTTTTGGTCGAGTGGTTGGGTTTAGTCGGCTCTGGTTCTATTCGGTCGGGTCTGATTGGGTTTGGTCGGGATTGGTTGGGTTTGGTTGGGTCTGGTAAGGTTTGGTCGGGATTGGTTAGGTTTAGTCGGGTCTGGTTAGGTTTGGTCGGGTTGGATTTGGCTTTGGTCGACTGGTTGGATTTGGTCGGCTCTGCTTCTGTTCAGTCGGGTCTGATTGGGTTTGGTCGGGATTGGTTGGGTTTAGTCAGGTCTCGTTAGGTTGGTCGGGTTGGATTTGGTTTTGGTCGACTGGTTTGATTTGGTCGGCTCTGGTTCTGTTCGGTCGGGTCTGATTGGGTTTGGTCAGGATTGGTTGAGTGGTCGGTTCGAATTTTGTATTGGTCGACTGTTTGGGCTTAGTCGGCTCTCTTTCTGTTCGGTCGGGTCTGATTGGGTTTGGTCGGGTCTGATTGGATATGGTTGGGTTTAGTCGGGTCTGGTTAGGTTTGGATTTGGTTTTGGTCGACTGGTTGGATTTGGTAAGGTTAGGTTAGTTTAGGTTAGGTTAGTCATAGTCACACCCGCCGTTTACCCGCGTTTTTTGAATTTCTTCACGTTGACATTCAGAGCACATGGCAGAAATCACATTGCGTCAAGCACCGATCAAGGTTAGGTTAGGTTAGGTTTGTCATAGTTACTCCCGCCGTTTACCCGCGCTTTTTTGAATTTCTTCACCTTGACATTCAGAGCACTGGGAAGAAATCACATTGCGTCAAGCACCGATCAAGGTTAGGTTAGGTTGGGTTAGGTTGGGTTGGGTAGGGTTGGGTAGGGTTAGGTTAGGTTAGTCTTAGTTACTCCCGCCGTTTACCCGCGCTTTTTTGAATTTCTTCACGTTGACATTCAGAGCACTGGGAAGAAATCACATTGCGTCAAGCACCGATCAAGGTTAGGTTAGGTTAGGTTAGTCATAGTTACGCCCGCCGTTTACCCGCGCTTTTTTGAATTTCGTCATGTTGACATTCAGAGCAAATGGCAGAAATCACATTGCGTCAAGCACCGATCAAGGTTAGGTTAGGTTAGGTTAGGTTAGTCATAGTTACTCCCGCCGTTTACCCGCGCTTTTTTGAATTTCATCACGTTGACATTCAGAGCACTGGGAAGAAATCACATTGCGTCAAGCACCGATCAAGGTTAGATTGGGTTAGGTTAGGTTAGGTTGGGTTGGGTTGGGTTAGGTTGGGTTAGGTTAGGTTACGTTAGGTTTCGACCGCCTGGGGTTCTTTAACGTGCGCTGACAATACACAGCACACGGGCGCCTCCCTTTTCGCCTCCATCGAAAAGCGGCCGCCGAGGCCTGATTGGGTTTGATCGGGATTGGTTGGGTTTAGTCGGGTCTGGTTGGGTTTGGTCGGGTTGGATTTGGTTTTGGTCGACTGGTTGGATTTGGTCGGCTCTGGTTGTGTTCGGTCGGGTCTGATTGGGTTTGGTTGGGTCTGGTAAGGTTTGGTCGGGATTGGTTAGGTTTTGTCGGGTCTGGTTAGGTTTGGTCGGGTTGGATTTGGCTTTGGTCGACTGGTTGGATTTGGTCGGCTCTGCTTCTGTTCGGGTCTGCTTAGGTTTAGTCGGGATTGGTTAGGTTTAGTCGGGTCTGGCTAGGTTGGTTGGGTTGGATTTGGTTTTGGTCGACTGGTTTGGTTTAGTCTGCTCTGGTTCTGTTCAGTCGGGTCTGATTAGGTTCGGTCGAGTTGGATTTGGTTTAGGTCGATTGGTTGGATTTGGTCGGCTTTGGTTCTGTTCAGTCGGATGTGATTGGGTTTGGTTTGGTCTGGTTAGGTTTGGTCGGGATTGGTTGGGGTTTGTTGGGTCTCGTTAGGTTTGGTTGGGTTGGATTTGGTTTTGGTTGACTGGATTTGGCTCTGGTTTTGTTCGGTCGGGTCTGATTTGGTGTGGTCGGGTCTGGTTAGGTTTTGATCGGGTTGGAATTGGTCGGCTCTGGTTGTTTTCGATTGGGTCTGATTGGGTTTGGTCGGGTATGGTTAGGTTTGGTTGGGATTGGTTAGGCTTTGTCTGGTCTGGTTAGGCTGGTTGGGTTGGATTTGGTTTTGGTTGACTGTTTGGGTTTAGTCCGCTCTGGTTCTGTTTGGTCTCGTCTGATTAGGTTTGGTCGGGATTAGTTGGGTTAAGTGAGGTCTGGTTAGGTTTGGTCAGGTTGGATTTGGTTTTGGTCGACTGGTTGGATTTGGTCGGCTCTGTTTGTATTGTTGGGTCTGATTGGGTTTGGTTGGGTCTGGTTAGGTTTGGTCGGGTCGGATCTGGTTTTGGTCCACTGGTTGGATTTGGTCAGCTTTGGTTTTGTTCGGTCGTGTCTGATTTGGTTTGGTCGGGTCTGGTTAGGTTTTGATCGGGTTGGGTTTGGTTGGCTCTGGTTGTGTTCGGTTTGGTCTGGTTGGGTTTGGTCGGGATTTGTAGGGTTAGTCTGGTCTGGTTAGGCTGGTTGGATTTGGTTTTAGTTGACTGGTTGGGTTTAGTCAGGTCTGGTTAGGTTTGGTCGGATTGGATTTGGTTTTGGTCGACTGGTTGGATTTGGTCGGCTCTGGTTTTGTTCGGTCAGGTCTGATTTGGTTTGGTCGGGTCTGGTTAGGTTTGAATCGGGTTGGATTTGGTCGGCTCTGGTTGTGTTCGGTTCGGTCTGGTTGGGTTTGGTCGGGATTGGTAGGGTTAGTCTGGTCTGGTTAGGCTGGTTAGATTTGGTTTTGGTTGACTGGTTGGGTTTAGTCAGGTCTGGTTAGGTTTGGTCGGATTGGATTTGGTTTTGGTCGACTGGTTGGATTTGGTCGGCTCTGGTTGTGTTCTGTCGTGTCTGATTGGGTTTGGTCGGGATTGGTTAGGTTGGTTGGGTTGGATTTGGTTTTGGTCGACTGGTTGGGTTTAGTCGGCTCTGGTTCTGTTAGGTCGGGTCTGATTGGGTTTGGTCAGGATTGGTTGAGTGGTCTGTTCGGATTTTGTTTTGGTTGACTGTTTGGGTTTAGTCGGCTCTGGTTCTGTTCGGTCGGGTCTCATTGGGTTTGGTCGGGATTGGTTGGGTTTAGTCGGGTCTGGTTAGGTTTGGTCGGGCTGGATTTGGTTTTGGTTGACTTGTTGGATTTGGTCGGCTCTGTTTCTGTTCGGTCGGGTCTGAATGGGTTTGGTTGGGTTGTCGGGTCTGGTTAGGTGTGGTCGGGTTGGATTTGGTTTTGGTCGAGTGGTTGGGTTTAGTCGGCTCTGGTTCTATTCGGTCGGGTCTGATTGGGTTTGGTCGGGATTGGTTGGGTTTGGTTGGGTCTGATTGGGTTTGGTCGGGATTGGTTGGGTTTAGTCAGGTCTCGTTAGGTTGGTCGGGTTGGATTTGGTTTTGGTCGACTGGTTTGATTTGGTCGGCTCTGGTTCTGTTCGGTCGGGTCTGATTGGGTTTGGTCAGGATTGGTTGAGTGGTCGGTTCGAATTTTGTATTGGTCGACTGTTTGGGCTTAGTCGGCTCTCTTTCTGTTCGGTCGGGTCTGATTGGGTTTGGTCGGGTCTGATTGGATATGGTTGGGTTTAGTCGGGTCTGGTTAGGTTTGGATTTGGTTTTGGTCGACTGGTTGGATTTGGTAAGGTTAGGTTAGTTTAGGTTAGGTTAGTCATAGTTACACCCGCCGTTTACCCGCGTTTTTTGAATTTCTTCACGTTGACATTCAGAGCACATGGCAGAAATCACATTGCGTCAAGCACCGATCAAGGTTAGGTTAGGTTAGGTTTGTCATAGTTACTCCCGCCGTTTACCCGCGCTTTTTTGAATTTCTTCACCTTGACATTCAGAGCACTGGGAAGAAATCACATTGCGTCAAGCACCGATCAAGGTTAGGTTAGGTTAGGTTGGGTTAGGTTGGGTTGGGTAGGGTTGGGTAGGGTTAGGTTAGGTTAGGTTAGTCATAGTTACGCCCGCCGTTTACCCGCGCCTTTTTGAATATCTTCACGTTGACATTCAGAGCACATGGCAGAAATCACATTGCGTCAAGCACCGATCAAGGTTATTTTAGGTTAGGTTAGGTTAGTCATAGTTACTCCCGCCGTTTACCCGCGCTTTTTTGAATTTCTTCACGTTGACATTCAGAGCACTGGGAAGAAATCACATTGCGTCAAGCACCGATCAAGGTTAGGTTAGGTTAGGTTAGTCATAGTTACGCCCGCCGTTTACCCGCGCTTTTTTGAATTTCGTCATGTTGACATTCAGAGCACATGGCAGAAATCACATTGCGTCAAGCACCGATCAAGATTAGGTTAGGTTAGGTTAGGTTAGTCATAGTTACTCCCGCCGTTTACCCGCGTTTTTTGAATTTCTTCACGTTGACATTCAGAGCACTGGGAAGAAATCACATTGCGTCAAGCACCGATCAAGGTTAGATTGGGTTAGGTTAGGTTAGGTTGGGTTGGGTTGGGTTTCGACCGCCTGGGGTTCTTTAACGTGCGCTGACAATACACAGCACACGGGCGCCTCCCTTTTCGCCTCCATCGAAAAGCGGCCGCCGAGGCCTGATTGGGTTTGATCGGGATTGGTTGGGTTTAGTCGGGTCTGGTTGGGTTTGGTCGGGTTGGATTTGGTTTTGGTCGACTGGTTGGATTTGGTCGGCTCTGGTTGTGTTCGGTCGGTCTGATTGGGTTTGGTTGGGTCTGGTAAGGTTTGGTCGGGATTGGTTAGGTTTTGTCGGGTCTGGTTAGGTTTGGTCGGGTTGGATTTGGCTTTGGTCGACTGGTTGGATTTGGTCGGCTCTGCTTCTGTTCGGGTCTGCTTAGGTTTAGTCGGGATTGGTTAGGTTTAGTCGGGTCTGGCTAGGTTGGTTGGGTTGGATTTGGTTTTGGTCGACTGGTTTGGTTTAGTCTGCTCTGGTTCTGTTCAGTCGGGTCTGATTAGGTTCGGTCGAGTTGGATTTGGTTTAGGTCGATTGGTTGGATTTGGTCGGCTCTGGTTCTGTTCAGTCGGATGTGATTGGGTTTGGTTTGGTCTGGTTAGGTTTGGTCGGGATTGGTTGGGGTTTGTTGGGTCTCGTTAGGTTTGGTTGGGTTGGATTTGGTTTTGGTTGACTGGATTTGGCTCTGGTTTTGTTCGGTCGGGTCTGATTTGGTGTGGTCGGGTCTGGTTAGGTTTTGATCGGGTTGGATTTGGTCGGCTCTGGTTGTTTTCGATTGGGTCTGATTGGGTTTGGTCGGGTATGGTTAGGTTTGGTTGGGATTGGTTAGGCTTTGTCTGGTCTGGTTAGGCTGGTTGGGTTGGATTTGGTTTTGGTTGACTGTTTGGGTTTAGTCCGCTCTGGTTCTGTTTGGTCTCGTCTGATTAGGTTTGGTCGGGATTAGTTGGGTTAAGTGAGGTCTGGTTAGGTTTGGTCAGGTTGGATTTGGTTTTGGTCGACTGGTTGGATTTGGTCGGCTCTGTTTGTATTGTTGGGTCTGATTGGGTTTGGTTGGGTCTGGTTAGGTTTGGTCGGGTCGGATCTGGTTTTGGTCCACTGGTTGGATTTGGTCAGCTTTGGTTTTGTTCGGTCGTGTCTGATTTGGTTTGGTCGGGTCTGGTTAGGTTTTGATCGGGTTGGGTTTGGTTGGCTCTGGTTGTGTTCGGTTTGGTCTGGTTGGGTTTGGTCGGGATTTGTAGGGTTAGTCTGGTCTGGTTAGGCTGGTTGGATTTGGTTTTAGTTGACTGGTTGGGTTTAGTCAGGTCTGGTTAGGTTTGGTCGGATTGGATTTGGTTTTGGTCGACTGGTTGGATTTGGTCGGCTCTGGTTTTGTTCGGTCAGGTCTGATTTGGTTTGGTCGGGTCTGGTTAGGTTTGAATCGGGTTGGATTTGGTCGGCTCTGGTTGTGTTCGGTTCGGTCTGGTTGGGTTTGGTCGGGATTGGTAGGGTTAGTCTGGTCTGGTTAGGCTGGTTAGATTTGGTTTTGGTTGACTGGTTGGGTTTAGTCAGGTCTGGTTAGGTTTGGTCGGATTGGATTTGGTTTTGGTCGACTGGTTGGATTTGGTCGGCTCTGGTTGTGTTCTGTCGTGTCTGATTGGGTTTGGTCGGGATTGGTTAGGTTGGTTGGGTTGGATTTGGTTTTGGTCGACTGGTTGGGTTTAGTCGGCTCTGGTTCTGTTAGGTCGGGTCTGATTGGGTTTGGTCAGGATTGGTTGAGTGGTCTGTTCGGATTTTGTTTTGGTTGACTGTTTGGGTTTAGTCGGCTCTGGTTCTGTTCGGTCGGGTCTCATTGGGTTTGGTCGGGATTGGTTGGGTTTAGTCGGGTCTGGTTAGGTTTGGTCCGGCTGGATTTGGTTTTGGTTGACTTGTTGGATTTGGTCGGCTCTGTTTCTGTTCGGTCGGGTCTGAATGGGTTTGGTTGGGTTGTCGGGTCTGGTTAGGTGTGGTCGGGTTGGATTTGGTTTTGGTCGAGTGGTTGGGTTTAGTCGGCTCTGGTTCTATTCGGTCGGGTCTGATTGGGTTTGGTCGGGATTGGTTGGGTTTGGTTGGGTCTGGTAAGGTTTGGTCGGGATTGGTTAGGTTTAGTCGGGTCTGGTTAGGTTTGGTCGGGTTGGATTTGGCTTTGGTCGACTGGTTGGATTTGGTCGGCTCTGCTTCTGTTCAGTCGGGTCTGATTGGGTTTGGTCGGGATTGGTTGGGTTTAGTCAGGTCTCGTTAGGTTGGTCGGGTTGGATTTGGTTTTGGTCGACTGGTTTGATTTGGTCGGCTCTGGTTCTGTTCGGTCGGGTCTGATTGGGTTTGGTCAGGATTGGTTGAGTGGTCGGTTCGAATTTTGTATTGGTCGACTGTTTGGGCTTAGTCGGCTCTCTTTCTGTTCGGTCGGGTCTGATTGGGTTTGGTCGGGTCTGATTGGATATGGTTGGGTTTAGTCGGGTCTGGTTAGGTTTGGATTTGGTTTTGGTCGACTGGTTGGATTTGGTAAGGTTAGGTTAGTTTAGGTTAGGTTAGTCATAGTCACACCCGCCGTTTACCCGCGTTTTTTGAATTTCTTCACGTTGACATTCAGAGCACATGGCAGAAATCACATTGCGTCAAGCACCGATCAAGGTTAGGTTAGGTTAGGTTTGTCATAGTTACTCCCGCCGTTTACCCGCGCTTTTTTGAATTTCTTCACCTTGACATTCAGAGCACTGGGAAGAAATCACATTGCGTCAAGCACCGATCAAGGTTAGGTTAGGTTGGGTTAGGTTGGGTTGGGTAGGGTTGGGTAGGGTTAGGTTAGGTTAGTCTTAGTTACTCCCGCCGTTTACCCGCGCTTTTTTGAATTTCTTCACGTTGACATTCAGAGCACTGGGAAGAAATCACATTGCGTCAAGCACCGATCAAGGTTAGGTTAGGTTAGGTTAGTCATAGTTACGCCCGCCGTTTACCCGCGCTTTTTTGAATTTCGTCATGTTGACATTCAGAGCAAATGGCAGAAATCACATTGCGTCAAGCACCGATCAAGGTTAGGTTAGGTTAGGTTAGGTTAGTCATAGTTACTCCCGCCGTTTACCCGCGCTTTTTTGAATTTCATCACGTTGACATTCAGAGCACTGGGAAGAAATCACATTGCGTCAAGCACCGATCAAGGTTAGATTGGGTTAGGTTAGGTTAGGTTGGGTTGGGTTGGGTTAGGTTGGGTTAGGTTAGGTTACGTTAGGTTTCGACCGCCTGGGGTTCTTTAACGTGCGCTGACAATACACAGCACACGGGCGCCTCCCTTTTCGCCTCCATCGAAAAGCGGCCGCCGAGGCCTGATTGGGTTTGATCGGGATTGGTTGGGTTTAGTCGGGTCTGGTTGGGTTTGGTCGGGTTGGATTTGGTTTTGGTCGACTGGTTGGATTTGGTCGGCTCTGGTTGTGTTCGGTCGGGTCTGATTGGGTTTGGTTGGGTCTGGTAAGGTTTGGTCGGGATTGGTTAGGCTTTGTCGGGTCTGGTTAGGTTTGGTCGGGTTGGATTTGGCTTTGGTCGACTGGTTGGATTTGGTCGGCTCTGCTTCTGTTCGGGTCTGCTTAGGTTTAGTCGGGATTGGTTAGGTTTAGTCGGGTCTGGCTAGGTTGGTTGGGTTGGATTTGGTTTTGGTCGACTGGTTTGGTTTAGTCTGCTCTGGTTCTGTTCAGTCGGGTCTGATTAGGTTCGGTCGAGTTGGATTTGGTTTAGGTCGATTGGTTGGATTTGGTCGGCTCTGGTTCTGTTCAGTCGGATGTGATTGGGTTTGGTTTGGTCTGGTTAGGTTTGGTCGGGATTGGTTGGGGTTTGTTGGGTCTCGTTAGGTTTGGTTGGGTTGGATTTGGTTTTGGTTGACTGGATTTGGCTCTGGTTTTGTTCGGTCGGGTCTGATTTGGTGTGGTCGGGTCTGGTTAGGTTTTGATCGGGTTGGATTTGGTCGGCTCTGGTTGTTTTCGATTGGGTCTGATTGGGTTTGGTCGGGTATGGTTAGGTTTGGTTGGGATTGGTTAGGCTTTGTCTGGTCTGGTTAGGCTGGTTGGGTTGGATTTGGTTTTGGTTGACTGTTTGGGTTTAGTCCGCTCTGGTTCTGTTTGGTCTCGTCTGATTAGGTTTGGTCGGGATTAGTTGGGTTAAGTGAGGTCTGGTTAGGTTTGGTCAGGTTGGATTTGGTTTTGGTCGACTGGTTGGATTTGGTCGGCTCTGTTTGTATTGTTGGGTCTGATTGGGTTTGGTTGGGTCTGGTTAGGTTTGGTCGGGTCGGATCTGGTTTTGGTCCACTGGTTGGATTTGGTCAGCTTTGGTTTTGTTCGGTCGTGTCTGATTTGGTTTGGTCGGGTCTGGTTAGGTTTTGATCGGGTTGGGTTTGGTTGGCTCTGGTTGTGTTCGGTTTGGTCTGGTTGGGTTTGGTCGGGATTTGTAGGGTTAGTCTGGTCTGGTTAGGCTGGTTGGATTTGGTTTTAGTTGACTGGTTGGGTTTAGTCAGGTCTGGTTAGGTTTGGTCGGATTGGATTTGGTTTTGGTCGACTGGTTGGATTTAGTCGGCTCTGGTTTTGTTCGGTCAGGTCTGATTTGGTTTGGTCGGGTCTGGTTAGGTTTGAATCGGGTTGGATTTGGTCGGCTCTGGTTGTGTTCGGTTCGGTCTGGTTGGGTTTGGTCGGGATTGGTAGGGTTAGTCTGGTCTGGTTAGGCTGGTTAGATTTGGTTTTGGTTGACTGGTTGGGTTTAGTCAGGTCTGGTTAGGTTTGGTCGGATTGGATTTGGTTTTGGTCGACTGGTTGGATTTGGTCGGCTCTGGTTGTGTTCTGTCGTGTCTGATTGGGTTTGGTCGGGATTGGTTAGGTTGGTTGGGTTGGATTTGGTTTTGGTCGACTGGTTGGGTTTAGTCGGCTCTGGTTCTGTTAGGTCGGGTCTGATTGGGTTTGGTCAGGATTGGTTGAGTGGTCTGTTCGGATTTTGTTTTGGTTGACTGTTTGGGTTTAGTCGGCTCTGGTTCTGTTCGGTCGGGTCTCATTGGGTTTGGTCGGGATTGGTTGGGTTTAGTCGGGTCTGGTTAGGTTTGGTCCGGCTGGATTTGGTTTTGGTTGACTTGTTGGATTTGGTCGGCTCTGTTTCTGTTCGGTCGGGTCTGAATGGGTTTGGTTGGGTTGTCGGGTCTGGTTAGGTGTGGTCGGGTTGGATTTGGTTTTGGTCGAGTGGTTGGGTTTAGTCGGCTCTGGTTCTATTCGGTCGGGTCTGATTGGGTTTGGTCGGGATTGGTTGGGTTTGGTTGGGTCTGGTAAGGTTTGGTCGGGATTGGTTAGGTTTAGTCGGGTCTGGTTAGGTTTGGTCGGGTTGGATTTGGCTTTGGTCGACTGGTTGGATTTGGTCGGCTCTGCTTCTGTTCAGTCGGGTCTGATTGGGTTTGGTCGGGATTGGTTGGGTTTAGTCAGGTCTCGTTAGGTTGGTCGGGTTGGATTTGGTTTTGGTCGACTGGTTTGATTTGGTCGGCTCTGGTTCTGTTCGGTCGGGTCTGATTGGGTTTGGTCAGGATTGGTTGAGTGGTCGGTTCGAATTTTGTATTGGTCGACTGTTTGGGCTTAGTCGGCTCTCTTTCTGTTCGGTCGGGTCTGATTGGGTTTGGTCGGGTCTGATTGGATATGGTTGGGTTTAGTCGGGTCTGGTTAGGTTTGGATTTGGTTTTGGTTGACTGGTTGGATTTGGTAAGGTTAGGTTAGTTTAGGTTAGGTTAGTCATAGTCACACCCGCCGTTTACCCGCGTTTTTTGAATTTCTTCACGTTGACATTCAGAGCACATGGCAGAAATCACATTGCGTCAAGCACCGATCAAGGTTAGGTTAGGTTAGGTTTGTCATAGTTACTCCCGCCGTTTACCCGCGCTTTTTTGAATTTCTTCACCTTGACATTCAGAGCACTGGGAAGAAATCACATTGCGTCAAGCACCGATCAAGGTTAGGTTAGGTTGGGTTAGGTTGGGTTGGGTAGGGTTGGGTAGGGTTAGGTTAGGTTAGTCTTAGTTACTCCCGCCGTTTACCCGCGCTTTTTTGAATTTCTTCACCTTGACATTCAGAGCACTGGGAAGAAATCATATTGCGTCAAGCACCGATCAAGGTTAGGTTAGGTTGGGTTAGGTTGGGTTGGGTAGGGTTAGGTTAGGTTAGGTTAGTCATAGTTACGCCCGCCGTTTACCCGCGCTTTTTTGAATTTCTTCACGTTGACATTCAGAGCACTGGGAAGAAATCACATTGCGTCAAGCACCGATCAAGGTTAGGTTAGGTTAGGTTAGTCATAGTTACGCCCGCCGTTTACCCGCGCTTTTTTGAATTTCGTCATGTTGACATTCAGAGCAAATGGCAGAAATCACATTGCGTCAAGCACCGATCAAGGTTAGGTTAGGTTAGGTTAGGTTAGTCATAGTTACTCCCGCCGTTTACCCGCGCTTTTTTGAATTTCATCACGTTGACATTCAGAGCACTGGGAAGAAATCACATTGCGTCAAGCACCGATCAAGGTTAGATTGGGTTAGGTTAGGTTAGGTTGGGTTGGGTTGGGTTAGGTTGGGTTAGGTTAGGTTACGTTAGGTTTCGACCGCCTGGGGTTCTTTAACGTGCGCTGACAATACACAGCACACGGGCGCCTCCCTTTTCGCCTCCATCGAAAAGCGGCCGCCGAGGCCTGATTGGGTTTGATCGGGATTGGTTGGGTTTAGTCGGGTCTGGTTGGGTTTGGTCGGGTTGGATTTGGTTTTGGTCGACTGGTTGGATTTGGTCGGCTCTGGTTGTGTTCGGTCGGGTCTGATTGGGTTTGGTTGGGTCTGGTAAGGTTTGGTCGGGATTGGTTAGGCTTTGTCGGGTCTGGTTAGGTTTGGTCGGGTTGGATTTGGCTTTGGTCGACTGGTTGGATTTGGTCGGCTCTGCTTCTGTTCGGGTCTGCTTAGGTTTAGTCGGGATTGGTTAGGTTTAGTCGGGTCTGGCTAGGTTGGTTGGGTTGGATTTGGTTTTGGTCGACTGGTTTGGTTTAGTCTGCTCTGGTTCTGTTCAGTCGGGTCTGATTAGGTTCGGTCGAGTTGGATTTGGTTTAGGTCGATTGGTTGGATTTGGTCGGCTCTGGTTCTGTTCAGTCGGATGTGATTGGGTTTGGTTTGGTCTGGTTAGGTTTGGTCGGGATTGGTTGGGTTTGTTGGGTCTCGTTAGGTTTGGTTGGGTTGGATTTGGTTTTGGTTGACTGGATTTGGCTCTGGTTTTGTTCGGTCGGGTCTGATTTGGTGTGGTCGGGTCTGGTTAGGTTTTGATCGGGTTGGATTTGGTCGGCTCTGGTTGTTTTCGATTGGGTCTGATTGGGTTTGGTCGGGTATGGTTAGGTTTGGTTGGGATTGGTTAGGCTTTGTCTGGTCTGGTTAGGCTGGTTGGGTTGGTTTTGTTTTTGGTTGACTGTTTGGGTTTAGTTCGCTCTGGTTCTGTTTGGTCTCGTCTGATTAGGTTTGGTCGGGATTAGTTGGGTTAAGTGAGGTCTGGTTAGGTTTGGTCAGGTTGGATTTGGTTTTGGTCGACTGGTTGGATTTGGTCGGCTCTGTTTGTATTGTTGGGTCTGATTGGGTTTGGTTGGGTCTGGTTAGGTTTGGTCGGGTCGGATCTGGTTTTGGTCCACTGGTTGGATTTGGTCAGCTTTGGTTTTGTTCGGTCGTGTCTGATTTGGTTTGGTCGGGTCTGGTTAGGTTTTGATCGGGTTGGGTTTGGTTGGCTCTGGTTGTGTTCGGTTTGGTCTGGTTGGGTTTGGTCGGGATTTGTAGGGTTAGTCTGGTCTGGTTAGGCTGGTTGGATTTGGTTTTAGTTGACTGGTTGGGTTTAGTCAGGTCTGGTTAGGTTTGGTCGGATTGGATTTGGTTTTGGTCGACTGGTTGGATTTAGTCGGCTCTGGTTTTGTTCGGTCAGGTCTGATTTGGTTTGGTCGGGTCTGGTTAGGTTTGAATCGGGTTGGATTTGGTCGGCTCTGGTTGTGTTCGGTTCGGTCTGGTTGGGTTTGGTCGGGATTGGTAGGGTTAGTCTGGTCTGGTTAGGCTGGTTAGATTTGGTTTTGGTTGACTGGTTGGGTTTAGTCAGGTCTGGTTAGGTTTGGTCGGATTGGATTTGGTTTTGGTCGACTGGTTGGATTTGGTCGGCTCTGGTTGTGTTCTGTCGTGTCTGATTGGGTTTGGTCGGGATTGGTTAGGTTGGTTGGGTTGGATTTGGTTTTGGTCGACTGGTTGGGTTTAGTCGGCTCTGGTTCTGTTAGGTCGGGTCTGATTGGGTTTGGTCAGGATTGGTTGAGTGGTCTGTTCGGATTTTGTTTTGGTTGACTGTTTGGGTTTAGTCGGCTCTGGTTCTGTTCGGTCGGGTCTCATTGGGTTTGGTCGGGATTGGTTGGGTTTAGTCGGGTCTGGTTAGGTTTGGTCGGGCTGGATTTGGTTTTGGTTGACTTGTTGGATTTGGTCGGCTCTGTTTCTGTTCGGTCGGGTCTGAATGGGTTTGGTTGGGTTGTCGGGTCTGGTTAGGTGTGGTCGGGTTGGATTTGGTTTTGGTCGAGTGGTTGGGTTTAGTCGGCTCTGGTTCTATTCGGTCGGGTCTGATTGGGTTTGGTCGGGATTGGTTGGGTTTGGTTGGGTCTGATTGGGTTTGGTCGGGATTGGTTGGGTTTAGTCAGGTCTCGTTAGGTTGGTCGGGTTGGATTTGGTTTTGGTCGACTGGTTTGATTTGGTCGGCTCTGGTTCTGTTCGGTCGGGTCTGATTGGGTTTGGTCAGGATTGGTTGAGTGGTCGGTTCGAATTTTGTATTGGTCGACTGTTTGGGCTTAGTCGGCTCTCTTTCTGTTCGGTCGGGTCTGATTGGGTTTGGTCGGGTCTGATTGGATATGGTTGGGTTTAGTCGGGTCTGGTTAGGTTTGGATTTGGTTTTGGTCGACTGGTTGGATTTGGTAAGGTTAGGTTAGTTTAGGTTAGGTTAGTCATAGTTACACCCGCCGTTTACCCGCGTTTTTTGAATTTCTTCACGTTGACATTCAGAGCACATGGCAGAAATCACATTGCGTCAAGCACCGATCAAGGTTAGGTTAGGTTAGGTTTGTCATAGTTACTCCCGCCGTTTACCCGCGCTTTTTTGAATTTCTTCACCTTGACATTCAGAGCACTGGGAAGAAATCACATTGCGTCAAGCACCGATCAAGGTTAGATTAGGTTAGGTTGGGTTAGGTTGGGTTGGGTAGGGTTGGGTAGGGTTAGGTTAGGTTAGGTTAGTCATAGTTACGCCCGCCGTTTACCCGCGCCTTTTTGAATATCTTCACGTTGACATTCAGAGCACATGGCAGAAATCACATTGCGTCAAGCACCGATCAAGGTTATTTTAGGTTAGGTTAGGTTAGTCATAGTTACTCCCGCCGTTTACCCGCGCTTTTTTGAATTTCTTCACGTTGACATTCAGAGCACTGGGAAGAAATCACATTGCGTCAAGCACCGATCAAGGTTAGGTTAGGTTAGGTTAGTCATAGTTACGCCCGCCGTTTACCCGCGTTTTTTGAATTTCTTCACGTTGACATTCAGAGCACATGGCAGAAATCACATTGCGTCAAGCACCGATCAAGATTAGGTTAGGTTAGGTTAGGTTTGTCATAGTTACTCCCGCCGTTTACCCGCGCTTTTTTGAATTTCTTCACCTTGACATTCAGAGCACTGGGAAGAAATCACATTGCGTCAAGCACCGATCAAGGTTAGGTTAGGTTGGGTTAGGTTGGGTTGGGTAGGGTTGGGTAGGGTTAGGTTAGGTTAGTCTTAGTTACTCCCGCCGTTTACCCGCGCTTTTTTGAATTTCTTCACCTTGACATTCAGAGCACTGGGAAGAAATCATATTGCGTCAAGCACCGATCAAGGTTAGGTTAGGTTGGGTTAGGTTGGGTTGGGTAGGGTTAGGTTAGGTTAGGTTAGTCATAGTTACGCCCGCCGTTTACCCGCGCTTTTTTGAATTTCTTCACGTTGACATTCAGAGCACTGGGAAGAAATCACATTGCGTCAAGCACCGATCAAGGTTAGGTTAGGTTAGGTTAGTCATAGTTACGCCCGCCGTTTACCCGCGCTTTTTTGAATTTCGTCATGTTGACATTCAGAGCACATGGCAGAAATCACATTGCGTCAAGCACCGATCAAGGTTAGGTTAGGTTAGGTTAGGTTAGTCATAGTTACTCCCGCCGTTTACCCGCGCTTTTTTTAATTTCATCACGTTGACATTCAGAGCACTGGGAAGAAATCACATTGCGTCAAGCACCGATCAAGGTTAGATTGGGTTAGGTTAGGTTAGGTTGGGTTGGGTTGGGTTAGGTTGGGTTAGGTTAGGTTACGTTAGGTTTCGACCGCCTGGGGTTCTTTAACGTGCGCTGACAATACACAGCACACGGGCGCCTCCCTTTTCGCCTCCATCGAAAAGCGGCCGCCGAGGCCTGATTGGGTTTGATCGGGATTGGTTGGGTTTAGTCGGGTCTGGTTGGGTTTGGTCGGGTTGGATTTGGTTTTGGTCGACTGGTTGGATTTGGTCGGCTCTGGTTGTGTTCGGTCGGGTCTGATTGGGTTTGGTTGGGTCTGGTAAGGTTTGGTCGGGATTGGTTAGGTTTTGTCGGGTCTGGTTAGGTTTGGTCGGGTTGGATTTGGCTTTGGTCGACTGGTTGGATTTGGTCGGCTCTGCTTCTGTTCGGGTCTGCTTAGGTTTAGTCGGGATTGGTTAGGTTTAGTCGGGTCTGGCTAGGTTGGTTGGGTTGGATTTGGTTTTGGTCGACTGGTTTGGTTTAGTCTGCTCTGGTTCTGTTCAGTCGGGTCTGATTAGGTTCGGTCGAGTTGGATTTGGTTTAGGTCGATTGGTTGGATTTGGTCGGCTCTGGTTCTGTTCAGTCGGATGTGATTGGGTTTGGTTTGGTCTGGTTAGGTTTGGTCGGGATTGGTTGGTGTTTGTTGGGTCTCGTTAGGTTTGGTTGGGTTGGATTTGGTTTTGGTTGACTGGATTTGGCTCTGGTTTTGTTCGGTCGGGTCTGATTTGGTGTGGTCGGGTCTGGTTAGGTTTTGATCGGGTTGGATTTGGTCGGCTCTGGTTGTTCTCGATTGGGTCTGATTGGGTTTGGTCGGGTATGGTTAGGTTTGGTTGGGATTGGTTAGGCTTTGTCTGGTCTGGTTAGGCTGGTTGGGTTGGATTTGGTTTTGGTTGACTGTTTGGGTTTAGTCCGCTCTGGTTCTGTTTGGTCTCGTCTGATTAGGTTTGGTCGGGATTAGTTGGGTTAAGTGAGGTCTGGTTAGGTTTGGTCAGGTTGGATTTGGTTTTGGTCGACTGGTTGGATTTGGTCGGCTCTGTTTGTATTGTTGGGTCTGATTGGGTTTGGTTGGGTCTGGTTAGGTTTGGTCGGGTCGGATCTGGTTTTGGTCCACTGGTTGGATTTGGTCAGCTTTGGTTTTGTTCGGGCGTGTCTGATTTGGTTTGGTCGGGTCTGGTTAGGTTTTGATCGGGTTGGGTTTGGTTGGCTCTGGTTGTGTTCGGTTTGGTCTGGTTGGGTTTGGTCGGGATTTGTAGGGTTAGTCTGGTCTGGTTAGGCTGGTTGGATTTGGTTTTAGTTGACTGGTTGGGTTTAGTCAGGTCTGGTTAGGTTTGGTCGGATTGGATTTGGTTTTGGTCGACTGGTTGGATTTGGTCGGCTCTGGTTTTGTTCGGTCAGGTCTGATTTGGTTTGGTCGGGTCTGGTTAGGTTTGAATCGGGTTGGATTTGGTCGGCTCTGGTTGTGTTCGGTTCGGTCTGGTTGGGTTTGGTCGGGATTGGTAGGGTTAGTCTGGTCTGGTTAGGCTGGTTAGATTTGGTTTTGGTTGACTGGTTGGGTTTAGTCAGGTCTGGTTAGGTTTGGTCGGATTGGATTTGGTTTTGGTCGACTGGTTGGATTTGGTCGGCTCTGGTTGTGTTCTGTCGTGTCTGATTGGGTTTGGTCGGGATTGGTTAGGTTGGTTGGGTTGGATTTGGTTTTGGTCGACTGGTTGGGTTTAGTCGGCTCTGGTTCTGTTAGGTCGGGTCTGATTGGGTTTGGTCAGGATTGGTTGAGTGGTCTGTTCGGATTTTGTTTTGGTTGACTGTTTGGGTTTAGTCGGCTCTGGTTCTGTTCGGTCGGGTCTCATTGGGTTTGGTCGGGATTGGTTGGGTTTAGTCGGGTCTGGTTAGGTTTGGTCGGGCTGGATTTGGTTTTGGTTGACTTGTTGGATTTGGTCGGCTCTGTTTCTGTTCGGTCGGGTCTGAATGGGTTTGGTTGGGTTGTCGGGTCTGGTTAGGTGTGGTCGGGTTGGATTTGGTTTTGGTCGAGTGGTTGGGTTTAGTCGGCTCTGGTTCTATTCGGTCGGGTCTGATTGGGTTTGGTCGGGATTGGTTGGGTTTGGTTGGGTCTGGTAAGGTTTGGTCGGGATTGGTTAGGTTTAGTCGGGTCTGGTTAGGTTTGGTCGGGTTGGATTTGGCTTTGGTCGACTGGTTGGATTTGGTCGGCTCTGCTTCTGTTCAGTCGGGTCTGATTGGGTTTGGTCGGGATTGGTTGGGTTTAGTCAGGTCTCGTTAGGTTGGTCGGGTTGGATTTGGTTTTGGTCGACTGGTTTGATTTGGTCGGCTCTGGTTCTGTTCGGTCGGGTCTGATTGGGTTTGGTCAGGATTGGTTGAGTGGTCGGTTCGAATTTTGTATTGGTCGACTGTTTGGGCTTAGTCGGCTCTCTTTCTGTTCGGTCGGGTCTGATTGGGTTTGGTCGGGTCTGATTGGATATGGTTGGGTTTAGTCGGGTCTGGTTAGGTTTGGATTTGGTTTTGGTCGACTGGTTGGATTTGGTAAGGTTAGGTTAGTTTAGGTTAGGTTAGTCATAGTTACACCCGCCGTTTACCCGCGTTTTTTGAATTTCTTCACGTTGACATTCAGAGCACATGGCAGAAATCACATTGCGTCAAGCACCGATCAAGGTTAGGTTAGGTTAGGTTTGTCATAGTTACTCCCGCCGTTTACCCGCGCTTTTTTGAATTTCTTCACCTTGACATTCAGAGCACTGGGAAGAAATCACATTGCGTCAAGCACCGATCAAGGTTAGGTTAGGTTAGGTTGGGTTAGGTTGGGTTGGGTAGGGTTGGGTAGGGTTAGGTTAGGTTAGGTTAGTCATAGTTACGCCCGCCGTTTACCCGCGCCTTTTTGAATATCTTCACGTTGACATTCAGAGCACATGGCAGAAATCACATTGCGTCAAGCACCGATCAAGGTTATTTTAGGTTAGGTTAGGTTAGTCATAGTTACTCCCGCCGTTTACCCGCGCTTTTTTGAATTTCTTCACGTTAACATTCAGAGCACTGGGAAGAAATCACATTGCGTCAAGCACCGATCAAGGTTAGGTTAGGTTAGGTTAGTCATAGTTACGCCCGCCGTTTACCCGCGCTTTTTTGAATTTCGTCATGTTGACATTCAGAGCACATGGCAGAAATCACATTGCGTCAAGCACCGATCAAGATTAGGTTAGGTTAGGTTAGGTTAGTCATAGTTACTCCCGCCGTTTACCCGCGTTTTTTGAATTTCTTCACGTTGACATTCAGAGCACTGGGAAGAAATCACATTGCGTCAAGCACCGATCAAGGTTAGATTGGGTTAGGTTAGGTTAGGTTGGGTTGGGTTGGGTTAGGTTGGGTTAGGTTAGGTTACGTTAGGTTTCGACCGCCTGGGGTTCTTTAACGTGCGCTGACAATACACAGCACACGGGCGCCTCCCTTTTCGCCTCCATCGAAAAGCGGCCGCCGAGGCCTGATTGGGTTTGATCGGGATTGGTTGGGTTTAGTCGGGTCTGGTTGGGTTTGGTCGGGTTGGATTTGGTTTTGGTCGACTGGTTGGATTTGGTCGGCTCTGGTTGTGTTCGGTCGGTCTGATTGGGTTTGGTTGGGTCTGGTAAGGTTTGGTCGGGATTGGTTAGGTTTTGTCGGGTCTGGTTAGGTTTGGTCGGGTTGGATTTGGCTTTGGTCGACTGGTTGGATTTGGTCGGCTCTGCTTCTGTTCGGGTCTGCTTAGGTTTAGTCGGGATTGGTTAGGTTTAGTCGGGTCTGGCTAGGTTGGTTGGGTTGGATTTGGTTTTGGTCGACTGGTTTGGTTTAGTCTGCTCTGGTTCTGTTCAGTCGGGTCTGATTAGGTTCGGTCGAGTTGGATTTGGTTTAGGTCGATTGGTTGGATTTGGTCGGCTCTGGTTCTGTTCAGTCGGATGTGATTGGGTTTGGTTTGGTCTGGTTAGGTTTGGTCGGGATTGGTTGGGGTTTGTTGGGTCTCGTTAGGTTTGGTTGGGTTGGATTTGGTTTTGGTTGACTGGATTTGGCTCTGGTTTTGTTCGGTCGGGTCTGATTTGGTGTGGTCGGGTCTGGTTAGGTTTTGATCGGGTTGGATTTGGTCGGCTCTGGTTGTTTTCGATTGGGTCTGATTGGGTTTGGTCGGGTATGGTTAGGTTTGGTTGGGATTGGTTAGGCTTTGTCTGGTCTGGTTAGGCTGGTTGGGTTGGATTTGGTTTTGGTTGACTGTTTGGGTTTAGTCCGCTCTGGTTCTGTTTGGTCTCGTCTGATTAGGTTTGGTCGGGATTAGTTGGGTTAAGTGAGGTCTGGTTAGGTTTGGTCAGGTTGGATTTGGTTTTGGTGGACTGGTTGGATTTGGTCGGCTCTGTTTGTATTGTTGGGTCTGATTGGGTTTGGTTGGGTCTGGTTAGGTTTGGTCGGGTCGGATCTGGTTTTGGTCCACTGGTTGGATTTGGTCAGCTTTGGTTTTGTTCGGTCGTGTCTGATTTGGTTTGGTCGGGTCTGGTTAGGTTTTGATCGGGTTGGGTTTGGTTGGCTCTGGTTGTGTTCGGTTTGGTCTGGTTGGGTTTGGTCGGGATTTGTAGGGTTAGTCTGGTCTGGTTAGGCTGGTTGGATTTGGTTTTAGTTGACTGGTTGGGTTTAGTCAGGTCTGGTTAGGTTTGGGCGGATTGGATTTGGTTTTGGTCGACTGGTTGGATTTGGTCGGCTCTGGTTTTGTTCGGTCAGGTCTGATTTGGTTTGGTCGGGTCTGGTTAGGTTTGAATCGGGTTGGATTTGGTCGGCTCTGGTTGTGTTCGGTTCGGTCTGGTTGGGTTTGGTCGGGATTGGTAGGGTTAGTCTGGTCTGGTTAGGCTGGTTAGATTTGGTTTTGGTTGACTGGTTGGGTTTAGTCAGGTCTGGTTAGGTTTGGTCGGATTGGATTTGGTTTTGGTCGACTGGTTGGATTTGGTCGGCTCTGGTTGTGTTCTGTCGTGTCTGATTGGGTTTGGTCGGGATTGGTTAGGTTGGTTGGGTTGGATTTGGTTTTGGTCGACTGGTTGGGTTTAGTCGGCTCTGGTTCTGTTAGGCCGGGTCTGATTGGGTTTGGTCAGGATTGGTTGAGTGGTCTGTTCGGATTTTGTTTTGGTTGACTGTTTGGGTTTAGTCGGCTCTGGTTCTGTTCGGTCGGGTCTCATTGGGTTTGGTCGGGATTGGTTGGGTTTAGTCGGGTCTGGTTAGGTTTGGTCGGGCTGGATTTGGTTTTGGTTGACTTGTTGGATTTGGTCGGCTCTGTTTCTGTTCGGTCGGGTCTGAATGGGTTTGGTTGGGTTGTCGGGTCTGGTTAGGTGTGGTCGGGTTGGATTTGGTTTTGGTCGAGTGGTTGGGTTTAGTCGGCTCTGGTTCTATTCGGTCGGGTCTGATTGGGTTTGGTCGGGATTGGTTGGGTTTGGTTGGGTCTGGTAAGGTTTGGTCGGGATTGGTTAGGTTTAGTCGGGTCTGGTTAGGTTTGGTCGGGTTGGATTTGGCTTTGGTCGACTGGTTGGATTTGGTCGGCTCTGCTTCTGTTCAGTCGGGTCTGATTGGGTTTGGTCGGGATTGGTTGGGTTTAGTCAGGTCTCGTTAGGTTGGTCGGGTTGGATTTGGTTTTGGTCGACTGGTTTGATTTGGTCGGCTCTGGTTCTGTTCGGTCGGGTCTGATTGGGTTTGGTCAGGATTGGTTGAGTGGTCGGTTCGAATTTTGTATTGGTCGACTGTTTGGGCTTAGTCGGCTCTCTTTCTGTTCGGTCGGGTCTGATTGGGTTTGGTCGGGTCTGATTGGATATGGTTGGGTTTAGTCGGGTCTGGTTAGGTTTGGATTTGGTTTTGGTCGACTGGTTGGATTTGGTAAGGTTAGGTTAGTTTAGGTTAGGTTAGTCATAGTTACACCCGCCGTTTACCCGCGTTTTTTGAATTTCTTCACGTTGACATTCAGAGCACATGGCAGAAATCACATTGCGTCAAGCACCGATCAAGGTTAGGTTAGGTTAGGTTTGTCATAGTTACTCCCGCCGTTTACCCGCGCTTTTTTGAATTTCTTCACCTTGACATTCAGAGCACTGGGAAGAAATCACATTGCGTCAAGCACCGATCAAGGTTAGGTTAGGTTAGGTTGGGTTAGGTTGGGTTGGGTAGGGTTGGGTAGGGTTAGGTTAGGTTAGGTTAGTCATAGTTACGCCCGCCGTTTACCCGCGCCTTTTTGAATATCTTCACGTTGACATTCAGAGCACATGGCAGAAATCACATTGCGTCAAGCACCGATCAAGGTTATTTTAGGTTAGGTTAGGTTAGTCATAGTTACTCCCGCCGTTTACCCGCGCTTTTTTGAATTTCTTCACGTTAACATTCAGAGCACTGGGAAGAAATCACATTGCGTCAAGCACCGATCAAGGTTAGGTTAGGTTAGGTTAGTCATAGTTACGCCCGCCGTTTACCCGCGCTTTTTTGAATTTCGTCATGTTGACATTCAGAGCACATGGCAGAAATCACATTGCGTCAAGCACCGATCAAGATTAGGTTAGGTTAGGTTAGGTTAGTCATAGTTACTCCCGCCGTTTACCCGCGTTTTTTGAATTTCTTCACGTTGACATTCAGAGCACTGGGAAGAAATCACATTGCGTCAAGCACCGATCAAGGTTAGATTGGGTTAGGTTAGGTTAGGTTGGGTTGGGTTGGGTTAGGTTGGGTTAGGTTAGGTTACGTTAGGTTTCGACCGCCTGGGGTTCTTTAACGTGCGCTGACAATACACAGCACACGGGCGCCTCCCTTTTCGCCTCCATCGAAAAGCGGCCGCCGAGGCCTGATTGGGTTTGATCGGGATTGGTTGGGTTTAGTCGGGTCTGGTTGGGTTTGGTCGGGTTGGATTTGGTTTTGGTCGACTGGTTGGATTTGGTCGGCTCTGGTTGTGTTCGGTCGGTCTGATTGGGTTTGGTTGGGTCTGGTAAGGTTTGGTCGGGATTGGTTAGGTTTTGTCGGGTCTGGTTAGGTTTGGTCGGGTTGGATTTGGCTTTGGTCGACTGGTTGGATTTGGTCGGCTCTGCTTCTGTTCGGGTCTGCTTAGGTTTAGTCGGGATTGGTTAGGTTTAGTCGGGTCTGGCTAGGTTGGTTGGGTTGGATTTGGTTTTGGTCGACTGGTTTGGTTTAGTCTGCTCTGGTTCTGTTCAGTCGGGTCTGATTAGGTTCGGTCGAGTTGGATTTGGTTTAGGTCGATTGGTTGGATTTGGTCGGCTCTGGTTCTGTTCAGTCGGATGTGATTGGGTTTGGTTTGGTCTGGTTAGGTTTGGTCGGGATTGGTTGGGGTTTGTTGGGTCTCGTTAGGTTTGGTTGGGTTGGATTTGGTTTTGGTTGACTGGATTTGGCTCTGGTTTTGTTCGGTCGGGTCTGATTTGGTGTGGTCGGGTCTGGTTAGGTTTTGATCGGGTTGGATTTGGTCGGCTCTGGTTGTTTTCGATTGGGTCTGATTGGGTTTGGTCGGGTATGGTTAGGTTTGGTTGGGATTGGTTAGGCTTTGTCTGGTCTGGTTAGGCTGGTTGGGTTGGATTTGGTTTTGGTTGACTGTTTGGGTTTAGTCCGCTCTGGTTCTGTTTGGTCTCGTCTGATTAGGTTTGGTCGGGATTAGTTGGGTTAAGTGAGGTCTGGTTAGGTTTGGTCAGGTTGGATTTGGTTTTGGTGGACTGGTTGGATTTGGTCGGCTCTGTTTGTATTGTTGGGTCTGATTGGGTTTGGTTGGGTCTGGTTAGGTTTGGTCGGGTCGGATCTGGTTTTGGTCCACTGGTTGGATTTGGTCAGCTTTGGTTTTGTTCGGTCGTGTCTGATTTGGTTTGGTCGGGTCTGGTTAGGTTTTGATCGGGTTGGGTTTGGTTGGCTCTGGTTGTGTTCGGTTTGGTCTGGTTGGGTTTGGTCGGGATTTGTAGGGTTAGTCTGGTCTGGTTAGGCTGGTTGGATTTGGTTTTAGTTGACTGGTTGGGTTTAGTCAGGTCTGGTTAGGTTTGGGCGGATTGGATTTGGTTTTGGTCGACTGGTTGGATTTGGTCGGCTCTGGTTTTGTTCGGTCAGGTCTGATTTGGTTTGGTCGGGTCTGGTTAGGTTTGAATCGGGTTGGATTTGGTCGGCTCTGGTTGTGTTCGGTTCGGTCTGGTTGGGTTTGGTCGGGATTGGTAGGGTTAGTCTGGTCTGGTTAGGCTGGTTAGATTTGGTTTTGGTTGACTGGTTGGGTTTAGTCAGGTCTGGTTAGGTTTGGTCGGATTGGATTTGGTTTTGGTCGACTGGTTGGATTTGGTCGGCTCTGGTTGTGTTCTGTCGTGTCTGATTGGGTTTGGTCGGGATTGGTTAGGTTGGTTGGGTTGGATTTGGTTTTGGTCGACTGGTTGGGTTTAGTCGGCTCTGGTTCTGTTAGGCCGGGTCTGATTGGGTTTGGTCAGGATTGGTTGAGTGGTCTGTTCGGATTTTGTTTTGGTTGACTGTTTGGGTTTAGTCGGCTCTGGTTCTGTTCGGTCGGGTCTCATTGGGTTTGGTCGGGATTGGTTGGGTTTAGTCGGGTCTGGTTAGGTTTGGTCGGGCTGGATTTGGTTTTGGTTGACTTGTTGGATTTGGTCGGCTCTGTTTCTGTTCGGTCGGGTCTGAATGGGTTTGGTTGGGTTGTCGGGTCTGGTTAGGTGTGGTCGGGTTGGATTTGGTTTTGGTCGAGTGGTTGGGTTTAGTCGGCTCTGGTTCTATTCGGTCGGGTCTGATTGGGTTTGGTCGGGATTGGTTGGGTTTGGTTGGGTCTGGTAAGGTTTGGTCGGGATTGGTTAGGTTTAGTCGGGTCTGGTTAGGTTTGGTCGGGTTGGATTTGGCTTTGGTCGACTGGTTGGATTTGGTCGGCTCTGCTTCTGTTCAGTCGGGTCTGATTGGGTTTGGTCGGGATTGGTTGGGTTTAGTCAGGTCTCGTTAGGTTGGTCGGGTTGGATTTGGTTTTGGTCGACTGGTTTGATTTGGTCGGCTCTGGTTCTGTTCGGTCGGGTCTGATTGGGTTTGGTCAGGATTGGTTGAGTGGTCGGTTCGAATTTTGTATTGGTCGACTGTTTGGGCTTAGTCGGCTCTCTTTCTGTTCGGTCGGGTCTGATTGGGTTTGGTCGGGTCTGATTGGATATGGTTGGGTTTAGTCGGGTCTGGTTAGGTTTGGATTTGGTTTTGGTCGACTGGTTGGATTTGGTAAGGTTAGGTTAGTTTAGGTTAGGTTAGTCATAGTTACACCCGCCGTTTACCCGCGTTTTTTGAATTTCTTCACGTTGACATTCAGAGCACATGGCAGAAATCACATTGCGTCAAGCACCGATCAAGGTTAGGTTAGGTTAGGTTTGTCATAGTTACTCCCGCCGTTTACCCGCGCTTTTTTGAATTTCTTCACCTTGACATTCAGAGCACTGGGAAGAAATCACATTGCGTCAAGCACCGATCAAGGTTAGGTTAGGTTAGGTTGGGTTAGGTTGGGTTGGGTAGGGTTGGGTAGGGTTAGGTTAGGTTAGGTTAGTCATAGTTACGCCCGCCGTTTACCCGCGCCTTTTTGAATATCTTCACGTTGACATTCAGAGCACATGGCAGAAATCACATTGCGTCAAGCACCGATCAAGGTTATTTTAGGTTAGGTTAGGTTAGTCATAGTTACTCCCGCCGTTTACCCGCGCTTTTTTGAATTTCTTCACGTTAACATTCAGAGCACTGGGAAGAAATCACATTGCGTCAAGCACCGATCAAGGTTAGGTTAGGTTAGGTTGGGTTAGGTTGGGTTGGGTAGGGTTGGGTAGGGTTAGGTTAGGTTAGGTTAGTCATAGTTACGCCCGCCGTTTACCCGCGCCTTTTTGAATATCTTCACGTTGACATTCAGAGCACATGGCAGAAATCACATTGCGTCAAGCACCGATCAAGGTTATTTTAGGTTAGGTTAGGTTAGTCATAGTTACTCCCGCCGTTTACCCGCGCTTTTTTGAATTTCTTCACCTTGACATTCAGAGCACTGGGAAGAAATCACATTGCGTCAAGCACCGATCAAGGTTAGGTTAGGTTAGGTTGGGTTAGGTTGGGTTGGGTAGGGTTGGGTAGGGTTAGGTTAGGTTAGGTTAGTCATAGTTACGCCCGCCGTTTACCCGCGCCTTTTTGAATATCTTCACGTTGACATTCAGAGCACATGGCAGAAATCACATTGCGTCAAGCACCGATCAAGGTTATTTTAGGTTAGGTTAGGTTAGTCATAGTTACTCCCGCCGTTTACCCGCGCTTTTTTGAATTTCTTCACGTTAACATTCAGAGCACTGGGAAGAAATCACATTGCGTCAAGCACCAATCAAGGTTAGGTTAGGTTAGGTTAGGTTAGGTTAGGTTAGGTTAGGTTAGGTTAGGTTAGGTTAGGTTAGGTTAGGTTAGGTTAGGTTAGGTTAGGTTAGGTTAGGTTAGGTTAGGTTAGGTTAGGTTAGGTTAGGTTAGGTTAGGTTAGGTTAGGTTAGGTTAGGTTAGGTTAGGTTAGGTTAGGTTAGGTTAGGTTAGGTTAGGTTAGGTTAGGTTAGGTTAGGTTAGGTTAGGTTAGGTTAGGTTAGGTTAGGTTAGGTTAGGTTAGGTTAGGTTAGGTTAGGTTAGGTTAGGTTAGGTTAGGTTAGGTTAGGTTAGGTTAGGTTAGGTTAGGTTAGGTTAGGTTAGGTTAGGTTAGGTTAGGTTAGGTTAGGTTAGGTTAGGTTAGGTTAGGTTAGGTTAGGTTAGGTTAGGTTAGGTTAGGTTAGGTTAGGTTAGGTTAGGTTAGGTTAGGTTAGGTTAGGTTAGGTTAGGTTAGGTTAGGTTAGGTTAGGTTA